>NC_038255.2:45061180-46509595 GCF_000004515.6 Glycine max | reverse complement strand
GAAACCCCAGGAAAAGCATAACATGATTTTGAGTTTGTCCTTTGGCCTTGACTGAACTGTTGTAAGTGAGGTAGGATTTAATTAGTTCTTAAGACCTTAGCATGAAGAGGAAAATAGCAAATAAAAACGAGCACTTTGGAAAGTGGCATCCTCAACCGTCACTTTTTCAAAATTTTAAGGCAGAGCCGGTGATAGTCTAGTCATATTATTTTTTATGTCAAAGGAAGTTATCAAATAAATGTTGTTATATTTAAACGTTAAATTTTATGTGAACATTTCTTAGAGTTTATCAATGTATGGATTTGTTAAGTTTGTTTAGAAATTAAATTGAACCTTAGAACTTTAATTATGACATCTACAAGTCCTTTAGAATTGAAATTATAATTCAAAAACCAAATTTTATGTAATTATAATACAACTAATATTAATCACTCTCAATTTCTAATATTTACCTTCATCACAATTCCTAACCTCAAACTTATTTGCATAATTGCACTCCATGTTTTTTTGTTGCTTCCACCACGGTCTTAATGAATTTTAAGAATGAAAAAAAACTCATATATATATATATATATATATATATATATATATATATATATATATATATATATACACATTAAGAATTTTTATAATAACCAAACATTCCTGGTTAAGTTAGAAAAATCTCACATCAATTACTTACACCACGGTCTTAATGAATTTTAAGAATGAAAAAAAATTCATATATATATATATATATATATACATACATACATTAAGAATTTTTATAATAACCAAACATACCTGGTTAAGTTAAAAAAATCTCACATTAATTTATTCACATATCCAATGGAAGTTCCAATGAAATCTTATTATAAAAGTATATTAAAATTAAAACATATATTCTATCCGTACATTACAATTAAAAAAATTAAAATTTTCATTTATTTTTAATTTAAAACAAAGGAACAGTAAAATAGGAAAGTTAATCAGTTTTTAAAATATTTTCACATATTTGAATTTCTTAAATGGAGATTATTATTTCATACTATGAACGTTGTTCTTCGTACAATACTACTTTTCTTAAATTATTCTTGTTACATAAAAACTTGGCAAACTTGTAAGCATATTTTTAACTTAAATAACATTTATTTAAACTAGATCCCGTGCATGTGACGGGACCTTTTAAGATAATTTTTAGATCCGCACATTATAATCCTACATAGATGAAAAAATCAATACGAATTAAAAATGAACTTTTGAGAGATATTTTAGTCTCAAAGTGAAAAGAAGAGGTTCGTAAAAGGTGATTCTGAAGTACTGAATCAGGTTCTTGGTTTTGTTTGCTCTGAACACTTGACTGTTTGTTATCCGATATCAGTAGTAGTAGTCTTAAGCAAAAGCAGCATCAACATGTCAAATTTCTCTTCCTGGTTCTTCGCCCAAGTACTTGTACTGCTAGATCACTCGCTCTTCAACGTCACTTCAATTCTTCCTTCTGCGACACCCACAGGTCCTCTTTCATGCTTAGTCTCGTGTTTTGTTGCAAGTTAGGAACTTGTAATTGTAAGCATGCTTACGCCTATTCAGATTAGATACTTCCTTGTATATTTCAGAACAATTAGGTTTATTAGTTATTGCACGAAGCTTAATGTTTCACTTGAACTATGAATGGTCTCAAATCAATAAATAAGTAATTGTTTGATGACTGACATGCAATTTCTTGCAATGGATGTTAGAGGTTTGGGTGTTAGGAACAAAGGCAGCACGCAATACGTTGTTAAGGGATCACAGAAAGAATTTCCGCGGGAGCTTCTTCAGGAGTTGAAAATCGTCTGTCAGGTACAAAACTCTTGGCTTATCTGAATAGAGGAAACAAAGACTTTCAAATGCTTGGGCTGGTCCTAATTTGTTCATCAATTATATTTGAAAATTCCTTTTGGTTCTTGCTATTTCTTGTCAAGCTGATTAGTTATAATCTAATTTGGTATGTGTTTTTGGAAGGTAGGCCAGTCTTATTCATTGGCGGGTTGTTGGTGTTCATGAATACTTTTATTATTATGATAAGAATGGCATCATACTGAATGAGCAATTGTATTGGGCCTTCAACTTTGTGATTGTCAACCTGAATTTTTTTAATACTTCATTCCTACAGGATAACATATCTCTTGATTATGATGAAAGATATATCCATGGAAAACCACAAAACAGCTTTCACAAGGCTGTCAATATCCCAGATGTGATTGTTTATCCAACATGAGACATGCTCTGAGCTGAAGCTTGTCTGAAATATATGTTTACTTATTCATCTGATCATAGTTTCTTTTCTACAACTGCAGTGATCTTGTGTTATCCTTTTAAATTTTAACTTCATCACAATTTGGTACTTGCATTGAGAAAGAACTTGGAAGTTTCTACTGCAGTGTTTTTCCAAATAATATAGATTTGAAAGACTTCAATTATATGTTGTTCTCTCATTCCGTTATAATTTTCAAAACAGAACTATTGAAAATACTTGCTGCTGAGCTATGTTGAAAATGTGTTACTTGTGTTTCTCAAGTGGAGTTGTAATATCGTGACAATTATTTGAATATAGTAGCAGAATGGTTATGGAGATTTGGTGGACATCAGAGCAATTGAACCTGGTGATATTTTGTTAGATACCTTTATTCTGAATACCACTTTGATATATCATATGCTCTAGTAGAATGTTGCCGTGATCCTAACAATTTTTGCTCGTGGTATTTATTTCTAATAAAAAGTATTTTTTCCCCTCTATATTTGACCTGAATACTGTTTGAAAACAGACAAGTCTGATATAATGTGGTTGATTTCTTTTTTAAAATAATTTTCTACATGACATTGGTCAATCTGTATATCTGCAGATCAGTAAATTGGTTCATTTCCGATCTCTGAATCCTGCAGAATCGTATATTCGTATTTACTTATGCTTAGTGCTTTTGCTCCCAAATGCTATTATGTCTAATATCTCATTTTATTGAGAAGAGATTCCATTCCATGACATCTGTTATGTGCCTTGGAATATCCAAACTCTTAATCATGCTGGGTCGAAAGTGCTTATGTGAAATATATGACTTTCTGATGTGTCATATTGTTGATTTCAAAATATGCATATGTATACCTTGCCTATCATTTTAGACTATACAATATATCAAAATGACTTCTCATATTTTTTTTAGAGTATCTCGAATGGACATGAACAAACATGGGAGAGTAGGAGAGGTTTTTAAAATATTGTGGATACATTCTCATGGCAGAAGTTAGAGCATCCCCATGTATTTATTTTCTTGCTTTGTACTCTTATTTGCAGATCTAAAGAGGAGGTCTCTAAGATTGTCAAATTATGTAACAGTCATAAGGCTTCAGTTCTTCTAACTCAACAACCATTGTTTAGCATGTTCTAGCTGATTGTTTTACCTTAACATTTTATTATAAAGCCATTTGGATCAGACCAAATCTATATTCTTCATATATCTCTTTTGGCCCTGCATTTTTCATCACTTTTTTTTTGTTGATTTTTCTCCCTTTGAAAAAAAAATCTTTATTTCTGCTGTCCCTTTCATACTTGAATTGTTTTGCATTTGGAATTTATATCTCTTTTCATCCTTAAAAAAAATGTCCATCTGTTTTCTTTGTCTATCCTCAAACAAGGCTGTCTTCCTTCATCAAATACATATTTTTTTCCCTTTCATTGTTTTTTCAATTATCAATTTGTCTTCTATATCTTTGTTGCAACCATATATCTATTGTGATAGCCCGGCAATTTTTCTAAAGCATAATGGGTGTCATAGGAACTGGTTTAGCCAATCACAATCAAATTTATAATTCCTTGTTTTTAGCCATCCAACTATTCATCAAGATGGTCCTTCTGATTTAGCTGTAGCTGGCCTTTGAGTATTAACTTGCACAATGTTTGTACTACATTGAGTACATTCATCATTTTCTTTTGGTTAGCTTCTACTAAATCATCTGCAAATGGATTAAACCTCATCCTAATATCTTGAACCGTGTCAATTATGTTATGCTACTATAGTCCTGAATCTCCTGATGAAAAAGTAACATAAACCTATTTCATTCCCCTGCCCCCCAAAATTTTCTTGTTTCTTCTAATAGTGTTGAGCTCTTCTTTTAATATTCAGTTAGACATTATTTGAACTTAGATTATAAAACCCAAAAATCTACACCGTGATCCTTACCTAACTAATTAAATTTTAAATCAAGCAGTTATTTGGCATGTTATTAGAGTGTCTTTTTGACCAATAATGTTAATACTTAATAATAAATGATGATTGTGTTCATGTGAAACTTGTGGCTGCATTTTACTTTTTATTTATGCTTTATTTTTTTAAAAATTGTAATAGGTTCCTATTGTACCATATGGCGGAGCTACATCAATTAAGGGTCACACCGTATCCCCTCATGGAGGGGTTTGCATTGACATGTCATTAATGAAAGTATTTACATGTTCTATTACGATAGTATAATATATGCATATAATTGTTTCCAGTATATTATGATTATGAAATATATATTTCATTCAAATGGAATGTGGTGAAACTCATGTAAGGCCTATTTGGTCTCATGTCTGCTCAAGGGCTGCTGAACTCAAAATTTGATATGTTTGAGAATAAAATCAAGCACAGTAGACTTGTAGAAGTTTAAGATGCCTTTGTTGGCTTGGAATGGGTGTTGAATCCATAGTTTTCCATTTTTGTGTTCCCCTTTTGATCCTTATTGTGTTTCTGTTAGAAATCTTATTCTTCCTTTTTCATTCTCAACCTTCATTCAAAATTCTACCCCTCCTGTGAACAAATAAGATGTCATTTGTTGGAATGGAGCATGTTTCTGATGCTAAACTGTAAGCACTTACTCTACCATTGTCCTTAAGGGAAGAACATATAAAAACGAAAACCCAAAGATGACACGTTTCCTTCTGGGAAGTGCATTTTCATACCGGCCTGTGGAGTTGCCTCCAGTCTGCTAATCAGGAAGCAATTTTACACACATGTATTTTTTCCTTTTTGAAATAAATTTTAGGGCTTGTATTGAATTGATCTGTGTGATGTATTCTTAATTTGCTTATGTTAAGGCAGAGTTGAGAGCTTACAGAGTTGATAAGACTTCTCTCTTTGTGGCCTAAATATCTTCTCCTTGCTTTGTCATAATCTTTGTTAGAGATGCAACGTAAAACCATCTATGTGTCTTCACCTAATGGCTTAAACTTTTGGGATTTTTGGTTCATGACAATCTTTATTGTTACATGTTTTCAAATGCTGTCTTTTGATGCCTCCTTTTACTTAAAAGTTAGGATTTATACTTGTAACCCATGGAATGATAATTGTATTGCTGTGCTAAACAGTAACATGCATTGAATATTACCATTGTAGTATGCTAGTGGCTTTTCTATGAATACATTAAGCAATGCATTATTGTTTAATTGTTACTGCAAATTATGAAAATACTTTTAGTATCATCATTAGGATTACAAAATTTTAAAGTCATTCTGTTGCACAGATTTCTTACTATTTTCTGGAATTGAAGTTGTAGTACAGAAATATGTTTTAGAACCAGCTACTGTACATTTCTTGATGAATGATGATTATAGCCGTATCATTAGAGTAATCTTGTTTATATGTGCATATACCATTATGTAGACAAGGCACTTGCTCAGATGTATTTACACATGCAGAATACAGAATACAGATCATGTGTGCATAATGGTACAGATTGGACATAAAAAAGTGAACTTTACTGTAGCTGTTATACTTACATTGTATACTAGTGCAATCTATAGAGAGTGAAAGCATTACATGTTAATGGCATGGATGTTGTTGTTGAGCCTGGCATTGGATGGATGGAGCTTAACGAGTATTTGGAACCTTATGGCCTATTTTTTCCACTTGATCCAAGTTAGTTGGATATGACCTGGGAGTATATCTGATAGTTGAAGGTTAAAAGAGGCTTAAAATTCTGGAAGAATGCACTGATTTTAAGTTAAATTTATACTTGTTACAAGCAGGTCCTGGTGGTAGCATTGGAGGCATGTGTGCTACATGTTGCTCTGGTTCGCCAGCTGTGAGGTAGTCACTCTTCTGATATATGTATATTTTCATTTGTTGCTGGCAAACATTGATACATTCTGGTTTAAATGTTTCATCTTGGTGAGAGCCAAACCGTCTCCTTATAAGGTCAAATATTTGATTTGAAGGTATTTTACTTGAGGCTTATTACTTAAGACTACTAAACTTGATGTTGATGTAATTCTATCACTTGAAATATCCCGATCTTATAAAAACCTGTTTAAAAAAAAGCTGTGAAAATGTTCCATCATACTGAGCATAATGGTTCCCCTTAATAATTTGCAGGTATGGCACTATGCGTGATAATGTCATCAGTCTCAAGGTTAATCCCAATTTTCGGTCTCTAATGCATTGATGTGATGCTGTATTTATTGTACTATTTGTATTCCAGGTGGTTCTTGCCAATGGAGACATTGTGAAGACTGCATCACGTGCTAGGAAGAGTGCTGCATGGTTTGTTTTATTCCTTTCCCTTTATCTATTAATTAATTTCACTTATAATTTTCCCCCTTCTGTGTGCTTTGCAAGAGGTCAGGTTAGTATAATTAAAATACAAAGGGAAAAATATTTGGTAAATTCTATCAACTACCAACAATAGAATAAATTGATTAAATACCTGAGACACTTCTCTTCTTCATTTATCCTTCTTGGATATGATGTTTGACATCCTTAACTATCCCTCCATCTTTTAGGATTTCCTTTATAGTGTTTTTGGCTTTCAATTTTTGGTATTCATCTCCAATTTTTATGCATCATTCACTCTCCTTTGCTGGGTTCATAAAATCAATAAACTTTGTTTGATGAACTCAATCGAAATCCCTTGGTTTTCAAAGCATTTCCCTCTAACTCCAACTCCAACTCCAGCACCCACCCGAATTATAAAAAATGTCATTAGCAAAAAAATCCACCAAGACACTTCATCCTGAATATGCCTAGCAAGTTTGTTCATTAGGAATAAAAAATCCTATACAGGGTTTAATGTTAAACCTGGATGTAAACATTTATTACTGATTCAACTCTTAGAATTTGGGCTTAAAGCCTAACTCAACCCCACAAAATCAGTTTGTAAGGTGAGACGTGTTCAAGTCTTATAGGGACTACATTGGTCATATCTCTAGTCAATGTGGGATCTCAACATCAGCATACATATCCTTTTTTGCTTAAATGCATGCAATACAACTCCCTTGCATTACAGTGCAAAATACTTCAAAGAATCCCTCTAGGGACTGCTATGTAATGACAAGCTACTGATTTTTTTTTTCCTTTCTAGAAAATATATATTATGATTTCACATGAATGCATGCAACACAACTCCCTTACATTACATTGCAAAATACTTCAAAGAATCCCTTTAGGGATTGATATGTAATGACAAGTGTTAACAGATTGACAAATGTATCAATTTTATCACAAGTAATAAAGATTAAACTGAAGACCGAGTGTCGAGTTCACAAAAACTTTGTTTGTACTTGCGTTGGTAAATACTCAATTTGTAAACAATAGAAGAAGTGGAAGAGGAAAAAAATTGTAAGTGTGAAATTTGAGGGTAAAAGGGCAAAAGAAAAAAGATAACAAGAAAATTAAACAATAGCTTAAATGCAAAAGATGAGTTCAGAATGCAATTATGTTGGGACCTATGCCTAACTACCCTTGATGCAATATTAATGTTTTTTCTCGCTTTCCCAATTTCCACCCACGTTTATTAATATGTTCTCCCCTATCCCTCACGATGAAGAGCCTAATTTATGTATTCTCTCTCCCACATCCTTTTGCAAAGATGGAATCATAAACAACATTAAGTATAAAGATGTATGCAGAGGCACAACAAAGCCACTCTAACAAGGAGCTGGATGCATCACCACTACTAGTTTGGTAAGTCTGATCAGGGTTATTTGATTCTGGATACTGAAGTTAGATTCAATTTTGTCACAATTCATGTTACTTGATGATGATGGATGATCAAACAGAGTGATATCATCATCTCGTATTACCTGTGTATATGGAATTGGCAATCAGAGTGAAATTTTTCCTTAAATTTTTAAATGGTTCAATCTTGGTTATTTAAGTTTACGGAAAATTTCATAAATTATCTCGTATTACCTGTGTATATGGAATTGGCAATACTTGTTAGCACAACATATTCTTAACTATTGGGTAAAATTTATCTAGAACTTCATTGAGTTGGGGGCGTCTTATTCTATTTTTAACAATATTTACATGGACATAATACTTGTATTTTTTTTTTCTATTTAGTGTATGTTTAGAATGATGTATGTGACATGGATTACTGTTAAAAATTATCTCCTTTTTCCTAATCAAAATAACGTAGAAGTTGTAACAAGTAGTTTTTATTGGACACAGATTCAATTGGACGCACTGCATAAGCAAACATGAAGTTAATAAGATTTATTTAAACTTCAATTACTTTCATTTTAAAGAGGATGCTTGCTAACATTTTTCTAATATCGATAGTTATATTTATTTAGGGTTTCACTTATAGTAAGGAGAAGAACTAGAACCACAGAATGGTTCAGTCTGAACTATTGGGGATTTTATCTTCCTACTAGTATAACAATTCAAACCGAAAACCTAGACCTTTGTCTTCTATATAATAAGATGAGGATATGATTTAATTTTATTGCATGTGTGTTGTGAGGAGATGGACTGTTTGAGGACAAGATTGCATCACAATGTCACCAATTGATACTCATCCCACATGGCTTGGTTAGATAAGACTCAAGATCCACTTCTTTGGCAATTTGGTGCATGCAATTAAAGTAGTAAAATACTATTCCTATTGCGACTGAAAATGGCTCATTGACCAATGGAATGGGTGACCAGTGATATGGGGGGAGTATCTGGTATTCTATTTGTCACGTAAAGGTCCATGACCATGAGAGACATTGATAACGGTGAAAAGGAACAGTACAAAACAAATATTCGGATTTCGGCGAGCTAGGTTCAAAATTAAAAGATTCTCTTTAGACTTCATTTTCCTGTTACAATATTTTTTAATGGAGAAATTATATTTGTACAATTTTTATATAATAAAATAAGATAAGCAATAGAAATACTAGATATGGTATTGATATAATATATCAAAATAAAAAATGAGATTAACTATCTCTTTCTTAAAGACCATAGATTAATTATGTTTTTAGTTTTTAATTTTTTATATTTTTGTTTATAGTCCCTAATTTTTTCGTTCTTACCTACACTGATCAAGAACTAAAAGTAAGTAAAAAATAAATAAAAAAACTAAAGTAAAAACAAACATAGGTTAAATGATATTGATTAGTCAAAACAAAGTTTAGAAACTACACATAAATATTAAATAGACTAAAAAAGTAGTAAATCTTTAAAAAAATTATATAAATATTATAATTTTTATGGGAATCTCCACCTCTTTTTATTAAGTTAATTTGACGCATTCAACTTGTACTCAAGTGAACTCTTAATATATGTATAATGATTTTTGGAGTTATCTTAAGAATATTTGTTACATAGTTAATGAATGAAAAGTCTAAAAAATTATTATAAAAATATATTGATAATATTAAATATTATAATTTGAATAATTTTTTTTAATATGAAGTATTTATTGATTAAGAGTCCATAATTAATCTCTCAAACTCAAAGTTATAAGATCTATCTATTTAATGAGCGCACTTCTTTAAAAAAAAAAATTACTGAACCTCTCTCCAATCTCAATAGATGTTTTTCGAATTTTTATAATAATTTAAATAAACATTAAAAGATGAGGGTGACCATGACCCTTTGAAGTTATCCGTCTGGGATCCAAGTGTTTTTTTTTTTTATTATGTCAAATTGACTCGTTTTAAACCCTAAACTTATTCAACAACAAATTAATAATAATAATAATAATAATGTTGTGACTAAATTTCTTTAAGACACATAAAAATATTTCTTATAAATGCCAATGGTGTGATAAATGTTTGCCTACTCAACTCTTGGTGAGTGCAAATTGCAAAAAGATAAATTGATTCTTGATTTGGATGAATCATAGAGCGCCGAAAAGTCTTGAACAGAGTACGCATTATCTAGAAGAAAATAAGCAAATCTTTAGATAAGGAGTAAGACTAATGCCATTAATAGAATCTGAAATAATACACCATATAAATATATATTTTTTAAATCAACAAAGAAAAAGCTTTTAATGTCAACTAGATTCTCGTGTTTGTTCAAACAATAAGAGTTAGGCACCGTGGCAAGTGAACAATGATTTTTAGAAGAAAAGTTCTGATGGGAAGAAAGATTAAGCTTATCTTAGATAAAATTATTGATGAAACATATCTAATTCACATCACAGTATCCGTATCTGAAGACAATTTCTCTGACAACAATTAACAAAGAAAAAAATGCTTAATTTCTCTGGCAAATGGTCTATATTACTTGGAAAGTTAACAATCATCGCTGGCCTCCAAATGTTAGTACGCGCATTTCATCGCTTCAAAATGGATAAGTTAACTATGCATGCTCATAACATGAAGAAGGACAACTAAACCCAATGATGCTAACAAATTGCCGACCTACAACCTACAAACAAAACGTCCAAATATACCTTTTTTAAAAACATTAAAAATAATATAAATAGAATTTAATTATAATGTATTGATAATATAAAATATTTTTATACTGTTGTTTGATAATAATTAACAGTTAACAATAAAACTTTTAAATGACCGTAGAAATATTTTATAGTGTGAGTGTATAATTATTTTTCTCATATAAATAAAGAATTCATAATCTTAAAAATAGAATTTAACTTTTAGACACTATCCATTAAAAGATTGTTATTCAAGTAGAAATCATTTTAAATATAACATGTTAAGTCACTAGCTTTTTCAAAAATCAATAATTTTATAGTATGTTTAAATTTTGCTTAATATTAACATTCTACAGTAATAATAAATTAACATTAAACTGATAAACGTAAAATCATAACCTATGTAGCACCATTAAGTCATTAATGCCATCAATTATAGAAAAAAGTTAAACAAGAAAGTGATTAACATTTTTCAAACATGAAAGACAATCTATACTACTGCTTACAGAACACATGACACTAAAAGGCTTAACGCATCAGCTTCAGCAGTGAGTGACCTTAAGAATAAGATATAAAATAGTGGCTTAGTTCATTATTATATGTACCACCCGCTAATAGCCAGGATAAGCCATTTTCATGGCTGCTGTTGGCCCACCACACCACTAACACTAGGAGTTGTAGTACAACCATATCAAATTAAAATAGACCTACATGGATCCAACTCCATGCGCCAGAGCACCAATCACCACCACTTTTAATTGACTTTTATGATTTTTATCTGTTAATTGGTTGGAACCTCACAAATTCCTTTAATCTTACAAGATTCAAAGAGTTAATTTTTAAAAATGTTAATATTAATATATTATTAATCATTTATCATTACGCTAAATTTATTTTTTCAGTCTACACTAATTTTTTTTATCCTTACTTAAGCGTTTGATTAGAACAAATATACATGGTATTTTAAAATAAAAAATTATGAGCATCCACTCACTTTATTCCATCTTATTTTCTAGTTCAATTTTTTTCCTGTCATATTCACTTTTCATATGTATCACTTTTCTTTCCACCTTTTCTCTTTTTATATATTTGTATATCTCTTTCCTCTCTATCTCAATCTACTTCATTTTAGCCTAGACGTTTATCAAAACTCTTTTTAAATTTTTAAAGATTAATTTAGTAGTAAAAGTTACGGATAATGACTATTGCAGCCATTTAGATACTTGGGAAGACTCACTTTTAATTAGTTATAATTTTTTAGAGGTTCAAATTATAATTATCTCCTTATTTTCACTGATAAACCAAACTTATTTTTTAAAATATTATAAAATCGTTTCTAAGTTTTTTTTTTTATTTTCAAACAAATATTACTGTAGTGGATGTGTATAAAAAAAATATTGTACAGGGTCTTTTATATAAATTATGAAAAAATCAAAGAAAGAAAATGAATGTATATTTGTCTTCTCTATGAACCGAGTCTTATTTGGCTGTGAAATTCAATACTGAGGCCCTTATGATATTAAATAATGCTACAAAATGAATAGAAGAAAAAAAAGGTCTATAAAAACCGTGGGTTTAATTTTAGTTTATCCTTAACGTAACACTTTTTTACACAACAAGAGAGCAATATCGTGCTCTGCACAGTGGAGAAACCGTAAAAATTTAGAGTAATGAAAGAGAACTATTGTATTACTGCACATAAAGTCGATCTATTCCTTTTCTTTCTTTCTTGAAAGTCTAATGTTTCAATAATACGTCAGTGCATACATATTAATAAATTAATCATAGTAACATAAAGATGTTACACTTATAATTTATCAAATGTAATCTTTATTACAAGACTTTTTTACTTAATGAAATATCTTTGCAGCAGATATTTTTGGGAATATAATGCAAAAAACTTATTTGGTAGGTGCATGCAACAAGGGGAATATAATTGCATATAGATGTTGTTTGTGGCACTTCCCCTTTTTTCTCCTTTGGGCTCTTTTTCATGTTGATCTCAATTTCAAGGGATTGCTTGGTTGGTCTTTCACAATTTGTTGTTGAAACAAATTTAAAACTGCAGATAAAATGAGTATATAATTAATTAACCTTCAGCCACCCGTACATAATATCAAGCTATATTTTTTTGTGTGTGTTTTATTTTTATTTTTTAATTATAAACCATATCTTAGGTAGAAAACAAACGATAAACTTAAGTGGAGGAAAACCATTTTTATCAAATAATTAGACTCCACTTAAATTAATACTTACTTCGGACAGCTGGATTATTGTTTATTTGTAAAAGGCAAAATCAAATCTAAAAAGTTGTGGTCAATGTCATGCTACATACATCCAATTTGCTTAGCGTGCGAATTATGAACATATATAATAATGTCTATCCGAATCACCAGGCACTATCCCCCTTTTCTGGAAATTTTAACTTTACTATTATATCATTTATACTGTTTATCATATATATGATGAGATTGTTAAGCACCAAACTAGAGGATTCTTCTTCTAGGTTGTACGGATATGCCCAATCAACGGAAACCCAACTTAACATTGGGTCAAGGATTCATTTGAAGTCTATTAAAGCCATTCAACTTGTAATTCATGATACTCCTTACACCCTAAATCGTAAATGAATTTGAGATACTCATCTCATATCACTCATGCCAACTGGTTAATGACTTCATATCACATTAGATTTACCTTGTGGATACACTTCCATATATATATATATATATATATATATATATATATATATATATATACTAGGGTCGTGATTTATTGTAGTCCTATAAAATGGACACTTATAGAATTATCAGAGAAAATTTCTTTTGCATATATCGTCACTTTGTTAGTTTACAAGTTAACTTAAGTATCAAAATGCCTTTATAGCTAGGTACCTCCTACCTTCGCTATCTTGTTGGTCCATGTTATATATGCCAAATATAGAAAACAAATATTCCTAAATTCAAATTCTTAAGAGACTAAATTTTTTTCCCTCAGGTCCATATATATTCACAGGGAAAAAAAAAAAGTAAACATCCAGAAGCACACGGGACTGCTCATCCAATCGATCTAGCTGATTAACCTAAGGTCCATATATATTCACATGAAATAAAATAAAAGAAACCAATAGGTAGGGATAAATGTGGCACCGAATTTCATTTAATTATAATCACACGATCACTCTTCCCAATCCCCACTAATAGCAAATCGCAACCATTGTCCACTTATATATATATATATATACATCCACATACTACACAAGCAATTTGCAAAACACATACACAAGCTAGTTATCTGATAATTACAATAATGGGTTCCCTCCCTCACGTAGTAGAGGATTGCATGGGCTTCCTCCAACTCTATAGCGACGGTTCCATTTTCCGTTCCAACGGCATAGAATTCAAAGTTTCACCCATTCAAGACAACTCCATAACCTATAAGGATTATCTCTTTGACAAAAGATTCAACCTTTCTCTTCGCTTCTACAAGCCCCAACAACAACACATAGCACTCAGCAATAAGAAGGTCCCTATTGTGATTTTCCTTCACGGTGGAGGCTTTTGCTTCGGTTCGCGCACCTGGCCCCATATTCACAACTGTTGCATGCGCCTCGCGTCGGGGCTCCAAGCGGCGGTGGTTTCGCCGGACTACCGTCTCGCGCCGGAGCACCGTCTTCCTGCTGCGGTGGACGACGCCGTGGAGGCGGTGAGGTGGCTCCAGAGGCAGGGCCTGAGCTTGAGGGAGGACGCGTGGTTGAGTGGGGGCGTTGACTTTGACCGCGTCTTCGTCGTGGGTGACTCGTCTGGCGGGAACATTGCGCACCACCTGGCAGTTCGGTTGGGGTCCGGTTCGAGAGAGATGGACCCGGTTCGGGTACGAGGTTACGTCTTGTTTGCGCCGTTTTTTGGCGGGGAGGTTCGGACCAAGTCCGAGGAAGGTCCACCAGAGCACATGTTGAGCCTTGAGTTACTAGACAGGTGAGGTTAAAACTAAAGATTAAAAATTAAAATTATATATACTGTTTTCTTAATTTCTTTTCTGTATAAATGTATGAATTATTTGAAAACTTTGAAATGGACCACACTTTAGCATCAGTGTCACTCCTACATTGTAAGTAATTAATTGAACAAATGCCTATTTGAATGGACCCACTCAAATCACTTGGCTACACTTGTTTTCGTCTTGACCTTATATGGGAAAGGAATATGCCATGAATAAGACACAACAGCATTTGGCTAGACTCTTGGAAAATAAAAAAACATCTGGCTAAACTACTAGTCTTAATTCTTAATTAGTTCAATAGTTTTTATGCTCCTTTCAAATTATAATGTGGTTTTCGTTAATTTCTTAAGAGTGGATACGTAATACTAAAATTTATTTTCGAAAGATTATTACTGAAGTTAAATATGTATTTTCATATAATATTTTTAAAAAGAAAATATAAATAATAATAGTTATAAACATTTTTAATATCTTTAATATATTCAGCTAACATTTAAAAATAAATATATTAACCTCTTTAATTCTTAAAAATATGCAAATAATTTTAAAATACATTTAAATATTATTAAAAAAATAAGTTTTACATTATTAAAATTAATGATAGCTTCTTATATTTAATGAAAGCATAACATATTTAACATTTTCAATTAAATATTATTTTCAATAAGTAAAATCCTAAGAGAATAAGTTAATTTTATGTGTGAAAAAATGTTTTAAAAATAATCTCACCATATTATAAAAAAATTTGTTTAAGTAAAATCAGCTCGTATAAAGAGATGCTTATACTTTTATAAAAAAATATATATAATAAATATTTTTTTATTAAATTACAAACTTATAATAATAAATATTAAATTTTAAAATCCGCATAAATACGCGTCAAGGATTACTTTTGAAACATGAGCAGATCAAAATGGCAATAATGAATGTAATTGAAGTAATTAGTGGTGACATTTAGCTAAACCCTTTGCACTCCTCTTTATGTTATCTCGTAGTGGCCAATATGTGATGTGAAAAAAAAAATAGATGTAATTATTGTAATTTTATATTTTGTAATACATATTTTAATATATAATCTATAATTGACTTTAATTTAAATATATGTAAGTTATATTTAAAATAATTTAAAAAATATATAGTAAATTTTAAATAATAATGCTTTATTTTTTCGTCTTAAGTTAGAATTTATTGAAAATATATATAAATAAAATAAAAATCATATAAATAAATTCCCTAGTAGTGACATAAATTGTTTACTTAGAATAAAATATGGGTTAAAACATGAAACGCGTGTACAACATTAACATTAAATCATATAATTAGTTATGTTCATAAAAAAAAAATAGTTAGTTATCAATACACTTCAGATTTCCAAATCGATAACAAAATCATTTATAAACTTTTCCACTTTCGAGAGGATATGCATAATCCAACATTATAACAAAATGCAATATGTTAATATGCTCTAATTCCAAATCATTTATTTATTTATTCTAAGTCTTATCTAACATGCTTCGCAACAAATAAAGCCAACTTTTAGATATATATATTCCTCATATATACAAGTGATGACAATGAAATAAAGTGAGCAATGGTACTAAAGAGATTGTGATCGAGAAAGAAATTTACATTTTGATGGTCATGAAATCATTTAATTATGATCATGTGGCTTTTAGATTTCTTTCTCTCTCACACACGCACACCCACATGCTAATATACTAGTGCTTATTTGTTTATTTCCAAGCAGATTTTGGAGGCTTTCGATGCCTGTTGGAAAGAGCCGAGACCACCCATTGGCGAATCCGTTCGGACCTGGAAGCCCAAATCTTGAACAAGAGAAGCTTGATCCTATTTTGGTGATAGTAGGTGGCAATGAATTGCTCAAGGATAGGGCAAAAAATTATGCTACAAGGTTAAAAGAATTAGACAAGGACATTAAATACGTTGAGTTTGAGGGGTGCGAGCATGGGTTTTTCACGCATGATTCATTCTCATCAGAAGTTGCAGAAGAGGTCATCCAAATCCTTAAACGATTCATGCTTGCAAACTTCTAGTTAGAAGGCACGCACGCACCTGAAAAAACAAATTCAACAGTAGAAAGACACTCATAGTGAAATGTAATTAAGGTTAATTAATTAGTCTGTGTAATTTTAGCCCGGTATAAGTAGTTCGTGGGAATTTATAAGTATATATAAATGTCAATTTCATGGTGTGTACGTGTAGCTTTTCATTGGAGATTGTAGTCAAGTATCTTTCTTAGCTATTTGTGCTATAACTTTTGAATTGTATCAGTAATTTCTCAAGCGAAAAATTCATAATAATAGAATTTTAATAAGAATTCTATATTTTTATTATATTTCAGCTTTCATTTAATATAATTTAAAGAAATTGGTTATATATTTTTTTAGCCTGATGCAACGTAAACTACTTTGATATTATTTCAAAATATGTTACATTTGTATCAGTTCTTCATTTGCAGGTTGACGTTATTCATTCATTACTTATCAAACTCGGGAAATTGATTTAGATATTTTAAAAGAAGAAGAAAAAAAGTGGAATGATGATTGATAGATAAATGACAGTTGACAAGCTTACAGTGATCAGATAGCGGGAGTGGGAATCTTATAGGTCATTCACATCTTGTTCGTGATCATACAATGTGACACATAGATAGAGTATGACGGATAACACCAATAACATCAGTTTACGGATTTCTGTGTTCGAAACTAGATGACATGCGAAGACATGAATGACTTACTTTCATCTAAGTTCCACTAGACACTCAATTTATTTTGTCCTCCTTTTTAGTGGGTTGGGAATGTATTCAAGCTGATAATTTTATGGTTAAGGTGGATCTCCGAATCTTTTGATCATTGGTGATCTAATAAGTAATAATTATTGATAAACTAGTATCTTATGAAATGAATACATGATAGAGTTTCATGGTGCTTTCAATAGTTTCAGTTTTGCGAGTTCTGTTTATTTTTTAATCAATTAAATTATATGTCATGTATATTTTTATTAATTATTTTTTTATTTTTTAAATTAATCCTTGATCCTTGATTATTATCTTTTAAAATCGTAACTTTTTAAAATTAGAAAATATGATTAAAGATAATTTTAGAAGGCAGAATCCTAAATTTTTTAGTTACTTTTAACTCTTTAATTTTCATAAAAAAATTGAATATCAATATCATATATACCTTTTTTGTGTAAATATCAATATTTAACATTTTTGTGTGGTGATCCAATCAGCGTTACTAACTAACTCAATGAGTCCCTGAATTGTTTTTCATTCATTCCCTTTCTACACTATGTTAATTATAGTCAGAATTTTTTTATACATCGTGAAAACAGTGGATTTCGTCCTCCTCTTTAATGTAATTAATGTGAAGTTAATTATGTATAAATTAATAAAAAAACATCTTTTAAGGTTAAAGAAAAGAACAAAGAAGAGTACTCATCTGAATATTTTGGTCTTATATTTTACAAAAACTAGTTTTTTATAAAAAATGTTGAAAGTAACTAAAAATATTTTAGGGTTTAGATTTTTAAAATTATCTTTAGTCATTTTCCTAATTTAAAAAAATTTCAATTTTAAAATTTTAAAAGATAATAATCAACACTAGTTTGAAAAAAAATTAATGAAAATATGACATGTAATTTGATTGATTAAAATTTAAGAGTATCAAAATCCTCAAAATTATTAAGACATCATAGAAACTCTCTTACATAATGTATCTCGTTAGAGATGTTTTAAAAATCAAATTTCAGTATTAGACAAAATTGGACTTTTGATGTTTTATTTTTTAAAATTTTAATTTCGTCTTCTATGTTTATTTCATACTAAATTAGTGTCTTGTGTTTTCAAACTTCAATAACAATGGGAAAATCGCCAATTGCCATCTAATTTCCCCCGTTTTTTTTTATAATGATTACATTGAGGTTCAAATCTGTTATTTCGTAAATACAACTTCAACCTTCATTACTAAACTGATCCGTTAGATATTTGCTTAACTATGTTTGTTGATTAAGTGTGAGTTGTAAATGTTAATGAGGACTAAGTGACACGTGGATGAAATCATAGTGTAATTGGAGAGAAAATTTCCAATCAACTAAGGGATTAAAGAGTTCTCAAATTCATTCAATTTTTGAGTTGTGCGTGAGATTTGTGATGAAGGGCATAAATTAATTAAGGTATGATCAATTTGTGACATATTGGTTATTACGAGAATCATAGCTAGGGTTGGTTTTTTTCGGTTGATATTGTGGTCCTACATATGTAGGGCATTAGGGGTATTTATTTATTATTCTGTGAATTGAATGAAATTGGTTCAATTTTGTTTGTTACTATGTGTTGGCATATGTGTGTTATTCAGTTTTTGTTGTTAGAGTATATATTGTGTTGGGCATATGTAATAATGTTTTGGAGGGTTAGGTCTTGCGAGAATAGACAATAACTTTTTGTTGTTGTTGATGTGCACCTTCGGTTTGTGGACCCATACAAAACTAAGTATGAAGGAAAAAATATCTAAGTGCAAATGTGATCCTAATAGGTGAAGTTATTGGCCGGGAGGTGTTGAACATAATTAAGGAGTTGGGCTATCATGAAGTAATCAACATATGATATAGGGTAGTTGGTGTGATCAGATCATTAGTAGATGATAACTGTAACACCTTATTATATTAGACATAATTCACACTAATATTTTTATTATTATAAAAATAAGATTAATTTTATTCGAGATTAAATGAAATGTTTATTATGCATGTTTAATTTGGAAAGTAGAAAATATTATATAAAGAATCAGTATCTTCTTTAAATAACTTCAGTTCATAATGTAAATTAAATAAATACATATAAATTGTGTACTAGCTAATCTCAATCCTTATATCAAATAATATAGTCATAGCAGTTCATAATTTCTATCCTAACTCAAATACAGAAATAAATAAAATTGGGCATGATTGTCATCTTAACGTATCTGGTCCAGAAGTACATACACATAAAGAAAATAAAAATTAGTGATGCTTAACATTATATATATTGTGGTTCATACTTTTCGATTGATCAATCACTAGTCAAAATACAACCTTCATGAAGTGAAGTATGTATACCTCGACTGTTGACACACTCACATATCTGTGTACGTAGCTTCACATTCTACATTATGCTTGACACTATTTCCAGTGCCGCTCAATATCAATAATCATATGCGTACTCAAATTATGGGACAATCTCCCCATCATAAGGTCACATCCTTGTTACATCATGAGATATACCCTCTGCATCATTATAACCGAGGTGTTATAAGCTGACATTATCAATCTCAAAACGTATTAGACCCATCTATCCATTAGAACGTCACACACTCAATACCTTTCCCTCCTTAGACCTTAGCCAAGGTCACGCACATCAATCGTGGCGTACCAAACTGTAACTTCCCATGCCATCTCCCATTAGGCCCTGCATCTAACTTGGTTACATCATGTCATGTAACTAAAATGCACTCTTGAAATACATCTATAGAGACTGATTCATCTTTCAAGAGTCATTCTCTTCCACTTATATAACATATCTCTACCTCAATAGGCAGATTGTTCATAATCATTTGGTCTCAATAACTGAGCACTAAAATAAAGAGATAACATCTTTGTCCCTTAGATAGATAAACAATATAACCAATATATAATCAAAGTGTACATCACCATGCACTGTATCATATCTAACATGTTAATCATTGAATATCACATTAGGCGTAACAGTTCTGTCTTATCGACAATTATATTTTATTTCACAAATACATCATTGCATCATAGTATCTTTTACAAAATTTTTACTTACTAAGTATCTAAATAAGAAATTAAGTAACAATCACATTGTTTTTAAACTATTAGATACTTAATTATGATCATTTAGAAATTTGATATTAATAATACATTAATTTAAGATACTCTAGAACTTATAAAAATTTGAGTCTATAATTAAATTTGATGACTGTTGTTGTTGTTAGTTTGACTCGTTTCAAATTGAACTACACCGAGGCCGAAGCAGACAAACGATATCCACATGTGTTCGCAAACTTTTTCATTTGCATAATTGCCATATGTTTTGGTGAGTAATGTGCTTTATCTCAACGTCAAGATGCCTTTGGCGTGGACTTGTGGGTCCAAACAAGGGTATCCCCAACTCCATCACTTGAATCTAGCAATCTAGCTACCTTCTTCTCGCATATGTAAACCTGGACAGATACATGCACAGCACAGATGTTATCTTTAGATTGATAAAAATCATAAAATACATTAATGAAATGGAATAATATTAAATTATTATTTTAATTGTTTTTTAAAAAATGATAGAATTTTCTTTTTCTTTAATTTGAAAATAATTAAGTTATTAGATTTATTTATTTTTTCTTTTTTCGCAGAATTTAAATAATATACTTTTATTTTTATTTGACTCGTTGTTAAATATCCGATTATAGCTATAAAGTTTGGCCTTATTATATTAAGCATCAATTCTAAAAAGATAATGCAAATCAGAAGACCAATTCTGTTGGAAAGTGGAAACACATGCATCCGCAGTTTCGGGGTTCACATTCTGTATCGTTCTTCCACGAATTACCGTGTCAGGTTCAAAGAATCTGTGTTACTAGTTGCGTTTCAAAACCACAAATTATAGTTCATTGTAGTGACAGAAGCCTCAATATTCCAAGAGCTTTGGCTTTTATCCATAAGGGATGAAATTTTCAGCTTTCTTTAATTAGCTTAATTTCTTTATTTGGAATGTTTTAGATTGATTGGATTTTCAAAACAATTAATCTAGCTAGACCAGTGGACAATCCATACTGTCCACTAGAAATGATCATATTTTCGCTGCAAAAGTTTGGACATGTGTCAAAGGCACGGAAGATATATGATCAGATTTTCAGTTTTCTCTATTTAATTATTATCATGTATAGTTTTAAACCATTAGAACCTGTGCTAAAATCATTTCGTGACCACTTAGGAATTAACAGACCAAAAGGTCAAGACAAGGAATTTCATGCTGTAAACTCTTTACAAAAGACGCAATCTTTGGATTGAAAAGGTTAAATAAATTAAATAATACTTGTTGCGCTAATGTATCATTGTGGATCATGACTATGCATGCTTGATCTCACAAAGTTTCTTCAAATTAATTAATCAATCCACTATTGCCGAAATTGATCCGTTTCTACTTTTTCCGGCACTAAAAGGAAGATGATAAGCATCAAAGTTAGTTGATCTAATTTTGGTTATTATGCATCTTTAATTGGAAATCAATGTACCCAAAGTCTCAAACTAGTGGGAGAAGAAGATATATGACTTTTGGCTAAGTCATGTTTCAAGCTATTCACAATGATTGTACAATTTGTTTTATCCAAATGTCAAAACCATGACCCATTGGTGATTCAAGCAATAATGGACGAGAGTAATCATGACATGTGCTAATTATTGGTGCAACAAATGGCTGCTTCAAAGCACACACCAGCTGGTTGAATCGACTTGCATATATATAGTTACATTGTATACTGTCGCAGAAAGAGTTATCACAAAATTAAAGTCACTGTTTACGCTACATTAAAAAACAACGTTGTTCACTGGTATTAAATATATATTAGGCATGTTATTATATTATATTGATATTATAAGTTCATATTAATAATATGCTGTAATATACTACATTTGATACATTAATAATATGTGTGTGTGCGTGTTAAGAAGGAAAAAGTTGTGCGACCTATTTGTCATCTCTTCTGGAAGGTTGTGGTATGGTTTATTTGAATTATGCGTAACAAAATTGTATTTCAAAGGTATTCAGGTTCATTTTATTGGTGCTTTAGACATGATAAATGAGACTATGAACACCATTCAAGATCAAAATAGATAGTGTTTAATGTTTTTTTCTGATTGATATAATGATCTTGTAGCTTGTATTCAGATTAGAATATCCCTTATATTCTATTGCTTAATAAAAGTTTACTTATAAAAAAAGAAATGCATCTTTGCTATTTCATCCAAAAGTATTTTAGACGCTAAAAAGTCCTTGTCTATTTATTAGTTGTCTTATTGAAAAACCAATATATAAATTATAGTGAATGGGAAGCCCAACCCAAGTTGTCAAAGTATACCTTTTAGTCGAGCTTTGGCCAGTTTATTTTAAATTTTAATAAAAGGCATGATGTTAAAAGACTTTGTTTATATTGAAAATAAAATTTTAAAAGTAGTTAAAATATTTGATTTTGTTGAAATAATTAAATAAATCAGTTAAGAATAAATTAAATTGTATGTAACTTTTAAACTCTCTCCCACCATTATTTGGATATTATTAATTTACCCAAAAGAAAAACAAAGGATTTTTTTTTACAGGAAACAAAAAAAATAGTTAAACTCAAGTTATAAGAAAACTCTAATTTGCATTTTCTTACAATAAATTTGCTATTAGAAAACCAAAAATGAGCGGTTCCAAATTCACAATTTGCATGAATTCCATACAAAAAGCCAAAAAAAAAAAAGGAGGCAGGAAGCATCTTGGACTGTCATCCACGAAGAATCATGTGGTTGATTAGTTATGGTTGGAGTTTCGGAAAAGAAAAATGAGAGCCTATGATATGCATTTACTTACAAGTCACAATGGCTGATAGATACAGCTGATTGTAACATGACACTTGCTCTTGGTTGGTATGAATATGATATATAGATCATGGCACTACACACCTTTAGTTAAAATAATTACTAATTGGACGAGTTTCCCTTTACATTCGTTTCTAAATTATAATGAAGAAACAATTAACATCTACTGGGCTACTTAATTAAAACTGGTTCAAGTCCATGCCTATGTAAATGATGATGAAGGGGTAATTCTATTTCGAGTGAGATGCATATGTACGATTAGGAGGATGGCTCTATTAATTAATCAGATACATACAGTTTTTTGGCGAAGGATGCTAGAGTTAATTAGCTTTTGATAAGAAGAATAAGCCAAATTTCAAAATCCATCTTCATGCCCTCTGTTTCCACTTTTAATGTCAGAAACACCTTGACACAACCCCATTGTCTTAACCTCGCATGAAGGCGCATTACTGTGTAAACATTCTTCTCGCATTTCCCTTGGTGCATGTTGCAGATGATATGAATGGTGATTTCCTCTAGTATAAATATCTTCTTTTGCTGATGATAATGAAAATAAAAACAGTCATCATCGCTTTCACTACTCACAACACAAGTCACAACGTAGAACGCTCTGTGTCTGAAGCGAGAAACCCAACAGACAGAGTGGACTTATATTTAACACCAAAATGATGTGACATGTTGATGCTGGGCTCTCAAAAACGGAAAGAAAGACCTACAACTAAGGTGAAAAAAATCCAATCAAATGCATACATCCAGAATCAGTAGAATTTGCATGCTGTCTATTTGTGTTTAAATTTGTCAGAATACGCATTCAATTTTAATACACAGCAAAAAAAGTGAGATTGATATAATTAATTTAAAATAGACCCTTTTATATTAAAAATTATAATTTGACCTCTATTTGTTGGTCAATCATCCCTATCAATGAAGTACTACTCTAATTAAGTAATCAATGAAACATCCTATCATGCCCATGTCAAAATTAATGCTGGATATAGTAGAAGAGATAAAGTGTAGGGAAAAGAGGTTGAAAATTACAAATATCTAATATCTGATGCAAGTGCTTCTTTTTTTTTTACCAAACTAAATAATTTTAAAAACTATTTAGTAAAGATAAGTGATTTTATTTGTTGTCATTGTAATTATAATTGATATAAAAAAGTTATTTTTTATCACAATTAACCTAGAAAGTCACATTTTTACACTTTTCATAGTCATTTGAGATTGTTTTTCTTTATTATTTTATGAATTTCAGATAGAATCAGAAATTTATTATTTTTTAAAAATAAATTAATTACACATCACAAATTGAATGTTTGGTGCAATTCGTGCTATTTGGTACCAAATAGCATTGCTGCAAAATTAATGCTAGTCCAAATAAGAATATGGTAGATCGATGATATTTCCATCGTCATCATAACACTAAAATTGGCACGGTCAAATTTGCGGAATAAACGAATGATTAATACGTACTAATATACAGTTAAGAAGATGCATGTGCTTTCTAATAAAACACCTTAAATTTTAGTTAGTGATAGTACTACCTTGCTGATAATATTCGTCTTTTCTGTTCCTCTCTGTTTCTATCCATTAATGCAGTTGTGTCATCACCAAAACTAGTATTGTTTTTATTTGAGTAAATAAGTATTTTGGTTTCTGACTTTTGACTTTTTTTGTAAATTAGTCTATATCTTTGTATATATTTTACAAAATAGTCGATTTAAAAGTAACGTCGTTAGTGAGGTACATTGTTGACAATTTTAATGTCGCATAAACTATTCAATGTGACAAATTATCCAAGATCACGTAAACTGAACTTTAATGCAAAATTTTAAAAATTATCAAATATTTTCTTCTTCACTTGCTTCTTCTTCCTCAAATTAAGGTTTCTAAAGACAGTCCTCCAATGATAACTTAATGTCATCAGTTTCAATCTTTTTAAGAACTAATATGATGTCACTTTCAGAGCCAATTTAATGACATAACATTGAAAGCGTAGTATGATGCATTCATAAAAGGGAGAGTTAACCTATTAACGCCTAATTTTTTAGAGGACTAAAATGGTTATTTTGCTCTTGATAGAAAAAATAAAATAAAAATCAGAACATGTAAGGTGGACCTTTTTATGTTTTGTTTTATGAGATTTTGAAGTCTACTTTTGGTAATTATTAGTATATAATTGGTTTCCAATTTTCCATTGTCTATTTTCCGTGGTTGTGATATCAATTGTTATAGCATTGCTTCATTTGCTGTATTCTC
The DNA here is from genome assembly GCF_000004515.6 of Glycine max. Taxonomy (NCBI): domain Eukaryota; kingdom Viridiplantae; phylum Streptophyta; class Magnoliopsida; order Fabales; family Fabaceae; genus Glycine; species Glycine max. The sequence continues at coordinate 46,484,032 of NC_038255.2, read as the reverse complement.
TTCTCAGCAGTATCCAAGAGCATCAGAAGAGCATGTTTAAGTGAGAACTTTGCACTCTGGACTGTATATATGTTCAGTCTGAATTTTGCAAAGCCAAACAAACTCCTATGAAATCAAAAGTCAAAAGAATCTAAGCATGGGGCCGTTGTTGTACATGGGTTTACCTTTTCCCGCAGAACCCTAGAAAATTGCACCTTCTTCCTCGAAGCCATTTAAGCTTCCCCATGGAACTCACAGCACCAACATATCCATTCCCAGCACTGCCAAAGGTAACAACAAGCCATGCTTCTTCATTTCCTGCTACAATGCTACTACTTTAGTACTTTGCTGATGCTTCCTTCATTATCACCAAAAAACAATATTAAAAAAATGAAACTTTCAGGCGGTGGCAATCATTTGCTCAAAACCCATAAGCTAAATTCAGGGGTTTCTCCTTCACACTACATTTAACTTAATTTTTAAATGGTTTTTATCCTAATTTATCATAATTTTTCAATTCAATCCAAAGACTTGTTATATGGGTTTGTTTACATGAATAAAGACTTGTAATATAGACATATGATTAACAATGAAAATTGAATTTTAATAATAAGGACTTATTTACATAACGAATGTAAAAATATGAATTATTTTTTACATTTTAAAAAAATAGAGACTAATTTATAAAATGAGCCAAAAGTTAGAGATCAAAATGTCTATATATTCATTTTTATTTGCTTAAAACTTGACTTTATTTATTTGCTGACCAATAAAGATTAGGAGTTTAAATACACGAGGTTTGCAAAAGCATCATCCATCCTTGGCTTAATCATTGTTGAAACTTGTAAGTATTAACCCATAAAACAAAAGGCCCAATTCAAAGTTATTGTCACAAATAAAACGTAAAGTAGCACGGATAAACAAATTAGTAAAAATATAAATCGCCAATTTATTTCCTAAAATATGACTTGCTGCCACTTTTTATCCTTAAATTTAACAAAATTAAAGAAGTCTCAGAAATGATAATTCATTTTATCTACATTCACTATTTTTAATAATTTTAGTTTCTGAACATATGTGAATATCATTATTAAGGAACATGTTACATATAACTTTATTCAAATTAAAATATTTGACGAATTACCATTTCGATAACTCTTTTTGACGAATGCAATTTTAGCAATTGATTGCATCACTTCAAAGAGATTTTAAAAGATACAAAAATATTCACTTATTATCTAAGTAGGAGTAAAATACTAAAATAGGAATAGAAGAAAGGTCCCACCCACACCGTCTATTTCCATAGGTTTGTGGGGATAAGAGAAAGAGAGGGTTGAGCTGAATGCAAACGACGTCAACAAAAATATAAGTAATTGGACACCTTAAGAATATTTGTCTATCTTTGATTTAAAAAATATTGAAGAATAATAAATTGGATAAATGTAAAAAAAATCTTATAACTTATTAAATTTAGTATAATTTTTTCTAATATTCAATAAAAATAAAAATACAATATTATTTTTAATTTTTAATTTTTTATTATCTCACATCTTTTCATTATAACATATGATAAATTATTAGTAGTTTACTTATGTATTTTATTAATTTATTTTAAATTATTTTTTAATTTATAATATGATACTTATGAGATATAGTTAAAAATATATCAACATAATTAATAAATTATAATTTTTTATAATAATAAATATAAAATAATACTTTAAAATATATCACAGTATTAATAAATTATAAATATTAGTAAATTATGATAATCAATTTTATTAAATGATAAAATAATTTAAAGAAAAATTAAAATCATGCTTGTATCTTTTTCTAATACAAACCAAACATTAAAGTACAAATAACATAATAAAATTTACATTATTTTATCTAATAATCAAAAAAAATAAAATAATTCGTATTATACCTCAACCATGAAACAACATAAAATATAATAGATTTTATCTTGTATTCTTTAGTAAAACAAAGGCACCTAAATCTATAGAATAATAAAATTGTAGAAATAAAAGAAGAAAAGAAATTGTATCTAGCGTTTCCCAATCATTCTTCCCTCCAAACCAAACACCCGCATTCTTTCCTCCCAAGAAAGCGGGTTCAGCCTTTCTCCATTCGTCAACCGCATTTCTTCAACTTCAAGGTCATTCTTCCTCTTCCTTCTTTTTTTTTTTTCTTTCTTTCAAGCTCAAACCAGAGGGATCAAATTTCCGCCGTGTTTATTCCTTGCAATTTTCCCCCCTTTTTCGTCACTCAGGCATTGTAAAATTGTTTTTATTCATATATTGTTATAAAAATAACTTAATGGCATCACGTGATTGTTGTTTTTATATTTTTTGTTAACAGTTTTGTGTCTCATTGGATGATTGATCCAAGGGAGAAGGTGCATGGCATGGGAGGGAGGGGAAGAGAGTTCTTCGTGGTGTTTATGAATTGAAAAAAAAATTAGAGGATATCACCGATCTTTTCTCACCGTGTTCTTCATTTGTTAAAATCATCGGTCAATTTCGTTTTATTTTCAAAATTGTTTCGGTTTGAATGCATGCATCTTAATTTATGGATTTGGAATCTTCTGGCGATTCGGTGAAATGTTGCAAGCACTGTGAATGCGGGTGTAGTGATTGCTCCATGGCAGCTCAATCTTCAGGGAATTGGCTCCGGTCTGTGAAAAGGAAGCACAAGCAGTTGGAACAGGGCGGCCAATTCTCTGCGCCAGGGCCGGATTGCGATCCGGTGGCGCATGTCGAGATTGGGAATGAATGTGATGCATTACGTGAGGCTGTTAGCAGCCAACAGAAATCAATAAAGGATTTGTATGAAGAATTGGAGGAGGAGAGGAATGCGGCCTCCTCGGCCGCGAATGAGACCATGACAATGATATTGAGGTTGCAGAGGGAAAAGGCAGAGCTTCAGCTGGAAGCGCGGCAGTTCAAGAGATTTGTGGAAGAGAGGACATCTCACGATCAGCAGGAGCTTCTTGCATTGGATGAATTGTTGTATAAGAGAGAACAGGCAATTCACTCACTCACGTGTGAGGTGCAGGCTTATAAGCACAGGTTGATGAGTTTTGGCATCACTGAATCGGAGGCAGAAGGTGATCAGTATAAATTTCCCCCTTATGAGTACCCTCCTTTGAGATGTAATGCAATGCATGCTTCAAGTGATGATAATGATGAGATAGACATTGACAAATATGCGTTTGGCGAAACACCTAAGGACCGTTTGAGGAACCTGGAAAGTAGGATATCTCAAATGGAGAGAAGTCCCACTTATAGTCAGATGGATGGGGAATTCAGTGGAAAAAATATTCTAGAGAAGGTGATAGTTGGACAGTCTCCAAGATGGGCTAAACATTCCAGGAAATTTTCCTGTGACTCATCTTCATTGTGCCCTGAGTATATGATTGATTCTCCTAGCTTTAGGAAGATAGATGAGGACCTTTCCAATTTGAAGAAGGTAGACAATGCATCAGAAGCTGGTGATGATATGATTGATAAAGTCTATACAATTGACTCCGAGTTCAAAGCTGGAGCTAGTGTTTACGATGATTATGCAACCACTCCAAGGGATTTTGTTAATCATGCAGATTTTGAAGATCCATATGTGAAGAAGCTTTGCATGAGGCTTCAAGAACTTGAGGCTGATAGGGAATCAATGAGGCAGGCAATCATTTCAATGCGCACTGATAAAGCACAGCTTATTTTGTTGAAGGAAATAGCTCAAGAATTGTGCAAAGAGATGTCACAGCAGAAAAAAATGACAGCGAGATCCTTTATTAGCAGCTTTTCATTCTTGACAGTTTTTAAGGTACTTTAGAAACAACTGGTGTCTGCAAATTATATGATAATATGGACTTGTATCCTACTTAATTTGCCCATTTTTTTTAGCTTAAGGTCCCTTTGATATAATCTCTATTCTTTTCATTCATCTCATGGTTGAAGATTTTGACAGTAGCAGCACTTATGCTATTTCATTTTATTTTTTTTGTTCAGTGGATTGCATCAATTGTTTTCTGGAGAAAGAAAGCTCATCAAATCAAGTAAGCAGTTAGTAGCTTTAGTCTTTATTTAAAAATTTGTGTACCACATCTGGTGGGATGTTGCCTGGTTGTTGAGTTGTTGAAATGTGCAGTCTCAAAAAGTGTGCAAAATCAGGCATAATTCTCACAACCACCTTAGCCAGAAATCATTTAAAGAAAACAATAGTTTTGAATTCAAGTAGTCTCATAAAGCATGCTTGCAAAAGAATGTTGTAATATTGATCCAGTCATTCTATATTTCTGAAGATGTTGTAAAACTGATCTAATGGTTAAATTAAAAACATGAAATGAAGACAAAACGAATGTAGTTTAGGTGCTCTCTTTAGTAAAACACAATGCCGTTTAAGGTTTACGGTTTACGCATCAAGTAAAGCTTATTAGAAGTTTTTTTTTTAGAACTCCCGTATCATTTTCCTGGGGAAAACAACACTTCTCCATTTTTACATTGCTGGTGCCCTGTTCCATAGCTGGAATTGCATCTCAGAAACAATTTGTTTGTCTCATTGGAAGGGGAGTAGAAACTTTTCAACAAGAGCAATAGAAAAATGAGATTAAGCTTGCCAATAATGTGTCACGCTAAACGAGTCAATTGTTGGAGCCTGGAAGGTTTCACAGTTGATACAGAAACACCACTTCAAGTTACCAAAGGCACAAAACACAACATAGGTAGCTCCGCACAAGCTTCTTAAATTTGTAGACTCATGTTCGAGATGTTACCGTAGTGTGCGTTGATTCTCCTATTTTGTCGTTTTTCAATGTGCTAGAGGCCTAGAGCAAAATCCCCAATATAGTTCATTCGCCTTTCTTCTCTTTTCCTTCAAACATCATTCGACGCTCTCTTTCTCTCTCTCTGGTGAAGTGTTCCTGGGTTGAAGGTTGCAAGGGTTTGGCGGTGGCAGTGCACGTCTCAACCTCTCACTCTCAGTATGCAAAGGTACTGCTTTCTGATTACAAGTTAGGATCCGATATGGATTTGTGGTTCTGTTTCGGAGCATCAATTTTTGCCTATAATACGAATAAAAAAAAACAATTCCCTCGCTGCTGCAGTGGTCTCAACTTGCAGGTCGTTGGTGGAGAGGGCGACACTGCAAAGGGAAGAGGGCGACACCAAAACGCAGTGGTCTTACCCTTGGAACCTGTTGCAACTCAAAACGCGATGCGGAGCCTGTTTCAACTGTTTTTTTTTAATAACTTGAATAGATTAAGTGAAATTAAATCTGAACTGGGGAAAAAATTTAATCCACATGTCATGTGTAGATTAAGTAGACTGGAGATCTTCATTTCCTCCCCGCAATGGAGAGGATCCGAACACAAATTTGGCTGTCAGGGCTTTGATGTTCAATGTGTTAAATTAAATATACTTGTAATATATTGTATTAACATAAATATTACTTTCTGGTTTACAAGACCAACATAGATTGTAAAAATCTTTGAATGATTATAAATTAATTTGTCATTAGTTGTACATTGATACAGCCCTCTCAAAGCAGAATTATTATTAAAACAAATTCAATGTGTTGTGTCTATTAATGATGATAATATTTCTTATATGAGTTTAGAGGGTACATATTTCTTAACCCGGGTGGAAAGCTGTTAGGGGATCCTTGAATGATTGTTTGACCATAAATTATTCATCATCTAATTGTTTTTGATTGTAGATATATGTTGGGGCTACCATCTGACAGCGCAGGCTTGCTAATGCTGCTTGACAAGGGACCCCATGTAAGGTCATGGAGATATCTTCAAAGTACACAAGTGGGAGATTAGTTCTCCAATTTTATTTTATTTTATCAATGAGAAAATATCTCCAATTATTGTTTTAGCTTAAGGGTAGGCTCATATGTTGGAGTGGGGGAGCGGAGCATCAACCGAGTCTGAATCACACAATTTTTTTTTTCCTTTAGATTTTTCTCGCCAAAAAGGTGGCATTTTGTGCAGTGTTCTTTTCTTTCTTTTGTATGAAATTAAATGTAATTTGTTGGTTGATTGACGAAAACTTGGACATGACAAGATATTTGAGTCATCTACCCGAGTTTATAATTTGAAAATATATTTTTTAGCACTAAATTAATTACCGTTAATATCATGAAACTGTTTGGGTTATTTGTAATTTTAAAACATTGGGTAACACCAGAACAAAGCAGTTTGGTGTGGTTTTTTCCTTTTTCTCCTATCCCTTTAAGTTATAGAGTGTTTCGAATGTATATGCAGAGTTAACCTGATGAGGAATGACAGTTTAATGGGGGTGCCTAAACTTTTTTTTCTAGACTGGCAAGTAGAGATTATACAAAAGAAATATGAGTACTTTATAGTTTTTATGGTTCTTTTTCTTTTTATGTAGTCTAACATCAGTAGCTCTTCAGATTTATGTTGTGTTTGGTTTATATGCATCTATTGAATTAATTATGATGTGAATATATTTCTCTATATTTAATGTTAATTAATAAAATAGTATTAATTAAAATAATTTATAAAATCAATTATCTTTGCTGGAAAATGAATCAAAAAAATTAAATACATTTTTTTGCATTCTTAAAATATTTTATTTAAATAATTAATTAAAAATTAAGAAAGCAAGTGAAGTAATTTGTAACAAATTGCACACGGACACAAATTAAGAATAAAATAGTAATTTAATATTTATAAAGTGAAATTAATAAAAAAAATCAAACAAAATTAGTTCTTTATTAGTAATTAAATAAAAATTATTTGTTAATATTGATATGTAATTTGCCAAATTAATGAGTATCACACTGAAAAAATAGAGTTTAATATATATAAATTTTTGAATTTACAAGCATGAAAAATTGTATAATTTTAAAATAATTTGATTGTTTAAAGTAATTATAATTTTTTTGATAAATAATTAAAATAGTGGATAAAATACTTTTAATTTGGGTCATAAATATAGTGATGAGAGGTGAAAAAAAATATATACCTATAGGTAAAATTTGCTATGGAATAAAAATATATAATTTAGTGCATGCATGTAGTAAGATTAAAATATATCAATTTTTTCTCTATTTACTTATTAATGGGACATGGGTAGCTATTAAGGTACCCAAACTTACCCGTACCAGTGATTTAAAATTACTTAAATAACTTTAATTATATATAAATTAAGTTAATTTAATATAATATAAATATAAAAATTAAAATTATTTATTTTTAATATAATATATGTTTTAAAAGTGTTTATTTTAATATAATAATATGGTTTAAATTTATTTATTTTAAATTTAATTTATGTTTCATTTTAATTATTTTAATAAATATTCGTGAATATAATATACTTACAGGCATACACACGTGCACGTCAACACATACGCACGCATATGTGATTAGTACGCTAGTACAACAGAAAATGTATCAGGCACATATTACATAATTCAAGATGTGCAACCCCATTCTTCAAAAAAAAAATATGCACCCCTTGTGAGTATAAATCATTAACTTACCACAAGATAAATAGTTATTGGATTAGTGTTGTTTGTGACAAAACTTCGATATGTACATGTTACTGCTAAGAGAAATGTTATATCCGCCCAAGTGTTTAATAAAAAAAGTGACATCCAATTAAATTGTGACAGGCAAGAATCATGCATTAGCTGGAGCAACAAATCATATAAACCATTGGAAGAAAATCTGATTGAATGCATAGCCTTGATTTATAGAATCAAAACAAATATACCATCATTAAGTACTTGAGTTTTTCTTAACACTTACATCAAACATGTCTTAATCCTTGTTCTTCTCCAACAATTGAGCATTGACATTGGATATTACAACAGAAACAAGTACGACAACATCAACATCACGACACGATGTTGCAACAGATTGACTTGTTATGATGCCGCATTGATGACAATTTGACAAGAAGATGTGAATGAACAAAAAATAAATCCATAGATATCGGTCTTAGTTCGAACGTTGCTATCTACCTTTGTGAGGTCCACGAAAAATCTGTTGAGACACTCTTTGTCTTCAATGAACGAAAACAAGATCATCAAAGGCCACTAGTGATATCGAATGATGCATCCTTGAAACGCAGATCAATGCGCAAGAATTATGGAACCGTTCAAAAGCAAAGCGTCGAGGTTTGAAGATGTTTTCCAAGTTTAAGAATGCTACCTATGTGAGGAGAATGCAACCGGTATGCTAGACTCGCTCAGCTTGGATCCGAAGGGGCTACCTGGTGTGGGCGGGTTCATGTAAAGTTCAGTGGAGACGCTACAAATTGCAGGAACTTGCCCTTTCCAGGTTTGAAGATGAAAAAAGAAAGACATTTTAAAAAGTTTAAAATAATTAAAATCTAATTAATAGATGTCATAGTTGAGATGGGTCGATCATTTTTTACGGCTTAACTCCTCCAGATGTTATGACATTTCTCTCTTGCTTAACGGATAGTACATAAAAGAGAGAGAGGAGATATTGTCTTTCAAGGAGAAAGTTTTGAATAGGCACAAAACTACTCATCACATTTAGACACAACCAATTAAAAAATTACACATTATTTAAAATATTTTCTCTCTCGAATCCATCCCATCTCTTTCACGCATTCAAACTCCACACAACAGAAAACGTGTGTGTTTAATGTTAGCAACAACACTAAAATTCCCAAATTAATTTTGATATTATCTTAATCAAAACTAATCAATGTCCCCATCACAGTGTTCAAATTCACATATGCAACAATTTTTCTTGTGCGTGGCTCAACTAGTTGTGTTTGATTTTTTAGCCAATGGTGAATGCTATTAGGGCATGGTACACAAAGAAATATTTTTTTGGTCAACAAATCAAAGATTGTATTAACAAAATTGAACTAGGAGTACCTACAAAGATTGTATTAATAAAGGTATTGTTTGATGTTGAACCAATGAATGATTTAAATTTGATACTGTTTATCTGATGTTGTGAGGGCATTGGGTCTGATTTTTTAACTTTCAATGCTTTTATGGTAGAAGTAAGAGGTAGGAGAGTCTGAGAGAGAGAAAAGAAAAAAGAGTAAATATTTTTTTATTTAATTTTAAACAATGTATATATAGTTTTTTAATTTGTTGGGTTTAAATGTGATTTATTAGATTTGTACTTATAAAAAAATTTCTCTACTGCTAATTAGATAGTAAATAGAGAGAGGTACGGTCTTGGTCTTTTAGAGATCAGTCATTTTAAGTGTGCATGAGATTATTTTATTTTTATTCTTTATAAAATACACTAGTAATATCCATGTATGGATAGTTTGTTCTCTGCTTACGGCTGTTTCTTGTTTCTAATTGCTGGTGGTTTAGAAGAATTAAATTTTAAGAACACCACTCATTCTATCTAATGTAAATTTTTAAGAATTTAATAATTAAAAAGAAAAATGATTTAGAAATCTATTTGAAGATTTAAATATAGTTCAGGAACTTAACGTCTTGATTAAAAATACTCGTTTATAAATCAAAACGCGTTAACGTCTTTTGCTTAAAAAATAATCTCTTTCAGCCGTTAAAACAGTACCTAACTTGTAAAAAGGATTTGAAAAACCTCAAGATAAAGATAGTACTATTTTGTTTTAAAAGTTTATCTGAATGTAGAGATTCGTCTTATAATCTTCTTTTTTTTTTCTTGAAATAAGATTCCTCTTGTAATCAATAAACTTTAACAACACTTGGGGATAATTCTTTTTAACTTCCAGGTTGAGTTTCATATCACGGAGCAATAATCATAGAACATTTAGGAAAAATCTGAACAGATTAATCAATTATTACAATTCAGTTTTTTTAATTTTTGAAATGAAAGGGTAGCAAAGAATTACAAGTGTGTGATTGTACTTGCTTAAAACATGATGATGTTGCATTTGACGTAGTCTTTAATCTAAAACATGAATTCCTAAAGCTCACGAGTTGAAAGGGAGTTACCGTATATTATATCATATGAGAGCATCATTGACACTTGTATTGCCCAAAAAAAAGTGAATTTAATTAGAATAAAATGATAATGCAAAATATTTTTTACTAAATCATTTAATATTTTTTTATAGTAAAACTGTAGATTTTTTTTGTAATAATTACTGTAAAATTATATATAGAGTGGTTTTTAATTACTTAATAATATAAAATATTTACACTAAAATTAAACTCATTATTTATTTAAATTTAAAAATACTTAACAATAACTAATTTTTACATTTCTCTTCATTTTGTTTTTGAAGAGCATATCTCTTGACGTTTATATTTTTGATAGAAAAAGGCTTCTTAAAAAAAAGGCTTCATATTTGTTCTCTTAACCATCCATTAGTAGTTAGTTTTGTTGACAACAACTCCTTTTAATTTTTTTATTCCCTTAGCTTTTATGAGGATTTAAAAGTATTAAACGTGTGTTGTTCTGGTATAAAGAATTCCCAAGGAGAACAATATTGCTTCCTTGTAAATTCACCTTAGACTTTTAGATATTATTAGTCCATCCCAAATTTGAGATTGAGAGTATACTGTCATGTCTTATTTTTTAGTGACGGGCTGTTTCTTGGCCGATGCCACATAAATCATGTTAAAAATTACTACGTGTTTTTAAATTTAAAATACATTAGTTAATGATAATATTAATTATATTTGTTAAAAATAAAGTATCGCAGCAAATGTATTTATTATAATAATAAATATTTTATTTCATTAGAAACAAATAAATTTATTTTACGACTTCATACTTAAATTAGAGATCGATCCATAGTTTAAACCACTTGTATCAGTAACTTTTGATAGATAAAAATAAATTAAATACATAATCTAAAACTCATTTAGCTTTTCAAAATATCTTTTGTTTTCAGTTTTCAATATCAAGATATTTAATATTATCAATATTATTTTCTAATTAAATTTAACATTTTATCATCTCATTAATCACTATCGAATTCAATTTTAACATTTACATATCTTATAAGTGAGTTTAATGATTATATACTATTTTACATTTTTATTGAATTACAAATTATTATTTTTATAATTTTTAAGATAATTTTATAAAAATCACTTAATTTACCATAAATTATGAATTGTGATTCAACTAGAGTGTAAACAGTGTATCATGATATTTTTTTATCAAGTTGTAATTGTAATTCATAATAAACTAAGTAATCAAGAGTTAGAAATATACCTCCTCTAAAAAAAAGTTAGAAATATAGCTAAGTTTGTGACTTTGTCCTAATTTATAATTTATTTTATTTTTTTACCTTAAGGACCCATTGCTTGGGTTTTTGGGTTTTGGACTTTTGGTAGGCTTGGCCGCATAGTCACATCAGATATTGAAACCAAACCAGAACGAAAAACCTCGCCGTCGACACGATGCGGAGCTTCAGGATGAGAAACTTGTTGTCCCGTGTCAAAAAGAAAACCATCAAAAACAGAAACAGAAGTTGCATTTCCATTACAAAAGAGTTAGCACATCTAGTGGAACAAGAAGAAGAAGAAGAAGAAGTTAATGAAGAAGGTTTCAACATCAAAAGCTCTGCCCCATCACACACTCACGGTGTTCAACCCTTGGGGAATCTCTATCTGAACACAAGTTCCACCAACTCCAGAGACACTGGCTTAGGTAATCTTCACACCCTTTCGGATGAGCTTGTTCTCGACATTCTCGGGTTTTTGGATTCTACTTCCTTAGGGGTTTTAGCCTCTGTGAGCAAGTCTTTCTATGTGTTCACCAACCATGAACCCCTTTGGAGGAATCTCGTGTTGGAGAATCTTCTCGGTGGGTTTCAGTACAAAGGGTCTTGGAAATCCACTTATGTTTCTGCTTGTTACCCTTCATTTGATAACTTCGCTGTTGCTCTTGGGGGTTTCAAAGTTAGAGACTTTTACTCGGATTATCTCTTCCAGAGTTGGCTCTGTGCTAACCTCGAAATGAAGCCTGAGTGGTTGGAGAGGGATAATGTGGTTCGGAAGAGAGGAATTTCGGTCGAGGAGTTTGTGTTGAATTTTGAAGAGCCTAATAAGCCGGTGCTGTTGGAAGGGTGTATTGATAATTGGGGTGCTTTGAGGAATTGGGATAGGGATTATTTGGTGAGGTTGTGTGGTGATGTTAAGTTTTCAGTTGGGCCAGTGGAGATGAAGCTTGGAGAGTATTTTGGGTACTCGGATCAGGTTAGAGAGGAAAGGCCTTTGTATTTGTTTGATCCTAAGTTTGCTGAGAAAGTTCCAAAATTGGGTGATGAATATGAAGTTCCGGTGTACTTTAGGGAGGACTTGTTTGGTGTTTTGGGCAATGAGAGGCCGGACTACAGGTGGGTTATTATTGGACCTGCTGGGTCTGGATCTTCCTTCCATGTTGATCCGAATTCAACTTCGGCTTGGAATGCAGTGATCAAGGGGTCCAAGAAATGGATTTTGTTTCCTCCTGATGTGATTCCGCCTGGCGTTCATCCTAGTCCTGATGGTGCGGATGTGGCATCTCCTGTTTCAATAATTGAATGGTTCATGAACTTCTATGGCGCCACCAAAAATTGGAACAAGAAACCAATTGAGTGCGTATGTAAAGCTGGAGAGGTGATCTTTGTGCCTAGTGGATGGTGGCATTTGGTGATCAATCTGGAGGAATCTATAGCCATAACCCAAAACTATGTCAGTAGGTGAGGTTCTTCATTGATTTCTGTAGATTTCCGAAGTTTGATTAATGAAATACTAATTTTTGAGCAGCTTTGCAGTGACAGTGGATTTTCAATCCATTGAAACTAAACTAATTGTTTTTAATGAGTTTTTAAGCTAATGACTGTGGAGAGCTTGATAAAGCTATGACTAACCTCATTGACTGTTTCTGGATGGACCGGTGCTGGACTGCTGGTCCTTTTTTCCTTAATTGTAGTTTGATATATGTTTTGCTTTTGAATGGTATGATGGATTGACTAGTCTGTTTTTGTTCTGTTGAGTAATCAAGTGCCTCATTTTAGTTGTAATATGACACCAAAACCTGAGAATCTTCAAGGAAGTAGATATTTTGATAGAAATATTTTCTCGGAATACTCATTATTTGTTTGTTGTTGATGTTAAAATATCCATTGGCTACTCAGAATTTGGCCTGTTAGAGTATCAGTATCACCATTTGTGTTAGACATTTGAAAAAAAAAATTAGACTCATTTTGCTGTTGTGAAGGGTCTGTAGATGGTTATTGCCTGGTTTGTAATAGAACGAAGGTTAATTATTGATCTCTGCTCATTTTAAGTTGAGGTGGGCTATTGCAGTTTGCATGACCTATGCTTTATGTTTGGAGATGAGGGTGAGTGAAGAATTATCATATGTATGCCCTAACCTAAGTAGGGACTTATTAGATGCTGGATTAAGTCACCTATGAAAACATCTGATTTTTAAATAGATGAATTTATTATTTAAACTATTATAGCGTGTGATCTTTCCATGTGGAATGTGTCTTCCATATAATCATTAATAAGCAGATGAGTGAAATGTGCATCTTGACAACAATAGGATGATTGCATTTGTTCTTAATAACCTGAAATCCTGAATACTTAATGAAATTCCTGAAATGAACTCATATATAAATACTAAATTACTAATAATTTGATTATATTTCAAATTTAGATTCAGCGTTGTATTTTGCATGTGCAAATGATAATCTAATATCAAATGTTGGTGGGCATTTGTTGCAGGAGAAATTTGATAAATGTATTGGATTTTTTGAAAAGTCCAAATGCTAGCACACTGGTATCTGGAACAAGGGATCGACTGAATTTGTACGATAAGTTTAAGAATGCTATCGAGGCTTATTTTCCTGGAGAAATTGATGAATTGACTCGGAAAGAAGAAGAGAGAAAGATCCAGCAAAGGAAACTTTCCTTCTGGGATTCTGTCGCGGATACTAATGCGGGAGCTTTCAAGTTCTCTTTCTAGAGAGTTTCTCGGCGACAACTGATGTTGCTGATCCACATTGCGGGAAGATGCTATGCTTCAAATTTTGACATTTTGATTAGTTTTCTATTGATTGTATTTGTACTCTTTGTACTCCTTTTTAAATGCTATAAATGTCATGACAAGCTTCCATTTTTAAGCTCCCTGTTGTTAATTATCCAAAGTGCAAAACAAAGGATTCCTACTAAAGATATGTACTTGATGGAGGGTGTCCTTAGAAATGTGACGGAGAGAGCAAAATTATTTGGTGATGAATAACTCAACTTGCATTCCCTGGACACAAGATCCTCTTTAGATAAGTTTTTGTATAAGCACTAATAGAAGTTGAAAATAAGAGAGAAAAAGGAATTAAGTTTCTAAGATTTAATTTGCTCATGCAAAGTTGAAATAAATATCTACCAACAAAAAATAAGAGTAACGATTCTTAAATAAAGATTGATAGAGGTAGTAAAAATCGAACTCATTATATAAGGACGTTGTTCGAATCTCATTGTTTGTTAATGATTTGCAAGTACCAGTATTTTTTGAGCCAACTCACCAAAACTTTTGGTACGAAAAAATAAAATAGAAATAATGTCTTGATTCTGACTTATGATATTTTGTTGTTGCATTATGGTGTTTTTTTGACGGAAACATGAGCATCACCAGTGGTAGCAACTCAATCCTGAAAACGCTGAGGTTGAAGAATCCCAAGCTTGTACTGTTAGAGTGTTGTTCCAATGCTAGGGACCTCAAAATCATCCATGCCCACATGCTAAGAACCCACCTTTTCTTCGACGTGTTTGCAGCCAGTCGCCTCATTGCTTTCTGCATAGACTCAACCACCAACTTGCTGCATTACGCCATAAGGGTCGCGTCCCAAATCCAAAATCCCAATCTCTTCATCTACAATGCACTCATACGTGGGTGTTCCACAAGTGAAAACCCTGAAAACTCCTTTCACTATTATATCAAAGCTCTACGCTTTGGTCTATTACCTGATAATATCACCCACCCTTTTTTGGTTAAGGCATGTGCCCAGCTTGAGAATGCACCTATGGGCATGCAAACACATGGACAAGCCATTAAGCATGGATTTGAACAAGATTTTTACGTTCAAAACTCTCTTGTTCATATGTATGCCTCTGTTGGGGACATAAATGCTGCGAGGAGTGTTTTTCAGAGGATGTGTCGGTTTGATGTGGTGTCATGGACTTGCATGATTGCGGGGTATCACCGATGTGGGGATGCTAAATCTGCACGTGAACTGTTTGATAGAATGCCGGAGAGGAATTTGGTGACGTGGAGCACGATGATTAGCGGTTATGCCCGGAACAATTGTTTTGAGAAAGCGGTTGAGACGTTTGAGGCTCTTCAGGCAGAAGGGGTGGTTGCTAATGAGACTGTGATGGTGGGAGTGATATCTTCTTGTGCTCATTTGGGGGCTCTTGCAATGGGGGAGAAAGCTCACGAGTATGTGATGAGGAATAAGTTGAGTTTGAATCTGATTCTTGGGACAGCTGTGGTTGATATGTATGCAAGATGTGGGAATGTTGAGAAAGCTGTTATGGTTTTTGAGCAACTGCCAGAAAAAGATGTCCTTTGTTGGACAGCTTTGATTGCTGGATTGGCCATGCATGGTTATGCAGAGAAAGCACTTTGGTATTTTTCAGAAATGGCAAAAAAGGGGTTTGTTCCTAGAGACATTACGTTTACTGCAGTGTTGACAGCTTGCAGCCATGCAGGAATGGTTGAAAGGGGTTTGGAAATATTCGAAAGCATGAAACGTGATCATGGGGTGGAGCCGAGACTGGAGCACTATGGATGTATGGTTGATCTTCTTGGTCGTGCAGGAAAGTTGAGAAAGGCGGAGAAGTTTGTTCTTAAAATGCCTGTGAAGCCAAATGCTCCAATATGGAGAGCATTGCTAGGAGCTTGCAGGATTCACAAGAATGTGGAAGTTGGGGAAAGGGTGGGGAAGATTTTGTTAGAGATGCAACCAGAATATAGTGGTCATTATGTGCTACTCTCCAACATATATGCTCGTGCAAATAAGTGGAAAGATGTTACTGTCATGAGGCAAATGATGAAGGACAAAGGAGTAAGAAAACCACCTGGGTATAGTCTCATTGAGATAGATGGAAAAGTTCATGAATTTACAATTGGAGATAAAACACACCCGGAAATAGAGAAAATAGAAAGAATATGGGAAGATATAATACTCCCAAAAATAAAACTAGCTGGCTATGTTGGAAATACAGCTGAGACAATGTTTGACATTGATGAAGAGGAAAAGGAAGGTGCCCTTCACAGGCATAGTGAGAAGCTGGCCATTGCATATGGAATTATGAAGATTCGGGCTCCTACACCAATTCGGATTGTTAAAAATTTGCGTGTCTGTGAAGATTGTCACACAGCTACCAAGTTGATTTCAAAGGTTTTCGAAGTGGAGTTGATTGTGAGAGATCGAAACCGATTCCATCATTTTAAAGAAGGCACGTGTTCTTGTATGGATTACTGGTGAAACAACAATGTGACTAAATACAGATTAGAGCTATGTTTAGGATATAGGGTAATTCGGATAGGATTGATCGATGATCTCAATAATTCAAATCAAATGATTAAGTATGTTCAAATTATTAAAGCTGAATTAAAACTAATTCGATTATTCGATAAGCTTTTATTTAATTTTTTAGCTTTAGTATTTAAAACATCTCTATTTTAAACGTTTTTTGTTGTTGTAACAGTTTTATAAGATGTTTATTATTTAACTTTTTATTGTTTATATTAATTAAGAATATAGAAAAAAAAATTATATGCACTAACACTAGACGGCGTCGAATTTTTTGTATAATTAAACAAAAATTATACTTGGTATTAAAAATAAACATACACAGTTTGTGATTAAATGATTATAAAAAATGTATTACCGGTGCATTTAAATTAAATTAAAAAACATCAATACCAGTAAGTGATTTAATTGTCTAAGATTATTGAAATAAATAATTTTTTGGTTTATAATGATACAAGATTTAAAATTTGATGAAAAAATATCTCAATGAAAACCAAACAGGATAATCTTTTTACTTTAATTTAGTGACCAATAATTAATTTAAACTTTACTTTGACTTTAAACTTAAACCAAACCAACTCCTCGACACCTTTATATCCAGATGCATGACAAATGAAGATA
The DNA here is from genome assembly GCF_000004515.6 of Glycine max. NCBI lineage: Eukaryota > Viridiplantae > Streptophyta > Magnoliopsida > Fabales > Fabaceae > Glycine > Glycine max. The sequence goes on along the minus strand of NC_038255.2, from coordinate 46,466,933 downwards.
GCCTAGACAAGTGAATAAAGGACTCTTAAGAATGAACTTTAAAGAAGCCAGTTTGTGCACTTTCTCAGTTATTGTCCTAACGTATATAGTGGTCCATGTGCCTCTGCACAGCACGATATCATCAATGGTCACAAATATAGAAATTTGCATTGTTAAGAGTTTACTTGGTTAATTATATATATGTTCTTGAGTTCGAAACTTAGAAAATACTTATAAACAGATGTCAAGTTCTGTTCAGGCAACTTGCCATAAAAAATAAACGCAATTCAAGGAAGAAAAATATCCCGTAATTACATATCCAATGCCAAGGCCCAAAGGCACAATGAGTTCGACAGTTCGTAATTGATTTGTTTCCCCTCACAAGGTGGTCATAGTTTTGTAATCTTGAATGAAATTCTCAATGCACCAATTGATGGAATTAGCAACTCGCAATTGACATGGATATTACATATTCTTGGTTGCCAACATGTTCCTCTAGTTTTTGGATTTACAAATGCAACATTCCTAGATTTTAATTTTCTGGAGGGTCAAGGGACGGGTAGGCATTTAAATAAATTAGCCATCAAAGTGATGAATATAAGTTACTTGTTTATATAAGATTGTACAGGGGATAGCGATGCTGTATAAGATTCATCACTGTACCTTACGCCTTTTAATGAACATGAACACAGTCGAGAAGAGACTACAACTTCTGGAATGCCAAACGTACTTCCTTGGTCTTGTAAGCTTTCACTGCCGGCAGCTTTAGATTCCGACTTCTCACAAGTTGATTTTAAGGCAACATTCAAGCCAATTGAGCTAGGTTCCGTCACAAAACTGTAAGCCATATGAAAAACATAACACCATTTAGGTTTAAAACAAATATGTATGGTACAACTAGTTTTAACTAGATAATGTGCAGCAAAAATTCATAATATATCAGTATAAACGTTCATGAAATTCTACTTATTAGATTAGATAGAGCTCACTGTGACTCAGAACAATCGGCGAGTTACTATGAGAAATTGAGAAAAGGAAAGGAAAGAAATGTTTTCTCAAACCAACATCGCCTAATTGTTCGTAATATAAATTCCTTAGATCGACATATACCCAAGTTTTCTCATTCACATATTAGAAAGCTTCGTTACCAGAGCTCAACCAGAAACAATATGGCTCCAAAAACCCACTAGTCATAGGTCCACATTCATCACAAGGGGTGTTCATATAATATAATCATATTAAACAATTTTATTAAATTTAACCATAACCATATTTAACCAGTTTTACGATAACAGGTCGATTAAAGCTGGTTATAAAACTTCCATTTTATTTGATAACCAGTTAGAATTTGATTATTTGTTTTGCTGAAATGGTTAGACAACCATTAACCAAGTCAAGCTCCTGTGTCCAAACAACCAACCCCAATCATAGCAGTCAGGGCTCTGCTTCACTTGTTTTCAAAACCATGGTTCATTACCAAGCAGTGTTCCTCTAAAGTTAAATCCAGGTTACTTGAATTTGCATGTATACCCATTTTCTCACTCATTAACCTCCAACACATGGCTTGCATTCCAACAAGGTCAGAGAGAGTGAGTCTTGACCATAACCCTAATTGTCTGGGCAGGCTACAGATGAACTAAAAGTAGCTGTATTGGCCACATGAAATTATCCTATCTAAACAGCTCAAATTTAACACGGCAAAAAGTATCACCAAACAAAGGCTATTCATACCTTGCCACAAAGCTTCTTCCTTCAGAGGCCATCAATGCACATATACCACAAATAATCCAAGGTGGAAGAAGTGCATCCTTAATTTCAATGGTACAAAGGCTATCTGATGATCCTTGTGCTGACTCAACATCTTTCCATATAGACCCATTAGAAGAAGCAGCAATGTCTTCAGCTCTTCTAGTCTCCACGCATTTAATCTGACAAACAGAAGTATAGATATTCCAATGATTTAAAATAGCTAGCAGTAGAAAAAAAATTATTGCAGCTTTAAACAAACTGTACAAAGAAATTTCAATTTTCAAGCTATGGGTTCCTCTGCATGTTTTTCAGTAAAATAACAATACATTATTGATAGTAGACCAAATGCACAGATTTCAAAAACTAAGCAACTAGTAACAATAACATTGACCACATAAGAAACTCTATTGTGGAAACACTATTAGTATTACTTGCCCAAGTAACTTGTTAGAGGAATGGTAGGATAGATCAATAATCAACTTAAATTGACATACGTCAGGAGAAGACAAAGCAGAATTTTGAAATGGCACAGGAGAGCACAAGACAGGTACATCCACACTAGACAGTGAGGTCAAGAGAAATCTGCAGAGTGAAGAAAAAAACATTAGTCAGCAGCATGATTGAAAATATAAGGGTAAACATCAAATAAGTCTGATTTAATTTAGGCTAATGAAAGTGACTGATGATCTTCCTATAAGCATTGTTTAGCTTTTGTCATAGTGAAGCTTGTCAAAATATTTTTTTCCAGTAAACTTCACACTCAAGTTTACAAATAAGCTCTCATTTGATTAGAACTTATAGAATAAATGCTTAGTTAATTTGTTTACCAAAACACGCCATAAGTCTGAATTACAAAACCTGGAAAAGAAGCTATAAAGAAATTAAAAGGTCAGTCACCTGTAATTTAGTAAAAAGTCATATAAAGCATGTACATTGTTGTTGCCACTAAAAACCAGCAAAGATTCTGGGCTATTATCAACATCAGATAATGACCTTAATCGCCGAGTCTGTTATTTCAAATAACAAGCACCGATTAATATAAATGATGCACAGGGAAAAAAAAGCATTCGAATTAATTGATAGACAAACTCACAGAACACCATAATATACACAAAAGAGACAGCCAATTATTAACATGAAGTGCAAGACAATAACCAATTCAAATAACTTTTGCACGCATCTTATTAATGAAAACTTATCCATCAACTAGTTGAGTTTAAGTTAGATATACATGTAAAACTTAATTCTTTTAGTAATGTAAGAAGACATAGTTAGAGAATAGAGTAATAACATTTTACACACAATTCTGAATTAAACACCAAATAGTTCAATTAATGCTAACTAGGAGCCAACAGTAACAGAGAAGTATAGTTTCAATATTCAGTACAAATTTATCAATAGAATCACAAAGAGATAAGCACGCTATGTCAAGGAATTGATCATTCAGAGATAAATACAAACATCATTTGGAAAAACAAGCACTATATAAATAACATATAGATACAAACCTGTCCTAAGTTTTGCTTCTCTATCTCTGACAACTCAACTAGATCCTCAGTTGAAACTTGTTCTACTTTCGAATGGCCAAGAGGCATAGAGAAACAGAGATCCTAATAAAGGGTATACAACCAAAAATAAAGCTCAGAGTTCATCTACAAAACAAATATTATAATAACAACAACAACAATAATAATAATATAAAGAAGCTCAGCAAAACAAGCAGGCTAGAGTAAAGCCTTAAAATAACATGAGTAAGTTTATGGAAAATTACATTTCGTTTAGTTAAAAATGTCAGCAGTCAAAGTCTTAGAATAAGTATAGCCCTTGTTGAGTTGTTACTCGTTATACTGATATACTCCTTGTCATGATATACTTGAAGAACACAAATTATTGGGAAGTGGCAACTACAATGAGTCTACTACTCTTTGACAAAAACCTAGTAAGAGAAAACAAATAAAATGCCTTATACCTACTACACTTTCACAGACAATTTCCTAGAAACTACAAAATATATCATAAATGAGCTACAAATAATACATGAGTACAGCTTACATGCTCTCTTAACAATGATCTTAACCCTTGGGTTGACTGAGAGATATAAGCATTGCATGAACATTTGGATTTCCCAGAGATGTCGCCACCAGTGAACATCACCACAAACTGGGCAGTGCTAACTAGAAAACAAAAGGAAGAAATTGATGCATAATGAAGTTGGAAGGTTCAAATAATAGAAAAATAAAGTCTGCATCAATAATAGAAAAATAAATTTATGCAGAAACAAATTAAATTGCATCTCACAAGCAAACACATAAAATCCAGAAGAATAGAAAATGCAATGTAAAAAAGGCATCATATACACATTTTTATAATTATTACAACACTATCTGACAAAAGAAAATGAAGGTATTGTGTAATTACCATAAAAAAGGCCACAAATGTTCTTTCGAAGCATGTAATAGAGGTCCCGGAAGGATTCTTCCCAAGCTACTTGTCTTTTCCTTAAGAACTCCAATTCTATCGCATGAAAAGATGGGGAAAAGTGCTTAAGGAAAATAGAGAAAGGAAAAGCACAAAGAAGAAACCATAAATGGGAACTGCTTGACAACCTCCATCTGATGTTGATGAGCTCAAGACGGAAATTAGAGAAGGTGGTAGAATGGATTGAGGATACATCCATGACTGTAAAACTTTAAAGCCCTCGGAACCTCTCATATTTTGATTCGTGAAATAACTATGCTGGAAGGTTAACTGAGGCATGGTACCACGCATAAGTGACCTATGTATCATGAAATTTGGAAGTCAAAATAACCTTCGAAAAAAGATAACAATGGACAACAAGGATTTGACACCAAAGTAAGCAAGAAATGAAAAATCCAAACAAATCTCATAAATAGGTGCTGCAACTACATAAGATGTAGATAAACAGAAGAGACTGGTTACCCATTCAAGGTATCAAAATCTATGCAAAACAAACTATATACAGACAAAACAGATTTTACAATAGAAACATGAAAAATTAACATGGTTACTACTTACTAAGATAGAAAAAGGAATTATATAAGCAACTTGTTATTGAGAGCATGAAAAATATTTCAGTCATACTATACAGCATGCATGGTAAATACGTTAGTTCCATCAACTCCCATATTATTACATCAAAGGTCAATATTTTTATTCTGAATTTCTGAAATAACATAAAACTGGACTCCCATCATATAGCTCAAACTGACCACTATGATTAAAATGTTTTAATAGCCAGTGCATCTAATACTGACTGCAATCCAGTTGAATTGGCTTAACAACATTTGGTAAATAATTCATAAGACTCTATATCAACATTGAGCATAAAATCAAATAATCTTTATAAAAACTATAAAAAAAAAAAAAAGCATTAAGGAAACCTAAAACACCTCATCTTTTCAATATATAAACTATGAATCCCAGTGTAAAAAGCTTTTTAATTCAGTCCATTGCCATCCTATTCCTACCAGGCTTGATGCCAATGCACTAGTCCATCTTATGCACTCATTACTTACCAATTCACAGAAGAGGAGGATACAATTCGCATACTGGTTTTTAGACTAAGATCCAAAGGGACCTTCTTGCCAGGTAAAAGGAATTCAGATAAGAAATTTCCTGTAACAGTTGTCAAATCTTTGTGTCCTTCAGCCAAATCAGCAGCCGTGTCATTAGCATTAGATGGTTCAAGTGCAGATAGTCCTCTTAATGCTTTTCCCTATAATTTATTATTATCAATATTAATAGCCAAATTATGAGGATCTAAAATGTAAGTAAACACATAAGAAAATGTCAGACACTGTCATTGTATACCAGGTCAATAGCAGCTGTGCCACAAGAATTATCAGCAGCTGATGAAAGCTCAGAAACACTACGAAATTTTCCTTGGCTGCACTTTTGAAATGTTTGGCAAGATTGTAATACACTATCTTTGCTGACCTCACTAGAAGTAACAGAATTCTCCAAGCTGACAACAAATTTGGAACAAGATCAGCATTGGGAAAACTTAACTATGGGATCAAGCAAACATATAAAATATGAAGCAAACCATGAATTTCCTTGCTGTCCCTTGGCCTCCAATGTTGAAAAAACTGAAAAATTCTTCAGATTACTAGTTTGCCCCAAAGATGGATTTTCCTGAGTGTAGTAACAAATATCAACAACATTAACATCTTGGGATCAATGATTTAATGAAGATGCCAACTGAATAAACTAAATGAGTCATAAATTGGGCAAAAACATAATAACCTTTGCATTTTCCTTTCCAGATGCAATTTTGAACCTGGGCTTTTTGGCAGCAAATACTTCATCAACCCGTGTGTCTGTGTATCTAGGGGGCTTCCATAACCTTGTTTTTTTAAATCCATTGTCCACCTCAGTGGTCCTGCAAACATAAATCAAGCAAGTTCTAAGCAAATTATGAAACAATAAATTGAAAGGGAAGCAGAATCTTACTTCGTAGGATCAGCCAAGGTGGATTGAGATTCATCAGTAAGGTCCACATTACTTGCCCGCTTCAACAACTCTCCCTGTCAAGAATGTACAGAGAGAAAATTAAAATTTTACCTCCACCACATTTAAATACTAGTTGTTCATATGGAAAGAAAGAATTTACTATTCATTTATCAGATTGAAACTGAGCTATGGCTATGAGAATTGGGGGGCATCAGATTACAAACTCCATTTCAATTGAAATGAGCATAGACAATAGTAATACTAAATGACAAATAATAAGGATGCAACTCATCACAAACAATTAGTCTACATAGTTCACTCCCAAATCATAATCCCAGGGAATATTTTACTTCAAACAGCTTGAGAGCATGTGCCTAGTCAAGCAAAAAGCACATATAGCAACTAATCCTTGGAGTGGTGAGAATCAAATTATATGTCACAAATGTATAACAATAAGAGCATAAATCACGAACTAGGATAACCGAAGCATTTTCCATTATAACCACACATATCGAGAGCTAAATTGAGGTCGTGAGCTTGGGAACTTACCCTAAGTTCTGACGGTGTCTTCTTTCTAACCAAAGATCCACTTTTCAAAGGTCCTGAACCAATTCGATGAGAGCTCGGAGGCACAGAACTCGGTTTAGCCACTTCTGCCATGCCTCGTTCCGTCGCGCGTACTTTACCAATCAAAACACGCCATTGAGATTGATCTGCAAGTGCAGATTCCGTTAGCGAGAAAGGATTTGCAATGGAATTCAGAAATCGCACAATCAGAGAACAGGATAAATGTGCTACTAATTATGAGCGCGAGGGAGTGTAGATTGATGGCTTAGGTTTTGAAATTAGAATAGAATAAATGCGAATCGGAAGCAGGAGGGAAGAGAAGAGACCGAATCGTGTGGTGGAAGATTCATTCAACGGCGAACGGTGTCGTATCGGTTTTCGCCGCAGCAGAGGGTGAGGGAAGAGAGAGCGAGCGAGCGAGCGAAGCGGGACCTAGTGGAATTGTCAAAATGTTTCGTTTCATTTTTATGTGCGTTTACATTTTAAAACGAAAAATTTTGATTTCCCTCCTGTTTGTGGCGCCGTTACGGCACCGTTCGGGACCGTTTGTACTTTTGGATTTTTTGTTGGGCTGGCCTGCTGCCTGCTGGGGACTTCGGTCCAGGGCTTTCATGCTTCCACCTAAATAATAAATTTTAGTTGGTGGACCCCACTCTGAAATATTCCTTAACTCCTTTGTTGTGGAAAGATGAGGCTAAATTATATTTTTGATTTGTCTAATTTTTCTAATTCATGAATTTAAATTCTTTAAAAAAGTTTTAAGGCATTTAATTCCTCTAGTATTAAAATTTCTCAATTTTGGTTAAACCGTTAAATTTGATACATTGGCTGTTAAATGAGATAATGTTGACTCAATTAGTGATTTAATCAAGACTAATTGTGATTATTAAAGTTAATTAAAAGATTAAAAAATTAATTAATTTTAATAAAACATTACAACCTTAAGCAAGTCTTTTCTTTCACTATTTTGACCAGGGACAACATTGGAAGCCATGGTTGAACACTTTTGAAGCTTTGTTCCATGTTTTCGTCATCTTCAACCCCTTGGACCCCTTCGACTCGTTCTTCCTCTTCGACCCAACAGAGAACTCATTTTGAACCCTAACTCACTCTTCTCTTCTTTTGTTTATTGACGAACCCTAACCCATTTCGTGTTTTTCTACTTAGTTTATGGAAAACAATAGAGCCTTAGGTAGCTTTCTAGACCCCTAAGAAGGTGTTGTGTGTTTGTGAATGTAATGTAGAAGTTTCGTTGGTAATGGCATGGACTGAGGATAACCCGAGGAGAAGGTTTTTTGGTTGTGGGCTATACAAGGTATGCAACACTACATTGTGTTTTTTTGGTTGTTCTTTGGATTTTGTTGTAATGGGTTTGCTAAGGATAAGGATGTAACTGGTTCATTTTTTGTTGTTTTACATGTATCGGATAGAAGAGGATGTAACTTTTTTTTTATTGGTAAGATCTTGAAATGAATATTCATGAGAAGAGAGTTATTCTTGGATTGCTTAAAAAATGAGCTAATGATAAAGATGAATGAGATGGAAGCAACCATGAAGATGGAGAAAACAAGTTTGAATGAAAGGAAAAAATAGAGAGAAATTGTTAGCCATTGGACTAATTTTGTCTTAAAAGTTTTGTAAATTTGTTTTTTGTTGTAGTAGCTAGCAAGCGATATGTTGTAAGTGTTAGGGTTATTTAAACATGAATGTAAGATGACAAGCTTGTACAAGAGGTTTTGATTATCAATGAAATTGGTTCCTTATTTTGGTATGATCAAGTGTACATCCTTTTGATTAATTGTATCCGTTTTAATACTTCCTTAATTTGTTTAATTGACAAAAATAATTGTATTTATAAAAAAAGGTATTTATCATTGATACCAAGATCAACAAAGTATTGTCTAATAGAAACCCACAATAGGTACCAACTAACTGGTCTCGGTTTCTTAGTGTTGGTTTCGATTTCTTAATCTAAATACATAAGAACCATAATACAAAAAAAAATCTTAGTATTGGTTTGAGTTTCTTGTTATAGATGATCCAACTTGAGACTGTTGTGTTGGTAGGGCAAATTTTGAAACATTGTATGATAGTGGTCCAGTTGCATATGACACTTGGCTTGATGGTGGTGCAAATGGTGTTGGAACAAAGGCAACTAAAGATGTTTCACCTGAACTTGAGGTTGGAACAGGGGCAGATGTTGCTGCATTTTTTTATTTCTCCACCAAAATTAGAATTCATCAGATAAACAATTACCATAACAAAAACCAAATAGTTGAACTTCAAACCTTGTTTCCAACTTTTTCTTGTTGGGTTGGTTTTCTCTTCAAATTCTGTATGTTAATTTTATATCAACGAGTAACTTGCTAACAACTAATTTGAACTAAGTTTTATTACCTTGTTTCCACCTTTAGGAATCTCCCTATCAACTCATGTTTTTCCTTTACATGTGTTGGATCAAGTAGCCTTAGAATAATTAAGAAGGGGGATTAAATTAATTATTAATGTGCATTGACTAATTTAAATTTTATCTTTCTTTATGTTACTAGATTCAACAAGGCTTTTACTACTAAGTTAAGAAAGTAAAGAACAGAAACAATAACTTAACCAAAAGTAAAAGCGGCAATTAAAAGTACTCAACGAAAATTAAAGAGTGTATGGAAGAAGAAGACAAACACAAGATTTATACTGGTTCGGCCACAAACCGTGCCTACATCCAGTCCCCAAGCAACCACCGGTTCTTGAGATATCCAATAACCTTGTAAAATCCTTTACAAGCAAAGATCCACAAGAGATGTATCCTCCCTTGTTCTCTTTGAACAACTAAGTGGATGTACGCTCCACTTGAACTGATCCACAAGAGATGTACCCTCTCTTGTTCTCAGTATAACAACCTAAGTAGATGCATGCTCTACTTGTACCACAAAGGATGTACGCTCCAATGTGTTAAGACAAAGAATTCTTAGGCGGTTAGTCCCTTGAATCTTTGTAAGGGGAAACAAAATATATCTCAGGCGGTTAGTCCTTTGAAATTTTTTGTTTAAAGGGAAAAGGAAGAATCAAAAGAATTTTCAGGCGATTAGTCCTTTGAATCTTTTGTCAAGAGGGGGAAGGGAGAATCAAAAGAATTCTCAAGCGGTTAGTCCTTTGAGTCTTTTGTCAAGAGGAAGAAGAAATGAAAAGATAGCACACTTTTGTTTTCTGCAAAATTTCCACTTACAGAAAAACAATGTTTTGAAACAAAGTTTAGAAAGTTTTTTTGGCAAAGAGAAAGCAATGGGCAATGGTTAGAGAAATATTGTGAAAAAAAATTGTTTGGAAGAATATCATGTATGTTTTGAATGTATGCCAAAGTCATGCTTTTATAGACTCTTCATGTCTGGTCAAAGAAACCATTGGAAAAGTAATGACTTTTGAGAAAACCATGTTAAGAGTTATAACTCTTAACTTTTTCTTCAAAACTCTTCACTGGTAATCGATTATCACAAAGGTGTAATCGATTACACAATGCATTTTATGAAAAATTGTGACTCTTCATAATTGGATTTGAATTCCAACGTTCAGATTCACTTGTAATCGATTACACTATTTGAAAATCATTTTGGAACATTGCAAACCATTTGAAAACATTTTGAAAATCAAACTGGTCACTGGTAATCGATTACTGATAATTGGTAATCGACTACCAGAGAGTAATCACTCTGGTAACTTAGAAAATTTGAGAAAATTCTTTTGTAAAACAAAACTGTGTTATTTGGTTTTTGAAAAAATCTTTTAATACTTATCCTATATGAAGTCTTGACTTGTTGCTTCTTGATTTCTCATCTTGAATCTTGGATTGAATTCTTGATGCTTGATCTTGAAGTCTTGAATCAATCACTTAGGCTTTTGGCATCATCAAAATTGCTTGGTTCATCATCATGAAACTTGCTTCTACAACATGCTCTTATGTTATGGTCAACTTTTCAACATCCTCTACAAACTACAATGGGAGGTTGTCTTACCATCCTCGGTAAGGTATAGTTGTTCCTTGGCTCATCATTTGCCTTGTTCCTAAATTTTTTTGGTCTACCAGGTGCTCTCCTCATTTCAGGTGGGTTTAGTGATTCATTTTCATTTGCAGGCCACAACAATGGACCATCACAAGGTTTTATATAATATGCATAAGTATCCAGGTATGTGGTTTTCTTGCATTGAAATAACATTTAGTTAATAACATGTTTGTTTAAAAACAAGATCAAATATTACTAGAAGAATATGTGTAGCAACAGGCAACATAATCTTCAAGAATGTAGTTGTCGTGCCATAAACAGGCAACTCCATGGCAGCAAGGGATACCATTGAGATCTTGTCTTATATAGCTACAAGTTATTTCCTTAACGTTCACAACAACTTAGTGATAGTAATTACAGACCTCAAATAATGAATATTGGTCATCACTAGACCAATTAGGAGTCCATCCCTTAACATCTTTTTTGTTTTTCTCCAATATAAGTTGAATCTTAGGACAAATAGTGCTCTTGTATCTCATCATTTTTTCTCTTAACTTCACAATCCTCTTTGTCGAGTAGAACTTTATCCTTTCTAGTAAGTCGATTATTGGTTTGTCCCTATACTTTAAGATACACTTGTTGTTGTTAACTTGCAAATCACATTGTGTGCTATTCTTAGATGCTAACTTAGTCTAGGCAATTTCTTCAAGATCATGCAATTCCTTCCAAGTACCTTCATTAACCTCCTTAATCTTCTGCATGATTCTCTAGAAATAAGGAACAGTTGTGGCTCTTGCAACTTGCCACATTAAATCTTTTAAGTGACCACCCAGGTGCATTTTCCTGAAATTGTTATATAAATGCCTTACGCATACCCGATGCTCTACATTTCCCTCCAAGTCCTTGATTACATTGACCAAACCTTGTATATAATCAAAACAACAGTTAATTATATGTAATTAATGAAATAACTCAAAAAACAATTAAGTAACACAGTTAAGTTTCTTTAAGGTAAACAAACCTTTTGTTGATCAGATATGAAAACCCATTTCTTTGAATCAATCCTATTGAAGTCAACCAACAAGTACCCATGTTTTACACTATAAAATATCCTGATTGAGGACCAAAAGCAATTTAAAAACATAAACCTTGGGTTACATTCTCCAACTTTTCCTACGACCCAAATATTCCCCGAATATTGTCAAGAATCTTACATAGAACAGTAAATATGATCCTCATGTTTGCTCCCCTTCAACCCTGTGTGAGATGCATATCCCCAATGACCCTCATTGCTAGCCATTGTGTGTGAAACACAACAATTTCATGTGTCGTGTTTGCGAAGAACAACAACAACAAAAATCGTGTTTAGGGTTCAATAGAGAATCAGAGAATAGTGATTTTAAGGTTCAACAGAGAACAATGATTTTAGTTTTTTTCCTCATTTTTTAAATTGCCTAATTAAAACATTAACATTACTTAATAAGCAACTAACAAGTAACTATGACACAATATCATCACGTCAACATTAGAAACAACAGTCAACGCATCAAATTTAAGTCTTATTTGAATTTAGATTTAAAAAATTAAGAAGTTGTTATAAATAATATATTTACCTTAATGTTCACCTTAATTTAAATTAACTCAAATTAATTTAGTTATTTCAAATTAGAATTAATGAATTTTTTTAACTTTTTATAATATATATATATATATATATATATATCATAATTACAAAAAAAATATATATCTCATAATTATCTTAGTTATTCCATAGTAACTTTGGATATTGTTACTTTCTTTTTTTTTTTTTTAAAAAAAATCTTATGATTTCCCTAATTAATTCAAGAATTGTCTCACATGCATTTTGGTAGAAAAAAGTAAAAAAATCAATCAATTATCAGTTATCAATTATAATAATAATAATAATAATAATAATAATAATAATAATAATAATAATAATAATAATAATAATAATAATAATAATAATAATAATAATAATAATAATAATTATTATTATTATTATTATTATTATTATTATTATTATTATTATTATTATTATTATTATTATTATTATTATTATTATTATTATTATTATTATTATTATTATTATTATTATCATAAAAAGGTTTTGCCATGTAAACTAAAATTATGTGATAGCACCATATCAATTTTTTTCTATTGAAATGTCACTAAATCTTTATATTGTAGTTTCTAATTCATAAAATATATAAATATAGTAACTAAGATGATTATTTAATTATTAAATATTTAATGATGACAATTAATCATGATTTGAACCTTCTACTATATAATTATGTATTTTGATTCAAATTAATGAATAAAGCCAAAATTTAAAATAAATAAATTTAAATTTAAACTTAGAAATCTTGCAAAATTTATTTAGACAATTGCATCTTAGAAATTTTTTATACTTGAAATACAAATATATATTTTAGAAGGAAACATGTTTGTCTTATTAAATCATTCAAACATATATCAGTCATACAATTCTTTTTCTGTTTTTTTTTTTTTTTTTTTTTTGTCTGATTCAAACCGTAGCATAAGCTTACAACTACTTATTATGCTAGCAAACTCGTTCGAGTCCGTCCTCCAGTTTCTGATACACGAGACTACTCTTTGACAATCCACTTCAAACACCACCTTCTTGAACTATAGCTCCTTCGCCCACTTTATCGCCGTACGTAAAAACAGCTAAAGCTTCCCCCTCATGAACCTCAGGTTGCTCTTGCACGCTATTATTCTCCCTCTTAAACACGTGTACGTTGAGCATTTCTCCATTGTCCAAGCATATACTATATGAACTATGAAATCAGTTCTATATGTGGAGATAATAAAATGACATGACTTTTAATGTATTTTACAGTGAATGAATAAATCATTCATATTAATTATGTAGAAGCTAGAAAGGATAAAATGATACACTTTCTTCTTCTTCCTTTCTCTTTTAATTTAAACAACTAAAAGAATTATCATTTTTTTTATTTTCATTTTCTTTTTTATCCAAACATGACATAAAATGGTTTAGTTAGAAAATTATTAGCAAAACACAAACAGCGGGGCTGAAGTGAATTAGTTAAGGGCTCTTTTTAGTCCAAGGACCGGCGCTGATGCATGGAATATGAAAATATATATATAAAACGAATTATGATAAAACAACAACAACCATGTTGTAAACCATTGCAGTCAAAAAAAAAATCAGCAATCACATAAATAAATTTAACATTACACTTCTACTTAAAACTTTAAAGTTTTATATTTTTTTTCTCACTTGATGTTCAATTTTTTCAATATACTCATCATTGTCTTTTGGTTTGGGAACACACGGCTATTAACTAATTAAATATAGATAGTAATATTTGGTCAGTCCACCGGGTCAGAAATCATAATCATTGAAATATTCAATTCAGCTCTCAAGTCTCAGCTACTTTTTTGTTTTTGGTTAGATTGACGCACATTAATATATTTTCAAATCTATGTCCTCCTGCGAATTTTAGGAAACCATATGCACGGTCAAACATTAATTATATTGTTCCTGAACGCTTCGAAGACCACTCAGTTTCTGGTCAACTGAAACCAAGTTTCAACTATTTTCCTCTATGGCACTACTAAAATTCTTTCAACTTTTGTCTCACTTCATCCTCAGCCCCATCGCCCCATGTTTATATAATTTTGACGAACAAATTCATATATTTCGTTATAATTACTACCTCCAATTTTTGAACTATTAATTAATTCCTTTGTTTAGAAGCAGATAGACAGAAGAGTTAGACTCTATATTGGAAGAGACAGTAAATAATTTCCTGTTTATGGCTCATGCAAACTCACTAAATTTAATTTCGTTTATGCGCACAGATATTAATTTGGAAATAACTAGGAAAACAGCTAGCTATTAAAATGAGGGAGCGATTATACAAAATCTACAAAGTGCATTAAAGCTTGGAAATCAACTGAAATATTGGCAGTACGCCCTAGGCTACCAATAAAATCCTCTACTGGGTTTTCATCCATGGCTGCAACGGTGCTACTCTTCTCCATTTTTGGAGAATTGGCAGCAACAGCAGCTGCAGATACGGGGTTCCCAGTTAGCTGCTGCACGAGACTCATAAATTCTTCAGGCCTGACGTGAATGACCTTGGGAGATTTCAAATGCACTATAACTGGTGAATGATGTGAGAGGTGCTGCTTCTGCTTACTGATCTTTGTGGAGTTTCTGTTAATAATTAGAGAAGCAGGCTTTGGACCCTGCAACTGCTTGTGTCTGCTTGCTGCTTGGGAATTCATCTTCCTGTATGTGTGTGTGTGTGTTTGAGAATTCACAAAAGCTAAGAAGATGTTGAACTAATTGCTTATATAATTATAAGTTTGATAAGGCTTGAGCTTTAGAATTTGAGAAATAGTGGTGTAGGCTTATGGGTGGTACGGGGAAGCATATATATAGTATGATTGTATGAGTCAGAAATGGTGCGTGTTGGTTGAAAGTAGACAAGCGTCAAAACTCAAACGCCATGGTCTAGTCTGAATTGGTCGACTTTGCAATCTGCATTGATAATATTACATATTACTTGATTTTATTTTTCGTGCTTTTGGACTTTAGATACCAACATGGGGGAAATTTGCTATATTTTGTACAATATTTGCCGGCTGTCATGTCTGACTTGCTACGAATAGTGCTAAAAGTCGAGGTTTGGACCAGAATTTGCTGATAAATAAAAAAGATCATCACGGTCAAAGTCTTCCTATTATAATATATAAGGAGACATTTTTTGTTTCCTTTTATTGGCCGGCTGTAATATAATACTTTCTTTTCATTTTTAATTGTCGGATTTGAAAAAAAAAACTTTATTTATTTATCGTTTGTAAAGTTTAAAATTAACATTAATTATTATTTTATTTTGTCTCTTAATCTTTAATTAACTTATACGTGTATTTATTATGGAATGAAAAAATAAAATAAAATAATCACACAATTATTTTAATAGAATAAAGAAAATTTATTGTATACGTAATAATAGAAAAATTAGTATTCCGTACTAAGATTAATTAATGTGGTTGTTAATTCAGATGCTAAGAAATGACCGCTCAAAAAGCGCTGCTTCCTATTGAATGTCAACGTTTATATTAAGTCAATATATTTTTTCAAAATAAGAAGTAATAAATAGCTTGGGTATTGACTTTACCCATGAATTCCCTAATGCTCCCTTTGATAGAGATAAAATTGGAAATAGAGATTATGAAAATAGTATAAAAAAATGAATTAAAACAGAATGTAAAAAATGCAAATTCTAAATAATTATTCGTAAAAATTTATCTTGCCATCCATCCTATTTCCTTCCTACCAACCAAAAGCTAAAAGTTTGTGCATCGATCTCTCCCCCATCCATATCTATTGCATATAACTTGGTGTGTTGACTTAAAAAAAAAGTGACGAATTCAATTATTAACATTTTATTTAAACAACTCATGCCTAATAAAATCACAACCCAAAAAGCTCATTAGAGTAAATTCCGACTTGCATGGATTTGAATTAATAGCAAAATCTTAATCTGTTTAATTAATATATGTTTTAGACTTACGCAGATTGTTTTGCATAAGTTAAACACATAAGCAGCTTTGGTCTACTTGTTTGCTATTACAGACCAACTTCTATATACCCGTATAAATTAAAAATATATTGTTAAAAAAACAACTATTTTTAAACTAAGAAAAATAAATAAATATTGTAGTTTGTCGAGCAATCTGTACATTGATCCACTTATTCATTATTTGTTTTTAAAGAAAAGCAAGCATTTTGAAAACTCGTTTAAATACATATTTATACAAATTGATCTCACCTCAACTGATAATGCTTATTTAAAGACTAAATTGATGTTTTGGTTTTAACAAAAAGTCCACCGTATTGGCAGCTGTATATAGCTAGCTAGCCACATTTTCATAGTGTCAGTTTCATCTTTGCAAACTACGGACCATATGTAACTACACATATGCATAGCCTTTTCAAATCAACTAGCGTGTCTGTTTGCAAAAGAATTTGGAACAGGCTGCGTGAATGATGAGGTCTCCTATATATGCCTTTCGCTTGATGCAGTTGCATATCGCACATCATAGCTTGTGGACGTGTATATTGTTTTTTAGTGTTATGATAAGTCAATAATATTTATTAATGAGACTGCGAGAACTCACCTACATTGATAGTCAGTTTAGCTTGTCAAGAATATCATTGATTTCATTTGGGGGGTAATTTGGAGTGATTTCATATTTTGAAGTTTGAGTTTCTTAATTTCCTTTTCTTTTATTTCTAATAGTACCATTTTGATAGATGTAACTTTTATCATATTTTGTTGAGTTTTAATATTTGTGCTTAGGAAGTAGGAGTTATAAGGTTGCATTGATTTGATGGTTGATAATGGGGCTAGAGGATTGAAGGGAGGAGAAGGAAGAGGTCTTTGGTTTCAATCTTCTCCATTATTCTGTCAATTTTTGTGTGTGTATCTTTATCTTTATCAAATATCTTCTCAATATATCTTGCAACCTAAGGATTGATTTCATAAGGTATCTTTATTTTGTAAATCCTCTCAAAAGGGAGGGTGGAGATGCTTTTGTAAATCTTTGTTTGGTTCAAATGTTTGTTTGTAATTGTTACTCAAACATACAATAATTTGTTAAGGAGCAACAAAGTGGGCCTATAATCTATTAGTGAGGCCTATGATGTGAGGGGGATATGTGATTTTAGTAAGTATTAACTGGACAATCCATAGGTTAGTCCGACCCAACACAAAATTTCAATGAATTGGATCATAAAAAAGGTAAAAAAAAAATTTCATGATACTTGAAAAGACTATTTTTTCAAGCTCAACATAGTCTAAATATTGATGGGTCAGGTTAGACTCTGAATTGTGACCCATTTTGATGACTATAAATTCACCACTAAAATGACACAAAAGAGTCACTCACTTGATCACATATGCGCCTCAAACTAGGGATGATAATGCGAAACAACCCACTAGCCCATCATAAATTTGGTGAAGTGAGGTGGAGACTTTAGTCCATTAATGTACTTTGGCTTGCTCCACCAAGTTGACCAACTCGACAAGATAGGACTGGTTAGCTTGTTGTGCTGCTTTTATTTGTTATATATATATATAGGAGTCTTGCTTCTACTTTAAAAAACAACAAATCACCAATGATACTATAGCATATATATGTAAAAACTATATTGTATCCTACAATTCATTCATGTTCCTAGTATAATGAAAGCATGCATACTTAATAATGCTTTAACTTAGATAAACCCACAAACGACTTCACCACCTAGCACAAACACATATAGCCAAATATGAAGACCAGAGGGAGTGGGTTATACCATTTCCTCCTACAAATGGATTGCAATAATTAGTTTTATATAGGTGGAATCATTGTTTGTTCTTGCCTAGGAAGTGCACGGGTTGAAATAATGATATGTAATCAACTAGCACTCATCACTCTTAATGATATTATTACTTTTGCTGATAAAAAAATAAGTAAGTATTTGTTGAGAAATATTAATATCATACACATGTTTCAGGATTTTTTTAATTTAATTTTTTATAAATATAATGGACCAATCCGCTGACTAAGCCACAAGCGGGATGGATCAAGGTATTTAGCTCATCCCAACCCATTTTTACCGGCCGAAAGCGGGATGGCCCGACCCGCATTACCATCCCTACCTCAAACCCATTTATTTTCAAAGTTAAAAGAAACATCCACTAACGCACTCTCGTTATCATCTTAGCAACGTGTAACTCAACTCCTTATTACACTGCTATGTCGTTAATATGTTCATAATCAATCACATCACAAAGCATAAATTTAAAAATATATGCACATCATCAATATTTTATATATATAATTTATGTTATATTTATTATATGTTTATAGGATGCGAAAAGCGGTTTGACCCAAATTTCTTACAGGCTGTATTTTCATTGGCGGGTCAAATTAGTCTCTTATTTATTTTTTGTCTAAGTTTATAGCATTTTAAAACAAAAGATAATAATACAGTGACAACTTGGCTCGATAATTTTTGGATCCACACTTCACGCCCTTGACTTGCCTGAGTTCTGTTCGAACCTCAAAGTTTAGAGTATAAACCAGGCTAATCCAATTTTGCCTGCTCAGATCATTTACAGAGAAAAACAACTGAAAAAGTGAAATAAATAATAAAATAAAATAAAGCTCACATTTATACACTTTAATAATTTAATTGATTCAAATTTTGTATCTTAATTAATTTTAATTTCACATTACGGAACATGTCCTTAATATATTTCTGTATATCACATTATGGTGTTTATAAGGGTGGCTGAAAGGGCAAAAGTGGGGAAAAACAGAGAGAGAAATTGATGGATGATGCGTGGAATAAAATGGAGGATTTTGGGTCATAGAAAAGCCGCGTGTCATGGCAGTGCGGTGTGAATTGTGGGCAACACACTTGGCGAGAGATGACGGCTCAACTCCGCATTTTTGTTTTGACGTATTAAGTATTAAAGATAATAATAATTTGCTATTTTGAATAATTAAACGATAAGTGAGTGGACCTAATTCATACACACTGTGTGAGTAACCATCACGTCCTTGTCACGTGAGATTCCCTTCCACTAAGGGCACCGCCCACATCCCTTGAAAGTTTTTATGAACAGTGGTTAGTTACTGTAGTGAGTGACTAGTGATATAAAGGGAGAGGAGCCTTGGATCCTTATGTATTCTATTTCTTTGAATTCCATCCTTATCATGACTTGTATAATTGACAAATGTTGACCCAACTATTTAAATTGAGATAGATGTAAAAAAATGAGACAGAGACACGGTATATGATGCTTTTTTTTTATTCGTTGGACTTTATTGCATATATACATATATTTATGAAGTTACATTGAGTTCAATAATTTATAGTGATGTTTAAATTATAAAAAAAATGGTTACCCTATCTCCATAATGAATAATTGAAGTTCGAGAGTTGAAGGGTTTGCTAATCAAATTTCCCGCATCACATCAAAATAATTGAACTGGAGCATTATTTGATTGAACTGAACGTTCATTTATGAAGCGCATAGTTCATTATGTATTTGAACTCTATTTAATCTTTGCATTCCCAAAAATTTAATATTGCTGGGAAGATAAAGGCATGCTACATGTCACGTGCAAATGCAAACTATTTGGAATAAAAAATATTTTTTATCAGTATTTGGAATAAAATATATTAATATAATACTGGATATAATATAATGGGATCATTAATCGAAGGATTAAATATATTTTTATTTTTAATAAATATTTAACTTCGTAATTATTTTTTAGTAAATTTTTAGTTTGTGTTGTATTAAAAGAAAAAAATTATTTTAGCTTAAAACTAAAACAAAATATTAAAGAAAAATATTATTTGATTATAATTCAATACAGACTAAAAATTTATTAGAAAAATAATAAAAAATCGAATAATTATTAGAAATGAAAAATATATTTAAGTGTAAATGCACTTCTGCACATTTGGACTAGAGTAATACGTGGCGAGATGTTGTAAAAGGAAGGCGACCAACCATGGACACGAAAAAGATATATAGACAGCTGCTTATCGATAGGAAGCACCAAATAAGTCCTTTTGGGCCACATCTTTCTCTGCACAGCTATTCACTGCATGAGAATGACCTGTGTTTTTTCAACGTAGAAACCGTGTACTCTCACCAAATTCCTAGCCATAGATAACGAAAGCTTAGCCATTGCGAATTATATGCAGTCGAACATATATTATTATGATCTTTATCTTTATTCTTTAGTATAAACAGAAAAGATCGACTTTGATCAGTATATGTCCTATGGCAATCTATTAAACAATTTAATTAATTAATTATTCGACAGAATACATATCTGCAAGTTTCAATATATATTTTATTCAACCCAAAACTTATCTATATCAGGAATATGAGTAATTATGTTTCAACACCATAAATATTTAAAGAAAAAAGTAAATTAGTTCGATATAGCTATAACTAAATCATAGCAGATTATCAATCAAGTTACATGTAGTAGTGTATCCTATTGAAATGAAACTATCTTTGAGAGTCTTATGAGCTAAGCACGTTAGAATTTGGAATTAGGGTATCAGGTGGCCCATGCATTCCACCACTGCTTGTAATAGTTTAAATTGACATGTCAAGAAATTTGGACAAATTATATACCTAGCTACTGTGTATGTAAGCTAGTTTCAAAGAAATTTTCGAGACACCAAGCTAGCACAATAATATTCACAAGTTAATTGAACTTAATTAAATGATGAGGGAAATAAAGGACGGACAGAACGACCAGGACCATATATATAGTTGACAGCTTTTCATTAATCATTTTTCCATAATAGCAGTACCATTCTTAATAATCAAATCAAGGGTTATATAATTTTTTTGGGTAGCTAGAAGGGTTATTATAAATTTACATATATTTACGTTCTTTTCCATCTTGTTTCTGCTCATATTTTATTATTATTAATTTTTTCTATTTCTTTTCCTTCACATCACTTAATTACCATATTAATTATATGTTGGATGTATCTCACAATTTTATTCTTGTAAAAATTATCTTTTATTACTTGAAAACAAAAAATATTTATAAATGATCATTCACTTTGAGTAAGTATGAGACTTTATGGTTATGGAAACATCATTTTTCCTTTTTTTTTTCATCTCTCTTTTCCTTCTACCCAATCAACTCTAAAATGGGTACACGATGATTATTTTCCTTAGAATAAACCAAATCTCACATATAGTTAACGTACAAAAAACAATGGATATATATGCTGCCATATTGAGGGGGTAAAAAAAGTACACCTTTTTCGTAAGCAAAATTCCAAAACTCTGGCTTCCCTTTTGTGCAGGTAATCTAGATGGGATGCATGCAAGAAGCTAAGGACCTTTTAAGCTTGTACACATGCAGAGACCCCTCCAAACCCAACACAACTCCGTTATTCAAACTACAAAGCATTTGTCCATATTAGGTGTACTTGATTAGCACACACATCAGTGATGATAAGGCATCCTCATATAAGGTTAAACCTTCATTAATATATACCAAAAGCGTTAGGCTTGTCCTTGACGTGCATGACATCAAAATTCCAACCAGTTGACACACATCCTTAATGTGTCCAAACTCTCAGAATTTCATGGAAAATGAGAAAAACTATTCATGTCCAATACGTGTACGGTAAACATGGCAGGGCTCGGCATGCATTGATGCAAAGTCAATGGTGTCTCAACGATATAAACATGTATACGTACTATGACGCCACCCCCGCGTAATATATTCAATTTATAATAATTTATAGGATAATAATAAACAAAATGAACAAAGAAAAATGTGAGATAATCAAGTGGTGTCATAGAGAGATATAAAGACAAAAAATATACTGTAAATCAAAAGTGTTGTAAGAACTTATTGTACCTGTAAGGTTATCCTATTACATTAGTCACAAATGTAGTATTTTTTTTTTTTTTGATGTAAGGAGTAAAATTCATAAATGCTGAAAATGAGTAAAGTCTGCTGCAAGGTCAAGAAGAAACCCGCTGCAAGGTCAAGAAGAAACCCAGTTGGGGGAGGCTCTCCCCGCCGGCACAATGATCAAATATTGACAAGCTGAAGAAGCTAATTAAAATATGAGCTACTGTACGATTGACAACTGAAAAATATATATACAGAATGGAATTTGAGAATTAATTAATCAATGAAAGACATTAATTAAGGCTTGCTTAGATAAAAGTTAGGAACATGGTTTTGAGAATTCTAAAATACAAACATAAAACGAAGATCTTAGGATTTTTCACTTTAGACTTCTAATTAAAAACTAACTCAGCTCGAGGCAACGATTGTCTCTACCTTATATATTTTATTTTTGTAATATCTTTAGAAAAGATATAGTAAAAGTACTTGTGAATTTTCTCATTGGTATCTAAACATGCACTAAGAGGATAGCTCTGCATATCGAGTGACTTTGTTCTTACTTCATCATAGCTAGAAAAGGTTCCTTTGAGTCCACCCGAAAAGCAAAATTTTCCAGACCATAGTCTACTGCCCTGTGCGTACTCCATCTGAGTGTCAGGAATTTTCCTATTATTTTAGCGTCTTCTCGAGTTTCAGTTAAATAGGAAGTCCCTGCTTGAGAAATTCCACTACATCATCTATGTGGATAAATATTAATTTGTTGATTTTATTATAAGATAAATATTAATCCGTATTAATTTTTTAAAGTCTGAATTTTATTTAAAGGATTGATTTCTCCCAATAAATATTGTTCCTGAAGGCATGAATCAGACATCAAACCCATGATAAGGTGATTAAGAGATAAAATTCTTTATAAATCATATCACATTATTTTATTAAATACTTTTTTCATTTAATTTTTTAATCAATATCCTAAAAAAATACTGATTAGGAGGACTTTAATTATAAATGTCAATCAAGGCATTAGAACCTTGTCTCCCTTTACCCTTTTCAAATTACTAGATATAATTAATTCATAATAATGTAACAAAAAAAAAGTGATTAATCGCTAACCAACACGAATTGTGTGTACCCAGGTATATATCACGTGCCTAGTAAGTTTTATGAGCATACCATAAACCGTTGCAAATTCTCCTGACCAAACCAGCCAGCATCAATATTTACTTTCATAGGGTCCTGACTCCTGGGCACAACTGGAGTACTTAATTAGCTAATTATTAGCTTATCACAGATATGCAATAATTATAAGAGCAGGTGACATTAGCCAATAAATAGGAGGCTAGTTTAGTACTTTCGTTCCCGGCTCGTAACTGGCCGTTATAAAAAGGGTGAATGCTCCACGCTATAAGTTGGTCATATAATCCAGCGAATTTCTTCTCACGCACTCTTCTGATTTTTTCAGGAAAAAAAAGTACGGTAAGATAAAGCCCGCAGCTATTCATCTTCTCTCGTATTATCTTGTATAGTTTAATTATTTAATTAATTTATCATGGCAAACAATCTTCTCCTACTACACTACTTTGAGTACCAAACGAAGAATCTCTGATCTCTCACGCTCTTAATTTCACAAACGTACGGTGTATCTTTGCTAAATTAGTTATAGTAGCTAGTCTTAGTACTGTTATCGTTGTCTCTGATCTTCATCTTTCTCCGTCTTTAAATTTGTAGCTTCAACATTTATAGATCATCACAAGGATGCAATTCAATGTATTATTAATAAGTGACTTCATTTGATTGTTTTTTTTTTGCTATAATAAGACATGCAAAGTGTTATTTAGATTGAATTTATTTTCTATTTAATGAACACACAGTGGCGGTGAGCATGGAAAATGCAAGCACGTCTAGCTTAGCGAGAACGAAATCGGATCAGCTACTGGAGACGGTGGCCACAACAGCTGAGAAGTCGCCACCTTCGGCGGAGGGAGGCGGGGTCCTGTCAAGGAAATCGAGCTGGAGGATGACGGCGTCGTCGCCGGGTGGCGGCGGTGGGAGAAACACATACATAAGGAAGGCAAGGAGCGCTCAGTTGAAGGTAGAGGTGGACGAGGTTGGCAGCGGCGTGGCTCTTAGCCGAGCTTCCAGCGCCAGCTTGGGCCTCTCATTCTCCTTCACCGGCTTCACTCTCCCTCCCGATGAAATCGCCGATTCCAAACCATTCAGCGACGATGATATCCGTAAGTATAATTTCACACGCTCATAATTAATCATCTGCTTTTTTTGTTTTGTTTTATCAACAATCTCACGATATAATAATTTAGCCGTTAATCGCTAGTTCATTACTTAATTAAAATTTGTTAACTTATTATACTAGTATATTCAAACAATTAGTCTGCAAAAAAAAAAAAAAACAATTAGCTAGTAATACATTTATTTCCCATACGAAGTTTTGCCATATCTTCACAGCTAGACTATGTGGAGAATGGCTTACATGACCATAACCTTTCTAAATGTTCACGAGTTTAATTTGATATGCTACGTTTTGTTTGACATTAATTTCTGTCCTTTAAAGAACAAACGGTTAGGAATGCTCAAAAGCTTGTCTTGTGTGTCGTTACGGTAACCACAAAAATATATTGGGAGATTAAGGCTTAAGTCTATACATTGATAATGCTCAAAAGCAGTTCAGTTTAAAACTGCATGTTGTGCAGTTCACAATCTCACTAGTTAAAGTTAATTATATAAGATAATCATTTAATAAAATAATCAAAGGTCCAAATTGATTCTCTATCCATTGATGATAAGAGTGTCTATAACAGTCCAGATCGATGTGGGTGATTAATTGCTTTTCTTTTCTACAAATGACAATACGTGTGCATCCAGAACTACAATAGTAACCTTTGTGTGATGACAAAACAAATGAAGCAATAATGTTGCTTTTCTGGTTGAGTGTTTAATATTTTCATTTTTAAAAATTATAAATTTAGATTATTTTATTCAAATTGTTTTAGAAAAGACCTTTTCATAACATAAATCAGGTAATCCAAAGTAGTAAAGTGAAGTATATAGTCTAACTCCCTATGTCTCAGGGATGATTAAATTGACCTTGATACTCTGATTTAATGATCAGTTTCTCACCCAACTAGTGAAAAATCACGTGTGCATATTGAAATACGATCTAATCCGCGAGACTACATAGTCTTTTAGCCTCAAGTACAATGTGGGTAGAGGTTAAACATGTGTGGATTAGAATACAAAACAATCCAAGACAATACACAAATAAATAAAAAGTTTAATTTTGATATATTATTAATTAATATATATTTTTACTTTTTTTATTGACAATATGCTTAATAAGTTTAGCTACCTACGTTAATAGTTGTAAGATATACATATGACAAATATACCACTAACAATGCGTTAAAATTAATTAAAGAAAAAAATTAACATCTATTCGAAGCGTATACATCTCATTGGATAATAGAAAAAAAATGTAATAAACATTAAACAATGCAATAGTTAAGAAAAAGACATTAAAAGCAAAGGATGCAGAACTATCAAAATTTTCATTTAAATTGATAAAAGTCATAAAAGTTAACAGAGGCAGGAAAGTACGGTCTGTTTGACTTACTCATAAAATTTGGCGGAGCATTGGTTGTTTGGTTTTTTGGAAACGATTGTTTGGTACTACGGCAGCGATGTGAAACTTATTGGTCCATCCCAATGACTAAAAGAACGTTTCCTTTTGTCCCAAATTAACACAATCAAACTTTGCACATTTCAACTTAAATTCCCATACAATTAAACTCAAGAACTCTGTTTTTTTCTTACATTTTCCCCCTTTATATAACCAAGAAATTTGATTAATTTAACTAAAAATCTATTGATAGATGAAATAATAGGGTTTGAAAGATGGTCCAAATTAATTGATGCTGTTTTACTACAGAGTTTTGTTATTTGCAATTTGATATATTAGTTTTGCATATTTATTGATCGAAAAATTAAAATAAAATAGTGCACGTTTAACTTTATGCATTTAGATCTATTATAGAAACAAAAACAATGTAAAAGAATAATATACAAATAACAATAGAAAAATTGTGTTTTTAATTCTTAAATTTTTATTTGACCACGATTTTGGTTCTTAAACAATTTTTTTGTTTGATTTTTTATTTCTACCATTAAGTCTCTCCATGATGACGTGACAATTACATTTTATGACATTTTTTTTTCAATTATTTGGCTAAAGTATTTAAAAGGCATTAAAAAATGTGTGACGGATTCTGCAAACACTAACAAAAAATAAAAGAAAAGAAAAACACGAAGAACCTTCTCTCTCTGGGTGTTTAAGTTCATGCTCCAATTCTTATTTTTATTTTTATTTTTTAAAAGACAGCATTCATGCCGTTGTCTCATAACGTTTACCAGGATTTATCTGCATGAAATGTAAGTTCTCGTCAAGGCTAGGGGTTCAACACTAATAGAACATGTATTTTCTTTCTTCTTTTTCCTATCTAATGTTAGTTTTTCTGGGGGTTCAATTTATGCTTCCTAGTAAAATATCACTAAATACCACTATCGTAAAGTTGAACCTCTCTTGACTTCCATCCTTGTCAGTGTCATGTCTTGTTAGTCTCACCTGTTTTCAGTTACGTGGAGGTGTCTTGGTCGGGTCCAAACCAACCAACATCCTCTTAGCGCAAATCCGTGAATAAGGGTCCAAAAAACAAGTGACTCGTAGTTATTCCCCGAACCGAAAATAGTGTTATATATATGTCCTAGAGTGTGGTTCAGTGCTTGTCTTTATGAATCACTTGTTATGCCTAGCTATGGTCCCCCCAATCCTCACACCTACATAGTAACGTGGTTCTAATTAATTAATTAATTAATATAATTATCATTTCATGCATGCTCAGTGTACGTCTATTTCTCCCTAGTCTGCATTCATGGTACTGTTTTATTTACTTGGATATGACTTATGCCCAAACTAAAATTCTTTAATTTATCGAAAGCGGCTAACATTTGTTTAAGAAACATTAATGATATATTACACTTTTTAATATTTTTTATCCGTAAAAATTAAAAATAATATCAAAATTTATAATAATTCACACATTTTACTTAAGTTAAATCTCTTTAATATTACACTCTTAGTATAAATAAAATATTTTTAACTTAGTGAACTAATAAGGAGAGATTTTTCATTTAAGAAGCTTATAATTATTGCTTTCACATTTAATATGTGATTTTTTACTTCTCAACATGTTTCCAAACATGCTATAAACTAATAAATTGTTAATAATTTTATCAAAACAATGGATTGCTATTTGATTTTTGTGTGTAAAATGACGACACCCATGCATGATCTTATTCAAACTATCTAAACTCTCGTACCATTAGGTTGATTCTACTCGGTGGATTGATATTTGATTGGTTTAGGTTTCTCTTTGTCTTAAAATAAAATAAAATTTATTTTAAACTAATGAACATATTTCTTATATGTATCTAAATCATTTAACTTGTAAAATTTTATATTCCAATCCAACTTATGACAGAGTAGAAAGGATTGATTCTGATGTTTTACCACAAACAGACACTTAGATTCACTAGATTTGCATTTTTCCTGATTTGTTGACTATCTTGTGCCCATCTTTATAACTAACAATGTGGGGAATATGACTCATCTTTATAACTTGTTGACTGCTATATATCTTGGTCCCCATTCCTCAACGACAACTAGCTAGGTTGTGCCTGGACCCAATCTTCCTTTTTTGTGGGAGAGCATGTTGTCTCATTCTTGGGCCCCTTCATTAAATTTCGGCTTGACTTTATTCACCACTGCATGGAGTTAGCTTGACTAACTTTATCAAGTGTCATGATTAGTGCTCGATACCAACTTGTCCTGTATGCCTTAATTCTATGGAATCATGCAGTACACATGATATATATGATCCCTTTGAAACTTCCAGCATCCATGTATACGGTTTAAACAATCAACTTCACTTATATTGCCGTGTGTTTGTTTGAGCAACACATACTCATGAGTCATGAACATGCATTTTCTAATTTTTAGTACAATAATGCAATATGTGAAGCTACGTACTAATTAACTGCCTGGTGCTCTTGCATGATGAAGGACATTCTTTTTCCCTCCTTGTGAATGAATTGTATAAAAAGGGTTACTATGTATATTGCAGCGGAGGATATTGAAGCTGGAACTCCTAAGCCAAAGTTTCAGACGGAACCTACTCTGCCAATATATCTAAAGGTAATATACCTTTTATGTGTCAAAAATTAACTATGTTCCTCTTCATTCCCTGCCTGCACCTACCTCTGTCGGTACTGTTCAAACCTTCAATAGAGCATGAGTTTGATTTAGTGCTATATATGTATTTATTTGGGCAGGCAACGATGAAGCTTCATTTAGCGATCAACACCACCAATAGAACATGTTACATGGCTATCAATATAGCATGGTCAGGTTCAGTCTTGTACAAAGTTTCATTCCATGTGATGTCAATGTACAAGACTACCCCGTAAATGATTAGTAATACAGTAGATACAAGTACAACAAATGCCTAACTTGGTGCTAAAATTTTCTGAATTTTTTCTTTTTTGATGCCTCCGACAGGGCATCAACACATTAGTTTTATTTCTCATACGCTTGAAAGACCTAGGTTCAAGATTGGAACCTTTCTGGCTTCGAGGATTTAGCTATATGTGAGGCTTAATAACATGGTTTGGCAGAGAAAAAAGGGTATGAGTATGACTAGTTAGACAAAAAATTTGAAGGAAAAAAAAATGCCTTCGTGCATTGAGCTTCCTTTTGTGCTTTATTTTAAGTTATATCGTGTGTTTGTGATGGATCCCATTAATTGAGATAAATTCTTATTCTGCAATCTGCAGTTCACAGATGTGACATACAAAGTAGTGATGAAAGGCATAACTACAACTAAGGAGAAGGATATCTTAAAGGGGATCACTGGTTCTGTAAATCCTGGGGAAGTTTTGGCATTGATGGGTCCGTCAGGAAGTGGAAAGACATCTTTGTTAAATCTGCTTGGAGGAAGGTTGATTCAATCCACAATTGGTGGCTCTATCACTTACAATGATCAACCTTATTCCAAGTTCCTAAAGAGCAGGTAAAAATCCTACTAATAACTATCTGTACTGAAACTGGGAAGGTACTTAAAATACATAGAATGAATTCTTAACAAGTCAAATATTATAAATGTAGCAGGAAAACTCGCTGACTTTTATACGATCAAAGGTTTTTTAATCAAGAGTCAATCAGATGGAAATTGTGGTTATGGTAGCCCCACAATTTTGATGGTTAGAATTTTTTCTTATATCAATTTTGATGACAAATTTTTACATGGTCTGAGACAAACATAGGGGCCATCAGATAATAAAAAATAAATAAATTCTAACCATCTGGTTTATACCATAGTACCATACTTACATTAAGAATGCATTTGGCAGGATTGGATTCGTGACACAAGACGATGTTCTGTTTCCTCACCTTACTGTAAAAGAAACATTGACTTATGCAGCCCGCCTAAGATTGCCAAATACATTAACGAAAGAGCAAAAGGAAAAACGAGCTTTGGAAGTCATTGATGAGCTGGGGTTGGAGAGGTAAATGCTTCCATCCATGACAATTAGCATCTCAATTATTATGAGCAAAGTCATAATCATTTGTGAGCCCTTGTGAGTGATAAATTTTATATATAAATTGTAAAAAACAATCAGTGTAATTCGGGTGTATGAAAACAGGTGCCAAGACACTATGATAGGAGGTTCCTATGTTCGAGGAATATCTGGTGGAGAGAGGAAGAGAGTTTGTATTGGCAATGAGATCATAATCAACCCTTCACTTCTGTTTCTTGATGAACCAACTTCTGGTTTGGATTCTACAACAGCGTTAAGGATAGTTCAGATGCTACAAGACATAGCAGAGGTATTTGTCCTCATTCTTCCCTTTGAGTTAAATGAACTAGCATCCAACCACCTCAATTTAAACTTACAAATGAATGTTATAGTTTATTTTAAAAACATTATATCAAAGAAAAAGTCTTAGATCTCTTTCAAATAACTCAAAAAGAGACAATTAAACTTTCTAAATTTTACACATTTAGGTTAGTAGTATCGACAATGATATATTGACACCCCTTAATTACAAACATCTATTTAACACTTCTTATTTCTCTTTATCTCTCTTTCCTTATCACATCATATAACTTATCATACCTACAGTAATTATAAATGGACAGTCCTTAATTACAAACACTTTTTGATACCCCTTATTTCTCTTCGTCTCTTTTTTTGTTGCATTATATCACCTATTATATCTACTACTATTGAGCCTGATTGACTATCTTATTCTTGACAATGGAATCCTTTACAATTCAATTCTTGTCACATCACTTGTGGTACAGTTAGTCATTAAACTCATGACATGGAAAGATGTTAGTCTAGACAATGATTTGGTCTAATCTAATTTTATCACTAACCTTTTAGTCTTATACCAGGCTGGTAAAACCGTGGTGACAACAATCCATCAACCATCAAGCAGACTCTTTCATAAATTTGATAAGTTGATCCTTCTAGGAAAAGGGAGTTTGCTGTACTTTGGAAAAGCATCTGATGCAATGGACTATTTCCAGTTTATAGGCTGTGCACCTCTTATTGCCATGAACCCAGCAGAGTTTTTATTAGACCTTGCAAATGGAAACGTAAATGATATTTCTGTGCCATCAGAGTTAAAGGATATAGTGCAGGTGGGAAATGCTGAAGCTGAAACATGCAATGGGAAACCTTCAGCCTCAGTTGTACAAGAGGTAAATCCTCATTATTAGTTTTGACATCATTTAATTTTAGAGTAAAATTTTCACATCTGATTTCATTTGAACTTTAACAGTATCTGGTGGAGGCATATGATTCTCGAGTCGCAGAAATAGAGAAGACAAAGTTAATGGTTCCTGTCCCTCTTGATGTAGAACTGAAGTCTAAGGTTTGTTCTTGTAAAAGACAGTGGGGAGCAAGTTGGTTTGAGCAATTTTCCATATTATTTTCAAGAGGATTCAAAGAACGGAGGCATGACTACTTTAGCTGGTTAAGAATCACCCAAGTTCTAGCCACTGCAGTCATCTTAGGATTACTCTGGTGGCAATCAGATGCTAAAACACCTAAAGGTTTGCAAGACCAGGTAAAAACTATTTTTGCCAAGAGCCTAATCCCTATTCTTAAAAGGCCATAATCAGATTTTAACTTCGAGCATAAACATGAATATGTATGCTAACATCTTCATTCTTCACTTCAGGCCGGACTGCTTTTCTTTATTGCTGTGTTTTGGGGATTCTTTCCTGTGTTCACTGCAATATTCACATTTCCTCAAGAGAGAGCCATGCTGACTAAGGAACGAACAACCGATATGTACAGACTAAGTGCTTATTTCGTGGCTAGAACTACAAGTGACCTTCTACTGGACCTGGTGCTACCAGTGTTTTTCCTCCTTCTTGTTTATTTCATGGCCAATTTGAGACTCGGTTCAGGGCGTTTTTTCTTTAGTATTCTTACCGTTTTTCTCTGCATCATAGCAGCTCAGGTATGCATTGCATCTCACAATTCAACTATTAAGAAAACAACATAAAACAAAACGG
Organism: Glycine max; assembly: GCF_000004515.6. Classification (NCBI taxonomy): domain Eukaryota; kingdom Viridiplantae; phylum Streptophyta; class Magnoliopsida; order Fabales; family Fabaceae; genus Glycine; species Glycine max. Next base: position 46,435,030 of record NC_038255.2, on the reverse strand, counting down.
CCTATAGTTCTAATGACGACTGGTTGTGAAGCAGGGTCTTGGACTTGCTATAGGGGCTACACTTATGGACTTAAAAAGGGCAACAACTTTGGCTTCAGTAACTGTGATGACTTTCATGCTGGCTGGAGGGTTTTTTGTGAAGGTAAATTTAATTAACATTTTTTTTTATTGGACTACAAAATCCTCATTTTCTGACATATGTTCAATAAATTTGTTTAAGGGAACAAATTGACTTATTGGACCTCAAGTCAGATCACATTTTTCTTAAAAAAATCAAAAACATATTCTCAATTAATAGAAGCTATTGAATATTAAATAAATGTCATAATTTAATATGAGAACTTGATAACAATGAATATGAGAAACTTCATCTAAATTTTGTAATTGTTAAATGTTACTGACTCGTGCTTTCTGAATTTGACAGAAAGTCCCCATATTTATATCATGGATTCGCTACATATCTTTCAACTACCATACGTATAAACTTTTGCTCAAGGTTCAATATGAACACATTACACCTACCATAGATGGGATCAGAATTGACAGTGGATTCAGAGAGGTTGCTGCTCTGACGGCCATGGTTTTTGGTTACCGTTTATTGGCATATCTTTCATTGCGGCGGATGAAACTTCAAGCTGGAAATTAAGAAAATTGATATTGAATGACGACTCGTAATTACTCCAAGTGAAGTGCACTCAATTTGTCTAATCTCATGTATTATTTCATTTAGCATGTTGACGCAACAAAATCATGCTGAATCATATTCTTAAAGATGCTTTTTAGAGAAGATGCTTTTTGAAATTATTTAGCTTCTTAGGATGTGTTTCATTAACTCAAGCTCGCAACTCCGGCAGTTAAGAATTAAAGGTGATTGTGCAACATATTAGTAAATTGTAACTTGTAAGTATTAAGAATTTTAGTTGATTATGCCACCAACTATACTAATCAAGTTTCAACAATAAATATGAACTATTAATCTACTTTTATCTCTGCGATCAATTTAAATTTAATATGAGTCCGTTACTTCTATTGTTGAGATTTAACACCGACTAAAGACATTGCCAATGTATTTCTTATGAAGTGTGATAATCTTTATCTTACGCATTGATTTTATGAAGTTTAGTTAGACCCTACATTTAAATTCAAAGAAGATATTAGAGTTTATTACAAATTCATTATTATGTGACGGATTATTAATTTAGTCTTCTGTATGCATGTGTGTGCATTCTTAATTTGGTCTCAAATTAAGAGTGTTACATACAAATCAAATTAAGAATATGTATATGACAGATTAAATTGGTGAAGTTGACGCATATAAGAATTTATTTAATAAGTTTTTTTTTATGTATATGGATCAAAATGAGAATATGAAACAAATATAAGGACTAAATTATACATTTAATTTATTTTTTATTTTTTATTTTGTATAACTAAAAGATCCTTAGAATTTTTAAAAGAGATAAATCTTTCCAGCAGTGAGTAAATCGCTGTAATATAAATAAGATTAAAAAATATTTTTTATTCTTACAAATTTTATTTTTAGTCTTAAAAAAAATTATTCATTTTTTATCTTCATAAATTTATAATGTGTGATTTTTTTCTGACATAAATTTATAATGTGATTTTTGTGCTCAAAGTTTAGTTTGTACTAGTCCAAACCTGACAACTTCTACAATGGGAGGTTTTGTCATTTCTCCCACTAGAAAAACTTTTTTTTAGCTGCTAGATCAGTTTATTTTAAAATTAATGGTTAATTTTAGCTGCTTAATTTCTTTTTCCTCAATTTTCCAGTTTTGTCACTTTGATTTTTCCCTTTCCTTCGAACGTTGTTGCCTGTGCAGCTGCATCTCGAACGCCGTTTGTGTTTACCGTTACCGGATCCAGGCCATCGCAGGGGGCCACCGTTGGCGAGTGGCCAAGGAAAACCTCTCCGCTACCGGGAAGGGGAAACTGCCTCTGACGTAGACGCGGAGGAACAATGATGCTAAATGGCGGAGGTGGCACGCCGGCGAGGTCGAGGTCGACGGAGGATATCTACACGCGGTCGCAGCTGTAGGCGTCGGCAGCGAACAAGGAGAGCTTCTTCACCCGAAAGATGGCGGAGAAACAAGTCGCAATTTCTTTGGGTTGTTGGGATTTGGGTTTGGACAGTGGGTGAGTAGTGTGGTTTGGACTGAATCTCCAGATTTGGTTTGAAAAATGGATTTGAAAATCTGGAGAAGAAGGAGACAGACAGTTGTCGAATGGTGGTTGTTATGGTGTTTGGTGATCGAGGTGGTGGTTTTGACGGTTGCGAAGTGGTTCATGGTGGCTGTTATGTTTATATGTATATATTCTACAATTTGTGGTGTTTTTAAATGTCACAAATTGTGTTCTAATTTCTTTTTTAATTTACGATTGTTTTCAACTCCTCAAATTTATATTTTAATAATTGAAATTAAAAAAATATCATTTAAATTTATATTCATCCAAATCAAATTTCTAATAATAAACTGAATAATTTTTAAAGGGATTAAAAAGAAATTTTAAATATTTTATAAGAATGAAAAATATATTTTAACATGTAAATATCAATTGGTAGTTAATTATTCTCATTTATAAACTTAAAATAAATAAAAAATGATTAGAAATAAAATTTAGGTGAGTGGCTTCAAATACTCATTTGCAAGCTTTTTTAAAATTAAAAGTTTCATGGATTAAAATTAGAACATGGTAAACCTTTTTAAAAGACAAAATACATACATAATGAGAGATTTAATGAAAGACTTAATTTTTATGAGTGAGAGGAGTAAATCTAAGTTACACAATATATGAATTATTAGAATTTAATGTTATATGATAATTATTTAAAAAGTTATATGACCTTTTAATAAAAATTATGACATGTATTTTAATCTTCAATAGATAAGATTTAATGACAAATATTTATTCACTTGTGAATTTTTTTAATTAGTTAGTCATGTGACAACATATATATAGTTTGGCTAATAATATTTGAACCCGAAACATAATTCATTTGTAAGAAGATTAGGGGTTTGAATTCTTCTTGTTAATGATCATCTTACAAATAAGAAGAGATAATATTTGTCATGCAAGATTAGTCTTGATTGACTATATATAAGATCCTTAAGGTATTAATTAAAGTGTGCTTTTCCTTATTTAAAAGAATCATATCCTAGTATTCAAAAATAGGAAAGAGTATATCCGGATCAGTTTAAATTAAGCATTGCAGGTTTATTGTCCTAATATACCCATCTTACAAAGGCAATTCTATCCGAATGGTGAATATAGAGAAACACTTGCAGATAAAATCGTTAGATTCAAGATAGAGAAACCCAAAGATAAATCCTGCAGCCACTCTGTGGGCCCAAAATTAACAAATTATAATTGGAACATTCTTCTTGTTTCACTATTTAAGGACTTTCCTTATGACAAAAAAAAAGTCTTTACTTTTGACCAAAGAAAAAGGTCTTTCCTTACTTGGCCTCATTGCATTGTTGGATTTTCGTGGTTTAAAATAGTTGACCAAAAAGATTATATATCTATTCCAATCCAAAGTTTGATTGTCAAATAGCAAAGACACAAAAAGATGGAGAACTCCATGAGATTAGGATTGATGGCTGTGGTTGCTGTATCTGGAAGCATGGCCTTCTTGGTTCATCAAGTCCATAAACGTATACTATCTAACTTCATGGAGAAATTTGAGTGTGAAATGGGTGGCGTCTTATACGCACATGGCCAAAAGAATTTGTGTGGTACCATTTCCATTCCTTAATTTCAACTTTAATTAACTACCATTTTCTTTTCCACTTTAGTTCTAATTAAATTCCTTGTGTAATTGAAATTAAAAGCTTATGTCATAGAGTGTTCATTTTGCGTTTGCTAGGATCAGAGAAACATCAAGCAAAGAAGAAGGTGCGGTTTGCAAAAGAAGCATTGGGAAACAATAATTGTCGTAAAGGTGATAGAATGGTTAAGATAAGGGTGCAACGGATCAAGGCTGAGGAAATTTTGGTGATCAAGAATGTTCAGAAATGGAGGCATGGGCCGAAATTAGAGGACATGATGCCTCCTAACAGGGCAGTTCTATACAGGGGAATTATGAAACATAGGAATAGGAGTATTTATGGGAGACTTCGATTTTAGGTTTTTTTTTTCAGAAAAAATAAAAACGTCTTAGTTATGGCTCCTTTGATGTCTTTACACAGAGACCCATTAAATTTTCATAATATAACAGCATTTTATAGTTGTTGTTTATATTTTTCTACAGTATCATATCATCTTTATATTTCGACCCATTACTTAATATAATATTTTATAGTTCTTTACATTTTTCTATACTATCATACTAACTCCACTATTTCATTGTCATGGAGTGGTGCCCACATCTACATGGGATTTCATCTCCATATTCTGATATACGGAAAAACATATATTAGAAAATGTCTGTTTTTTTTAAATAGATTTCAATAATTTGAGTGATTAGTCCCTAGTTCTCACTTAGGAGATATCTTGAGTTTACCCAAAAATATCTTTATTATTTTAAGCAAACCAAACATTTTTTTTCTCCAATAAAAAAACACACTATATAACATCTTAAATGAGCCTATAAGATGTAGTATGCTATGTTAAAAACACAACCAATCTAACTTGAGGCATGTGAACACACTGTCTTAAGCAAATTATCTATGTAATACGTACAAGTTCTCCAAGACACAACAAGAATTTCCCAGTATAAAAGCGAAGAAACAAAATTAGCAAGTTAATTTATTAAAGAATTTAGAGAGCACATTTTTTTCATACCTGTAATCAATTAAGTCAATACAAAAAAAATGTTTGATATTTGTCCCTTCTTGAAAAATAACCGGTCATTTAAGTACTGCCATATATAATTGTTACTCGTAATGGTTCAATGTAAGTCTTGTATTTTACTCCCCCAATTGCAAATTTGAAGAAGCTGGATTGGGGCTTATCTTTATTGCTCAAAGCCCTAAACCCAAAGGATGCCCACTTAAATTAGAATACTTGCCAGAAATGAGGCAGCAAACTTTGATAAAAGCACGAACAAGGGAAGAAATGGATTGCAATATCACTTTAGAAATTTTAATAATACCAACCACTAGCAATTTGATATGGCCATATTAATGCACCGGCACCACTAACTAGGACTTCTACAACTGTGTTGCAAGTTGCAACACACCTACTTAACACTTAACAGGGACAGTATAACCGGCCTTAATTAATGAATCATTTGAACCAATGACTCACACAAAATTGCTAATTGTTTATTATTGGTCAATAAAAAAAATACACACTGATAATCAGATGCATCATGTACTATGTAAAAAAAATACTATATGTTAGGCAATTTTATTTTATTTTTTGTCAATATCCACTTAGTTTCATTACCCTCTCTGACTCCCTGCCCAACAACATTTTCAAGACACTAAAGCTCCACGCAACAGAAGCATTAATTGTAATCTCCATCAATACTCCAAGCCATGCACTAAGCACTATTAGCCCCACAGTGATGAGTGGTGAGTGGTGACCCTTCTTCGTCTTCAAAACCACATGCACGAACCCAGCTTTTGTCAGCATCCTTTTGTTCACTTTTGTGGATCTTTTTTATCCCTTGAAGCACCCTGACAGTCAACACATGTTTTTTTCCGAAAGTCAACAATACTTTGTGCAAATTGTACAAAGAAGGTTAGTTTTTTTTTTCCCTTACTGTTCGGGCGTTTGATTGTTCTGTTGCAATATTGATTCTATTATAGTATTATCTATTATCAAAGCTTTAATTTCCAACAAAACTATAGTTTATTTTAGAAAAATGCTAACATTAAGAGTGTGTTTGGATTACGAGTGTGTTTGGATAAGGTAATTTAACTAGGTAATGTATTTTTTATAGGAAATTAAATTCTTTTTATTAAAAGTAACTGTTTGGATATTTTAATAAAATAAATTCAAAATTTTAGAATTTTAAAAGGAATTTTAGTCCGTTGAAAGAATAGAATTTTAAATTCTATTTTCAAGGGAGTGAATTTGGAAATTCCTCTCTCCGTCGCTGCCATGCCTCTCCTCCGTCACCTTCATCTCAGCGACAACTTTTTCTCCGGCCAGATCCCTCCCTGGTACGACACTAGGCAACACTTCTAATACCTTGCCCTCTCTGACAAGGAGCTCATCGGCAACATTGTGCCCGAGCTCGAAAACCTCTCTGCCCTCTTTGGCAAGAGGAATAGAGAGAACCAGTACCGCACCCAGCATCACAAATCGTAACGCCTTGAAGGGAACCTTCGTCCTTCAACATGCTCAGCGTCTTCTCCACGGTCTTAGCGTGGCCCAACCTAATGTCGCGCTGAACTCGGTTCACCTCGTCGGTGTCACCGTAGATCTTCTTCCAGCGCTGGAACCCGGAGTTGTTGAAGTACTCCCTCACCACCTCCTTGTCGTCGTCGCCCACCTCTACCTGCAACTGTCGTCGCTGCTCCGGGTCTGTTAGCGACAGCATCGCCGCCAGTGCCGCCATGAATCCCTCGCTCACCACCACGATCGTGGTCCCGTCGATGGCGCCCGAGACGTCTGCCGCAGTGGTCGTGGAGATCGGCAGGATGGCGAACGCCAACGAGAGAGGGAGTTTGGGCGATTTGTGAGAGAATCGAGTGGAAATGGCGGTTCTGCTTGGGTTCGCAATAGAGAGGGAAGAACATAGGGAGGATGAAAATGCCATTGTGATTTTGGGCGCTGTTGTAGTCAAACACAGAATTTTAAAAATAAAGAAATTTAAATTGAAGCATTTAAAATTCTCAGAATTTAAAATTCTTTAAAATTTTAAATTATCTCATCCAAATATATTAGAAGAGCAAATGCATAATTATCCGAATAAGTTATTTATTTTAAATTTTTAAATCTTATAAATATAGGTTCAAGAATTCTACACAAAAATTCACTCCCTTATTTTTCTACTAATTCTTGACTTCGAAAGTATCTTTTTCATTGATAAAAAAAAAAGTAACAATATTTGTATAAAAAATGTCATGTCAAATGCTGCAACAATATTTGTAAGCAATTTGATAAACAACCGCACCGTAGATGTTCTAACTAGCATGCTCAAGGCACTCAGTTAAGAAATTACTAAAATCAATAATTAATTATTCTAAAAATTTCTTACACTCAATCAATTAATGTATTTACATCACCTCTAAATTTTTAACTAAAGCAATCAAGTATATACTTCAAAAAAAAATTATATTAACTATATTTTAACTTGTCCATTTCACATAATAAATTTTCTTACCCTAAACGTACAAGTAGTAGTGATGTTGGGAAGAAAATGGACCGGCATCTTTCTTTTTCCTTTTTTTCTTTTTTCTCACGAGAGGAACCACGTCTTTTTTACCCTAGACTTCGTAGAATCGTTAGCCTTTAATAGGAGCTAGAAGTTTAATAACAATATAGTATTTAAGAATTTGTATTGCACAGAATAAATGTTTATTTTAAACAATTAAAAATTATAATAAAAAATACTTCTAAATATATGAATCATATAATAATTAAAATCTATAATAAATAAATATTTTTTAACATTTAAATTATTGATCATTTGTTTTTTAAAAAATAAATTTAAGTTAGAATTAAAGATATAAAAAATGATAGATTAAAAAAAAAAGTCTAAGTCCAAGCGCTCAATTGATGATAAAAACATAAAAAGATATATCAAATATATGTTAGGAGCATAATCAAATTTTGAAAATAACATGTGTGAGTGAAATCGAGTTTTGTTATTCAGTTAGAGCTTGTTAATTATTACAAGGATATCAACGGGATATTAGGAATGTATTTGAAGAATATTAGAAAGATAGTACAAGCTGTAATTTGAATAGTAGAAGATATATATATATATATATATATATATATATATATATATATATATTTGAAATTAGTTTTCAATCTTCACTATAGCTTGTTAAACGGTTAAATATATACTGTAAAATATTTAAAAGAATATAATAATTTAATATTAATAAGTATCAATTAGTAGTATAATTCAATTTTAGTTTATATTCATGAGTATTAATAAATACAAATCAATTTATATTCATTAAATTTTTGTATGCAAGGAAATGAATTTCAGAAAAGCAATTTAAAACCGGAAATATTATTTCAGTTTTTTGGTTAAACACAAAAGGTCAACTTCATTTGTAAAGATTATTATATTCAACCAAAAATGAGTTCCTGGTTACATATTTTTGTTCTGTTTAAAAAACAAACTCCGGGCCCGATCAGGCCGCGTAGATGAGGTGGAAAGGAAAAGGACGTTATTTGTTAGGGTTGCAAGATAGAGTCCACGTCTTCACCCTCTTCATTTAGTTTCACGTATGCTTTCTTTCATTTCAATATTTCACGTCACTCCTAGTAATGCCCCTCACAAATAATAAATCTCCTCTCATCCCTTCACACCATATAACCAAAACCCATTCTTGTTACACCCCAAACACCACCACCACTCCTAACACCCTTACCCTAATATTCCTTCAATACTCAATCTTTTATATTGCTTTCAACCCTCAACCATTTCATCCACTGTTCATCAAAAAGAAAAAAAAAAAAACTTCAAAATAACGGACACGTTTTGTGAAAAATAAGAATTCTAAACTTTCGATTTTAACGGCTGTTTTGAGAGTTTACAAACATTAAATCAAACACGCACCTAGAAAGAAATAGAGACCACAAGGCTCCAACCGAAAAAGATTGAATCTTTGATCAGGCCCACGATGTCGAACAGGATAATTCTCCGGCAGGCGGGTGGGTCGACGAACCGGCGGCAGCCGCTGCTGCTGCAGCGGCGTCCCTCGAAGATGGCGACGCGCGTGGGGGAGGTGGTGGGCGGCACGGCGGCGGAGTGCGTGGCGGTGTGCTGCTGCTTCCCCTGCGGCGTGGCGAACTTCCTCCTCCTGGCAATCTACAAGGTCCCTGCGGGGCTGTACCGGCGAGTGCTGAAAAAACGGCGGCACCAGAAGATGCTGAAGGAAGGGCTGCGGAAGCCCACGCGCCGCCACTGCTCGTGCGGGTGCTGCGACGACGTTAGCGGCTCCAGAATATACCCCATGTGCGCCAACGACGCCGTTGACATCAAACGGCTACGTTCGACGACGACGGAGCTTGATAACAACGATGACGCCACGCGCGCGCTCGAGAAGGAGATGTGGGACCAGTTTTACGGCACTGGGTTTTGGAGAAGCTCTTCTAACAGAGAAGTCAGAGAAGAAGAAGTAAAACCCTCCCAAACGCTCCCTTCTTCAAATATTAATGTTCTTGTTCCCAATCCTCAGCCTCAGCTTTTTGCTTCAAGTTCAAGTTGAACCCTACTACATACACAATTTGTATGCGCAATTTTAATTTTTCATTATTGAGAATGCAATTTTGAGTTTTTGGGTCTTGTTTTAATGTTCATCACACTCAACTTGTTCGTATTTGGTTTTGATGACTTTTTTTTCCCCCTTTTCTGCTGGTTTTTGTTGCGTTTTCCAATTGGGCTACTTTGTGTAAAATTTTATTTAGAAGAAGTATAAATTTTAAATAAATTTATTGTCATTAATTAAATTAATTATTTTTTTTAATTTTAATAAATTAAGTAATTGAGTTGTGCTGGTAGATGAATGTATTGAAGATTATTCGATTCAATTTCCTTTACGAACTTGTGGGTGTTGGAATTTCTGTATATATATTATTCTTTAGAAGGGAGATACAGAAGATCCAGTTTCATTGATTGATATAGATTGATGCCTTACTCGAATTTGTGAACTCATACGCTCCAGACCTAGGATACTAATTTCTGTTATATTTTTTTAGTCTTTTAAAGCATTTTCATCTGGGTGTTTATCTCACTTTTTTATTCAAGTTGGAAGTACTTCTCAAGTTGGGTGTTTATCTGAGTTTCATGTATTTTTATGAAGTAGTGAATGATGAAAGAATATAAGGATGCAAAGTTATATGAGAGACTTATTTAGTGAAATTTTTACAGTAATTTTAATTTTAATGGCCAGGCTGATTTTTAAATTTATGACCTCATATATTTTATCTCAACCTCTTATGACCAGACCAATCCTAACGAGGCATGTAGTTATTTAAATTATATATATGTGTGTGTGTGTGAGAGAGAGAGTAGTAAAATTCATTTAAGAGTCGCAAAAAAGTTAAAAAAAAAAACGGTGGCTTGCTGAATGTAAGATTGAGTTAATTAATTATTTTATAAGTGTAACACACTAAATTAAAAAATGTAACACCATACAATTATTTGTCGTGGAAGCTGAAGTTAACATTGATGTAGTAGGTAGGCTGCTTGAAGGAATTTAAACTCAAGGGATTAAATCTTAAAAAATTAGACGAGAGTAAAATGGTACTTTAGCTTTAATTTTAATTCCACCATTATTGCCTAATAAATGATTTTATTATTGTGGGCCTTATGGGTTTTAATTTTACAATTACACCTATGTTATATAGTACGTTTTACCTGCCGCATGTTGATTGGGGGTACTAGCTAGTAAGTCATAACCTATAAGATTAGACTATCAGAAAGGTGTTGAAAAAAAAAATAGATATTGTAACTTGTGAACAAACTGTCAGTTTCGCAAATGGAGACCAAATTAGGCGAGATGACGAACATGTTTTTTCGACGTAATTAATTTGAATGTAATGTGTGTGGATGAACTGAGACACTGTATAGATAGAGCAATAAAGGGATCAGAATCCAATCCATGAGACCCTTGAGTTAGTAGTACAGGCTGCAGGTGCTTCAAATGGAGGGGGTCCGCGGGTGCTAAACGTCCACGTTATACCATTTGTCTCCCTGTGAGATAGGACCTTGTAATTTGTCTAGAGACATGGATACCACTTTTCCTTTGTACCATTCCAATTTTTCTTTCTTTGTTCTCCCCAATGTTCTTCTTCTAAGTTTCCCTCCCAATTATTCTGACACATTGTTTTGGACTGTACCAGTTAGGGGCCAATGGGGATTCAAAATAATAACGCTGGGATACTAATATGGGTAAAAATGCAGATCTTGTGGCAATGATTCAGTGATAGTTGCCATCCAATATTACTAAGATTATTTGATGGATCCAGCTTCATTCATAATACTGAGACTTGAGAGATGCTGAGTACAAGGGTCCACAACATGGTTAAACTCTAGACATTAAATGTGACCAGTGTGTTTCATTGAGTCCTGGAAACAGAAAATTCAATATATAGGAGAAAAGGGTAATTAAGAAAAGTGAGTTATTTGTCAATAGTACTCGATTCTTTGGCAGGAATTAGAAATAAATTCGCCAATAGGCTGTGTTTGGATTTACAGTAAAAGAGTTTCGAAAGTATGTCTAACAGTAAAATGAATTAGATGTTATGTTTGATTATCTCTCAAAAAGTATGTTTGAGAGTAACTTTTGTTTGAAAATTCAATTTGAGAGATTTGTGATGGTTTTACAAACTTTGTAAACTTAAATTTAACCTAAACTTAATGCTTGCTAGCTTGATTTGCAATTAAAAATATTACGACACATATTTCAACGTAAAATCAATAAATAAAAGCAATAAATATAAAAACAAGAAATTTGATTCGTTGGCAAAAATTACTTTTTAAGTCGGACTTAATTTTATAATAGATTCTCAAACAACATACTTTACTTCAATTCCATGTACCTCGTTCACTTTTGTATCCATGTCTCTTCAGTGCTATAAAACATTATATAAGCAAACGTCGCATATTAAAAAAGAGTGGTAATTTATTTATTAACTAAGTTGATATTAAACTTTACTTGAATCGTATTTTAAATTGATCACAAGTTTTTTTCTCGTAGATGAATTTACGAATAGATAGTTTACAACTGCTGATGCAATTGAAATTGATATTTTCACTAGTTTTTTGAGTGTCAAACTCATCCAAGCAAATATAATAAAAAAAATTAATAATTTATTGACAAATGGTGTATAATATCACTGGATGACATGATCTGGCACAAATATAATCAATAAATTGAACGGGATTGTGATGGATTCAATTTATATATGATAACATGGGCCAATGCTTCCAAAAGTATTTTCCATGCATGCGTGAAGCATTCTGAAACTCATCTATTTCAAGCCACGTATTTGAACGAAAGAAAAAAAAAATCTTACGGAAAACTAAAATATTCACGACGATTTTGCTTCTTTATTATTTGATTTTATGCAACAGCTGTACCTTGTTAATTCTAGAAGGGACGATGACTTAAAAACTTAATTGCCAAAACCAATGACATTAAAGAAAAAAGAAAAACCAAATGCACGCATATATTAAAAAAAATAAAGCATATTCAATTATAATTAACCAATGAAAGTGAAGAATGAAAAAGACAAGAAACAATTCGAAGGCAATCGATGGAAAGGGATACTGCTAGCAATCAAGTTCTAAAAGAGGTTTAAAAATTATTGCATCTATTTTTTTTAGCTTCTACATTGAACACATACTTACTTTTGAGTGTCTTAGAGCTTGTTTGGAAATCAACTGAAAAATTACGTTTGAGATAAAAATAATTTTATCAACAAATTAAAATCTTTATTTTTAAGTTTATTTTTTTTTATCCATTGAATTCTAATGATACTATTTAGTGTTTGTAATTGGACAACCATAAAATCCCTCCTTTCAGACAGCTACTGAAGTGTCTCTCTGGTTGAAACCTGTAAGCTAGCTCCTGTGACCTCATTATTTTCAAGCAGAACAATTTTAAAATCTTATATATTCAAATTTACTACAGACATTTTTTAATTAACATTAAATTTTTAAAATACAAATAAATTCATTTTAAAAACTATTTTTGCTCGAAATTAAGTTTGTAAAATTAAAATGACCTAAAAGAAACTTACTAATGGCACTAAAATTTACTCTCTCTCTTTTTTTGCACAGGATTAAAATTTACTTGTTTGCGTTGAACCGAGAGAATGAAACTGTATACATTTTATCAATTTACTATTTGGCCTTTGCGCTAAAATCCTTTTTTTCCAGTGATTTGATCGGTTGTGGCATACCGTCACAGTTATGTTAATGGTCCATTTTCATGAAACACTTATTTATTCCCTTAACAAAAAAAAATATGACTGGTATCTTTTACTGTTCTGCTCATGCGCTGACCTCTGTTTGATATGCACCAATATCACACGAAACCGATCCATGTTTTTAACTTTTGGCTATTTCGGTTATCAGCCTTTTCTTTCTCTTTCACTTTTTGTGCGTATTTATACTAATTTATATTTGTTATTCACCAGCAAAAAACATGGTTTAGTTGCTGAAAGAGACATGTAAGGTTTTCTGTCCCTGTTGAGAGTGTAGGTTTTTTCTTTTGTAAAAAAGAAAAGAAAGTAGAGAGAGAGAGAGAGGAATATATTATACATGTGTGCATACTTCATCCTCTAACTAAAAATAAAATATTAATATTAAAAAATAATTTATATTTATAAATAATAAATTAAAAATGAATTCATTTTTATTTAAATATTATATCAAAGCTTAATTTAAGTATTTGATTACGATTTTATGATGTATTTTCAAGTCAAGATAGAATCCTTGAATAAAAATCAATGATACAGATTAATAGACCAAATCTAGGGTTGTCAATAAGGGTCGGTCTGGCCCGTTTTGGCTCGGCCCGCTTTTAGCTCGTCATAAACGGGCCAACCCGACTCGGCCCGCTAAGCAAAACGGGCTATCTTTTCTAGTCTGGCCTGTTTCAAGCTGGCATGCTTGGCCCGCGAGCCACTCGCTATCCTGTCAATTTATTTTTTTTCTTCAGATTTTGTATTGTCCTTTATCGTTGTTAGTAACATCAATTTAGCATTGTCCTTTATCGTTATTGGTAACATCAATTTTGAATCTAACTCTTGTCTCTTTATAATTTTTTATAACTAAAAATAATAATATACTAGTAGTAAGCAATAAAAGAATAAAACCTATCACAAACTTCAATATCTAGAATCTAGATGACCTTATCACCTTGTGTGCCTCTAATCCACATCAACAACATTGGATGCACCCTTGAAAGAAGTTGTCTTCACAATTGAATCTTCATCAAACAAATCATCATCATCTATAAAAAAAAGTGAGAAGTGACAAATAATTACCAAAATAATATAAAATAAATAATAATTACTTTGCTCTCGAAGTCCAATCGAAGACATGAGGCTGATGGGGTTTGAAATCGAAAGGGAAGGGTGAAGGCTCAAGGTCAAGGGTGAGGGTCTTGAGAGAAGAGATTCAAGAGAATGAGAAATGAGATTCAATTCAAGAGGTTGTGAGGGTCTGGTTTGGCTTGCGTGCGTTTGGGTCATTTGGATTACGAGAGTGCGTTTGAGTCATTTCAGAGTTCATAATCTATTTTTTTTATATAAAAAAACACTAGCCAACGGGCTGGCCCTCCCCGGCCCGCCTCTAGCCTGTCGGGCTTGCAGGCTAAACGGGACGAACCTAAATGGTTTACGAGTCTCAAATTCCAGCCCAGTTCAACTTTTTTGGAGAACGGGCCGAGCCAGCCTATCATACTTGGCCTGATTTGACACCCCTAACCAAATCCATTCACTTAGGTAGTGATATTGCTACCATTGGTACCACCATCATTAGCAGTGATAGCAATATCGACAATGACAATAATTGTGACGATAGGTGTGATATCAATGACAATATCAATAAAGAGATCATGTGACAACAATAATAATAATAATGTTCCACCAACCTAAGTGAATTTTCAAGTTGATATTTTAATCTCAACATTCATTTTCATTTAATGAACAAGATTCAACATTATCTTTCTCACCTAAAAAAATCAAATAAATGTCATCATTTAATTAGTGAATACTCCTGTAAATAGTATTTTTTTTTATGAGGTCACAAGTGTAAAACACAAGAAAATGAAAAAAGAGAAGTTGAATTATGTTTTAGGAATTTTTCACAAAAGATGTATTATCTTATAAAATAGATGATATGAGATAGACTTATTAAAACACAATTTCATCTATTTCTTTTAAAAAATGTATACACATAATAATTAAAGAATTATACAAAAGAAACCAGTAATAGTATTATTTATTAAATATTAAATAAAAGTAATCAATTAAATTATAATGTACCCTTGTGTTAGAGTATTGGATTTGTTTATTTTTTTTACATGAGGTTACAACTAAGAGAGACCGTGCAACAGTCTTGTTTAAACTTATTTTTCAAATAAAAACCTTTTTTAAAAAATAAAAAAGTATATGTTTTTTTTTGTTTAAACTATTTTTACGTAAATAAACTATATTATGTTTTTTTAAAGTAATTTCTGTCTACTTCTTAAAAAAATACTTTTTAAATGGTTATTTAAAAAAGCTTACTCAACATTATTTAAATCGAATAAGATTACTATAAATAACAAACTCACTCAATGGTATTTTTTTTAATTAATTTAACATAATTGTACAACCAAATCTCTTTTCTTGAATATTAATGCAAGCACTAGTACTGAATTTATTAAACTATGAAATATAAAGTATAATAGTTGATAGCATGAACACGAAATCCGTATATAGATATTCTAAGATGTGATTGGTCATAACTCATACGTATTACTCTTAAAACAGGTTTTTTTTTTCTCTCACTGAAAATGATTTTTTTTAAAATTAATCTCGTTCTCATCCTAATCTTGATGATTGCTTTCTGCACTTCTATATTGCTTCCTGCACTCTTAATAGAATATTTTGTAACCTTCCAGAATGGTTATTCAGGAAGTCAAAAAGGGAGCATATTCTAGAATGTAATTTTACATTTCGAAATGAACATTTCATAAAAAAAAAAGCGTCATGGAAAGTAAAAAAAAATAGCCCCTAATTTTAAGTCTGATAATAATCAACTTGTCTGTTGATTTGGGTCCAACAAGATTCCAAGCAATAACCAAACCTTATTTTGGATTAGTAAAATACATATTTTTTGGGCCATCGAATAACTTGTAGAAGGACCCCACTTCAAAATAAGTTTAAAATGATATATTTACTTTGTGGAAATAGAAGTCATCTCCAAAAATGAAGAAGTTGAAGGTATTTTATTTATCTCTGTGCAGTTCCGATGAAGGTGGGTTAACAAAGACAAAAATAAAAAAATGTTGTTTCAAAATGGATAATATAATATGATTTATATTGATTTAATTGTTGAATTATATCTACATGATAATTGTTTGTGTCAAATTTTATTAAAATTAAATAATAATAAAAAATCAAATAATTTATGTTTTAGTATATATATATATATACACCTAACTTTTTTTATGTGTATTATTGTTTAGCACATGAACTTATAAAAGATGTTTTAAAATTAAAGTTCGAATATACTAACATAATATCAATGAATTTATAAATATATATAATCTCCTGATTTTTATATTTAATAATTTGACTCTATAGAAAAAAATTGATTCACGCTAATTAATTAATTAATTACATTTAATTGTATTAATTTTAATTAAAAATAATTTTTTCTTCAAAGTATCATTGAAACTTAGAATTAGAAATAAAAAGGAATTATTGGAATTAAAATTTCAATTAAACGAAGATTATTTTAAAATAATAATATTAAATATGATAAAATTAATTAAAAATTTCTTACATTTAAGTATAATTAATTTTTTTTTCTTGATACAGGGAAAGAAAGTATTGAATAAGATGGAAAGAGAAGGAGGTGATATTTGGGGAACACAAAAATAAGTGCGTCCAACGGAATATAAAGCATGAGAAAAATGCCCTCCCCTCTGGTGTCTCTGATGCGGTTGGGAGTGGGGACAGGGAGGGTTTGTCATTAGGTAAAGGTAAAGCAGCACAAGTGTCATTCATTTCTCTGCAATGGATATGGATCTCTAGCATTCGCATTCATCCCCTCCTTTTCTCCATGCCTCCGTCTTCACCCGTTATTTTCTTGTCCTGAATGCATTCCCAGGTATCCATTCCTTCCCTAAATTCCTATTGCAAACACTTTTTATTTTATCCGGGGTTGCTTTTGATTCCGTCCTTACTCCTTACATATGATCATCCTCTTCCTTTGGTATTTTACAGTTTTATTTTTGTCATGTATACGTAAGAATGAATAGCGACGGTTTTCTACCGCCTTAGATATTCCATCTTATATTTTATGGATAATTCATAATTGTTAACGAATTGATCCAATGTTCCACCCATACTTCCGAAACGGGATTTTTTTAATCATCAAATAAATTCAGACTCCCAGAAACTGCATTTATTATTACATTTTGGGTTGATATTGAGTTTGTTTTATTTCATTTTTAACAACAGTTGTTCTTTATTCTCTGGTGAACTTTCTATTAGCTGGACCCTTTTTTTTTTACTTTATCATCTGTGTTGGATTGTGGTTGGGATAGATGATTGAAACGGTGAGATTATGAACTTAGCTCAAACTAGATGGGAGTTTGGCAAAGTAGAGTAGTAATGCGATGCATTATTTCCTTGTCAGCTTTCTGCTTCAGTAGGTGACTTCGGGTAGAATCTGGATTTTACATTTACTTATTGAAATGAATTTTGGATAATGAATCTAAATGGATTTCCTTTTGTGTTTGTTCACAATATTGTGCATTCAAGAGCACCACTTGCACAAGCAAAGTATTGCATCTGACTCTGAGGTTGTGGGCTGATATGTAGAATGTTGTAGAGATGGAAGGCAAGACAGAAATTCGTATGACATCAGCTGCTGCCTTTGTTGAAGGGGGGATTCAAGAATCCTGTGATGATGCTTGCAGCATATGCCTTGAGGAGTTTTGTGCAAGTGATCCTTCGACGGTAATATCCACTTTTGTGTCTCGCAATTGTCGTTTCTCAAATATATTGAAAAGCAAATCCAGCTTATTTGAAAAAAAAAATTGCTTACTTTTTTTCTTTCTCTTGCTTTTTTCAGGTCACTACCTGCAAGCATGAGTTTCACCTGCAGTGCATTCTCGAATGGTACATCTTAATATCCATTAATTTTTCTCTCTCTCAAATTTCAGACTTCTATTCCTGTATATTTTCCCAAAAATCCCTCTAACGCAAGCTTGACTTCCGTCAATGTCCCATGTTGTAATTTCCTTCAATTTTAATTTCTAATTGAATTTTCTTTAATGCATAAAATCCATTTCCCCTCCTTTTCCCATCATATTCACACCAAGCTCAGTATAAAACATATCATAGAACCTTCAAATTTACCTTCACCAACAATATCTGGGTTTCGGTGCTCATTAGAAGTGAAAGAACATGGAAGTAAAATCCTACCAGTATGGATGAAAGATACACGTGAATTTCAGCTCCTGCATAAAAACATAATCTCTAGTGCCTTATAATGATGGAGTGTTCGTGGAAATCATAATTTCATTGACTTCTTTGGTTGCATGAATTGGAATGCTGACCTATCTTTTGGTTCTCCTGACTTTCATCAATGTTAAGGCCATTCAGACTGGTTATGACTTGTGATCTGAGATTAGACTTTGCTGACTGTTTTGGCTAGAAAATCAGTCAACTGGCCTATAGTTTTGTAGTATGGATTTGAGTGGGAGGAGGGAGGGTCTTTTCGCTGTTGAAGATATTCTTGTTATATCTGTATTTCTTAATAGCCAATACCTTAATGGCCTTAAAGTTTCTCTTCTCATAAACAAAAAAATTGGAAGAATATACTCTAGCAATTGTTAATGGCTCTTGTTTCTAGGTGTCAGAGAAGCTCCCAGTGTCCTATTTGCTGGCAACCTATTAGCTTGAAGGATCCTACTAGGTTGGTTATTATTTTGCTCACAAGATCTATGCTATCATTCTGTTGTTGATTGTGTAATTAAACTTTTATGCATTTTGTGGCAGTCAAGAATTGTTTGAGGCAGTAGAGCAGGAGAGAAGCTGGAGGGCTACCCCTTCAAGAAATGCTGCTATTTTTCATCACCCAGCCTTTGGTGATTTTGAATTGCAGCATGTCAGTTACCAATCTCCGAGTGTCTATTTGATTGTCTTATGTCTTAAGCACACAAAAATTCTTTCATTTGTTTATGTTAGTACTTTTTTTAAAAAAAAAAATCATTCTGCAGTTGCGCATGAATGCAAATGATGCTGACTTTGAAGAGAGAATTATTCAACATTTAGCTGCTGCTGCAACGATGAGGAGAGTGAACCAGCTTGGTCGGAGGGAAGGGCAGCAAACTCGTTCATCACCTCATGTTCATCCACACTTCTTAGTGTTCTCTAATCAGCCTATTGCGCCTTCATCAGGTCTTGATCCAGTTTCCAGAGGGGAAAATGACCCAACAGCAATTCCTAATAGAAGTCCATCTGCCCCAATAACATCTGATGGAAATGAAGCATCGCAGCAGATCCTGCACCTTCAAACTCAAAGCTCTTCTTCAGCTTCTGGATCTCCTGTCATGGCTACAAATCGCCAAGGAATTTACTCTAATGATAGGTCATTATGGCATTATTATTTATTTGCATAAATCATTCTCCTCTCCTTGATATTATGTCTAGAAATTGGGCTTACTCAGCCCACAAAACTGGCTTGTAAGGCAAGGATTGCCCTTGCCTTATAAGGATTACATTGACCATATCCTAGTTGATGCGGGATCTCAACACACCTCCTCACGTGACTCATGTCCAAGACTGGACATCTGGAGACTGGAGTGTGGGCAAATGTGGGTGGCCAAATAACAACAATTCCTTCACCTAGCAATAGACATCTAGAGTGTAGACAAACACAAGTGGCTCAATAATAGATCTAAGATAAATTCTAAATAGCATCTTAGGATTTAGACTTAGGCCCTAACTTGCTGGTGGCCAAATAATGAATGTAGAATAAACTTTGATGTCATCTAAGAATTTGGGATTAAGGTTTAAATCTACTCCACAAAACCAGCTTATAATGCAAGTACTGTCTACACCTTTTAAGGACTACATTGGTCATACCTCTTGATGTTAGATCTTAAGAAAGTGGTTACTCGGCACACCTTCTTTCCATCTTGAAAAGCTACTAAAAGTTCATTTTGTATTTATATAAAATGCTACAACTAAATCCAAAGTGTTGTCATGCCTAATAGATTAATTATCTGATTTTTAAACTGTTAATTTCTTATCTCAGTTATGATTTTGTCAGAGCTCCAAGTCTCTAACAAATTGTAATGTATTTCTGTAAATATGATAGAGTTTTGTGTAGATTTTTAATAACAGAGGTGCACAATGAACATAAGGAGGGCAGAGTAATTTACTCAATTTATTTTCTTGGATCAGTTATTGGTTGGGGATTATTGGAATTATACCCTGTGCATTTATTTGCTTGCAGAGGCTCTACTGCTCGTTCTTCTCCAGTGGTCCAAGATAGAGCAGAATCATCTGAATTGCAGTCATTTTCTGATTCTCTGCGGTCCAGACTTAATGCGGTGTCCATGAGGTATGGTTTTCTAAATTATAATGAATGTGAACTGTATTGTCTAGTTAGCTTATCTGATATTAACCTATCTTGTGACTAGATACAAAGAGTCAATCTCAAAGGGCACTAGGGGATGGAAGGAGAGGCTGTTCTCGCATAGTTCTTCCATGTCAGAACTTGGTTCAGAAACAAGGAGGAGAGAGATGAAAGCTGGAATTGCTAGTGTATCCCGATTGATGGAATCCCTTGAAACTAGTGAAAATAATAGAGCTGTGGGTACTTCTTTGTCAAATCAAAATCATATAGAGGATAGTTCCATGGGAGGGGTGAGCAACCAGAACAATGTTGAAGCTAGTGGAGAGAAATCTTCACATGATGACAATACTCCAGCTGCATGTTCTGCTAGTTCACATTTAAATTGAGCTCTTTTTTGTTTCTGTTAATTCATCTTTCCTCAGCATCTCATATTTGAAGGTAAGCTTTGATCTTTGTCTAAACATTCAGAACAGAATTAACAGATCTGCCTTCCATTTATTAACTAAATAGCTGCTTTGGTTCCTATTATAGATGTCACCAATAGCTGTTTTGCTTTAGTTTGAGAGCCCTGTCTCTCCTCAACACCTCCCCAACTGTCAAAATTGATCCCCTCTCTACATTACAACATGGTTTCTCTACATTTATTCTCTTCTCTTTATTGTAACTAACCTGCCCCTGTTTCCATATTCTTTATTCAATATTCAGCTAACACAACAGAGTTGGACCCCTCTTACACTCTCTACTATAGATTTATTAACTGGGGGGCCTAACAATACTCTTCCCCTAAAAGACTCACCTTGTCCTCAAAGTGAAAGCTTGGGAACTGCTGCTGCATGAGGCTGAATAAATATAAAAAATCCTTGGAAATGGGTATATCATGCCAATGAATGAGGACTTCTACTTCTCTTGAAGCATTACTATGGGCAATCAGGACTGATTCGGGGCTGACTTGTAATTCCATGTCATCTGTTGAGTGTCGATGCTGAAGGAAGAGGTTGAACTGCTGTGGAAGGGGTAACCGCTCTCTAACAATGAGATATGGAATAACAGGTGAAAGGAGCACCCTGTAGGCAGTTGTACTTGCTAAGCTACTTGCCTATTTTTTTTTTTTTCTTTCTAATTTGACAAAGGACCATAGTACCTTGGTCCCAACTTCTCACACCTTTTTCTTGCCAAAGTTTTCATCTGGTAAGGATGTAACTTAAGGAATACTCAATTTCCTTCCTCAAACTGTACTTCTTTTTTTGTCAGCCTGGACCTTCATAGAATCTTGGGTCCTTAAAAAATTGGTCCTCAGCTCTTATAGAATAGAATCTCTGTCAGTCAACAGCTGCTTGACATCTTCTATCTTTGAGGCTGGCTGCATCCCCCTAAAAATGAGAGGAAGGTCCTATCTATATAGTGTCTTGAAAGGTGTAAGTTTTGTGGAACCAATATGGTTAGTGTTGAACCAAAACTTAGCACAAGCTTACCATTCCCTCCACTGTTTCTGTTTATCACTAGTGAGACACCTTAGGTATTTTTCTAAACACTTATTGATGGTCTCCATTTGCTCATTTGTTTGAGGGTGATGGGCTGAGCTCAACTAACTTGGTGCTAGCTTGATTAAATAATTAAGTTTAGAATTGTTGAAGAAATACCTTGCCCTGGTCAGAAATAATGGTGTAAGGGAACCATGTAATCTGGTTATCTCTTGGACAAATTGTTTCACTATGTCTCTACCTGTGAATGGATGACTGAAAGGAATGAAATGGAAGTACTTGGTGAAAATAGTCTACCACCACTAATATCATGGTATCTTTTCCCATTGATTTTGGAAAACATTCAATTAAATCCAATGAGATGTTGTTCCAAACCCAAGTGGGAATTGGTAAGGGCTGCAATAACCCTGCTGGTGACAGAGATTCCTGCTTATTTCTTTGGCAAGTGTCATATGCCACCACGAATTTTTGAACATCTGGAAATGAACCAAGAGCAATGGGAGCTTGTTTGAATCTTTAGATAGCACCTACCTCTTCTTGGAACAATTCATTACCCTGCAAGACAACCCAGATGTAAGACCTAAGAATTCTTGCAACCTTCTTAGTTCTCATCTCCTTAGGTATTGGCCAAGCAACCATTACTTCCAGCTTTTTAGGGTCTGCAGATACTCCTTTTACTGAGATCATGTGTACTAAGTATTCAAACTTCTTGCAACCAAAACTGCATTTTTTCCTGTTGGCACCAACTTTGCTTCCTTAAAGGTTTGTAGGACTATCTTCAAGTGTTTCTCATGCTTCCCCTCATTTATACTATATATAAGGATATCATAGGAAAAAAAACAAATTTGCATAGGAAGGGCTGAAGTAACTCAGTCATCAAAGCTTGGAAGGTTGAGAGAACATTTGTCTATTAGGATATCATCGGAAAAAAAAAATTGCAAAGGAAGGGCTTAAGTAACTCATTCATCAAAGCTTGGAAGGTTGAGAGAGCATTTGTCAAACTAAAAGGCATCACTAAGAACTCATAGTGTTCTTCATGATGAGTACCAAATGCTGTCTTAGGAATAATTTGGTGATAACCAGATTTGAGAAAGCCATGGCAGCACCCAATTCATCTAATAATTCATCAATGATAGGAATGGGAAATTTATTTGGGATTGTAACCTGAGATAGTCATCACAAAACCTCCATCTGCCCCATCCTTTTTTTACCAAAATCACAAGGCTTGATTAGGGGCTACTGCTTGGTCTAATGATTCAAGCCATCAACATGTCATTAATCGTTTTCTCCATTTTATTATTCTGATAATGGGGTAACTTGTAGGGTCTTAAATTTGGAATTGTTGCTCCTTGAGGACTATGATAAATGAAGTCCAAATCCTATTGTATCTCCTAACCTTGTATCAACAAGGTCAAATTAGGACATTTAACTCTAGAATTTGTCTTCCATCACCATCTTCCACATGAAAGGGGAGATCTCTATAGCCTTCAATTCCATTTCCAATGCCAATTCAATTGAATTGGTACCATGAGTCACAGATTTTGAGGCCTTTTTTCCTTCCTAAATTTTCAGAAGATCAAAAGATGAAGCTATGATAAATTTTTGTTGTGTTAGTTCTGTAGTGTGATATTTGAGTTTAGCATGATAACTGTTTTGTGGACGCTGTTAAAACTAAAGAAAATGATCGATTATTATCAGAGCAGAAACTTAATATTGGGCGTGTAGCGTATGTGTAAAATTGTTCATTTTACTAACCCTTTGGTGCGTATTACATTTACATATTTGGTCTCACCGGAGGTTTTAACCCCTCCTCAGGTAACTTTCTCCAGACATGACATGCTGAGGAGCAGATGCTTCGGAAATAGTCGTGCGGCACTTACGTCGTGGTTTGCAATAAAGATGAAGATATGAAAAACAGTTGTGCTTATAGCTAAAAAGTTAACGTTTCTATGTATATATATTATGTGCATGGAACAGTGAAGAGTTGTACGTATCTAAAGTGTCTGGGTGAACGGATTTATAAACTGGCATGTACTCTGGACATCAATCTATCCGTGGGAGAAAAATGCTATGAAATTCAACAGAACTTGTGCCCGTGATTTGTTCTGATTCTTTTACTTTTCGCTTATCAAATAAATCGATATGAGACGGTGGCAATTAGATTGCAAACATTCCAACTTTTTCACATGCACGGTTACTTGCGGTTGCAGTGAAGAAAATCCTAAACAAATAGTTGTTACAGTTTCTTTTTTGATGGAAAGGTTGTTGCAGTTTCTAATAATTGATGCTATAGGTCAAGGGTTAACAATGTATAAAATCTTAAAATATCAGGCGTTGATATTTGGTAGAAAAATAGGGGAAATTCAACTCGTATTTCCCGAGGTTTCTTAAATGATAATTGCCCTTTCTCTAATTTTTAAACTGACATCTACACACTTTGTTTTTTTGAACTGCAAATTTTTTAATTACGCCCAATCAAGATGTGCCAATGACAGGACCAAAAAAGAAAGAACACCAGCAAAAGCTGCGTACAGGAACATAAGCAACCAAATACAAAATAAACCATAACCAGCTACTCCCTACCCGATAATCTTCTACACTCGTATATTTAACAAAGTGACACATCCCTTTTTTATGTTATCTAGGAAATGTAAAAATTAGAAAATCTTATATACTAAATAATGTGATATACACCCTTTTTTTAGGTTATACACACACCCCTTCTTTAATGGAGTAGTGAAGGTTTATTACTCTAGATTCTTTCGGCTAAAAGAAAAATAATTAATACAGATAATTATATTAATTTTTTTTAATAATTTATATTATTTTTCTAAAATTATTTTTTTATTTTTTTTCTATTTTATTGTTTCCCACCTCATCAATTGATATGACTTCTTTTTTTCTTCGATCCTAACAAGAGAGAGTATGATTAATTAATTGAAGGTATTAAAGGAAACAAATAATTAATGTATCAAATAATTAGAAGAGGATCTTATATAAAAAAAAGTCTTATATAAAAGGATGAATATAGTAAAAATTAAAAAAAAGGGTGTGAATTTCATTTAAGAACAACTCAAAGGGAGGTAAGTACAATTTTTTTATAAAATATAGTTAAATTAGGTGGCCCTTTGTTTTGTTTGAGTATTTCCTATTTTCATTTTCAAAGAAAATAGAAAATAAGAGTGAGAATATATTTGTTTAAAATTTAAAAGATATTTTTCTGAAAATATTTTTAAAAATAGGCCAAAAATTTTAAAAAATAAATGAACGTTTTCACTTTTTCCAAAGAAGTAATAACATGTTTTTTTTTTCAAAAAATAGGCCAATAAATGTAGTGACACCTCAAAATATTTTATTCGAAACATGTTTTTTACTTCTTGAAAATTTGAAAATAAAAATCATTTTAAAAAATAAAAAAAATAAACATTCAAATCAATCGTGATCTCATGTTTTCGGTTGATAGTAATTTTTTTAAGTGTTTTGTGCACGAGTGATTCTGGGGACGAGGACAAATTTTGCCAAAGGAAACATGCATTTGAAAACTAGATACAAAATAGAAATGTTAAGCTCACACGTAATAATTTCACACATAAAAGAAGTTTATGATGAAAATGGATCTATGTACAAAAGATATAAAACGTAATCATTATTGTAGAAATCTAGATATAAAACGAAGCACATGATGGAAGGTGGATATTATTATAATAACTTGTTAATGAGTTGCTTTAAATTTTGAGATTTTTCTAATAGAAGAAAGTTCTAAGATGAGGGGAGATGTCCTGGTTTAAGGGGAGAGGCAAAGCAGAAGCGAAAAGGAAATATGGACGTCAAACTGTAAGTAAGAAGTGAAGATGAAAAATAGACAAAAGAACAACCGCTGGACGGGAAGTCACCGTCGTCTCTGTAGTAGGAAGCTTAAAAGTTAAAAAAGTTTTGGTGACACAATGACGCACGAGTCACGGTTGAAATTGAAAGAAAGGGTGCGTAGAAAATAAATGAACCCGATTCTCTTCTCTTGGACACCGACACCTTGCCAGACACACACAGCATTCACGTTTCCGCTCGGCTCCTTTTTTTATTTATCTTTCAAAACAACAATACTTGTGCTTTCAGCTGGTATTACGTGCCATCTTCATTAATCATTTAATTTATAACTGGTTTACATCAATTTGTTGATTAATTACACTAATAATGAAATGCTTTACTAAAATGGAGTTGTGGCTTGGCTTGGCTTGGCTTGGAAAGAAACACATGGAGCTGTCAGTTGCCGTGTGGTCCCCACACACAGGCTGTCAAAGAATAGTATACTTATTATGCTATATGGTATTTCACATCTCCTTTAAGCTCAACCATTAAGCATTGAAAACTTAGAGAGAGTGAGTGAGTAAGACAGAGACTCAGCAACCACGCTACCTTCTTCTCTTCTCTTCTCTTCTCTTCTCTTCTCTTCTTCACTGCCATTTCATTTCCCCACTCTATCCTTCCCTCCATGAGCACCATGGATTCCTCTTCCATCTATGGTGTCTCACACAGACACTTCCTCACCCTCTTCCTTCTTTTCCTTCTGCCACTCCATTCTCACTCTGCATTCTCTCATAACTCTTCTTCCTCGTCTCAAATTAACTCTAATTCCATCCTTGTCGCGCTTCTCGATTCCCATTACACCGAACTCGCTGAGCTTGTTGAGAAAGCGCTTCTTCTCCAGAAGCTAGAAGAAGCCGTCGGCAACCACAACATCACCATCTTCGCGCCGCGAAACCAAGCCCTGGAACGCGACCTAGACCCTGAATTTAAGCGATTCCTTCTCGAGCCTCGCAATCTTAGGTCGCTTCAGACGCTCTTGATGTCTCACATTCTCCCGACGCGAATCGCCTCTCACCACTGGCCCTCCGACGACCTCCGCCACCGCACTCTCTCCGATCACCGCCTGCATTTGGCCTCCAAGCCCTCCGGCCATAGAACCGTCGACTCCGCCGAGATCCTCCGCGCCGACGACGTCCTCCGCCCCGACGGCGTCATCCACGGCATCGAGCGTCTCATCGTCCCCCGATCCGTACAGGAGGACTTCAACCGCCGCCGCAACCTCGCCGCCATCTCCGCCGTCCTTCCCGAGGGAGCGCCGGAGGTCGATCCCCGTACTCACCGCCTCAAGAAGCCCGCTCCCGTTCCCGCCGGCGCGCCTCCGGTCCTCCCAATCTACGACGCCATGGCACCAGGCCCATCCCTCGCGCCGGCGCCGGCGCCGGGACCGGGAGGCCCGAAGCACCACTTCAACGGCGAGCGCCAGGTCAAGGACTTCATCCACACACTCTTACATTACGGAGGTTACAACGAAATGGCTGATATTCTCGTAAACCTAACGTCTCTGGCCACCGAAATGGGAAGGCTAGTTTCAGAAGGTTACGTTCTCACCGTTTTGGCTCCAAACGACGAAGCCATGGCGAAGTTAACGACGGATCAGTTGAGCGAACCTGGCGCACCGGAACAGATAATGTATTATCACATTATTCCTGAGTATCAAACCGAAGAGAGTATGTACAATACGGTTAGAAGGTTCGGTAAGGTTAGCTACGATACACTGCGGTTACCGCACAAGGTTCTGGCTCAAGAGTCTGACGGCTCCGTTAAATTCGGTCACGGCGATTCCTCCGCCTACCTGTTTGATCCTGATATTTACACTGATGGTAGGATCTCCGTTCAGGGAATTGACGGCGTTCTTATCCCTCCTGAAGAAGAAGAAGAACGCACTCGCCGCACCACTCCACTTGTTAAGGTTGCTGCTCCTAAACCAAGAAGAGGTATTCTTTATTATTATTATTATTATTGCTTTTGGTTTTCCTTGCTTGCTTCATTTTATCTCTGCATTAATTATTTGTTGTGTCTTTTATTATTATTAGTTAGGGATCGATTATATTTAGGTTTTCGGTGAGTAGTGTTTGGTTGGAGTGAATTGAGGGAAAAGTTGTTTGGGTTAAGCACTTTTGATTTTATGTTTTATATTGATGGCATTGAGCTTTCTGGAAAGGACTGGTGTAGAATAGAATACCACGTGTGAAGCCATGGTTTCGTTTCACTTTTTTCGGAAGGGAGTTTTTGTGATTCGCGTGTGTAGTAAACTAGTTTTCTCTTTGTTATTTCTATTGGTTTTTCTAGTTTAGGGTTTTGGTATCCACTTTACACGCATTATTAAACTATCTTGGGTTAATAATAGAAGAGGAGAAAAGCGCTTCCCATTCTGCTCTGTTGAGTAAAGAACTATGTATGAATGTGAGATTCTTGGAAGCGGTGAGGAACTTGCCAAATATCAAAGATGCAGACAAAAGGGAGGGTGGTGTATGCCGAATTTTCATTTCTGTTTAGTCTGATTAGCCTGTCTCTTTGTCTTGGCTAGTCCATGTGATTGATTAATACACCATATAAGAATAATTCGGTGTGCCAAGCTGTAAGCCACAGTCTACTTTCCCCACCCAGCCCAACTTAGGTGCTAAAACAGTCTCTCTGTCCAAATTATAATCTGGTTATTATATACACCCACACCCTCTATTTTGTTGCTTCATATCTTTTATTTACACCATATCATGAGTCTAGTCAACTAACATATATTTGGATTCCTTATTTTTCTTACAATTTAATTGTTTGGTAGGAATTTAGGAGGGATATAAAATTCATTGATTCCAATCACCCTCTGAATATATAACTTTTTTTTTCTTTTTTCTTTTTATTATATGCATGTGAAAGTGTAATGGAATTGCCTGGCTAATAGTTGACTTAACATTTTATTTTTACCTTAACGCGTGTGGCAGGGAAGTTGATGGAAATCGCTTGTAGCATGTTTGGATCTTTTGGACAAGTCTGCCAATGAAATCGCATTCTCAACTAATCACAAAAATAATAAAGAGTGAATGTATGTAAACTCGAAGAATGGTAAGTTTTACTTTTACCCACCACTCATTGCTTGCTTGGGTTTCTTCATTTCTTTGGATAACAGTATGATCTGAATCATTTTTTTTTCCCATGCATTATGCAGTTGTAGAGTAGTCATTTCAATACAAAGGATGGATGCATGGTGAATCTATAAACGGAGAGCGAGCGATTACACGGAAGATAACAAAAACAAATTTTCTGTCATTTTGCTTCATACTGTAATTACATACCATTTTTTTATTAAATTTTATTTTATGTTGATTCTCCGTCTTTGTGCGTAAATAACCGACACCCCTTCTTGGTTGCCTTTTTTTTTTTTTCTCTTCTTTCTCTCATGCTTATATGTAAGTGAATCAAGTCATACATAATCTACTTTGTTATTATTATTATTATGCCTTCCCAAGTTCCAACTAGTTTTCTTTAGCACATTTTTTTTTTAAAGAAAAACAACTAACAATGAAATGGACAACATAAGATATTTTTTTTAAAAGAAATAAATAATGATGTTCTTTCTAAAGAAGAAAGCAAAGAAATGGACCACTGCTAAGTTTTGAGAGGCAGGTGTGTGTGCTTCACTTCCTTGTCATTGTAAGCGAAGCTGTTGTTGAGGGGTTTATTTCATGGAAAGCTAAAGTAATGGTGGCGGTGATACTGTTGCAGGAAGGAAAGGGAGTAGTTGTGGTATTAATTTTTTGCTGAGGAAGACAGAGCAGCTAATGGTCTTGCTTTGCTGGGCCTAAGCTGGTGTCGGTTATTATAATATCAATAAATAAAAGCCTCTTGATGTAAGGTCACGTTTGTGCTTTTGTAGGAAACCATTACTCTTAAAGTTGACCCTAACTTTAGATTAACAAATTCTACTCTCTTTCCCGTGTTTCTTTCCTGATTAAACTATGGAGTGAGAAAAATTACAGCACTTTCAATGCGAAGATAATTTTCTTTCTAGCACCCAAGATTTATTCCTTTACTCTCGCGTAAGAAAAGTCCAGCTAGACGTATTCCTTAATGTGTGGGATGTGACATCTCATTTTTCATATATAAATTAAAAAAAAAATAATTAAAAATAGAGTTTTAGAAAATGACGAGGTTTTTTATAATAAAATAAATAGGAAAAAATAATTTTATTAATTAAAGTAATGGTTTAAAGGAAAAAAAGAAAGATATTTGATTTATTTATTTGATAGGAAATAAAATAGAGTATTTGTTTATAAAATAATAAAAAAATAGAGTAAATAATAGGTTGTGATTACCCTAGTTATAAATAGATGTATTTTAGGTTAGTTTATTATCTATGTTTCCTTTTTCACTCAATTTCGTTTTCTCTTCTCCTCTTCTTAAAATCCCTTTTTTTCCCACATACCACCAAACTTATCTTAGAAAAAAGACGATCGCGGACTCATTCACCGTTGGATCATCGTGAAATTTGAGCACCAGGTTTGTAACTCATTTTCGAACATTCTCACCGTTGTGAATTACGAAAACATGTCAGAGTTGAGAGAAATACCTTTTGCATCATAGCTTTTTCTTTTCCTGTAGAAACCCAAAATTGTCTCAGTAAAACTACGATCCAGGATTCGTTAACCGTTGGATTATTATAAAATTTTGATATGTGTTTCACGATTCATTTCTTTACATCTTCACCGTCGGGATTTGCAAAATAATGTCTGTGGAGGGAGAAATACTCATCACACATAGACAGTGGAATGGAGGCTTTAATCCCTTATCTTCTCTCTAACGCTTGAAAACCCCATCAAAGTAATCAGAGAAAAAGCTAGAGGAATCTCAGGAAACCACTAGACATGCCGCTATCACTGTCACAATACACACGTGAGCCCGCTTAGAGGTAAGGGATGAGTTTATCGCAATTGGGGTTAGAATGAACATGTGTAGGGATCCTTAGAGGATTAAATTGGGTTTATTTTGGGATGTTTATTGAATTTCTCCTTTATAATTATAAATACAATATTGATGTCCTGATGTGAATTGATTGATAAAATTGAGTTCTCTTGGTGTTTTCGTTTTTCATACCTATGATTTTGATTAATTGATTTTGATATAATTGTGAGAAATTATTTGAGGGATTTTACTTACGATGTTGTGATAAACCTTTTGTATAAATTGTTATATTGAGATTATGAAATTGTTATTCAAATTGTGAATATGTGATAAATTAAACCTCTGATTAAAGGTGAAGTACATGTGTATTAAGATGTGTGTATTGAGTTGTGAGCTATGAACTGTGCAATTACACAATTGTTATACCCTTTAAGGGCGACGAGTATTGTGATGGGATCCACTGTGGGAACCCGACAAGTTTAATCACAAGCTCAGCGAGTTAAAATGATTTGAAAACGATTGAGTAATTGTGTGTATTGCATAGTTCATAAGTAAAGTGTATGATTCATGAGGTGTGATAACATACTACTTTAGGATTATATCATTGTGATTAAGACCGAATATATGTGATAAATTGAGTATGTATTGACTTGTAATATATATGTGCATTGAGATGTTGTGTGCATTGAGTTGTGAGTTATGAGTTGTACAATCACATGACTATAAGACCCTTTAAAGGCGACGAGTTAATGCTAAGATCCTTTAAGGGAGACGAGTTAATGTGCAACGAGTATTGTGATGGGAACCACTGTGGGGATCCGACGAGTTTAATTACAAGCGCGACGAGATAAAACTATTTTGAGAACAATTGAGGAGTCGTGTGTTTTGTACAGTTCTTAGATAGAGTCTATGTGCTAAAATATTTTCTGGATTGGACCTGAATGAGGAGGGAGAGACCCTGACGAACTCTTTGGAGTGTAGGCCTTGGGGATAAATACACTCGGTTTGAGTGCTTCTTTAAGTCTATGCCGATCCCACATGGTTGGAGCATTCTCGCAAAACAGTGTGATCCCGACTGGTCTCCCTATGAATATACCTAGTGAGAGTGACATGACTTACTAGTGTATGGTTTGTCTTGTCATGTACTCCTAGGCGTCCGACGAGATTTTTCACTGACATGGTACCGCATTGCATATAAGATTGAGTCTTAGTGTATATGTTGCATAACGCTTGTGTATTGATCGGTATTTATTGACTTGGTGATATTGTGTTTTGATCTTTGAGTACGTGAATGTTGTAAAAATGAATGAGACGTGTTGTGTTGTGATGTGATGTTGGGCGATAAAGTGGTGAAATGGCGTGAGTTATGTTTAAGTAAGTTTTATTTTGTTTATATAATATTTATACCTACATGTTGTCTTGTTTCTCTCCATTAGTTAGGAATGTGATAACTCACTCCCCGTGTGTTGTTTGTGTTTGAATCCTGTGATGATCTCGAACTTTGTGTTCGTGGGAGTAGATGACTGGGTGGATTACTTTAAGGAACCTTGTGCTCAAGAATGTCGGGACACAATGCTCTGATAGGATGTGACATTGGGACATGAGTTTTGTTTAATTGCATGATGTTTTGAGCAAAAAAATGTTTCTGACAAGTTTATCTAGTAATAATGAAGTGAATGTGAGCCTTATACCTTTTTGAAAGGATTTTATTTAAATATGCTTTAAGAACTATAAATTAATTATGATTTTTTATTTTTTTTTATTATTAGTACATACA
Source organism: Glycine max (assembly GCF_000004515.6). Lineage (NCBI taxonomy): Eukaryota > Viridiplantae > Streptophyta > Magnoliopsida > Fabales > Fabaceae > Glycine > Glycine max. Next base: position 46,402,542 of record NC_038255.2, on the reverse strand, counting down.
TGTGTGGGGTATAAGGCGTTACATGTGTGATAGACCTTGAGATGTTATCCTAATCCTGTAATCCTTTGGAAGCATTGACATTTGTAGTACTAGCCAAGAGATGATACTTGTATAATACTTGCACTATAGTAGCATTCGTTGACATAAAACTTAGCTTGCATACTTTACTGCACGTCATCATTTTTTCTTTCTCTATTTGTTTCTTGGCGATTTCAGCACTTAGGTAGTGTATGGTTTAGAGGGATAAAACATAGATGAAAGTGATTGCAGTTGAAAAGAAATAAAAGAGATAAATATGAATATTTAGTGTGAGTGAAAAGTAGATGAAATTTTGAAATAAAGGTAAGTCTCATGGTATTTTATTTTTCATCTCAAAATGAGATGAAATGGGATGAAAGTCACATGTGTGCAACACTCACAGTACATGAAAAGAGAAGTTTTCAAAATGGACTCTTTCTATCCCCATAACTTTTGTGTATCCTTGTTGAAAACATAATCAATTATGCTTTTAGCATAATTAATTAGGTGGTCATTGAGGAGAAATTTGCTTTTGAATGATGTCATCTGAAATTACATAATTGATTATGCAATTTACATAATTAATTATGTGCATTAAATTTGTTAAAAAATATTTTTTTATTAGATGAAGAACTTGTTTGACTTATAAATAATGTTTCATAAACAAGTGTTTTTAGTAGTTTATAGTATTTTTTAAAATGTCACTTTAATTAGTGTTTATTAAAGAAACAATTAAATTTTAAAATAAGTTCTTTTTTTTTTATTATGGTTTTCATGAGCACTTGAGAATGAAGATAAGTATAAAAATTATTTTTTACTATTTGGAACTTGATTTTTTGTATTTCTTAAAAATTGTAATAATGTATTTTGAATGTAAATTTTAATTCTCATCATAGATCTATGATATGATTATGTTAACAACAGTGAGGAGGTAACATAATTTATGGGTTGAGTACCCATAGTTTTTATAATGATGGTTTGGTGCAATAAATAGAGAATGCAACTTATGAGTTAAGTACTTATAGTTATAGTTATTGTAGGTCATAATAAAGAAATAATGTGATTTATGTATATATAAGAATGAAAATTCATAAAAAGTTTATTATTCTTGATTATAATTTTAATTATATTTAGTAGATACCGTCCCTTTTTACAATAACCTATTCAGAAAATTGTTTTTCTTTTTTCTATAAGATCCTTTCTTCACTTCCCTTTTTTCCTGTTTTCACTTTTGATTTCCATCGTCTCCCACAGCACACGTTTTTTCACTGGCTTTCATACTCTCCGATGTTCATTCCTTTCAACTCTCCAGTGTTCATTTTACTCTCTGGTGACAGGAATGCCGCTTCCCATTCTCCTTTCGCTTCGTTTTTACCTTTCTATAGTTCGTTCCGGAATCTTAGTTCTGGATTATTGTTTGCTTGGTTCCGGAAACTAACATCCAGAACATAGTTTTCGCTTTCAAGTATAGCTCCAGAATAAACAATGTTCCAAAGAACTACGATTTTTTTATAGTAGCAAATATTCAAACAATAAAAAGATTGAGAACATTCTGTTGGATGATAGCCTCAACACAGAAGTTAATGGATACAGCTTTCCATAGCCATCCGAGGTTAGAACAGAATATATATAATTTGACTTGTCTCAGTAATATATGCATTCAGTGCCTCTCTCAAAATCTACAACCTCAATGAAATCTGCCTTTGTCAATTTTAGAAAGGTCCTAGCTGCAAATTTTATGAGCAAAGAGACCCCAATCAAATTGTTTCTCAGTTTATATATACATATCTTTCTTCCACTGATGCATCCAAAGTATAACATTGTATCCCCACGTGCAATACCAATAATGCATAAAAGAAAGACATCTATCAGTTTGGTGATGGAAGGTTATACGATTATTTTATATAAAACGGTATTAAGTAAACAAAAAATACAAAAAAATGAGAGGGAAGTGCATTTAGTAATTTGAAAGGTATTTTTAGTAATTATCTATTCTTTATAACAATAGTCTGAGTCCATTTTTTTTAAGGATACCCATGTGATGTCTGAGTCCATGCTTATTATTGACTCCAATAGTCCAATAATCCAATAGAATTCTCAATCCAATACATTATAACTTTTTTTGCCAGCGGTGTCGCCAATACTTACTTTTTTTTTTGTTATCTTTTCATCAGTTTACCTTTAAAAGTTTTCTTTATTTATCTATTTATTTAAAAAATTACAATAATATTATCTGTTATATATTTTTATTATATTATTTTCTCTATTTAATTTTTAAATATTTTATATACTTATTACAAGTTAAAAATAATTTTGATATAAACAAAAATATTGATTACATTTCTTAATTTATATTCTCTCTTTCAAAATGAAGATAAAAAAGTAACAAGATATTTAAGTATGTCAAGTAAAAAAAAGAGATATAGGCATAGGTTCATCATTGGTAAGGAGTTCCGCTTGTTCTATTTATTGCTTTAAACTTAAAGTAAAATTGTATTTGCATTTTTTTTATATAACAAAAAGACAGAAATAAAACAAAATGAATAGTGAGATAACATAGTTAATTTGATGGGAAAAAATTGTTATCATAAAAATATGTATAAATAGTATAACTCACGATTAGAATTACTTATCTTTTGGTATTGATTAAATTTTCAAACCTTCATTCTAAAAACAATGTGTTCTAGGTTCTAGTTACCTTACCATGCGCTTCAATGGAAACTTCTTCATATGCGTAGCCTAATGAATAGAACTTAGAATGGCCAATGTCTTGATATTTCATTCAACATATACTAGTAATTTATCCGTGCATTTGCATGGATCGTGCTCATCTTTACACATATGTTTATATTTTATTTGATGAGATAAAACTAAACATCAGAGCATTATAGGAGAAATCTATTTGCATTCACAAGCATCAGAATTATTTGTCTCAAGTGCAATGTTTTATTCCTCCAACACCTTACTAAAGCACAATTGCAACTAAGAAAAAAAGTCGTTATTTAAAAGAGATTTTTTTTTTCAATTAACGAAAAAAAATCCGTCAAATACATGGACGACTGGCTAAATAATGAATTAATAAGGCATTTTAACGTACATCACAGAGGGTAACAGCTCAACATTAAAAAAAAAAAAAAAACTTATTTGCAATACACGTTTATGATGAAAATGAACCAACCTCTATATTCACAAAGATAATGAAATAATTAACAACATAGAGCTCTAATCTTACATAATTATCAAGTCCGGTGATATAAATCTACACTCCAACAGTAACCTCATATGACAAAAGCTCAGGTGTAGTTGAATTTAGAAGCAGTGTACTATTTGGTGCATGACCTGTTTCAGATTGTAACTCCATGTCATTTTTGCATTCAGAATTGTTAACATGTGTATCTTGGCATTGTTCTTTGTTTTCTGGCGTTACATTTTCCTGAGACTTCACCTTGGCTTGGGTTTTCCGGATTGGTTTCTTTGAAACCATATCTTTATGACCCTTAACCTTGTTTGAATCATTCTGCTGTTGTTTCCCACGTGGAATGGAGCAAGTCTTGTCTTCTCCTGAATTGTTGTTCATAGCAGATTCTTTGTGCCTTCCAAGCTTTGGGGATTTTGCGCGTGTTGTTGGTATCTAATTGGTAGATAAAATACATCAGAATATGTGTACGAAAGAAAGAATAACAAAAAAGAGATTAAAAACACTGTAGCTATTATATTACCATCAAGATGAGAATCTATAACCATAAAAAAAATTAAGGAAAAAAATAGATCATAGATTGTGAATGTAGACAAACATTTCATGACCCCAATTGGAAGTTAACTTTTAGAGTTGTTACCTTCTTCAGCTCAACTTTGGGAGGTGGTTCCTTATAGAAACTTGGCATTGGAGTTGCTTTGAATGCCATACTCTTCCTCAATAGCCTGATCTCTGCCTCTTGGTTTTCCTGCCGAAAATCCAGAAATATGGAGAGAATAAGCTTAAAGCAGCAGATAAGCTCTTTGTTAAACCACTAGATGAATCAGAAATATATTGAAGCTAGATGTCACATATGAATAAGTTGTTGCGCAAGTTAATTTTAACTTGCAAGAAAAAATTAATTTATTTTACCTCTTTTATGTATTTTATTTCCTTAAGTGCTTATTCTACCTTTGATTTAGCTTGTAGGTTGGTTTTCTCTGCTTCCTTGGCTAGAATTTTTTCCTCCAACTTTGAGAAAAACTGAGTAAAAAGGGATAAAATGGGATTAACATCTGGTTTAGGCATTTCCAATAGTAACATCAATAGAGTTGTAAGGTTCAATTTAACAACAACCTCCTTCCGCTTTTCAGCTCTTTCTTCCAATCTAAAGGAAAATCCACTTCCACTGCTTCTCAGACAAGGAGTAGCACTTCTGATGACACATAAAAAAGTTCTCACCAACATTTTAGCTAACGAAGAAAGAAAGCTAGTTCATTAAGAATTGAAAGAACTCAAATCCTATAAGAAATAGAAGAGCAAGGATGACAATATGTCCTCAGAGTAATAGGGTATAATCATACGAAGTTGTGGAATGAGAATCATCATTCTCTTTATCTGCTTTTGCAGTTTTTGCTGTGTTTGACACCTGGTCAACGGGTCTGCAATAATGTAAAAAACCATAACGTGATAAATCCATGATGATTCCATTCAGCAGAACAATCTTCTGAGCATAAATTTTCCAAAACAGGCCCAGCATTGAGTTACCATAAACCGAAAATTCTTGATATAAACACTACAAACCTTAAGGCTGAAACAAAATGTAAAGAAGGATTCACTAAATCTTGGAAGGTTGTAACTTACAACGATGCCTCAGAAGTTTGGCTCTTGGTGAATGCAGCAACTGTAGTGGACCTTCCAAACTGGTACACAAAACTAATGTCACGAACATAGAAACAAACCATTGATAAGAGGCAATGAAGTTACACAAAGAAAGGCAATGGGGAATTGAAAGTCTCTACCGCAGAGCGTTTCAAACCAGGCATGCCAGTGTTGGTTTTTGCCAGTGAGTTGACTTCAGAGTTTGTGGACTTGTTTAAATGACGAATGGGGGCCTCACCTCTAATCCCATTACCTTGATTATTTCTAACTTTAGGCTTCACAAGATATCCATCAATGCTTTTCTGCATGGCATCTTCACCAGCTGATTTGGCTGGGAAAGAAAGGCTTTGGGAAAGGGATGGCCTTTGTTTTTGAGATATTGAACTTGGACCCTTCAAAATGGGTTTATCTTTGGCATATTTGTTGTTCTTGGAAGCAACACTTGCTCTACCAACAGTTTCCTAACCATGTTAAGTTAATTAGTAAGAGCCCCCTACTGTGTATTGTGCGTTGGAACTGGAAATAATCATCACGAACAAATACTTTAGTTTAAACAAATAATTCAGATACATTCTGTATGGTACCTTAGTAGTAGCACCTTTTGAATTTTTATTTGCATAAGTTTTGGAGGCTTCAACTGCAACTTTGTCACCAGCAGAAATGGGGCGTTTAGCCACTACTGTGGGTTTAGATACTTCATTCTTGGTCATAATTTCTGCACCATTGCAGTCATTTTCAACTTCTTTCTTTACATTCTCCACCTTGGTTGTTACCCCAATAACACGTTTCTCTTCCTCCACAGCAACCCCGTTTTCAGATTCCATTGTGCTGTAAACAATTACACAAAGTAAAGTCGAGTTGAAGGATGACCCATTGTAAAAAAAAAAAAAAGACAAATATTTTTCTCTGTTTCTGGTGCACATAATTATGGATAGAGAATACAATACAAAAGGCAGATTTCTTTATAATTTTGAAAAAGTCTGATTACATAATTTACATCAATCAAATTGCTGTGTTAATGAGGATAAAGGACAAAACAGGCCATGCGTAAGCATAGTGAGTCCTGAAATCAAGAGAGCACGGCCCACTCTTCCCTTTTCTTTATGGGATATTCAAGGTACACATCAGGTGTAATTTATTTTATACTTAACATTTTAATTCTAATCCATCAAAAAGAGAAAATAATATGTACACAGTATAAATTTTTTTACTCAACAATTTATAGATCATCATATATGATCATCTAGTTAACTCTTACAATAAGTAAAATTATTTTATATCATCCGTGTAATTATTTTAAACTCTAAATGAATTGTTCTTTTTTGTGTCTTATAAAATTTAAAAGGTTTGAAAATGATTCTTAACAACATTTACTAATTATGTGATATGTATTTATACATCTTACATCACATGTCATTTTAGGATGGTTATTGTGAACATGCATCACATCATCACTAAAGAAATAATGACAAAAATCATCTTAAAAAAATAAATGGACAAAATTTTTCAAATGACTAAAATTAAATTTGCTACAAGATTAAAATCATAATTTATGTAGGCAAGAAATGACATAGGATCAAAACGAAATTATTTTTTTCAAATGACTAAAATTTTATATCAAACTAAAAGCATATTTTAGAATAAATTACATTGGTACTTTGAGTTATTTTGAAATACAAATAATGCTTTTTTTTAGACTAATTCCCAAATATTAGAAAACATTTCACTGACATTTTTTTCTTGTATATTATACTAACTCTTTTAATATTTGAAAATAAAAAATTACATTGACACCCTTATAAAGGAGATAGGTGTAAATATTAAGGAGAAATATTAAGTGCTATTTGAAAAAATCTATGAGATGCTAATGGGATTTGTGCTATATTTTATATATGCAAGAAATGATGGCCTATGAGAGAACAAAAGCACACTACTAGTATGTCATTGCAATTTATTCCATTATAATGACATAAAGATGTTCTAAATAGGGCGAGATCTAGAAAATATATAAGACAAGTTTACTTTAGAGATTTTCTTTTTCATAATTTTTACTTAAACTTCTGTCTAAAAGTAACACTTAAACTTCGAAATCTTCCTTGCTACGTAAATTTGTTGCGGCTTATACGTGTGTGTCTGTGATGATTTTACTTAAATTTAGACTTCACCGTTTTCCGTTCATGTAAGATTAGTTTCTGAATATCAATCCTAGGAAATAAGACAAGCAATAAACAAGGAAATGAATCTTCATTCCCGGCACACTCTTTGCAAACTTGTTACACAGATAAGATTCACTTGATCCAAATCTAAAACACACAGAATTGAATCACACAATCAACTGTAGAATCAAATCACAATGGAAGGAAGACAAAATGCATCTGTAAAACATCATGAATGTGAAAATTAAGAGCCGTTCTCTACCAGAAGTTAGATGTAAAACATATACTATGGTTACCTCAAAAACTTGTGTTTCTTGAGTCACGTGGACACAGTGGAAATGGAGATCGGGTAACGAATTAAAAGATTGGGTTGTGCTTATAATTGGAAGAGCAAAAGACAGACAGAAGAGAGTATTGGAATAGGAGCACAAGAAGAGAAGAGAAGGCTTTTAAAGTGTGATCGATTATATAGTTGTTGAATTTGAAAGGTGTGTGAGTAAGAGAGAAAACTCAAGATTTGTTTTGTGGAAAGAAAACTCGTCTTAAGTGGGACGAGCTTTCAATGAACGGGATAGATGGATTAATAGGAACTGCTACAATGACTTTTCTACCACTTCGTAACTGTCACTGGAAGCAAAGCAAACTTCCCTCTCTTTAATTGTTTAACTGTCAATGCAAACCATCTAATGGTGAAATTGCATGACATTGGTTCGGAAACAACGTCTCACATTCTTCCTCTTCCTTCTTTGTTAATCACCACTATTTTAATTAATCAATCATTTCACTTCTTTCATAATTATTATCAATTCCTAAAGGAAAGTTTCTTTGTAATATTTTTGGTTTGGAGATTTTGGCACAGGCATATGTGGTTGTCTACAAAATGCTAACTATGGTTCAACCAATTTGACCCGATTGTTGATGAATAGGATAATGCTTGTTTCTTCTAAGGAAAGAAGAGAACCTTACCTTGTCCACACCCCATGAATTTTATTTCAGCTAAACATATTGAATTTAATTATAGTGTGGGACAAATCACTCTCTTAGTTTAGTTCATGTGATTTTAAAGATTAATTAAACACAAAATTGCATACACATTTTTTTAATCGACCGAAAGTTAATAACTAATTTCTAAAGGTAATATGATTTATTTAAGGAATTGATTTCCTAATCACAATGTTTAAGAAATAAAATTATTTATTAATTATGTCGCACTGTATTAATCACATTTTTTGTTCTTTACCACATCAACAATGAACTCATATACCTCGGATACCTTTGCTTAAATTTAAGTACTTCATTATGGAAATTGGAAGTAGATACACATTAGCATTATATTATACGAAAGAGGAAGGGGGAGGGGGGTTACAGTTGTTTTTTTTTTCCAGTTAAATATTAAATATAAATACTTCTTTCAATTAAAAAAAATTAAATCTTAATTTATGATATTGTGAAAAATTAATCCTTTCTACTAAATTCAATTCTGTTGATAAGGGGTTATAATTATATTGAAATCATGTAGAATAAAATACTTGAATTTTGATTTAGGTAATAAGTTAAGTTAGAAAACAAAATGATGGTAGAAAAGACATGAAGGTTTGGAAAAGGGCAGGAAAGTAAATTGAGGAATGAATGAATATTTGGAAGGGAAGGGGCAAGTGTAGTGTATGAGAACATGGCAGGAGCAAGGAACATGATTGGTCGCACATTAGGCCAACCTTGACAAGTACCCCCACCACCTCACCTCCCACCAACCGCGCGTGAGCTGTCAGAACGTGCCGCTTTCACACCATCCAATTTCTTCTCTTAATTTCTATTTTCCTTCCAATTAAAATATCCTATTTAAAGCATTTCAATCCCCTATTTTATTTTATAAATAATTTAGTATCGTTTTCAAGAAAAAATATTACATGAAAAAAAACATAAATTTTATAGTACTGTAAAAGAGTTATTATTTATATAATTTTCATTAATTTTTAAGTTTAATTAAATTATATTAGTAATTTTTTTTACATTGTTAGCTAATCATAAATTGTGATATGATAAATATTTATTGAATTTTATAATAATTAATCTCTTCACACATAATATCATTTCAATTAATTTACACTCTTTTGAAAAAATTGTTATTTTAGTTAGTCACATAAATTTGTCAATAATTTATATTATTCTTCTAAAATTATCTTTATTATTGTTGAAATTAATTATTTTTTGTCATCATGACATTGGTATATAGTACTAATAGGTTTTATTGGTGACTAATTCCGCTAGAGAACATGAGAGTCTCTCTTCCCAATCATATTTTTTATCCATAAAACTCAAATTCATGATCTTATTTTAAAAGACTAAACTCATTCTCACTTTAACCAAGAATAATATAACATAAAAAATGATCCATTGCTTTATAACCAATTTAAAGTATATATTTTGTAAATCAATTTTTTGTCAATGAACTCAAAAGAAAACATATATTTTTTGTTAGAGAAAAAGAGTTATAGACTAATAGGATAAAAAATGTCAATGAAGTTTAACTTAATTGGTTTAATAGAGTGTCTGAATTATTCTAAACATCTAACATTATTTTTTATTCTTATTGATAAAAAAAGTGTAAAATTTTTTACACAATCATTCAATTACCATTTAATTTACTATATATGGTAAGTTTGTTGACTTTTAAAATAATTTTTTTAAAGTAATTTAAACGATAATTTATGATTGAGTGATAATATAAAATAATTTTACACTTTCAATACATAAACATTAAACTCTAATTTTTATCCTACTCAAATAGTCAAATGTTCATTTTTTTTTCAGTTGACCATTTAAATTAGCTCATTTGATTTGCATGGATAGGGTAAAGCTTTCAAGTCCTTATGTTATAGGCTAGTTAATTGACCACACTAAATTTAGCATGTAATTTATGATTGAGTGATAATATAAAATAATTTTACATTTTCAATACATAAACATTAAACTCTAATTTTTATCCTACTCAAATAGTCAAATGTTCATTTTTTTCAGTTGACCATTTAAATTAGCTCATATGATTTGCATGGATAGGGTAAAACTTTCAAAGTCCTTATGTTATAGGCTAGTTAATAGACCACACTAAATTTAGCATGTAAAATTGATTTTTCTTTTTGGTTTTTTGTTAGTTATTGTTTCTTTAGTCTATTTTTCTTTTTCTTAGTTACACTATAGATATGTGTGTCATTAATATTTATTGTAATATAAATTACTCAATATAGTTTTTATATAATTTATATTTTAATTGTAATTGAATTTCTTACAAGAATTTAATATTTCTAATTTATGGCATAAATTTAAACCTATATCAAATATTTATATCTCATGGAGAAAGAAATTATTCATATAAAAATAAAAATAAATAAATATCTGTTGCACAAGGAAAAAATATGTATTAAGATTTGGAGCTAAATTGTTTGAACTTTGAAGTGTGTTTTTCAATGCATTTATCCAAACAGTAAAAAGAATAGTACCTCAACAATGTCAGATGTATTTGACTAGCATTTTATCATCGCGTTTATCCAAAGCAAGCTATTATTGAATAATCCAAAATTAAACTATAATGCAAAAAAATTAACATTACAAAATTATCTCATATTATATGTATTAATGGTTATTTTTTTAAGGTATTACTCTTTTTTTAATTTTTATTTTTTTATTTGTAAATATAATTTTAAATATTTTCAATTAATTTATAAAAATTTAATAATAATATTGAAAAATAATTTACTTGATAAAAATTATTGACTTAAATATAAATTATTATTATTATTATTTGGATTTGAAATCGAAATAATTTCAGACTTAAATATATTTTTTTCTTGATAGATAACAAAATTTTATTTTTTATTTCCAACAAAAAAAATTGTTGTTGATCCCTAATAAATTTAAAATTTTATTTTTGATTCCTAAAGCGCTATCTAAATCATTTTATGATCACTATTGGTGGTGAGGAAGCGTTTGATAGGAGTCTATAGGCATCATTATTTTTTATTAAATTCATACTAAGATTTTTTTTCATGTTTAATTATAATTAATTTGGTTTGGGAGGTACCACGTAGGACTGTGCTAAACCTAAAAAGAATATAAATTAGATTGTGTTTGACCTATTTTGACCAATCCATTTTGTCAGCTTTAATTTATTAGTATCTTAGATATGTGAAATTCAATGAATGAATGAAAGGTTAAGTAACATAATTAAATAAACATTAAAATGTAATGTGAGAAATGACGTGCATAAAAAAAGTAGGCCATAATCAAATAGATAAAAAGTTTAAAAGAAGGGATCTTTATTCTGATTTAAGTTAAGGCATAAGAAGGTAATGGGTCCTTTCAAAATAAATGGAAACAAGAACGAAGATTTCCAATCTTAATACAAATCCCGTACTTTATGTTACAAAATTGTAATGAGTAGGCCCCTGTAATTGTGAATAACAAGCTAAAGCATCAAATATTAGAGAGAAACATGTTTAAGTAGCAGGAATTTAAGATAATATGAAGACAATGTTAATAAAGAATCATGTAGTTGATAAAGTTCACAATATATATTAGATACTACAAACCACCAAGAAAAGCAAAGGAGGAGATTATGAGGAGAGGAAAAAGTATTAGTTCGTTAGGTGACCTTCGATAGCTAACCATGGAAGTAACAAGTGTAACGACAGCACTCCTCTTATATGTGATTCGATTATGAAGCTGGGATATTTGACCAAGTGATAGACAATAAAAAAAAAAGGCAATGGTCACCAAATCCATTAAATATTTCAAGACAAAATTGAGGCCTGGTTTGTACATAAAAGAGATTTTTTTTTTATCAGCTAAGAAACTACTATTATAAAGAAAGAGGATAAGGGTACAAGGAGTACCCTACCCTTACACAGTTTAGGACAAAATTACAAGCCACAAAATGTAATTAGAGTAAAACTACATGCCATAAAAGAGAATATTAATCCTAATTTGAGTAAAATTCATAATTAAAAAATCCTAATTGGAGTAATGATCCCCACTTAATTTAAGAATTTCATAATTAATCAGACAGCCAAAATCTCACTCATTGATCTGCCAGAACTTATGACCCATATATATTGACAATTACTCTCAAGCCAACTTCGGATAATGAAAGGGGATATGCACTATCACTCAACCTTCATGTAGGCATCATATTTTTGTTAAATGTTGATGTCCAGTCCACATGTTTTCTTTTATTATATAATGGAAATCACTGCAAGTTGAATTTTGTCCAAATCTCTATCCATTTTATACAAATTTTGTCCAAATCTCAAATAATTTTCCAATTACTGAAGGCCAAAAAGAAAGAGAGTCTAGTTGTGAAAGATTTTGGTTAGCTTGCAATAGTTTATATATTTAAACATCCTTATTTTCATTGACATTAAAGGAGAGAGGGAGAGAGAGAAAAGAGACAAGTGGCAATGATAATTTAAAGAACAGCATATAGCCATATGCATACCAACAAATTGAAGGCACTGACTAGCGTTAAGTGGACCTTCCATTGTCCTCATCCAAAATGCTCGAGGATATGTTGAAACTTGAAAGAAAACGTAGTCAAAAAGCCTGCGTGGTATGTTTCTCAGTATAGAAGTACATATGCAGTGAATAATTGATTTGATGCCACACACTTGACCAAAATTGGATCTGCAAACGTGTGAAGGATTTTTGCTCCCATTTTAGCTTTTTTTTTTTAACCCGATGCTGTAGTTTCCTTCTCACCGGGTCAGTTCATTTTTGGAAAAAAATGATACCTTCTATGGTATTTCATGTCAAACTCGAGATTGAACTTCAAATCTTAATTAATGGATAAAAGTGTCAAATCACTATTTTAACAATTTTTTATTAACATTTTTTTTTTGTTTTTTTTCTAATGAGCTATGAGAATAATAAATCCTAGTAAAATGTCATGTATATTTAAATTCATAATTCTCATTTTTTTAATAATAATAAAGTATTCTCACTTGATATACTCACTATGCTTTAATGGTGCTGTACCTTATTTTCTTTTTTGTCCTTTGGAGTTTTCAGCAGTTCCCCCAAATTCTTCAGTTTTTCTTGAGGAGTGAGGACTACAAACAATTGTAGTATAATTTTTTTGTGCATTTTCTTGATAATGTTTTTCAGTTTGTTTTTGAATCGGAATAAGAGGTTGAGACTGATAATTGTGAGAATCTCTAGTTAATGCTTATGCTCAATGAAATCATTAAAAAAAAAACAAACAAAGAAAGGCTTTTTTGATGTTTAATGGGCAGAGAGGAAAGAGGAGAAACAAGTCATCTTAATTTAATGATAAAATCTTGATCTTTAGATTAAGGTAGAATAGAGAGATAGAATTTACCAATTTGGTGTAGGTATAAACTTTGAGTCCTACTGTCTACTGTTAATTATGTCTCTCACACACACAATTCTTATCCAAAAAATCGTTATGAAGATACATTGACCATGGCCAAGTTATAAGATTGAGACAGAGGATCATTTAAGATTGTGTTTGAATAAGCGGATTTGGAAAGTTTGCAATTTTTCTTTTTTCTTTTCCTTCTTTTTGACTTTATTAACTCAATTTTAGCCATTGATCTTAAATATTAAATTGTAAAGATTTAAAATTGAATTGATTAAACCGTTTCCCCTTTTATATATAGGTTGTTTTACATTATAATTCATATCTATAACATTTGGAGGCGAGACAGAAATAAAATTCAGATAGTGATATTTTTGACATTAGGCAAACTCATTATAATCCTTTAACCCTAAGTGTTAAGCATGACAAACACTACTTGAAAAACTCCCTCTACCAACTCCATTATCAAGAATCATCAGTTCATGTTAAACTTGTTGATATGAATTGTCCTAACCATAATGATGCATTCAACACTCTTAAATGCTGGCCTGGATGGAATTTAGAGGTCACCAAGTTGAAACCCAAAAGTTTGATATGAATTTTCCTCAAAAGCAATTAATTTCACCATATCTTGAGGAAAAGGAATAAAAAACGTTTCCACTTTTTCTCAACACACTAATAGTGCCTCCCTAAATCCAATACTAAAATCAGTGTCACCCTTTAAACCGTTTTGACTGAAATCTGCATTGCCTCTCTGCATCATAGCCACGAATTCATTGTAGTCTATTCGGCCATCCTGAAAGGGTAAAACATGAAAATAACAACGTCATAAATTTATTTTAACATAAATTTGAGCTTATGAAGGCCACTTATGACCTAACACCTTATACGAGAATCAAACATCCGAACAGCAAAGAAAGCATTGTTTAGAATGTTGGTTTACTTTTCAGTCATAATTTTCATCTTGATGAGGACAAGGGTTACTTCTACATAGTTACCGTCACCGATGTAGGAAAACGGACAAGGGTTACTTCTTAAGAGTCTCAGAGGCATACACGTTGGGATTTCATTTGTCAGATACCAAGCATTAAATTACGTTACTATAAAATGTACTGACATTATTCTGATCAGCTTCTTGGATCATTTCCTCCAAGCAGACATTCTCCATGCCAAATTCTTTACAAGCTTTTAGAAGCTCATCTTGAGAGATGTAGCCACTTCCACTTCTATCAAAAAATGAAAAAGCAGCAACTAAATGATCTTCTCTTTCAACTTTGTTTAAATGTAATGTTGCAGCTATGAATTCTCTGTAGTCAATTGTGCCACTGTTGTCAACATCTGCCTGCGATCAGAATTATTTTTTTTTTAAAATGGAACAAATGGATTATAATTTATAAGGATGTGCTACTAAAACTGGTTAACACTACCTTTACCATTTTGGTTTCTATTTACAATTTTACTTTTCCCTACTTGCATAAGAATGTTTGACTAAATGATACTCAGAAATCTTTCCCTTGTAAGACTAATCATAAAGAATGGAATTAGAAACACTAACCATAATATAGGTCAAGTTACAACTTGAACATGTGAAGTCCAATAGGACTACTTCTATAGTTCTACACACATAATAAGAGTCATACCTCCTAAAACAATAAGAATCTTAATATTCTATCAGGAAAAATTGTTTGGCCGAACAGGAAAAAGAGAGAAAATGTACGCTTATTTTGTGACATTAAGGAAATTTAAGATAATTCTGTACTAATACTTACAGCTTGCATTAGATCCAAAATTTCTGGTTCACTGAGATTAGCACCAAGCATTTTCAATCCAGCCTTAAGTTTTTCTAAAGTAATATGACCACTGTTGTCTGTGTCTATCATCTTAAACATTACTTTCAGTTCAAAAATTTCTTCTTCTGAGAGATTCTCTGCAATAACCTATAGAGATAACAAGGAAAATATTATGAGTGCACGATTTGACAATTCCAAATGGAAGTATGTTGATATATTCTACTTTGCTAATAGAAGTTATGGTGCAGAGTTTATGTCTTGGAAAAATAACTTACTCTAAGAGCCATTTTTTTGAGCTTGCTCATTACAGAATACTGCTTCAGGCGACTCAAAACTGCAGAATCAAGAGGCTTGTCTGGAGCAACTCCATCAACCTGAATCCAAGGGTGACCTGCAAAGAATCAGCACATTATCATTTACAAGGTGGTAACAAAACCTTCAACTTCTATGATTTTGTGACAATGACAATTCACTAGTCAGAAAGTCTGATAAAATGCCTAATATTTTGTCCAAAATCTTAATACAAGATATTCCTTCTTATAGTGTGTTTGATAAATTGAAAAGATCTAACAGCTCAGCAATTTTAGTGATGAAAAATTAAGCACTGAATAATTAATTTTTTAAAAGATTTTCATAGTAACTTTGTATGTGTTGAAGGTGTATCAAAGTAAATTATCAGCAATTAAAAGAATAATAAGGCCATACTAAAGAAAATATGAAATGTGTAATGGCATGCCAGATGTGGCATTGAAATGTGTTTCACTAGCATCTAAATGGAACATGAGTACAGAAACTTACGAAGAACTTCATGTGCTGTCATCCGTTTTCTAGGATCTCTAACAAGCATTTTCCTAACCAAGTCTTTAGCACTTTCAGAGATATTAAGCCAAGGATCTGAAGAGAAATCAAGATCACCATGCAAAACTTCTTCAAATATCTCTTGCTCCGATTCTATCACCAAGGAAAATATTTTTTAGAACCAGGAAAAACAATAAGGAAATACAAACTAAGAAAAACGATTGTATCATTCAAGGGCTAGATATCTGAAGAACTCTTACCACCCCAAAATGGAGGTGTTCCGCATAAGAGAATGTATATGATCACACCTGCACTCCACACATCAACTTCTGGACCATAATGCCTCCGTAGAACTTCAGGTGCGATGTAATAAGGACTTCCAACCACGTCCTTAAAAATGTCTCCTGTAAATTAAGATTGTTAGTGACAAAGACTCATAGCAACCATGTAAGTAGAACAATGCAGGAAATTTTAGTTTTTCAAGTAATTATTTTGAGGGAAGCATCAGCTACAATTTATTTCTTCAGGAAAGCTCTGCATGTTCTCATATCAAACTATTTTAAATAAAATAATAAACTAACACAGACTCAATATCCTAATATTTTATTTATTTTTATAAATATTATATAACTCTCTTAAATTTTTAAATAAAAGAAATTAAATAGTAAATTAACATGCACTTACCATCTTAATCTTTTGTTTTTTTTATAAATATTAAAATTATATAACAGTCCTAATTTAAAAATAAATGTCTCTTTTTTTCCCCCAAAACATCCTTCCAAAGAGACGTTAAAGTAAAAAAAAGGTAAGTTAACTAATTAATTACCTCCCAAAACAAAAAACAAACGATGGCAGAAGGAAAACAAATATTGATTAGACAAGCAGGGAAAAAGAAAATGAACATTTTAGCCAAACCTGGTTTGAAGAAAACAGACAATCCAAAATCTATGGCCTTAAGAGTAGACTCTTCATTCCCATCAACGAAAAGAAAATTCTCAGGCTTAAGATCCCGATGGATCACTCCAAGGGAGTGGCACCCCTCTATAACACTGACTATAGTCCTTGCAAGTTTAGCTGCTTTTCTCTCTGTGTAATGCCCCTTTTCCACTATCCTATCAAACAGTTCACCCCCTCCACACAACTCCATCACAACATAAACTGCAACACCATCCTCATAAGACCCTTTGATTGATATCACATTAGGACACCCTTCCAAGTGATGCATTATCTCAATCTCCCTCCTCACATCCTCCACATCATCATCCATAGCCAATTTCACTTTTGGAATGGACTTGCATGCATACTTTTTCCCAGTGGCTTTCTCAGTGCATAGGAATGTTGTTCCATATTGCCCCTTCCCAAGCTCTTGTCCCAAGTTATAGTACTCCTTAAAGTTACCATTTTTTCTCTTCAAAATTGACTCGGCTTGAAGCCCTATTGGTAGCCTCTTAACTTTGTGAGGCATTTTTTGTATTTGCCTTATTTGTTCCCCTGAAGACATGTTAGTCTCTTTCTGGTGTTTATTGGTTGGAAGTGGAACTGGTTTCAGCTTCATCTCCTCATTGTTAATTTTCACTACAAGTGGTGGCTTTTCTTGAACATTCTCTAGAAAATGTGTGTCTTGAATTCTACTCACAATTGAAGGTGCATCAGAAATTTCTTTGACACTTGTTTGATGAAGCCACCAGAATGAACTCGGAAGAACATAGGGAAATAGTGCATCATTTGAGGTTTTCGATCCGAGACAATTGTTTCCCATCATGCACTTGTCACTGTTTTTGCATATAAGAAACAAGAAGCAGGTGAAGCCCCGAAATCAGATTCGAATTTCTGCACCAAACCCACTATAGCCTAAAGCGAGCATATGAACATTGAAGGGAAAATCAGTGGAGATTTGAAGAAGAAGTAGAATGATTCGAATTAATGAATGAAACCCTTTATGGAAACGAAAATGGACGAGGAAAAGAGGTGTAAAAGGATAATTTTGAAGGCGTAAAAGTGGAAGTTTTCAAAGGAGTGAAAGTTGTAAACTAGAAGGTGTGAGACAGAGTCCGAGTGGGAATTGTTCGCGTTGAATAAGGAAAAGGATAAGAGAAAGTGTTGATGTTATATAGATGGAAAAGATCGTGTGCAATCTCTTGTAAGCAATTAAAAAAATGGAAATTATTCTTTCATGATGAGTGAGGGGAATGAATGATCCTTCCATGATGACTTATTAGTTTTTACACATGGGAAAATGTGTATTTTTTTCCTAGAAATTAAGTGAAATGAATCAAATTGTAGTATTAAAGTTTGTGTATATTTAAGAAGAAAGAGAGAGATAAAGATGTGAGAATTTAAGGTCCCAATGGGTGAGAGTGAGAGGGATTAGGTACGACAAAAAGGAGGGAAGGACAATGAGCGGGTGACAGACAGTTACCTGTGTTTATATTTCTGTTAATGGAGAATGTTTCAAACGTTGGAGGAAACGCGTGCGAGCGAGGCAATCCAATGGAAATGAAGGGATGCCACGTGTTGACTGTTGAGTGAATGTTTCAGACTTCTTTATTAAATTTTGTGAATAAAAAAAAAATCATAAGAGAACAGAATCAAAAGTGGCAAGCAAAACTTTTGGACAAAAATTAATTATAAATAAAGTTAATAAATATCATCTTCATGCTAAAAAAAATAAGTACAGTTGCACGTGACCATGGTCTTGGTATTGGCACTCTTCTTCCGGTAGGGATTACTTGTGTGAGGGAGGCCTCACTGGAATGGAAGGCACTAATCCTCCGGCCATCGCCGGTTTCTTTCTTTATAATAAAAAAATGTAAATAACATAAATAAAGTTTTTTTTATCATCATAAACATATATAAAGTTATTCAAGGCTTGTCTTGTGCTTATTTTTTAAAGGTTTTTTTTTGGATAAGATTAGAAACCTATACTATACACATGTAATAGTTTTACCTTGCTTACGAAGTCAAGAGTTTAAATCCAACATGAACTTCAAAAGATTAAATAATTTCAGAAATTTGTATGAACCGAATAGTTTTTTTAAGAAATTTTATTCCGTGCTTGGTTATTTTCCAAGTTATTTTAAGAAGGGATAAAAAATATAGTTTTAGTAGCATCAATTTTTAAAATTAATTTTAAGTACAAATAAATAAAATTTCTATTAAAATTACAACAATATTCCCTTTTTGTAATAAAATTTTTCACTTATAATTACTTAAAATGTAACAAGACCAGAAAAATAATACCTTAGCAAGTACTAGTATGTTGCTTTTGGGTTAAGAAAGAAGAAAATGGGAAAAGGTTGCCGTTCGATTTTTCATGTTAATAAAAACTAATATTTGTAAAAAAAATGTTGCTTTTGGGTACAAAGTATTAAGTTTCAAATGATTAATAAATAACTTTCTTTTAAAATAAATATATTTTTTAACAAACAATATAAATTATAATCACCCATGTAAGTTGTATGATACATTCTTAAAGATAGGATAACTTTTCTATATACTTCTCAATGTCTTTCTTGCTTTGTATCACATGCTTTTGATTTTTTGTCAAAATAAAATTGTATTTTTCCTTTTTAATTCGTTATTCAAATAAAGAATCTTTTTATTTTTCTTATTTTTTTGAATGATTCTTAATTTCATTAAGTAATATTTAATTTTATTTAAATGAAATTAAATATAATGAGATATATACAAGTCACTATTAAAAATATTATATTAGCTGTATTAATTTTAAATATTTCAGAATAAATTTTTGAATGCCTGTACTTTTTTATTTAATATTTTTACTATCAATAAAGTAATCTTTATTAATTAAACTTATCTTTTGTTTTAGTTTTAAAGTTTATATTTTATGGCTTTTAATTTAAATTTACAAATATTCATGCAATATACGTAATATATATTAGTTATTAATATACAAAAATGTAAAATTTACTTGGTCCTCGATGTTCAATTTGATCAATTCAAATACGTCATCATCGACACAAAGGTTGACAAATCCATCTGGACATACTTTTGCAAGTGACCCATTCAGTACCAGTCAGTAGTATTGGTTAATAAATCTAAATCAAAAATAAATAATGACCATTGTATTCATCAACTCTTTCATGATTTAACAACAAACAACACGTCCTTAAAAAAAAAAAAAAAAAAAAAAACCTAACATCACGTTATCAAATGAAAATGTTTTTATATTATCAACGAATCAAAATGAAACCCTTAAAATTAACAGTTTAATTAACAGAAAAAAGAAAAAGGTAAGGGGACATGAACATGGATTTTACGAGAAAAAAAGTCAAACAGATAAGTGGTGCCGCATTAGCTTCCATTAGCAACTGAACGTTCTGAACGTGTTTTTTTACTTCTTCAGAGGAACAAAGTTACTAGTCGATTCACAATTTACTTAAAATTATATTTGTTTTGTTGTTACCGTATTTTCATTTTATTTAAAATAGATTTTATTTTTAATTCTGAAAATAAAATTTTATTATTTTTATTTTTTATTTGTTTGAGAAAATAATTTTATTAAAAATATTTTCAAAAATTCAACAAAATATATTTCCATCATCATTTTTTATTTTCGATAAAAATAAAAACAGGAAATAACTAAATGAAAGAGCCCCTTAATCATTCATATCGCCTATAACTGAGTGTAGGGGAAGATATAAATTGGGTCACACGCTCCATCAGCCACAGCTTAAAGAAAAAGAGTAAAGAAACATTTTAAACAGCTGCCAACGATGCAGAGAAGCATATATTAGAGGACTTGCTTGTGGTTCAGATGTTAACAATTTAATACAAAACTAAGAAAACTTATTTTATATCCAGGGCATATTTAAAGTTTAAACATCTTTAGCCATTGCAACAAAATCAGTATCTCCTGATTCATTTTCGTTGGATTTAGGATAGGTTTCTGGCCGACGATATTCTTCAATAGGTATCCCTCTCCTCACAGAGGGCACTGAGGATGACTCTGCATCAAAAGATGCTTGGAGACTTAGAAAAAACATCAAAAAACCCATTCTTCATTTATTCAGCTGTGTCGAAGAAACGACTGAGACCACCTAACAGGTTACGTTCCATGACTTCAATATCATTTCGTAGCCCAGGGAAATCAAACACACCACCGTCAGATGAGCTAAATGGAACAGACCTTCCTTTAAGTACCTCATCTGTGATATCCTCTTCAGTATACTCTTTGTTTGATTGCAACATTCAGCAGGCCTGGAAAGTGTGAAAGGTAAAAAAGAGATGAAAATTTGAGTCACATTTGAAAAAGAGTGAAAGTAATACGACTGTTACAGAGAGACAGTAATTGGATAGTCCAGCCATATTCTCAAATAATCTCTTAATGCCCAAACATTAAAATCAACCTATAAAGAACAGAATCTTTTAAAAATCCATATGAAAATACTCCAATGGAGCACCTCTAAAAGGCTGTGCAACACCTAAAGCCTGAAAACTGGAATCAATTAAAGCACATGCACTGATGCACATAAACATACTAGTGCACCCACATACAAATAGAGATGGGTCCATATCATAAATTTGAATGGAACCAAATCATGCCCTTTTCGAATAACCTTCTCCATAAGCACTTAAAATGTAAAATGAATTGAGCTTCACCCATGAGGCATAAGTTAAAATCAACTTATGCTCCTCAGCTTTTGGAGAAGTTGGATGGGAAAACTTCTATAAAATTAATTGAATAAGTTGATTTAAACTAATGAGAGAAATTCAATTTATTTTACCTTCTTATTTCTTCTTCTGAGTCAAAGCCTAAGTGGGGTACAAAGGTTCTTATAACTAGGGCTGCTTGGCCATCAAATATCAACTGTGCATAGTATGGACCAACTCACTGATGACAAGTTCAATTGCAAGAATCCTGTGTGTGTGTGTAAGTGTGACTGGAAGCATTCCCTTTCCCTCCACGTTCCCAAACAAAACATTATAGCAATTTGATTTTCAGTTGAAAGAACAGACAATTAAAATCAATTGAATCTTCCACTTCTAATATGGTTATAAGTCCTCTATTTGTGAGTCATGATAAGAAAATAATTTGACATCCAACAATGTAACAAGAAACAATTCATTATTCTATAATATTACGAAGGCGATTATATGGTTTGTCATGATAAAAAAAACTAATCATTCAAATTATATCTTAAAACGACTAAACAAACTAGATTTAAAAAACTAATCTGGCCATTACATATTTACATAGTATGTCTTACTCTTACCCACTTTCACCCATTTACCATAGTCATATCAAATAACAAGCCATTTTCACCTGGTTTTGCATGAATGCAGATAGATGAAATCAAAATAAGTTGGAGAGAAATAGAATAGGAGATTCAGGACAAATTATTATTTATATTGAATTGAGTTTTATGACAATCTTGGTTATACATTTAAGCTTCTGTTTTGATCAATAGAAGAACAGGACTGACAAACAAGGCCTTCATTACAAATCATTCTCAAGGCTTTTTATAAAACTCAGTTTGCCTCTTTTAAGAATTTTCAACCATGGCCTTAGATACATGTCAAGGTCATTGTGAAAGCTTCATAACAATTCAGTTAGTTTTATAGATTTTCTACAAGTCGATTTTAAGCGAATAGTACCTGCACCTTGTGACTTACCAACTTATCTTAATCCTTGTGACTTACCAACTTATCTTAATCCTTTAGAAAAGGATATATATACCACTGTCATACGCCCATAGATAGCTCTAGAAGATACAACAGACTTTTTGGACATTTTTCCCTTGAAAATCCATACCTCGAGGCTTTACACTAATTCTTAAACGGAGCAAAGATGTCAGTGCATCCGTTACCAATTATAACCCAGATTTTGATTCAAAACATTCATCAAATTAGTTTATCATTAAGGGAAAAAAATCCACACACGGTAGGCTAGAATTCATAGCAAATCTCTTCCTAATAACTAATCAATCAATCGTATTTTATAGGGCATCAGATTTGAGAGTATTGACAAAATATTATTTTTTTTAAATAAGTGAGAAAGAAGAGGAAAAAAGAAGTATCACTTTCCGATGCAATTCCTGAGAATCTCTTCGGTTTTCTCGCACTTTCTGACGAACTTTCCAGATTCGACCTCCTCTGTTCTGCACTAAGATTTCACAAGTTCCGAAGACACATCGCGTCTAAGACCATCGCTGATGTCATCCCTCCAAACCCACCCCATTTTTCGCGCTTGCAACTTGCGCACCATATCTGCTTTTAGGGTTAATAATCTGTCGTGGAACCTGACTTATTAGATTTAGTAGAGTTTTCTGTAATCATCTTTTTTTTTTTTTCATCAGCTTGAATGGTGATCTTGCTTATGCTTAAAAAAAAAAAAAATCAAATCCAATATCATCCCGATCGATGCTTTATTGAATTTTAGATAAATTTATATATTAAAATTAAGGACACTGACATCAATGTTTCTTTTGAAGATTGAATACAATATATCATTTTTTTTTAGCATTTAAAACTTCTTTATAAAAAGTAAATGATTTAATATTTTTCAAACAAATAAATTAATTAAAGTAGAAGCGATGTCATTATAATATTTTCAAAAAGTTTCATAGTGACAAAAAAAAATGAAGAGTATGATGTGCAGTTTGAAATTTTTTTAAAAGACACTAATATAAATTACTCATTTAAATATTATTTTTTTATGCAAGTAATAAAACATAAATTCAAAAATTATTTTGAAAATGATTAATTGACAACAATATTAACTTATTTTAGTTAATAGAATATCATTTTATTAGTATTTTTAAATATGCAAATAAATTTCTTTTTTATTCCTTACAAGTATCTTCTTTCCTACACAATTATGCTCGAATAATAATATTTGCATGCCACGAGAATTTAAATTTTGCTTTAACATGTTGTGATATCAACTTTTAATATTAAAATGAGTTTAATTTTGATTATTTTTTTTATATAAATTCAATATATTCAAGATTTTAAGCATAAATAAATTTGTAAAAACTTTTTCATATTAAAATCAAGTAATTAATCTTAGCGTTAATCTTACAGACTATGCCTTCATCACTATGCTTTGTAAAAAAATCAATTTTATTTTCTTAGCATTAATCTTGAAATTCTTGGTAATTTTCGTAGTTATGGTCCTTCTAAATTTTATTTTACAGGAATAACTGAAAAGGTAAAAATAAAGACAACAGTCCCTAACAGAATGTAGGTTTAATGTTAACACAGGTTAATGGCTGTAGTTTATAACAGGGTTACCTTACCTTACATGATATTCCAATAAACAGGTTAGAAATTATAATGGACAAGTATCACCACATCATTTTAGTTTCCAAGCCTTCATATAGGATGCCGCCATGGAAGCACGGTACGAAACCTACAACAGAAAGAAGCTGTCTTGTATTTGTATCCCAAATGCGTAAATAGCTATCCAGGTCCTGAAAAGAAAGATTATGATGAGACATTAGGCTGGGCATGGTAAACTGAATTGATAACATGAATTTAATACATTTTGATCAGACCAAGAAACAATGAATCACTTTTCATCCAGGTAAAAGGTGATCCAGTAACTACACGCCCCATACTTTTTGGATGAGCTTCAGGAGCAAATATGCAAAAGGTAGATATTGGAAAATAGTGCTCGCCGCATGAAGCTATCACAGGCAGCTCCCTGACTATGGATCTGATGCTTCCAGAGCATTTTCCCAAAAAACATCCTAGCATTTTTCCTGCAATAAAATTATTTGTTAAAATAATTAAAAAAACAACCGCATACAAAAAGGTCAACAAAAAGACAACATCAACCAAGCCTTTTTCTGACTATGGTCAGCTCCATGAATCAAACAACACCATAATGTTTTGTTGTTAATCATGTCTAAAGATAAAATATTGACTTCTAATTAAAGAAACCTAATTAATGAAAGAGCAGCATTCACCAGCATAGAGGTTACACAAGGCAACAAAATGACACTTTAAAAATCACAAAAATGTAAGCTCATCTTAGAATGTCGGCTTGGATCTAACTCTATTTTGATATTGTCTCTAACTGATGCGGAATTTGAATTTTTCTCAATATATCCCCTCACACCTAACACTTTTTGGCTTAGTGTGCGTGGACAATATGGTGAATGATCCTTTAATGAATATGGACTTGAGTCTGACTCAATCTCAAAAATTAGCTCATGGGATAAGAGTTATCCTCCACTTATATATTTTATCTTGATCCTGTCTCTAGTCGATGTGAAACTTGTATTTTTTTCAATAGCTATATTTCTGGGATAGGTACCTCATTATCTTTAGTTTAACCAAAACTAAAACCCACACAAAAATTTCACTGAAATTTGCCCTCAATAAAGGTAAATACAAGCATGATTGCATTTTGTTTCGCACGGACTAAAATATGAAATGTTCAAGCTGTGAATTAACTTCCAAACATTTGGAAATCACACTTTTCAAGTTTATATCAATTGCTACAAAAAGTGCATGTAACTCACCCATGTGAAATGCAATAAATAACTAAAGTACAACATTGTCCAAAAGAAAAAATATTGTATAGAATCAATAAATATCCATATACATAATAAACAGGACTTCAATGAAGTAAATACTAAATAGTGTCCAAAAATTTTACTCACAAAAGATAAGGAATATCAAGGAAAAAACAGGTCACTGTATAATATGGGAGCAAGTTAAACAATGCTATAATCACTGTCCTTAAATTATGACAACTTTCCCATGACGTTGGCATACCTGTGTCATCCAACTCATCTTATATCTTATAGATGAGTTTGTGTTTGACAAAAAAACAATGAAGTGTAAAAAAAGACAACATTTTGGCATTACATACAGGGTAAGAGTTGCGAACGATCATTGATACAGCAGTCACAAATTCAGAAGAATGAGGGTCGCCCCATCTCTCTACGACCTGAGGAACACCTTGTTGCTTATCACGAGCTTCCACAACTAACAACACAAGCGGAAGAAAGATAAGAAACAGAAAGTAATGATGTGCTAAGAAAAAGGACATGCGAAAAGTCATCACCTTTGATGAGACCAAGTGCGTCGGACGATTAGAGCACGAAGCGGAGGACAACCGGAGCATTCCACGGTGCTTATACACACAAGAACAAAGCGGCGCCAAAGCCGAAATTGAAAGGGATGCGTGAAATGTCAAGGGTATTTTGGGGGTTTAATTTTATTTTAATAGACTATATTAAGGGGTGCAGGAAGTAACAGCCTCAAGGGAGCTCCTGCTTCAGAGACAAATTGCATTTAAATGGCAATTTTAGGGGCTTCAACACGAGATTTTAACTCTTTTAATCTATATTTTAAGCTTTAATTATTTTGTGTGTCCTCGCACTCTTACCAAATTTTCTATTAGTCCCTTGAACTATTTTTTGTTTTAATTGAATATTTGAATTTCTTATTTTCAGTTAATTCCTTCCATCTAATTTTCATTATAAAAAAATTAATCACATACACTGTGAGATTATTTTTTTTAATTTCAACTTTTAATCTCTGTTGATCAATTTAGTGCAAGTATTATTTTTTTTACATTATTTGACTCTATAGAAGATTGAAATTCTGTATAAATTTGTCTTAATTAATTTAATTGTGCTTACAATACATTCTAAAAGTATCAATCCATTATTTGCACTTCTAATTAAGTGTCTATGACTAATTTGTATCAACTATTAAATCGGAGGATCCAATTGAAAAAAAAAATATATGTTTAGAGATTCAATTAAAAGAAAAAAAAAAACAGGACCTAATTAAAAAAATTGTAAATATATGAAACATTGGGATCAATTTAACTTATCTTTAATTTTAATTTAAAATTTAATATTTTTAAAAGAAATTATTAATGATTAAAAAATATCATAACACAATATAAATTATTATTACAAATCTAAAATATAATTTATATTTCTCTTTCATCTTTTCTTAGAGAAAGAGGAAGTCATTCTTTCGGAATTTATGATAGTGTTTTCCAAATTTCTATTTAGGTTTCATCAAAATAACACTTAGAAGGCGTAGTTCCTACTTCCTTGCCACCGGCCTAACGTGAGCATACCATCCTCATTCCTTTTCCTTTTCCTTTTCTAATATTCAAGACCTTGACTTCAAAACATCCATAGGGATCATCGAATTAGTGAATGGAGGATTAAAAATCACACCCTGTATGCTAGGAACAAAATAAAACTTAGTTAATTATAATTATAACATTCATAGACTACGCAGTCTACCTTAACTAATCAATCATACATTTCTAAATAAACTTAATTCTAGAGATAGATTGAGCATAAAAAAAATACTAATAATAATTTGACATTTTAGTAGAACAATAAGGGACAAAATTAGTCCAAACCCGGTACCTGGTCCCTTGGCAAGTGGACCTCATGCCTCTAAATACCCTATTTTCTTGTTATTGGCTTTCACACTTTTCTCTTCTTAGTTAATGCATAAAACAACAGTATCGATACTTTATCTCCCTGGTTGACTTTTTCAGGTCATCTGAAGACATATCTTGGACTGCATCACTGTTTAATTGCTTGTTATCATATATTGTTTGGTCCAGAGTTGTCCCATTTTTCAAAGAATATGAATCAGCCTGGTTTGCTTCCATTGGTCTTGAAAGATTCTGCTCTGGTGAAGCTGGTACTACTTTCTTATAGTTTACTTCCTTGTTAGCATTTGTTCCTGTGTGTCTGAAGGAACCAAAAAGAATAAGAGCATCAGTTAAATACATATTCATAATAAACCACACTCTGAACTACTTGGCTTATATTGCATTAGATGTTCACAAAATATTATTCAAAAATCTTTGTTCCTTTAAACAAGAGTTGGAGTAAACTAAATCACCTGAAGCTTTGTATCGTCCCAGGTTCTTCTAAATTTTCCTCCAGCATATTGCTGCTTGATACTTTGACACTAACCTCATTTTTCAAACATACTTCAATAACTTTTGCAGAATCTGAATCAACTGTGCCACCATTTTCCATGCAGTGGAACTCTTCACCAGCAGAGTTTAAAGTGGACCCGAGGGAATGAAATCCACATTCTCTAACCACTGAAATAACCCTCTCTATTGTTTCTAGAGCATTTCTCACATCTGAGCGTATATATGCATTCATTCTGTCCTTCAGTACACTCTTTGTACCATCTTCCTCAACTGGAAGGTCATGCATTTTGTTGACATCCATCTCAATCTCAACAATCTCTTCACTATCTGTTTCTACAATCTCACCATTTTCCTTTCCCATCAGTACACTTAATGAATTACCTTCCTCGATTGGAATGCTAAGTACCTTATTGACATCCTCTTCAATTTGCAAAATTTCTTTACAATCTGCTTCAACAACTTCTTCACTACCTGCATCTAAAGTCTCTCCAATGTAATTATTTGAACACTGGTTGCTGCTATCCTCACAGGTTACATCTTTTGCCTCATCCTCACTTTGAACAAGTTCTTCAGTAGGAACAATGCTTGCATCTTGCTTAAGCTCTTCCCCAGCCATAGCCTTTGATTCCCTAGTGCTTAATAGAGCTTCGTGTATTCTAACATACAACGTGTCCTCCAAAGCCTTGCTGAAGTCTTTGTCTTTATCATTGCCCATCATAGAAGTTACTGCCTATAACAATATGAGAAATTGGTAATTGTTAAAAGGTGATGAAAAATAATAATATAACAATGCACTGAATGCAGTATACATGAGCAAGCAGAAAATGGTAAATAAGCTGAAACCTATCTTCTAACAAGCCATTGCAAATAAAGTGACTATAAGTTCATAAGCCAGGGCAAATTCACATTATTTAGTACTTCATTTTTAAGTAATAAGAAGTATTTAGTTCTGTGTCAATTGTCAAATACTCCTTACAAGAGTCTTTCAGACAATCATTAGCAAGAATCGAGTTAAATACATGCTACAATTAAAGAATCCATATTAATGAGTATGAATGCTATCCTTTTTTCTTTTTCCATCTAATCCTGATTTCCTTGTGATAAAGTAGCTCTCTTATCAAATAATATTAACAACAACAACAATAACAATAAAGAATCGATGAAGCTAATGATATGTAGAATTTAAAACATAATTCTTTCTGCCTTACATTTACTTATAATTTGTACATTTGTTTTTAAAAGAAGTTGATAATCTTATTATCAGTTAGATGCCAGAAAGTAGAAACAAAGTCAATATTGGTTGATGCTTAAAATAAATCTGAAAAGAATCTTCCACCTTCTGATAAAGCCTGAAACCACTGCCGATGAGCTGCCTTGAAATGAAATTTAGGAGGGTTGGAGGTAGAAAATCCAGCTTTAAATCCAAATTTGCTATTATCCTACAAAATTTGACAAAAAAATTTAAGTCTCGAAATAAGGATTGCTGACCAAAATCCTTTTTCATTTTTCACCACATGTTGGAAGTTAAGCAAAACAATTAGTCTATAAACTAAAGCCAGTTTAATTAGTTTAATAATATTACACTAATGATGACAAATCAATATAAATATCAATTATATTAAGAAAAAGGGAATTAAAGAAAAATAAATAAATGAAATATAAGAAATATATATAAATGTAATTATATTTTATTTCATTTCATATATATTTTTGTACTCATTCTAATTTTTTTAAAATATCATATTCACCTATAGTGTCTTGAGAAATTCTATAGTACTTCTGGAAATTTAAGCTCAGTCATCAACTATTGTGTGCAAGCTCAGTCAACTATTGGCGTAAAAAACAATTATACCAAAACTCTTAGATTCCTTTGGTACCATAGCAACCTTCATTGTAGATTGTAGATTACTCAATACTTGTACTCATATTTGGTTTTCCCCTTCGATCTCCACACTCCAAGTTACTTCTAATTTTTTTAGTACTTAAAACTCACCGAAAATAACTTCTTTCTGATGTCACCTTTTGCATAGCATAGCCTCCCACTAAATCAATTCTCACGACATCCTTTGCTTCAGGAATTGCATCCTTGTTTAAATTATCAGTTTTTGACTCAGAGACCTGAAAGCAAATAAAACACACATTTCTTGAAGCTTAGATCTAGTTTATAATTAGCTTTCTTGAGAAAAAAAATAAAAAAAGGGCCTAGGGTACTACCGTATTCAAAAGAATAACTACTAAGTCATCTTGAAAGTACTCAAACAGATAATAATGCACTATAGCCTCCCTTGTAGATAGTGGCCATGGAACCTTCATCCTTTCTTCCACAATGAGCATTATAAGTATTCAAAAATGAAGGCTTTTAGCATGGTCAGTGACACTAAAAATTAATTTTTTTTAATTGATACAGGTAAAGACAAACCTAACTAGTGATATTTGTTCCCCAATTTGGACCCTTTGCAAACGATCAGATACTAAAACTTTGAAACTGGGAAGAGTAAACTGAGGCCACCTGAAACAATGAAAATTGTGAAAAGGGTATCAGCTAGAAGTATCACTGAAATTTTTAAAGTGATCCCCTAACATAGATTCAAATAATTTCTATGCTATACAAAAATAATGTCAAAAGGATGCAAACAGCATAGCGCTTGTAACTCTAATATTAATTAATTGGTATGACTTCAATTCGAACCTTAAACAGAAAATTAAAAGCACACATTGCAATATGATTCGTACCATTTCTTGTAGAGGGGGGTCTCCCATGAAAGGCATAAAGCTGTAAATGTAACGAAGGTTAACATTTCACATGTCAGTACCAAAAAAAAACGAAAATCCACATGTTAAAATCATGACATGGCCTTTGTTGTTAAACTAAATAAAAGGACGATGCTAAAAATTTTGGCTCATTATAACTTGACTCACAAAGATCTAGAGGCCCATCTACATAGCCTTCAACTAGCAATGTATGAATGGGAGTTCCCTCTGGTCCTTCACGATACATAACACGAAACTCTTCATTATCCTGTTTTAACTGTTGAAAGAACTAAAATCAAAAACTTCCTCGAGAAGTTGATTGAACAACTCGTGTATATCTACTGCCCAAAGCATAAGCAGCACTCAAAATATAAATATTACACAAGAATGCATCAGTGCGTTGAAATATCAGTAGGTAAATCACTGAAGCAAGAAGTTGATCAGCCAATGTAAATTTTTTATTTCTATTAAAAGAACTCAGCAATTAGGTAAATAAGGACAAAACTTAGACTTAATTCTAGTAGGTGTTTATGATGGTCTTTTTAATCAAAATTGGAGTTTTACCTCGTTAATCAGCATAATCAAAATTCGCATTAAATGTCAATATAGATTATCGAGATAAAACTTTAATTCTGATTTGATAACAATACATAAAATAATGTGAAATTGTATGTAAGTTTTGTCTGGTAAATAAGCCAGGAAAGTTCAAGATCTAAGTCAACGGATGATGATCTAAATAATTCAATTGAAATATCAAGAAAACAAAAATAGATAGCTTACTTTCCAATCAGCGTGTGATGTACTACTAGATCCTCCACCATTGTCTCCAGAAGCACTTCTCAACATATCAAGAAGGTTGCATAACTCTGTAGTCTTGGTTTCAACTTCTTTCTCATTACATCCTGCAAAACCAAATATAGAAATAATAATAATAAAGATAAATATAATTACATAACTACCTAAAATAACAATACCTGTCACCTAGTACCTTTTTTTTTCTGCCGAAGAGCTCAAAGCAAATAAGGGAATGCTATTACCTTCAATTTCCACTTCTGAAGAACGTTGGAGTTGACTTTTGACAAGCGTTTTGAGTATCTGTTCATTTGTCAGATCAGGTAAGGCAAGGGTGTTGTCCAACCTTTCCCGATACTGCACAATGTTTCCTTTTTTCACCATCTCTATATCTCTAAGGAAAAAAGAACGAGCCTTCTATCAGAAAGTCATGTGCTAAAACAACCATTAATGTTATAATAATTCTAAGATTCTGAACTTAACATTCTCCAAAAACAAGCCATCTATTAAGGTTAAATTCAATTTCGCATTTCAACGAAGCAGAACAAAAATAGCATATTATATGCATAAGTCTATGACACATCCATTTGAAGCTGTGAGTCTTAGCTACCACTGTGCACCAATAAAACTCAGAAATAAATAAGTATTGAAAATTTTGAGCCAGTCGTCACCAGAATTTGGACACACACACACACCAAGAAAGATGGGTGGCAAAAATTAACGAAGCCACGTGAGCAGAACCAAACTCAAGGACTATTCATCAGTTCCAATTCATGGCTATAACAGAGGCGCTAATATCCAATCCAAAGAAGCAAATTATATTGAAACAAACCCCACTTACACGAAACTTTCGGTGGATCACTTGTGGTTTTTAATACGAAAAAGCTGAAATTTGCATCGACCCAAGAGTAACTCAATTGTCCTTACCATTTAGAGAGGAGACGGAGTTTTCTGAAGTGAAAGCACCCATACGGAGGCCAGCAGACATGGGAACAACCAAACCAAGTTTAATACTATGAGGAACACTTGTTTTTTAACAATTACTGTATGGTTTGCTCAATCAATCAATAAATATATATATATATAAAAGGAGGAATTAAGTTACTATATGGTGTGCTCACTTTTTTAATTATTTATTATAAATCATACTACATCACTTCATATTTATGATTTTGTAGTTTTAATAAATTTTAATTAATAAAAGTAAATATGTATAAAAGAAGAAGTTATAGTATTGTGTGAACTGTGAGACCAAAAGATCATGAAGTCCCAGCTAATTTCAATGAGATATAGTACAATACAAATATGTTATTAACTATTTTTCTAAACTAAAAGTGAATATGATTATGAAATACGTGGAGATATTATTTTAGCTTAATAAATGATTTTGTGTTTGAATCTTGAATACATGATTACATCTTAAAAAGTGAGTTATAAAGTATTCTGATTTCTGATAGTGTTGTTTTTGTCGTTTTTATGATATGTATGGATTATTTATGAAGATCCGTTAAACATCCTTTTTGAAGAAGATATCGTCTTTGGTAAAAGGAAAGGCGTATGAGAAGAGGGATAGGTGAACGTGGGGATTGCAACTGCACAGACCCCAGAGGTGGAAGGAAGGGTGAGACTTGACAGTGAGTGAATGGTTAGTCCTTGTAGTAGTAGGACCTGGTGCAGATCAAGGGTGTGACGTATCATAGTCAATGAATTGAATTCAGCCAAGGTAAGGTGAGGTTAGGTTGGTAGTTGCAATTCTAATAAAGATAGTAAGACTCAGACAACGTGGTGAGACGTATTGGCACAATAGGTGGTGTATGAATCAGAACAAGACAACAAGCAACGTACAATGCACGTGTCTGTCTTTCTTCCCCCAAATTGGAACACATAATCCAATTACAAATATATATTGTTTAATTGATGTTTTTATTTGGATCTTAATTATTTTGTTTTACCTGATCGATCTATCTTTAAAAAAGACAATATCTTTAATCACAATTTTATGCTAAGTTGGTGATAAAAAAATATATCAGCTCATTATTGTAAATTTCTTGTACCTATGATATGAATATAAATAAATAAATATCGTGCTCAAGTTAGTAATCACTTGTTGAACAGTCATAAAGCTAAAGAAAGACTAAAAAAATCCCAATGATTTATTACTCCAATGCATAAATATATTTATATTGTGATTTTTTTCTATTAAAAAAATAGGATATTTAGATGACAATGATGGTAATCACTTCCTGACACGTCTGTAATGTGTCTTGCAATCTTGACATAAAAGAGTGGTGGTGTCTTTTATAGTTGTCACGCATTTGTGTTTGTATCTTTGACATGTAAAAAGGTGATACAACCTTTGTCACTATATACTTGACAGGGGTTCAAATGTACATAAGGCAACCAATGACCAAAAGTTTCCTAATTAGGCACAACATGGGTCAACCTAGAGATTAAACGATTCACAGCTCCTTAAGCGCAAAGCTGAGAGGTATGATTGCTTGGGAAGATCGAAGATTGGACAATTCACACCCCTCAAGTACTAAGTCAAAAGGTATAAGTGCTTGGGAGGGTTGGTTCATAGTAACTAAATGGGTTCACAATCTCTCCAACCCCTTAAAAGAAAAATGTTTGTAATACCAAACATAAAATAATCATTTTATATTTTTTCATATTGAAAATATTAAATAGGTTATATTTAATATTCTCTAACTAATATATTTAATATTCATAAAAATTGATTTACTTAAATCTAACTTATAAAAAATGAAATGAAAAGCTAAAAGTTATAACTTTTTTTATTATTATATTGATACAAAGTATTTATCGTAAAAAAAAAATAATTAATCTTTATTAATAATCATAAGCACTCACACAAAATAAATATTTTATTTTTAATATAATTTATTTCATATATTTAATTTGTATCTTAAAACTGTATCACTTAATTAAAAAATATGAACTGTTATCCCTTGGATTAACCAGATAAAAGTCAGATAAATGAAAATAATAACTAAATTTGAATATGATTTTAAAAATAAATCCAATCAATCAATGTGCTGCAAATACGGGTATGATGGCCCAATTAATGAGGTGGCATAAATAAATGCGATTTGACAAGTATCCTCCATGTACATAATATCTACATGTACCAGATATGATTAATTAAAATTCAATGATGTACGTTTTCATTGTTTTTTAAAATTATCGAGTATTGATATGCTCTTTTTTTAATTTTCTGAAGATATTTTAATAGATTTAAGAGTAACCAGTAAATTTTCATAGAGTTATGTAATATTTTATGGTATGAATCCATCACATTTAGAAAGAGAATAAACGTTTTAATATAAAGAAGATATCTCTTTATCTAACAAAATATACCTAAGCCAATATGATGAATTGTTTTTTTTTAAATCTTATACCAAATCAAGTTATTATTAGAGCTTGGTACTATTAGAGGAAATTATAATGGGGTTGGTTCTAGTAGAAGGAATTCATCCCTTACGATGTGAAGAACGAAAGTTTAAATTTTCATTGGAAGGGTGCCCACATTTAATACCTAGTCATACTTTGAACGGATTATCTTCGAAGAAGGATACTTATAAGAAATTAAAAATATTAGTAGAAAATGGTTAATTCTACAACCATAAAAAGTGCATGACCACGATTTAATTTTAAAGAAGCTTACTTCACGCATAGGTACTCCGAATACGTGGTTTGAATAAAATAAGATATTCTATGAACTCGTCCTTGTGTGTGTATCTTTTGACGCTAAGGTTTTGATACCAAACATAAAGA
This sequence comes from Glycine max, assembly GCF_000004515.6. Taxonomy (NCBI): domain Eukaryota; kingdom Viridiplantae; phylum Streptophyta; class Magnoliopsida; order Fabales; family Fabaceae; genus Glycine; species Glycine max. Next base: position 46,367,336 of record NC_038255.2, on the reverse strand, counting down.
AGTAATAAATATAACAAAAAGTGAAAACATTTTTACCCCATAAAACTTAAATGAAAGAACGATAAGATGAGAAATGTAGAAAAGAATTTAGTTAATGTTGATAAAAAGAAAGATTGATACAATCTCGAAAAAAGAAAACCTGAAAACTTTATAATGCAATAACGTTTTAGCACCAGGAGAGTATGAAGTTCACTTTGCCTTGCATCTTTATAATCGAATATTTATAGAAAGAAGATTATGAAGTCTTGAGATGTTCCCTTGATCTCTTACCATATGTGATTTTGACATTCGGGAATCGGAATTCTATGATTCTAAATTTTGATTATGGGCATGGGATGCGGTTTTTCATGTGATTCTAAGTCTTGGTGATGAGACATTGGGTCTGATATGTAGTTTTCGTATGATTCAAAGTCTCGGAATTTTGTTTCATATGATTCTAAATTTTGTAATGTTATTATCTTGTATCAGGTTTTTAAATTACTCCTCTTTGTTGTTAGTCATCTGTCTATTATTCAAAATGCAAACGTTGATCAATTGCATATCCTCATTTGATTGGATATACTCACTATTAGATTCCACCTTTTCATTTTCTTCTTCTTGGCGTCGTGTGTTTTTGTGTGTTTTATGTAGACATATAGTCTGTTTTAATCTTTTTAAAATGTCCTTTGGTGAGGTGGTTGAGGTTAAAGAAAACATTAATTTGGATTTGTATTTAAGAAACAATGCTTCATTCTAATATTGAATCCTTGTTTTTTTTTTTATGTTGAGGTGATTTTTGAAGTCATTCTCTTACTTTTTCTTTGGTGAGCATTTTCAAGTCAAATTTGACCCATCCTTTTACCTTTATTGATTATAGCATTGTACCGAATATTGGACATCTAAATCTTGAAGGATCTTGACAATAGTATAATCCCAAGATATAATCCAATTAATACTTGACTTGCAACAAAAGAAACATGGATATATCCTAAGATAAAATTACTATTTTTCTTTGAAAGGTTGATAGGTGGTTTCGGCATAAGTTTTGTTATTGATCCAAAGTCATATAACCATTCAATGAACCATTTTGAAAATTTTAATGAAATTCCTCTCTTGAACCATAAGAATGAAGTGTGTTGGTCAAGCTTATAGTAAAGCATGTTGTATCAGACATAACAATAATCTTGATAATTATAGAGTTGGAAATTAGAGGATCATGAGAAGTATAAGATAATGTATGGATTGTTTGTAATCTTGGAGTTAAGAATTTAAGAATCTTGACTTTTGAATATATAATTTGCCCGTCTTCATTGGCATTGTGAGTGATCTTTATGGAATTAGTGTAAATAAGGATGAATTCATAGAATCGATCTCCAACTTTTCAAAGGATCTTGGCAAGGATATTGCCATAATTGAGCAAAAATATACTGTGCGATTTTTCTAGGAATCATTCCCTTCCAAGTTACAAGGATGAGAAATGGGGGGCAGTCTGATTTTTCGTACAAAGATGTTCAGGTTTTTGAGGTTTTGGGGAGACAAGGTAAGAAGGTTTGACAGGGTACTGTGATATCGTAGGGTGATAATTTTATTGTAAGACAGAACTACAAGATTTTTTATGGGTAATGGTGGCCCTTGTTGAACAATTTGAGCAAATGAATTGACTATAGGAACCCGTTTAAATGAGTTGAGTTACCAATTCACATAGTTAATTCATCCCAATGCAACCCATTAACCCTGACAAGTCAACAATGGATTGGGTTGAGTTAACCCATCAAATTCAGATTTACACTTTTTTTAATTTTAAAATTAAAATATTTGAATGATTTATTATACTACTAGGATAATTCAGTTAGATTTTCTGTGTAGTTTATGTATATATTACAGTAGTTTTTTTTTTTTTTACTTTTTATATTTTTTTATTGCCTTAATTAAATTTTTCATACTTTAAAAAAATAAACTGTTTTTAGAATACTATTTAACATCCATTATTTTCAATTAAATACCTGGAAAAAAATATTTTTCAATTTATTACTTGTCGTTAGTCTTATTTCGTTCATTAAATAATAATGTGATAGACAGAGTATCATGTTATCATGTCTTATCATTGATACTTCATTATTACATTATCACCTTCAACGTGATAATGACGTGTTATTGGTTAGACTTGATAATGTAAAACTTCATATGTCACATCATCACTTGATGGAAGAGAACTAATGACATGTAATAAATTAGAATATAAAAAAAATTCAGATAATTATTTGATAAGAAATGAAATTTTATGTAATAATATGAAAACAACTTATTTTTTAGATATGAAAAACATATTTAAATCATATATAATTAGTGATGATATGATAATGAAATGTTAGTGATAAGAAGTGATAACATGATACTTTATCTGTCATGTTATCACTTAACAGACTGAGACTACCGACTAACCACAAGTAGTAAATTGAAACATAAATTTTTTTTCGATACTTAATTGAAAAAAAATGAATATTAGATAATAATATAAAAATAACTTATTTTTCAGGTATGAAAAACTTAATTAAACAATAATTTTTTGGGGGAACTCAACCCAACAAAAATTAGGTTAAGATTTTGAACTCCATGAAAAACAAGTTTAACCCAACCCAGCTGTTAGTGGGTTAAGGACAAGTTGAGTTAAGTTAACTCATTTGATATTGGTGATATTGATAATTTGTAGACAGGCAATTCTTAATGTTATTGAATCAGATTATGAAGTGGTAGTTTTAAAGGTCCTCCTTTATTGATTTTTGTTCTTTTTTATTTTTCACTCATTCGTTTCCTTAAAAAAAATTGAGTAAGAAAACTAGGTAATGAATTTTTCTCTCTTTTAATGTATAAAATAATTTCAAAATCAAAGCAAGATAATAAAGCTTGTCATCATGTAAAAAAAATTGTTTAGGAACAAGGTTGTAACATCATTTTGAAGAACATCGAGAGATAAAAAAACTTGTGTTGAGTAAATAATCTAAAATCTTGTAATTCGAGAAGTATTAATAAAATCTCTCTTGTAAAAGTAGAGTACTTTTATTGGGTAGGATGTTAGATACCTAAATGATGTTTGTTCTTTTGAAGAATTAGAAAGAACTTATTTTAAGAGACTCCTATATCCAAATTCTGGGAATAAAGTTAATCCTTAAAATTACAAAAATGTTATTTTTGTTTCTAAAACTGTCAAACTACCAAAATGACCTATGTTGATAATTTCAAGACTTAAAACATACTTTTACAATTTTGGTTGATGGCTGTAATTTCAAGGATTAATGGGATTGTAATACTCTTCATATTATAATTGCGGGTTCATCACAGCTTCTGGTTTAATTGAACTAAAAAGGCATACCTGGGAGAAAAGTGAGTGTATCGCAAGTCAAATATAGAAAAGGGATCAAGAACTCTACTCTAGATTCTAAGCCACGTGCAAATAATGGGTCTGGTCACCAATTAATTTTTCAGCCTAATTTGCTCCAAACCTTAAGTGGAGACAAGACACTACTACAACCAGGGCATGGCAATTGACAGATACTACTAAATATGGCAGCCTCTGGTACATTACTAAACAAGAAGAAAAATAAAGTAAATACTGTTATGAGCATTTCTTCGGATATACCAAACATGAATGATGACGATATAGTTATTAGACAGCTGTGAATTTTGGAAGATGAAAGAAGAGCAAGAATGTTTCTAGCCTTGGATGCTAATCTGAAAAAGAAATGGTCATTGAATAAGCTTTGTTCAGTTTGATTTATTAATTATAATGGCGTAGTTCATCTGATGAGTCGGGTTTCATAAATTCTTTTCAACTTTATTCAAAGAAAACTGTAACCTGTTTTGACCTTTGAACTCTTTAACATAATCGAAGATACAATTATGCATTGGTAATCTTTGTCAACATCAAGACGAGAGTTATTGGCTTTGAATTTCCTTCGGTTCAGAGTTATGAAATGTGATTAAAGTTATACATTCAAGCTTTTATAAGCCTATAAAAGATATCCTTCAGTTCAAGACTGTATCACCGAGGGGGGGAAATTACAAATGAAGAATTTGTTAAGTAATGAACAGAAGTTTTTTTTTTTTTTTTGAAAGGCTGAACATAGTTTCTCTTCATATAGAAAAATTGAAATCCGAAGGTTATTCTTTTCGGGCTTCTTGAATATTCTATGATAGTTAATTAGTTACATAAACTTTACTCACACATTTAAGCAAACACATTAAATAACTGTACAACAACAACAACAACAACATCTTATCCCACTAGGTGGGGTCGGCTACATGGATCAACTTCCGCCATAATGTTCTATCAAGTACCATACTTCTATCCAAATCATTAAGTTCGAGATCCTTCTTGATAACCTCTCTTATAGTCTTTTTGGGTCTTTCTCTGTCTCGAATTGTTTGTCTTCTCTCCATCTGGTCTACTCTCCTCACTACAGAGTCTACCGGTCTTCTCTCTACATGCCCAAACCACCTAAGTCTATTTTCCACCATCTTCTCTACAATAGGCGCTACTCCAACCCTCTCTCTAATAGCTCTGTTTCTAATTTTATCCTGTCGAGTCTTACCACACATCCACCGCAACATCCTCATCTCCGCTACACCTACTTTAATCTCATGTTGGCTCTTGACCGCCCAACATTCTGTGCCGTACAAAATCGCCGGTCTTACCGCAGTCCGATAAAACTTTCCCTTTAGCTTGATCGGTACCTTTGCATCACATAACACCCCCGATGCTTTTCTCCATTTCATCCATTTTGGAGAATCCACATTAATTGATTAGTTCCTTTAATATGCCTGACTTTGATCTTGTAATTTCATTAGCAAGATTGATACGAGATAAAAGACTAATGGGGCATGAAGGAAAGAGTTACGTTGCTTTTGTCTCAAGTGGAACGTGAAAATATAAAAATTCTGCAGCAGTAAATATGAAACTTCTGCGTCTAAGAATCTCAACGCCTAAGCAGTAAACATGAGGCTTTCCAACCTTCACTCGAACAGCAGATATTTCTTTATGATTTGTGATAGTAATTGCAATTTTTTGGGCCAGAGACTCCAGAAGGTTGTGAGGTGAGCCTTCAAGAACTTCCTTAGCTATACTGCATCACCAATTATTGATATGTTAATAAGATTACAGCTACTACATTAGCAAATTAGCAATATGAAGAGCGCCACTGACAGTTTATTCAATCAAACGATGAAAGCAGAACAAAGACGTGCTGAAGTTGTTGGTGGCTCACTCATATATTTCTTCTGTGTAACAAACGGTATCTGATAAGTGATCAGATTTGCCAGCTGCTTTGAGATCCATCCAAGCATCTATATCTATGAAGAACTTCTGGCCCAGCGTCCTTTCTTCGGGCTTTGCTCCATGAAAACCATGGAATGACAATCCCCATAGCATGAGTTTGTCTCCCCATGTCAGTGCATCAGATTCCATTTTTGCTGAAATCAATGACAAGTAGAAATGCAAAGGCGTATTTAGTATTAAAAATCAAATCAAATATAACAAGTGCCTTTGTTAAATATAACCATCACTAAAAACTCTAAAAAGTAAAACTCTGATTCACAAAAGGAACTTCTTGATTTATTAATCCTCCTCATATTGATTTCATATAATAAACGCATGCAACAAAAAAGGAGGAAACAATACATGACGAGGCAGTAAATCAAAGCAACAACAAAATTGAAGTATAAAACTTGTACATCAATAATTTTCCAGCTGCAATTCAATTAGTGTCCAACAGAATATGCTTTAGCAGATAATCAAGACAGAAACATTGAATCTTGACTTGCTCAGTATTATACACAAGCACACCATGCACATTTGTGTCCAGAAAGTAGTCTGTAAACTATACAACAGTGTATAAATATAAAATAAAAACATGAGTTCTCATCATCAGACCACGCTTTCCAAAATGTGATTTCATTTGGCACCTCTTAGCTATTAGTTGAATCACAGGTTCAGTACCTCAAAAAAATTGTTTGTCTGAACTTTATACAACCATATACCAATCCACCCATCTCAACCAACCAACCAACCAGAGAAAACAAGGATTCTCCATCTCCTAGCCCAACAGAAACTAAACAAAAAAAGAATCCCTCCTTGAGATTCTCTCATATCCACTTCCAACCAAGGTTTTAAAAAACAGTCTGTGACCACAATTTCAACTGCAACGTCAAGGTTTTTGTAGTCATCACAGCTGCAATTATAGTTGTATCGGCCACAATGGTTCACAATTTTCTGTGACATCAAGAATTGCAACAAATTTCTGTGATTATTTTTTAACAAGAATGATTGAATATCAAAAACTTATTATGCTAAATCCCATTTTTTTTTTAAAACAAGTTGAGGGGGTAGGTGTAGTTGATATAAAGGAAGTAATAAATTGGGGTTTATCATGACCGATGCTTCGGGCTTCCGGAATACAATGAGATCGGGTTTGAAAGGTTTTAAATCGATTGATAAATCAAATTCCAATATCTTGATTTCTAACGGCAATGCATCGTGAACCTCTGTATATATAGTCTGCTAATACACAACCAACTAATGTATGTATCCAAATTCTTTCCGGCATCATTCAATTTTAGGTATTCACCGAAACCCTCGAATGGTACCACAATCCTTGAGATGTTTTAGCTTACATTCCTATTAATGTAATTTCCATTACAGATGGCCACAACAACTACAACTGCAATTTAAAACCTTGCTTCCAACCAAACCAAAATTCCAAAATCTCTCACACATACCTGATACACAAAATGCTAAACGTATACAGTTTTATTTGTAATAAATGGAAACAAAATTCATACGGATAATTGCACATCATTACGGTGAGCAAAGAATAAAGGCATGAACTGTGGATAGTTGCTTCAAAAGAAATTATCACACCTTGGAGAAGGACAACTAAATTGTTCACATGGATAAACAGTCGAATTTTAAACCAGAAAAATAAGATATCGTGGGAGGTATAAAGACAGTCCAAGCACAATTTCTACTACTACTAAGTTTAAGTTCTCTAATCTATATACTTGAAACTCAGGATAAAATCACTTGCATGCAATCACTACCCATTCCAACACAAAATGAAGAATAAGAAGATGATGACCTCTGGAGCTCGTAGGGATGTGGAATGCAGCATCCAAATGAAAGAGACCCAAATAATTTTGAAGTTACTTTTACTTTAAGTATACGCTGTAATTTTTACCCCTTTATTACTTTCAAAAACATTAATGAAACGAACATTTTTTTAAAAGTTAATTGGTAATAGCAACTTCACCTCATTGGTTAGTTTTTCGTTACAATCTATGCTAATTACATTTGTACAGAAACCCTTTCAAAAGTTTAAAAAGGAAACATAGAAAATCATTTTGTTAGATTTGAGTCTAATTCAAGAAATATTTCGAAAAATTCTACTAAACATATTAACTTAATTTTTCAATCTTATTAAAAAATAAAAACAGAAAATAAATAAACCAAATAGCACCAATTAGAAAATGGGTAATCGAGACAATTTATAAAAAATGTAGTTACACTCTAACTCCTAATCCATATCATCAAACGCCCTAACCTGAATAGAACACAAATTTCTAAATCGCTGAAATAATAAATAAATCTGGGGAAAAGAAAGAAATGTAGGTGATAAAAAGAGTAGAGGACTTGTTTATAATTAAAAGACAAGGAGAAGAACGTGTTAAGCAATAGTGAATTGGTAATTATGTTTAAATTCAATTGAAATCGAAATTCACACACGTGCATATTATTAGATAGAAGAGGCATTGGCAATTAGTGAGAGATGGAAGGAACTCACATCATTAGTGGAAAAAATATCTCTAAATAATATCATCAAATATAATTACTAATTAAATTATTTAATTTGATATAACATAAAATTATATAAAATTACAAGGAAAGCAATAATTTGATACATAAAACAAATATTAATTCATTAAAATTATAAGATTATAATAATAATTTAAAATATTTATTACATTAAAATAACTGAGACGGGACAAAACCCAGCATACCTGGTTCCATTCCATTCCCAAACCTGACTTTCTAAATCAAGAAAAATCCAATCCCCATCCCGATCAACTCGATTTTTTTTTTCATCAAAGTCGGAGGGTCTGGATCAGTTCCCAAAAATAAAACCATAAAAATTTCTCACGCATTTCAGTTTCAAATATTGCTAATGCAACACTCACAAACATGCGAGTAAAAAATTGGAAGTACAAATATATCGGCATTTCCCTACCGAAGATAGGAAATGTATAGCATTAACTGAACAAGTCAGACGTACAACTTGAAACGGGAACTTTTGGCCTAACTGAAGAGCAATAAGAAAAATGGGATGAACCACGGAGGCAAAAAATGTGTAATTTTCCATATCTAATATGATCATGGTTTAAAAAGAACCCAAGCTACATCTGCTTAAAAAATTGGTTAAATATTTTCAGGATGCATATGTACATGTCCCACATATGTAATAATCTATCCTCTGGGTTTAAAAATTGAAGTCCTACCTTCTTTTACCTGTAGCTTCTAAAAGCTGTACAATATTAAGTTCTTTGCATTTCTCTTCACTTGTCTCCGTAAAACCCTACCGGTACCGCGTAAGCAGCAATTTTGAGGAAATCAGACAATTGTATGTATAGGCAAAAGGTCTGAAAAGCCTCAAGCATCCCATGCTGCTATCACTAATTACACAATTGCATCTAAAATTTTCATCTAAATTTTCCTGTAGAAAAGAACATAGGCAGCAGGAGTCTTTATCATGTCCTCACTAACAGATTCGACCCTGCTGTCATCAAAATCATACCATTTATCATAGCCATACTGCAAGGGGAAAAAAAAGTTGAATAAGCGTAATTATAACGAATATAATATTGTATCAAGAGATTTAGTTAAAGCAAATAACCCGAAAAACACTAAGATTGTATCAACTAAAAAAATACATAAATCAATAAGGATGTCAAATTAAAACTAATATTATATGGAAAACTTATGTGCCATAGCATCCTCGGGAACAAACTACTAAAAACTAAACTACAAAAACATATTTCACCCTCTCCGTTAGTCTGTCAAAGCTCTCTTACTTCCCACTGGCCTCGCATATCATAACATTGTTTGCCACTGACCCCTTAATATCTAACATATTTCATTTTTTACTTTTTAGTGATAATCACAAACACTTTACGCCCTGAGTTTAAATATTTGAATTAAAAATAGTAGAAAAAGGAAATTTAGGTAATTATTAGTAAAAACAGAACATAAAAACAAACAAATGTCTTCTCAAACCAATCAAGCTTAGTTTTTCTATGGATAAATAATTAACCCCTAATATTATAAAAAAAATTGAGAAGAATGCATTCTAATGTTTTAACAGAGCAAGAGACATTACAAATTGTGAGGTACTTACACGGACAAATGCTGTATAGTGACCTCCTCCTAACCCTCCATAATGACAACTAATTGCATATAACACATAGCGGTTGGAAGACTGGCTATTCCCGTGGGCTACATATGTTGATAAGTCCAGATCATTAATTGGGAAATCAACAAATGTTTCCAGCTTGTTCTTGAAGTAGCGGCTGTATGAGAACCTCTTCAAATGAACAACAAGAATTTCAGGCAATCTCCAAAGATCTAGTTTCTTATATGCTTGCTGAGGTTCTTTGCAGTGAGGACAGTACCTTGCGCGCACCAAATTGCAATATCAAACATCAGAAAGACATTGATCTTGATTAACATATTAAACATGCTGACTAATAGTATTGAAGATATAATGTTCTCAAAACAAAAAGAAAATGTCTTAAAAGATAAAATAACAGACTAGATATATCATATATCAACTAACCACATGTCTTCTGGCCCAAGAGGTTCCTCTTTCAAGAAGGCTTCAAGGCACTTGTAAATAGAAACTGATTCTTGCATTCTCTTGGCAAATAGCTGGGGCTTGAAAACCTCAGGCAATGAGTCAAGCAGGTATGTATCATACATTTTAAGCATCTTATCCGACCACAAGACAACTACCACAGGCAGCTTTCCAGGCAATGTTGTGACTTGTGGTAATGGTTTTTTCACTATTATCTTCGCCCTCTCTATTCCTTGTAAGTAGAATTCAAAGGCAGTTGAAGAATGAATGCCATCCTCTGTTCCACTGTTTGAGTCTGCATCATTTCCTATTGCTGCAGAGTTAGTAGCATCACCCAATTCATCATCTTCACTTACTCTTTTATTAACACCATCATTCTTATCATACTCATGTAATACATCTTCAGTGCGCATCAGAAATGGATTGATTAACTTCAGAAACTCCTTTTGAACATCATCATATCCACAGGAAATACTGGACCACCTTGTAACAAGCGGAATACCAAACAACCTGTTTTCAAACCTCTCCTTCCCAAAACTGTAATACATGATAGATAGACATAAATTTAGTGCACCAAATAAAATCACAAAGGTATTAAGGTAAGAAAATTGAGAAACAACCAACAGAATAACTTCAAAAACATACTCATCTACCCAATACACGTGACATTTAACACCAAAATTTGCCTATGTAACCATTTCAGAAACAAAAATTATTGCACAAGTCCTGAAAAATGTGTATGTTTTATACTAAAGGCATACAAGCCCAACTTGTATAAATCAATCATATTAGCAACCTGAGACAAAGAGGTAGGTTGTTTGGGTATTTGCAAAATGTTATGATGACAGAATCTAAAGTTCTTTTTTATTCAAATTCTGTAGTGACAAATGTGAAATTATTAGATGCTTTAGTAGTAATGTGCTCCCAACATTTGAGGTCACGGCATGATGGCCACAGTGGGATTAGTATGAATTTCAGGTCGTGGGATACACAATAATTATTCATGATATACAGGTAAGAGTATTGTAGGGATGAAACTGAAACAAATTACTTCTCTGTAAGGAATGGAATGGGAGTATAGAAAAACTTACTTTTCCGCCAAACGTTCATGCAAAAAAACAACCAAGGGACTAGGCTCATTACACTTCTGCATTCGGTAAGCGACAAGTTTGTCCTGATCTCTAATTTCAACTAACAAATCAGATGGATCCTCGAATACTCGAAAAATTTTATTCCTGTATATCTGTATAAACTCCATCAAGTCATAATTTTAATAAGAATACACACAAAAAAAGTGTTTGCATTAGATAAATTATAGTTAAAACACCTCAATAACGTTTTATTCAATTTCTAACTTTTGCAACATACCTCAGCCACCAAGAGGGTTTCATCATCTCTCAGAGAACAAGAAGTACTTAATGCCCCAATAAGATCCTTAAGTGTTCCACTTTCAGGCACTGTTACCGTAATTGTGGAAGGCGATGTTATCCCATCAGTGCTTATGACCGTCAAAGTCATGGTCCGTATCGTAGTAGAAGGTAAAGGCAGAGATAGATACATAAAAGGGTCAAATGTGATTGAAACCTTCTTGCAAATAGGGCAAACCAATGTCGACCGAAATTGACCCTACAAGATAATGGAACAAAGTATAGTATTGTTATAGCTTCCTAATTACCGTATTGCTTTTATTTCTTTAAAAAAACTAAAGAAATAATTGTTTTAAACTCATTCATTGTGGTTGTCAACCAGTCAATAAAAAATGAGCTCAGTGGCAACTAGTAGCCAGTTCACCATAACAATATTATGCCAACTGCTTCAATAAATAATCTCATAATCTGATATACAACAAATTAAAATATCTCTTTGAGATATCTATTTGATTGATTCCATCAAAAGTTCTAATGCATCTCTGGTACAAAAAACATAGAGGGTACTGAACCCAAAAATTATGTTAAAAATCTATAATGAGATTCTCACATCACGAGGAGGGGGGTTCCTATAAGACTCACTTGGCACAAATCAACTACTATGGAGTCATTGCGAGCAAGGTGATTTCGCCAATACTCTTCTGCCACTTCTTCATCTGGACGACCATCTGCATCCTTAACTTCATGATATGGTTTGCGTTTTACACGATTAAGGTCTTCATGCAATCCATCCAACAAAAAAGCAAGAAGTTCCTGCATGCCAGAAACTTCAATGTTTTATAAAATTATTTCCTCTCATCAAAACAAAGGAAAATTCATCAATGATAAGAGATGCTCATGGAAACCAGAATTTTTTAATGCATATTTTGCATTATAAATACTACTATTATTAATAGTATAAAAAGATGAAGGTATTAACTTGAGAGTCATGCTGGCTATAACCACTAAATTGAGGAGCAAAATTAGCTAGTTTCATCTTGAACGTTCTTGGTGCAATGGGCGCTGCTCCAGGAACCCACAGCTTTCTAAGCAAGTCTCCAAAAGCTAGAGCAAGTTCTCCCTGAAAAATATTTTTACAAAAAAAAGAAAAAGAGAAAAACAAAAAAAAGTAAATCAATAAATAATATTACAAAATAAAAAATAAAATAAAAAAACTGTTTAGAAATGAGATTACATTACTTATAAAACAGAAAATAAATAGCATACATTCATTCCCAACGGATTTTCATAATTTATCTCTTTACAGTAATCTCCAAGGAAAAAATCAACAAGTTTTGGGGTATGAGCTAAACACTGAATGGCACTATTCATAAAACATGTATTTCCAAGATTCTGTAATCCTGTTAAGCCCAAAGATTGAATTGCTCTACAGCTACTGCCTCGAAAATGGTTGGTCGCTGATATGCAGGGGATCACATTGTCGGTGCTTCCATTCATTATAACAGAGCCACTATGTGAACATTCCGTCTGAGACCTATCTAAAATCATTTCATTGCCCCCATTACCCCCTACAGAATCTGGAAGTCCATGAACTTGTAACTCCAGAACTACCTGAATAGACATGGAGCACCAGAAAGCTATAAACAGACAGAAATAATAGATAGAGATATTAAAAACAAATGTGAAAAAAGTTCAAAGTTATCAGGTGCATGGATTGATTCCAATATCCCACCATCAATTATCAAACATCTAGATCCTTCCTAGACCACCACAAAATTGATATTTCTATAGAAAATTATATCAAAAGAAAACAGAGAAAAATAATGGATCACTGATAACTGCAAAAGAAGGCCCACGAGGAAGCTTAGATGCGCGCTTAACGCGAAAGCTCGCGCTAAGCGCAAGGTCAACGTGAAAAATAAGCTACCTTAGACCTGTAAAAGGAATAGGAAGCAGAAGGAAAATACACACTGCGTCTTAGAGCTATCCAAAGTCTGAGCCTATCCCTTAGGAAAAACCCTCCTCCTTAGCCATTTTCCTTTTTCTTGCTATTAGTAGTCCCTTCTTTCATTACCCCTTTTTGTTTATATTATTCTTCTATGTGCTTTTCTGTTATTATAGTCTGATCATTCATATAATGTTTAAAAAGTAATGCATTGAAAAATGATTATTTTCTAAAGAACCGAGAAAAGGTATTTGAATAAATTCATTACTAGAAATAGATTGACATTTATTTTGCCCAAGAATTTTTGCATTTCTTATCTTAATATGGTGTGTTAATTTATATCTGCAAATAAATTTGGGGGAAAATGATAAATAAACTAGGTCCTTCATGCTGGAAACCAAAAATATGATAATTCAGTAGACACAGGTGAAAACAGGGATTTCATTAATTAGAGAAAATCTACTACATTATATTATAAGTAATTTTGGCATACTAGACCCCAACATTATTGCATTCTAACTTTATCTTTTCGCATTTAAACTATTATTTATTTTTCTTGTTATCTTCTTTTCTTTTACTCCCAATTTTCACACTTACAATTCATTTTCTCTTCTACTTCTTCTCATTGCTTAATAATTGGGTTAGAATCACTAAAGTACAACCAAAGTCCTCGTGGATTCGATACTTGAACTTCCATTTTAATCTTTACTACTTGTGATAAAATTGATACACTTGCCAATCTATTAACAATCACCAACTACCTCTTTTCCAAGTTGACCAGGAGAATCGTTTGGCAATCTAGATTTGTCATTCAAGAAGAACTGGGTTGTCTGTCCTGAAAAGTCCCAAATGTGCACCTGCAACATCAATAAAATATAAATATATGTAACCAACGTATGATAGAAATTAGAAACCTATAAACAAAATAAAATCAATAGATAGCTAACTTACAGGGTTATATGTAGAATTGAAAATGTCACAAGCTTTATCATAGAAGTCAGCCACATTTTCCTGAAATCATGCCACTTATCAACAATCCCAGCAACAGGAGTACTGTTTATCCAAATCTACTTTATATAAAATAGAAAATACAATTTGAGCAACAAGCAAATCATTAATTCAACCTTTTGGCTTATCTTTGCTACCAGTGAACTGGTTTCCCATGAAACAAATATCTTAACTTGCAAAGGGAACAAATCTGGCAAACTTTCCTCTTCATATGGGATGCTTCCAAAATCTTTCACTGCATTATTAAAATCATTATACCTACAAGAGAGTGAGATGAATGATGAATCAACTTTCTACTTCTGCAAACAATATGTTCTTACAAGAAACATCTAGAAATATTTTCTAACTTGAAATGGAAATAAATCAGGCAGAAGATCTTTCATCAGTAGACTTAGAATATCGTCCATTGCTGTTAAAAACATTATGCCAGTGGAAAAGCAACAATAAAATATAAATCACTGTTAAATTGCTATAATTTTTTTTTGGTGAAATGTTAAATTGCTATAATATACGCAGAGAATGATTGAGAGAAGAATAAAAGCACTGTGGCTTCCCATTCTGATTAAGACCTGATTGTGGTGCGTTTAATGTCACATTGGCATTAAAAAAAAAGGCAAGCAAACTGAGTGGGATACTCCTAGCAAAGTCCATGGCTCATTTACTGCACTCTGTTGTTCTTGTAACCATTTCTGTCAACTGTCAACATCATATGATAATAACCCACAGGCGGAATTGGAGGAAAAGATTTATTAGCACCACACCACCATCCAATCCTTAAATAATTCTCAACCACTTCATTTTTTTAGGTTTAGTATTTGCTTACCAGCTGCCAAGGCTAGTGCAAGTGAAGTAATGAAAACTATTTGGCCTATGCAGTTCCTAGTGTAGACTTAATAGTTAGTATCAGACACGCACTTAATAGAGCAGGCACATCCTGGGGGACACGTGTTTGGGCCTTATGGATGGAGACTGCATCCATAGAGCTGCATTTACAACAAGAGCATGGTGGCACAGCCCTTCTGTGCTTAACCTTGTAAGGTTAGAACTTGCAACCCCTTAACATGGACTTGGAAACAAAGAAGACATTATTTCATGACTCTCATACCTCCCAACTGCCCAATGGAATTCCTCAATAAGACAAACAATTATCTAGACTACCCCATTACCTATTTTGCAACCCTATTATTATTATTATTATTATTATTATTATTATTATTATTATTATTATGGTGACTCACCTCTTGAGAGCACGCAACCAAAGTCCCTCGGGAACCAAGGCATACTGACGGGCAGAAACCCCAATGTTGTTGTGTGGTTCCTCTTCCTTCCTGAGATGAAGCAAAATCTCGGAGTCGGAATCGGAATTGCATGACACCGTATAAAGCACTGCGTCTCCTCGATCACCTTCGTTTTCCGCTTCCAGCCACCAGGTGTAGGGGAGGAGGTAGAGGCGCTCGAGGGCGGCGAAATCGCGGTCGCGGTGGTGGTCTTGGTCTTGGAGGAAGCGGCGGTGGGGACGGTAGGGGGAGGAATCGAAGTCGTCGGAGAAGTAATCAGAGAAGAGGTTGTCCATGGCGGGTAGTATTTGGGAGAGTAGGAAGCGAGCGAGGAACTTGCAGAGATGAAGGAGATAGGAGAGAGAAACAAGAGCGAGAAAACGGGTCGGTTTCGGAAACAACCCACGCAAACGGACCAGTCTCTCGGATAAACGGGTCATAGAATAGAAATCCCTTTTCTTCGCTACGTCAAATGCAACATCATCATCATCACGTTTTAAACAATCACACTTCTTAATTCTTTGCTTGCACCGAGTTGCACCCTTTTCTTTTCAAAAAAAAAAAAAAACTGAATGGTAATAATGGTTAATCTCTTCAGATTTCTCCTAATCTTTCTATAAATATTGCTTTGTGATATGAAAATGAAACTCAAAAGAATTATCCCGAAATGCTACTATTAAAGTGCATTGATTAGTATAAGATAAGATGAATCCACATGTGAAAAGGATGTTCAAATTATTTTTGTGTTTTTCATTTTTAAAATGAGTCAACATAAGATATTTATACTATATTTTTAATTAAGATTAAATTAGTCCGTAAGTCCCTGAATTATATGTAAATTTTCAAATAAGTTTTTAAATTATTTTTCGTTTTAATTGAATCTTTAAACTAAAAATAGTGGGTCTTGGAGTTACTTTTTAGCAGCTTAAAATTGTTATAAAATGATAATCAGTGACGACTTTAAAAATCCTAAAAAATTCAACTAAAAAGATATATCATCGGTGACCTAATTAAAAAGAAAAATACTTTAGGAACCTATATAAAATTTGCAAATAATACAAAAACCAATTGAGAGTAATTTAACCTTTAATCATTGACCATTTTTAAAAAGAGTTATTATCAAGAGTTTAATTATCATATATAGTGTTAATATAAAAAAGTTTACATTATAACCTAGTTATAAAACATTCTTGAAATGATTTTAATATAGAATTAATGACTTTATCTTGTAATTATATAAAATAATAGATTGTAAGTGTATTTAAATTAAAGTTTATTTTTTAAATCGTGCAATTATTACACAAGCTTTAAATTAATAAACAATTTTAAAAAAAAATAGTACAAATTAATGAATCTTAATTTCATTAAATTTTTAAATGATTAAAGGTAAATTTAGTTAGGATAAATAATTTTAATTTAATTTATCAAACTTGCAGTAAAATTTTATAGTGATGGGCAAACTTCAATTAATGTGATTTCTATTTTATGGATGGTTGAGATTTGAAGTTTCAAGGTTTGAGAGTTGTGATAAAGTGTGGAGGCGTGGGTGTGTGTATCGGTATCTGATGGATCCTCTTTTCTTTTGCACTTGTTTTAGCAAAAGATGCAATGCAAAGGGTCTCTTCTCTTCACCTTTAATGGGTAGGATCCATTTCAGCCGTGGACCAATGTTTTCTTAGTACTGTAACTTTTTTTCAGATTGAGCAAAATCGATCTGTTGCAATTAATTATTATATCCTAATTGTGTATCCCGAAAAATTACTTGTGTATTTGGCATGACGCTAAATTAGGTATGTATGGATTTTTGGTTAAAGAATTCAAAAGAATATTTAAAAGAAAATCAGTTTGGATCTTATTTGATTTTCTTTTATTGGAGAAAAACTTTGTTTGCAAGTTCCACGTTTGGTTCTCTGTTGCCAACACATCAAAATCTTTGTTTTTGGGTGATTTTGTTTTTATTTGTTAGATTGATATTGAAATGTGTGTCATAACAATTCTAATTACAAATCAAATATGTATTAAGTTTACAAATTCTAATCCAAACATACACTTAAGAATTCACATTAACATAAAAAACCACATCAAACAATAATGCATAAAAACATATAAATTAGGCATGCTTTATGGAGATGTGGATCAACTTTGGTGTGAAGAAAAAATACCTCAATGTTTGAATCAACATTGATAAAAGAAAATTTAAATTAAATTGACGTGATATAATTTGTAACACCTCAAAATTTATATTAAAATATTGTTAGAAAATATTTTAATTTAATTTATTTTAGAAATACGCATCACTTTTTTAACTATTATTTATAAATAATAATAAAATCTTCGTATATTATTTTTTAAAAACAAAACACAATGGTGGTAAAATGCTAAATAGTTACATCGAATTAAAATAAATGCATATGTAGAGTAATTCAGTTTCCATACATAAATAAAACAAAACTTATAGTGTCACAAATAAATATATGGATACAACTCATAATAGTGTGATAATAACAAAATACATTTTATATTCCTGGTACAATAAAATACATGTTTGTGAGAAAAACATCTCTCAAAATTCAACAAAACAATAAAGAAAACTAAGACTAGAGCATATCACTTGTCACATTAGAAGTATTGAGTTAACTAAGACGTGTCCTTGAAAGAATTGTCACTCTCTTCTTCAAACATTGGTTCCAATTGCCTCAGTAGTTCTTGATACTCCTTCATCCCCTCAAACGACATGTCTAAATGGTCACCTAGATCCTTTGTAACTTTCAGTGGGTGTACTTGATGTATGTTGTATTTGGTCTATCAATTGACACAACATGGACTTGAGTATGACAAGTGTAATGTGTAGTCCGCATTACGATGTTGAGTCATACTCGCTTTCTTTGCAAGCTACATTGAGCCGACAAACACCTCGATGTACTTGGCACCATCAGTACCTGAAATTTGTTGGTTGTAGAGATTAATCCCTTGCTCCTCGAACGCCACAAACAACAAACAATAGTAAAATAAAATTTAAAACATACAATCTACATAACCACTGTGTGTAGTTATCTAAACAAATAACACTCTCGCATCCTAAGCACGTAATTATCACACTTAATTCACAATAAGGCCCAATCATTATCACAAATCCTCCCAGGTCTTGATGGTTTTACAAAAATCACATGGATAACAGTCGGGAGTAATCGCTACATATAGATACATTGTACATCGACCCATCATCTCCCTACTAAAAAAACATAATCTCGGAGCCCGTCAGGAGTAGTAAAGTGAGGTTTCTGAGTTACCCACGTCAAATGAGTACAACAAATGTCGAGTAGTTACCACTCGCTAATTCCCGTAGCTTCTTCGAACCTCTCTGCCCACTACAGCCCAATGTATTTCTGTCCATCATCCACTTCGTCAAAGCAACCTCACCTTCTCATAAAATCTACCTCTAAAGTCACTTCTTTCTAAGCACCTCTACCTTGGTAACTAGGGTATAGGTAACTCAAATAAAGATGACCTTAGAGATAGAGGAGAATACAGAAAAATAATCGAGATTTTTTTATTTCCTTTTTTATTCAATTTTTTTTAAAAAAATAACACAACAAAATCTATTTTGTTGTGAATAAAAAAACTTAAACAACAGAATTGAGATTCTGTTGTCATAAGGGGGTGCCAAAACAAATAACAATGGAATCTCAATTCCGTTGTGATAAAAAAAAACGTACATAATAGAGTTGAGATTTCGTTGTGATAAGGGGTGCAAAAAAAAAAATATAACAGCAGAACCTTGATTTTATTGTTATGTCTAGAGCAAAAAATATATATACAATGGAATTGTGATTTTATTATATAATATACAATGGAATCCTGACTATTGTGATAAAGGGGTGACTTTGGTTATGCAACAAAATCATGATCTCATTATATATTTTATTCAATAAAATCATGATTTTATGGGAAAGGACATTCTTGGAATAAAAAAAGTTGTTAGTCCCTTAGTAGAGGTCAAGAGCAATTCCAATGAGGCCAATAACAATCCCCCAAAAAATTGTTACTAAACCATGACCAAAAAAAGTTTGGCCCCTAACCCTACAAATTCTTTATTGCTTAACAAGTCTAGGGTATTACTTAACAAACCTTATTATTTGTTTTGGTATACCTCAAGTCAATTATAAATTGAACAATCCGTAATACAAACTTGTATTATAAATTGTCCAATTTACAATACACTTAAGGTGCACCAAAGCAAATAATGAAGTACATTAAATAATTATCAAAAAGTCCATTGTTGCTCTGCTTTTTTTTTAGTCTAACTTACTATGAGAGCCTATTATTGTGCTTAGGCTATAACAGTAAGAACAAGAAACCTCTGTATGCATTGTTTAACTATGTTAATTATGGATAAGAATTTTTTTATTAACTTTTTGTTGTTAAGCATTTTCAAAATTTTGTTTTTTTATTGATGAACATTTTTTTTAGTATTTCCGATACCTATGTTTTTTTTTCCTATTAACAAATTTAGTTCCCACAATCAAGTAATCACATTAATGGATATTGATGAGGTAACAATCATATTAATAGTCTATGACTTATAGTATCACATTTAGGGTGTGTTTGTGTGAAGGTAATAGCATTAATGTCTATGGGGTGGGTGGTTGGTGGCAGAAGCATGCATGTTAGGTTGTGGGTAATTCCTCCCACAAGAATCTTTTTATTTTTATTTTGTATATGTGTAATAACAAGTATTTTTGTCCCAATAAAAAAATAGGTATTGTTCTCACAAACTATTTTTTTAAATGAATGTAAAAAAAATACAAATAATAAAAATATATTAATGCTAATTTTAATATTTTAATAAATTAATACTACTTGTATTATTTTTATTTTTTATGATATTGACAATGAAAAAATTATAATACATTTTTAATAAGAAAATGCACATAAAACAATTATAATATGTAGAAACTTAAATATTTTAGATTTCTTTTGTTATTATGTTATATATTTTGTAAAAGCTTTAAATATTTTTCTTTTATCAAAATATTATAAATTATTTTTCTTTCCACCAAGAAAAATTTCTAAATCCATCACAGGTAACAATTGTTGGTGATAATAGCAATGCTGTTATTATTGATGACAATGATATGAAGGGTGATCTTGATGTTAGTAATAGTGGCACTGAAGACAATAGTGATACTTAAACTAACAATGATTGCGTTGGTGATGAAAATGATTATTATCAAATGTTAGGAGAATATATTTTTTAGACTACAAATCAAATTTATAATTTATTTTTTTAATTTAAAATAAATATAAAAGTATTTTAAAAATAAGTTAACAACTTAGCTCATCCTCTGTTAAATATGTTTTGATTTAAAAATTTCATTTAAAAATTAAAAAAGAAAACAAAAATTGGCAACTATATGTCAAACAGTCCTAAGTATCTAACAGTGTGCTGGAAAATTTGTTGAGGAATAGTCAGTCTAACGTGCATTCACAAAGCATTATTATTCTCCTTGGTAATTCATTACACCAGAACAACACACGTTGAATTGTCAAAGATGTGATCAATTGACTTTTAAATCATCATAAAAGCCAAGGGGAACAAAAAAATTAAAAGGAGTGGTTGTCAATAAAACTAACTAGTGGGTAGTTAAGAAAACAAATACTCCGTTGATATATATAAAATTCAATAACCTAATTTATCAATATTAAAAAATATTAATTTAATTGATATTAATAAATTTATCTTAAATTTATATATATATATATATATATATATATATATATATTTTAAATTATCGTTATCATTAATATTCATCTTTCTTCTAATTATTTGTCAATATGTTTTTTCTATTCTTTTAATTAAGGATATTTATAGTATAAAAATAATTAATGTAATAAACATCATAAATAAAATCTTTAAAAAACAAATATTATATTATATTTGAATCTTATAAATAGAAATAAATGGAGTAAAAAATATTTTTCTATTAAAATATATAAAAGTGAAGAGATATGTTCTTAAAAAAATGAAGACAAATGTAAAATTTATTATACTGTTAAGTGAGTTAAATTTATATAAATAATGAGTTTATTTTAAATTATTTAATGTAAATATTTTTATATTATTAATTAATTAAAAATCACTCTAGATATAACTTTTACAATAATCATTTACAAAATTCTACAATTTTATTATACATAAATTATATTAAATGTTAGAACAAAAAACATTTACATTATCATTGTATTCTAATAAAATTCACAAATAATATATTTTTATTTATTTATATCTTATATACCTATTGGTTCTAAAAAGATGTGATACTTTTAAATAAAATCTCACTTTATTTTTTTTCAGCAATACGAGTGCCAAATATGTTCTCACACGATATAATATAACTCCCTTTCAATTCCTGTGCTTCAAGGAATGCATGCTTTAGATTAGACTTTAGAGACCTTTGACTTTGAGAAACATTTGATTATAGATAGACAATTTAGACATGCACTTTAACTAATCCATGGCTTACTCATCTCTTTAATAAAATAAGTCCACAGAGACACAGATAATCATGAAACTTCACCCACCAATGTTGAGTACGCCTGTGAACCTCACCCATCTGCTCTCTCATCGACCAAAAAAATATACGCGTTCACACGTATAGTTAAAGAAAAAAAAATATTTTGAGATCGAAATGCCAGCCTAGATAAAAAAAAAAGGAGAAAAAATTTAACGATGATATGATGTAATAAAAAAACAGATAAAAAAATAAAAATTATTAGGATGTCAAAATATCATCATTCTATAGTTAGTTAATCATTTCCTCCTCCTCAGTACGCCATAGTGAATTCCTTCAAGATCATAGTATATGTTATTTTTTGTCGATTTTTTATTAGCCTAAAATATTTATTAACTTTATTAATGATTAATTTTTTTTAAATGATATTTTTGATGAAATCAAATAATATTTTCTCCATTTTCATATCCAATTTGAATTTGAAATTTTATTTAAGAGATTTAAGGTCAATTTCATTTAAATCAATCACATATTAGTATACTTATGTTTTGCACTAATATTTCATTTCAAATTCCATTAACCACATAAACAAACACATGCTAATAGTATCTTATTCTCCCGAAGATTTTGAGAAGAAAAAAATAATCTCCTTGCATTTATGATATGGAGGAAAGCAAGCAAACTATAGCATCCTAAAGGTATTGAGATTTAGGAATTTTAAAATATAAATATATTTATTGAAAGATAAAGATCGAATTACACTGTGCAAGATCTTTTTATGTTCTCAATTAATTATACTATGGCAAATGAATACAAAGAAAACGGTGAGAGGTCCCCTCATATGTACTGTTCGACTACTGTAATTAATAACAACCATTACGGCTGTATTTCATGCTTTCTGACTTCTTTTTTGTTTTATTTTTTTTCTGAATCATTACGGGGAGTTTAGATCCTGTGAACAACGATTGAATTACAATTAACAAAGCATTGAAAGTTAATTAATTAAAGTGAGGAAACTAAAGAAAAAAGAGAGTGAAAAGAGCCACAAAGCTAAGCACCTAGTTTATGTTATTGGCTGCAGCAACATCATTCTCAGCCACAAAAATGTTGTTACCACTCATATTGTATTATCCAACTTGGTGCACTAGTCAATTCAAAGTTTCAAACTGACACTGCCCGTAGTCAGTTCTGTTCGATTGCTTTCATGACTTGATGGTGAATAACTGCGTCTCTATATTGCATCAATAACAATCTCAAAACTGGTTTGGATTCTTCTTTATAATGCTGTTTGCTTTGGGCCACACTCCACATCTTGTTTCAGTTTTGTTTTTTGTTAATATAGTAATTCTTTTGGCTTTTCCAAAAATAAAAAACAACAGTCATATTATCACACGGCCGGGTTGAAACTGGTTTAGTTGTTAACTCTATTCATCTTGCCATTTTTATTTGACTGCTTTTTATTAAGCTTTATTTAAGTTGAATTAAAGAAAAGAGAGACACTCTATGTTTTTAATGTTTTTTTTTAAACAATAATAAAATAAGAGAGATGGATAGAAGTTAAATAGAAAATGAGAGTGCACAGTTAATATATATAGGGAGAGAGAAGAAGTTTAATTCATACCTTCTTTTTTCTTAATTTTAACTACATAAAAACAATAATTTCACTCGTGCTTCAAAATTTCTACAATGCCAATCTACTGATGTGTATAAATTTTTTTTAGTAATGCGTATGTTATAATCTTTTTAGTTTAAAATAATTATTTAAAAACAAAATTATTCATGCATGCTCAATTGTTAGATTACCTGCGTTTAGCATTAAGTTTAATAGGAGTACTTTTTATTTTTTTTAGTTATCATTTTATAGTTTTTGAAATATATATTGACTTTCTTTCTCCTATGGAAAAATTTAGATGGATATTTTTATTGAAAACCTCTTTTCAATCAGATATTTTCATTTATAAGATTTGAATCTGAATTTTTATATAAAGGATTTGATCATAAAGTTCTATTCAGACTATCATAATGTTGGTGGACAACTATTTATTTAAAATTAACTACTGAACATAAAGTTCAAATTTCTACTTCAATTGGATTATGGTCATAATAGTACTCCCCAGTTTTAAGCCTTTCGGTTCTTTAAATTTAGTGTATGCTTTCGACTTCTATATACCAATCTTTGTTCATTTATTATTACCATATGTGGCTTGACATGTGAACACATTGTACATTCGAAGATGAGCAAGCAAGTTAATTAGCACATGCACATTGATTTTACAATACATGACGTAGTAGCAGTCTTATTCGTGTAAATTAGAATATGTTCCTCTCTTAGTCGACGCATTCCAATAATGCGGGCGTGCATGTGAGTCATTCCGTATACGCCTTTCTTTGTCTTGTCACAAGCCAAACTCTATTTCTGGCGTAAGGCTTCAGAATAAACCCTGATTTGAACCTGAATTAAACTACCTATTAAGCATTGACCATAAGCATCACAATGCCACTGTTTCCACTTCTATAATTTATGTTGCATTTGAAATAATAATTAATTTCTTCCTTGACAACCTCTTTATAAATCTACAAACAAAACCTGGAAGGAGTTAATGCACCAAAAAAAAGGAATTCATTGTAATTTTGAAATTGTAATTAACTTTAGAAGTTTTTTTTTGCATTAAAAAATTAGTTTTTAATCAACAATTTTGAATGCAATTTATTATCTAAGTATGCATACTCACTTTAGACTTTAGAGGAATCAAATCCTAAACTTCTGTGATGTTTTAATAGTAAAAAAAATAACAAAACTAGACATAATCCTATTGTGGGATGAGTTAGGATACTTATACTTCAACAGTTCAACCTCTTTGCTTATTTATTCTAATTGAATGAGAGATTAAATTAATCATGAATACATTTTGTTACAATAATATTTTTTTCTCTCTAAAACGCCAATAAGTGTTATCTAAGTGAGAGATTGTTAAATATTTGTGGGTTAATTATTTAATTTTAGATTTTCAAATAAGATTGATTATTAAATTCATGTTATGTTATTTTAAATTATGTTGATGGATATTTGTTTTAGACTTATAATGTGAATAAGCGTATGATCGATGAGTTAAACTCTCACGTGATAGTTGATATTACAAACGAAGGGTTAATTACTAATCTTATCTAGAAGATATGATATTATCATATTTTTAAGATAAAATTATCATCTTTATAAATTAGAAGAATTTCTAACCACCAGACAAACAGGAGTTTTTCATCATTTCGTTGTTTCTGTTTTTCATCAAAGTAGAACGCATGGATTCAAATTCTGATTCTCCTAAAATTATTTTATATGTTATAAATATATCGAAATTGTACAAAATTTTAGAAACAAAAACAACGCATAGTCACGGACACTAGTGGACCTACGCTGCATAGTCAAATGCATTTCCTTCATCCTCCACCAGAAAAAAAAAAAAAGAGAAAATATCCAACAAATATTGCTGCATTTAAGATTTTTATCATTTCAAACGCCGAGTTATAAAGAGCTGATCAATACATATGGAAACATTAATGCAAGTTCATGGTACCACTCAAAGTTGAAAAAAGCATATGTTCAATTTGTTGCCAACATTTTATACGAGGTTGGCTTTACTATTAAATACATAATAGGATTGATTAGGTTCATATTGACTGATTTTTTTTTTCAGAAGTTATTTTTAGTGGGATTGATTTACTATAACTTCTGAAAAAAGAATCCACAAACACCAAATATTTAATTGAATCCACAAACACCTATATTCAATTTTATCCTAAATTCCAACCAGAGAAATCCACGAACATCAAATATTTTATCATGTTTCCTTAATTAACTAGAACAATGATTACTATTTTTTTAATCATGGAATTATTATTACTATGAATAAAGGTACTGAAAGTTATCTCCTAATCACAATCCTAACTAATCAAGGAAGTTAATAATGATAATTAAGATAAAAAAATAAGACAATCAATCCTAAAAAAATAAAGAGAAAATAAAGAAATTAATCTTATAATTATATTCTTTTTTTGTGCAATTAAAATATACTCTAAGATTTACATTTTAAACTATTTTAATATATAACTAACAAAAAAAATAAAAAATTATGTTAATGTATTTAATTTCTTATATTTTAACATTTTCCTCAAGTTAGAACTTATTAAAATTTTATGCTTGTTACACATAACTATTTATTTTTTAGGGAATAAATATTTGTTCTTTTATTACAATGAATATTTGTTTTTGGTATAGATTGATACAACAAATATTTGTTTAATACACATGATTAGAAAAATAATGTAATTATAGACATCAATAACAAAACACAGTCTTAAATATTTCAAGAAAATATGATAAGATATCTTCATACATTTGCATTTTAATAAACAAGTGCTTGTTGTAAATTTTCTGATATACATGCATGTATGTTGGGTTTGAATAAAAAACACGTATTTGTTTTAACTAATTTATGATTCTTTATTCCCATAGTTCAATTTTAGATGGGAAAAAAAATGAGGAAGTTTTTATTTTTTCCATTTTTAAAAGACATTCACTACTTTAATAATTATTTATCTTTTTATATATTAAAATTAAAATAATTGAGAGTGGTTTTAGAACCTATTCTTCAACAAGACTATTATTAGATTTTTTTTTTCTCGGTAATTTCTCTCCCTCTTCTATCTTTCAATTTATTTTTTAAAATAAATTATCAACAATTAAAAACCTTATATAAACAAAATGTATATGCAAAATATTGACCATTAAATTTCTTCTCATTATTATTCACTTTATTAGAGAGCGAGTTACACAACCAACATATGGTTTAATCTAAGTGAAATTGAGTTTATATTCTTAAGTAAAATCTGGCGTTTGAGCCTTGTGATTAGATATCTAAATTTTTTAAGTACACAATTTATCACAGTTTAATAATAACAATAATAATATTTTAAATTTCAATTTTATTTAAATTTAAAATAGTATGTACGGACAAATTGTTAATATTTCCAATATATTATATGTGTTGTTCATATAAGACCACCAGTTAAAATAGAAGTTAATAACTTTGGTTTGGTCAACGCTTTTCAATCATACCACTTGTGCCCCTCGCGTCCTTGCTTATTCGTTTTAACCCTCGTTCACTACTTGTTTATTATTAAAAAAGAACTTCCATTTCATCCGATGTATTTTGTTTCCTTCTCCTTTTGTTTTCACATTGCTTCCTGTCATCTCAAAAGAGGCTTCCAAATATAAGATTTATAACTTAAAAGGTCTTTATTTCCTATATGTCAGTGTTAATATTCATTCAGTCTCAGTAAAAAAAAAGTCAATGGACTAAATAAATAAACGACTATTTACAAGTTCGATGTCATAAAACTCAGTTTTCACAATGTGAATTAAAAAAAAAAACATTACTATTTTTTTTATATAAAAGTTATTGTCGTACAGGATTGTTTTAAGATTTAAAGTTGTCTAACACGAACATAAAATGGATTCTGTTCGTCTATTAGTCCTTCCATGTCTCATATAAGATAACTTGTTTCCTTTATTATGTGTTAAAATAAGATATAATAACATTAGAATACCATGGAGATATGATTATACACGTATTGCATATACTTGAATATCGAATGTGTTTGAAAACTGTTACACCCTTTACCCGACATATATATAAATAAATAAAATATATAAAAATATCGATAAATAAATTCACGTGGATAAAATGTTCATATTTACTTTATTATTATCAATTAAAATTTACTAAAAACATATTCAGCTCAATATAAGACCATCAAAATTTACAAAAATATTTTATTAAATCAGTGAGGTAAAATAAAATAAACTAACATCATGCAATTAATATAAAAACTTATGCTCCAATGTTACATCCTATCAAAACATTGTGTCCCAACGTCTTTCAGCACAAGGTTCCTTAAAGCAATTCACCTAGTCATCTGCTCCCCCGAACACAAAGTTCAAGATCATCACAGGATCCAAACACAACCAACACACAGAGAGTGAGTTATCACATTTCTAACTAATAGAGAAGCAAAACAACTAGATATACATATCATATAAATAGAATAAAACTTATTTAAACATAACTCATGTAATTCCACCACTTTGTCATTCAAAATTCACTTTTCAATTATCAATCACATTACACAAAAATCACACACTCCGATCAAGACATAATAACACATCAATTTCATAATAAACAATTAGCAAGCGTATGCAACAATTATGCTAAGACTCAAGCCTATATGCAATGTAGTACCATGTCACTGAAAAACTACCTTGGGACGCTTAGGAGTACATAACAAGACACACTACACAATGAGTATGTCAGGTCACTCCCACTAAGTAAAATCATAGGGAGATCAGTCAGGGTCACGTTGTTTTGCGAGAATGCTCCAACCATGTGAGATCGGCACAGACTTAAATGAACACTCAAATCGGGTGACCCCCAAGGCTTACACTCCGAAGAGTCTGTCAGGGTTTCTCCCTCCTGATTCAGGTCCAACCCTAAAATAATTTTTTGCATACAGACACTGCTCATGAATTATATAATACCCACGACTTCACATTCGTGTCTTAAACATGTTTAACACAATTGCGCTACAATTTAACACTGGTTCCTAAATAGGAAACCTACACTTTTCTCTTTAACACAGCGTATCAACACTTTTTTCAAGATAACACTAGTCGGATTATTATACAATTCACAGCTTACAACACAAGTAATGTCACATCAAGTGTTAACCACACACTTATTCATAGTCAAAACTCATTCACAATTTTACATCTCATAATGTCACAATCCATCATCACATGTTTACACGTATCTCACAAATTAACACATATTCAACTTTGCACTTATACTCAATCTCAATAACAATATTATAATCTCAAAGCAACATGTTATTCCACAATTCATCACATATTCCATTTATAAACACTGTTTATGAATTATACCTCACACTCGCGTTTCAAACATGTTTAACACATTACGTTATAATTTAACACTGTTTCCTAAATAGGAAATCTACACTTTCCCTTTAACACTGCGCATCAACACTTTTCTCAATATCAACACTGATCGGATTATTGTATAATTCATAGCTTATAACTCAATACACACATGTACCTCAAATCTAACCATAATATTCTCAAACTTCAACACTTGAATAATTTTTGGAATCACACTATAACAACACTACAATATTATTTATATAAAATATTAATATAAATAAATATATAGCTAAATCTATATATATAAAACCAACAACATACATCATATTGAATCATGAATTTCAAAGTAAGCTTTCAATGTACCAATTCTAACTAATTATATGAACATTTTCTCGTATATATAAGTATACATGAATTCATATATATTATCTAAGAATACAACACATAGTCTACTAGAAATCTTTGGTCAATTTCAAATATAATATTAATTTTAAACTATATAAAAAAACCTAAAAACATGAAAAAGAGAAAATACAAAATCAATATCTCACTCCATCTTATGCTAAATCTCTACTTAATTTCATCAATTTAAGTTAATTAGACAAAGATTCAATTTATAGGATTCACACTCAACACAAGAACACATCAATTTCATAACAATTTCTCATTGGGACATCAACTGGTTCATCAAAAATATATAATTCACACTTATAATTATAAGGATAGAATAAAAAATTGCAGAAACACCCAAAAACCCATTTCAATTGATACTCTAATCCCTACACATGTTCTCACTAATCCCTAATTGTGAATAACTTATCCCTTACCTCGATGTAGTCACTCAAGCGTTCTCCGTTATCAATTGTGATATTTCTGGTGTTCTCTAGAGCTCCTCCTCCGGTTGCTCTGTTAGGGTTCCCAAACGTTAGGGAGAAGGAGAAGGAATCGAAGCCTTCATTCCATGGTCCTACGTGTGATGCATCTTTCTCCCTCCGCATATAGTACTTTGCAAATCCCAACGGTGAAGACATGAGAAAATGAATCACAAACCACATATCCAAATTTCACGACAATCTAACGGTTAATGAATTCAAGATCGTAATTTTATCGAGACAACTCAGGATTTCTGCGAGAAAGGAAAAGTTACAATGGAAGGGTATTTCTCCCAATTCCGACATGTTCTCATAATTTCCAATGGTGGAAAGGCTCCAAATTGAGTTGCAAACCTGGTGCTTAAATTTCACAACGATCCAACAATAAATGAGTTCGAAATTATCATTTTTCTGAGACAGGTTTTGTGGTCTATGAAAAAAAGAGAGAATTTTGAGGAGAAAGGGAAAACGAAATTCAGAGGAAGAGGAGACATATCGGTGTGAAAATGGACCTAACACGTCTCTATTTATAGTCAAGGTATTTACAACTTATTATTTACTCAATTTATTTATTTTTATTATTTTATAAAACAAACTATATTTTATTTCCTATTAAATGAATAAATAAAATATTCTCTTTATTTTTTCTAAAATCATTATTTTAATTAATAAAATTATTTCTCCATATTTATTTAATAATAAAAATCTCACTATTTTCTAAAACTTTATTATTATTTTTTTTATTAAAAAAACCTTTTTAATTTATTAAAAAAAATGAGACGTTACAAAACCCATTAGGAACCTATTTCACACTTTCCAAAGTAATATCACCATGATTTTTTCAAATTAATTATATGTTACTTCACATTTGATAATTAATTTTGATTGATCCTACCACTACCCAAACATGTTAATCATAAGATATGATAATATAACGTGTATGAGATGATATGATCTAACCATCTGAAATTCCAGATTCTTGTTATTGGAGTGGGTCGATCGTTACCAATGAATCAAAAGACATTTGATTAGACCGGTCTATCATTGACCGAAAAATATACAGTCCCCTATATTCAAGTGTATAACAAAAAGAGACTAAGAATAAATTAAAAATATACGAAGTCATTCGTTCCCCATCGACGGAAGGGTAAAAAAATCAATTAGAATATTTGACATTTTGAATGATGAAAAAAAGTTTCATATGGTAGATAAATTCAGATCATTGGAACGGATATATAGTTAGATAAAAACAACACAAGTGAAAAAAAATAGTTGAGTCAAGGACTGCTTATCATATCATATGACGTGGTTAGTGATTTAACCTTAATCCGTTCAAGTAGTAACGCGTAACGACTAACAAAGAACAAACCCCTAACTCTCTTAACCCCAAAGCACACGGTTTGTAACCCGTTAACTTGTTAGACCCACCCACGCTTTCTCTCTCTTTTTATAACAAGTCTCAAACTAACGGCATATTCTCTCTCTCTCTATATGCCGCAGCGCATGCTTTGATCGGCCAAGTCATCTCTCTCGCTCCCATTCTCCGTATTTCCAAGATCCCAACGCACTGTCTTATCCTCCCAGATTCCGGTGAATCCCCCCTTCCCTTTTAATCTTAAATATATCAACAACCACAACCAACAACCTTAACCTTTTTGTTTGTTTCTACCAAACACCATTTTTTTTTTCTATAACAGAGTAATGGTGGTGAAGATGATGAGGTGGCGGCCCTGGCCGCCTCTCCTCTCGAAGAAGTTCCAAGTGAGGCTGCACGTGCGGAGGCTCCAGGGCTGCGATCTGCTGCAGAACGCTGCACTCCAAGGTTCAAGATTGGTCCTTGAGATTCGCTGGAAGGGTCCTAAGTTGATCCTTGGCTCTCTGCGATGGAACTCCGTCGCCAGAAATTTTACTAAAGAGGCGGACTTTGAACTCGACGGCGGTGGCGCCGCCGTCGTTCACTGGGACGAGGAGTTTCAGACTATGTGCAATTTGAACGGTTACAGAGACAATGTCTTTCACCCTTGGGAGATCGCTTTCACTCTCTTTAATGTCAGTCTCTCTCTCTCTCTCTCTCTCTCTCAACCTTTTTCCCCTTACAACGGAATTTGTTTCAATAATTTAAAAATTGGATTGTCAAATAAAAGAACCAATAAAAAAAAAAGAAGACGACTATTTGAATTGGTGAAATGTTGTTCCTCCTTCAAATTTGGGGATTATTACTGATCAAAATAGAAGGATTATTGTTCTAGGTTATTTTATTTTTAAATAAATGGTTTGGTGGAGTATTGAAATTTTGGATGATCGGGTTCTTTTGGGTTGTCACCGTCTTTGTCTTTCATCTGTTTCCTTTTCTTTGTAATAGGTTTGCATGTGTCTTTGTCTGGAACTATTGTTCTGTCGTATCTTTTATCTGCCTATCTGCCCTTTTAAATGAATGTCATAATACTGAATAGGTGAGCGTTTATTTGTGTTCCGCGTTACCGATAATAATGGTGTTGACTTATTGTTTTCTGACTACTAATAGGAGTTTTATTATTGAATTTTTTTGGATTTTTCCTTCCACAGTGGGAACTTTTGTGCAGTGGTTGACTTTTTTTGTCTAAATGATTTCTGTATTTTTTTTTTTTAATTTGTCATAGGTTAATTAATGCCTAATTTCAGTTCTTTTTTTCCACGGGTTAATAGGCAAGGGCGTTGTTTTTTTTTTTTTTTTTAAAATCTGAACAGAATTTGTATTTCACTTTTGTAGGGATTGAACCAGAGGCCAAAAAACAAGGTTCCTGCAATTGGAACCGCATTATTAAATATTGCTGAATTTGCATCTTCAACTGATCAAAAGGATTTTGATTTAAACATTCCACTCACACTAACCGGAGGTTCTGGGGAGCCTTCTCCTTTACTCTGTGTGAGTCTCTTTGCTGATTTCTTTTATCTCATGCCATATAGGAATTCCTGTATATAGGCTGGTCCAATTTACAGTCACAATCATTAAAATTCTAGCTTTCAGGTTTTGTCTTGGATTTTGATTGTATGCAGATATCAATAAGTTTGATGGAGCTAAGCGTAGCTCAAGAAAGCTTGGAGCCAGTTCAGAGATCTATAGTGCCTGTGCCATCGCCCTCTGCCAAGTCGGGAGAAACAGCCTTGGCAGAAAAAGATGAGCTTTCTGCAATTAAAGCTGGTCTTAGGAAAGTAATGATTTTGACGGAGTTTGTATCTCCCAAGAAAGCAAAAAAGGGTTGTCGTGAGGAAGAAGGCAGTGAAGGAAGGTGCTCTAGGAGTGAGGATGGTGAATACAATTATCCTTTGGATTCTGAGTCACTTGATGATTCTGAGGAAGGTGAAACAGATGGGGGGAAGGAGGATTCCAGTGTTAGGAAGTCATTCAGTTATGGAACACTGGCTTCTGCAAATGCTGGGGGATTTTTTCATTCCAATGCGAGAGTAAATTGTAATGATGAAGACTGGGTTTATTACAGCCATCGCAAGTCTGATGTTGGGTGTTCACAGAGGGAGGATTCTACTGCTTCTTCTTCTCAGCCTTATTTAGTACAAAGTTCCAAGCGCAGCATACTTCCATGGAGGAAGAGGAAGTTGAGTTTCAGATCTCCTAAAGCTTATAAGGGAGAGCCATTGTTAAAGAAGGTGTATGCAGAAGAAGGTGGTGATGACATAGACTTTGATCGCCGTCAACTTAGCTCTGATGAATCCCTTTCTTTGACTGTAAGAATTCTTTCTTAAAACCTGTTTCCTTCTCATTGGAGTATCAATCCATGTCTTGTTTGCAAACCTTCACAATTGATCTTTCTGGGGAGCAGTTTTAGCCTAGTCCTCATTTGTGTGGTAATGATTGTAAACTAACAAAAATGTAGTGTATAAATCTCCATTGTTCATGAAAGTATGATACATAAGCCATTAACTTTTGACATAATTTCTTAATACTTTTGTAACTTTTGTTTCACACTTAGTTTATTTTATTCATGTTAATGGTTTTATATTTTTTTGCCAGTGGTACAAGATTGAGGATGACACGTCTGCACATCGATCATCAATCTCTGATTTCGGGGATGACAGTTTTGCTGTAGGGAGTTGGGAGCAGAAAGAAGTCACGAGTCGTGATGGTCATATGAAGCTTCAGACACAGGTCTTCTTTGCTTCAATTGATCAACGCAGTGAACGTGCAGCAGGTGAGAGTGCATGTACAGCTCTTGTTGCTGTGATTGCTGACTGGTTCCAAAATAATTGTGATCTTATGCCCATAAAATCACAGTTAGATAGTCTAATTAGAGAAGGCTCCTCAGAATGGAGGAACTTATGTGAAAATGATGCCTACAGAGAGCGGTTCCCTGACAAGCATTTTGACCTGGAAACAGTCATTCAAGCAAAAATACGTCCGCTTACTGTGGCTCCTGGGAAGTCCTTTATTGGTTTTTTTCATCCTGAAGGGATGGATGAAGGCAGATTTGACTTTCTGCATGGTGCCATGTCTTTTGATAATATTTGGGATGAGATTAGTCGTGCTGGACAAGAGTGCCCCAGCAATGGTGAACCTCACATTTATATTGTTAGTTGGAATGATCATTTTTTCATCCTTAAAGTTGAATATGATTGTTATTACATCATTGACACTTTGGGAGAGAGACTTTATGAAGGGTGCAACCAGGCATATATCTTGAAATTTGACAGCAACACAATGATGTACAAAACGCCAAATGTTGCTCATTCATCAGACGACAAGACATCCAATGACCAGCAAACTGTAGCAGAAATATTAGATCCTAATAATAGTCAAACCCAACAAGTAAATAGCAAGGAGGTGGATTCTGTTGCAGGGGAAAAAGAACAGTTGAGGACTGAGCAAGAAGAACAAGTTATATGCAGAGGGAAGGAAGCATGCAAAGAGTACATTAAAAGCTTCCTAGCTGCAATCCCTATCAGAGAATTGGAAGCAGATGCCAAGAAAGGTCTCATTTCTTCAGCATCCCTTTACCATAGACTGCTACAAATTGAGTTTCACTACACCCAACTGTTAGGTGAAACATCACCAATGGCTGAACTAAGAGACCTTAGCTCTTGCAATAACTAAGGCTTCTACATAACCAAGCTGTAAATTGAAGAAAATGCACGTCTATTCTAACTTATTTTACTACTTTAACCATTGATGTTCTTCTGATTTTGAAGTGAATTTAATTAACATATGGAGGCTCGTTTAAGCTTTTGGTGCGAGCAATGAGTGAGCTGAGCTTTTATTTGTGCAGTTCTGCGTGGCACTTGCCTTGTTTTACCTGTATTTTTCCTTGGGAAGGTTATTCTGTAAATGGCTCTGTAATTTCCTTTTTCAAGTGAGTGTATGCTTTTGGCATCTGAAATGTAAGTTCTGAACAGATTCTACTAGTAAATGGCAGGTAACTTAGTTTTTAAAGACTCCTCAGGCGTGCTTACTTTTGTTTTGCACTCTGATTCCGAGGTTCTACTTAGTTGCTTCGGGAAAGATTAAAATTTTATTTTGACTTTCTTTTGATTCTTGTTTTAGGATGTAGATATGTTTTTTTCTTGCTTTGTTACTGAACAATACAGGTTCAGAAGATACAACTTCATTAGTTTTGGGCTCAGAAATGAGTTCTAATCTCCAGTTAACAATTTATCATCATTTTACTATTTTTACTGAATGTTTACTAGGTTCTACTTAGGTTCCTGTCTCCATGGAACTGGAACAATGTAGTTCACTTTTAAATTATAGGAAATGCAGTTATTATGAACATAATGAATCGTTTTCGTAAATTTTGAACTACAGAGTCTCCTTAAATTCCTCGTTGGCTTAAATATTATTCTCTCTCTAATTATAAGATATAATTGACAAATTTAAGCTTATTAAAAAAATTAGTTAATTTAATTATTAATTTAAATATGTCCATATTTATGTTTTTCCAAATTTATCCTTAATTTTTATTGAAAACTTACTCATTTTCTACAGCTTTATAGAAGAAAGAATTTTTTTTTTAGGATATTTTAATAAAAAATAATTAATGCACAAAAGAGATAAAATAAAGTCTTATAATAACAATCAAAATAAACTGTTAACTATGTCTTATAGATAGGGATGAAATATATGAGATAAGTGTTTTTTTTTAAGTATCAAGTAGTCCTTTGTTAAACCTTGATGACTAGAGTTGTGATGGCATATGCAACTAATGCAGTATTTAGTTCAATGCAACCTAAACCCTCAACGCATACTTATTTGATGAGTTTTTTTTTTTTTTATGGTATGACGAGAATAACATCAATGCTTTTTCTTCTTCTTCTCTCATTTGCATATTTCTTCAAGCCTTCCTCAATCCATTTGTATTTGTCCTAGGCACCTGACTAAAATAATCTCAATTCCATAGCATAGCACCCACCGTGTCCAAGTTTAGGGTGAAAAGCATCTCCAGCAACACAAATGTTGTCTTTACTATTATTTCTCAACATGCATGAGCTCCTGGGATGTTTATGGGTAAGTTTTTTTAAAAACATTTCTAAGAGAAAAAAAAATAAACTTCTTCATAAACTAAAATTAATTCTTCATTAGTTAATTAGTTTTGAGTATTAATCCGGAACATTGTTGGCTAGCTTTTGGATTCAAAATTTTGCGTTGGTGGCAGCACTAGGAAGGAGAGGTGTGATCCCATGGTGGAATGTGGTACGATGCTCTAGTTGCGGCGACACGAGGTCTAGGTCGCAGTGGTGCCAGGCCTTGGTTGCGGTAATGTGACAAGTGACAACGGTGGCTTGGTCATGTAAATGTGCGAGAAATTAAAAATTTTGGAGTTGCACGAAGCATGAAAAAAAAAGATGCAGGAAGCAAAGGCCGTTGTATAGGATAGTCATGCGTGATTTATTAATTGGACCTCGGACGTGAATTTTGCATAAAAATTTGGCACCAAAGACAGAACCAAAAAACATACATTATTATTATTATATAATTCATAACAATAGATAAAGGGAATACTGCATCTTGATCTCTCTTTTTACGAGATATATGTGCTCATGTATACTCTTCATAAATAAACCCATATTCTTAATCAAAGGTTAAAATGAAAAAAAAAAAGTATACAGAAAAAGTGAATCCAATATAATAAATAACCGCACATTTAGTAGTACTTGGATCCAAAGTGTGCTTCAAAACTCATGTAACTGCACAATACCTCATCTTTCAATTAGAATCGAAAATTTCCCACTTTCTTCAAAACATACGTAACTGCTTAATGCCCAAAAAAACACGCTAACTGCTTCCATTTTCATTTTTTATATTCAGTATCCACTCTAACTTACAGGGTTTGATTGAAGAGATGGTGAGGAGTTGTGTGTCGCCGAGTTTAAGTAGGTGTGTGGTTTCGACGTTTCACTTCTTTGCGCATTACTGACTCTTTAATTAAGGGCAGATCTACATTAGGTGTTTAAGGAAAATTACGTTGTCTGGTTATAGTAATTACAGTCTACTGCATTTGGCTGTCTAGGAACAAGCTTTGAAGATTATCAATTTTCTGTAATAGAGGTTATTAGCAAGATTAAGTTTCTTATGTATAGACAAGCACACCTGTTGCATTTGTTTTAGCATCTTGATATAGGTCTTCTTGTATTAGGGAAATTTTTGATTTTCTTTAACTGCGGGATATGCCCCATTTATTATTGTATCATTTTGGGTTTAATATAATTTACATTTTTTCCCAAGTAGGCGTGTGGTACTGGTGGCATGGGATTGAGAAGAGGGTTCACATACAGTTTGCATTTTTTTTTTCTTTTTCTTTTTTCTTTCTTTCTTTTCAGTATAGCTTTTGATTATTGCATATAGTATTTGTTCAATAAAATGTTCCTATTTTTTTTTTTTTTTGGCTTTTGTACAATTTTCTTCTTTGGCTAATTAATAATTTACATGTACATGTACATATAGAGTCTCTGCTAACTATATGGCCATTGGTGGAGTGAAGATTGATAGGACATTTTCCTTAATTTCATTTTTATTTTTTACTTAAATTCTTCCTTAGCTTGGACATGAATGTATTGTTGGTATTCATGTTTATCTTCATTTTATATAATCTAACAATACTTTCTCATTTTGCATTTTTACTATCAAATAATCCTATCTTATTAGTAATATAAATTCTTTAATTTTGTTTGATGGAGCCACTGCACATGAAGGGAGTTTGCTGCTGCGCATATGAAAATAATGCAGTGAATCAATCTTCATTAGATGTCATAAATTCTATTACTGACAGTAAATACATTTTCTCTCTAAATTTGGCATCTGAAATTCAATTTTTTTTGCTGATTTTTATTTGATATATATTTTTTTACTTAATGTAGTTCTACTGTTGTTTCTAGGAGCATTGCATAACTAACATGTCACTGTTAGGTGCCCATTTGTTTCTAGGACCATTACCTTTTGCATAGGCTTTTGTTGACGTACCACAACATTTTTTCTTTTTTGAGGCGTAAACGAGTTACTAAGCTAACTACTTTTATTTCTTTCTTTATTATAATTTATAACCCAAAACTAGAACAATTTTTACCTCCGCTTCTGTTGACACTACACTTCTACTCACTGTTAGGCCTAGCACACTGGAGGAGTTTCCTCGTAACTCTGTTGCGTTTTTTGTCTATTGAAAAGCGACATGTCTCCTACTAATTTTGTATGTGTAATTGGGTTTATCTTGTGTGGATGAGTTTCCACGGTATCTCGAGGAAGAGATCAATCCACGAGGATAGGATAATACGCTTTTACTCGGTTTCCATTTCATATTTTGTTATTGCTTCATTATTTTGTTTCTTTTCTTCTTTTTATTTTGGTTTCTATATATAGTAGCGAAATCTCTAGTATATTCTAACAGGGTACGTATAACTTCTTGTCCAACTACGTACCTTTTACGAAGTTTGGCTTCAAAAGCCATGGATCCTAGCTAGCTCCACTTAAATTAACACCTCATTTTTTTTTTATGAAATCATCGAACTTAATTTTCCCATTCAATCTTGCAGGACTAATAATAACCGAGTAACATGTTTACTAGTCAGTAGTCACTACACAACATTAGCTTGTAGTTTTTACATCTAATAGTACGAGTTTCATACAATGCCCATTTCTAAGGACTCTACCAGATAGGCAAGGCTGGTTCGTTACATGCCAAGAAAAATTAAGACTAAAAAGAGAAAAAATCAATATAGTACATGAAGAATGATATAGAACTTATGGCCACTTTTGCGTTGTGTTTTCTTTTCATTTTCAGTTGATATCAATAATTATAAAAAAAAACATCACTTTTTTTTTTTTACTTTCTATTTCTTATTTTTCCACAAATTTATAAAAAAAAACAGTGACAGCAAAACTAGATTAATTTTGTTGTCACCTTTTCTTTAACAAATTCTTAATTGAAAACAAGATATAGAATAAAAATAAAAATGATGCTTTTGTAATTAAAAATATATATCAACTGAAAAATGAAAACAAAACGCACCAAAGGTGAGATAAATATCTTTCTAGCAGCAAACGGGGCATTTGACAAGGCCATTCTCGTTGCACAAAGAACATCTAACGAAGCATTCATCGTTGTTTTTGTTGTC
Source organism: Glycine max (assembly GCF_000004515.6). Classification (NCBI taxonomy): domain Eukaryota; kingdom Viridiplantae; phylum Streptophyta; class Magnoliopsida; order Fabales; family Fabaceae; genus Glycine; species Glycine max. The sequence continues at coordinate 46,327,895 of NC_038255.2, read as the reverse complement.
GCTATTGTCAGTGAACACTTTGCAACTTCCACAACAGTTGGAACAAATAGTGAATCTCATGTTGGCGCAGCCAGTGCAAGGAGAATCACTAGAGTGAGTTGGTGTTCCTTCTAGAAACTTCCCAAGCCACCCCATCTCATGCAACCCAACCACTTCATCAGCTCCTCCAATGTACCTTCCCTTGATGAAAAGCTTCGGGGGAATCACTTTCCCTCCCAAGATTTTCCACAACTCCTCTCTGAACTCCAAGTGAAGAGACACGTCCCTCTCATGGTACATTATTTTGAAGCTCCTCAACAAGAAACGGATCGTGTTACAGTCCTGAAAGGTTTTCCTTATCCCTCTCAAGCTTGTTGTGTAGAGAATGATTGAGTGGCTATTCCCCCCTTGTGGACGTAACTCTTTGAAGTCACTGAGAGATGGGTATTCATTATTGTTGCACGATGGCATTTTAGTAATCACTAACTTTTCTTCTGCGAGTTCTGTGATCTTTTTGGAACCAACGGTGGCTTCTTCCTCCTCAAAATGATTATCATCCTTAACCGCTAGCTCGGGTAGGTTGTTCCCTTTGTAGTCATCATATGAGGTTGGGAACTTTTTCTGAAGAACTAGGTCTTGTTTCTTCAAGTTGGTTATGGTTGGGACGAGTTTTAGTTTTCTCACAAACCTTCCTCTCACCATTATTCCTTTCGAGTTTTGTAGGTTAGAAAATTGGATGGCATGTGATTGGTGTTGTTGTTTGTCACTCAAAGATTGAAGAAAAGAAGAGGGTGAGAATGAATGAGCTACGGTGGGGTTAACGATGAGTTTTCTCTTTTGGTTTCAAGAGGGTATACAAAGTGGAGATTGAAAAGCTGTGTGTGATGTTGGGTTTGCTTTTGAATTATGATCACTGGGTGGTGTGGGGCCAAGGCTATACCCACTCCCCATCTTTTATCAGGTTAGAGTGGGACAGAGACGCTTTACTTACCAATACCAATTTGGTGCCTCAAATCATGGTGTGGAATATGTAGGTGTTAGAATACAAGTGTAACAAAGTTGTGAGAATCATAAGGAGAAAATTTATAAATTTAAAATTTAAATTTTAGATTAAAATATGTTATTAGGTTCATTTGTATTAGATTTATTTATATGATTGCTCATGATTCATTGATAAAAAATATATCGATATTTCCTCAATCTCTTAATTGCAAAAGGATATTTGATAATTGAAAACTATAGAGTGGCTAATATTCCCTTATATCATTTGCCAATTTGATGGGGCAAACTATACCAGCCTTATGTAATCTCAATTGGGCACATGATTCAGGTGGTTTTGATACCAAATGCTACTTGGGGTGCCCTTGGACCACAGTTATTTGTTTGCTGAATGCGAAGGAGACAAAATGTGCCGGTCATCATGATTCGATACATTCGGCTAAAAGCCGCGTTGTCCTCAGATTGTAACAACCTTTGGGATAAATGTTTAACACAACTATGACTTTGTTGGAAACTAAATGAGAATAAAATTGTATGTTAATTTACTTGTGTTGTGTTGATGGATCAACAATAGTTAGTTAGCTAAACTCTAGCCTTGTAACATAAATCTGTTGTAACCTATTAGTTGTGTGATACCCATTTTCTGTAACTAGAATTGATGTATATAAGTCTCAGCTGATGTAATTCTTGTAGAAAATATTCTTTAGATTCATTGTGATCAAATACAAAACTCTGAGTGCAAGTGAGGAGAGGCTATTGTAAACTTCCCTAGAAGTCTTGCTGCTGTATGCTGTGTAATTGTGATCAAATAATGAAGACAGAGTTGGCTACAGTGTGGATGTAGGGGTCTCAATTGCCCCGAACCACGATAATTTTCTTGCTGTCTTGCTCTTTTCTTTACCACCTTTGTTCTTAGCTTTCTTGCTGTGTGCGCTTGCATATCACCATTTCTGCAGTAATATCATCAAAGCAATGCAACAATTGGTATCAAGAGCCAGGTTCTTGAAGGGATCTTGCGATGGGGACAAGGTTTGATGTGGAGAAGTTCACAGGGGAAAATGATTTCAGCCTGTGGAGGATCAAGATGCAAGCTCTTCTTGTTCATCAAGGGCTTGATGATGCACTACAAGGAGCCTCCAAGCTTCCATCTACACTGTCAAGATTTGCTCAGTAAAGCTCACAGCACAATCATTCTTTCTCTTGGTGATGAGGTTCTTCGAGAGGTAGCTGAGGAGAAATCTGCAGCAGAGATTTGGCTGAAACTTGAGAGCCTGTATATGACCAAATCCCTAACTAACAAGTTGTACTTGAAGAAAAGACTACATCAACTGAAGATGGAAGAAGGTTCTTCTATCAAAGAACATGTTTCTTTGTTCACAAAGGCAGTTTTGATCTGAAAAGTGTAGATGTGAGGATAGACGAGGAAGATCAAGCAGTAATGCTATTATATTCTCTTCCATCATCCTTTGAAAATTTGGTAGACACTATGCTTTTTGGGAGAGATACACTCACCTTGGAGGAGGTTAAAGCTACCCTGAATTCTCGAGAATTAAAGAAAAAGATAACTGAAAATAAAGGTGAAGGTGGAGATCCCGAGGCATTGATGGCGAGAGGAAGATCAGAAAAGAGGGATTCAAAGAGCAAGAACAAGAGGAGGTCCAAATCCAGGAACAAGAAGGCCGGCTACTACTGCAAGAAAGAGGGTCATTTCAGAAAAGAATGCCCTGAAAGGAAGAAGAAGAACAATGGTAAATACAATGATGAATCTGATATAGCAGTGGTGGCTGATGGATATAAAAGTGCTGAAGTGCTCTCCATCTCAACTGAAAAGCACAATGAGGAATGGATTCTAGACTCGGGTTGCTCATTCCATATGACACCCAATCTAGAATGGTTCAGCTCCTATAAGGAGATAGATGGAGGGAAGGTTCTCATGGGAAACAATATGGCATGTAATGTCATTGGCATTGGAACTATTAAATTGAAAATGCAAGATGGATCTGTAAAGTTGCTCCCTGATGTGAGGCATGTTCCTGAGCTTAAAAGGAACTTGCTCTCTTTGGGAATGCTAGATCAATCTGGATGTTCATTCAAAGGAGAAGGTGGAACTTTAAAGGTATTCAAAGGTTCATTACAAATAATGAAGGGTACAAGGCAGAATGGCCTTTACAAACTGCAAGGTAACACTATCTTGAACTCAGCTGGCCTAGTTTCTATCTCTGAACCAAATGCTTCCAAACTTTGGCATTATAGATTAGGTCATGTGAGTGAGAAAGGGCTAGAAGAACTACATAAACAAGGATTGATCGGTAATGGGAATTATCAAAAGCTAAGTTTTTGTGAACATTGTGTATATGGAAAACAAAAGAGAGTTAGTTTCCATAATGCAACTCACGCAACTCAGGGTATCCTAGATTATGTACACTCTGATGTTTGGGGGCCAGCTAGGGTACCTTCATTAGGAGGAGCAAAATATTTCATAACTTTCATTGATGATTGGTCTAGGAAAGTCTGGACTTATTTGTTGAAACATAAAAATCAAGCTTTTAAGTGTTTCAAACAATGGAAAATGCTTGTGGAGAATCAAACTGGTAGGCATGTGAAGCTGCTCAGAACTGATAATGGCCTTGAATACTTAAGTGAGGAATTCAATGAATTTTGCAAAAACAATGGAATAAGAAGGCACAAAACTGTTAGATTGACCCCTCAGCAAAATGGCCTTGCTGAAAGGATGAACAGGACCATTTTGGAGAGGGTGAGATGTATGTTGTCCAATGCAAAATTGGCAAAGAGTTTTTGGGGAGAGGCTGTGAATACAACATGTTATCTAATAAACAGATGTCCTTCAAGTGCAATTGAATTCAAAACACCAGAGGAAAGATGGACAGGAAAAGCTCCAAGCTATGAAAACTTAAGAATTTTTGGATGCATTGTATATGTTCATTCTAATGAAGGCAAACTTGAACCTAGAGCTAAGAAGGGAATCTTCTTAGGTTATCCGGAAGGAGTGAAGGGATATAAAGTGTGGTTATTGGATCCTGCAGGTCCCAAATCTATTATCAGCAGGGATGTCTTATTTAGAGAAGAAGACATGATAGTAGATTATCAACAGAAGTCTGATTTAGTTCAAAAGGGTGTTCAAGCTGAGCAAAATAGACACCCTGATCAAGGAATTAGGTTGGAGGTGGAGAAGCTTGCACAAACATCAAGTCCAGTAGAGGATAGAAATGAAACATCTCGTGATGAACCTATGATTTCATCAATTCCTGAACCTGTTGATACTTCATATAACCTGGTCAGAGACAGACAAAAAAGGCAGATTAAAGCTCCTGTAAGATTGGGTTATGCTGATCTCATAGCTTATGCTTTGAGTATAGAAATTGATGATCAAGGCTCAGAACCAATTTCTTACAAAGATGCAATTTCCAGAACCGACAATGATTAGTGGAGATCAGCAATGCAAGATGAGTTTGACTCTTTAATGAAGAATGATACTTGGAAACTTGTTGAAAAGCCAGCAAAGCAGAAAGTTGTAGGGTGTAAATGGATTTTCAAAAGGAAACCAGAAGAAACAGGAATGGATAGCTACAGATACAAAGCAAGGCTTGTGGCTAGGGGTTTCACACAAAGAGAAGGAATTGACTATAATGAGATTTTTTCTCCAGTTGTGAAGCATACAAGCATCAAAATCATCTTGGCACTAGTTGCAGTTCACAACCTTGAATTGGAGCAAATGAATGTAAAAACAACTTTTTTACATGGGAATCTAGAAGAAACAATCTATATGAGTCAACCTGAAGGATATGAGGTAAAAGGGAAAGAGGAGATGGTATGTTTGCTGAAGAAATCTTTGTATGGACTGAAATAGTCCCCAAGGCAGTGGTACAAAAGATTTGACTCTTTTGTAGTGTCAAATGGTTTTAGCAGATGGTATGTTTGCTGAAGAAATCTCTGTATGGACTGAAACAGTCCCCAAGGCAGTGGTACAAAAGATTTGACTCTTTTGTAGTGTCAAATGGTTTCAGCAGAAGTTCCTATGACAGTTGTGTCTACTTCAAAAGGTTGAAGCCTGATTGTTTTATCTACTTATTGCTCTATGTAGATGACATGTTGATTGCAAGTGCAGATATGGAAGCCATCAAAGAATTGAAGAATCTGTTGCAATCCGAGTTTGAAATGAAGGATTTAGGGGCTGCAAGGAGAATACTGGGAATGGATATTATCAGGAAAAGAAATGAAGGTCTGTTATATCTATCTCAGTCAAGCTATGTGCAGAAACTATTGAGAAGGTTCAATATGCTTGATTCAAAACCTGTATCAACACCTATTGCTGGACATTTTAAATTGTCAATCACTCATTCTCCACAAACAGAAGATGAAATCAAAGATATGAGTAGAATCCCCTACTCGAATGCTACAGGTTCACTTATGTACGCTATGGTCTGTACAAGACCAGATTTAGCATACTCCGCTAGCATTGTAAGTAGATTCATGGCAAATCCTGGAAAACAACACTGGAGTGCCGTAAAGTGGATCTTAAGATATCTAAAGGGTTCAAAGTCTGTTGGTCTGGTCTATGGAAGAAATTCAGAAGGAATCAATGGTCTGTCAGGCTATGTTGATGCTGATTATGCAGGTGACATTGACAAAAGAAGGTCCTTAACAGGATACTTATTCACTTTGTATGGAAGTGTCATAAGTTGGAAGGCTAATTTGCAATCAGTTGTGGCTCTATCTACCACTGAGGCAGAGTATATAGCTCTCACTGAAGCTATAAAGGAAGCCATATGGCTTAAAGGTCTTGTTCATGAGCTCGAAGGAAAGACTGGTCCTGTTGAAGTATGGTGTGATAGTCAAAGCGCAATTGATCTCTCTAAAAACCAAGTTTTTCATGAGAGGACAAAGCATATTGACATTAGGATGCATTACATCCGAGACATCATAGCACAAGGTGAAGTTGAAGTGAGAAAAGTGGCTGGAGCAAACAATCCTGGAGACATGTTGACAAAAGTAGTTCCATGCTCAAAGTTTACTCATTGTTTAAACTTAGTGAACATTGGAACTTGTGACACTTGAAGTCTCTGTAAGAGACTGGAGGAAAGAGAGCTTGCTGGTCCTAATATTGAAGATCCAAGGTGGAGATTGTTGTGTTGATGGATCAACAATAGTTAGTTAGCTAAGCTCTAGCCTTGTAACAGAAATCTGTTGTAACCTATTAGTTGTGTGATACCCATTTTCTGTAACTAGAATTGGTGTATATAAGTCTCAGCTGATGTAATTCTTGTAGAAAATATTCTTTAGATTCATTGTGATCAAATACAAAACTCTGAGTGCAAGTGAGGAGAGGCTATTGTAAACTTCCCTAGAAGTCTTGCTGCTATATGCTGTGTAATTGTGATCAAATAATGAAGACAAAGTTGGCTACAGTGTGGATGTAGGGGTCTCAATTGCCCTGAACCACGATAATTTTCTTGCTGTCTTGCTCTTTTCTTTACCACCTCTGTTCTTAGCTTTCTTGCTGTGTGCGCTTGCATATCACCATTTCTGCAGTAATATCATCAAAGCAATACAACAACTTGCAATGGTGAAATACCACTAAGCTGGAGTTACTTAACTCAATTTTGGTAAATCCTATAATGTCATGCAAATAAGATTTAAGAACTTCACAAGTTTTCTTAAATCCTTAAGAACTTCACATAAAATGGATCCTATTATATTACAATTCTTAAGAACTGGTGCTTATATAAAAACTGCTACACCAATTGCTCAAATGGTGAAATATGTAAGAATATTCTTAAATATCTAAGAATCCTCACAGATAATCTTGAGATTTATAGTCACTCCATTTCTTTGTTTTTTTAGAAACTTGTTGCTAATGACACGGAAAAAGATACAAGTAATGGAAAAAGATTAATCATTGAGTAAATTCTCATTTGTTGATAAAAATTTAGCAACATTGTAAACAAGAAACTAATTAGACTACTAACTAGTCCTTTTTGAGAGACTAATGTGATTTTTTTTAAGGATTGATATGATTAATATCTGTAGTTCCTTAAGAGTCATGATTGAGGTTTTGCCTTAGAATTAATATCGATTATGAAATTTCTAGTAGACAAATTTAAGATTTGTTCTTGATTTTAGTAAGATTAAGTTTACAATTTCTTGGCAGTTTCGTTGGTTTTCATCCTTCCCAACTTTAACTATCATTTACACTTTTTATTACTCCAAAGTCAATATATTCATTTAATCTCCCTTTCAAACAAAGTTTACATGACTGAACCTTTTTCTGCAGAGACCACATATTTTTAGTCTTTTCCCATCCGCAATCAACTGCTGTTATCACGCACATAAAGTAACACACTAAATACCTAAAGATTAATTGTTGCAAGCATAAATTAAGTAAAAAACTAGACATCGCAACCGATGATATGTCTATTTCCAAAAAGGTGCATCAATAATTTATCCACCAAACATGTTGAAAGTTGAAACACATTTGTGGCTAAGCATATAATGCACCCTTAAGTCCTTGTATGATTTATAGATATGGGTATAAGATTCCCTGGGGGTACTTATCATATGCTATACAGGTTTTAATTAAAAAGATGAAATGAAGCATATGCATCCCTCGTGTCACATATCAATACGGACACAACTTATTATTCAAAATGTATGCTATAGATAAGGAATCTATACCATTGCAAAACAGCTACACCTTGAGCGTGATTAGCACATACAAATAATTAAAGAAGTACCAAGTTTGTATAGTTTAATCTATGATTTGTGTAGTGTAGCTCAGAATACTGATCAAGTTGTAAAATAGAAGGAACTAAGTATTAAAAAGATACTTTGCAGTGTGTACAAAAAAAAAAAAAATTATGAGCCTGATCAAGACCTAAAATTGAGTTTACTCGGCTATCAGCAACAATGGAAATAAACCCAGTATCAAAACCAAATCCAATGCAAGTCAAGTCTCATTTGTTGCCATCGAACATCTTCATCTTCAAAGAGTACGAACCCTGCAAACGTGGCACACGGTGAGAAACATGACAACACAAATAAAAATTAACACTAATTATACAGTATACTAGTGTAGATACTAGATACAGTGGCTTGTTAATTATTGTGATTTGAGTTATGCAACATGGTTTATAAGAGAGAGTTGAGAGAAAATAAGATTATTTGATTGGGTGAGTAAAATAAATACATTAAACCAGCCTTTTTTTATGTTTTTTTTTTTTTTTTATAATTCCGTTCGAGATACAATTAAGTACTAAATGCGAACATATCTTTTAGAAAAAATTTAAATCCTAAATGTCACAGAAGACTAACTCCTTCCCTTAGACTCAACCCTTGTTGATACCTCAAGTCTACATCGAGCCATTTATAGGTATTAACCAATTGTAGTAACTAATTAGTTAATTAGTAACTAATTTCTAACAGCACCCACAAGAAGGTGTTCACAATAATACCAATTTGAGATGAACTAAGTGCATATGAGTTCAAAGGAAAATGCTAAAAGTTACAAATTCATTTTCGTAAAAACCACACGAACAGTGTATTTTGTCAAATTCCAGTTTTATTAATTTTATTTTTCAATTAATATCTGTTTTAAAATAAAGATCCCCCCGTCTGATATTACTATTCGTGCAGTGGCAGTTCATACGAAATAGCAACACTCCAATGAAAAATGTCATAAGTACATTAGCTGAACGGTATATATTTACCAAAACTGTCAAAAGTCAGTAGACAAAAACTTAACCATCAAGTAAAAGTCACAACACAGCTTAATCACTTAAAAGAAGTAAACATGTTTAACTAACTAGAAGGAAGAAGCAAAACAATGATAAATGCTTAACCACCAACAAAAGTAACCAAAGCTTAATCATCAAGATAAAAACTAAAATATGAAGCTTAACTACTCAAGAAGCATAATTAATAAGATAAGCTTTATCAGTTAATGTTGATTAATGTTCATTCTATGAATAGAAGAACTGTACTACTGTTCCATTATAAGCCTTACCGGTTACTTCAGATGCTTTCTTCAATTGACTCTGATTTAATGCTCTTGCAATCATTCTGGAATTTTTAGGCATTTTAAATAAATAGATTATAGGATTTTTTTTCGTGTACAAATAATAAGTAATTTTGAAGTTCTATGAATCTGATATAAGCTTCGCAAAGGTTGTAGCTTACATCTCCTTGGATAAGGTGTCACGTTCAAGTATTGTGTATAAAACAAATCACTGTCTGAGTTTTTTTTTTTTTAACAAGAAATCACTGATAGAGCTAATTTTACCATATTGTAAATGAAAAACTTGGATTGAATTTCCTCATGTTAAAGTGTGTTCTAGAAAGAAAAAAAAAGTTTACATATAAAATAACCTCAGGACAATTAATACAAAGATGTTAGGATTTGGGATTCGTGCTCAAAGTAGAGTGGGTTTTAGCCTTTTACTGAAAGTCTGAAACCAACTACTATGTTTATCTATGTCTAGTTGTGTATAGCAAGCGAAAGAAGCATCTCTTATTCGGGCTATCTTTTTTTCTTTTATTTTCATTTTTAGGGGTGACTAATTCAATGCTTGCAGCCATTTATTGTTCAGCAACATGAAACTTAGGCCAAGCATATGTCGTAGTCCAGCAATGCTTCTTGTTGCTTCTTGGTGAGTGTTAAGTAATTGAAGTTTTCATTAAACATACATAAAGCAGAGTACAGCCATACCTGATAGAAAAAAATCTTAAGGATTTACGAATAACAGTGTCTATATATATAAGGAGAAGATGTATCAAGTGAGAATATATATTTTTACGTAAAAATGAAAAAAATGAATATTAATTATTATATCTTAGTATAACTAATTAAAATTAAATATATAAGTAATGTGAGTTGTTTTAAAAGTTATGTGACTCTTTTAAATGATCACCGAACTTTATATATATATGGTTAATTATTTATATATATGCTTATGTAATTAAAATTTATTCTTTTTATTCTTACGTACATAAGAATATTATTTTCAAAAGATATATGTATATATTTATATTTATAAAAAATATGTATGTATTTATGTATGTATATACACACAGTTGACTAGTTCTTAACATAGCTCAGAATTGTGACTTCATCTAGACTTACGTCAACTATAGAGTGCTGTGGTTCAAGAACATTTGGAGTGGGTCTTCTATTCCTCGTGGGTGGAGCAAATGACTCATGTGTTCTGGTGCAGAAGTAGGAAGTTAGAGTGAGGGTTATGATGAGCAAGAGAATTCCAATGGAAATTTCTATGTCATAACTATAGCCACTGATAGTGGCAAATCCAAGAACTTAAGTCAGTAGATATAAATTATAAAAAATAAAATGAGTGGATTCAATTATATAAATATAAATAAAATAAAATATAAAAATATAAGATTTTATTTACAAATTCAGTGAATTTTAAAAAATGAAAGGGTGCGAATGCACACCCTCATACCAATATAAGTCCGCCACTGGTCACTGATGTTGCTTGAGCCAAGGAATCCAGGGGAATTAATTGATGTGTTGCTACTCATCTAATGTATTGAATAATGAATAGTAATAGCTTTTTCTGGAGTTTAGGAGATCATAGAAATGGTTATGTTATGTCATAGTAAAGGTTAAGGGTTTGGAAGATTATATCAAAGTCAAGTACTGTAACATGAAATAAAAATAGAGATTATAAGGTATGGGGCTAACCAATAATAAATGACATATGTAATAATGACTTATATTTCATAATTAATCAAGTAATTTAAAATTTAAATTATAATTAACATTAAATATAAAATAAATTTTGTTAAGAGGATAATATCTATTTTATATATTATCATCCTTAATAAAGATTAATCATATCTTCTTATTCTTATGTACTAATAAAATGATAAAAAAAAAAGTGATACTGTGGTTGTGGTAGGCTTGCATCTAAATAAAGGAAAATTGCATTTGGCATTGTTGGGACAAATATATGGAGACAACGTAATAAGGCATTGCATGTGGAATTCCTATCACTTTTCTCGACCTAGTTTATGGTTACCCTCTTCATATGTTTTTGTGCAGGTCAATGATTCTTGTAATAAGCCATGTTAATATATATGCGTGCTGATTTCATGATTTGAGTTGACGTCTCTCTTTCAACTAACGTTACTAAATTTTATCTCTTCCGATCCAATCATGTGTTGATGATATGCGGGCTCCACATGATGCTATTCATTTTTAATCTCACTGAAACTAAGATCAAATGTACAAACAAAAATATTAGCAGTTATACTCTTGTCTCGGTTCATATAAAGTTTTTCCAACAAAAAAATATTAGCATAAACATTACTGACAGTGCGATGCATTATATTAACAAATAACAAACAGATCTGTTATATGAAATTCAAATATATATAATCAATGTTTCATATTATTTGTATATGAGTCGGCCTAAATTTTAGTTTACTCATGTCAATAATGTGTACCAAAATATTTGGACACCAAATTTATTGAATTTTATTTAAATAAAGTTAACGAAGTTATTAAAGAATTGTTAAGAAAAAGTCAAAGTTGGTTGCTAAAGTCATCACTCTTGACAAGGTTTATTAGCATTTAGCAAAGGAAAAGAAAACCAAATTTATTCTAACACTATTAGAAAATAAGATTTTTACATCGATTATTTAAGACTTTTAACATCGTTTATTAACCGATGTTGAAAGTACCAATATGAAAAATAATATCGTTAATATTGGTTTAAAAAATCGATATTAACTAATAAATACAATATCGATTATTTAAATAGTTGCGCTTTGAATATATAACAAAAAAAAAGTTGCGCTTGAATATATAACAAAGACTTATCATACAGAAGGAGAAAAAAAAGTTGTAAAACATAAATTAAAGACACAAAGAGGATTGAGCAACTAGAATAACAGAGATAGTAAAAGAAAATAAAAAATAGAAAGAAAAAGAAGAGAATAGGGAAAGAGAGGAAAGAAGAATCAAAGACCTAGCGAGGGCGAGAAAGCGGTTGGGAAAGAAGAATCAAAGACCTGTAGGAGAAGCTTGTGCTGGTGAGAGGTTAGGGTTCTTCGTCTAACTGAAATTAAAATTGAAATTGTGAGAATAAATAGGAAGAGAAAGAGGAAAAAGATCGGACGGTGAGAATGAAATGGGAAAGATGAGATCCAAGGGTGAGGATAATTATATTAACATCTTACGACTATTATTTGTTTATCTTCTTTTTTTAATAACTTTAGTTAATTACGTTTTCTAATTTACTACTTATTTTTCACAGACTTAATATGTCTATACATTTTGATGAGAATCAAGTATTTTAGCTTTTTTCTCAAAAAAAAAGTATTTTATCTTGGCTTTAAAATAACTTTTCCACATGATAATTTCTAAATATAGATTTTTTACTAACGCGCTGAAGCTGAAGAAGTCTTTATTTCACTTAACTTTATTCCAATATGGTGTGGATTTAGTTCTTTTCTTTTTAAGATAGTCTTGTACTCAAAATGTTGAATTCCAAATATAATAAAGAATGTGTCTAAAATTCTGAGTCTAAATGAAGCAGGTGCACAAATGCAGATGAACATTGTAATTTTAGCTCAACTTAGAACTATATATGAAGCACTTTTGCATTATATTTCCAATATTTTCTTTTGGGTTAAGTTTACTATTTTTTAGTCGCTAAAATTTTTAAATTTTTTGTATTTTGTCCCTGAATTTTTTTTATTGATATTTAGTCATTTAGTTTTTATTTCGTTCTAACTTTTAGTCTCTTAATTTTTTTTTCCGCCTTTACTTTTAGTTCCTTAAAATATTAAAAATAAGGATAAAAAAATTAAAGAACTGCAAGTAAGAAATTAAAAACTATAAAAAGACTTAACAATTTAGAAACTAAAAATAAAAATTTTAAAAAATGTAAGGACTCAAAAAATAATTTATCTTTTAATTTTTTTGGATTGATTATGAAACTTAAAACACATTTCAATGCGATTGTTGTCTTCATGGCCATACACGGCTTTGTACATTAACATTATATTATGTCTTCATTTTTTAGTTCATGTAATCACTTAAGACATACACCATGACAACACTCCCATCTCCTTCACTCCCATAAAAGACCAAATTATTACTGGGTTTTCAAAGATTAAAAAAATGCATTTATAATAAAAACAAATCGCGGAAGGTAGCTGTACGTAATTTGTTCTATAATTTATTTATGTTTATAATTCTTCCACTTTACGAGTCACAGAATAATGTTGCAATGAATATATAACAAAAAATAGAAAAATACCATAAAAACAAAAAGGGCAAAAGTCAAAACAATAAATTATATATGCATATTAAAATTAAAATCAAAACATATTTACATCAATAAAAAATATTATATTTGTTATTTTTAAATGCTTACCTTTTGAATTTGTTATTATTTATTAATTATTATATATTTTTAATTAAAATATAATTAATAATTCAATATATGAATTTTTAAAAGTATATCAATAATTAAAGAAAAAGAGTTTATATTAACATCGGTTATTTGAAAAACGATGTCGTTAAACACTTACAACATCGATTTTCAAAATAACTGATGTTAAAAGTGAATTTAGTGTGATTTTAACATCAGTTATTTAAAAACTGATGTCGTTAATCACTTACAACATCGATTTTTAAATAACCGATGTTAAAATCACACTAAATTCAGTTTTAATATCGGTTATTTGAAAATCAATGTTGTAAGTGTTTAACGACATCGATTTTCAAATATTCGATGTTAATAGGACGATGTTAAAACTCATTTTTTTAGTAGTGTAATAGTCTCACGTGCGATTGGGAACTAATGTAATACAACATTGGAACATTTGCTTTGTGAACCACTACCTACGGGAAGTAATGTAAACATGTCATACAAGCATACATTAACCAATTAACTTCACTAGTTACAGCAAATCAGTACTAATACTAAAAAACATGTGCTTCCATCAACCCAGGTACAAGGGTAAAGCGAAAAATAATGAACAACACACCTACCTTCGACAATAGGGTAGCCAAGGGCATAACGGGGCACACACGAACGTCGACGCCAAACAGGCAATCACGACACAGCTGGCAACCACAGTGGGGCAGCCTACGGCACAGTGGTACTGCGACAACGTTGATGCGTCATAGGGGATGTCAAAACTTCGAGGTCCTTTAAGGTTTTCAGCTTCGCGGCGTCGTGCATAATGCATGTGAAACCTAATCAAAAAAGCTTTTTTATTTTTTAAAAAATGAACAAAGGCGGTTTTTTATTCACACCCGTCATAGAAATAAGTCATCAAATTACCAAAATGCCATCGTATAATGCCTACAAAGGTGGTTTTTTATTCTCTTAATTTTAATACCACAACATATATTTAGGCACAAAAAGATCAATAGAAATGGAAGCAAAAACATAAGTAAAAGCAACATCATTCACCAACAAGTTCAATTTCTTTAAAGAAAAAAAATGCAAGATTTATAAATTAAAAAAGTTAATTTCATTGTTATATTTATTATATATAAAATAATGTGACTAATGTTATAATTGCTAACAATTTTTTTATATAATTAAATATAAAATAATACACACACAATCTGTTTTATATATAATTAAATATAAAATAATTAATGATTATTTATTTTAAATAACTATTAAGGATATAAAATAATCGGTAAATTTTTGTTAATTTTTCATATGTGTCATACAAATACCAATAAGTCATTGATTTGAGTGGTATTTGATTCATTTCTCTTAAGCAATGTTTCGAATTGAAGTCTTGTGGATAAAAAATATGATTGAGAGAGAAAATCTTACCAAAGGTGACTAGGTGCTAGGTCTTTCGATGAAAATCAGTTATCGACAAAATCAATGAATATTTCGTATCAATGCTATGTAACAAAAGAAATGTGTAAATTTATTTTTATTAATTAATTAACATGTTTTTTTTCAATATATATACATTCATATGAAAAAACCTCATATATTTAGTAAGTATAAAATAAATTTTTTAAATTTAATAAATATGTTGTATTTAATAAATATAATAATCAACATTATCATATAAAAGTTACTTTAATTGATAGCATTAAATATCCATGCTCAAGTCTAACTCTATTTTGCTTGTCAATAAGTCCTAATAATTTTTTAAAATAATGATTGAATTGAGGATAGAAAATATTTTTAAATTATTATATTTATATTTCAATTTTCATATATTAAATGATTATTAATTAATTACTTTTTATTTAGCAAGACTAAAATCGTTTAATTATAATACGTAAGAAACTAAGAGTGTAATATATTTTTTAATCTTGCTAATTATTATATTTATTAAATACAATATATTTAAGGAATTTAATGTATGTTATTTATGTTTATTAAATATATAACTTTTCATGTGAATATACATGTATATTAAAATCTATTATTAAATAAAAAGTAATAATTAATAATCATTTAATATATAAAATTAAATACGATATATATAAGAAATTTAATACATGTAATTTATGTTTATTAAATATATAAATTTTTATGTGAATATATATATACACACATATTAAAATATATTATTAAATTAAAAGTAATTAATAATTATTTAATATTAAAAAATTGAATTTATTAAATACAATATATTTAAGAAATTTAATAAATATAATTTATGTTTATTAAATGTATAACTTTTTATGTGAATACTAGGAGAAAGAAAATGACAGAAAAGTGTGATAGAGAAAAAACATCACCCTACAGGTGTATATTGAGCGAGCCAATAACAAAATTGAAAATCAACTTGTCATGCTTAGGAAGAAGAACGATGAGAAAGACATGTCAAATTTCATGCATCAAATCCATGATGGTCTTTATCTGATTTTGATGCTAGTGATATATCTCGTTTACTTTCTTATGTGGAGGGGAAATTGAAGGGTTTTTGTTCACTCGTTGGCAAGTGTACCAAATCGTTACAAGTAGTAAAGTTCTCGGAAGTCCGAGTGTCGAATCCACAGACCCAATTTAAAAGCAAGAGATAAGAATTTAAAATAAAAGATAAAGAAAGATAAAAGATAAAGTAAAGAAAAGATAAGATACTTAAAGATAAACTTAGAAGAGAAAAGAAAAGATAAAAGATTGAAAGATCAAAATAGAAGATAAAATATTTAAATTGTGATATGATAAAGATAACTACTTCTACGAAATTCAAATAAAGGAGAAATAAAACCTATATAATAAAATTGCTAAAACCTAACAAGTCTAATCAGCCTAGATATATGGATTCAGGATTTGTCTGTTATCAATACCAGTGAACTAATTTTGCCCCACATCTATCCATCTACTTGCCCCTGATGCCTCACGATGACAAGCCTACCTTAATTACCTATCTTCCAAATGCCCTTTGCGAAGACTCAATAACTAAGATGCATTAGGATTACATTCTAGATGTTTGCTAAAGCATGGACATTGGGGCATTAAGTCATGCTAACCCAATAATTTCTTTCTTTTATTGTTCTATTAAGCGTTACCCTCTCCCGAGTGGCCTAACCCTTAAAACCGATTCACGCATTCATTCCTTATCCCTAATTAGGCTTTACCCTCTCCCGAGTGGCCTAAAGACTAACATAAAACAAAGTCCGAGATGCAGAATAAGCAAGAAAGAAAAGCAGATAAAAGAAACTGGAAGGAAAAACCCTCTAAAAGATAACCCGATAATTTCCTCCTTTTAGTGTTCTCTTAAGCGTTATCCTCTCCCGAGTGGCCTAACCCTTAAAACAGATTCAAGTATTCATTCCTTACCCCTAATTAGGTTTTACCCTCTCCCGAGTGGACTAAACCCTAACAGAAAACAAGTTCAGAGATACAGGATGTAAAAAGAAAGAACGGTAAATAAAGAATCTGGAAGAAATTCCTCTTTCTATTGATAACTCTTGAAATGCTCCATACATCATTGGCTTTTTAGGCCTGCCAGGCCCTAGCTAGGGGTATTAGCCACTCATGGTCATGAGGGCTTTACAATGAGAGGAGGGGTGAAAGAAAGTAAGAATAAATGAAACCCCTAGGAGAGGGGGTTCTGTGGTGGTCTCCTATGTCCCTTGGATTGACTCTCTATTTATAGTTGCTGAAGTGGGCTTTGGGCCTTCGTAGGCGCTCTTAGCGCGACACGCCGCGCTTAGCGCGTGTACTTCCTGGCCCGCTTAACTCGTGATGCGCGCTGAGCGCGCGTATTGGGTTGGGCCTTCTTCAAATTTTCTTCTTTTCTTCAATTTTTTTGCCCTTTTTGCTTGTTACACCTCCAATTTTTATATCTGCACCCAAAAATTTAATTTAATTAATTTTCTAACTTTTAATCACAAATAACTGCTAAATAATTAATTTCAAGTCAATATTTGACTAATTTTCTACTATCAAAATACAATTATTTAGCAGTTATCAGTTTTAGAGTGAAAACTGACTTTTCTGAGCAGCAGTTGTCTCCTAAACCTTCGAGACCACAAGTTTCTTGTCCTCTACAGAATGATGTTGATTCTTGGGCTACCATAGATGAACAAGTTTTTCAGCAACAATAATTCTTCGGTGATCTGAAAGAAAATGGTAACATAAGTAGTGGTTTTGATAACAATATAGCTGGTAGCAACATAGGGCTACCACCACATACATATACACATGTTGGTGATGTTGATTTTGAAGGTTTCAGTCAGGGTGATGTTGATATGGTGTTGCCTCCAAACAATTTTGGAGGCCTCATTAATGAAAGTAGCTTAGGGTTTGGTGTGTTGCCTCGAGATGATTTTTAGGTATCAATGGTAATAGTGATTCAGGGCTCGCTTTTGTATGGAAGCTCTTCTAGTGAAATTGGAGGCAATGACATATGGTCATCTTATGGAAATTTTGGAGGCTCTCAATTGTTGGAAGCGATATGATGTTGCCTTTCAACAATAATTCCCAAGGCAACATTATTGGAACTTTCATGGGAATAGGACAACATGATGAAAATCAAGGAGGATCCGTTAACAATATTAATATAGGGCTATGGGGTCATCAAATCACCCTTGGAGCCAATAATGATGGAGCTGCCTTGGAGAGATCCATTCATCCAAACTTTGTTTGCACTACCAATGGCGAAAACTTGAACCTTGGATTTCCTTCTCATGCAAATCTAGCTAGTACCGGTGAAAGAAGTGATATTGAATGACCTACATTTGCAGGAATTTTCTCCTTGAAGTTTTTGGTATATATGCTAAATAGGTACGATATATACTGAGACATGGTCAAACTACTTCTCTTCATGAATATCTGTTTGTTTTAAGTGTTATATATTTCTTTCGTGTTTTAAGAATTATTTGACAAACTTATAATATAGTATGTTTCATATCCTTCTTTCAGAGTAATTGTGAAACTCTTTTACTTTCCCTAATTTTGTTGTCCTTTTTTTTTTCCTAATAATGTTTCATTTTCCAAAATAAATAAATAATAATATTGTGACATGATATGATTCTCTTTTACTGCAGGTGAAGAACACCCCATTTCATGGTAACCATGGAGATCGTTAGTTCTTATCATGCTATGGGCAAGCAATCTTTAGTCGAACTTTCTATAAGAATATTCACCCTTGGTTAGTTGTGATATTCTTGATGTTCTTACTGATCATGCATGTTGGCTATTCACATGAAAGGATATTTTATCTCTTTATATGTCAGTTTTTAAGTGTGTGATTCGCGTTGTAATGGTCATTCATTTTATGCTAAATTACTTTCCATAATATTGAAATTTTTAGCCTGCAAGTTGTAGTCAATGTTATTTTGGCAATGTTGCTTTATGTTACAAAATTTCATACTTGATTAACTAGTAATTTTTGTACAATAAAAGTTATAATAATTTGACAACATTTTTAAAATGTTACAAAATGTTATATTGATATCACTATTAAAATATTGTCATTAATATGTAAAAATATTGTTAAAAGTCTTTAATGGTGTAGACTTTTATTAGCGTGTTGATGGCTAAGACCTGAGAGTAGGTGCGGAGGAAATGGGTGCGTGGCATTGTTGTAGAGTACTACAGAAAGGCACCTTTAGCCTCTCTTTTTATTCATAACTATTATTCCCTTCGGGTTGTATTATAAGAAAAAAACTTTTCTTTTTGTCTTAAATATAAATAAAAATTAATTATTTTTATATTATTTAATAAGATTATTTTTAAAATGTGATTCATTTAATAAAGTTAAAGAACTTCTTATGTTTAATATTAAATTTCAATGATAAATAGTAATTTAGGAAAAAAATTATTTTTATTTTGAAATTAGCATAATTTAATAAAATTAACTAATTTTTTTAATGAGTGTTAAATCATTTTTTTTGCGTATATTAAAGAGAGTATAGGTATATAAAAAAATTTGTTTTTTAGGTTTGACTTTTGTTATTTTTACCTCCCCAATTATTAAATATACCTCCTTTCTAGATTTTTTCCCAATAAATAGTTCTATACTAAACCCACCATGGCATTATAATTATATATTTGCTAATGTGCGGATATTTCTTGTCTAGTTTAACTTTATAGGTATTCATATATGCATTTTTTGAAAGTTCTTTACTGAAATAATGGGAAGAAAAAGTTGAAGGCATTCGCTTTTCTCTCCTATTGTTCTTCATGGAGCTCCAAAATTCGAGCCTTTGCATCTTATGACCTCATCTAACTAGCATTATTTGTTATAAACCGTATCTAGACTAACGAACACCCTAGAAACCATGGTTAGGGATGCAAAGATTACAAATTTGGGTTGTGCTTTTCATATGGCTTTCAGTAGAAAAGGAAACCAACATGTTTAATTTACTCGATCTTAAAATATTATCCAGGGTAATCCTTTTTTCCCTTCTGACGTCTCAGGATAATCTTTGAATGCAGCGAACGGTTGATGCTAGCTCTCAAAGTAATAAAGTAGAATGTGATTTCAGAATCTCATTATAAATTCGCACTTAAATTATAAGTCTAAAACCTCGAATTGTCAATTATCACATCGCCCTTGGAAATTATAAAAGAAACTTAGGGAACAAGTTTACTTGATTTTGAGTTCATATAGTTATTTTCTTCGAGAACTTAATTTCTTTTCCACTTAAATTATAAATTTATTCTGAGTTCATGTCTTTCTTGCTTAATTTTAATTATATTTAGTGATTAATTAATTTTAAAAATGATTTTTGGTTAATAATTAGTATACTCTTGACTGAAAATATACAAATTTAATATATTGTTTTTTAACCAAATGTATTGATTATTTAAACGTCACTTTACTGTAATTATTTTATTCGATACTGTTATCACGTCTTGATTGTTTATGTTTTTTGCAAACATTATTTTGATACGAGAAGTTATAATTTTTTTTAAGAATTAAGTTTCTCTAATTATTTTTTCTTTTTTGCAAATGAGGCAAAGCCATTATATTCTAATCGATCGAGGTAGTGCTATCCCAATAAAATTCTGTCATAGCAGTTCGATACACATCATAGGAGGTGAAAGAAACATAGCAAGATCAATAGAAATCTGATGAGAATAAGCTACTAAAACATCAGCAACACGATTCTCCTCCCAGTTTCTCTTATTCTGATTTCTAAGAATTAAGTTAGTATTTACACTTTAGAAATATCTGTGCACTGAAATTGAAAGAAAAATAATCATTAGACTAAAATATCTCTAACATTTCACATTTACAAATTTGAAAAATTATTTAATAATTCTAATTTTTAATAATAAATTGAATCACGTAACTTTTTTATGAACAAAGAAATTTTCTCTATTCCAATTCTTTAACTTTAAATGTGGATTGGCGTCCTTCAAGGAGGTTAATTGACTTATCAAACACTCACATTTTTCAGGTTCTGCTTGAGGGGATGCAAATCGTCTTCCTCCATGGATATCGAGAAAACTGACTTATCTAGGCGCTCATGTCTTTTAAATTCAACACTTGAGGGACTATGAATTGTTCTCTCATGAGAAAGTCAACCATGCATAACAAAAGAAGGGCAGTGCTTAACACTTGTAAATTGATTAAGGGATGTCTAACATAGTAATAGGGTGATAGGCCTTTGACCCATAGGCTCAATCACACTCTCTATTGAAGGACAAGTGTGTCTCCATCTTGGGTTCAATTACACTCTATAAATAAGGGTGACTTTCTTGCTCACCCAAGGTCACGAATATGAGGGCACACTAAGAGCTGTGACATCAGCCTTAGGCTCCTCGGTGGTGTTCCCTACGTGAGCAAAATTATTGTTCATGCAGGTGATTTTCGCTTGAATAATTCTTATAATTTAATAATTTATTACACGTCACTTTAGGTGTAAATATTAGCACACATTTCATATATATATATATATATATATATATATATATATATATATATATATATATATAATTAGTAAAATTTAGGGTTATATTATTTATATAATATTTTTTATGATTTTTTTCATTAAATTATTAATCTTATCATATATTTTATTTTTCTGTTCTTTTCCATGGAATGTTTTATACAAAAGTAAAGTACAACTAACATTTGTATAAAACAAATACTTATATTCCCTTTTCTGAAGGTGAGAAAAAATAAAACTTGAAAAGAAATTTTTTATTACTCCATTTTCAAAATTGAAACTTATATAAATATTTTTTTTAGTTAATTCCAAGATAATAGAATAAAAAAAGAATTGATTGTTGACCCATATTAGTCAAAAAATTTGTATTAATCAAAAAATTCTTAAATATGATCCTAAAAAAAGTAATTGACACACCTATTTCGACTGAGGAGAATAGGTCATTTGACAGGAAGACACAAAAATTATAAAATCTTGATTTTCACACATATAAGATAATATAGGAAAAATCTTTTACATATATATATATATATATATATATATATATATATATATATATATATATATATATATATATATAAAAGTGTATATTATCCATTTTATTCAAACAAGAGAGTACATGAATAGTGTATTCCAACTGTTTTCATCACAATCTATTAAATTTGTTTATAGATGCTTGATTTAATAAATAATTATGAATGGTTAAAATATTATCATTACTTTTGTATATAAAACTTCAAAAGTTATGTGTACGGGTACAGACAAATTAAACGTAGAAACAAAAATGTGATTAGCATGCCCACTTGAAAACAAACGCAAGCCAAAACTTTTAGGAATGAATGGACGTCTCTTTCTCCACACCACAACCTGTTTTGGTTTTTATTTTAACACAAAAGGTAAGAAAAGCACTCTTGGCCTATCCACACGAAAATCATAGTGGTAATCTGCTAAATGCTAATAGCTGTGGATCCACATCCTATGTGGAATGCAAATGTATAGTAGTAATAGCCAAAATACAAACACACCCACCTCTTTTTTCTACGTACGTGCCCTTACGTTAGATTTCCACTTGGAAGCCCATTGTGCTTTTGGGTCACCACGCGTTCTTCATAACAGTTTCATTTTAAAATTTTCATTTAACTACTTTAATTTTTTTGGAGTATAGTATTTGGGTCATTTTCTAATTTTTAAGTTTTCAATTTTAGTCATCATATTTTTAAATTGTGTAGTTTTGAGGCATACTTTGATAAAGAGTATATTGATATCAGTCTTAATTTTAAAATTAATAATTTGTTTTTAAAAAAATATTTCGCAAAATTTAAAATTTAATAAATATTTTCTTAAAATATATATTGAATTAAAGATATATTAAGAATTCATTTTGAGAACGATGGAAGAAAGAAGCAATTTCCTAATTTACAAATAATATTTTATTATATAGCGTTTTTTTAGAGAACTGATTATATGGCGTTAGACTTGTGAATAAGACGAACTGATTATATGGCGTTAGACTATCTGTATTGTTTTCTTTAATTTATCTCTTAGTAGAATTAAAATATATTATTTTTTAATTTCATGACTCGTTCATTTCTTTTTTAAAGTATATTATAAATCTTGCATGTTATGTTTCGTAAACTTCTTATATGTTTACCGAACGTACTTTATAAATTAGAAGGAAAACATTACGCAAGGATATACATAGTATCGCAGAACAGTTTACTACTAATGTATGTAGATTTGGAAATTTCACTTTCTTGTCTGGGCTTGGTTTGAATAATTAATTCCTCTAATTACTGAATTGATGAATATTTATTTACAAGTACAGATAGTTTAAAATTATTACACTAAATAGAGTTTGTTTTGCAGAATTCCCACTAATTTGTAGTTTTAATTTTTTATTGTCATGAGAAATTTATAAATATAGAAATGTAGAATGAAATGGATTAGTTAGAGCTTTGGAGATTGAATTTCCTTCAACAATGACTTCCTGAGCTTTCCTTTCCTTTCTCCATCTGCTTCCCTTGCTTAATAGTGAAGGTTCCTGGATGAATGAATGTTGATTTTGTATATAAAATCCACTTTTTGAAAACATCTTTTCACATGATCAATCAAAATCGTCACTATGCGCTAAGCCTACACCTGCACACTAAACCCATATGCAAAGTCCAGATGGCATGAATGACCGTGCACTAAACTGTTAGATTCGCACTAAGCTACCAAATGCATGCACACTAAGCGGTCAGATGCAAGTCTATAGTTGACCTCCAGGTTGGCTTCTTGCGTTAAGCAGACTCCTTAGGCTTAGCAGTCCTAATGCGCTAAGTGAGAATGTTGCTCTGAGCGCGACACTTTAGTTTTTTAATCCTCTTTCATACCTCTATTATATCTCTACAAATAAATACAACCAAAATTATTATAAAATCATTACTTTAGCATCTTCTATGTAAAACTCAGAAGAAGCTAAGTTCTTGTTGTTTTAACAAAAAAGAAGTAATAAAAAAGAAGAAAATTAGATAATTGTTATGTGATTTCAGTATACAAATGACGTATGCATACCACTTATTAGTTAGAACCCTTCATCGATTAGAATCCTCAGTAGGTAGTCTTTTTTTGAGATCTCGACAATCAACTCTGACATCGCTCGACTACTCTCAAGATCATTGATTGTCACCACAAACTAACATGAGATTTTTCAACGTGCTTTGCTCTCACTCACATGATTTCTGCAGAACTTCCTAGAAGGTCACTCATCCCTATTTCAAGTCAAGTACGTTTAGCTATGTAGTTCTTAAATGATAGGCTACCAAAAAGTAGATGCATCTTATTGGTATATGTAGTACCAGTTAATTCTCTTACGTCATCCTTAACTGTACAATCTCATACTTGTACAACCTTTGGATTCTTGTCATTCCTATGTGATTCGTCTTGGATGTTACATGTCCACCAACTTTCTTTTGGTTCGTCTAGAACCACACCATACTGAAATAAAAGTTAGCTCTAATACCATTTGTAATATCTTTTATTGTCGACTTTTCGAAAATTCTCATACTACGATATTTTATACAGTGACACTTCATTCAATATCATTGTTGGTTAAAATCTTCTATCTGTTAGAATCCTTTCTAGATAGTCTTTTTTGAGACCTTAACAACCAATTCTAACACCGCGCGGATGCTCTCAAGATCATTGACTACCCTCACAAACTAACACAAAACTTTTCGATGTGTTTTACTCTCACTAAGACGTTTTTGGGAAACTTTCCGAAAGATCACCCATCCCATAACTATTCCAAAGTTAAACACGTTTAATTGTAAAGTTCTTAAGTGATAAATTATTAAAAAGTAAACGCATTTTTGTTGATATAGGTAGTATCAATTATTTTTTTAAGTCATCATTAACTGTACTGTGTCTCATACATGTACATTCATATTTATTTGATATTTCACCTCTCTCTCTTTCTCCTTGTTTGACAAAGTTAAACTTTTATTACAAGAGTAAAAAGATATTATAACTCATATATAAAAAGAAAAATAATTATGCACTGAACAGTATAAATTTTTTTTATAATTATTTAATTATAATTTATCATGTATGATAAATTTATTAACTTTTAAAATAATTATCTTAAAAATAATTCAAATAATAATTTATAATTAAATAACAATATAAAATTATTTTATATTATGCATGCATATACATTAAACTCATATCTAAATGCCATTATCATTTAGAAAGTGTTTAATTGGTTTCGACTCAAACACCTTAAACACATGCATATGTGATGTAAAAATGAGAAGTAACTATATTAAGTTTGTTCGTTAACATGTAAAACTGAATCAATTTTGGGTATATTAGAGAGAAACACGCACTTAGTCTTTTTGTTAGAACACTATTTAAAACATTCCAAAAGGCAATTACACTAATAATGTGAAAAAGAAACTGCATTTTTATATTATTGCACGCAACAATTCCACGACAGTATTTTAATTACGTCTATAACACCCGAAAATCCTATCTAAAAACTATATCATATCACCAAAAAAAAATTATTAATAAAAAAATATGACCCAAACAAAATAAAATCACAGAATGATATGCATCATAATTTTCTTAAGCTTTTCTCCATCGTTAAATCCCAGGTTGAAAAAGATAGATTTTTCTCTTCTCAGAAAAAAAAAAAAAAGATTTTTCCTTCAAGCGGTAAAACCAGGCTTGCAAATATGATTAACCACAAACTGGGTATTATCCATACTAGCCCACTCTATTTTTAATCCATTTTATACTGTACTATTTCCCCCCCCATCCTAACCGCATCTTATTTACCAATTGAAATTGGAGCACGTAGATTATCTTTCTTAGAGCTTCTGTGCATTTAATTTGATCATTTTATATTTTGATGATTCTACTCTTATATTTTATTTTCATGTCATTTGTTCTTTTCTTTATTATTAGATATTTAAGTTTCAATAACTTTTTAACAGAAAAATATTTGACGCTTCACGGAATGCTAGTGTATTTATGTTTCTGACATATTAAATTTCAATGCAAAATTACGTTGGTTACGCCCTCCTCTAAAGGAAAATACGTAGTATTGATTTAGCCAACACTATAATGGAATTAATGTACTTAATCATTATCATAAAACTTCCAATTTAGTGTTCGCTAGATGAACGTAAATATCTCTTTCAGCATTGACTATAACCGATGATAAATTGAAAGTTATACCTTAATGATCAAGTACATTAATGTTCTCATAGGTGTAGCATTAACCTGACCAATGTTACATTTGGTTTCTACCTCTTTGTTTTCTCTCCATCCATTGTTGCAGCATCCCTATCTTTATTATTGTCTTGCCCCTTCAACCGCTTCAAATGAGTGGGTGTGATTGTGGTGGGAATGAAGGGGTGTGGTGGTGGTGAGTGGGGGATTAGGAGAATCTAAAAAGAAAGAAACCAAAGAAAAAAAAAATGTTCTATATATAAGAACACTATGTTGATGCTAGAACATTAATGCATTTGAAAGAAATGATATAACTTTCAATTTATTAGTCGTTTTTTTAGTGATAATGGCATTAAGGTTTCTAAATCTATGATTAAAACAAGAGACAATTTATTCATGACATGCAGGAAGTGGTGTTAATGTACACTTATTGGCTTTTGCCAAATCACGTCTGTTAAAAAATATTAAACACGCTAGTAATTTATAAATTTATATTAATGTGAGTTCTGACCTATGAAGATGGGACAAAAAATGAAAATGTGGGGACACATACATGTAATAGGACGAATGCTTGAAGAATGAATCTAACTATGGCATCTCATAGAATTTGGAGATGACAAACTAAAACTCCAAGAATACAGGGTATTATCTTCCAAGTGACACCTTGGATCCCTTTCTGATTGAAATTTTAAAATTAAGGAAAAGAACCCTTCATAGAAAAGAAATAAGGAAGAGCAGGAAGCAAGTCTATATACAACTGTGAACCTAACTATATGACATCTCATAAATTTTGGAGATGATGAGTTAAAATTCCAATAGTATTAGGTATAATCATTCCATGACACCTTGGATCCTTCTCTACTAAAATTTTAAATTGAGGAGAGTAACCCTTCATCATATAGAAAAGAAACAGGGAAGAGTAGGAAGCAAGTATACGTATAACGAAGAATATGATATACATATAATCTATATAAATAATATGGAAATCAAAATAGCATTGAAAATAAAGAGCAGTATATTTATCTGTACTTCAAAGATGCTACAGAGAAAGTTTCTCTTTAAGAATTACGTACATTAGAAAAAAAATACAACACGAAAATATATATATTTGATACAATAGTCTTGGTAGGGGATTCTGTTCTCATTTTTTTCGGACAAAAATACAAATAAGAAACAATAGATAACATATATAGTGAGAGGATGATAGAGATCCATAGTTATTTCTTGACTATAACGAGGACAAAATAATTAATAGTAACAAGAAAATCATTACTTTTTCAAGACTGTATATCTATTGATCCAATCTTAAAACTAATATTTTTTTTTAAAACAATGACTGTGCATATTCTTTTTTTTTTTTTAGGTAAGACAATTCAAACAAATGGATATTAATGTGTGGTCCTTTTTCCTGTACCTTTTTCTCTATGATTTTTTCCCCTTTCCGTTTCCCTTCACATACATCTCTTTTTAGTTAGTGGTTAATGATTATATATGTTGCCATTGCATTTAAATGATGTAAAATTGTTGGGTGACAAGGTTCTTATCAGAAACGAAGGTGGGGAAAGTAACAAAGGCGAATGAAAAAGGAGCCGGATGATGCTACAAAGGAGCTCTTGCTAAGTAATAACTCAAGAGCTACTTAATTTGCTATATTTTCAACGTAGAAATTAAAAAACAATTTAGCCGGCTAATGAAAATGAAGTTCAATAGTGTAGGGTGAAGGGAACAGAATCTTCACAAGTCGCTAAAATTCAAATGGCTCGTAGAGACAACTCCTAAGTTTTATAAACCATTTTTCCCCTTATTATATTTCAACACTAAAAAAGCTATGGACTTGAGCTTTACTCTGATTGTTTATTGTATGGGCATGACGGAAGTTATTCAGTCAAAATTAAAATTGTCACAACCTGTACTTCTGTAATAATATCTTTAAATTTCTACCACGTACATATATACTTATTCCGACCATATATAGAAATAACATGTATAGGCTCTTTTTTTAGAGGAAAAGGATTGAGTGTTTCAAGAACTAATAGTGTTAATAGGTACATAGTCAAATATTCACCACCGTATCATTTTTCTTCCTTTAATTAGAAAAAACAGGATACTACATGTAACTTAAAACTAAATTCTAAGCTAACACCAAAAGGCCGATATATATATTTGTTGTCCCACAACATAGTATATTATATAATTGCTGCCATTAGCGAAAGTGATAGATAACTTTAAGGTAGTTAAGTCAATTTAATTTTCAAAGGGCGTGAACGGTTAAACTTTTGGGTGTTGGAAACAACAAATCTATATCTAGACAATTTTCTTGAGCAACCAAATGGGGCAAGGCAATTAAAGGTATATATGATGCTCCCATTGCTGCCGACCCCTCCAATGAACTAATGGGCCAAACCAAAGCCTACTTATTCATTTCTAGAGCTAAGCACATCTCAAATATTTAAAACTTTGCATAAGGTACCTCTCCCACTTGCATTAGTGAAAAATATAAAATTAAGGGACATTGCCACAAATAGAGAGGGGTGGTCATTAAAATATTGGCACAGTTTGGCCACCATCATTTTTTTTGCACCATCCTAATCCTATTTTCGGTTTTAGAAACACAAAACTGAACAAAAAGAGGTAGAAAAGCAAGTACTACTGTATAAGATACTACTACTACAAAAAGATGAGTGGCAGTGAGTGATGTTCTAATTCATATAAAAATAAAATAATAATAAAAAAACAGGTCACATAGTACTAAAAGGAGGTGGAGGGACTTTGCTATCCATGAAAACGAAACCTCATTGGTGTGTTGTTTTCCATTACACTTGTACTCCTTCTGCGTAGGATTCGATGCTGCTACTCCTTCTTCAGTTTCTACAACTGAGTTTCATATGTTAGTGCTCTCCCTTTGTTTCTTCTCCATCTTGGACTTAACGGTTATTGTCAACTCACTCTATATATGGAGCTTGACTTTTCTGTTTTTGTGGTTCTTCTGGTGGTGTACTTGTTTATGTATCTGGGTTTTGTATTCTGTATGTAGGCTTATTTTCTGGTTTATTGTTTGTACCTTTCTGTTGGGATAGTTGTTGGCCTGTGCTTTTCTTTGATTGCAATTCCCATCTTACTTTTGTCTTCTTCTAATTATCTTCACTTTTATGTCCCGCTTTCAAGCTAAAGTCTTCAGTTTTATTATTGCTTTGGCGTTCTAGATTGCTCTTATTTTATGTATTGTTATTATTACTGATTATTATTAAGGCATGGAAATTGAAATTTGTGTTTTGATGTATATTTCAATTCAGCTTCTTTCTGTTGATGTTTATGCTGAAGACTGAATAAAAATCTGAGGTACATACTATTTATGTACTGATTCTCCTCTTCTCTTTTCTTCTTTTTCTTTCTTGGAAAAGTTGATCTTTTTAAAAACTGTATATTTCCCCTTGGCCTTACTGTTTGACTTGCTTTGGTAATTGTTTTTCCATCTTTGCTCACAGAAAGTTGCTTACTACAAACCAACAAGATTAAACTAAGAAATCATCTTTTGGACAGTGCCTATGGCGATGCAAACTGTTTATCTTAAAAAGCATGAAGGAAATGCACACAATTTTGTGGGCACGTTGTCGTCTGCAGCTTCAGCACCCTGGTGGAGTGCTTTTGGATCACAATCCGTTCATCAGGGAGAATCTTGTGGCCAAATGAAACCCTTTGCATTGGAGCTGCCTAACTGCATAGACCAACTTGCTGCCACTAAGCTATCAGCAAGAGGAGCTGAGCAAGTGTTGGGTGAAGGGCATACAACTCAGTTCACCATTTTTCCAGGTATTTAATTTGGTTTTGGATGTATCACTTTCTAGTTGAGTTGTACAATTTAGTTACATGTGTTCTTACCGAAACAGTAATAAATTGTTTATGGAGTTGTGACTTAATGTGAGTATAACACACAGATACAACAACAGCTAGTTCCTGACTTCCTGTTCATCTTTTTGCCATAAATTTTTGGGAGATAGATATCATGTGAGGTGACTTTTATGATAAAGAAAAACTAAATGGTCTGCAGATATTAGTTTAGGGCGTGTTTGTGAAAATATTGAAAATCCGTTTAATGTGAATCCACCAAATATTTCTAGTCACGTTTGATTCCTTGGAATGTGTTTAACGGATGGGCAAAGTGTCGAACACCTAAACAAAGAATATTCTTTTTTTTAGTAGGCTTTGGATGGCTAGAAACTACCTTACAACAAATCTGTCTATAGAGTGAACTCTTAGTGTTTTTTTCATGAACGCAGAACATGGTAAAACAGCTTCAATATGTGGACCTGATTTTGTTTTAAGAAATTCTTGGTTGAGAGAAGAATGAAGAATGATATGCAAACAATGGAGCTTGTTATTGTTCTAAATGATGGACTGTCACCACCACAAGGAAATACATTATACATATGAAAGATCTAAGGACTTCAACTTAATCTTTCATGTCAATTACTAAAATTAGAGTGTGATTAGTTGCGTTTACTGACTTGTACTGGTAAAAGTAAAATAAAAAAAAATGCCTTCATTGAAAGCATTGCAGGGGAGACTTTATCCCTTTCCCTAAAGAAATAGAAAGGTTAAATCACTAATTTGATCCCGTAATTTCGCTCCAAAATCAAAACCCTTTATAAAGGCCCTTGTAATTTTCAAGTAATACAAAATGGTCCCTATTATACTTCTACAATTTCAATCTAAACAGGGAATAAGTCCAATTAATATGGTTGATTTGCATTGTTTGAAACTATAGGGACTTTCTCAATGGTTTTAAAACTTAAACTATAGAGAATAAATTAAATTGAGTGGAACAATAGGGAACAGGTCATTAATTTTTTTTTTTAAAAATGCCGTAGAGAGCATTTCACGACTTAATTGGCTTCAATTTTGAGCAAACCGCTTTTTACATACACCTCACAGGGCCAGTAGGGACTTCTGCTTTGCTGTGTTTCACAAGCTAGGATATTTCAGGGGAAATCCATAGACTTAGCTAAGGTGGGTTGAAGCTTGAAGCATGCTTGCAATTGATAGCCTTTGGAATGGAGATCAAATCGTAAGACAGATAAAATAAGATTATCCATTTATCCTTTTAGGCCCATGTGCTACATTCAAACACACTTGAAATTGAAATTTTCTTGGTCAAGTACTGAAGCTAAAATTATATCAGACTCCGGCGTAATTGTTGACTGCTTAGCAAAACTATTCTATGCATTTTGTTTTTGAACTGTTTGAAGTGACATTGTTTGCTGCACCTGATACATCCATCAACTTTCCTGTGGGTAACGTTAAGACGTTTCTTCTTCAGATGGTTGTAAAATGTCAGATGATGCGCAAAAGCTTCAGACAACCATATCACTGCAGTCTTCACTTACTGATCCCCACTCTCGTTTTGAGATAGGATTTAGTCAGCCCATGGTAAAACTTCTTACAAAACTAATAACTTTGATATTTTAGCATTTCTTTTTAGTGTGTAAACATATTTTGCTTATGCTTGGTATTTTTCCCTTTGTAGTTATGTGCAAAATATCCTTACACGGATCAATTTTATGGCCTCTTCTCAGCTTATGCACCTCAAATTTCGGTTTGTATTTTACTCCAGCAAGCTTCTTAATCCATATAAGCCATACCATGCTCTTGAGATGCTTTTGCCTTTAGTTATCATTTGGTGATCTAGTGCAAATCTTTCTCTATTTACCAAATCATCTATGTACCATCTGTAACAATTTAGGGACGTATAATGCTGCCACTTAACATGTCATCTGATGATGGACCAATTTACGTAAATGCTAAGCAGTACCATGGAATCATTAGACGTCGGCAGTCCCGTGCCAAAGCTGTACTTGATCACAAATTGACTAAACGTTGCAAGGTATGATTCCTCATATTGGAGTATCTAATATTTATTTTCATCTTTAAACTAACAAACATAATGTGGCCTCAGCCTCACTGGCCTTGAAAACATAGTAATGATAGGCTGGTGTGGCCTAACCTTTGTATAAAGTGGTAAATTATCTCTGTCAAGCAACGTGTACTATATATACCCAAGACAATATGTGGTATATTTGTGTTAGCTGGATGCTGCAGCTATACACTTCTATTCTTTTCTGTTTCTGTCGGGCAGAGATAATATGATGATGAATTATGATATGGATTACGTTTAAATTTTATAAATTTTATCATTAAGGCATTTGTGTAATTCATAGATCCAATCACTCATATTCTATGCTGATTACAAACTTCGATTACTTGTGAAATAGTATTGCTTTCTTTTCACTTTTATACTTAATTGAGTTTTATGTTTATCTTACAGCCCTATATGCACGAATCTCGCCATCTCCATGCAATGCGGCGACCAAGAGGATCTGGGGGTCGCTTCTTGAACACTAGGAGTTCTATTAACGGAAATGGTAAACTTGGAAATGAAGTGCATAAAACTGTTGGTGAACAATTGCAGTCTAGTGACTCTCAGAGTTCTGAATTCCTTCAATCTGAGGTTGGTACTTTGAATTCATCAAAAGAGACTAATGGCAGCAGTCCAAATATTTCTGGTTCAGAGGTGACTAGCATGTATTCGCGGGGAGGTCTCGACAGCTTTTCTCTCAATCATCTTGGATCTGCTGTCCACTCTTTTGCAAACATGATAGATGGTGGGCGCGGTATGATCATACCCCCCAAATGGGTTGCAGCAGCTGGTAACTGCTACAACCTTAAAGTTTGATTTGCAAAGAATCAAGAGGGGGGCTTGCTGTAGCATTGCACCAAGTCCATCCTTGATGAGACCAGATGAAGAAGCTTCTTTTGCGTGTGTTGGCTGTGATAAGTTTCGCTCTGTAGGATCTTCCTCACATTTGGTCTAGGCAATCCATCCTTGGCTCATTGTAACTTTAGGCAACTCATCCTTGGCTCGATGTACCTGTAGTAATTTGTCTTTCTGCACAGGAATGTCTTTGGCATGGTACAAACTAATGACTTGATATCCTGATGCAGAAGACAACTATGTTTCTGTCTTTGTGTGAAACTGAAAGCATAAAACTCTAGTTACTTGTGCTTCTAATAATGTCTAAACGTGGTGTTGTATTTTGTATTTGTGACTTTGAGGAACAATGTATAATAGAACCTCGTCCTGTGGTCTTTGTTAGAAAAATAAAGCATTGGTGTGTTTTATTCCTCTTGAGCAATGTCAAAATTTTATCATCCTTTACATTTAGAAAATAGCAAGTTCAGCAAACTGTCCCAATTCCCAACCAATGCAGCAAGCAAGTCAAAAGTAGGTGTAACTAGACAACTTTTGAAAATTTATTTGGTGGAATATCTGATAACCACATCAATTCATCAGCTAAAAGTATGTAGTTTCTTTCCATAAATAAGTAGATTTCATTTCATACTTTGGTGGACTTAGGTGATTGATTGGAAGGTCTAGTTAAAAAAAAAAAAAAAACGCCTGATGGATACTATTGACGTTTGAGGGTGATTTGTGGCGATTAAGAGATGGGGTTATTCACTGAAGCCAGATGGTATCATAAAATTTGAATCATAAGACTTCTTTGACAAAAGAAAAAAAAGGAACATGGTTCGTTTGATGCTATAGTAAAACTTATGTGGCTCTAGGTGCTTTACTCAGTTAATTCGTTTTTCAGGTAACATACAATTGATTGTTCTTTAATAATAATAAAAAAAAAAACACTGTGATTCTGCATAAGTGGAACAGAGATGTTGGTTACTTGAGATTTGAAATTTCCTCTAATCATTTTGACTTTTGAGTCAAGGAAATTTAGCTAGAATATTATACTTTCTAATTTTGGGGTGTTAAAGGCTCAAATTCTCGCCAAATCACCACCTCCAAGGCATCTGCAAAACAAATTACTCCCTCAACTTCCCTTATCAGCCATTTGAGTTCATACTTAACTCATGAGATTACTGATACAGGTGTTTCAAAGGATTGTTATGGAGTGTTCTAGGTGAGTTTTAAACTATTCGTGATTCACCGATTTTAATTGATGAGTAAATTATTTTAGTGTTTATTTGATACTTTTAAAATTTTACAATCATGACATCCAACTACTAAGATTATCAACGGTCTATAATATTATCAGTATACAGTACATGCAATACCAATGTAAAGAGCAAGCTGTCAATCTATCAGAAATTATAATATTTAATAATTTTGTTGATTTTTATAATAAATAAGTCATTTCTAACCATTAGTTTTAATAATAGAGTAAAACATCTTTACATAATATTATTAAATTACATTTTTTAAAATTGTTTAATAAAAACATTGAATTTTTCACTAAATAACAAAAACCATACAAATTCGTGTGTAAATTTTTTGGGTATTGTTGGTCATATATTACGACTAAAATTAATATCTAATCCAATCAATGGGTTAAAGACACATGTGATAATTGATCGATGAAAAAAAAACAATTACAAATGAAAACGATGATTATAATTTTAATTTTTGAGTAAAATAATTGAAAAAGGAAGAAAAAAAAAATGTACGCAGAGAAACCTTATCCTACTCACGCGGTCAATTAGAAAACCCCAATTCAACAATGGATGTCTCCTCCTTCATTATATCCCCTTTCCACACTCAATTCACTTCTCAACTTTAAAAATTGAAACCGCATCCCTCATTTTCTCTCATTCACCCAATGGCTGCTACGGCTTCTGTTTCCTCTTCTATCTGCAACAGAATATACAACCTTTCCTTCACACACCCTTCCCTTTCACTCACCAGCAGCAACTTCCCTCAAAGACCCGTATCTCAAAAACCACTCAGTCTCAACCTCGAGTCCCAAAGTTTCGCTCTTTCCTTTCTCCCACTTCACCGTCTTCCCCCACCTTTCGCTGCCTTTGATGGGTTGGAAGTAGCTCAAGATACCACAGAGTCCCAACAAGACGAACCAGAACCAGAAACCGTTGAAAAAACAGAACAAGAGGAAGAGCAAAAGGTTTCAGACTCCAATGATGCTGGGAGGCTCTATGTTGGAAACTTGCCATATTCAATCACTAATTCCGAATTGGGCGAGCTCTTTGGAGAAGCTGGCACCGTGGCGTCTGTTGAGGTTTCTTCTTTTTCCCGTTTTTGTAATCCTTTTTCCCTGTTTGATTGATGAATTTAAGGTTTTTGTGGTGCAACCTATTGCTGCTCTGTGTTTGATTTTGTTTGATTGAATTCTGTAGATTGTGTATGATCGTGTCACGGATAGAAGCAGGGGATTTGCATTTGTTACAATGGGGAGTGTTGAGGATGCTAAAGAGGCAATTCGAATGTTTGATGGCTCTGTAAGTCTCATACATTAGCAGCTACATAGTATCGTTCATGAGAAATGACCACACTCTTTTACCACTTTTTCGGACACACTCTTTTATTGGATGTAATTCATGTAAGTCCTTCTAAATATGCGAGTTTCATTCCACATTTGGTGGGTTTCATGTAAGTTCTTTTATTGGATGTAATTCTAGTGTAGTGAGACACATGAATTTCAATCAACAAGGAGAAAAATATGTTGGAAGGAAAGTGTTAGATTGAGTGTTACTAGCACTCCTATGTGATTCATTTATGCAATCTTCATAATCATAATCAGAATGATGTGCTGTTCTAATTAGTTAATTTGTTTTGTGTTGTTCCCTTTGATCAATGTAGTGCTAGAGATTCCCAAGAGTATGTACTATTATTTCATTAAATTATCAAAGGATGATGAAGTCCTAATGAATTATGATAATGACTTATCAGCAAATGATATACATTATTCTTAAAAATTGAAAATTTCCAGGTTACAAAGGAGCATTTTCTTTCTTTTGGCACTATTTATACTAATATTTATCTATAGAGGAGTGTTGGCAACACACTATTATTGTATGATTCTTAATAAATTTTAGCCAATAAAAGTGTGATAGAGGGTTTTGTAATAAATTATCATTTCAATGCTAATGTTAACGACTGTTTTGTGAACAGCAAGTTGGTGGTAGGACTGTTAAGGTAAACTTCCCAGAGGTACCTAAAGGAGGGGAAAGGTTGGTAATGGGGTCAAAAATACTGAACAGCTACAGAGGCTTTGTAGACAGCCCTCACAAGATCTATGCTGGCAACCTAGGCTGGGGATTGACCTCACAGGGTCTTAGGGAAGCTTTTGCTGAGCAGCCAGGCGTATTGAGTGCCAAGGTCATCTATGAGAGGGACAGTGGAAGATCTCGAGGTTTTGGGTTTGTTTCTTTTGAAACTGCCGAATCTGCACGGGCTGCTTTGG
This sequence comes from Glycine max, assembly GCF_000004515.6. Lineage (NCBI taxonomy): Eukaryota > Viridiplantae > Streptophyta > Magnoliopsida > Fabales > Fabaceae > Glycine > Glycine max. The sequence continues at coordinate 46,291,553 of NC_038255.2, read as the reverse complement.
ACATCATGAATGGTGTGGTAAGAACAATTTTGGTGCATTAGTTTTGCAAGTTCAAGTTCATCTTATGGTATTTGTCTAATCATATAACCATTCCTTCTGAATGTAATGTAATGTTTTTCAGGAGGTACAAGGTCGGCCCTTGCGGTTGAATTTGGCTGAAGCAAGGACACCTTCATCTCCTCCAGTAATTCAGAAAAATGTAGGAAGCAATGTTGAAAGTTCGGAATTGGTGTCTAGTGCCAGCACATAAGGAAATATGATCTATCAAAATTTTGCCCGCAAAATGCATGTCATTCAGCTTCTTCCTGAAAGGTTTTCTCTTGGCAAATTTCCTGTCAATTGCTAGTCACATTGGTATACACTAACTAGACCTTCAGGCAGTTGAGAAATATACTTGTTATTGAACAAATATTGAACATATCTATAAGGGGTCGATGTTAGTTACAGTTTGTAATTATGAAAGTCTAGCTTTCACAGTTTGGTGAACTAATAATTCATTCAAGTGATAATTCTTTTAAGTCCTAACTTTCTGTTGAGGGAAAATAATGTTAAAATGGAAGGCAAGGGAACATAATCTGAACCACTAATTTGCTACGATATGTTAGCTTGGCTTGGCTACGAGCATGTTCCGAAGTCAATAATACTTCAACTAAAGAACCCGCTTTGATGTTAGCAAAAGAATAAGTTTCATAAAACTTGAAAAAAAAAAAATAAAAGAAAAATCTGGCGTGGTACTTGATATCACGCTTTTAGATCGATGTCCATCATTATCAACAGATTTTATGGCACGTTTAATTGAATAACATGTTCTCACAAGGCATGATGTTACGAGTGACACACTGACCGTTGTATCATCTAAATCCAGACTTGAACAGTTGAACTCAACTGACTTTAAAAAAAAAATGTAAAGAAACAACAATGTTTTGAGGCACTTTAGGAGACTACAGATGGACCACCAATCAGCCTCCTTTGATTTACTCCCAGTCGTGACATCCTAAACATTAATCATCACTGCGGCTTATCGTATCCCTCTTGGCTTTCAGTATCGTAGTTTTTTTTACAGGATAATCTCATGAAAATACAATGTAATAATTTGTCGTACACTCATTAAACTCTGGAAATCAGTTCTTGATTTGCCAGTTGTCACTTCCCAAAAAGGGACAGGACAGACAAACTCAGTTCCACTTCAAGGACACTACCAAGCTTTCTCAAGAAAATGAGGATTTGGTCTACAGAACAGCTCCGAATATAAGCAAAGAAAAGGCCAAGTCACTAGCAAGTATGTTTATGTAGAATTACCGCCAGCTAGAAGAGCATCAGCAGCAGAATCCAAGTCATGAGGGAAAAATATCCTGCCAAGCAAAAAAATTATTGGAGCTCCAGAATACATATTATGTGAGAAAAATACACGTGCACACCAATAGAATACCAAAAGAGACATTCCTTGTGCCAACGAGTTACCAGCAAATTAGGCAAGCAACATGGAACTAAAAGCATCCATCTATATATAAAAGTAAACTTCACTTGAACTTTAAGAGCTGTTGATCAAAATTTTAACTTCATAATGTGACCTTCATGTCAACATTTTTGAGTCATTAGATCGAAACTTTAAATTCATAGTCATCATTAATATAATTCAATGTGATCTAACATTAATGAAGGATTATTAATTTTTAAAACTTAATCTTTTAGATTTTATTTTTATAAAAGATAATTATGATTGAATGTCTTTTAATTTATTATTTTTATTAAATAAAAATAGAAAAAACTAATAAAATAAGAGATAATGAAGCTACTTGAAAATAGTATTCGATCTAACTTTTCTATTAATATTGCTCAACAACAATAATAATGATATACAGTTTTAATTATACTAAATGTAAGTGTTCAATTTATGATGCAATTAAGTTAATCAATTCAAATCTTCAATAATATCACATAATTAAAATTAATATCTTTAAAATCATCAAATATATTATTTTAAAATAATTAACAACTATATCTATTTAATAAAAATTACACTATTTCAACAAATTTTAAATAAATTTTAATTTTGATAATAAATGCATTTAAAATTTTGAAGTGGCATTGATGGAGTCCTGGAGATGCACGAGATAGCTTTAATGCTACTAGAAATCTTGAAGTGGCATTAGTCTCTTGAACCGGAAATAGAAGTTGTCCCATTTACAAATGATGTTGAAAGAGAAAATGAAATTGATACTATTCCTATTTCTTGGCAATTAAGAAATTTCTAATTTCTAATTTATATTTGGTAATGTTTAACAAGTATGTTTTATTTTGGATTTTGGGAAGACGGTGATTTGCAAAAAAAAAAATTATATTTATCAATGTTTAAGTATATTCTTAATTTGAATTTTTTTAATGTATACTATACGTATTATATCCTACTATTCCAATATTTTTCAAGAATTGACATTGTTGTATTGGATATGCATCGTATCTGATACCATTGAGTTTGTGTATCATTGAAGATTAGTAGTTGCACAAGTTATTACATACAAGTTACATCAGTAATGGACAAGTCTAGAGACAAGCTATGTTACCTGCAAGTGTTATGGTACAATGTTCTGCTGAGGTTACTCACATCGTTGATGCCTTTACAGCCAGCAACCACTTCAAGAACTTGCCTGGAAAATTGAAGTCATATTATTTGAAGAGTTATAGTTCTATAGGTAAATTTAAATTCAATTAGACATAAGTCTAGAATAATCTTAAGAAAAACAAGAAGGCAAAACTAGCAAACCATGTTGAGGGTTTAAATTTTAGCAAACTTGAATATTCATTGCCTAACTACAATTACATTGACCAGAAGATATTTCTTGCGGCCATAGTACCAAAATGATATAGATGCAGTTAATAAACTTGGAAGTTGGCACAAGCCAGCTTAAGCAAAACCATCCCACTTACTTAACTAAACAAGGTTCATTGCGGCCTTTAACAATGCACTCTTGATCATACTTCTCTTTCTTCTTAGAAGGCCATGTAGATTTAACAAAACCAATTCCAGCATGAGTATTCTTGATTTCACAGTATGGTGAGTCCGTCTCAATCATCATTCTCTCAACTGGAATACCCTTAACAACATCAAGGTTCTCAGTCGTCTTCAGAGAGCACCCATTTATGCCTGCCACAGACAGAATCAATGATGGGTAATATTCATGGGATTTGACTGGAATGCTATTTAATCCCCACAATCCAATATCTGAAAGTGAAACTTTATGCAAGTTAAATAACAGGGAAATAGATACTCAAACACACCAATATCCTTGTTATAGAATTTAGGTGGGAAAGAGAAAGAAACAGAAAGATAGAGAAAGAAAGAGGGAAAGAGAGAAGAAACAGAATTGAGAGGATAGAAGGAAAGAAAAGAGAAACAGAGAGGTCTAGGAAATGTGCACTGCACTCTGTGATTATCATTCAGTCGGTCTAAAATACAATAGACTTGCCTTATTTATAGACAGCTACCTAACAGCCATAAAATAACAGTAGCTTCCTAAAACTAACTAACATCCTTTTCTTTTTATAATTACATAACAATCCTCTACAGAAACACATCATTAGCCTTACATAACAAACAGACCACTTGTATGTTTATTTTCTGCCTTTTCTTCTTCCTTTTTTTTATTATCCAAACAACAGAACCAATGATGTAAAAACACAAAGCTTTCACAAACTATATTCATCTTTTTACCTCAAGGAAATTGCAATTAGAACAACAAAAATCTACTTGAGGTTCTACTTTTGGAAAGGCAAAGCCTAAAATTAGATACATCTAGGAGACTTCAAATAGATCAACAAACATAATAAAGCTTGAAAAAGTGGAGTTACCTATGTACATTTTATCAAATGAGAGAAGCTTAATGCAATCATCCATACTACCAGTAAATGAATGGGTGACTCCAGCAGTGAACCTGACGTACAAGTAGAAATGGTTAGTCCAATTTACATCATGAATTGATTATCATAATAAATACAAGAAAAAATGCACTTAAATACTTAAGTTACGGTCTTGTATATTAAGCACAAAAATAAGGGTAAACGAGATAAAAAACCTCAAGGTTATTTATTTCTTATTTGCAAGTAACCTCAACGTTGCACTGTTCTGATGGATATTAAACCCCATATATCTATCTTTCTCTAAATTCCTGAAGTTGAAAGCAGAATAACATAGCCTAGGGTGGAAATTATACTGTCTTAACAATCCACACAATTAAATTCATTTCCCAATATAATACAATGATCAGCTAACCATAAGGCACATTAAAGAAGAATGATTTGAATAGTCAATTTCAAAATAATGAGATCCAGCAATCACACCTGTCCTTATTTTTCTCCACTATTTCACAGAAATCTGCAGCAGCTGCTCGCATGTGCAAAAACATAGGCAGTTTTGTGATATATGCTAATTCAAATTGCTTCTCGAAATACCTTGATTTCACAGATAAGAAAACAAATGACTGGTTGATTATTTTAATATATTACAAAAAACAATAAAAGAGAAAAGGAGTTAATAGGACACATTTCTAATAAAGGTAATCGTGAGACTGCATACTTCTTTTGAATCTCTGCTGGGCAAAAATGAAGCCTGTCATAGTCCAATCCACATTCTCCAATTGCAACCACCTTGCATATGAAGAAAAGTAAGAATAGCATAACAGTTGTTTCTAAATGGTTATTAGGTAGTTTCTGAACTAGAACACAAGTTCTGCAACTAGATGAGAACGACATGCACAATGGCAATGTCTAGTGAGCATGTTTATTACAAATAAGGTGGAACTCAACTATTTTAACACATATATTACATGAATAAATCAATAAGATTCAGAACTATCTAAGTCTGAAATCTCTAGTTAAAATTAAGCGATGGTTGATAGTTGTTTCACATCTAGAGTATAACCATACCTTTCCTTTCTGAATTCCCTCTTTAGCTAAAGACAAAAGAGCCTGGAAATGCTTTTCTGGATCTCCACTCTCCTCAAATTCCTGAACCAATACACTAAGTCATAGTTACAAACACTTCCATCCAAACCACTGCTCTCTGAAGAAGAGCTCCTAAAGGATAAAAGCAACCTTGCAACGTGTTGGATGCACTCCAACTGTGCAGAAAAGTCTTCCTATAGTTGATCAATAAATCATCAAATTAGTAAAAATCCACATTCTGCATTTGAAAGTCATCAAGAGAAAATGACAAACCATCTGTTTCCGCAATGGCAAGTGCCTCCCTTGATTCTTCTAGAGACCCACCAGTTACCTGCAACGCAAAAAGCAGGTTCTAACTAACCACAAACCATCCAAACATAAAACACATTTCAAATTTTATGTGATCAAACTGGTGTGTAAAAAACCTTTTTCCAAACAAATGCCCTCATTTTACTTTCAGAATTTATTCTCAACAGCTTTAAATAGCTGAAGCATCTCACGTTGTCCCAATTAAAGCATATAGAATCCTCTTCATCGACTTTCAATTTCATAACTCAGTATGATTTTTTTTTTGGTAGTAACTTCTTTAATTAATGATTAAAGCAGAACTATCACTCATAAGAAAATAAAACTTGGCATTACAGATTTGAAAGGTTGGTTGAGAAACAGGGCAGGGGCACATTACAATAATTCGGGTGACGCCGGCAGCCCAAGCTCTGTTCAAAACAGTTGCAATATCCGAGACGTGACATTGCTTGCCGTGGTAGATTCCCTTAAACATGCCATCTGTAAATTTTTCGAATGAGAGAGAGAGAGAGAGAGAATAGATGAATGGAAAACAAAGTGTTTGATTAAATGGCTCACCGGTGAAGTTGACGGCTATATCTGCATTTGTTTTGTTTCGTTTCATTGCAAGGAAAAGAAATAGTTAGTTGGTTTCAGCTTAAATCTCAATTAATCAAAACGCAAGTGTCTTTCTTACCTATCATTCGAATGCCTGCCATGGCTGATTGGATTGACGACCAGTTGCAGGTGGAATACTCGTCGATGTCGTCGTACGTAGATAATACGATAAAGCACAAAAGCTAATTGGGCTTTCCATTTTCGGGGCCCATGTTTTTTTTGGGGGGGGATTAACGGGGCAAAAGCCCAAAGAAACTATACCGAAATCACGTGAGCGTGAGCTAACAACAACTGGCTAATAGCGCGCAGTTTTTTGACTCCTTCTCATAACATGTTAGTGATATACTTAAGTATAGTAATACTTCGATAAAGACAAAATTCAAATGCAGTTTTTTACTTGGTTTTGAAGTTATTCTCTAATTAAAATTAGAGTTTCACCTCAATAAAGATCAACCTATTCTTAATGTCAAATTCCAATTATGATTAAAACAATACTAAATGCATTTAAAAAATTCTATCTAAATTTTATCCATTTATATAAGTGGATTCCACGTTCTGACAAGAAACTGATTGCTTGTATAGATAGCATCAAGTTGTAGTTACTAAATATATATAAGTCCCGCTTTAATGATGCAATTATATTAGTAAGATGGAACTCCTTAAATTTAAGCAACTCAGTAGTTCTTAAGCTACTGGTTTTCCTTTCTACTCCGTGTGGGCGAGACTGGTTAAGAAAATAAATTAATGAAAAATAGGCAAATATGACCCTCTCCCAATACATAGTATTTCTTTTTAAGTCGGTAGAAACAAACAAAAAATAATTAAATGAAGTACAGAAAACAAAATGATACGTAATTTACTTATATTATAAACCAATAGAAAATTAACTTTTATAAACTGTACTGTAGAAATTCAATTAATATTTACACAGGCACGTACGTACGTAACCAACAAATGAAATTGTACATAAAAGTATATATAGGATTATAGGTCATGCTATTGTATAATGATATATACTATATACATCCACACTTGCTTAATTTGTTACATGAACAACATCATCTAGCCGTAACCCTTTGCCTTCATTCTCTTCTATTTCCTCTTCTTTCAAAGAGACCTAGAAGAGATAAAAGTGTTTTAGCTCCAGCCTAGCCTCCATGCTAGTAAAAGTTCCATTGTCAGAAAAATCCTCAAACAGACGTTAAACAGCGGCAAGGAAAAAAACACACTACATTTATATTAATATGATCACAGAAAGAAAGGAATGCATTTTCACATGGGAAGAAGGTCAAGGCATGCAGCTTTGACTTGACTTGACTACCAAGTTCTGATGTTATAGCCACCACTCACCAATGATCACAATTCACACACCAACCCCATTTGATCAATTTCTGAAAACAATAGGGAGAACTATGACCAACACGATAATGAAGAGAAGTATGGCGAAACAAGTGCAGTTGCGGGTGTTCTTCTGATGACTCCTCACAACCTGCAAATGCTGCACCCCTATGCTCACGAAGGAGTTTGCAAGTTCCATGTGGCTCTCTATGTTATCCAAGTGTTCACCCTGGTGTTGGATCAGCACTGCCATGTCCATGAACACTTGGTGCAGCTCGTGTAGATTTCTCTCTATCTCTTTCATCGTGTCGTGCCTCTCCTGAATCTCTTGGATGGTGTCCATGATAGTGGCTCTCCCTTGCTGTTGGATGGCTTTCTGTAAGAAAGTTTCACTCTCACCTGCTCCACCACAATGTATATAATTGTGATATGATTAGTAAGACACACAAAATTGTCTACATTTGTTTAACCTGATTAATTTTGCGCAATTCATCCTCACGTCCTCAGTTACTAGCTAGCTAAAAATTTTGCGCGTCTAACAATTAACTGTGAACTATTAATACAAATTAAATGACAATATACTATATACAGTAATGTATATATATAAATGTGATCAGTGTAACACACAAAAAATTGTCTTCAACAATTTTCTATGCATAAGCTTGTCAAAGACTTAAAACACACATATACAGTATATGTTTAAAATTGATCTTGAGTTTGACAATAATAACAATAATAGTAAAAGAACTTAGTCTTCATAAGTTGTCTAAAGAAGTTTCACCTGTGACACAACAACAATTTTTCTAGATATTTTATATACAAAACTTCTCAAAAAGACTAAACACACTCGTGTACATACAAGATATAAAATGATCGACACAGTTTAACTTCTATAAAAAAAAATAAAAAACAAAACGTTTTAGACGTTGTTCTTTAATATGTAAAATTTTTATTATAGAAATTATTGAGCTAGGTAAAACTTCAATGAAAGAATAAAACCGAAAACATAATTCTTCCATGTAAGTTAATTATTAGAAGAGAAATAGTGATTAATATATTATTACCCGTGGAGATGAGGAGGTCAATGGTTTCTTGATCAGGGTTTTCTCCAGTGACAGCGTAGTATCTACGTTGCACAGTGTCTCTGTACTCGTACGATATCTGCTCTCTCAGCTTATTGAAACTCTCCATGGACTGTCTCAGGTTCTTCGTCAAGGCCCCCACAAGCGCGGTTCGGGTCCGGTCGGAGTATGAACCGGGCCCGCAACCGGGCAAGGAGAGGGTCGCTTGGTTGGTTCGGTGAAGAGCCGCCAAGCGACCCTTCACGAGCTTCGCTTTGGTGAGAGAGAGAGCCACGTCCAGGTCCATGCGTGACCTAAGCTCCCTAACGCCCTTTGGGCTGTGAAGCGCTTTTCCGTGTTGGTTTGTAGCACGAAGGCTTAGGTGGAGACGCTCTAACTCCTTCAAGTCCTCCTTCACTGATTCCACTTCTTGGAAGAACTTGTCCAAGTCCATGCCACCACCTTGTGTTATCTCGATCACATGCTGATGTCGTTGTTGTTGCTGCTGCTGTTGTTGTTTTCCCTTTGAGAACAAACCCGATAACAAGTCGTTCATGAGAATATATGTTGTATGTAACAAAAGAAAGAAGGAATAGAAGATTGTTTTGAGAATTAGAAAATTAATTAAGGATTGTGTTGGGTTTTATAGGGTGGTTGTTGTACTTGTTTCATTGAAATTTAAAGTTGCTGGTGGATAAAATCAAAACCCTAGTACTTGAAGCGGGAGAGATCGTGGCTATCTGGTCAAATGGATGAATGGGTGGAATTTGTTTTTGTAGATTTCATATATACTTGAAGCATAAGGAGAGAAAAAAAAAATAGTGGAACAACACGAAGAGGAAGCACCCCACAAATAGACGGAACACGAAAACGGTTTCTTAATTAGTTGAGAGGATTAATTACTTCTAAACTCTTCGTTTGATTACCACTTTAAGTGTCATTATATAGTAGCCAGGATGAAACTATAGTTGAAGTGTAATGGTGTTCTACGGCGTGTACCGGCTGAACATGAAGCTTCCTATAGATACTTGGTCCTTCAACGTTGGAATTACTAGTTTCAGTACAACACTTATCCGAACTAAACCGTTAGGATTAATTTCTTAGTATAATTAATTCGATCCATTCCATCATAATTATTTGAAGAAGAAAAATTAACATTATTCTATTAACGTCATATTATATATAATTAAGGGAAGTGATAGGCTTGTAGCAAAGTCTCTAATACATTCTTTTTCAGGTACTATGTATTGTTGTTTGAAATTTAATAAAAATTATAAAATCATGAATTGATTTAAATAAGAAAAAGTGATATCTACAGTTTTTTATGATATTAATAAAAAAATTCATTAGTAAAAATTAATTAAAAATTATATTTGTTAAAAAGTATATATATATATAGAGAGATACATAGATAGATATAATTATTTCTATCTGTATTTCACTTAAATTTTTATTTTTTATATATACAAGTTTCAAAAACACAGGCTCAAAACACCTTTGGAAGAAGAATATTTTTTCTGTAGAAGAAGCAATTTCAATTATATTTTATATTAGGTATGTTCGTGAGACAAATCAAAACCTAATCTTATTCCGCTCAAAAATTTAATAACGACGTTTTTTTTATTTAAACTCTAACAGAACTCGATTAAAAATTGACAAGATATACATGAGAAAAGATCATGTCAACCTTATTTATTGACATAATATATTAATTACATATTATATAGTTACATAGTAAAATTAAAGAAATTTATTGAGGTTTTTTTCTTCGTTATTAAGGTATATTTTATAATATATCTTTCAAGACAAAATATCAATATAAGAGATATATTAAGAATATATTTCCTAACATATTCTGTTCTAATAATTAAAATTGATTAAAAATTATAAAATTTTATGGAAATTACATCTTATTTAATAAACCTTTATCTTAATTTTGTAATTTTTTACAATTAAATTTTAACCAATAGGAGATAGTATGTTAGAATGAGTGTGATAGAGAATATCATTCTTCTAAAAGTTTTATCAATATACATATAATATTTTATGAAGAATATTATTCTTCTAAAAGTTTTGTTATTAATATGTAATTTTTAAAGAGATTAATTATTATGCACTGACATATTTTTTTAATCACAAATAATGGCTAGTATAATTTTTAAGATATTTATTTTAAAAATAATAAATTTATCATACATAATAATTTATAATTAAATATAATATAAAAAAATAACTTATGTCTGTTGTGTAAAAACTATACTTTTCAAAAGTATATATAAGACATGTAATAATTTATCCAAACTACTTTTTAAAAATATTTTTTTCTCATCCCTTCTATATTTTGAAAAGAAAAAGGAGAAGAAACAAAGAGAAAAGAAATGAATAACATAAAATAAAATGAATATTCCAATGGGTTACAATGAAATGACAATAAGTTTAAAGAAGAAAAAAAGAGTTGAGAAGGGATTGTCATTATAGTTATTAAAAAATAAACTTCATGTTTATAAACTCGGTTAGTCAGGTACTAGATCCTAGTTAGACCGGTTTAACGCGACCAATTTTAAAAAAAATAAAGATGAACCCCTTCTATGTTGTTGTTTTGATGTTTTTATTATTATCAATTATTATTTTGAATTTTAGAGTATGAATAAATTTTTCTTTCTCAAATAATGTTAATTATATACTTATATAATATATATATATATATATATATATAATTTTAAATTTTTAATATACATCAAATCGGTCAAATCAAACCAATTATTGACTCATTGATTAAATCACTAACTCACTACTTCAATCAAGTTAATAAGTGAGCCGAGTTTCACAACTATACTCATGATTACTTAGCTCTTACTAATAGCTAGTAATATGTGTGTAACTTGGGTTGTTATACTGTGCTTTTGATTATTTATTTAAACAATTAGAGCAAAAAATATTAATTTGAAATATTTTCAATCATAGCTATTAAAAATTTAAATATATTTATATTTTAAAAATGAAATTATTTATTACTAAAATTATATTAAAGTTTTTTAAGTTGTAATTAATATTTTTTTTTATAAAAGCTTACATGTCGGTTAATACGTGTGGTGGATTCAAATGTACGTGCCTGATTTTGGGAACTTTTATGTATAAAAAGACTCTCACTAAAAAAGCTCCCCCTACATCATATTGGAATGTTCCAACTTTAAATGGGATTCCCACTATTGTCCTAAACAGGGAAAGAAGTGTACATCAAAATCTGAAATTTGTTTGCTTAAAAAAAAAAAAAGCTTACCTTTATTTAAGTTTTTATTTTCTTAAAAAAAGTTAAAATCATTTACCTTTTTCCATATAATATATATATATATATATATATATATATATATATATATTATGTGTAAAAACTCATAAAAAAAACACAAATACTTTTTTATTTACATAAAACAGAAACGTTTATTTTTTATTCAAATGTATTTTTCTAAATAATGCTTTCTCAGTTTAATTTCAAAAATTAATATAGTTTTTTTAATTTTCATAAATATTTTTAATGTTATTTTAGACTAAAGAAATTGTGAAAAAAATAAGGAGAAAGACAAAAGATAATTCATGTCATCTCTTTTCGATTTACAAAATGATAACATGCCTGTAATTTTTTATTTAATAACAATGCTAAACGTTTAAAAAAAAATAGTCAAATATAATTGAAAAAAATATAATTTATAAGAAATATATGTTAATAAGTGATAGCTTAAGTAATTATTTAATCTATAAATACAGAAAAAATGTGAAAAATTATATCGTGCGTGAAAACTTCACCTTTAAATTATATGGGCTAAAATATGCACATGCTTCTCTTGCACCTTTAAGAGTTACTACTAAAATTAAATGAACTCGTAAGATAGTTAATAGCAATCAAATAACATTAAGACTTTCATATAAAAAAAAATTGAAAAAAAGTTGTTTTATTCTCTCTCCCGTCTTGGTTCTTGCCTTTGTTAATCCATATTTTCTTACTTCATTTATTTAAGTAAAAAAAATAGAATATAGTCCATAAAAAAAATAAAAATTACTTTATTTTATTTAAATAAAATCTATTTACTTTAAAATAAAGTAAAAAAAATTATTTTATTTAAGTAAAAAAATTATATATATTTCTAACTTTAAATTTTGTAATGTGTCCATTAAATATAACGTTCTTTTATATACTAGGTATTAAAAAACTTTTATCCTTCAAATTATTCTACCACGTACTTTTATTTTATCAAATAAGAACAAAATATATTATTTTATCATTTATTTGTATTTCTTCTTTAGAAACATGCATGAACTAAGAACATATTTAAAAATAAAATAATAATAATAGTACATTCTCTTATCTGAGAGATATCTTGATTTTAAATTTTATTTTAAAAATCTAAATAAGAATAAAATTGAAAAGTTAAATAAAAATGAAATATCAGGAGTACGAATGAACATAAGTGATTAATTGATCTCACGCTACCTAATTACATTAGCTTCTCATGACTAAACTAATCCCACGTGTCAAATTAATTAGTCCTAAGACACGAAACAGTAGGTATATATTCACATCATCATGGAAACTTCGGTATTTCTTGCTTCATTAAAAAGGAATTGGAATTAAAATTGAAATTACGTATAATCTGATTGATTTGCCATTATGTGTAATTACTAGAGTGTTGTTATCCGTGCATAAACGTTTTTTTTTAAATAATTTTATAAAATAATTTTTAAATATTTTCTAGTAAGAATAGTTCTTACTTTTTTATTCTAACCATTTAGTTATGAGTTATTGTTGTCTGCTTCTATTAATGATTGATATACATAGTAATTTTTTTAAAAAAAAAATACAATAATAGAAATAATAATTAATTATATGTTAAGTAGGTTAGTAATTTATATAATTATTGAAAAATAATATTACAGAGCTGTTGGCTATAATAAAAAAATCAAAATAAAAGATTTATAAAATGAAATTTTCATTTATTTATTTTTAAATTAAAACTTAAATTTATGTGACCCATGTCATTCATAACATATATGTTAATTTATAGAAAAATAATATAAAACATTTAAAATTTTAACATATAAGAATTTTTAAAATTTTGAATTAGGAATTATAAACTAAAATTAATATTTTTGTGCTAGATATCAATAATGTATCATGAATATAACAATTTTTAAGTTATTAATTATTATCGTGTAATATAAATAATCAGACGTGAAGATCCAATTAGTTATTATATCTTAAAATTTGTTATTTATTGAATTATAATGAGTTGGGAGATATAGTGCCTGATCCAAGAAAAAAAAATATAAACAACTATATTACCACACTTAATAGAATATGTATTTTTCCATAAAAAACATAGAATTGTGTATTTTATTATATAAATAAATTAAATCAAAAATAATTTTTTTTGTTAATTTTTTATGTAAATAAAAGATATTTTATTTGCTTCTAAATTTTATTTTTTTACTCAATTTACATATCAGCTTATTTAATTATTGATACATTGTTATCCCAAATTGAATTATCTTTGAAAATACATGTCTTTTTTATTTTTTTGTTTTCTTGATCATTTTTTATTCTCCAACTCTCTTTGAATTCAAAATAGAAATATCAAATACTAATAACTTTCATGATTACGTACATTGATTGTGAAATTATGCTCAATCATAAGTTACTATAAAGATTAATTTTTTATGTTTGAATGTCATGATTGTCTTTAAATGAAAAATGTAAATATCAAAATGATACAACTGGCACATCCTGAGAGAAAATCAAAAGTCTCTCTAATACAAGAAGGACTATATCAAGATGTTAAAACAAATGCAACAAGTGCTTGTCTATACGTAAGAAACTTAATCTTATTAATAACCTCTATAATTGTGCATAAATTATTATCTATGTAAATAAGTGTGAGCTTAACACATAGGCAAAAAAGAGTGGAGGACAACAAAGAGGATTATTATATGGAATTAACAAAAATATTTATTTAAACAGTTTAAATGCAATTTTGATATTTTTATTTTGCACGATTCGCAATTTTGGTTCCTTCGTTTTAAAATAAAGACACTTGGTCCCTCTATTTTTAAAAATTTGTGATTTTATTCATTTATTTTAAAATAGGGACATTTGGTTCTCTTATTTCAGGAAGTTTACAATTTTAGTGAAATCCTTAATTTTGACTACGATTTATTTATTTTATTTTGATACAGTTGAACCTTAGATATAACATATTCATTTAATGTATTATAAAAAATGGTTTAATTAATTATAATGTAACAAATAAAAAAATAAAACATAAATAAAATTAAAGATTGAACCAAAATTATATTTTAGTCAATTTAAAATTGTGTTTTAAATATTTTAGCAATTTCATATTCATCATTGACAATTAATTTTTTTATTACTTGCATCCGTTGTTATTAATAATAATGATGATGCAGTTAAAAAGTATAATATGTATAATTATAATAAATCATTGTTAATCATTTTCATTATTATAATTATAATTATAAAAAATCTGATTGCAATCAATTATTATAATTATTATATAATTTAAAATGAATTCTCTTTAAAAAAAATTTAAAAAATGTATTGCTTAAAGTTCTTCAGAATGTCATGTGTAAATATTTCTATTCAAAAACATTTTCTTATGTATCATTATAGATAATGCCAACAAGATGCCGAGTAAATCTGGAATGTTATCATTTTTTTGAGGATGACACTCTTTTCAGGATTGGGGTTCTTGGTAATTATCAGCGGTGAAGGAATGCTTACCATAAAAATATGAACATGCTGTTAAGAATTAATAATGAAATAAAATGCATCTTAAAAAGTTTGGACCCTTTGGTTTTAAATTTTTAATGCAGAACCTATGGTTCTTTCTGAATGATACTGATCAAAAAAGAGAATGAAAACTGATAAAAAAAAAAAAAAAGGGAGATGATCATGTTCCATCTTGTTGCTAAATCACGCTCAAATTAAGGTATGTTAGTTTTTATTTTTCAACTAGCATTTCACTTTATTATTTTTTAAGTAAATAAATTAATATAAAGATCATAGCATTTTAAAAATAGAATTTAATTTAAATTTTAAAATAATATAATTACGATAAAAATATTTTAAATATAATGGGACTAGTAAGAATTTAAAATAAAATAAGATTAAATTTAACAAAAAGATCATAGCATTCTAATAATAAAAATAATTAATATAATTTTAAAAATCCCCTATCCATAAAAAGTTGATGACTATACTTCTAAATATGTATGCATATATAAAAGCAAATTCATTAAAGTAAAAAAACTTTGAAAAACCTATTTATTGCTCTGATAAAAAAAATTATCATTTTTCAAACCAATAAGTCTACTAGATAAGATGAACTAAAGACAAATTTTGGTCATACATAACAATACAAGTAAATGATAAGAAGCGAATTGGAAGTGGAACAACATCTCAAATCCCAACATACGAGTGATGCAATTAAACTTGATCAAAAGAATAAGAAAATATATAAATAACACATGTAAGGTACAAAACAAATTTTCTCGTATGAGTGATAATAAAATAAAATACATGACCCACCAGGTCATAGTGACGCGTCAGCCATCAAGTCATTAATTCAACCTTTAAACCTGCCGAGTCAAATCAGGCCACAGGCAAATCATAATGCACAAAGTCTGTTGCATGACCAAACCATTTAATCGCTCAGACCGGTTACGTGTCTGATTTTCGGACTAACGAGTTGACCTAACTGGTCTAAGCTGAGTTTGATAACATTGCTTTTAAGTATATAAACACTAAATAAAAGAAATCACATTATTATAAAAATTTCAAATCTTTTGATAAAATTATACCACTAATTTTAAAATAACTTTTTACAGTGTAGTAAAATCTTCTTGTCTTAAAATTTGGAACAGTCACCAAAGTAGGCACTCTGAACTGCTTCCGATCATATGTAGCAAAATTAGAAAGAACAAATGCTCCAAATGATTCTTCAACGCAACATTTGGTGTAAGTGTAACCAATTCCTGCGCTGCTAACGCGTGCACCCCGCCTACAGGAGTAAGGAGTGAAAATTTCTCATTTGATTACCTGTGGTCCACTCAGCCATTCCATCCCTAGTTATCCGTGGGGCATGCAAAAAATTGTTAAGATTGTCTTCATAAAAGTACTTTCTTGCCTCCATAAAAATACTTCCTTTCTCAAACTTGGCCAGTCCAATTACGCTTGCCTGTTCGATGAATTTTATACCGCCGTCGTCATTATTGTTCGGACAAAAAAGAACTTGAGTTTACCACTTTTTCCACCGAACTTTTACACTGTCCCTATTTCCTAATGACATTTTAAAAATACATGGAAACGTATATAATATATACAGCCCCCGGTTACAAATCACTTCTAAACTTCTAGCATGAGATAAACGGACAACAAAACACTCACTAACTTCTCAAGTGGACTGAAGCACGGTAAGATAGTATTTATAGCCCTGGCACTTGCCTGAATGCTGCCTCGTTTCATCACTATCTCCCTTACCATTGGATGGAAGTTTCCAATTCAAAACATAATTTGACAGGTCGTATGTCCCAGGAGAGAACACACAGATCTGAAGAGGAATTTCTGCAGAGGACATAGCATCAATGTGGAGATTGGTTGAGATTGATCCAGACCAAATATATGAGGACACACTTTCCAATGATGGTGCCTTTCCTGGTTGGGTTTCAAGAACATTTGATGTGACTTTCAGTTCATTCACTGGTGTAATATCATGCCACCCTGCTTGGTTATCAGTAGTTGCTGATTGAACCACATTTACACTGTTCATGTGTCCACCATTACCAGCAGAATCTAAGGTGTCAATGCGTACAAAAGCAGTGGCACCAGAAGAATTGTAAATATGCATCTTCAGACTTATTTCACAGAACGATGCAGAGAAGTCATGGTGCAAGGTTTGAGGTCCATCCACTAGCCATGAAATAGGGCCCGTGCTAGCAGTACTAGTAGAAGACAGAAACATAATAACATAAATGCCCCCACAATTAACATACACATGGATATTTAAAATTTATTATAAAGTAAAAATTAGAAGTATTATGCATGGGAGAAACATACCTGAAGTGACACGCATGATGAGACATAACATGAGGAGGATTGGGAAAACCCGGATCGTCATTACTCTTGAATGGCCGAGAGATCAATACAAAATCAACAGTATTTAAGTCACCCTGATCATACAAACAGATGAAGCTCGTATCAGTAAAAGGAGAGAAAAAACAATAAATAGATAGTGTAAGAATTTTGTAAAAGTCAATCATAAATGTTCTATGACACTGGAAAAGAAATTTGTCCTTTAAACTTTCAAATTCCTTAAACCTAGAAACTATGCCTGTTGTAGTCAAAGAAAACTAAAAATTATATTCATATTACACATTGAAATATCTTATCTAGCTGCCTGGTTAGCTAACCAACAAAAAAAAGTGAAACCTAGTAATATAGCTAATTGAAACTTTGATACTTGTTTTTGTCCTAGTGAAACTTCAAGTATGATAAAATAGGATGAAAAAATATCCTTGAGCTGTGAAAAATAATTAAAACAAGACAAAAAGTAAGGAAGCAAAGAAACTATAGTGCAATGCAACCCAATCCCTTCACAAATCAGATATGTCAATACCCTTGAAGCAACCATGGACTGAGAACCAAAGAGAAGCGAAGAATATACTCCAAAGTAAACTTATGGGCAAGGAAAATCATTTGAGGGTGTGGACATTCCAGATTTTAAGAGAATATGGTAATGACAAAAGTGTGAGTGCTTAAGTAGGTGGAAAAATTTGCAGAGAATATCACTTTGCACTTGCCTAGTACCCTTAAAAAAAGGTATAAAAAAATATAATAAATGTTTAGTCTTCGTTAGAAATTATTTTTAAACCTCATATGCTTTCTACTCTTCCACTTTCACCTACACAATCAAGCATACCCAAATGGTATGAAATTCATTACAAAAAAGATACACTTTGGTTGGACTAAAATAAAAACAAAATAAATGTCTACCTCATATGAAACTTCCTGCTGCAATCTTTCATAATGGTGGAAATTGAACAAAGGTGCACTGTTTATATCATAAACTAAATCCTCACTGCTTTGGGGTACCAATCTTACATCACTTCTGACAGGTAATGTAGATATGTTGTCCTCCAATGTCAAAAACCTCGAAGAATTCTGAGGGCACACAATAAGCTAATTCAGCTAACTGTAATAATCACATGCACACACACATACAAATTTCAACTAGTGACCACATCTTGCACAAGCACGTAAACAGATGATACATAATATAATAATATTAATAGCATATTTTCGGGAGTGTTTGAATTACCCACACCTGAGTTGGAATAATGTAAACAGGTTTTTTTTATAAAAAATAAAATTGAATGCTTGCATAAAGTTAAAATCAAGTTTGTTCCTAAAAGCATGTTTGAGTAGAAATGAAAAATGTAGCATTTATGTTGGGTTGAGAATTACATACTAGGTTTGAATACTAACTTATTTTTGAAATAAAAGTTCCCAAACATAAACCACTTCAACCAAAATGAATTTTGTTAAATCAACATCGTTCAAAATCAAGTTTGCAAGCACCCAAACACATTTTTTTTCAGATAAAATCAAGTCAGGTTAAAACACATAACTCAGATAACTAAGCATTTGAATATACAGATTCTGAAATATTAATATGTGGTCCATCCCTGAATTTCTGCATCAAAGTTTTACATCGTATCAATCATCCCTGAAATATTAACTAAGCACACTTATTCTTTTCATGTGATAAGGTCATGCCACTATGGTGGGAATCGTTGTCTTGGATAAATGGAGTGGGACATCTCCCGCAAAATCCGAGACACCATTTCCTCCAACATTCCTCTTGCAGGCTGTCGGGGATCAGGAGGCAGCGTTGGCAGATATCCATAACTAGGAGCATTTGGCATCATAGGAATATGATTGTCTTCTCGAATGACAATTTCAATGTCAACAAATTGATGGAGGATGCTATATTTCATTGCTGGACATGGTTTAGAAACCTGGAAAAAGGATTTGACTTACCTTTCCATTACTGGCCCAGCAATATCAGGGATGGTTTTTGTAATGAGGGGGGGAGTATGTTATAGGTATTGGGTAATTATATACCAAATTTACAGTCAGATGTTTGGTAGCCTAATTCTTGTTAATTAACTTGTATTAGGCTACCATACTTCTGCATATCTTGGTGCTGATGTGTATTTTGTACAGTAGCTCTTGTACTGCTGTTTATATCTAATATATTAGTATTTTTGCTGATAAAAAAAATCTAATTTTTTTTATGGTTATTTCTGCATCAAAGATGAATTCCATATTTTCTTAGCCACCACTCATTCATCATAAATTATTTCTTTACAGTAATATATTGTGAAAACAACATAGTGATTGCTCAAAAACATTTAGGTCACTCAAACTATGGAATATGGATACAACCATGTAAAGGGTTTTTCACCCTCTAACATGAGGAAAGAAAAGAGTTGGAGATCAATAGCATATTTTACAACAAAATAACCACTAAGGTTCATATTGTTCAACATTTTGTTTCAAGTCACCTGCCTCTAATTGGAATTATCCCTATAAATTATGTGTTTCATTTACATCATAAATTAAAATATTTATATTAAACCATTTAACAAATTACTTATCCATCTTTTCACATTTCAACAGAACCCATCAAATGAAACCCAATTCCATAACAAAACATGTAAAACGATGAATCACAAAAATCAAAACCTATAGCACAAACCTTTAGCGTAAAGAAACAAGATATTGCTTGGCCAGCCTTCAATGATTGTGAAGGAAAAATAGTATCAGGAGCTTGAAGTAATGAGATTTCCCAGTGGAGACCAACAGACGACAACTGATAAACTTGGAAACTTTCTGAGCTAGTCTTGTTAACAACATCCAATCGAACAAGAAATTCTTGTAATTTTAATCGAGAAGGACTTATTTGAAATGAGACATCCAACGACGGTAATACCTACAATCACCAAAATTTGGCACTTGAGAATTAACTAGATCTATGCCAGGTATATATGAAAATTAGTCATTTAACAGGTTCTTTTTTTCACTCATAATGCAGCAAAAAATCATAGAACACAATTATTTTTCAATTAGTTTTATAGCCACCCAAGGGAAAAGAAGTTACAATTTAAAGAAAATAAAACCAGTGACACCCAAAAGTTTCTTTCAGTATTCATTATACTAACCTGCACATTGTAATGCAAGCGAAGAGTACGATACTTGATGACACTTGATGCATCTCCCATCTCATAATATATGCTCATGTAAAGTGATGTATCACCTGGAACAGCAGCCCTAAACCAAAGAGGCCACAAGAAGGGTGTTTCACCTTGAACTGATGTGCCCTGAAAGGAAGTGTAAATCATGTGACCAAGAAGTAGCCAAATTAGAATAAAGTTTTGTTGAAAATCAGGAAAGGATATTTACATTTAATGTTTAGAGGTTTATAGGCAACAAAATATTTGATTTAGAGGAAACAAAATGTCCTCTATTTATTTGTAATTAATACAATAAGCCTATATAAAATGCTCCATGGAGCCTTAAGACATGGTTTCAGTCTAAATATGCTTTTGTTTCTTCCTCTTTAACAAGTGTCAATACACAACTTAAATGGAAAAGATTCAACACTGACCTCTGGAAACAAAAAGACTGTGTCAGACATGATATTAGAATTAGCATACACATCACTTGGTACTGCAACTGTCCTCTTTCTTAAGCACGCAGGAAACTCTGACTTCATATTTTCTTGTTTCCCAATTATCAGGAATCTAGGATGACTTATCTTCATCTTCAGATTCTGCCAAAGCCACAAATGGTATTAAGAAAAAAAAGTATGCCAGAAAGAGGAGGAAGAAAGCAAGATCTGAAGTTCAACCCAATACAGGGTCCTGCTAATAAGGACAGTGGTAAAAGAACATGTAACACATACTAAAATGATTTCAATCGGCTAAAAAAGGAAGTATTAAATCATGTGTTTTCAATATAACAATTGTTTTTTTCATTAGCATTACACACACACACATACTCTAGAAGTAATTGTTATATAAATTTCAGCTTAAATACCTAGTCCCTCAGAATATAGTATTTTTTGGTTACAGTCCCTTGTCTACCCCCTGTCCGCATTCCAATTGGCTGTAAATGGGTGTTTAGAGTAAAAGAAAATCCCAAAAGCATGGTCAACAGGCATAAGCCCCGCCTTGTTGCCAAGGGCTTTAACCAATACTTTGGCAGTGATTATACCGAGACCTTTTCACCAGTTAGCAAACCTGTTACTGTTCGTCTCATTCTCATTTTGGCAATCATTCATTGCTGGACCCTAAAGCAACTTGATGTCAACAACGCTTTCCTTAATGGGATTCTTGAGGAGAAAGTCTATATGACTCAGCCTCCTGGCTTTGAATCTCATGGCAAGTCTCTCATATGCAGACAACACAAGGCAATCCATGGGCTGAAACAAGCCCCATGCGCCTGATTTGATAGGCTAAAATGTACACTGTTACAGCTACAGTAGTTCAGTTTTGCAAAAGCAATTGTGATCCGTCTGTTTATCTACTCTAAAGGGACTGCAACTGCCTGTGTTAGTATATATTGATAACATCATCCATAGTGGTAACAATTCTGCAGTCTGCACTTTTGCAGACCCTAGTCTTTCGGTTCAACACTGTCTTTTCCCTCAAAGATCTTGGCAACCTGAGCTACTTTCTTAGCATTGAACTCAAACCTCAGTCTGATGGGACTCTATCTTCACTCAGCAAATATATTTGTGACCTCTTAGCTTGAACCAATATGTTCAAAGCCAAGCCCATTTCTTATCCAATGGTTAGTGGTTCCAAATACACCAAAAATGGTTATGGTTTTCTGACATGCGAAAACCTATAGATCTGTTGTTAGTGCACTGCAGTATGTTACAATTACATGCCCAGAGATCACTTTTCCAGTGAACAGAGTCTGTCAGTTTATGTCTCAGCCCCTTGAGACTCACTGGGTTGCTGTCAGTGTCAAACACGTCTTGAGATACTTAAAAGGCACCATCTCCTGGGGTCTATACTTGCATCCAGCCTCAATGAATGTTTCTTTGTCCCTCATTGCCTTCAGTTATGCTGATTGGGCATCTGACCCAGATGACTGGTGATCTACCTCCGGGGCCTGTGTGTTTCTTAACCCTAACCTCATATCCTGGTGCTCCTAAAAGCAGACTGTCATTGCCCGATCCAGAACTGAGGCCGAATATCAAAGCTTGGCTCATGCCACCGCTGAAATCCCATGGACGCAAACACAGTTGTCCAAACTTGCAATGCAGCACTCCACACCTCAGGTCTATTGTGACAATTTGAGCACTGTATTTCTTGCTAACAATCCAGTTTTATATACCTGTACCAAGAACGTGGAGCTTGACTTCTTTGTACATCAGAAGGTTCTCGCAAAGCAACTTCAAGTTCTTCATGCTTGTTCTTCAGACCAATATGCTGATATCCTAACCAAAGCTCTCTCCCCACACGTTTTACAGATCTTCTACCCATGCTCGAAGTAGGTGATTCAGCAGCTTCTCACCACTGTTGAACTCGCGGGAGGGTATTGGAGTAGTATCACTCTTTGTGATATGAGCAGTAGCAGCCAGCTCAGCACTGTAACTAACTTCAATTATGTGGATCATGCATTGTTCTGATGATGTCGAAAAGAAATCATTTGATTGTCATCATAAAAAAAGAGGAGAATGTGAATGTATGTATACATGATTTTGATGATGTCAAAGATAAGCGCTTCTCAAGTTTGATCCAAGTCAAGAATTCAGAAATTCAGAAAATAACTCCCAAGAGTCACAACTCTTCAGAAAATAACTCCTGAGAGTCACATCTGTTCAAGAGATTTTTGAATGGTCATCAAAGGCCTATAAATAGATGACTTGGGACACAAAATGTATGAGAGAGATATTCCAAGAGAACTTAATTGCCAAATGCTCTCTCAAAAGAAACTCTTGGACAAACACTTGCAAATCCAGTTTCTCCATGGACTTCAATTGTAATATCCTTCTCTTCAAGAGAGAATTCTTCTTTCTCTCTTCTCTTTCAAAGAGATTGATTAAGGGACTAAGGGTCTCTTAAGTTGTAAGGATTCTTGAACACAAGGGATAGGTTGTCCCTGTGTGGTTCAGACTTTGTAAATGGAATTTTATAAAGGAAGTGAAAAATCTCAAGTGGGTTACTTGAGTACTGGACGTAGGCACGGACTTTGTCAAACTAGTATAAAAACTGTGTTTGCATTCTCTCTTCCCTTATCTCATTCATTTTATTGTAATCAATTTTGTCTTACATGTTTAAAGAACATTATTAAATTAATTGTTGTTTCTTCTACATTCTGAACCTATCTCTTCTTTTAGAAAGGGATTAAAAGTTTGTTAGTGGGAAATTAATTCACCCCTTCTTAAGATTTCTGAGGTCACATGTCTAACAAATAGTTACAACTGTATTTGAGTTCTGCTAGGAAACTCGGGTACTATATATAACTGAACCCTCATCTTCGTAATTGGATTTTCATTTTCAGAAATACAATCTCTAAGTTTCATGTTCATTTTCTCTCAAAATCTAACAGTCACAAACTAAACATTAAAAAAATATTTAGAAGGTACTATATGAAAGATTGAGAAACCATTGCTATAAAGTGGTCCTCCAGGTTAAAAATAAAATACCACAATAAAGGGAAGGATTAGTTCCTAATTACTGGAGATATGCTCCTTTTTTTTTAAGTTTCAAAGACAATGACATGATATTTTATTTGTCACATTATCACTCACTGTCAGTGGTGACCACTAAACAGAGGGGACCATTTACCGATATTTTAAAATTTAAATTGAAAGTGAATGGTGAAAAATATGGTTGTTTTACATGATAATGAGTGCAATATTTATATACAGTGAGCAAGAATCTATCCCTAAGTTTGGGGATTAGGATTAACCTATCTATGTATGGAAATAATCAGAAGACAAATCAACCTAATTATGCAGTACAGTATTTCACATTTCACTAATTAAGTACAATATCTCAACAATTTACAAGGACCAACACTTAACAAAAAAATTGAAATACCAAAACTACATTAAGTCATATTTATAGGGATTAAAAACCTATTTAAGCCTTAAAATTTAGAGCAAGTTGACTCCAGACATGGTACCTTAACAGGAAACTCTGATGGATTCCTCAATTCCAAAACAAGTTGTCGTAAATCTCCAGCATATGTCTTTCCAGGTAGAGGGTGAATGGAACCCTGAAGCTTGGGTATGCTCTGGGATTTTAGAAGAGGAAAAGCTGTTTTAGTTCAAACTTAGAGACTACAAAAGGGACTACTTAAAATTCATGTGGAAAAAAAGAGAATAATGAGAAAGGGTAGGATAAAAGCATGCACCTTAATCACCATAAATTTAAATTTCTCATTTGGCAAGTGATTTTTTTTCCTTCTTCCTTTTATAATCTTCTTTGGGTGGCCCAACTTAAAGTTGTGAAAGCCAACTATTGTACCAGACAATTTCCACCTAACACCAAGAATTTCAAGAGAACCCTCTGCCCTGGGAGTAACTGATAGTTGAATCTGGAAAACAAGTACTTGACAATGTTAATTTTGCAAAAAAAATGATAACTTGAAAATATAATACTCAAACAAACACATATATAAAAAGATAATAGCTACCAAACATATAGCAGAAAAGGAGATGAAAATTCACTGTAAATTTAATGTGATTCAGAGATTATTGCTAAAATAAACCTGTATCAGGAGGATACAGTGCCAGAATGTTGAAGACTGATGAAAAAGGAAATTCAATGGAAAAAGAAAATGTCCTGGGCAGTTAAGTCTCTCCCAAAAGTCCCAGCTAGAACAAACAATTATCTTCATTTTCAAGGACTGAAGTCTAGAACCATTATACTCAAGCTTCAATAATTGGAGATATGCACAAAATTAAGATGGAAAATGAATTTCTTGATTTTCCTCAATGCAACTCAATTTGCATATTTTAAGTCAAAACAAGCTCTCTCATACTAGAATTTGTCTCTAAAACAAAACAAACTCACCATGGTTGTTTCACCACCTCCTAGTAAGAAATCAACATCAGACACCATAAATGAGGAACTGTCAGAGCTCATATTCCCAAAGTGGTCAACCTCATTATCTTTCTCCACACTTGACTCATTCTCATCTGTAGTACCCATATGACAAAGTATACTAATGAATAAACATAAAAAAGATGAAAAAATTAATAAAAAAAATGGTAGAAGATATAAATAGAAATTCATAGCATACCTGATCTAACATCATCAGTACTGGCAGAATACTTGCATACAAGTGTAACACCAGATATGGGAATTGAGATTTGTAGAGGATTTTTAAATTCGATATTCACCGTCACAGCTTCTGCAAATGGGTGCAATAAAACAAACAATGCACCAATAATACATAAAGGGGGGGAAAGTCAGCCTATTGTTCTGATTCCTTAAACCATTTTAAAATATATATATATATATATATATATATATATATAAACAATTTTTTAAAAAATTTCCCCTTTATATTTTTATATTTTACACTAATATCAACAGGATTTACACAAGAAAGTCCAAATGCCATCAAATTTTAAAATTAATTTCTAGTAAAAATCAGTCACTTCATAAACTGACAAGTTCAATTCAATTCCCTAAATGAATGGAATCAATGGTCCTCCTCGAGTCCATTCATCTTCTGCAAAACTGGTAGGATAATGAAATATGGGAACTGTTTCAAGTTTTAACACACAATTACAATGAGTACAAGCCAAAAGTACTAGGTATATTTCAACTACTTAAATTAGCAATAGTTAAAATGTCACAACACATAAAATGTATATAGAAACGACATTTTAAAGGCGAGTTTCAAACAATTAATTTTGTTTAAATAATAAAGTATAATTACTTTTCAACTATATGTGTGTGTGTGTTTTTAAAATATTTGTAAGTCTCACTTAAAATTAAGAAGAAAAAAAACCTATGAATTTAGTCCTCAGCGTTATGTGTTACTGTATTAGCACATCATTTAAATTGTCGATATATTAAATCTTCAAAGAAAAAATAATAACCTAATTGGTTTGTCAACAAATAAATTTTTAAAAAAATTAAAATTCCACTACATTTATTTTTATAGAGGGCTAAAGTGACGACCCAAAAATACTATCTAGGAGAATAATTGACTGTGTTCACATGTTGAGAGTTGTAAGATTTGAACATAAAAACATTAATATCTTCATTGTAGACAAACAATTTTGCAAATGTTGTCATTTAAAATTTGTAGATACTACCGGTTAAAATTGTTATGTGAATTTCATTCCTGCCAACATTTTTCTAATTAATATCTTCATTAAAGATCCACCTAGTGGTGAAAGTTGGGATAAATACAGTGAGAGTTAGGATATATATACATAAAACTTAGGTTCGTTCTTTATTATTGCAGTTGCCAAAAACATCAATATCTTCATTGTAGACAAACAATTTGTCAAAAGCATAAATATAATTCAATGTGATTTTCTGTGATGCACAACAAGATGGTTCAATCACTGTTGTGGGCAGAATGTTGCATTATTATAGGCAACTACAAGAAAATTTGTCTCAAAGGAATACATCACATTATAGTTACTACTATAAGTAATAATATTGTTCCATTTTCATCCCAGACACAACTTGAATAACTAGACACCAATTACAGAAGATATAACATAAATGAAGACATATCCGCTATGAACTAGTGTATAACTAACAGTGACACATGCAACAGTTTCATGTGCATAATAAGGATGAAGAGCAATATTTAGAGGTCCAAAGTTCGACACCATTTTGATTTTTCCTTTCCCTTTAATTTGTATTTACCATCATTCCTTCATGAAGCCAGAACAGTATTGCTATTACATAAAATGTAAGGCAGCAAATGAACTTCTTATCCTCCATTAATTAGTTAAGAGAATACTGGAGAAAAATTCAAGTGAAATAAAATGAAATATAATGATTAAATTATCATCAAATTCTACCACATACCGCCTACAACACAAACATTGGATTGACTGTGCTTCTTTGGGATAAGCTTTGATTGCAACTCCAACCAATTTGTCTTGGCAGCAGAGAATGATGGTAGCATTTCCTCCTCCAAAGAACGCCACAAGCCTTCTCTAGTATTAGCCTGAAATGTTAGTTGCCAGAGAGTGGTGACACTTCAAGCCATCAAACTACAGCCATTAACTAATTTGTAACTTATGTGCAATAGAATCCATGAAACAGAAATGCTTCCCTTGGAAATTTGAAAGTACTACTACTAACACAAGTATTACAATGAAAACCCATGATATAAAGGTTATAGCAAAAATTTAATTGAGGACAAAATAAATTCCTAAAAATCCATTTGCAAACCACACAATGAGAATCATAATTTCCACTCTTTGCTTGTAATCACCTCAGCGAGGATTCATACTCAGAACCTACCATTATCTTTATTGAAGAATTGATTGCGCCACAAGAGTGCTCCTACTGTTCACATGGTATAGCATTGTTTTGGGCTAAAACTGGTGTTATTAATTTGTAAATGGGGAGTTATGTGGCCCACTCAGTAGTTTGTTTTAACAGTTCAAAGCAAACCTAAGCCAATTTCACAGTAAATGAAGCATATTGGCCATAATAAGCGGCTAAGATTGCCAGGACATGAGCATTTTAACTAGAATGATTCTTTAGTAGTTTGATCCACATGATCCATAGTTCCTAACAATCAGGTAAAGTCCTTTATAATGAAAAACAGAAAGATGGAAATTGGTCCGTTCATGCTTTCAAGTAATGTAAAGGGACATTTTAGATAATCAAAACCTATCCTTTGTCCTTCATCTATGTATTGAGATTTTCATGTTCAGTTGCTCTGTGGTTTTTTAACACAGAAATACAAACAAATAAGCAACTCAGAAATGGAACATGGCTTGCACTTGAAAGGGGAAAGGAAAAGGTGTTTCACACCTTTCAATAAGGTCTAAAGAACAAGGAACAAAAAATTCACCTTAAATCTTAAAATCAAGTAGAACATAGAATTTGAAAAAAAAAAATATTGGAATAAAAACTTAACCACTCAAGAGGCTAATTAGTCAATAGACGATTACTCATTAATAATTTTTTGAACAGCTTTAACTAGTCAAATGCTTAATTGTTCCTAAACTGTAAAATATTTTCATGAATAATCCTTCCTTGCAATTTCACTCAGAGAATGGGGAAGCATAGAATTGAATTCAACTTACAGCTGAAGGTGTTCCAAAAGTTCGGTAATCTTCGAAGATGACCTTGAGTGAAGAGATGTTGATTACAGGCAATTGAAGTTTTGTTACCTCAAACATCCGTCCAGTTTTCTATGATATACACGAAAAATTAAGACCACTGTCAAATTAATTAGCTTCTGTCCTAGCATCAACATGCATAAAACACTGAAATTATAGATTCATGCAAAGTAAATTCTGTGAGAAATTACAAATTACAACAAATCAAATTATTTTGCTTGTTCAGAAAAATATTATACAAACGATCAGGTTCTAATTTCTATATTATGATATCTGAAAAGGCAATAGAGGCACTATCACCTCCACAATTTGAAGAAAGTCGCCCAGGAATAATTCCTGTGTTGTCTTGGACTGGTGACTACAGGCCAGGATTTCCGTCATATGCTTGACAGCCACGTCATACATCCCAAGAGAAGCATACCACCTAAAACAATCATCTCGATTAAGAAAGTTCAAAGAATGTTGGTACCATACTTCTTGATTAAAAAAAAACAAAAACATTATAGCTAAACCAAGTCTAACTTACTGTCCTATATGGAAATGAACATGATCATTTATATAACTCCAAGTAGTTCCTCTAAAAACAGAAAGAGCGCTTCTGTATGTTCGAATTGCATGTTTGATCTGAGCATGTCGAGGTCAAGGATAAAAAATTAGTAAGGAAAAGCAATAGTGCAATACATTATGAAATAGGAAGTGGGGTGTCTGCATATTGTTGATATCCCAATACCTGATCACACTTTTTATACTGCTCACCAGAAAGCACTAGATGAAATCCATATTTGCGTAACATAGAGGGTTTAGACAACAAGTAGCAATACGATGCTTGTTCAAGCATCACAGCAGAATGTAGGATATCCTAAGACAAGGAATTGGTCAACAGCAGAAAACAATAATCCCGAATTACAATTATTTTTATTTTTATAAAAAAGAAAGCACTACCTCACCACAAATACGAAAATAAACAGTAGCTGCCTCCTTATATTGATCACGTGCCTTTAACATTTCTATCCACCACAGACCACATCGTGTTGCATTTAGCTGACCCAACGATCCAAGTTTCTGGAAATATTAAGTTTATTAATCAAAAAGAGAATGCAAAAGAAGTATAGCAGTAACAGAGCATTACTAGAAAAAACATGTTACTCAATCTTTCTCATGATCCAAAATAAACCATACATACTAAATATGTGTTAAAAGCATTTTCCATGCAATACTCAGCTTCCTTTCTTGATTGATCCAACATGAAGTACGTAAGTCCCATCATTTCCTGAAAAAATAAAGTAGGCAAACAGATCGATGCATTTCAGAACATTCTACAATCAGAAAGTTTATAATATGGCATTGGAAAAATCAAAGTTACATAGTGTTTGGTTGGAGGGAAATGAAGGGGATGGGGAGTGATCTTTCTAAACTTTTGTTGTTTCGTTCAATTCTTAGGAGGGGAGGGGAGCAAAACCCCTCTTCATCTATTTTTTTTCTCCCCTCCAATATTGGGGGGATTTAGAGGGGAAGGGAAGGGGATTTAAAACATTTTAACTGTAATTATAAGGATACAAATGTAAATGAATTTTTAAAATCCCTCCCCTTGTGAACCAAACAAGAAAATAGCTACCTCCCCTCCCCTCCTTTGAACCAAACAGTCCCTTAAGGAACTGCACCACTAAGAAAAAGAACACTCCAAAAAGAAGTGTTTCTTGTAAAATATTTTTTCCTTTTTCTTCAGATAGGGAATGATATGATAAGTGCAAATAAGTAATAGAATAAAACTACAATGTCGAAGAACATCTTTAATAATCAATAGGCACATTAAGCATGACTAATAAGGGCATGAAGTGCGTCTGAAATTCTGAATACTATGTAACTTTACTTTAAAAGTCAGTCAGATCATTTTGATGACAAGCAAAGAGCCATGTCAAGTATCTCATCTACAATATTTCCAGTGTTTCAATGTTTCATATTTTAAGAAAAAGAATGAATCCCTCAGTAAGAACATAACACAAAAGGGTAATAGAGATTCAGCTAGTTAGATAAATCATAGAATTAAATGAAGGGAACTTATTCCTTATTTTGGGAGAAAAACTGAATCCAATTCAACATCCTTCCACTGCTTCTCTACAGAAAATCCTAATCTAAGTAATTTGAACCCATGTAACAACCATGCATCATCAGAAAACCCACTGCATTTGGAATATAAAAAATAAAATTACCTGCACACCAGCATAACGCTTCCAGGCTTTATCAATCTTGTAATCGGTGGAAATTAGGCGATAATTTGACAAGGCAAGTTCATAATCTCGTAACATGAAAGCATAATCACCCAAAACTCGAATCTGGGATTCAATGGAATTAAAGTCATACCTTCAACAATGGAAACCAAAACCATATTAGAAAAATGCAAGAAATTGAATGATACATAGCATTACATGTATATTCTATCATAAGATATACTCCCTCTGTCCCTAATTATAAGACCCTTTCAACTAATTCACACCCCTTAAGAAAAATAGTTAATTTAGTTAATCACGCTAAATCTATCAATAATTTGTACTATCATTCTAAAATTATCCTTTTATTATCTCTCTATTCACTTAATTGCTTATCATTAATGTTTGGAGAGAGAATAATTAAGCAAGAGTATGCAGGGGAAAAAAATAATTAATGCATCTAGAAATTAGAAAAGGGTCTTCTAAAAAGGGACAAACAAATTTCTGGAAAGAGTTTTATAATTAGGGACAAAGGGAGTAAATAAATAAATATAACATACGTGGGACCATTGAGAGAATCTGCACCGTCTTCTTTCCCTTTTCTCCACCATAAATTTTTTATTTGGTTTTTAAACCCTTTTCGTGTTGCAGAAACCTAAAAAAAAAAAAGACATTACAGAAAAGGGTAAAGGACAATCAGAATATAGGTCAAAATAATAAATATTGGGTCTGAAATAACAAATTCAAAACATGAATTCAAAAAGGGCAAAACATAAAAGACCTGTTGATTGAGTAAACGAATTTTTTGCTCCATATTTGGAATGATGTACTTGGATGCTAAATCTTGCATTAGATCTTTTATCTGCTCTCAAGGCAACAAAAATGGGTAGCAAAAAATGCATCTACAATGTAAGCATGAGTCCTATATAATGAATCTAACAGCATTGCTGGTCGCAAAAGCAATATACCTCGTTGATATCATCAATGTTGAGAAAGCAACCAAGATCTTGACTAGGAGTAGGTGAGGCATCAGTTATCTGTTACAAATTTCAGGAGACAACAGACTAAATTGCATACTTTCATATGAATGAAACCAAAATTTTATATTATTTTAGCATAGGTTCAAAAGGGCAAAAGAAAAAGGAAAAGCATGAGGCAAGGAAGATGAACTAAATAATCATATTTTTATTTTGGAAAAGAAGAAGCACCTACAAGTCCTCCCCAAACAAACTTACATATGAAGCCCAAGGATTATCTTGAGTTTTGATTGGAGTATCCAGGGAAGAATTAATGCAAAGCAACGAACAGTCACTTGCCCCAAATGTACTCCTCATATCTGTCAATATTTTACTAGCTCTGTCGAAGAAGAAGAATAAGCAACTCGAATAAGTTTAACACTACATACAACTAATAAATTAATTCCCACGGGAAAATAATGATTAGTGAATGCCCAAGATAGCATTAGGTTGCAGCAAACAACTGTCAAGTTTTTCTAATAAAACAATTTTCACTTTCAATGTTAATTACCACACTATGAAATTATGAGAACAAGTGATTGGTCATAGATAAGAAATGGGAATTGCAAAGAATCAATTTGGTTTATACCAAGAAAGTCTACAACAGAAGTCATTTATCTTTAACAGGGATTGATGGAAAGTTACCAAAGCAAAGAAAGAGACTTACATATGGTTTTTATTAACTTGGAAAAAGCTTATGATCAAGTGGCAAGAGGTGTTAAGGAAGACTATGAAAAAGAAAGGTGTTCATGTGGCTTATATTTGGGCTATACAAGACATGTATGAGAGAGTAACTACTAGTGTGAAAGTTCCAAAAGGTGAGACTAAGGACTTTTATATTGGGATGGGATTATATTAAGCTCATCCTTAAGTCCTTGTTTAATCTATTTTCTGATGTTTTTTTTTTGAACGGCCAAAAATATCATATAATATATAAGAATAGTACCAGAGGTACTACAAAGATACAAAAGAACAAAAGAAAGCCATAGGCTTAGGCTAAGGAATAAAGCCTACATAAACCTCCCCATCAATAAGCATTACAAGATCCAGCCACCCTTCCCTTACTAGGTGAAGGCAAGAGACATGGATGAGGACCATTGTTGAAACGGAACAGCAAAGCCCTTTTCCCATCCCCTCAACCAAGACCAAGTTCTAAAAATAGCGATATCCACCAGCTTTGAAATAGAAAACTGTTGATTATTAAAAATCATGTCGTTCCTATAATACCAAATAGAAACTATTGCTGCTATCCACCAAATCTTCCACTTTCTGTTAGTAGCCTTAGGAGCAGCCAAAGAGAAATGCTGAGTGAAGTTGTCCACAGGCCTACAGTGCAAGACTCTTGCTTCCTGATGTGCTTACTAGGGGCATACAAAAGATTATCCCTAATTGCAAACTTTTTGCAAATAATATAGTTTTCATTGAGGAATCAAGGGAAGCAATTAACTTTAAACTTGAGCTTTGAAGACAGATTTTGGAAACAAAGGATTTTCACATAAGTAGGAGTAAGACAAAGTATATGCATAGCAATTTTAGCAAGAGACAAGAGGAATATGACTTGGAAATAAAAATGCGAGAAGTCATACCTGTCTGCAGGGCCATCTTGATTATCATGCACTAACAAGTAACGCTTTGAAACTTTTGGATCCATTGCACCATCATTAAGAAGGGAAGGAAGCTTGTTGGTATTAAAAAGGTCAACAAATCTGCTAATAGGTTGTTCATCCTTTGATGAAACAGCTACAAGACCTGCAAGTTATTTTCAGGAGGAAAGATAAATAAATCAGAAAAGATACATTCAGAAGAAGGAAAGTAGAAGATAAATTCAAAAGCTAATTATGTATTGATACTAGTATACTACTATGTAAGTTAAAAAAGAAGAGCTCTAACTGATCCCAAATCTTACATATCACAGGATGGTCAAATGCTTCATGGTCTGAAAAGGAAGCCACACGAACAAGCTCTTTATTGAGAAACCGAAACCAGGAAGGTGTATTTTGGTATTCAGAACCTACAAAAGTATTTGTCAATCAAACCAAGTCTTAGACAATGACAGAACTAAACTACCTTGACATCACACTTTCACAACACATTTCAGCACTGTAAACAAGTGGTGCCTAGCAGAGCAATAATATTTGCTCAACCTTGTCTTGTTCAATTAAAGTTTAATGAAACTAAAAAGCTCAGTGTCCGAGCTCAGCTCAATTCCAACCCCAAGCAATTCAAAATTAGTTATATGATGTGTATTGTATAGCTGTACATTCATCCATATATAAATTAAACTACTATAACTAATAACTAATTATTTTACCATGCAAAAGCCAAGTATATGAACAGAAAAAACACAAAAAGAAACACATATAGTGGAATGTCACTTACTCGACGAAAATTCATGATTAATTTCCGACACATCTGAACAAGACTCAGAAAACTCTTTCTCCCCTGCCTCTGTGATAACTTGCTTCAGCTGCTCTTTAGCTACCTAGTAAAAAGGTGCGGATACACAAATAGAACCACATAATAAATCCTAAACATCGAAGAAGGCGCGGAATATTCAACAACTCTACGAAGCAAGCACATCCTAAACATCGAAGTCGCGGCATTGATAAAAAAAAAAAACGCGCGAGCAAGGAATTACCTTCATATCGGGCTTCCTCACATCGGAAGCGTAGAACAAACGCAATTTGAACTTGTGAAGGCGATAAGGTTGGTCACTGGCGGTCCTAACAGGAACTGCGCGAGGGAAAACGGAACAATGCTAGTGAGGAGTTAGAAGGCGTAACGGATTACGAAGATAAATAGGATTGAGAGATGAGGTTACCGTCGATGTTGTTGAAGGAGCAGAACGGCGTTAGCGTCTGGAGGAAGGAGAGGCCGTTCTTGAGGGAAGCTTCTTCGACGGAAGGAGTTGAGAGGAGCATGACCACGGGAGTGATCTCCTCCAATAGCATTTGCCCCAGCGGCGTCATCGCCGGATCCATCATCACCGGCGACACTGTGGTGTGAGGGAGATGCAGAGCAGATCGGATCTCTGCTGCCGTCAATGGCCAACGGGAACCCACACAACACAATACACAGTTCAATCTAAAAGGAAAGGTTCTCTTTGCCCTCCACGACGTCGTCTCGTCTATCGGAGTCCAGGCAAAGATTAAATAAGGAGACAACTATTATAAAGAAAATAACTATATTATCTCAATTATTATAACATTTTATTTTAATTTTTAACAATTAATATATCTTTTAAAAAAAATTACACTTCAACTATTATATATATAAATAATTTCTAACATCGGATACAAAGTATTTTTTTGCATTGGTTTATATAATTTTTTTATAAAAGAAATGAGTTTAATTTTGTATATATGCCCCGTAAAAAAATTATATTTTGTATTATCAATTCATCAATAATTTTGAAGGTATAATTAGAAATTGTAAAAAATGATAAAGACCATAGTACCAGTAGTCTCATTTGACTTAAAAAAATGCAAACAAACTATAGAAAAAATGAAAAACATAAATAAAAAAGTCTAACAACGTATAAATCCACAACAACAATCTTAAAGAAAGTAAGATGAAAATATCAAGAAAATTTAAAAATAATATTAAAAATAAAAGTGAATTAACAAATGGATGTTGTGTTATTTTTTTTCGAGAAAAAACAAATAAAATAAGAGAATATTTTTTTATCGAGAGAAATGTTAATTAGTTAATTTTGTTAGAAATTAATCTATAATATCTTTTTATTTTCTTCTTTCTTCACTTTTCCTCAATAATTTACCGGGCCGATCTTATATATCTTCTGCAAATGATAAATGAGAAAAGATGATAAAAAAATAAGAGAGATAAAGAAGTTATAGAGAAACCTATTGTAAAAGATCATGTCTACCTCAATTCATAAGTTAACTGAATGCTAAATTCATTCAACCAAGTGAGCCAACATTTTCTCAACAATAAATGTTATGATATGAGTGAGACAAATTAACTCAAATTGAAACTGGCTTTTTACACCCCTACTAACAATAACTCTATTCTTTTCTGTTGAAACAATAAAATTAATATTTCACTCGAGATTCAAGAACAACAAGCACCACACTAGTTGTGCCATTCTTACTCTTATTTTTCTATTCTCATACCCTAGATTCTTTTAATTAAAATTCTTATTCTAACACCCTCCCTCTCATTATATTTTCTCTTAATCACATACCCCTTATTATATTTTTTACAAAAATATTATCCACATAAGCACGTTTCCATTGTTGACAACACAAAATAGAAATGTGTTCCTGTTTTGCAATGGGGTATCATTAAAACACAAAATGGAGATAGATTTCCATTGGATATATGATTTCATTCATGTTGTGTATCACAAATAGATGCACATTAGAAACTCATTTTCCATGTGATTCATAACGAAAATGCATTTTTGTTGTTTATCACACAACACGAATGTGATTTCATTGTATGTGATACATACACTTTTTGGAGCTTACTGTGTCAATGTTGGGATTCATCATTCAACAAGACGTGATTGAGCTTCTAGCCAGCTATACTTACAAAAAGCCTTCATGTTTATTCCTTTATGCCAGATCTCTTAATACTCCGAGAAAATCTCCAATTTTAAATTTTAAGCGCCTTGGTTCAAAACTATCTAATAATACAGTAATTACTTAATAAAAAGATTGTGTTGTTAATTTTTTTAAAAAAAAAATAGGATTTGGACATTTCAAAAAATACTTATTTTACAAGACAACTCTTGTGACGTGATTTGCATTTTTGCAATATCAGCTGTACTTTATTTGATATTGTTTGTCTAAGTTAATTAATGGGAAAGATAAAAAACAAGAAAAAAGAAAAAAGAGAAGAAGCATTCATTCGCAACAAGTAACGTTTGCTTCCTGGTGGAGTGTCATTTGCTATTTCATTGATATACTACTATAGTTGTAAATTTGAAAAGAGTTGCATGATCCGAGAAGCTCAAGATCCAAGCAATAATAACTATCTCTTATTATTATTATTTTGAAAGAGACATTCTTTCTTAAGAAAGTGCCTACTCAGTTTAATCCCATGTGCCCCTTTCTTGAAGAAGAGTCGAACTATTAGCGTACTGCATGTACATTAGTGAAGTGAAGCGAACGAATTAAAGTTGACATAACTTACAAGATTGAACTATGCATTGACCGAAAATTTTTGTTTAATTTCCAGTCAGATTACTTCCTCTTTAACTTTATATTATATAGAAGAAAAGATGAGTGAAGCACTTCGTCTAACAAAAACAACGCTCCAAAGTACTGACATAAACCAGAGTTCAGAATGAATCAAAACAGGAAGCATTATTTGTAGTTCATTGCATAACAAACAAGCTTGGTTTAAATTCTAATAGATATCAGTTTAATCACAAATTAAGCAGCGTAGAGAATAAGCCAAAGCAAATCAACAGTTTCAAAAGAAACCAATAGTGGAATCAGTAAAAATTAATGCAAAAAAAAAAATATATTAACTTATTCAGCGCACGAGGGCGCTGAACAATGATTAGGAGGCAACATTAAAAAACTATAGTATATATGAAGCTGTGATTTCATTTTGCTTGATTAGTATGGAAAAAGCAAGATGAGAGAAATATGTGATAAGGCTAAATATTTCTATTTTCAAGAGTCAAGGGATTCAGATTGGGATATCGATGTTAAACTTTTGTTGTGGGATCTGCTTCTCATATACCTAAGCTGTTGGTTGTTGAAAGATGAGACTTGAAATCATGCTACCGAGGACTTTGCCTCCCCAATTTGCCTCCCCAATCCCCCCACATCTCCACGAATTAGACACCGACACCATGCATCAGCCCGCGGGCCAGTGACAACACCTGGCCTATGCATGTTCATGTGCATGGCCGCGTATACATATCCAAATTCCCTTGATCTCACGTGCATTATTTTTTAAAAACAAACTTCACCCCAAAACACTCAATAACTCAAGTTTCATCACCCCACATATAATTAATTAAACTCTAGTTAGCCTTTTGCACTTCACCTTAATTTCTTGGTATATATATATATATATCAGCCCACTAAAGAGAGAGAAATGAAGTAACATGATGGAGAAATGGTGGAAGGCTAATAATGTTGAGATTTCACCAAATTGTCCTAGGTGTGGTTCTACCAATACCAAGTTCTGCTACTACAATAACTACAGTTCAACTCAACCACGGTACTTTTGCAAGGGCTGCAGAAGATACTGGACCAAAGGAGGATCCCTCCGCAACGTGCCGGTTGGTGGTGGCTGCCGCAAAAGTAGAAGCGCTAAGTATAATAAGACCTTCAGACAAGCCAATAACTCAGTTGGCTATTCTGATGATTTAATGGCCTCACCTAATTCAGTGGTGTCAGATGCTCCAAGTATTGATCTAGCACAAGTTTATGCGAGTTTTCTCAACCAGAAGCCAGATCAAGCCGTCCAAACAGTTCGCTATCCTAACGAACCAGATTATTATTCATGCCTATTGAACACTACTGATTTTGGCCATAGTGCTCTCTCTGAAGAAGAACTTGGTCTCACTGATTGTTTGCATTTTCATGAACAATCCACAGAATCACATTTCGGTGAGAGTTTCCAAATGTATCTTTTCGGGTTCAACTCTATCCATAATCATCAAGAATATTACAGTAGCAGTTATGATACCACAAATAATACAAATTTTGAGTTGCCACAGTTGCCTGGTGAAGAGACAGAAATCTCACACGGTGATATGTTGTGGTCCAAATCCAATTCTGAGATGATGCTCGATCATGCTTTGCAAGCCTCCCAACCGCCCCTTTTTGGACCTCAATCTCATGATGCAGACTTCATTATGGGAAATTGTTGGAGCCACTTCGATTTGCCAAGGGATGCTTCTTTTTCCACGCTTTGATAATATGTATGATTCTTCAATACTATTGCCTCAATTTGTTTTGCTTCTTATATGTAATTTATAGTTTATGTATAGGTTCGGTCAAATCCACTAATAAATAATTTGAATATGTAAGCAAATACAGTCTTAATTTGTGCTATATGTTCCATAATTACTTAATAAGGATCAAAAACTCTTTTCTATATATCTTGATGAACACATTTCAATATCTGTACTTCAATCTAGCTCTACAGTTTTGAGTTTATATATATATATAGATCCGTTTTACTCTTCTTAATCATTTAAACCTAAAAACACGGAGAAAGATAAAGCAGAAGTATAAAAACAAATAGATTTCATTAGGATTGAAAGCTGAAAGAAAAAGAAAAAAGCCCAGATGAACTATTTAATATTGAATCGTAACAGTAGAGCTTTTTTTTTACACCACAGTAGAACGGTTAAGCAGAAGGAATTATTCAATCACTTCTTTTTTTTTCCTAGCAATAAGAAATTTATCTGTAAGCATCAAAACTCACATCACTTCCTTTAATTACAACTTTCCAGCAATTCCCCGAATTGAATTGAATTACCTGAGCAATTAATTGGGAGAGTTACAAAGAATAATGGGCTTCAATTGAAACCATCAATGAATTTATGTGAACGTGATTCATGAGATTAATAAGATTGAACAATTGGCTTCAATTAAATTAATTATATGTAATGGTGTCGCATGCTAGGAGGAGGTGGAGTTTTCGGGGTCTGGGCTTTTTCTTCCTTCAACTTCCAATCCTAAATAAAATCTATTTGTTTTCTTTTTTATCTTTAGGTAATTATGAATAAGATCCTTTAAGAAATCTCATTAGTGTGAGCACTTTATACAAAAATAATTAATTTTTTATTTAAAATATTATTATAAAGTATATACCGTTGGATTATTTTATATCAACGGGTTAAATTTGATATAAATCTAATGACTTTAGTGTAAATGAATTATATAAAATATATACCGACTTGGTAAGGATTCCTCTCACTAATTTATCTCGACATTATTTTGATGTGAGACTTTAATCTATCTTATTTTTTCAAATATTCATAAATATTTACCGGTATTCATGGGTTTGCAAAAATGCGCAGACAATTGTTTATGGGAGTACTTGGGATTGGCGGGACAAGTATGGGTTTTTCATATTAGTTTTGGTTTGGGTCTAATAATTGGAGGCTGATTAGTGATTTTTGGCATTTTCTTAAGGTGCTTTGAATATATTGATTTTTTTGGTTGCAATTTTGACTTATGTTTTTTTTATATATATAGGCAGTAATTTTCTCTTATGTAACCACCGCTTGACACATATTGTGTTAAGTCTTTGGAGTTTGGAAAGATGCGATTATTTAACAATAATAATGTTCACGTTCGCCCATATAAAAATAAAAATACAAATTGTACTTTAACCCTTATGTACACTAGCTAATAACATGACCTAATATATGGCATATGGTGATTACACTAATTTGATTCTGCTTTATTAATCGAATAAGTTGATTACGTAGTAGTAAACTCCAATTATGCCCTCTACTTGCGATTTATATAGAAACTTCACTAGTCTAGAATGTAGGTTAATTACTTTGACTATTGATTTGAAATTTTAAATACTACTAGTAATTTTGTGTTGAGGCAGAAGTCTTTGACAATTGTATGGGTCAGCAGAAGGGTACTAACTTATGCTGTTTAAAATTATTAAGTGCTGAAACCCAAATCAACTGTACGAAGAACTGATCAATATTAATGGCCAAGACGAGCTAATAATATTGGTCTCTTTTTCAGCTTAAGTTGGTCAGAAAATCATATTCAAATATATACTACGTTCGTTCACGTTCACGACTATATTGACCTTAAACGAACAGAATATGACACAGAGAATTTAATAGTAGAATTTATGAACCACATATTATTTTGTAGCGAGCTGACCACCAGCCCCACCACAGTGTCTTTCTTTTGGGGGGGGAGAGGTATTCAAACTTTGAAAGTCTGGACAAACTGAAACTACTTCAAATTAAAGAGAGCAACCACCCTACATAAAATATATATGTGCAACACATTGTCCTTCAAAATTAAGCTCTGGCCCCTCAAGTACGATAACAAACGTTTTAGCTTATATATACACAAATTGATGAAATTAATACTTACATTAATATATTGATCTTATAATTATTCTTAGTAGACAATGATCTTATGATCACCGTAAAATAGTCATAGACAGCATAGATCACTGACGGATTGGCAATACCTTGTGCAAGCTTATACAAATTAATTATTAATACTGTATTATTAATTATGAAGTGGTTTGACTAATTCGTGAGCATTATTGCTTTGGAAAAATTAATTATCTGTTGTCATTAATCCAGCTCTCGCCGCAGCTTCAGATTGATCGGGCAGTTGTTTCCATGCCATTATTTTTCGGACATCGAATGGATTCTTCTGTTTATTATTTTTGGGTCAATATGTATAGATCGATGAACAACTTTATTACTAACAAATCATATTAGGTTTCAAACTTTACAATGGATTTCAGTTTGAACGTCACATTCACAACTAGGGGCTCTCATTTTCTAGAAGAACATATATCACGATTGATTTGTTGAAGGAAATCAAACCTTTTATTCAAAAAAATCCAACAACGTACTTGCAAGCACTTGACAAATTTTTAAACTATAACAAATTTCGCGATCCTTCTTTGTTGAAGTAGTCTGAGGTGCGTATCACAACTCAATCATTCCTAACCAACGCAACGACTCTAAGAGTGTTGAGTGCAAGAAAAAATTAACATTAATCATACAATCATGCATAGACAATTTTTTTTTTAAGTATAACTACTTTCTTTTGTCCAGGGCATAATTATCTTTTATGCGAATAATACTTGAATTGGAAATATTCACGGTAAGGTAGAGCTCTTCCAATAGTTTTTATTTTTTTCCATATACAAGAGAAACTAAATATATATACTACCCAAATCAACTACTCGTTGATAAATACAATGAATTTTAATTATACATATCAGAAATTGATCTTCATATAACTGCATGTATATGATTTTATGATAAAGGTTTGCATTTCTTACTAAATGCATTTCTATAGTATACTATGCAGAGAAAAAATGTTTCTATATAAATTATATATCTCTCTCACACACATTTATTATTAAAACTATAACATATATAAAAGCATGTGACTCTAAGTAACAGCACTAAAAGTTCCTTTCAACTTTTATCAATACTACTTTCATTTGATATGCCTCGACAATCACATGTGAACAGTGAGTTATGTGAGTATTAAAAGTTCTTATTTTGCTTTCCGTAAAAAAAAAAAAAGTTCTTATTATGCTTTTTTCAATTTATTCAATAAGTCCAGTTCCCCAAGTTAGTTATGTGGGCAATTACAATTTCATACTCAAACAACATTTTTAATATTATAAAGGAACAAGTTTCTTTTTGACAGGTAATGGAAGAAGTTTTTAATATGATTTATATTTAACAAAATATTATCGTTACGAAACAATTAATTAAAGCCCTCCAAATTAGAATCAGTTGCTTAAATGGAAGTAAATTACTTTAAAAAGTAATTTAATTACCTCAATTGTGATTTGGCCACGCCATGTGGTGTACAACTATAGCATTTTCTTTAATCAATTAAGACATGCCCACCATATTCAATAATAATAAAAAGACATGTCCACAATATTCAATAATAATAATAACAAAGACATGCCCACAATATTTGCTTGCTCCAAATTCAATTTTTAGCATTTCAACTTTTCAAAAAGTCATTGAATTTAAAAGGGAAACAAAAAAAAAAGAATTGAACTCAAAATCTGGAACAAAATCGTGATTGATTAAC
This sequence comes from Glycine max, assembly GCF_000004515.6. Taxonomy (NCBI): domain Eukaryota; kingdom Viridiplantae; phylum Streptophyta; class Magnoliopsida; order Fabales; family Fabaceae; genus Glycine; species Glycine max. The sequence goes on along the minus strand of NC_038255.2, from coordinate 46,248,892 downwards.
CCTTTCTTCTTCTCATTTCTGTGTCAGCTTATAGCAAAACAAAAATCCATTACACAATTGTCAGGAAATACAAATCAAAACCTGAATCTCACTACCCACCTATACTTTTTTTGTGGGGCAATCAATGCTTAGTTGCACCTCATATTTATAACTTACACCTAACTGTATCCTTTCCAAATAATTCTGTACATTAAAATTTCTAAAAGAGGCACCATTCAAAATTCTCGTTTTGTTTCACACATAATTCGGGTATGAATTAAGCAAATTGTTCGGTATGCATGGAGAATTCCTCCACGCCCGAGCATGCAATTTGAGTATCTCTCTAGCTTTTTCCTTAGCCCTGTTTCCACTATCCACCTGAAGCACCAAGCACAATTTCGCGACCACACCGAGTTTCAGCATTTCTTGAACAACATGTGGAGTCGCAGAGAACCTCGAAAGAGACAGAATAATCTTAACAGCTCTATCATTCGCCAAAGTCGAAACCCTTAGAATCTTTTTGGACACAATGGCAAGACCTGCTGCATGGCTCAAAAGTTCTGCTCTTCCCTCAGCACACTGGCATAGCAGCTCCAACAACACCAGCATCATCTCACAAGGCTTTCTCTCCTTGCAATCGAGAAGAAGCTCAATCAAAACAGGAACAGCAGCTGCTTCCACAGCTCTGATCCTGTTCCTCCCCCAAGGAGAGAATTGGATCAGGGTTTGAAGGGTCGCCTTTGATGTCTTCTGTGAAATTTGATCCTTCAGGACTTGTACCAGTTCGACAAAAAGTTCTTGTCTTAGATGCAATAGTTGCACTGGTTCAGCCACTTCGGAAATAGATTTCAACAAGAACACAGCATAAGCGCGTGATTCAAAGAACCCCTTTTGCATGACTCTTGTTAAAGACTCAATAAACTCGCCGTTTCTGAAGCTTAAGAGAGTCTTCAACCCTTGTTCGGATAAATGAAGATTATGAAGCAAACTCAACGCTTCATCGCATGCACTTGTTTTCAACTCGAATCCAGATCCGTCGTTTGAGTCAGCCTCATGTGAAGAATCAATGTTGCGGTTGGTGTTGATTACAATTGATGCTAGAAACTCAACAGCGCCAGAAGCCTCCATGCACCGCTTATTTGTTTCGCTTCCGGAAGAGATGGATTTGAGTCTTCTGAGGCATGTGAGAGGGGAATGAGAAGCGTCTTTGAGAAGCTTCGAAATTTGGTTCTTGTTAACGGGGGGTTTAGGGGTTGGGATCCTTTCGATGCCGTGAGAAGCGTTCATGGAACACCACGCTTGGATGAGTCTACGAAGGGTGTGGTTTGGTGTGAGATCGGTGTAATCTATCAAGGGCAGTTTGGTAATGGGGCATGTCGTGTTTTTCTTCGAGAACAGCCAGGTTTCGATGCTTTCACGGTCGTAGGTGATGCCCGTTGAGACCGTCACTGGATCCTTCATGATATCTAGCGAAATGGGGCAGAGAAAGAACGAAGGAACATCGATTTCGTTCATGTCCAAGTAGATAGATAAAATTAACCTTAACCTTGCGTAGATCAGAAAAGGAATTGAAGATGAGTTTGTGAACAGAAGGAGTTGTTGTTATGAGTTTGAAAACTTTGGAGTTGAGAAATGAGAGAGAGGTGTGGTGGTGTTTATATACACAAGTGCGTGTGCAAAATGTGGTGAAGTCAAAACACGGAATAAAAAAAAAAAAACAGAGCCTCCATTTGAAGAGAGAGAGAGAGAGAGAGAAAGAGTGTGCGATGACTTTTCCAAAAGAAGGAAAGTCTCAACTGAGATTGGGTTAACGTTACCCAGTCGTTGGTGAACACGTACATGAAACAAAAACATGAACAGAAAAAATGAGTGAAACATTTAATGCACATGGGAGAATTAGCTACTTGACAGCTTTACCTGTCGTATTCTTTACTGTCTATCAACTTGTTTCCTTCTTCTTCTTCTTTTTTTATCAAACAATTTGCTTCTTTTCATCCTTATCCTCAACAGCAATGAAAATACTACTTGTGATGCATATTAATTTTGTTCTCTCTTTTTGATAAAATTAATTTATAAAATAAAAATTAGTTTTTTGTGTAAATTTTTTATTTTAATCGAAAGTTTAAAAGATTTGACTTTATTTACTTAATTTGTAGATGTTATTGTTACATTTACTATTAAATATATTTAATGAACAAAAATATTATTTGACTTAAGACTAATTTTACCCGTCCCTAACTTGACTTTCAAAATTAACAAAACTTGGTAAACACTTTAATTTAGAGTTCAAGCTCAACTTTTTCCACTCTAAACATCATTTGTTGGACGAACCAGATTAAGGTTCCCTTGTTTTGAAGTTGATTACATTATATTTTGCTAAAAACGAATATTAAATCATTAAACATATTCGAGATGTGTGTTTAAATTAATCTCAATTATATATTTTTCATTGGAAAGTATGAAAACTATTCTCAATGCTATAAAGGGGATTAATTTTAATCTTCACTAAAAAAACTAGTGCTAAAAAAACTTTTTGGAATATCCTCAAATAAGTTAAAAAATTATTATAGGAAATAAAAATCATTTTAATAAATGAATAAAAAGTAGAGATTTATAAAAACACTCCTTACAAATGCATATATTTATTATAGGAAATTGATTAAGGAACGATAAGTAAAAAAATTACTTCAAAATAAAACGATACTTAATTAAAACTATCAAAGTAACTAGTTAGAAGGATGTCTAGAATTATGTTGGTTGCAAAAAGGATGCATAGAGTGATTTTGATTAAAATACCGTATAGTTTTTTAGTGCTATTATTAAATTTTTAAATGAATTTTATAATTTAATTTTTTAACCGATTCCCTGCATTTCTAATTTGTCTTATTGGTATCCTTACTTTATTAGTGGTTATTCAAATTTCGTTAATTTTTCTTTAACTATAGAAATTTATTTTAAAATATAAATAAATTTAATTATATGGATTTATTTAACAAATAATTTAATGTAAGAGACTTATTTAAATACTAGACAAAATTATAATTACTAATACAGTGATTTTTATCTAAAAGGAAATGTTTAGCATTTGGGTGCTGGGCGACAAAGTAATGTGTATATTTCCACCACATAAAGTGTGTACAAATTAAATAGCGTAAAGTAAAATGAAATCATTGGGCGTCGTGTCTCATGAGTCTTCAATTCTTACTATCTTCTTCATTTGATCTAATAAGTAATAAGTACCAACATATATATACTTTGACCAAGTACTCGTCCCCCCCTTTTTTTAGACTTTATTAAATTGCATTTTATTGAAATGCCGGCACAATATTTTTATTTTAAATTACAAAAGTTATAACAATAAATTAACTATTTTAAACACAGTTTTATTATTAATTTAAAATTACTTTATACGATTTGAATTGCATCTTTATTTAAAGATTTTAATTAATAATTTCATGTTCTTAAAATAAATAATAATCTTAAATTTATGTACAACAAGCTCGAAGGCAAATAATACTTTTATATATAACAAATCGATAGTAGTTGTTTAACATACAAACAGTATATGCATGAGTACATGACATGTCCAAATGAATGAAGACAAGTGAATTTATTCTGGTTAGTGCATGTCGTATTCTTTTCTTTGAGGGCTTGTAACTCCCAAATACCGTAGTGGCTATACAATATCAAATTGTTATATTAAGTATATTACTCTAAAGGTGAGTTTTTTAATTATTTCCAATTTCCTACTATATATAGAATGAAAGCAATAAAATTCATGCACGTTAATTGTAAGTGTTTTCAGTTAGGTCAATCACCTCATCTGTGTTTAAGAGATTCTAGAGGACAATAACATGGAATATAAAATATTCTACATTTGAACATCTTGTATATTATAGCTCATTTTCGGCTTCGGATTTGAAAACTTTTTTATATTTTACTACGAGGACTGAAATATGAATGCAAACTATTCCCAGGATTATATATTTTCTGTCGCACAAGGTTCCTATATATTAAACAATATAAAATCACCTTAATTATAATTTTTAAATGCTTTTTAATTCTTAAGTCATGCTCTTAAACAATATAAAATACCTTCATATTTTCCCAGGGATCAACTTTTCTACCTGGCATTTCATAAAATTTGAAATAATTGTTTTTTTATTATATCCGATTGAATTTTGAAATTATAGTACCAATTATTTCTCTTGTTAGTCTTGTGCTCTACACAATGATTGATTAGTTTTTCTTGAGAATTGGATCTAATCTTTGTACCCTTATATATCCCTTTTGATATTTGATCACTAGTGACATGAAATCGGATTCTAAGTAAGACCGAAAAGTAATCTTAGAATTTAAACCAAATGATTTTACTCTCTACATTACGTTGCTAGAAATAAAGCATAACGTTTTGATTGCAAAAAGCATGAGAATATAATTGTAATGTTGGAATATTTATTATATATGCGAGGGATTGATATTTAATAAATGTTCTTAGGTTTCAAGTGCGAGGAATCAACTTGGGATAATTATGTGTGTATCAGTAATGTTAGAAAATGATTTATACATGTTAATCTTATTAAAATACTAAGGGTATGAACGATGAAATCCAATCTTATGTCTTCTTAATTTAATTCAAGTCGTTATTATTGTTTTCGTGATTTATGTACTTCCAACACACTAAATTATGTATTTTCTTATTTTAGTTATTTCCGTAAATATGTTATTTTTACTTTTTTTTTTACTTTAAGTTGTCTTTAGTTAATCAAACCAAAACCAATGACATTCGATTAAATTTGTATATAACTATTAAAATGATAACCTTTATCTGAATGAATTAAGTAAATTCAAGTTCTTGTGGAGACGAACTCTTTTATAAATGTGAAACCTACAACGACAATTAGTACGCTTACCAAAAGTCTTAACAAGTTTCTAGTGTCGTTGTCGGGGACTCGAGTCATCCACTTAGTTCTTTCGGATTTAAACTTCTAGTTTGGTAGGCTATTTTCCTGTGTAAATTTCTTTTGATTTTCTATAAATTCCCTCTTTTCTTTTTTCTTACCTTTGTACTTATCTATAGTAATACTAACAAGAATATCTAAAAGAGACGAAAGTTTTCCTCTTTTATGAATACAATTACGTTTTTGGAATGAAATTGCAATTTTATATGAGAAATTTTATAATGTCAACAAAGGTTAATTTTGTACACACAATATTAATATATTTGCAATTTTATTTCTCTTGAGCGTAATAGTCACTCTAAAAGAATTAATTAGATTTTTAATTTAAAATAGTCACTCTAAAACACTATTGGTTTATATGGTGAAGAAGATTAGGGTCAAACTTCTAAACTTATGTTTAATTAGATTTTTAATTTAAAATAGTTGTGATTTCAATTTTTTTAAAACAACATTTTAATTAATCAAGGATTTTTTTTTTAAAAGTTTCTTTTATTATTGAGAAGCCAAATGACATAGCAGTTTTATTGGTTAAAAAACCAATAGTCTCAAAATTCCTAAAAAAATTTAGGGTACCATAAAAACTCTCTCATCATAATTACATGTAAATTGTAGTTGTTAAGTTTTTTTTTTTACAGCAATTGTAATGGTTAAGTTAATATTATATTGTTTGTGTTTTTTAGGTAACTTTTAAAACGCTTTAGGAGTCCGTGAATAAATGACAGATGAGGTTGAAAATTATGGATTAAGTAAAGGTTTAACTATTTTTTTACTTTTGGTTTTTTTTAAATTATTTTTTTGTTTTTAATCCTTGTAAATTATATTTATTTTATTTTTAGTACTTAAAGTATTTTAGATAGCGTTTTGAACAATAAAAAATGTTATCTAAAATAATATGAGGACAAAAAATAAAATAAATATAATTTATACAAGAACGAAAAAAAATATATGATAAATTGCAAAAACTAAAAGTATGTTTAAGCCTTAATTAAATTATTACGTAAATAATTATTATTTTTCAAACCTAAATGATTAATTTATGTAAAGAAAAACCAACCTGTAAGATACTATTTTGAAAACAATCTGTAAAATTATATTAATTCAAAATCAATTCTACAAACAAACACTAAAGGTCAGGTATAAGTCAATTGAAAAAGCTAAATGGTGCTTTTTGCGTCCATCGTTGGTGAGCCTGTTGGTTTTCCCTCTAATCCTAGCAATTTAGCGAACAAATTATGATATTTTTAAATTTCTAATTTCTAAAGTTCATAACATACTACTGTAACAGATGAGGATCGAATAAATATTTAAATAGTGTTGCATAGCATGTGACAGCAACCCAGCGACTATTTTAAGCCTTCTAAAGGCATCCCCTTGAGTTAAAAGACTTCAAATTTTTCTTTTAAATCATTCAATTCATTATATTACATTTTTTGCTTTTACAATTATCATTATATCAAAATCATTCAAGAATAATTCTATAAATTTTGTTTAAAGTTGAATTTGAAATAAAATTATTTATATTTTAGAACTTGTTTCGAAAACAAAAGTTTGCAGAACAAAACCAAACATATATTAAAATGCTTCAACCACAGTTGTAGTAGTCTTAAAACTGGCGATATTCCAAACACGCCACAACTCTGATACTCAAGAACCTAATGGGTAAATCAATTCGGGATGACAAAAGGCTTACAACAATAAGAAGCAACGAAATCAAAGATTCATACTTATATGGGCTAAAAATGTTATACTTTACAAGAATAATAGCTTATGTTTTTGTTAATTAACAGTCAATAGAAGTAATCACTAATCTAAACATGGCTTTATCTGTCAGTACGAAATAGTAGTAGTAACCAATAGTTTTGTTGGCTTTAATACGCCAAGAATGATCCAGTGCCAGTGTAACTTGTTGCCAATGCCTTTCCAGCTGAGGTTGGCTGAGAGAATGCTAGTTGAGAACGTTCAAGCTCAAGATCCTTGCAGAAACTCTTCCTGCCGCCAATTTAAAGTAGACCATAAACAAATCACTAAACTAGCAACTGGTTGAAGAATCGTTGCATTTAGGTGAGAGTTTCCAAAATTGATTTCACAAAATTAATTTTGAAAAATTGAAATGACACTAGAGGGTTTAGATGTTTTTATTCTCGAAATTTTTTTATGTAAAACTTGTAAATTTTCAACCTAATGAAAATCTACTTTTATCTCTTCTAATCAGATCAAAATTAAGGCAAAATCAATCTTATATGTTTGACAGGAGGCAAAATCAACTCTTAACATTTACTATTGTGAAACCAAACACACACTAACCAATTAGCACTCATTCAATGCAGCTAGTATTAAAGCTTTCAGAGATATAATTAGTATTACGTATTATTTTGATGCTTCCTATTGTGAAACCAAAACACAGACTAACCAATTAGCACTCATCCAATGCAGCTAGTATTAAAACTTCCAGAGATGTGATGTTTACCTAAAGCCGTGTTCCATTACCTATGTACTAGTTGGATCTATGCATCATTCTCTTTGCATAATAATACACGCAACATAATTTAAACCTACAATCTCATTCAAACTCCTCACTGTTAAGCTAATCTTAATGTCTTAATCTACAGATGCTACAGGAGATTTCAGTTGTTTACAAGCTTTGAAGATTTCCCTAATGAATTGGGCTTTAATTGCCCATCAGAAATGGCAAGTTAAGCCAAATTTAATTTACTTTACCTCACGGCATCAAGCAATTTGCTTGCAATTCCTTTTCTTCTGTTAGAGGGAGCAACCCAAATGGCCCTAATGCCACAAGCAGCGGTGGTTGGTTTGCTATCACAGAAGATTGCACCTTCCATCCTTTCAGAATCACTCAAGGAAGCAACTTTTTTTTCAACCTCCCTTTGGAAAATAACATTCCCAAACCGAAGAGTGGTAGAACGCGTCCTCACTTCCCTTTTCTTCACGCTATCAGGAGAGCCAGACACAACTTTGAATGCCTTTTCAATTGGTTCTGCAACGAGGCACCCAACAACCCTGTGAAGAGAAACAAACAGATACACCTTAAAGAGGTCGTGAAGGATCCATCCACACCCAAGCTCAATTTCCATCATACTCACGACCTGCTCAACTATTCTTCTGTGAGAAGTGAGGTCGATCTCCGAAACCAAAATGATTCGACCCGCTTCGAGGGTGGGAAGAGGGATAACATTTTCTTTGGTCCAACCCTGCAGAAGAATGGGAGAAGGAATAAGATAAATTGGGAAAAAACAAGGGAGAAAAGAGAGAGTGGAAGCAGAGAAGTTACTCTGAATTGTATCCCCTGGGTGTAGGATTTGTGAAAGTGGTTGTGGGATTTCTCGTCGTCTGGGTCGCCGGGAGTGAAATTGATTCCGCAAGTGGAACAGGCGCGTAAGAGGAAATCGGATTGGCCGAAATCGAGGTGGAATTGGGCGTAGCTCCTCTTCTTGTTTTTGACCACCGAAGGAATAACGGCGTTAGGGTTTGGAGGCCTTCGGGTGTAGGTGTTGATGATATGGTGTTGCTGCTTCTCCCAGATGGACAAGTCGTCGTCATTGTCGGCAGAGACGGAAGAGGAATCGGAGGTAGTAGATTTGAAGAAAGCGCTAATCTTGGACTGCATCTGCGAGGATTATGGATGTAAAATTATTTGTTCAAATTATATGATAAGTGCAAATAAGTAACATTATAAAACTACAATGTCCAACAACAACATCTTTAATAATCAATAGCCACATTAAGCATGACTAATAAAGGCATCAAGTGCGTCTGAAATTCTGAAAACTAAGAGCCATGTCAACTCTCTCATCTACAATATTTCCAGTGTTTCAATGTTTCATATTTTAAGTAAAAACTGAATCCAATTCAACATCCTTCCACTGCTTCTCTACAGAAAATCCTAATCTTAGTAATTTGAACCCATGTAACAACCATGCATCATCAGAAAGCCCACTGCATTTGAAATATAAAAAATAAAATTACCTGCACACCAGCATAACGCTTCCAGGCTTTATCAATCTTGTATTCGGTGGAAATTAGGCGATAATTTGACAAGGCAACTTCATAATCTCCTAACATGAAAGCATAATCACCCAAAACTCGAATCTGGGATTCAATGGAATTAAAGTCATACCTTCAACAATGGAAACCAAAACCATATTAGAAAAATGCAAGAAATTGAATGATACATACATGTATATTCTATCATAACATATACTTCATTTGTCTATCATTGACTCTTTCAACTCATTCACATCCCTTTAAGTAAAATAATTAATTTAGTTAATCACTGTTATATTTATCAATAATTTGTATTATCATTCTAAAATTATTTTTTTATTATTTTTCTATTCACTTGTTTATGATTAATGTTTGGAGAAAGAATAATAAAACAAAAATAAGTAAGGAAAATAAATAATTAATACATCTAGAGTATGTAGGACAAACAAATTTCTAAAAAAAATCTTATAATTATAACTAAGGACAGACAGAGTAAATAAATAAATATAACATAAGTGTGACCATTGAGCGAATCTGCACAGTCTTCTTTCCCTTTTCTCCACCATAAATTTTTTATTTGGTTTTTAAATCCTTTTCGTGTTGCAGAAACCTAAAAAAATAAATAAAAGACATTATAGAAAAGGGTATCAGAATATAGGTCAAAATAATAAATATTGGGTCTGAAATAACAAATTAAAGGGCAAAACATAAAAGACCTGTTGATTGAGTAAACGAATTTTTTGCTCCATATTTGGAATGATGTACTTGGATGCTAAATCTTGCATTAGATCTTTTATCTGCTCTCAAGGCAACAAAAATGGGTAGCAAAAAATGCATCAGCAAAGATAGTAAATTAAAGAAAAACATGAAAGAGGAGATAAATTCTTAAATTAATTATAATAAAAATAATTTAATATAAAATACTAATAAATTCATTTAATTTATTTATTTATATTACTTTTAAAAGATAAAAAACAAAGAAAAAAGGCTCTAAAAATATATGATAGTATATATTTTATTTAAAAAGAAAAAAATATCATTACTTCACGAATAGAATAAAAAATAAATAATAATTAATATTTTGTATAAAAAACAGAAATAAGTGTCACTTAAAGATCTCCATGTGATCATCTATATATTAATTTGTATTATATAAAATTTTATTGCCTAAGTTACATAAATTGTGAAAAACAATTTGATGGTGTCGGGATACAATCTCATTCATTCAAAGGAAAGCTGTCCAAACAGATTGGTCAAAATGGTGGTTCTCAGGGCCGTGAGTAATGAACAATGACCTTAGCCTCTTCAATCTTTTTTAAAAAATGTAAGAATTTATATCCTTTTTAATTTTATTTCCTAAGCATGTCTTCTCCAAAATACAAAAATTTCTCCTATAAGTTACTGGTCCCATTGAAAGTCGTAGCTTTTATTTGGAAGGCAATCTCAGATAGACTTCTAAGTTCTAACATAGGTGAACTAGCTTACATATAAAAGAAAGATTTTTTTTAGCACAAAACGACAAGTTGTTTTCTGTGTTCTGCAGCTTTTAAGCTACGGATAAATTACTTCTCAATTGTAAAGTCTCATATTATATTTTGGCAAATTAAAGTGCTGTATATGCATGGTAGGGAAATGATAGGACTCTGTCAAAATATGGAAAACTCATTTCTTGATGATGTACCAAGAAATTAGTGAAAGAAAAACAAGTAGAAAAACCCGGAAGTTAATAGTTTTATATTATTTTGTCAACCTGACTGCATGCATTTTCAATTTTACTGAATTGAATATCAAAGAGATGTTTCAACTGATTAAGGTTTAGGACTTGGTTATGAATACAGGCTAAAATGTGAGAATATTATTATAATATTATGTCATAATTTTAAGTGTTTAAGAAATCCAATCTCATGCATATCATTTTAAGGTAAGACAGACAAATAGATATTGGTATTGGTAATCTTTTAAAGGACAAAAAAAATCCTTGTAATTTCCTTTAATAAAAATTGTTATAAAAAAATACAATTTCAATTCTTTAAAAATTTAAATAATTAAAAGAGGAATTTTTTATTAAAAAATTTATGAGTTTAATAAGTGTGTACTTTTAATTGGGGTGGATATACAAACTGAGATCCGTGGATCCATCTAAGCCCGTAAATCTAACAAGCTTTAGAAGATTTGTTTAACCTGTTTAAGTTGAATGTACAAATAATATTAATTTGTTATATTAAGATTTTGATATTTAATTTAGGTTGTATTTACATTGTTATTGTTTTTTCTCGGCCTTGTGTTAGAAATGTTCCCTGGGACTGAGTTAGTGGTTAAGTTTTAATTTTATACATTTTTTATTTTTTAAAAAATATTTTTATACAAATGAATAAAAAAAATTTCATTCCAAATCTGGCCCGAAGAGCCCAAAATGAGAAATCAGCTAAGACGGATAGGTATTATAAGGGTCCTTGAGTTGAGCGACCCATAATAACATGTCATTGTCTGATGAGATGAGCATTCTTTCCATTATTGAATTGTAACTGAAACAGTGACCCGCGTGTTGCGTGATTGAAGCTACACCAAACGGAAAAATAAAATAAAATAAGAAACACAATGGGACAAAATATAGTGGGTTCACATTCGTAATGTGTTGTGATGTAAAGTCATCATGGTAATGGTTATGGGTTGAGGTAACTTCCAAACGGGCCAAATCAAATATATCTTTTGTGAGAAAATGTAGTTTACCATGAAGATATCTTCATTGGATGTTGTGAATTGTTTGCTCACCAGCCAGAAAGAGAGATTTTGTGGATCGTTCTTTTCTTCCATACTTTCATATCGTTGCTGTTGGTGTCAATTGCTTCTCATCAACTTAGCTTCAACCAGACCGTCACTTGTTTGTACGCATTATTATGCAGTACTTGGATAATAATGATTATGAGTTTGAACGTGTTAATTTTTTTTTTATAATCTTCTATGATTTATACAATAATTAGTAACACCCGTAATTATTACAACTTCTACATCTTTAGCTTGCTTCAATGAATCAATTTAATTTGAGTAACTATTTAATAGAAATTGGTATTCTCTTCCTACTACTACTGATACTGTCATTCTTGTTTGCCTGGAATAATTTATTAGAAAGAGGAAAAGAAGTGGGATACAAAATGTTAATGTTATACTTCAGAGCAAATTTCAAGTATCTCCCTCAATGTTTAAGAAACTTAAAGTATGTCTTTTTTTTTTCTTTTCAAAATTATATACATGTTATTAGATTTTAAAAAATTACATATATTTTTTTTATTTCAAACTTACACAATTTTTTTAAATATCATTTAAACATGTGATAATAACAAGTCATATTTATTGATAATTTTAATTAAAAAAAACAATGTTAAAAAGTTGAAAAACATTTTAGGAGTAACGATTTATTGAAAACGTTTTAGGACCTTTATTTATTTATTTATTTTTGAACAAGAGTTCCTTTAAGAGTTGTTAATTGTTATTACTCTAGTATTTAATTTTCTTAACTGCTTATCTCTTTCAACATATACTTCTCATTTTTTTAAATAAATTTTTAATAAAAAAATTAAAAAAATTATTATTTAGTTTAAAGTAACTTTACATTACAGCATAAAGGATTTATCATAAATTTAAAATATAATCTTTATATTTATAATATTTATTTATTACAAATTTTTATTATGAAAAAAATAAATATTTATTTTATTGTATATATAAAAATTAGAATAATTATATTAAATAAAAAAACTCACGCCCAAGAATGCTTTTTTAAAATTTTCTTCAACAATAACATATTTTGAAATTTCATTTGACATCTTATCTCTATTTTGTTTTCTGTTACATCTCTTCTTTTTTATTTATTGTTTTTTCTCAATATTTTTTTTAATCAAAATCATAGTATTATCACTTTTCTCTTATCTTTAACTTCTTTTTATTTATCCTAAAAAAAAACTTATTTTTATTTGACTTTTTCATCCCTACTTCCAGAAAGCCGGGACTAAAAAACACTTCCGTCACTAATTTAATAAGTATATCTCCTTTGTGCGACTCGAATATTCTCCCCTCCGTCCAAAGTCCATAATCAGCACGACTCCACGTGGTCCAACCTGATCTCGCCACATCACCACAGCACGTGCCCCTTCCACGTGGCAAAACCAATCTTCGAGAGAATTTCCGAAAATCTTAACCGTTAAAACTTGGTTGTGTGGCTCCTACGAAACACAACACATTGTTATTCTTCTTCTTCCGCGTTGCACACACACTCTACGAAACACACGCCAGCGTTGTTTCGCCATGGCGACGCATCCGCAAACTCCAACCTCGTCGAACGCGTTCTCGTTCATCTCCAAGGGCTGGCGCGAGGTTCGCGACTCGGCCGACGCGGATCTCCGTCTGATGCGGGACCGAGCGAACTCGTTCAAGGACCTAGCGACTTCGTTTGATCGCGAGCTCGAGAACTTCTTCAATTCCGCCACGCCGCCGTTCTCCGTGCCGGCGATGCGCTCTCCGCCGCCCAAGGAGATCGAGTTCGTCAAGAGTCTGCGCCCCAAGCTGTCGGAGATTCGGCGCGCGTACTCGTCCCCCGACTTCAGTAAGAAGGTTCTGGAGAAGTGGCGCCCTAGGACGCAGATTAGAATAAACCTTTCCGCGATTAAGAACGCGATTGTGTCGGCGGAGGAGGTGGGGCAGGAGGAGGAGGAGGGGATTGTGGATTTTGAAAAGAGGAGAAGGAGGAGGTTGAGTTTCTGGGAGGAGTGGAAAAACGATGGCGAGGGTGAATCTAGGGATTGGGAACCGATTCGAGTCTTGAAGACGCGGTTCAAGGAGTTTGAGAAGCGTGGTTCGTCTTTTGAGGCGTTCAAGAACAGTGAATTCGTCGAGAAATTCAAGTCTAGCTTGGTTTGTGCTTCTTACCCTTTTTAGTTATTTACTTGGTTTCAACTGAATTATAGTGTTTCCGTGTGTGTGTTTGGCTTTATAACAAGAATTTGGGTAGGGTTTTTCATTGTGGCTTAAGTCATTATTTCCTTGGAGGAAGAGCTTGCTTGGCTGAACCATTGTATTTGTCAAAGAAAATTTTCTGTACTGTTGGATTATTGGGGTTACAATAACAACTTGGGAGGAAGATTCTTCCCTGGTAAAAACCACTTTTTTGTGAAAAATTACTGGTAGAGCTTGGGTGATACTAACTGTTAGTAGGAGTGAACTTGCTTGTTGTATTTGGTTGTTCTTGTTGCTGGATGTTTTAATAACTATTCATCGAAAGAATTTTAGAAAAAACTTTGACATGATTTTTGCAAGAGCCCCAAATTTTGGGGGTGGGTGCAACAGTAGTGAGGTCAAGCCATTTGTTGGTTGGGGTGTGTGAATATATTACAGTTTTATTTTGTTTATTTTCAGCTAATCATATGTTATGCTCATGCATGTGATTTACCACCATTAAGTGTTCTTTGTTTGATGCGTGTTCCAGTTTGTGTTTTTAACTGGCGTTGTACTGTTGTAATTGGTGATATATGTTTTTTTGTGCATTTGAGCATAAATTTGATAAGTGCTTTTGTTCTGAGAATTTACATGTTCGTTTCTTGACTTTCTTGCAGAAATCAATGTGCAAGGAACCTCAGGAGTCAAAGGTTTGTGTGTAATATGTTTAGTTTCATTTGTTCATATGAATATGCCTGGGGCTCTGGTAAAATATTTTGCTCTTTGTGTAAAGAAACAAGAAGAAACTTCTATGTGACTGGTCAGTGAAAGGCCCTAATCTAACTTTCAATGGATCACTATGCATATGCATACACATGATACCTTGTTGAATACAATCAGTACACGAGTCCATGGATCCTTAAACAGCTCCTCTAGGCATAAAATCCCACTACTCTTTAGATTTTATTTAGCTAGATATTAAAAACTATATCCTTCAGTTAGTCGGCATGTGAGCAACATTAATGTTTTAATTTAGACATTAGAGCAATCGGTTAGGAGAAGATTGGTTGGATATATGATGCCAAAGAAATAGGGGCCAAGTCGCTTAAGCATGACATAGATGCTATGGATGAATTCAATAGTGTCATTAACTTTCCTGAGCACTGATTCTTGTCTGTCCTGAACTTGTGGCCTTGATTTGAATCATGAACTATGGCTAACATTTAAATGCATATTTCACAGGAAGTGCCGCCATTGGATGTATCTGAACTTCTGGCCTACATTGTAAAACAGTCTGGTCCATTTTTGGACCATCTTGGAGTGAAAAGAGGTACATAGTTATGCACAACTTTTATGGGATTTCCACTTTATATATCTTATCTGAAAGTTTATGTTTGTGTTTTGTTTTAATAAGTATGCTTTTCTAGAAACATCTTCGCTTTCGATGGAATGTGATTTTTTGTTTCTACATTCTTGTGTTTGTAAATCACCCTGTTAGTCCCCCCCTCCTAAAATTTTAAGCAGTCAATGCTTGGTATAAACATTCTTTCCAATTTACTGGTAAATTAAGTGCATGAAACAACCTAATGCTATGTTTTACAACATAATAATTCCTCATGTCTGTTTTCTTGTCTTCTTTTTGGCATTTGTCTTGCTAAGCTATATCACTGTGTTATTCTTGTTTTGTGATTGGCAAGCTGGAAGGCGTCAGCTTCTGATGTAGTTGTTAGCTGCCTCATTCCTTAATTATTCAACAATGTGATTTAATAGTCACACATTTGATGCAACTCTATAACAAGGGCATGCACATGGTGAGTCGATGCAGATATATTGTTCAAAGACACTAAAAATTGACTCGTACCATCTAATCTAATGATTTCTTGTTGAAAATAATTGTAGTCAATCTGATTGTTAAACTTTACTTAGTCTTGCTCAAAACTTTTCCCTTTAGTCAAATACTGTTTTCTATTCTGAGCAACTTATACTAAAATGAAATTAACGCGTCATAATTTTCAAGCAAGTGAAAATTTCTAGTGCTTGATAAGATGCTTATAGTTATTTAATTTTCCTCAAATTTGGTGCAAGATCAATTTTTCATGAGCTGGCAGGATTATATCTTTGGTTTCTTTGCTGTAGTTTTCTAGGTAGTCAGTTAGTTTACAGTTTAGGATTCACTTGGTCTGCTATTCAATTTTGATGATTCTTTCAAATGTGATTGCATTGCAGACATATGTGACAAAATAGTAGAAAGCTTGTATAGCAAATGCAAAAACCATCATCTATTGCATACCCTCTCTGGGGAAGAATCTTCTGTTCTAGGGAATGGAAACATAAATGATGAATTGGATTTACGAATAGCAAGTGTCCTTCAGAGCACAGGGCACCGGTATGAAGGTGGATTCTGGACAGACCATGCAAAGCATGTTCCATTGGACAATGAAAGACATGTTGCAATAGTCACAACTGCTAGTCTTCCTTGGATGACAGGAACAGCTGTAAACCCACTATTTCGAGCTGCATATTTATCACAATCTGCTAAGCAGAAAGTCACTCTGCTGGTTCCATGGCTTTGTAAATCAGATCAAGAACTAGTTTATCCCAGCAATGTCACTTTTACTTCGCCAGAAGAACAGGAAGCTTATATACGTAGCTGGCTTGAGGAAAGGATTGGTTTCAAGGCAGACTTCAAAATTTCTTTTTATCCCGGGAAGGTAACTTTTTGGTAAAGTTAGCTATTTCCTTTATGTTTCATATCACTACTGTCGGTTCTTACATTTTGAAATTCTCATGTGTAGTTTTCGAAAGCAAGACGGAGTATAATACCTGCTGGAGATACTTCTCAATTTATACCATCCAGGGATGCTGACATTGCTATCCTGGAAGAACCAGAACATTTGAATTGGTATCATCATGGTAAGCGTTGGACGGACAAATTCAACCATGTTGTTGGTATTGTCCACACAAATTACTTAGAATACATCAAGAGGGAGAAAAATGGGGCACTCCAAGCATTCTTCGTGAAACACATAAACAACTGGGTTACAAGAGCATACTGCCACAAGGTATGAGAATTTATCATCCTAGTATGTAAGCTTGGATTAAGTAGAAGCTAATTGACTCAACTTTTTTGGGCTTCCCTTCTCCTTAAAACCAGAAGCTCCTTCAATTAGCTTCTATAGAAGATTATTTTGGGTTTTTGTTTTGAAAGTTTCCTTTTTTAAAGCTTTTTTATAGCCTGACTTTTCCTTTTAATAAGGGGAAGAGAAATCCAGAAATCTCTAGGTCAAATGCTACCTAACTCGGTAGATTACTAGAAATGGTTTCGGTGTTTTTGTTGATAAATTTGTCATGGAGTTCTTTCATCATAAAAGAACTAAATGAAACAAGACAAAAAGGGACTAAATTATTTATGATTTATATTCAGGTTCTTCGTCTCTCAGCTGCTACTCAGGATTTACCAAAGTCTGTAATTTGCAATGTTCATGGTGTGAATCCCAAATTCTTGAAAATTGGAGAAAAGATTGCTGCAGAGAGGGAGCTAGGGCAGAAAGCCTTTACAAAAGGGGCGTATTTCTTGGGAAAGATGGTGTGGGCAAAGGGATACAAGGAGTTGATAGATTTATTAGCAAAGCACAAGGCTGACCTTGATGGCTTCAAGTTGGATGTATTTGGAAATGGAGAGGATGCTAATGAAGTACAGAGTGCAGCCAGAAGGTTGGATTTGAATCTCAACTTTCAGAAAGGAAGAGATCATGCAGACGATTCTCTTCACAGGTAGGTACACTTTGAAAATTGAGCTTCAAATATAGTAAGATATAAATTCACTACAACGGTCCCCACATTGTTGTGAAACATACCTAAATGAAATGGAGAAAGTAATCCATTAAGTTGCATCTATTGATACATGGAACTGAGTTATCTTTTAATCCCCCCTATCTTCATAAAGTGAATTGAATTAATTGATTATGTGATTAGAAAATGCAATATCCAAAGCTATTTTTTTTATACATGCATAAATGCACATTCACCTACACATGATTCTTTCTCATGCTTTACATACCCAGACTCCATCTGGAACTTGTTTTGATTAAATTTGGTTCTTATTTATTGTAGGTACAAAGTCTTTATAAATCCCAGCATTAGCGATGTGCTATGCACAGCTACAGCTGAGGCACTTGCCATGGGCAAATTTGTAGTTTGTGCTGATCATCCATCAAATGAGTTCTTCAGGTCATTTCCCAACTGTTTGACTTACAGGACATCCGAAGACTTTGTGACAAAAGTAAAAGAAGCTTTAGAAAATGAGCCTTATCCTCTAACACCTGAGCAAAGATATCAACTTTCTTGGGAGGCTGCTACTCAAAGATTTATGGAATATTCGGAGCTTGACGGAATCCTGAACAAGGAAAATAATGGCGAAAAGTCAAGGGTAGATAAGGGGAAGCTCATTGCTAAGTCAGCATCAATGCCTAATCTGACAGAACTAGTAGATGGAGGCTTAGCATTTGCTCACTATTGTCTCACTGGGAATGAATTTCTGAGATTATGTACAGGAGCAATACCTGGGACACGTGACTACGATAAGCAGCACTGTAAAGACCTTCATCTCTTGCCTCCACAGGTAGAAAATCCTATCTATGGCTGGTGAATGGATTGACTAGTTTGAATGTTTGAAGGAAAACTTGTCACACCAGATTATGACAAGCAGTACTGTAAAGCCATCATCTAAATGCCTTTAGGTAGAAAAATTTATGGATAGCTGGTGAATAGATTTAGTGGTTTGAGTTTGTAGTTTGTTTTACAGTTGCTTGTGTTAGGTGCCTGCTAAGTTTTCAATCCTTAAATTTTGTAGTTCTTTTTGTTTTTGTAAGTGATGTAGTTCAATATTTACCAAAACACGTGTAGAAAGCTAATGTCTAATGTAAAGTAACTGAACGTTCTCCCACGTAACTTGTGAGAATAAGCTGTAATGAATTTGCATCGGTTTAACATGAAATAAATTGTTCGGTTATGATATCCTTCAAGAGCACAAGTCAAAATGATTGGAGAAATCGCCGTCCATGATTTAGAATGTTTATAACTGTGGACAGATTAACGTCACTTATCAGAAAATTAATAGGACTTCATGGGGGTTGTCCACTCTGCACAGGGAAATATTTGTTATTTTTTAGTTGATTAAATGATTAATTTGATCTTTTATCTTATTTTTTTTCTAGATATATTCTTTATTTTTTAAAAAGTTTATCTTAGTGTTTTATGTTTTCTAATTATTTCAAAATATTCTTTCGTTAGGTTAAAATTAACATCATTAATAATATTAAGATACTGGCAACTAAAAATCATAAAAAAAAACACGTTATTCTTTCTTTATCTTTAACACCGACCTCTTCCATCATTGTCATTTTCACCCATAAATTCAAAAAGGCAAAAATGGAGAAAGCAAAAAGATGGAGCCAACAATGCCAGAAGAGAAAGCGAGTGATGGAAAGACGCTTTTTCTTTGCTTCTCCTTCTTAATCTTTCTCTTTTTCCATCATTTCTTTCTTTTTCACCCTTTCCACTTTCAGACCTTCTCTCCCAGCCTCCACCTTATCTCTCCTCTTTTGGGTGACAATGTGGGTCTTGGTCCCGGGGACTTTCCTGCCAAAAATGGTGGATTGGATTAGGTGACTTAACCCATTAGCTCGCCCTGCTGAACCAATGATGGGGCGGAGCGGGACCGATTGGTCCGCCAGCCTGCCATATATATATATACTAATAGGAATTTAGACTATGAGTAATCATTTTGTATTTTTTTAAAAATTATAATGTTGTTGAAAATCAATATATATATATATATTTGTCATTATTATTATATTATTTTATAAGTTCAATTTCTCCAACACTTTTAGAAAAATTTATATTAAAATTAAATGTAGGATTAACAATTGATATATTTTATGTTCCTTAACTAAATTTATTTATTTGTGTTAATTTTATGAAATAAGATACTATTTTTTTTTATTTTTGACGAGCTGACTTACCAACCCACCCCTAAGCAGATGTGTTAGGATTTTCATCATTAGAAGGTGGGTCAATCCAACTTATTTGTTTTGATGGACTAGAAGTGTGACGGGACAAAATGGGTTGGACGGATCCGCTTTAACATCTCTACTTTGGCTGTTACTACGCACACAAAATACAATTGCTGGTACACCTAACAAAACAATAAAATTCCATTTTTTTCCTTCCATAAATTAGTATGAGGCTTACGGATTGACCAATTCATATGAGGCCTAGACGATGTTAATCCGTATTGGGTTTATGGATTGACCAATCTGTATGAGACCCAAACCATTTTTTTAATTTTTTTTAAAATATGTTTTATAAATTAATTTAAAATTAATGGTCCATGCAGAAATCGAACCTGTAACTTTTGCATTATTAGTACGACGCTCTAATCAACTGAACTAATAGATCAATTATGTTATAAAATAATTAATGTCGTTATATATAACGATAAAATTTCTAATGTATATTTAATGCACATGTAAATTTAGATAATAAATTTTATGACAATTAATTTTTATTTAATAATTAATTTGTTTACATTGACATCGTTTGGACCTCATATGAATTGGTGAATCCGTAAGTCCAACACGGATTGCCCAATCTGTATTGGACTTACAAATTTGTCAATCCATATCAGCTTTATGGAAGAATGAAAATGGAATTTTACTATTTTGTTGGGTGTATCAACAATTATGTTGTGCACAAAACAATGCCCCTCTACTCTTCCACAACCAACTCCATTCTTGACCCTCTTCAACCTATCACACCCTACAACACCGCAACCTCTTCTCCAACCATCACCAAACTCCAAGAACAACACTTGCTCCATGAACTAGAGTGCATCTACTACACACTCCTCCCCACACTAGCTCCCACCACCCCCAATTTGTTATCTTGTGGTATTTTTAATTAATTTTTAGAATTAGAACAATCTGGCTAGGATTGTGTTGTTTGATTTTGAATTTATTTTGTGAATGATTTTGAATTTGGTGGCTCCTAATTTGATTTCAAAAGGGGATTAGGGTGTGAAAGATGACACTATTTTGTCATTCTTATTTTAGCCGCTAGAATTTGAATATTATTAATGGTGTTAATTATAAATTGACATAATGATTAATTTGAATTAATTTAAAAAAAAAATTAAAAGACTAAAATAATTATTTTTAATAAAAAAGTTAAATTGAACAAATAAAATAAGATAAAGACCATTTAGCCTTTTTAGTTAGTAGTAAGAAGGAGGGAGAAACATTGAAGGAATTAAAGGGGGGGGGGGGGGGGGGGGAGCGTTGAAGGATGACATTTTCAACTCCATATTCCACTTGTTTAGGGGAACTAGGCATGAAACATCACGCCACTTAATTTGGAATGGGGCAACAAAAGTCAGGTGCTAATCAAACTTTAGACAAATTAATGGGTGACGTGGGGATAGGTTTTGGGTTAATTCTATTAAATTTGGTAAGTGATTTATAATTCACCGTAAATTTTTGACACGGTTGGTATTTTTTATTTTTTTTATCATGATACGGTTGATAGCTTATTTTGACTTTAGAATATGAAAACATTCACATTATTCTAAGCTTTTCTATGTAAATAAAATTTCGTAAAAAAATTAGTGAGTCAACTTAGCGTCGTAAAAAAAAAATCATAGGTTAGTAGTTATTTATAATTCACTGTAAATAAGGTGGGTCAATTTCTTTATAATGAATTAACCTTAAAGTTAATTAACCTTTATTTTTCAGTGATAACCTTTCAATGGAGAAGGCTAACATGAATTCATAAGCATAAAGGATAATTTTAAAGTCGATATTAAACGTTAAACAAAATAATTAATTTCAGCTGAATTTTAGATTATTTTCTATATTTACCTCTTCTCTATATTCTATTTTTTTTATCATTCTTTTCTGAGTTTATTCTTTATTTTAGCACCAATCTTTTTCTTTTAGCTGACCCACTCTTTTGACCAGCAAATATTATATTGAGTCCCAATGTCAAGTTGAAATCTTTTATTATAAACCTCAGAAAGTCTTGACCAATGTATGCCACAAAAAAGACTTCGTTTTTGCTGGTGCAGAAGTAGTAGAAGTTATATTGCCAACCTTGTCATATTACTTTCACGCTCAGCTTTACATACATAGCGTGCGGTGCACTTTGCATTCATTAGCTAATTAATAACCGTTTCATTTGATAGTGCAAGTTGACATATAGGCATGTGATTCCCATTGATCAAGTCTGGTAACCCTCCTACTAAGAATTAGGTTTCAAGATAACCCTCACCCAGTGGTAAGGCATTGGAATTGGGATTAATCTCATTTAGCCCATACTTACCTCTGCTATCCTGTACCATCGATCAGGTATATCGTGCGATTGTGCCCAAATGCATGTCTACTTTTACTACCGGGAAACAAATTAAGATGGGTTCTCAAAGTTGATAGGAAATAAGAGATACCAGATGCATGTTTGGTACACTTCAAATCTTTTACTTGTTACAGAAGTTGCATGTATGTGAATCAAGGGCTTGTATGGTGATAAGTGGGTTATACAAAGTATATAGAAATATAGGGTTCTTCTGCTAATTAATCCTATAGTGTTATGCATGTTAGTTATACAGAATAATCCTTAAATTCTTGCAATGAAATTCCAAAAGTACCTTTTGTTGATTATTGTAAGAAGCTTGATTCTTCATTATACAGACATCCTGCAAACTAGAAAAAGTTTTGAAAAAAATATGTTTTTAGTTCATACTTTCAATTAAATAAAGTATATCAATAAATTGGGTCCTTAAAATTTAAAAAATATGTAAATTTAATCTCTTTTCTCTAAGAGTTCATCGTGTTTCTTGAAGTTATATAAGAGTGACTAAATCCATATGTTTCTTAAAATTGATAATCAAAATTTTTAATATATAAGTAAAAGACCTTGATCATGTTTTATAGAAGATATAAGGATTAAAATTACATTTTTCTTTAAAGTTTTTATTGTAGCCATTTTCATTTACAATCAAGCAACTGATAGATTCATGCATCTAATAACCTGTTTTATGTAGCTATTTTCATTTACAATCAAGCAACCGATAAATTCATACATCTAATAACCTGTTTTTTTAAGTTAGAAAGGGTTAATGTTTCTAAAAAATTGAGGACTAAATTTATCAACATGAAGATATAGAAATTATGATCATGTTTGACTGAAAGTACATAGAGACTAAAATCACATTTTTCTCAAAAAAAAATTTATGTGACTATTTTCATTTACGATCAAGCAAAGTCGAGCATCTTTTAGGAAGACACTTCTGATAAATTCATGCATCTAATAAACTATTTTCTTATACTTATATTTGTCCACGTTATTTTTTAAGATCCAAGTGATTTAGTAGCAGAGGTGCAGCTTTCTAGATATTGCTTGAGCTTGAGCTCTTGGATTATTATAATACCCACGCACTGCTTGTCCGAGTCATTGGAAGACAGAACACAGAAGTAACTCTAGCACAGTTTTTTTGTCTTTTTACCTTTGTCTTATTGTGCACTTTCTAAGCAGTAAAGTATAAGAATTCAATGCTTGTTTAACTCTGCTTACCTTTTACTATTTAGGATTATTATACAAACTGCTTTTTATTCTAGTATTTATTGGGATTGATAGATCGCAATTGTGTTTACCATGTTTCAAAATTCTCTTTCACTTTGGATTAATATTAAAACCTCGCTCTGGGTACTCACCGTTACTTTAAATACGGTATATCGTTAATTAATATATGCCCGTACGCATTTCATTTCTTAAAAGTCATTTGCAGATGAAGGGAAAAAATATTGACAGTGTTATGTTTAAGCGGCAAAGTTTAGTGGTGGTTTCACATATGTTCAAAGTGGGATTATTAAAAGTCCTGAAAATCGAGAATTTAATATTCAATTTTTTTTTATAAAATGATGATTAAGAAATTTGAATCTAAGATCTCGTGTAAATTACTCAAACTCTCACTATTAAATCAATTCCAGTGGGTAATTTTGAAACATGCATGAAGAAATTGAAATAGAAAAACACAGAATAACACACATATATGCCATTAACTAATGGTACGTGAAGAGTTTCATGTCACTAGTATCGTACTATATAAAGACTCCCCCCTCCCCTTTTTCTGTCTCTTTGGGTTTCCCAAGAGGTATATTCAGATGGATACTCTGTCACGAACTTTAGTTTCCAATGAAGCATGCATCTTTCCGTACCCTATATATGGAAAACATTATATTTGCTCAAGCCTCAAGGAATCCTCAATCTTTTTTTATAAATTAAAACAAACTTATGCAGTTACTCTAAAATATAAAGTATATAGTAAGTTGATTTTCTTTTAGAAGAAAATTCATTTATCCTAATTTTTCTCTCCTATAAACGTAAACTAGATCTTTGTATTTATGTATGTTATTTGCATTTTTTTGTTAAGTGGAGTTGAAAAATTGAATGAATATTAGTTGCACATGCTATATTGGCTTGCACATGCTATAATTTGTTTCTCAAAGAAAGAATATTAGTTTATCATATTGCCCAAAGGAAAGGAACAAAGCATCCTATAAACTTAAACTTTTAAGCGACAATTTAATTATAGATTTAGTTTTCAACACGAGAGTAATCATAATATATCAAAACAAAGTTTTAATACAACAATACGATTCAAACATAATACTTCAAATTTAAATATTAATTTAAGTCATAAATATAAGGCAATATAACTCCATGTGTTTCTTGTAGCGAGGTGGCTCGTGTCAATTATAGAAAGACTAGTTAGTTGGTTGATGAGGGGTACGAATTTCTCATGTTTAACGTACGATAAGCTACTTCGTCGTTTATTGCTTGCACAACTTGTTATCTTAAAAAGGGCTCATAAGTCACGTCCAAGACTCCAAATTAAGGCTAATTACAACCCAACACGAACTGCTATGCGCATCAATCTCCACCAATTTAACGCACGATCACTACTTCCGTAAGGTCAAAGAAAGCTGTGTTCTGTCTATACATAAACGTGCTAAGTTAAATTCAACGTAATCCGCAATATAGAAAATTTAATCGCTTATCCAAACTAGCATTCTTAGAAGCAAAAAGGCAGGGGTTCGCTTTATTTACCTTATGCTCTATCTAGTCGCTTAAATATCAAAACCTTTGTATATTAGAAGTTGACTACGGGTCTTGTAGAAATATTTTTGAAAAAAAAATGAATCTAGTAGAATTAATTTTAAGAAATTTTTTGGTTTAAGAAAATTGATTTGTACGTGCGTGTTTGGATATTATTTTAAAAAGTGAGTTAGTTTGATTTTGTTTAGTTGGTACAGTTAAATTATTTTTGGAGTGTAAATAAAATGTGATTTGTGGATCTCATGTCTAGAATCAATTCTTCCCACGTATATAAAAAAATAAAGAAATTACTTCTCTCAAAATCAATAATCAATTTGAATTAATATACATGCATGATGACCAAAATCTGTCTATACTATATAAAAAAAGAAAAATATTTTCGAAAAGGAAATTTACATGTGACATCTTTAGGAGTTCTACAAATTAAATTCATTTTTAAAAAATTAAATTAATTTGTAATAACTATGAAAATCTGCGTATAACATTGATTTGATTGAAATATTTTTTTTAACATAATGCATGCTATTATTATATAAATCAATTGACATAAAACTAAGTGATTAAACACAATTAGTTAATATCTTAAAGTTAAGATTAAATTATAAATATTTTTTTAATAGACTTTATTTATCTCCTAGTCAAATTTTGGACTAGTCAAAGTTTCATTCTCTGATGAATTGAATGATTAAGACAAAATTAAATGACATGGATTTTAGTACCAAATTAAACTACAATGAAAAATACAATCTATAATATATATTTTATAACATTGTTCTCAGTATATTTTGTTCATAACACACATATCTTGAATTTAGATTTTATTTTAAAAATATATAATTATAAAATTCATTTCATACAAATATTTAGTTTTAATTTTTTATTGTGGTTAAGAACTCTAACATTAGGTTGCTTGAAATATAATTTCATAATAATTATTTAAATTAATACCTTATCTAACACATAATTATGTTTTAAAATCAATATCTATCAGATATATAATTAACTATATATCTATAATGACCAATAATAATTAATAATTAAAAATATACTTTAATCGTTAATAATTTTTACTACAAAATTAAGAAAATGTTTATATATTTAAAATATTTATAAAAGATATTCAACTCTAGTAATATTACATAATAAAATAGAGTCAGATTAATAAAATTTAGCATTGTACGAAAAGTTTGATGATGCGTGGGATGCAACAATTGTTGCTTCTGATTCAACTCATGTTAATCATCATAGTTAAATCGAATAATATTTTAACTCTAGATTTCGCTGGTTCATGATTTATTCGTTTAATTCTGATTCGGTCTAACTTAGTTTTTTCATTAAACATTGCTTGAAAGAGACTAATTATACCTTTGTTTCGAAACTTGGATACTTCATTTGAGATAAATTTTAATTATTCAAATTTTCATTTTGTGATATCCAATTTTTCCAAAAATCATTATTTTCAATGCCGAAATGAAAGTTTTTAATCGTAATGTAATTAACAAATTTTAATGTATTATTATTCATTTTTAGATAAATTATTAAAAAAATCACGTGTCAAATATTACTAGTCGTCATAAAATTATTTTATGTCAACTAATTTATCTTGTATATCAATTAAGCTCAAAAATAAAAAATGAAATTCTATTTTTATTTTATTTTTTTACAAATTTTAGCAACTCTTTTTTTTTTTCTTTTCAATTACCTCATTCATTTTATGACAAACTTCTTCTTCTCTTCATGTGTCTTTCATGGTTATTGAAAAATTGTAAGATGCTATTATACAAAAATAAATTCACAAATAAAATACTTTAAACAATTACTCCGTACTCGTCCTTTGGGGGCTAAACTCCATACCGTTCATAGGGGACCCCTTTACCCTTTATTTCCCCCCCTTTTATTTTGATAAAGTGTATTTTGGCTTTCAAATTAAATTAATCTTAATTTGTCGTGAAATACTTAAGGTCCTATGTTTACTAGCCATCCAGCAATTTGCTTTTAGAGTTCCACGTTCCAGGCATCAACGTAGCTAGCACCCATAATGGCTATGTCAATTTTGTTTTAACTTCACTAACAATTTGTGGCTCACCATGAATTTTTATCAAAAAGCAGAATACAGTAGGCATAGAAAGGAGGCAAAGCACCAAGTGTGGTTGAGAGCATAGCTATAGTTTATCATTTAGTAAATAAAATGACAGCTAGCATAACCTGTCACAGAAGAGAAAACGTTGAACTTTTTTATTTATAAAATTAGCAGCGCAAAACATCAAGCTAGAACCAATGATCTCAACTAGCTACTAGGTTGACACCAAAAATCCTAACCATCATATGCAGTACCGCCAAATCTTATTAAGAACTGAAAAGAAGGAAAAAAAAAAACGAACAACATCAAACGTGGGGGGCTAAAGCAAAACCAAACCCACGATCAACAGAAACGTAAAGATCGAAGAAATTAAATTAAGGTAAGAATATTAAAAATCTTCTAACCTTAATCTAAATACTCTACATTGCAAGAGTAGAATTACATCGGAGACTATTAAACTAAACTATGGAATACGAATGTTGAGTCATGACAAATAACTAGTCTCAAGTAATTGACATTGACAACTATTTACAAATGTTCGGAGGGTTTTGTTATTGGTGCTTTTTCTTTCTCTAGAGAGTCTGTAGTTATATCTGGGATCGTAATTTCAACATGGTCGACGGTGTTATCAATATCCACAACAGGTTTTATGATACCTCGATGAAGAAGGGGAGGCTTCTCTGGTGAGACATTGGGTTCTACAACACTCTTGAAGTGGGCTAAGTGAGAAAACTCAGAAACAGACTCATATATTTTCTCCACTGACTTGGTGATTTCTTCGAGTATTGATGCAACTGTGGCAACTGGGATTATGGTGAGGAGATCAGTATTTTTCAACGAAACGATTTCAAGGGCAACTTTGAGGTTTTCAATTGCAGTTTTTGAATTTTCTATGTGAACTTTGGCAGCTGATGGGTGTGTCATTTTTTTGATTGATGAAGATATTGCCTTTAATGCCTTGTTGGACTCTGAAGTCATCTTTGTGCATGGTGCCTGAACTTTACACTTGAATTCCAAAGATACCTGTAGTAACCAAAATGCATGCATATTAGCTTCAAACTCATAAAGCTAAAATTGTTTTTTTTTTTTTTTTGGTTTTGGAGTATTCTCACAAGTGTATATTTATTAATTGCAGCTAAAAGTTTGCTTAAAATCGTTTTCTTTTTAGAAGTTGTTTTCCTTGGTTACTTTCAAGCTAAAATTGTTCTGATAATAGAGATTGAAGTGAAGGTCTCAAATATTTCGCGTAGAAAGAATAATGATCGATGTACATATTACTTGGATTTCCGGGTTGAGGTAGTTGTTAAGGGTTTCAATCTTGTAAGCACATTCACGAGTAAGTGCTCCAATCTTCAAGTACTGCTTCCAAGGATGACGAAGAGGAAAACGGCCATGTCCTGGTTCCCACCTTGCCAAATTTGCCTGTGCAATATTATATAACGTTAATATTTGATCAATCTAGCAAATGAAAATGTTGAATAATATCTCAGAAGTAAGAAACAAAAAAGAACTTACCAAGGATTCTTCACTTGCTTTAGAATTAAGAACACTTTTATATCCTTCAAGAACTGACTTCTCACACTTTTTTGTATCCTCCGAGCAATGAAAATATTCGGTTTCGAATACTGAAAATGGTAAGAATTATTTTAGACATATTAACACCTATGCATCACAAAAAGAAGCATGTAAACTAATTAATGATGGATCAAATATATATACTACCTTCTAGATAATTTGCCAACTTTTCAATATTGGAAGCCACCAACATGTGAAGGTCTTCACCTGCCCATACTGGACAAATGAAAATGGAGATGACCATGCAAGCTGCTGCTCCTATTAAAATTGTTGAAAGTCTCTGATGAGCAAGCTCGAAGAGTTCTTCCACTCTATAACCCGAGACAGCGACCAAACAAAATGTCAATATAAATACCACAATCCCATAGTCATATCTTTGCTTGATTTTTGGAAAAAATCTGAAAAAAGTAGCCCCTGCGGCTGCAAAACACAACACAAACCATTTAACACATTGATTAGGAAGCAAATGTTAACTTTGTTTATTTTTACGATAATTACATCAATAATTTTATTAATAATGATTTTTGATTGAATAACAGTATTAAATTATTAGTATATGATCATTAAACTTATAGCATATATATGTATATATACCTAAACTGAAGACCAGGATTCCAAGGACAATAGGTTCTGCTCTTTCTCCAAAAGCAGTGGCCAAGTGTTGCCCTCCAACCCCTAAAGCACCAGCTAATAATGTAGCAAATCCTCTATTTAAACCTTTGCTAAGGGTTGCACCTGGTTAATTATTAGGAATAAAGCATTAATCTTTAAGTACTCTTCAGACTTTGGTCTTTAATTATATAATAAGAAGCAATGTGTATATGATGTCTGAAACTTACCTACGCTGAATTCAAACACTACCACCACTGTCAGAACAGCCCACATTCCCGCAACTCCGAAGCCATCATAAAGAGGCCTTGAGTAGTAAACCAAGGACACAAATGTGAGAGCAATTGCCACTTTTAATGAGTGAATTACTCGTCTGGGGTCATCTTTTCCAATCTTTGTTATGCTTCTTGCGAAGTTGATAACCTTGGTCTTGAAGTTCCTAGGCATAGCCACGAGGCAGTTCCCCAAACGAGAAAAAAATCCACCCTTGTTTACTTGCGTTGTTGACTCAATATCCATGATTAGATATGGAGTTGAGAACAAACCTTGCAAAAATGTAGTGTGATATAGCAAGTTCTAGAAGGAAGGAAGGAACAAAATAACAACTATGCAAGCTGTGAGAAGCTTGGGAAAAAATGACTTTGAAGACTGATATTTATAGGAAGAGAAGTATCTTTCAGCAAAGATTTTTTTAAGTCAGATATACATGAGTTGCTGTACGTCCTTCTGCTGAAACAGAAAGACTGTTTCTCTTTGAGAAAAAAAAATACTTTGTCACGGCACTATGTTATTATGATTAAATACAAATGCCCATAACTCTAAAAGTATATACTTTTAGGAATTCATTTCACTCACCAAAATAATGTACCAAGACATACATAGACAGGGAATGTTAGGACTAATGCTTCCAGCTATGAATAGTTTATCCCCGAAGCAGATTAAACAAAGTTAATTTTCAAGTACTTCTGCATAAGAAAGATAGAATATGGTAGTAATTTAGTAAGACAAGTAACTGGTACATATACTGAAGTCAGAGTCAGCCATGAAATCGCTGTATCCCACCTCCTTTTATTTTATTTTATTTTTTGGTAAATTGTATTTACCTTTTTTAAAATGTTTTGTCTAAATAAATTTCAGTTCTAACTAAGGGATCCAACTTATTACTTGAGAGGCTAAGTAAGTTGTTATAAGTTCTTTATACTTATTTTTAATTTCTACATATAAAAAATTGTTCTATTTTTAAGCTTTAAATTTTATCATCCTTCATGTTATATATATATATATATATATATATATATATTACCACTTTAATTCTCTTATTTCCTTCGGCATTTATACATGATAGGTGAAATATTAGAGCATTGAGTTACATCAATGTGGCACCAGGAGAGGGAATCAAATTATTTTAAAAATTATTCTAAAAAACTTATTAAATATTTTTAAGAATATTTATGACTAACTAAATAGATTTTAATCATATTTAAGAATCATGATTTTGAAGAATCATAATTTTTTACTATGAAAAATTTTTTCCCAAAAAAATGCTGCCTAAAAGAATCATTTGCTAGATCAGAGTTTTTACCAAAAAATCAGTCAACTAGAGAACCTTTTTCTTTTGAAAAGAAAACCCTTTAGATTTTCTATTCATTCTCATAATTTATATGTAAACTTTTATTGGCGTGAATCTAATTTTATAATTATATACCTTTTAACTAAAAGAAATGCGCGGGTAATAAATTATTTAACGAAATGTGTGTTGTTAGAAATTTTACTTTTTACTAAATGTAATCATAAGATGTTGAAGTTAGTTCGACTATTTTGGATACAGAAATATTTTATATAAAGGACGTCGGAGTATTCCTTATATTCTTATTTATATATTTCTTATATTCTAAAAAATGTGTGAGATTAATTTCTTTATTTTTCAATTTACAAATTATTTGAAATACATGCATGGATCGGGAGGCTAGTTAAATATCCAAAGTGTCAGTAGTATAAACAAAAAATGGTTTATAACGCTTTTATTACTTAGTTGACTTAATGTTTAACTAAAGGGTATTTCAAAAATAAAATAAAAGAGTGGCAATGAATGAATAAACAAATAGATAAGATCACATTCGAGGGTTACTCGGAAGTGCACAACAGAAGGATTGTAGCTACGAAAGAGTACTTGTCGTGGTAAAGCTTGCGGAGATTGTTACAAATTAGGAAAATGATATTCATGTATTTGAATTTATTTTTCTATAATATACTTTTTTTTTCATCTGTCTCTCTTTTTACTTTCCTATTACATTTTGTTTTTACAAGGCAAATGAAGATGAAGTTAAAAAGAGCACAAAGAGTGTTATAACCTATATACAGAACACAACCTTCAAGGACTCCCTGATAAATCGGCCGAAAAGGCTTCTAATTAATAGGATTAATACACTAATCAAATATAATTGTACTTATATGACCGAAAACCCCTCGATCATATATTAGAAAGACCCTCAAACATAAAGTCAAATAGATGTCGGTCCTTTGAAAACATAACTATCCAAACAAAGGTTGAAGAATCTAGTTTATCCTAATTTAATCATTATATCAAAAGCTGTTATCACTAGGTAATTTCAAATTAATATCCTCTTAATTAAAAGGTAAGGTCCAATTGTTCATTTTTCATTTGTAGCTCTCATTTATCAAGCACATTAGTAACTTGAGTATCAAAATGTACCGTCTTTATAGAAAAGGATTAAATATAACAAGAAAGAAAATTGTCATAATATCTCCATATATGTATTATGTATATAAATGTACATTGTTAGTGTAAAAAGTTTGAGACTATGAACTAATAAAAAATTATCTTTATATTACTTTTAAGTTAATTATTATAAAAATAAATAAAATTCCAATAGATACATAATTAACTTTTTCTAATTGAATAAAAATTCTATAAAAATCTTTTATTTGAAGCTTATGAATAACCCACACATACAGAGAGCAGATTTCATTTTCTTATTAAATATGCAATGGCTTTCTCTCTGGTGTACCTTCCCACCCGGGGGAAATACCTACTAGAGGCCAAATTTCATTCATATCAATTAAATATGTGCAGTTTGATTAGAAAGTGGGAAAATGACGAAGCATGCATAAGTCGGCCATTAAAGTGGATACTAAAAAAAAAAAATGAAAAACCACCTTAAAAATTTGGACCAACCGTAGGACTTAAAAAAGGAATGGCGAATTAATATATATTGTTTTCCTTAAAGGAAAGCAAAAGAACACAAAATAGTGTTCTGGTCGAAATTTCTAACAGTGATTAACTTCTTTCTAGCAGCCACATGTTGATCAATTAACTGCTTTATAAGCAGACTTTTAAGTTCATTCTGACACGAGGATTTCGTGCCTATATATAATTAAACGCAAATGCTCCACCGAAGAATCTAGTTACAATCACACATTTGAATTTTGAATAGAAATATATCTTAGCAATCAGTTCATGAACACATGAAATGATAATCGCGAGATTAGCCTCATCTCCAAACAAAAATAAAGAACCTACTAATTAAAAATTATGCTCCACAACCATGACCCAACAATAGTTAGTGTATTCCTGCCGATAAAAGGAAACGAGACAAAGAAAAAGGATAAGGCAAAAACATGTTTAAATCAGCATTTTCGAATCTCCAAATAATGCAAGTAAAGTGAATTTAGCATCATTCTATTTTTTGTCATAGCCAATAGAAAGAAATATAATAAGCACAAAGGAATAAAGCAATTAAAAAAAATGAAAAGTGAATATAAGTGCAACAAGTTATTAAACATTTGATAATGACCCCACACACTATCTCTTTGCATTTGTGAACTTAATAACATAAAGAAAAGAACTTTCAGTTTTCTTCACTATACTGGGAATCATTTTCCAATTTCTCGACTTGATTATCCGACTAAGCCGATGATATAATTGTTTAATTTAGCCATGTGTATTGAATCAGTTGCAGTGTCAGCAATCACTAGTATGGATAGGATCTGACTCACTCCTATTTTTTCACTAAATTTTCCTTTTAAATGAGAATGTTCCTAATATTTTAAAGTTATACTCCTTACTAGGTTTGGAAAATGAAAATGACCAACAAATCTCATGTGAGTAGGGTTGTTTCATGTTGAAGAATTTTCCATGTTAATCATCCAAGCATTACAAGCTAATATTGGTCTTTTCAGCTTTAAATCATTTTAACTCAAGCTTTTGGCATCAGTAAAGTGTAACCACTATATACGGTTAGAGGGGGAATCTTCAGAAACGGAAACAGCAAGTTAGAAATTAGTGCAGTATTTTGGCGTCCCAAATTCGATTTAATTTCAGTCTTAGCGTTGCTTTCTTTCTTTTCAAATAAATACACTTCACTTATATCCATATAGTTAGTTATAGGAATCACTGAATGACCTGAAACTAACATAGCAAATGGAAAATTCTTATTGATTTTATTTATTTCGATTTTAACTGATAAACAAGGCAGGTATATACTTGGAATGTTCCTCAAGACTTTGCCCAGCAGAAGAGAGAAATAAATATGAAATAAATGGGGCCCACTGGAGAATATCCAAGTCATATATATATGCTAAAATCAGTGCAGTTTATGTATATATATATATATATATATATATATATATATATATATATATATATATATATATATAGATTTTAGCATCTGCCACTGCACTAGTAAAAAAAGTAGCAGTGGGAAACATTTATTACTTTAAAATATAATCATAATATGATAGACGTGATAATCTCTCAACTATATGTTTTAATCTAGAGCACTCTTAAGAACATTTAATATTAAGTTTTTATATTTGCACACATTTTTTTCTATCCTAAAACTTTACACTTTTTCTTTGGAATAAAAGAAAGAGAAGGGAAAAACACATTTTTCATCACCTATAAACTGATAACTTGTTTTAATTTATTGTATCACAAGAAGTTTAAACTTTGTGTGTCTATATATATATATATAATCTTTATGAGTAAGTGATAATTAACTTATATCAAAATAAAATAAGGATTTAATTTTAAAGCTCTACGGACATAACCTCCATAAAATAACAAAAGAATATGTTTATACACACGCACATCAAAAGAATATGTTTGTAATAATGACTAGTGGACATTTATTTTAAAGCTCTACGCACATAACCTGCATTTTTATTTTTATTCGCTAAATAAAATATTAGCAATCATTTAAAATTTATTTATTTTTTCCTCTCAAGCAATTCTTTGAAAAAGCAAATGAAAAGTCACATATTGATAGACAGATATACCTCATAACGAGATACTAGATACTCAGTCAATGAGATTACATATAAGAATAATGGATACTCCTGTATATATGTGTATCAGGATGTGTTAAATAATGAAAATACGGATCAACTAATTGTAGGTTATCTTATCAAATTTGCTTTATTAATTCTACGTGGATAGGGTTCCAAATATGTAAATGGAAAAGGATCATTACACACTCACACCCAACGAGAGTTAAGAAGAAAAGAAAGACAAATAATAATAAAAAATATGAAAGGAAATATGATATAGTATAATAAAAAGAGAGAGAAAAAATGAGATGAAAAATAGCCACAGGTTGTTCCTGAATTCTCATTCTGTATCACTGTATGTCATGTTGGTAATGGGTACATGGTCAATCACGTATACGGACGCTGAAGAAACTGGGATTTAATTTTCGAATATTAATGTACACATATGTCTGTCCTCTGCACTTCTGCGCCTCGCTTTCTTGGAAAGGATACAGAACTAAATTGCAAGAGGCTTATCAACAGAAGCCTCTGGTCACAATGCATTAGGGTTTATGCTAAAAGTGATTGACTATGACAATGTACTAAGTTAATAGTCAAATTAATAAAGACCCGTTTAGATAAACAACTTAATTAACATTTTATACAAGAAATTCTAAACATGTAAGAGTTTATGCTAAAAGTGTTTACAATTTAATAAGTTATTTGCATTTGGATAAAAAATACTTATAATTTTATAGTGTTTGAATACATTATTACATAAGTACTTGAAAACATTTTCTCATTTTATATATTAAAAATTTAAGAATAAAAATATAATTAAAAATAAAAAGTAACAAAAAAATTTAAAAATAACATTCTATATACAACATTATTTAATAAGTACTGGTCATTGTTTAAGTATTTTTAGTTTGCAAAAAACAAAAAACTAAGAATAATAAATTGAAAAAATTATAAATCAATAATTTATTTCAGAGGAAAAATTATAAATCAATCCATAAATTAATTCCATGTATATTATTGTAAAACTATGGTTTCAACAAATATATGGATTATGCATGAGAAAAGAGTGGCAGAGATTTTTAATGCTGCATTCGTTACTTAAATTTAAAGTCATACTTATTGCTTTTTATAAGGTTTAATTTATAATTTGTTTTGCATAAATATTTTTAAACTAAAATCCACACAATTAAAAAATCAATGGTCAATTTTAGTAGTTTAATGATTTGCATCATTTTAATTAGTGTTTGAAATAGGTTAATTTTTATAAGTATAGATAGATAACATTAATTGAGACTTTTTTCTTTTGGCGGAACTTAAAAGATTTTGGTAGCATATCATATGTAATATTTATAAACAAGTTTTGTCCATATCTTTGTTTTAAAATTATCTTATTATTTTTTATGAAAATATTTGGTTTTGTTAAAAAAAAAAATATTTTTACACATCTTAATATAAAACAAACCTTTAAATGAACTAGCAATCAAGCATATTTATACAAAGACCAGGCCTAGACCTAAAAAATAGGCTCGTAAGGAGTAAAAGACCTTAACTTAGACTATAAAAATATAAAACAAGTTAGATTAAACTTAGGTAGGATCCAGTCCAGTCCAACTCATTTTCATCCCTAATGTTGACAACACGAAGAGTGACCACTAGAGTGAATAATTAATTTGTTGTGTTGAAGAATATTGTGACATCATTTTTTTGTCAAATGTGTTGCTTTATTAGGAGGTGTAGGGGTAGGGTTATTTTTTTTTATCATAAGAGAATTATATGAGAGGAAGAAATAGATCTCAAGTTTGTTTTGTTGGCAATTTGGGGATAAAAAAATGAAAAGGGGGAGTGTAGAAGAATAAAGGGGAGCCTAAATAGCAATAGTCCCTTTCTTTATTACTACTCAACGATAATGAAAATCCAATCAACAACTGAGCTAAAAATAAAGCCCACACGTGAGTTTTATGACGTGTCTTTCTGGGGATACCTATATCCTACACCTCCCACAACCACCTTTGAAATTATTAAATCACTCTTAATGAATAAAACCCTCAACCCTGTCACATGCCTCCTTCAAAAACCTACCATAACACCTCATTCCTTGTGACAGCAACACCTCCTACTCGTGATGGCGCGTCTCCCTCTAGTGATTCTTGCAACAGATTGAACCATCCCACGACGATAACACCTCTCATCCACCTGCAACCTACTTGTTGCCATTGAAGGTGAGTAAGTTCCTTTCATTTCTTTTGGCATGGGGTGGGGGTTGGGTTCTAGTAAGGAAAGTCTACAAGTGCCCATAATACATGTTTTGGAACACCTATTTCGAAACAAGCGTTCTGGAATACTCATTCCGGAAGCCTATTTTGGAATAGGTGTTCCAGAAGGCATTTAACTATTTTTTAGAATGGGCGTTCAGGAAGCAACAAGTGCACCCCAGAACAGGTTTTTTGGAACAGTTTTGCTTCTAGAAAAGGAGTTCTAGAAAATGGTTTTTCAGAACAACCATTCCAAAAGCAAAAAAAGTCATTTTGCAAAGCCTGTTTCGGAAACATGTCCACAATGTGAATGGAAAGTGTTGAAACATAGTTGGCGTGGAGAGTTGATGAAGGAGAGAGACTTTTGCGTTGGAACCAATGATGGCTGCAGGAAGAAGACTTGAGTTGGAGAAAAAGAGAAGAACTGGAAAGCGGGATGTGCTACAGGAAGAATGAACAGAAGGGTGCGCAACTGCTGTGTGAGAAAAAAGAGAAAGAAGGGGAAAAAGATAAAAAGGATAGGTTGGTTTTTTTTTTTAAAAAAAGGGAGGTGCAGAATACACTTAGGGAGGTGTAAGATTCTAGTCCCGTCTTTTTGTCAATTTGAATGTCCTTCCATTACTAAGGAGACAAAGATCATTTATAGAAGTAATTGTTCATAGGAAAAGTTTCTATTTACACCACTCTTTTTATTCTTTGTATTGCTCGTTTATTTTTCTAATTACTTTTTTTA
Organism: Glycine max; assembly: GCF_000004515.6. NCBI lineage: Eukaryota > Viridiplantae > Streptophyta > Magnoliopsida > Fabales > Fabaceae > Glycine > Glycine max. The sequence goes on along the minus strand of NC_038255.2, from coordinate 46,211,314 downwards.
TATTTAAAAGTACTCTTGATGGAAATTAGTTTCTATAGAATAATTTGTTTATGCATTACAGAAATTAGTTTCTACACATTCCATTATAGAAACTTATTTTTGTAATGTGTATAAAAAATATATTACAGAAACTAGTTTCTATAATGTAATTTTTTTTATATGTTGAGAAAAACTAATTCTAAGATTTGCGAAAAGCGCAGAAAATTAAAGATCAAGCTGCGAAATCTCAATAATTGTTGGCTAAGACCTGGTCTATCAGGCCAACTATAAAGCCAGCAAGCTCCAAATTACGTTCTTCCAAAGAAAATAGGAGTACAAGCCCACGAACTCACATGTCATTTCATTTGGATCATGAGGAACGGACAGGAGCAGTTCAAAATTCGGCTCTCACTATTTACACTCCTATTTTTCTTAAATAGACCTCATGATCCTCCTTTCTACCTCTCAATTACTCATTATACCTTTTTTCTTAAATAAGTATGCCCTTTTAGTTTCCAAAAATGTATCTCTGGAACTCTGCACAATTTCCAAAATACACTTCTAGAATAGTATGAGTTATTCTCGAAACACATTTTTGGTAATAACAAATTATATCTAACCCAAAGTACTTAAGAGCCATTGCAGCCTAAATCGTTGATATAGACTTGGATTAGAAAATGAATGAATGCACTTAAAGGAAATAAATCATCATCAAAAGGTTTGTTTTGTAATTGAGGTGTATAATATATGAAGTTAGTGATGACGTACCTTGAAACATAGTATTACATGAAGGAAAATATAAAATATTGTATAATAATGATGAAAGTGCAGGATTATAGAATGAATATACGGTGAAGATAGTTTAAAATTAAGGTTTAAAGAATAATAAAGATAAGATAAAAAAAAGGGATTCACCTCTTTTAGAAAAATGATATAATAGGTAATTGAGAGGGGCATGGGGATGTACTTAGAAAAAAAAATGAGAATGTAAATAGAAAGAACCTACATTTTTTAGAGAAGGATTTAGTTATGGGCCTAACACTTTATAATTTATGGGAATTGCTAGGTGCGCCCAACAACATTGCTGGTGCACCCAACAATTATGTGAATGGGCAAAATTGCCATTGTTTAAAAGTTTTAAAAATAAACGTGAGTACCTTCATACGGAAGAAGTTCTTTCATATGAATCTACAGAAGAAGGTTATTCCGTATGAAGATACTCGTGTTTATTTTTAAAATTTTTAAACAAGGACAATTTTGCTTATTCACATAATTTTTGGGTGCACCTAACAACTCCCATAATTTATTCCTCCACATAGACAAAGGAAAAAAAGACATTGATCTAACTTTTCTTTATATTTAATAAATTTAATTAGATAGAAAATGTAAAGATTTTAATATTGTCATAAAAAAATATTTTTATATTAATTTTCATAAATGATAAACTTATTGATTTTTATAATAATATGAATTTTATCATACTATGTATGAACAAAGGGGAGAATAAGGATTAAATTAAATCAATGTAACTTTCACAACTATTTCACTATTTTTATAACTTGATAATTTGATCATTGAATTATATCTACATATTATCAAGATCGTTTGTGTCAAATTTTATTAAAATTGAATATGATAATCAAATGATTCATATTTTAGTATATTTTGATATGTTTATATTATGTCAATTTTAATCTATATGAACGAGACAATAAATTATTTTGGATTAATATGAAATTTTGCATATGTGATTTATGTAAAAAATAATTTCAATCTAACAATAAATTTTAAGAAAATATTTTTCAATTAAAAATTATAAAATGGTGTAATAGTTGTCAAAGTTCCACCATTATAACTTGAAACTAATAACTTGCAAAAAATGATCGTTGATGTCCCTTTACTATATATATTGGCCTCTAGAAAGTACAGTGTCTTATTTTTTTTACAGAAGGAATTTCATTAATCATAATATGAAAGATACATGAGGGTATATGATGAAAATCTTTAAGAATAGCATAAGTCGTGGCAACTCTCACAAGAGAGTTATGGCATTGGCTTGTCTCTTAACAAACGCAATAGGTAGGATTCTGCACAAGAAGATTATTACATTGAAGAATTATAGAGCCATTCTCTGAGGAATTTGTATAAAAAGTTTTGAGCCTATCTACAAGGAACCTGCAGTCCAATTCAAAAATCACATTGGACATGCCCATATCCGAGAACTAACTGATAGCCTTGAGGAGCCCCATAGCTTCTCCTGCCAATCAGTTTGGGCAAGCACCATATCCCTAAATTCATCTCTACAGACAAACCCCCAACTGGTCGTGTTCCGATTTTTGTTAAAGGTTGCATCCACATTGCATTTTATAAAGTTTGGACAAGGAGGAGTCCACATTTGGCAACTTGCTTGGAATTGGATTCTTTGTTTTCCCACTACTTGTCATTACGAGCCTTCCACAAACTCCAAGTTGCAGCGGCGAAGATCTCCTTTTGATTCTGCTCTAGCATGGACAGAGCCTCAAAAATCAAATCTGTAGTAGATTGGCATCTCATCACTAAAGAACTCACACTATTGGCAAGGCCCAATTCCTCCCAACACAAGTGGGAGACGTTCTCAATACCAGCATTACACAAGAAGCAAGTAGAAGGACATTCAATACCTTTCCTTTGAAGTCTGGAACGAGTAAGAAGGATATCTCAACAAACTTGGAGGAACCTTCAAATTCCAAATGCCCATCCACATAGAGGCCTGTGGAATCAAGGATGTTATCCATAAACAGCTTGTATGCGCTTTTCACCGTGTATTCCCCTTTAGTTTCCTCGGCCCAATTCTTTTGTCTTCCTAATAAAGTCATACAAAGGAGTTTGCAACACCTTCCTTGCATCCCTTTCAGAGAAAATCATGTGCACCATTGTCGCATTCCAGACTTTGTTTCCATCACAGAGGAGGCTTTTAACAGTGAGCTCTTCACTCCTCGGAATGAAGTCAAAAAGAGATCTGCTACCATAAGTCCCCCTTGCCCATTACACCTTCCAAACATTTATAAGAGATCCATCCCTAATCCTCCACCTACTCCCCTCTTTCAACAAAACACGGGAATTGTCGATACTACGCCAAGAAAAGGATGGATTATGCCTAATGGCACCGTCCATGAACTTCCCATTTGAGTAGTATTTTGCTTTGAAAATCCTTGCCGCCATAGTATTTGGGTTATTCATCAGGTGCTAACCCTGTTTCCCTAGAAGAGTGAGATTGAAGTCGTAGATGTTGTGGAATCCCATACCACCCTCATCCTTCCGAACAAACAATTTGTCCCAAGCAAGCCAGTGAATATCGCCATTCAATTCTTCTCGTTTGATCATAGACGATAACCCTTATGCACAAATAATGTAAAGGTAAGGCGAAAGCAAATCGCCCTGCCTTAAACCTCTATCGGGGTTTGTTGGACTGACCACCTCATGGTTCACAACAACTAATTATTTCACCAAGTTGACACACATCAGAATCCAACTAACCCATTGATCTGCAAATCCCGGCTTTATCATCATATCTTTCAAAAATTGCTAATCAACACGGTCAAACACTTTGTTGTTGTTGATCTTCAAAGCAATCTCTCCCGTCCACCCTCTAACTTTGCACTTCATATTTGTCCATAATACTCCTCCCTTTAATAAACGCCAACTGCTCATCAGAAATACACTTGCTAATGACTTTTCGGAGGCAATTCGTCATAGCTTTAGAAAGGATCTTGTAGACAACGTTACACAACGAGATATGTCTCAAATCCTTCATATTTCGAGGCTGGTCACACTTAGGAATCAAAACTATATTGATGTCATTGACCGTATCTGAAATGATGCCCGTAGTCAGCCATCTCCTACACTCCTCAACAATGTCATTTCCACAGATATAGTGTCTTATAAATCGTCAAATACTAGTGTTATGCAACAAACTATGGAGAATAATTTTTACAGAAATAACTGGTTTTTAGACTTCTTGCTATCAATAAATAATTTTAAAATTTTACAGTTCCAAGTTTTCACCTCATTGAGGATCTTTGAATTGATCATCGTATCTCTGTTTGTGGTGGAAAATAACTCGTTAGTTTGTCTTTTTTTCTTTATTAATTAAACAACAACAACAACAACAACAAAAAAAGTGTTGCAAAGTTGTTCCAATCCAAGTCACTTAAGTGTATTTGCCTTCCCAATATGTTCCAGCTTCTAGTTCCTGATTATGATTTTGAAAGCGAATTGATCTTGGCTTTCCTAGCTCCAACCTTCAGTATGTGTAATCACATTAATTGAACACTAAATCAATGATTATAGATGTAGTTTAGTTTAGTTCAATTTTTTTTACTCCCTAATATTTTTGGTGCATAGTTAAGAACGCAATAAGGATTGGTAGCAAAGGGGAAACTGGGAAATGATGTTTTGTGTTTGGATCAAAGTAGAGTGTGAAAACATGTAGGATACCACTAACCTGATATCTGTGTGGGAATCTCATAATTATTGAACAACAAAATGAAAACGTTTATGAGCAGGAACAATAGAGGACCCATATTCCCTCTCCATTATTGTTTCAGAATTCAGCAAGTTGACTCATGGGCCAGCCACTCTCAGGACAATCCCAGTTTTTGGGTCACTCTTCCAGTAACACACTCACACATGCTCCAACTTTATATTGCTTGCATACCAAACTCTTCTCTCCCTTCACTCATCAAAAGGGGAAATAAAGCAAATATATAAATAAAGCACGCACACAAAAGGAGAAGAAAGAAAAAATATATATACTTCCTTCCTCAAAAATCTCAAACCTCCGATTTGATTGAATTATGTTGGCGTTTATTAAAGGGAGGAGTATTATGGATACTAAATCGTGGCATTCGATTTTCACGAACTTATTGAATTTATTTGGATACTAAATCGTAGCGTAAATATAAACAAACATGTGGAGGAAACAAATGGGACTAAATATAATGATAAACGAGAAGATCTTCATGTATAAATCGAAGGAAAACGACCTTATTCCCTCAAAAATGGAAATGACTCAGCAATTTACACGATCTTGATAATGTAAGAGCTATAAGTACATTTCGTAGTGCATGGAAGGGAATAGGAAATAAAGTAATCAAATTAAGCAGGACTTGGAATTGTCCATACTTTCCGAGGCATTAAAACTTAGAAACCTTATTTTATTCTACTTGAAAGATGACACAAACTTGCGAATCAAATCAAATAATCGCAGAGCAACCTCAAATTTAATATTGCATGTTGGAATTCCACACCACAATTCGCCAACAAAGGGTCTCACATGAGCCCTGTTTGGATATACATCATATTTCCGTGAGTGTAAAAGCCCTTTTACTTTATTTTTATTTTATTTAATTTAGTAATGCTTGGAGATCCATGATTCAATCCAATGATATAAATAAAAGTATGTTGCTCAAGTATCTTTCATGGACCGCTCACCACACTATAATTAATCTTCAACTAAATAAAAGTAATTATGCTAGTGCTGTCTATCTTCCCAATATGAAATGCATTTTAATCTCTCACCAAGTTGTTCTTTATGATAGGATAGATAACATCTACAACGTCACAATCTAATCCATTTATAACTCGGTAATCTATGATTTTTGCCTTTGTCTTTTGTAACAATCAAATATTGGGATAATGTGGAAATCAACAAAAACATAGCATAAAGTATAGTTTGGATCAAGAATAGTTATGCAAGTCATTCTTTGCTTTCTTCTTTTGCTTTAAAAAATAATTATAGGTGATCCCTTTTGCAAATGAAAACCAACTTTCCAAATGACACACATACATACATTTAGTTTATGGGGTGGCATTCTCTAAAAGACGATGAAGAGTGGGGTTTCATGAAAAATGTCACTGTTATGACTCGAAAGAACGTCCTTATCTCATCGCCCAGGGGTCAAAAGTGCCAAACAGAGACTGGCCTTTGGGGAGAGCCTAACTCTAGACCAGTTTGTAGGTAATCCACGGATACAAACATGATACGTTTTTATTAGGGACTATAAATAATAAATATTATTCACTAGAGGAAATATACTCCATATAAATGGTAAAATTCTTTATCCGAATATTTAGCTCAATTGTGTAACTGAAACTTGAACTAAAAATCATTGATTAAACTACAACAATCATGGGCTAATTCATTCAGGCATTATGTGGTGCAAACATGGCACGTTTGTTACCATAAAAGTAAAAGTTTCCAAACAAACAATTTTCAGATGTATTAATCAGCTGTTGCAGCTAAGGCTGGGAGGTTTTAATTGACGCATGGCCCACTGTTTGTTAGCTTCAAGGGAAGACTAACGAGGAAGGAACACAAGGTCCTAATGGAATCTCTCAACCACTGTTACAGCGTGAAGCTAACATAAGTGTTCAATTAGAAGCCTATTATGTTGTGTTTGTTGAAAGAATTAGAAATTTCAACAACTCAATTATGGGCTTAATAGTGTATTAATAATTATCTAAGTATTATTGGTTTGAAAAACAGTTGCCTTTTCCTCTATTTTGTTACAAAAGCAAAAGTGGAATGCAGAATGTTGTATTCATTTCGTAGTATATTCCGTAAATGTGAAACCATCCATTCCCTCGTAAGAAAGTTTGGAATTTGAAAAAGATATACGGTTGTTTAAATTCTCCATTAATATATCTCTGTCGGTTGCTTTAATTAATGACAAATTTCTTCGGCGTCATTATTATTTATTAATTTGGAATCAAGATCTATTTGCATAACTCATTTCCAGTTGTGCATAGAATAAAAATACATTTAAAGTTATACTAACCCATATTCATCTCCAAACAATTTGGAAGAGGCTTTTTTCTTTCTTTTTTATATTAAACGGGGATGTAGATTTTCATGAGAGTCTAGGGAAATAAAGTTGAAAGTTCCTAACGTTTACATTTTTATTTTTTTTTTACTTATCCCATACGTTTTTTTATCGAAAAAACTATTTGAACGCCCAAGAGATATTTATATCTCAAGAGAGGTAGAAACACAGGAGAAATATTCAATTATTGATATAATTCATAATGTGATGTACCAGAAGAGAGATGTAAGAAAGAGTTATAAAGTTAATTTGGTGATCGAAGTAACAAGAGAGTAAGAAGAAAAGAAGAAAATTTTAAAGGAGTATTTTATTTATTTGAGTGTCTAAAAATTATCACTCTTTTTATTAGTACTTTTTTTTTTATCAAACTTAATCAATAGATAACATAAGTAGTGAAATAATTCTATTAAATTATCCCTTTTGGCATTGAAAAATTAATGCATCCAATACTAAAAAACAATCGTGTTTTTTTTTTTTTTACAAAAAACTATCATGTTGATATCATTTGTTTGGGATAAAATTGAATTAAAAAGTATAGTATTTCATTAAAAATTAAAATGTCACTTAACATGGTTTTTTATTTTTTTTTAAACGTCTCCGAAATGAAGGGAGTGTTGTTTATTTCTCAAGAAATGTTAAGCATCTTTTTTTCACAAGGATGTATTCACGAGACTTTGAGATGGAAATTAATCTATCATCAGGGCGGAACCAGAAATTATTTTCAGGGGGCAAATTTTTTTGTGAGGGTCTAAAGTAAAAAATAAATATTTGTGTGTTATAAAAAAGTGAAAAATAAATATGAGAATTTATGAACTATCTCAATTCTCATATTGTTTTAGGGGGGCAAATTTTTCTTTTCACAGTAAATATTAGGAGGATCTAATTTTTTAGGGGGCAGTTGCCCTGTAACCACATACGTGGTTCCGCCCCTAAATATCATGTTTAATTTACTAATTTGTGATTTAAAGACCAATTGCCATTGAAGTCTTACCATATTTGATAATTATTATTTAGAGATAAATAACCAGGCAAGATAGTTATTCAGAACATTTCTTTAAGATTCTAACCACAGAATTCGCGCAAAAGTGTTTCCATCCCTCAGTCCTCAATAATAACGAATTAATGATACATGTTCACAAAATTGATGTACTCTTTTTGCACAAATATAAAGGGACACTTATCTTATTTTTGTTTTAAAAAAAGCAGAACAACTCTAGCAAAAAGGAGAGAAAAAAAATACTACTCATTAATATTCTGTTTAAAGAAGAAAAGTATAAAGAGTAAAAACACAGATTTAATTTAAGTATAAAAATGACATTTCTAAATTTTCGCAAAGGGCAAAGTAATCATATTGTTGTTGGTAGATCCTAACAGTTACGGAAATGATGAAAAATTAAGTAAAATGATTTGTTGGAATCATTTCAGCTAACTACCAAACGAAGTGTAATTAAGCCCGCAACGCATGAAACCAAGGAGCGAGAAATTCTTGACTTTATTTTTACACCAAACCACATATATAGAAGAAGCCCTGGGCTTTGCCATTATTAACTCATCTTCGTAATAGTGACAGTTCCACTAACTGACAGCAGCATCTATTTCTCTCTGAAATAACCAGTCAGTCAATGGGGTTAAACAAGGCCGATTATATATAAGGGTAAGTAAGGGTAACTAATTCTACTGTATCAATCAATAAAAAAGAAAAAAGAATAGGGTAAGATCATATGAGATGTGTGGAATGCACTTTTTAGCATAGGTCATAGAGAAAGTGTTGAGCAAAGAGACAGGATTTAAAAGGTAGGAGGTGTAGCTGGTCTCGTCTCTCATCACACAAAAAGGACCCAAACCTACCTATAAATATAATAATATTTCCCTTTGATTTCATCAAACATGGTATATATTATATTATTGTTAGCTTAGCTGGCTAATGGCACCAAGAAAAAGATAGAATGAATAGTTGTGAGAGTCAATATGTCCGGATAGCTCGCCAGGTGCTCCTTGAGCGTGAATCATGTGCCTTATGATATGCGTGCGGTGCCTACTTCCTACGTACTCAAAGGAGTGCCTAATGTAGGTTGAACACGGGTGTATTTGGTTATTATAGCCTCATCTGATCTTAGCTAATATCTCATATCATTTTGAAACTATATATTTTTATTATTTATTTACTAATAATTAGGAATGGAAATATATATCATGTCACGTTAGATTTTGGTAGATTAAGTCTGGTTTAGTTTATAAAATTTACTTGTTTCGGTGACAGATTCAACATCCTTTTAGTGGGAACAATAAATAATGTGATGATAAATTAATTAGTAACGAATTTGTTTTCTCTTTTTTGTTTCTTATATTTTTTATATACATTTTGAAAAATTATCTTATAAGACAATATCTATTTTTATAGGGTAATTTTTTTTATTATTACACATATATTAGTAAAATAAAAAAATTCTAGTAGAGGCAATTACTCTCACACCATGGATCCGTCCCTGGTTACATTCTAACTTTTAAGATCTTATTTAACTTTTTTGAAAGTCTGACATAATTAACTTAGAACCTAACTGGGCCTTTTAAAAAACTTATTATTCATAAGTTTATATTTTTATATTATTATAAGATATTGTTTGTATTATATATATATATATATATATATATATATATATATATATATATAAATAATGTAATGAACATATATAAATATATTGACCTGTATATTTAATAAGTTTTTTTTTTCAAAGACTATCCTTTTTTTTAAAAGGTTAAATTCAACCTTTTAATAAGTTAATTTGTTTAATTTTATTTTCTAAAATAAGAATTTTAAAGTAAAATAAGTAATTTTATTATTTTCTGATGTATTTGTTTAAACTGTTTTTTTAAAATTAATAATTTTTTTATTTTTATAAGAAGAAAATCTTATTTGCTTATTAAAAACGCTTATATAAAAATATTTATTTTAAAAGATTAAACAAATTCACCCATCAACTCAAGTTTAACATACTAGTTCACACTATAAATTAGGTCACGTGCTCTTGATAGGTCGTTTGGCATATTTTCACTCATTCTAATAACAAAATTTCTTAACTTAATTGATAATATTTTGTATAACATAATATTATATTTATATTGGTATTATTTATCTTAAAATATACTATCTACATTATAAAATATATCTTAATTATATTTCTTTTAATTTTACAATTTAATTATATATATTATGCTAATAAATCAAATTAACTACTTTTATCTCCTATCTAATTAATTCGTTATTTATAAGCTATATTTAGTTTCTATAAGTAAACAAACATGGTAAGTAAAAGAACATTAAATATTATTCAATTAATTAAAATATGTAATAAATATATCTTTTGTTGTTTTCACTTTGCACATTTACCTATTCTAAAAAAGTGAAATGCCTATAAATTAAGTTGCAAAGCATAAAATTCTAAAATTAGCCTAATATATTGATTATACCCGTAGTTTTAATTAGGGTTAGGGGTGTAAAGTGATTGAGACAGATTTATTTTTGTACTACTGAACTTAATTTTTTTTTTATTAAATCATTAATTTGAAGTTGAAGCCATCAAGAATCAATAATATGAGACAAAAGAAGGTCAACTAGATTAGTATGATAAACATACTAAATTCGAAATCTTAAACATAATAATTCAATTTTTGGTTAAAGAAGCGCCGTGCTTTTTTAATTCTGTTTTTATTTTTTTATTGGAAAATCTGTTTTTATTATATTTCTAATAAACATACTGATACACATTTTGGGATAAATAGGGTAAAGTTGACTTCAGAGAAGGTCCGACTTGATTGCTTGTTAGATGATACGAGTAATACACAATGTGACACGCAAGGATACTAGCTACTATACTAGACTGAAGAAAACACTAACCCAACACTCCAAGTGTGAGAGAAGACATTAACTAGGGGAAGAGATTAAAGAGCTATACTTTTGTCTTTTACTTATTTATTGAGATTTGAGAGGAGTTCTAAACTTTCCTTGTTAGATAATTAACTTGAAAGTTGAAACTGATATGCATAATATTAAATTTGCATAGTAATAATTTGGTCCATTACCATTTTTTTAGGCTAAATAGTACTGGAAATATCATTCCAGTTATGAAATAAAGGACATTATTACATCACTCGCAACTAAACGGATTTGGTGGTAAGTTAGTATGAGACATAATCTATGTTTTAGTTTAAAAGATATTACAAAAAGTCAAGTCTCATATTATTTGGGATAACTTTAGCTTGTATGTTTATATATTATTTTGTGATATGGACTTATAAAGTAATTAATAAAAGATAAAAGTTTCACACTCATTAACTTGAGTCAGGTGAACCTGGCTTAATGCAAATCCACCGATTTACTCCCATGTACTGATATCGTATCACTTAGACCTTATTTCAGACACAACCACAATAATCTCTTTTCCTTTTTTTCTCCGTTCTTAGGTTTAAATTTTTGAATGTTCTCACACGTCTTGGAAAAACATTGTTCATGACCTTTACCTTGATTCCAACAATCTATCCGGTATACATCATGTACAAGATCAAAAGCTAAAGATGCCAAAGCGTGTGCTACTTTGTTACCCACCCTTTTTTGTAAACAAGAGTACGTATTCTCCCGGTCCTACATTGGAACAATACAATCATCTATGATTCCCTGAAGATAACTTCTGATTCTAGTTCTTTGGGCATTTGACTTTTTTCAAAGTGATATATATGGGAAAGGCTGATAGCAGTCAATCTCGAAGATATATAGCTCTCCATAAGTCTATCTATATAGTAGAACCCGTGTATATCGTAAATGGCTTCGGCTACAACTGGTTGGTTCAAAATGAAAACATACATATAGAACGTGTTGCAGCTGCTACATGGATCTATTTTGTGCGAAAGAGAGGATAATGTGAAAATTTGTTATTATGTGTAAAATGGTGTGATAAATACTTAATTGTTGGTGTGGAATGAGTACTTATCTCATACGTCTTAAGGGTAAAAAAAGTCCTTTTAATTGTTTACTAATTTCTCTCCTCTTATTTCATTAAAAGCAAGCAACCTCATAACATTATTTCTTTTCAATTCATCTTCAATTTCTCTCACTCTCCTGTTTTCATTTTGTTTTCATTTAGAGTAAAAATTTCAAATGCTTCAACTAAATTTCTTTCATTTTTAAAATTTTACGTTTGGATAAAAAAAATAAAATTCTTTCATTTTCAAAATTTTATGTTTGAACCTAAAAGTCTTTGGATCCAATTTCGTTCAAGACAAGAGGTTTTTGAGCCATGGTGAGGTAGTACTTGGCAATCTCTCTAAACATGGGGACACTCCTGAGATCGACCTTGGTGTTGTCCTTGAACGTTATGACGACGTTGTGCCACTCTCCGATGAAGCACGTCACGACCTACACGTCCTTGATCAAGTTGTAGCTGAAGTTGCTGTAGTCTTGTCCCATTAGGTTCGAGATCACGATCACGCGGAGATTGGTGAACCTGTAGTGCAAGTTCATGGCACATGATACCGTGGCAAGGGACAGGGGAGTTAGAAGAGGGTGAAACAAAGGAGGAGGTTCGCCATAAGGTCATCGTAGTGGTCTCGCCGTCGAAGAATATGGTCTCTCTGGTGGTGGTGGCGACAGCAGGAGGGGTGGAGTCACGTGAGGCAGCGGCGATGGAGGGTGTGGGGTTTGAAGGGGAAGAAGGAGCTGGAGTTGGAGGTACAAGAGAGATCAAAGTCTATAGAAGAATAATTTCAATTTTTTACATTTTAAAAGAAAATTAAAATTTTACATTTTTAGTTGTTTTAAAATTTAAAAAATTTAAATTCTTTATAAAAAAAATCCAAATAATGAATTTTAAATTAAAAAATTTTAAATTCTCTGATAAATTATCTTTCTCAGTTAAAATTCTTTGTCAAAACACACTCTTAGTGTATTTCTTTCCTCACTATCAAATGTGTCCTTTGTCTATTTCTTTTTCCTTACCAATATGGTAAATCTAAATAAAATGGATCAATAATTCTTGTTATCACAAAAGGCTTAAATGTACTTTTTTGCCCTTGTAATTTACTTGATTTTTTTTTCTTATTATTTTAGCCCCTTTAAGTTTTTTTTTTAAAAAAAAATCCCTAAAAATTGTTGTTTTCGTTGCATTTGGTAATTGTCATTAAGAATTTTAAATGGAAGCTGACATTACAAACGGTTGTTGGCATCAACAAATGATAACTTAGTAAATTTCACATTAACAAAAAATGTCATGTTTTAGATGTGTTAGGTCAACAAGAATCAATACTAAAAACCATAATATGATGGGACTAAAAACAAAAAACCTATAGGAATTAAAAGCAGATCATATAATTTATAGAGACCAAAAACAAAAACGAAAAATATAATTAATTATAGGACTAAAAGAATAACATATTTACATGGATAAAAAATGTATTAAAGTCTTGTATTAAGGGTTAGCCTAACTTGTTTGGAGGCTTAATTAGGCAGGAAAATAACTAGGTTAAGCCTAAAAATAATTCATGACAAATTAATGTGTGATTATGTTTAAGAATTATACCATAAATTGTCTGTACAGTGAGAATTTGAAGAAACAACAAATCATGTTACCATGGTGCCACCATCATAAAGGTTGTAAGTAGGCGTCAAGTCGAATCCTCAGAATGAGTTCTGTCTTTGTTGCTGCAATTATGATATAACATTGTGATTCAATGAAATGTGTCATAATTTAGGATTGTGTAAAATCTTTCAAAATATGTTAGACCTTTAACCAAGGTGGAACATGACTTAAAAGTTAGCTTGTAACAAGAAAACAAACCAAGCTGGAGTTTTGTAATTTTAAACTAAGACATACTTTAGCATATTAAGGTCTAAATTGTTTCCACTACAAAATTCTTATTTTATATTTAAGTTTTTAGTATTTTGTTGGCAAATATTTGTTGTTAGTTGTTAATTTGTTATTAGTAGAAGATTTGAATTCATGATTTTTTTTCTTTTTCTTTTTTCTTTTATCATTAAATCAATTTTATAATCTCTTTAATTATATCTATTACATAATTAATTAATTATTTTATATTAATATTTAGTTTGAGATTTAATTTTTTCTTCATTTTATAAATATGTTACTATTTTGCTTTTAATTCACATTTTTTTATTTTAAATCTTATAATTTTTATTTTATTTTTAATTCATATTGTTTTTATTATAATTCTTAATATATTTTTAATTCATGCTAACATGACACCCACGACATAAATTAAGGTGATATTTATTAACATTATTATTTATTGATGTGACATTTGTTAACATCAATAACTATTTATCACGTCAATTATCATTAAAAAAATTTAACCAAATAAAAAAAAATAGATTTCAATATCTTATTAATAAAAATTAGGATCTTACTAATTAATGTTTTTAAAACATTAGCTATCCAACTAAGACAAAAAAAAATATTGATTAAGAATATCATAAAAAAATCATTTTGCACATTTTAATATTTTTTTAATTCTTTAATTAGTGCTCTAAAAATATTGGTTAGTACTTTTCTAAAAATGATAATATCTAACGTAATATATATATATATAAATTAAGATTATAACAAAATATGGATGCAATACTGCAACTTGCTTGGAGAACAGTTGTGGATACAGCCGCAGGGCAATGAGACGCGCATGATGTTCACGTGAGTTCACCACACTACACCTCGTTTGCTGTCATTCAAATTTTCAAGAGTGAGGACCCCACACCATCATTTGGACTTTTGTGTTTTTTGGACTCTGCGTACGTCTTACGTCACCATCCAATCTTCTCCTCACACAAATTATTCCCTACGCGCATACTCACCTTATTCCTTTCTCATCCACCGTCCGTTTCGCCGACAACAAAAGAGCCCCCAAAATGAAAAGGGGATTTTGAAAACAAAAGAGAAAGTAGTAAGTAGTTCCTGAACAACCAGAAACCGACACCAAGAAAGCTCGAAGCTTTTATTAGCCAGTATTATTTATAAAATTAAAACAAAAAAAAAACATATTTATTATAGGAAAACGTATAAAATATGATAAATAACATAATTAGCTGTCTCTTGATAAATAACAATATTCTCAAGAGTATTTAATTTTTAATTAAAGAAAAAGTTAGTTGCGGAGAGGCCCAAGCCTCTTGGTCATTGGTCCTCCCTCCCCTATCTATCTCTATTCTTACACGCTTATTTCTTATTTTATTTTAAGAAAAGTTAAAAAAGGATCCACGGTGGGACCTGAATGAAAAGAAGGACCGAATCTTCGTTAAAGCGTAGATACAGATAAGCCTTGTGGGGTTGACGCGTTCATCACGGGACCACCTCTATCCATTTATTATTTTATAAAACTAAAATAATGCAGTAAATAAATTAAATTAATTTCTATACATCATTTAATAAAAAAATAAATTAATTTAGATAAATAATTAAAATTAGAAAAACTAAAATCACACATATAGAAACTAAAAATGAAATTAAACTTTCAAAGATTTTCATCAGTGCCTTGTAGGAGTATTAAATACAAGGAATATTTGGAATAATATAGTCAAATTATAAGTATTTGTGAAACTCTTTATTTGCTTACATTGATTTTTTTGTTAACAAAAGGCAAATGCTAATAAATACTTTAAACTTCAAAGTGAATGGTTAAAAATTCAAAATTGATTTTTTTATATAACAATATTATTAAATATATTTTCGTTATAAATTTCAATACAGTTTTGATTAAAAATATTTAATTAATTTTTTAACCTATTATTTTATAACATTGATTAACGGGATTCAAAACAAAGTTTCAAGCCCACATCCCTTCGATCTCAATCAAACCAAAAGCAAAATAAAAGGGAATGAATTAAATTGGAAAAATATTTGAAGATAATGGATGCTAAAAAAACTGAGATTTGCAGTAAAAAAAAAACTGAGATTCAATGCATACTTATACCGGTTGGATCGAGCATAGGTAACTTAAGTTTTATCAATTAAATACTCAGTCTATAATGAATGCCAACATAATTGGAAGAGGAATTTCTTTTGGGTTTATTGTATGAATCTTGCACATTTTTTTTTTAAAGAGAGATGACACTATATCACTATACATCTTATTGGATAAAAAACAAATTATTATTGCATTACTTTTCTGGTTGACTTATTACGATAGATTTGAAAAGTTAACTTGTGTGGAATAACTTTAGGAACAAATCAAATTTCTCAATGGGTATAAAGTTGGTGCGCATACTTTTATCAGCATCTGATAGATTAGATGGAAGAACATACCGTCACGTGACACTAATTTGTTCCACTCTAAAATTAAGTTTAATAATGAATTTTAACTTCAGAAACTCAATACTTTTTAAGACATTTCGATATTATGTTTTTGGATCGCTCAATTCAATATGATTTCTTATTTTTTTTTTAAAAAAAGTAAAATTTCTAAATAATTATACGTTAACAATAAAACTTGTACACTTTATAAAAAATATTTTATATTATACAATATTATATTAATATTAAACATTTATCTTGAAACATATATTACAAATATACCTCAATTACAATTTTATGATATATATATCCTAAAAATTAATATATTATTATGTCAATAAAAGGGATGATGTGATCGTAATTCTTACATCATATAGTATATAATAGGGTCTTAATTTAGTCGAATTTATGTTCAAAAACAAATGACTCTAAAAATTTATATCCAGCAAGACACAAAGATAAGTTTAGTTCAACCTGTTTCACAAATATCCCTATAATAACATATCACATGCCCTACGAGAGATATGCGGAAAGTGTCCAATACTTGCCTTCCTAGTTTCTCCAAGTTTAGTTTATATCAGCCAAGGTTCCAGATTCACGATTTTTAGTAAATGCTAAATTTGAAATCTTTTATTTTTTATTTTTCCTTTTCTATAGAAAAGTACATCCATCAAAATTAATGGAAATAGAATGACAATGACGAAAATAATAATTCAACAAAATAAAAAACAAAAGATATTATTAAAACAAAATTTTAAAAATATAAAAAGATCAAAATAGAACCTTAAAAAATTAATATACCAAAATATAACTTTTAAAAATATAAAGACCCAAATAAAAATTTAAAAATTTAATGTATTAAAATAAAAATAAAAACACTAAAACATAATATATTAAAAGTGACATTTAGTCAATCAAATACACTTTGTTGGAAACCCCATTACAATAAATATTATTGAAAATAATCTTATTCCTACGTAGCCATAGAGTCTAATTGCCTAAACTACTTCAAATCAAATTTCTATTCTTTATTCGGGATACATAATTTTCTAATCTCAAATGTTAAAGGTGAATAAGATTAGACTGAGTTCAAGCTCAATATCAACTGTTGGGAGGTATAAGTATAAACTCGATATATTTATATTAATAGATTAATTTATCTTAAACAAGGACTAGATTAATCTTTGCATGTGTATGTGTTTTTAAAAGGGAATCAATCTTGATGTTTTACAAATGAATTATCTTAGTCATTTGAGACTCATTCTAACAATTGATTCCTTAACTAACCAAACTAGTTTTGAACCATCAATGTAGCTAAAATAGACACTAATTACAATTGGTATCAATTACTAAGTTTTATAGAATTAGAAACGGCATTAGTATTTATTTTTTCTAATATTGAAAATTGCCATTGCTTTCCGTGATTTGAATGTTGCATTTTTATCAACTTTGAGTCATGATGGATTGGGTAACTATTTTTCCCCCCAAATGATGACTCTTACATATGTCGAGGACAAGGGCATGACAATTCCAACAAAACAATAAAACAAGCGAGTGGAGTCATGTCAAGAAGATTCAATGAACTTAACACGGCTCGCAATTTCTATCAGCTAGTCGATCTCTTGACTTTTGAGTCTCGACGACAGCCAATGCATGACCATAAGTTGAGGTTGGATAATATCACAACAACAAAAGGCCAGAGGTGGCCAAGTACGCAAAAGTTGGGGCATAGTAGCCGCCTGTTTTAGAATTACAGGACCATAGACATAAAATAATTAAAAATATTGTATATGCTGATCTCCTCGTTAACATCAATAATTTAATTCCCTTTTAAAAAATTATCGGAGGGATAGTGTATGTGTTTTTTTAATAGTTACGTGTAGTCATAAAATATGTACACGTTGTTGGATAGGCCCCACCATTACACATATTAATGGGATTTTATATTGTTATAGACTTTATTAACTATGTATATTGATCCTAGGTGGCAATGGGAAATGGATCCGCACTACATAATTAGCTGTTTCTTTAGGAGATTGCTGATTCAAGGGTGGGCAAGGAGGAACGCAGAACATGGAACATAGTGAATGTGGTGACAATATATGTAAATTTCTTAACATTTAATTGTAATTTTGGTAAAGTAATAATACGAGGATGTTAACCTTGAGATATGTGGCAAATAACAATTATCAATTCTAGTAAGTTGGTAGCTACTTGTACGTCATTACAAAAATTAAAAATCACATTTTATTAAATAAAATTGATGGTATCCTTCTTTATATTAATACTATTTATGTGTAAATAAAATTCTTTACTTGATATTATAGATAGACATAAAATTTTGTAGAATTCTATAGTTGATGAAAGTTGTATGAAGTGTATGTTGGAGGGAAGGGGTTTGATTTTGATTGCATGTTTTTTTTGAGTTTAAACACACATAAAGTAGAGGATATAATATAAGAGATCTTCATGAATAAGTCTCAAGTAGGTCAAACAAAATCAACTTAAACATCATCTTCAACCCAAAATCTTATTAGATTTATAAGTATTTCTTACTTATATACTACTTATTAATTTGTAACTAATATAAAACTTTATTTTTATACTTTAACTTCAACCTAAACTTTTTGAAATTAAGTTACATTATCTCATAAATGCAATTAGTATATTTCATGATAACATCCAAGGGGTGGATTTGCTAAGCAGTTCAAGATAAGATATTTGTGTCAACTAATAGTAGGTCAAGTTTCATTATTCTTCATGATTTCAAAGGATTTTCTCAAAGAGTCACATAAAAAATATTCAAATATCTCGGATTAGATACATTTGGGTAGGCCTATCCAGAGGCCCAGTACATAATACATATTTTACAACACTTTTTATAATATTATTCTTCCATATTTATTGCATCACACACATTTGAACTTTTTTATTTCTTTTATATCTCTATTTTCGCACTACTGTAATGCTATTAACATTTCTCTACCGTTATACAGATGTTGGGGGATGAACTATGAAGAACTTGGTGGCAGCAAGTGGGGATGAGTGGGGTCGTTGGTAGGTATATTGTGGCCCCTTGACTTTTGTGGCAATATTAGGGGTCTTTTATTTTGTTCTCGAGTCTTTCAGCTGCGTGCAAGTGCATACCAAAACCAAATAATAGTTGCGTCTTTAGACGGCTATTCCTTTCATCAAAGATATGAGAATGAGAATTAGAAAGTGGACATCACGAAACAAACTCTCTCATTTTTCTTCCCTATTAAAAACAGGGGTCCACTACTGAAATACATGCACCCTTGACCCCCCTCTCTGCCATTACCCAGTCAATATCACGTGACACAGTATACCATACCCTGCACTGCAGATGAAATTTTCACTTTTTTCTTTAACAAAAGCCGTAGAATGATAACACACCGATACTGCTAAACATGATATCAATAACATGTTAAAGTGGAAACAATTCCATTCAATTGTAAATTTATATTTATTGAATTAGTTTCTAAACATTAGCGATTTTTCATTATTGAGGGGATTTAGTTCAAATAATTAAACATAGTGGATAAATTGTTATAAATATTTTGATACTTATTTTTTATTTTTACAAATAAAAAAATTAAGAGATATTTTTAGAAAAAGATTGTCTACCAAGCTAGATAATTGACATTAAGGAGTTTAAATTCATACCTATGAAAAGGTGAGAATTTTTACCGAAATTTTAAACACATAAATCAATTCAGATTTACTGGATTTTTGACTTTGCTGATTTAACCCACCTGACAAGGATTAGAAGCTTCAATTCACTTTTCAACACCTTTATTTTTTAAAGAAAATAAAAGAAAATGACATTATACTTTTCTAATTGAAAACATTTATTCATATGGAGCATTAGCCATATTTTGAGAATTTTGATCCTTCTTTGGTAAACAATGAGGCTTTTGATGTAACTAGATAGATCTTAATTATTCTGATTGGTGTGTACATATATGACTTATGTTTATATCTGTTAATTACTTCATACTGACTTTCACCTTTGCGATCATTTCTTTTGGCCTCCTTTTGACGTATACTAACTACATATATAGAATAGCTTAAGTAAGAAATCTATGACCTTTTCTCAGTGTTTTCTTCTTTTCAAGTCATTTTCTTCAGATAAGAAATTGGAATAAGAAAAGGGCGAGACAAGCATCAGCAAGCAAAGAGTCCCATGATAACAATATTGAAATTGATAGAGCACACATACAAAGGGACCATACACGGTCACTTACAAAATCCCCTTTTATATTATATATACAGTCACACCCCAAACATCGACAGGGTGAGTTCAGGATCATTAGAGATTGGGGTTTCTATGATGTGATGTGTGCCAGTTATCTATTTGGTTAGCACAAAATCAACGGTATCCAAAATTCTTTTAGGGGTCACCGGTACGGGCTTGTACATGTTTTGCAGCTTATTGACTCCGGGTGTCTATTGCTATGATACAAAACTTGGATTAAAAAATCAATCACCTGATTATAACTTAAATTAGGAGATTTCGTGACCAATAATTGATTATATAGTTGTTTAATTACTATATTGTGTCATGCATCTCGGTTGTTTCTCTCTTATCCAAAGTAAATGAATTCCGTGTCACCACCATCTTGGTGATAACCTCAACCTTCTTAGGTAACTCTATAATTGTTTTATTTTAACAAATCATATGCAATGGAACATGCATCCAATTATATAATTAATTTTATCATCTAAATAATCACAAATAAGGTAATATATGTGTATTTGCTATTTTTTTCATATTACTTTAACTTTTTCTAAGAAATCATATTTTACCTTTTCTTCAGCGTCTCTCTTTTGAAAGATCAGAGGATTTAAATTTTGTATCACTGAGGGGGACTAGGGAAGTAAATTAATTAAATAAAAAAGTAGATACCTTAATTAAAAAAAAGGTTATTGAAATTCACATTCAGATGTACCACCAATGTAATTTTTTTTTTGTTAGCATGTTTTTCTTCATCCCCAATTACTTTAGTGGATAAAGTTTAGTACTATTTAGATTAACTACTTATTGATATATCACTAATATAATTATTTATATATTTAAATTTTTAAATAAATTTAGCCAATTTACTTTATATTTAATTTACTCCATTTTCTCATATCATATTATGAGAATCGAATTTGCTTTTAAAAAAATTTCACAATATTTTTTTATAAAAGACAATCTCGCTCATGGTTAAATGTGAGACACTTTCAATGGGAATTATTGTTTTTTGTTTAGACAAAGGCAAGCATTGAAATAATTTATTAACATATATAAAATTATGTGTTATGATAATAATATACACATCTCTAAAAAGTGTTCATGACACATTTCAGTTGTTAATTGAAGTAATTAGGTCAAAATTTCAACATTTCTTCTCTATAAAACTTATGCTTGCCAAGTTGGGAAAAAAGATAAAAAAAAATGAGGTGTGTTTTTTTTTTTCTTAAAGGAAAGTGCATGTGATGTAAAAATGCTGAGTATTGAAAGAATATAATTTACCCCGTTTAAAAAATAGAAAAGACAGAAAACAACCACATTCCCGTCTAGATCACACCATGTACCTTTTTAAGTACACCCCTGAGCTATTGAGACCTCTGACATATGAATATTCACTATCGAGAGTAACTGAGCACACCCTTTAATTCTGGTTTTCACAAGTGTCCGCGGGAGATCCAATGTGCTTTTACTAGCTGTGAAAACTGAATACTTGGTTGTTAATGCAACTGGAGCGAGAACAAAAAGTTCCCATAAGTTTTCACGAAAGAATCCAAGACAAGTATATATGAAATAAATACTATTGACATTGATCTCTACAAGAATGACATCTTGATTATTAAAAGGTCATTCATAGAAATCTTTATATAAATATATACTATACTATATATTAATAGCGCGCCTACCATTATATTTATATATACTTATTTGCTTTAGCTACATGAATGAAATGTCCCCAACTTCGAAATTTTTTAGTCCTATTAACATCACAGGCCTTAAATTTGTCACTGCACATTCTTACACAATAATAGTTACTGATGGTGATTGAAAACTTCTAAAGGCGGGGATGTAGAAAATAGCCGTTGCACTTCAGAATTTTAATAAATATGTTTATTCTCTGTCTTTCCACGGGAATGATGGGGTTACCTCAAACAAGCTGGAAAGGGTTACTACTAATTATTTATTGGCCCGTGCATTACCTTCTTTGTCCATTTCTTTCTACTCTATGGTTATTTGATTTTAATTTCACGCATCAAAGTCAAGTGATCCTTTGGCTGCAGTGAAAAAATTGTTGAGAAAGAAACTATGAGGATTACGTAGGGATTTCATTTATGGGGATAAGAAAACGAGAGAAGGAATAAAATTGTCAAAAAAGAAACAAGTAGAAATAATAATATATGCAAATTCTTGACCTGGTGTTGTTTTAATTTATTTTATTGATCATTATGATATGCTGATGTCTGCTAGTATAGGTCTGATGCATGAGAGCCAAGGGGGGACCAGTTATTTAGGGGGTCATGATTCATAGACACATCATACATGCACTTGATTGGGACCCCTTGCTTTTTTAACTCTCTCTTTTCCTTTTCTCTTTTTCCGGTTACACTTTTAATCTGCTAAATTTACACAGTGAAGCGTAATAGGTAAAGTTTAATAGATAATAATGCATTAATTAAAAAATAAGAGATAATCATTACAAAGGAAATACAACTGTAATGTTAAATATTTTGAAAAATAAAAATAACTGACAAATATATTTTCAGCTTTGAAAGCATTAAAGTTGGTGTTATGGTAGTTGGTTCTGTGTTCCTTAGCAATTTAATTGCTTTATCTTCAAACTCAGGCATCCAACCACAAAAAATTCCCAAATAAGTTGATAAGAAAAAATATGGAAATTGTGAAAACGACAAGAAGATATTTAATGGAGAAATGAGCAATGAGATCCCTCCACCCGCTTCTTGTCCATCATCATCCTCCATTTAATATTTTTTTCTTTTTCTTATTAAACAAATAATTAATTAAGCTTTGCGGAAGGAGACGTTTCCTCGTTTTTCAGCTGTTTGTATCTTCTGACACACCTTGATTGCATTTTCATTATATATTTTTATAGATTTCTCAGCACAGAACTGTTCTCTCTCTCTCTCTCTCTTCAAAAGTTCTTTGTTGCTCATCAAAGGGTGCTAGGCTTGTGCATCAAATGATTTGAAAAGAGAGGGTCAAATCAAAAGAAGTTCCCCTGTTTTGATCTATTCACAGGTACTTCTTTTTCCAAAAAAAAAAACCCACTGTGAGGCATGTTAACTTCATTGTTCTCACAAATTCCCTCCTACCCAGAATTTCATATAATAAAAAAAAAACAATTCTTTTAAAAGAAAATGATCATAAATGTGTGGATAATGAAGTCAACAAAGACGGACATCTTTTTCCGGAGTCTTTTTTAACCATCTCTCTCTTCAACTTATTTTTTACCCTTTTCAGTTGGGGTGGAATTGCAGCGGATTTTGAGTCTGACAGAGAGCTTCCTCTTTGTATGTGTGAAGCGACTGATGAAATCCCAAACATAGATAGATAGATAGATCACATATGCACGTTGACAGGTGCGTTTGATGCATCAATTTCTTTCTCCTTTCATGTATGTTTTCGTTACCAATAACTGTATTTTTCGCTTTCATGGGTGAGACTAACTGAGCGTGTGCGTGCTTATCTTTGTTTCTCTCTCTTTTCCTCACTAAAATCCGTTTCTCATAGGTTTCAAGTCATTGTTAATGAAATTCTTCTTTGTTCTTTCCCTTGCAGTTCAGAAATGATCATGAAGCACGTGTGCACCCCAAATTTCTCTCTCACAGCTGCAGGTATACTACAGCTACCATATCATTTCATTTCATTAACTAACATATATAAATAACGAATTATCTCCTTTTCTTTATTTCCTTCACTACTTTCTCCTAGCTCCTTCAAGTTTTTCTTTTACTTCATGAGACACCACGATGACAAAACCATGCACAAAGCAAACCAATTTCAGATGTAACTTAATTTGGAACTACAAGTGAAACATGATCTCAAATATTATTATTCAGGTTTAATCTTCATTGGTTTTTGCACTTCACTGTTTGTTTGTTTCATCAGGATACTTTTGACAGAGAAGCTACCTAACAATAAGCATCAATTGTTGGGAGTTGTTGTGTGTTGATGGGTTGATCCACAGATCGTTACAAGATTCATCCAAGGTAGGACACAGATACAACTACATGTGTGTGTTTGTGAGGTGCTTGGGACAAAGGGTTGTGACCTGTGTGGTATTATTATGTGCTGGATGTGAACTTTGAAAGGCTCGCGTAACTAACGTTCTAGTAGTGCTCTCTTTTCAGTGAAGTAACAACAACCTATTTTACCCCAAGAAAACTGATGGCGACATACTTTCATCATGGTAACTCCGAAATCCAATCGGGTGGCGCCGACGGACTCCAAACTCTTGTCCTCATGAACCCCGGCTACATCCACTACTCCGACGCGCCGCAGCAGCAGCAGCAGCAATCCTCACTCGCCGCCGGAAACCTCGTGTTTCTCAACCCTGCCGCGGTTGCCGGGGGCAACAACAACTCGTTTAACCCCCACGCGCCGCCCTCTCACACCCAACAATTCGTTGGGGTCCCTCTCCCTAATTCCCAAGACCTCAACCACCACTCCATGCACGCGCACCACGACGTCTCGGCCCTGCATGGCTTCCTGCCGCGCATGCAGTACAATCCCTGGAACGCGTTCGACCCCACCTCGGCGGCGCGTGAGACTCCACGCGCACAGCAGGGGCTGTCTTTGGGGTTGGGGTCGTTCCGGGAGGGTCAGGCCCCGGCCATGTCCGGCGACGACCTGCGCGTGTCTGGCGGGTCACCGTCATCGGCTTCTGGGGTTACTAACAATGGAGCTTCGGGCATTCATAGCGTGCCTTTGAGCTCAAAGTACTTGAAGGCAGCGCATGAGCTTCTAGAAGAGGTTGCGAATGTCAACAACGGGATTGGCACTGAGTTGAGGAAAAAGAGTGGGGGACAGACCAGGGTGATTGGAGAATCATCCGCAGCAGGAAGTGGAGATGGTTCAGTTGGTGGGGAAGGGAACGGGAAGCGTAGCTCAGAGCTATCAACTGCAGAAAGACAAGAAATTCAGATGAAGAAAGCCAAACTAATCGGTATGCTTGATGAGGTATGTGTTGTTCACTTTAATTGTAGTGTGTGGTTCCCTTCTCATATGTTTTCTACTCCGAAGCTAATAGTTATAACTTTCACATTTTGGAAGTAATTTCTTACTTCTCCTCGAGTTTTCAAACATACTATTATTGTAGTAGTATTGCTTTTGGCTTTTAATATTGGTATTGCTACGACAAGTGTTGGAGCACATATTATATAGCTTCATCTTATGTAATGATTAATGAATATAAATTTAGAAAGATTATGAATGGCTAATGGTCTTAAATTGCATGGTTGTGGTTGATTGCAGTTAATAAAATATTTGTGAAGTTGAATTAATGGATAGTTTATTGATGTGATTCTATTTTTCTTTCTTGAAGGTGGAGCAAAGGTACAGGCAGTACCAGCAGCAGATGGAGATAGTGGTTTCATCGTTTGAGCAAGCTGCGGGGATTGGTTCTGCGAGGACTTACACTGCCCTTGCATTGCAAACAATTTCGAAGCAGTTTCGGTGTTTGAAAGATGCGATTGCAGGGCAAGTTCGAACTGCGAATAAGAGCTTAGGAGAAGAAGATTGCTTTGGAGGGAAAATGGAAGGTTCGCGGCTCAAATATGTTGACCATCATCTTCGGCAACAGCGAGCACTTCAACAATTGGGAATGATCCAGCACAATGCTTGGAGACCCCAGAGAGGATTGCCTGAAAGATCCGTTTCTGTTCTTCGTGCTTGGCTCTTCGAACACTTCCTCCATCCGTAAGCACACTTAACTTACTTAAATGTAATATACATTCTTCCATTTTTTCTAATTTATAATTTAGTCATCCTATTTTAAAATAAAATTTTTTAGTTCTCTTATTTTTTTTAATTTACAATTTTAATTTTCTTATTTAAAAATAAAAACATTTAATTCTCATTCTTATAAAATATGTGATTTTCATCGTTTTGAACATTAACCTTTATGGAATTAATATTAATTATAACATAGATCAAATAAATAATTTTGAATCATATCATTTAATTTGAGTCACATTATATTAAACTTTTTATCAATCAATATTTTTGGAATTAGATGTAAAGACGAAAATTATATATTTGACAAAATTAAATGATTAAATATTTCTATTTTAAAATAAAGAAATTAAAATTATAATTTTTGAAAACATGAGAATAAAATATATCTATTTTTAAAGAAGATCAAAATTATAGATTTTGAATAACAAGAGAATCAAAATTACATTTAAATTTAACTTTTATTCAAACTTTTTCGTCTAACTTCTCCAACAAAAAAAAACTAAATTACATGAATTGATTTTTTTCTCTAAAAAAACTAAATTGCATGAATTGATTTTATCTTATTGTGATGTGTTTAATTCATTTTTTTTCTTCTTCTTGTTTTATCGTCTTGACGAAAAAGTTAACAACATTTGAGTTGTTGACTATTAATTATATTACTTTATATATTATGCATGTTGTGCTGAAATAACTGAGTTTGGTTTCAGTTATCCTAAGGATTCGGACAAGCACATGCTAGCAAAACAAACAGGGCTAACTAGGAGCCAGGTAACTAGACTGATGAAGTAATGGTACTTGACTCTTTCATTTGATGAATGGTTCTTCCTCTTAATAATGTTTGGTGTGTGACAGGTTTCAAATTGGTTTATAAATGCTCGAGTTCGGCTTTGGAAGCCAATGGTGGAGGAAATGTACATGGAGGAGATGAAGGATCATGAACAGAATGGATCTGAGGATAAATCAAGCAAGAGCAATGAAGATTCTTCTTCGAAAATGTCAGCCCCACAAGACAAAGGTCCTTCCAATGAAACCGAAGCTAAGAGTTTTAATTCCAAACAAGAAGTTTCCAAGAGCCAGAACACTGCTATGGTTTCAGTTTCTAGACCTTCAACATCACCACTTGGTGTGAATGTGAGAAACCAATCAGGATTCAGCTTCATGGGGTCATCAGAGCTAGATGGGATCACACAAGGAAGTCCCAAGAAACCAAGGAACCATGAGATGATGCATTCCCCAAATAGTGTCCCTTCATTGAACATGGATGTGAAGCCCAATGATGAAAACAGTGAGCAGCTCTCAATGAGATTTGGGGTTGAAAGGCAAGGCAGAAATGAGTCCTCTTTCATGGGAAACCAAACAAACTTCATTGGTGGGTTTGGACAGTACCCAATTGGGGATATTGGAAGGTTTGATGCAGAGCAATTTACACCAAGGTTTTCAGGTAATGGTGTTTCCCTCACTCTTGGTCTTGACTCATTACCAGGAACTCATCAAACATTTCTACCAAACCAAAACATTCAACTTGGAAGAAGCTTGGACATTGGTGAACCAAATGAGTTTGGTGCCATAAGCACTTCCTCTCCTCACTCTACAGCTGCTTATGAGAGTATCAGCATGCAAAACCCAAAGAGGTTTGCTGCACAATTGTTGCCAGACTTTGTGACCTAAATAAGACATTGAAAGGTGAGCAATGTGGTAGCACACTGCTACCATTCGCTGTTTCTGAATCCCTCACAATTTCTTCTTAGTCCCCTGCTATTATGTGGGGGAGTGGTGAACAATTGTAGTGTAAAGAAAGAAGGAATTTTACTTTAGTATAGGTTTATACCCTGCATAGAATCATTTGAGCTCTAAGGTAGCTTAGGATTTGAAAGTATATGATTGAGATTGTATATTATTTTTGTAAGTTCTGAAGGTGGGATAGATGGATTGTTGTCATAAATTTTATTTTGGTAAAAGATACCAATATATCTTCGATTGAACAACATGTTGTGGTATTTTACATATTCTTCACTGCAGAAACCAGAACCATTGTGATTTAATATTTTTCTTTTTAAGTACAATGGTCATTCTTTGATTGCACATTTAAAACCAAAAATAATCTAGAAAAATATAATAAATGAAAGTAAAGTGCAAAAATGTTATTACAGAAAGTTTTTTTCCTTTCGTAAGGAATGAAAGCAATGCCTGAAGAGTTGTGTGTATGAAAGTTGAAACCATATTTGATACAAGTAGAAACAAGCACAGAATCATCTCATTTGCCAATGTGTGAAAAAATAGAAGATAGAGGTACAAGTAAGCTCATGTATGTTTACTAAACATACCATTTTTCACGCGTATCGGTTGAGCCGGGCGAAACTAGTTTACTTATACTCCCTCTCAAGTAGTAATCAAAATTGTTCAAATTAGTAGTATATGACAATTAATCCGCCAAATTAATGTTTTGAGATATATTCATTAGTAAAATTAATCTTCAAAATACTTAAATGTAAAATTAGTTTAATTAGTAAAATACACATTTAAAGACTTCAAGCATAATCTTAGATTATTTAAAAATTATTACGATTAACACTAAATCTTTTGGAGACTAATTTAATTATTTACTTGAAACTTTTTTAACAAGTGCATGTGAAGGTAAATAAAAATTACTTAGTCACAAATAAAAAAATAAGTTTGGTTAAATTGAATTAACTCAGTATAGAGATTGCTAAATAAGAATCAGTAATCCTTTACGGTAACACAAAAATGAGATTTTCCTATTGTTAACTTTCAAGTAAACAACTGATGGTAACTCCGTTAAAAGTTTCTTTTTAGTATCATCATTCGGACACGAGCCATCTATCAGACACCTAATGCGATATTACTTCAATAAAACAAGCAGAACTGGTATTATTTTAGCTTAAGCATCGGTTAAATTGTCGTAGATCTTTGCTAATATATAAGGAATAGCTATGCAATCAAAACCATATTCTTTTGGTTAATATTGCTGTTTTGGCCTACAACATGAGAATTCTTAGGTTCAAGTTGTTGCTAAAGATTTTGATATCGCGCCCACCATAACTGATAGTTGGCATGCCAGTTTAATACAAACATGCACAAGACACTCATGTGATGATTGTCTGAAATTGGTACACGATAGCTACTCGATTCGAAGACGCATTGAATACAACATAAATTGGTTTTGACCAAACTTTATGTTTGATACCATCTTAATAAACTCTCTTTTACCTTTCTAGTAAAATTACAACCGTTCATTATATTTAACATCCTGAAGCAACTGTTCAGTTTATTCTGTAATTGATCAATTAATTGCAGCATTAGTTAATGTTAAAGTTTTGGAATTGGTCTATAAATTAGTCAATTGACATCAAAGTAAGTCAATGTTATTTGAAAATTGGTCATTTTTCAAATACGTAAACTAATCTCCAAAAGCATTAACCTATTTTAATAATATTAAACAAAAAATTATAACAAATTGAACAATCGCTGGGGATTATTAAATGTAGTGTATGGTTTTGATTTGATTATAGAGATATTCGAAAAGTCAATTAGTTACAAGGAGAGAATTCACATTCACATTTCATAAGGTTGATGCATTTATTTTATTTAATAGAGTATCCACATATGGATGTGAGGATGCATAGAAAAAACAAATGGATGTGAGAATAAGGTAAAATGATTACTAAAGTGAAAATTTTAGTATTTGAGCTTAGCCGAAATAGTTTGTCTTCATTTTTGTTGATGTTTGTTTTCTATCTCACTCACTTCTCCGATATTCTTTTGTAGTTTTTGTCCTTTTTTTTCTCGCTATTTTTACATTTTTAATTCCAAAAATATCATTTTTAAATCAAGTCTAGTCAGATTTATGTTCTCTCTATGACATTAGTAAGTCTTGTCAAGATAGAAGTCTAGTCAAAGCCAAGTTGGATCGAGACTGAGTTTAAATTATTATGATCGAGGTCCAACTAAAATTGTTCTTGTTAAGTCTAAAGTGAAAAACTATTTTTTGAATCGTTAAAAAATATTTTTAAAATGGTATGACTTGTGGATCGACCCTCCTTAACTCTTGGCTCCATATTAACTGGGTTGAGGACTTTTAGGCTCCGTCAATCGGTGGGCTAAAAGCTCCTAAGTCCATTATGGTGGGCAAAGTGGGCTGACCCTAAAGCCTAGGATTAAAAACAACTCTAAGTATTGATTATAGGGTGTTGCTAGGTGCACCCAACACTTAAGATGAAATGATAAAAATATCCTTGATCCGTAAGTCTTTTAAGTTGATCTGTAAAAGGCTTACGGATCAACTTGATCCATAAGGTTTTTACGGATCAAGTTGATCCGTGTTGTTCTGTAAAAGACTTACGGATCAAGTTGATCCGTATGCTTAATATCAACATATGGATCAACTTGTACAATTTACGGACCACCCTCACGCACACCCATCACAAATACGGAAAAAATGTAGGAACAGTTTTAACATTTTTATAAAATGCTGGGTGCACCGGTACACCAGCAATATAAAGTTTAGGTTAAAAACTAAACCACTTTCAATAACATAATTGTTCTCTTCATCTGCAGTAAAAGAAAAAAATTGTTCTCTTCATAAATTATTCAATAATAACCTGTTACAACCCTTTAATGACATCATAATAGTTCATCAATCTACAATGACAGTTACACAACGGTGTGTATAATCCGTTATTAAGCTTTACTAGCCAAGAGACCTGAGAAACACAGTGGAGAGTACCTCACCCATAAACCAAGTATTTTTAAAATCAGAAGTAATATTTTCATTAAATTTGTTCTTCGTATGACTACGTCTAATTTAAATTGTGAAATAAAGATAAAATAACAAAAACATCATTCTGTGTTGAATTTCAATTGAGGAAACTGAGTATTTGTGCGCGAATGAATGTCTATTTATGTTACTCAACCATTAAGAGTACATGAACTTGTCAATTTTTTTTTACTATCTTTGCAGCTTAGTTTTACCCTCTTATAGAAGAGGTAACCGATAGGATTTGGGAAATGAAATTGTTTTGCAGGTTACATGGTGACAGATTTAAATTTCAATCTTCCTAGCAATTACTCGAATTCAATCCTGACACAAACTACTCTCAATTTCTATTTTATCTTATACCTTCACTTACGCTCCTTAGAACCAAGGAACATCATTCTTTCTTGTGCATAATTCACTTTTCTCCTTTCCTGTCAAAAGTCAACATGAAAATGAGTTTTTTCTTAAAAAAAATACTATATAACTTCATACGTATGCTTTACATCTAGTTAACAAACCAAGCTGCACCAACCCGTCTTGAGCTACATCTCTATGTAACTAGAAATGCCCAAGCAGAGTTGTCGTCAACAAGTATAGTATCATCATTTTGCTTACTATTTAATCAGTTATTTAAAAAATACATCGTTTACTGTTCATAGTTAGAAACTACAACATTTTACAAATTCTTTACCATAATTTACATTGAATTGATGAGAAATGGAGATTTTAAACGCCTCCTACACAAAATTCCATTCATGTGCAAAAAAGAGATGATCTCTTTAAATGCCTTGACAAGGTAGAAAAATCTTAGTTTAGTAGTCTAATATAAAGAAACAGAATTTGTGAAAGCATCAAAATGAGTTGGTCATGGCATGCTCATCCTCTAGCAATGATAGTCTTCTCTTGGCAACCTTGGACCTATAACACCACACTTCAAATGCCTCAGTTAAGTCTGGATACTGCATGTACTCGTTATCCAGCCACTCAGTTAAAACCTCTGCCTGATCCCCTGATGGCAATGCAAGAATGATGGAGACAAATGTGGATTCTAAGGATTGCCACATTTCACCATCTAATTTAAGCAGCATGGCATTCTCACAATTCATGGTGACAGAATCAATCAATGGTTTTGTAACCCTCACAAATGGAAGCCACACTTTCAAGACCTGAAGGCGTTTTGCAGTTGGCAATATAACAGTGCCATACCCAATTGCCTCTAACACCTTGGATGTCACCTCAATAGCTCTTAATTTTATCTCAATTACTTCAGTTGTAGAACTTCCTTGTTCAAGCACCTTGACAATCTTATCCGATGCATCAAACCAATACACGACAAATTCCCTCATAATTTCCAACTTACTCAATATCTGACAAGCCCATGACAAATCAGTCAAATAGGATTTAAACAACTGAATATTTCCAGCCCCAGAGAGTGATTCTGTGGAACCACAGAACAAAGCTGTTAATGAGTCATTAAACTGGGAAAATAGTCTGTTTACACATTCTTTTACCTCAAGTTTTATGTTGTCATCAGCTGTCAACAAAGGGGCATCATCATCTTCAGTTAGCATGTACTCAAGTTGCTCTTGCGCTGAAGATTTAAGATCATTCATTTGTGGAGGTGGGGATGATGTAGCAAAGCGGAGGGCAGAGACAAAGATGTTTACAATAGCAGACTGGTTAACTGGTTGAAGTCTAGCTAGGATAGGCTCTGCCTGTAATCCCATTCGAGGTACAATTTTCAATATCTCATCCTCCTCAGCCTCTTCCCATGTCACCGCTTCTAAGTAATTCACACAGGCAGTTACAATTTGTGGGCATCCAAGCTCAACTGCGACCTGGAGAATGCCAAGGGAATTCCTAACACCATGCCACAAATCATCAACTGAACTATCTACGACAATGTAGAGAAGGCGTATAAGATTTACATGGTAATCAAAATTCAACTCTTGGCAATAGACATCAACACAGTTGCGTGAATCAAGGATCTGACATGTTGGCCAGTTCTCAGACAACCGATCGGCAAAATACTTGCAATTCTTCACAAGAATCTCTGAGTGGCAGTATAGCCAATCATCTCGACCTTCCTGTGTGCGTAGCCTCACATCAACATCACTAGTTGATCGGTCACCAATCACACAAGCAATTTTTTCTTCTTTACCCTGGATGAAAGAGGAGAATGTAAGTGTGTAACCACTAATAACAGACACAGAAGAGAGACTCCAACACCATACATTTAGGAGCAATAATAATTGAAATCTGGAAGAGATGAACCCTGGCATTGGCTGTTTTCAAGGTTCTAAAGAATGGTTCGCAACCGCGATTTCAGCTACAACATCAAGGTTTTTAAGGAGTTCACAATCACAGACACAATTGTAGCTGCTGCATTGGATGCATTTGTCCACTATTTCCCGCAATATCAAGGAATGCAACGGAACAGCGCCAATTTAAAACCTTGGTTAATGTTGATAATTATTGAGGCACTCCAATTCACAGATTGTAGTTGCATTCAGTTAAAAGCTAGATGTACATTAATCTAGCTAGGGAGCCAATAAATGAAAGAAGAATATATATAAAAAAACCTAATTTTTATTTTATATTTATTTTAAAGCTTCTTAAAGTCATATTACTAGAGCTGAAATTTGATGACGGTATAAAATAGAGGGGGGAAAGGGTGGAGAAACAAACTTACAATAGGTTCCATTGAGAATAAGACCACGGAGAAGCAAGATTTCTACACCTGCAATTCAGAAAACAAGAGTTAAAACCACATCAGTAAAACAGGTAAAAGGCATGCGATCTTGAGTTACAGAGGCAAAAGTGAAACAAATCATCGAAGAATCCAAAGAGTGAAAGAGCATAAAAAAGAAGAAGGAGGAAAATCAGAGACATGTGGTCATGAAATTAATTTGATTAAAATGAATCAGAGTAGGGAATAGTGAAATAAGTACCCGATCTCTATGGTACTCCATGTGAGAGGAAAGTGGAAACGCTGAGGCTCAAAATGGAAGAAGCAAAAACAATCCTACTCCCTCAGTCACTCACATTCGCATCGCATCGCACTCTCGTACGGTCCTGTCCTATTACCGATTTGCTTCTTCTTATCGACTTTAAACGCATCGTTGCGTTCCCTTTTTTTCTATATATATATTTTTTCCTCTGCCAACTTGGGCAACTTGCCATGGATATGGTTCTGTGTCTGACCTTTTAAAAAATTAAATGTATGTAGACTTAATCAATTTATCCTATCATTTTATCAAGAAACATTTTAATTATACATACACATGTGCATAATCAAGTAGACGATAATAGGGATTGATTGTAAATATACCGTAAGTTATAATTCAAGACACAAAAAAAGTACTTGCCATATTAAAATTTGAATTTTAAAGTTATCTTTTTTTTTTTTTATGATGAAGTTATCATTTCGATGAAATGTAGATTAGTTAAGTTATATTCATTTTTTTTTTCATGAGGAAATAAAAATTTATGGGATGAGATGATGTTTGTGTGCAAGAAAGAAAGTTTTCAAACTCAAAAAATACTTATAGAAATACTTGTATTTATCTTATTAAAAAACAACGAATGAGATTCAAATTTATAATGTGCGAGGTGTCAAACCTTATTTTACTCCATTCATGCGTAAGTATATAATAATTATAGGTGAATTTTTCTTGTTTCTATTTTTTATTTTTTACTTTTTTAAAGTAGGAAGTACAGACCATTAGCAAAGAACTGTACTAATTAAGATAATGGAATTTTTATGGCTTGTGCGGCATGCCATATTAAACATGATAAATTGTTTAATATACTATCATTTTTGTTTTAAGGATTATTTTTTTTTTTATAAAATTAGCTTCTTTGTTCCTGAACTATTGTCATAAAATTAAGTTGTTACATTGTTGTTATAAAATGGATCTTATTGGTTCTTGTTATGGGGTTGTAAAATTGGGCTTGCTGGTTATTGTTACAAAATTGACTTGAACTCTTAGCAAGGCAGCCCAATTCCATTTTTCTTATTAAGTCAGGAAATTGGCAACTTACCTCAAACCACAAGCTGATTAAGTTGAGCTAACTCATAATTTTTTAAATAGTATAACAATGACAAAAATAAGAAAATAAATTAAAATATATATCAATAAAAGAGTGCGATGTATGATTTGGAAAAGCAACATAACATGTGACACAATTAGTAACGTGTGCATTACCGTACAAGACGCCAAGCTTCATGGAAGGAATGTGAGCCGAAAGGTAGCACCGGAGGCAAGCTTGGTCTCGAATTTCCAACACATTTCTTTCCATCATCGATTAGACCTCTCGAGCTTTCGAGCACTAAACATTTGTATGTGGTCTAATTGCAGGTAACATTATAGATCCAACATTGAGTTAGGTTCAAATCAAAATTCTTACATAAATATGTAACCTTCTCACAGTATATTTTCAAGAATCAACTTTTAATTCATAAAATAAACATACTTTAAAAATTTAGGGTTTTTATTTTTTTACAAAAAGAGTCTAAGACCGAACACGCGTGGGAACAAAGGAATTAACATATTATTTTTCGTCAATTAATAAACATGTTCTTTCCTAACATATTTTTGTCTTATTTAATAGTAATATTTAAGAAAACAAACTCACCAAAACACATGGGAATAAAGCTCATTAAAATTAACATAATTATAAAAAAAAATGTTTTCCAAGAATATGTTAATTAAACAATAAGTTACGTACCGATACATTTTTTTCTAAATATATAACTTTTCAGACATTGGTGGAAGGTTGATGCTTAATGGGTCATACTGAGCTTAGAAAAAGTGAAATTCATGCGCTACTAATTCAGTAGAGACGCTGTCTGGTCCCAACTTTGTTGGAAAAAGATGGAAGAGAAGAATAGACTTGGAAGTTTGGAAGCATTAATGTGATGAAGAGAATATATCTATTCAAAGAAACCGGCATTTAGGGCCATAAAACGCTCTTAATTTCATCAAATACTAACGACGACGACGACCAGGTCTCTTATTCTCCAAATCGAGAGAGATATCTATATCTATCTGACTCAGTAGTGTTGATCGATTTTGGCGATAATTACGTCGTCTTTTCCTAACAAACTTTTAACTCTTGAAAGATAAAATTTGTATGTTATGTCAGGAAAAACATCCTCTCCGTTATTATTTTTATTCCATTTCCTGTATATTAACTGTTAATTGGAATAAACAAATGACAATTTCTAGTTTCTACTACGTGTGATTCAGTGATTATAGCAACTTATTTTTAGCTTATAAGAATTTTTTTTTCATTTTTGATAAATATTTACAGAGAAACTTATCCAAATATGACTTTAGTAAAAATTCTTTAACAATGTGACGATACGCCATTAAATAGTAATATACAAATTTATGCTGACAATTCAATGCATAGTAATAAATTCTTTTATAATTATGCAAAATACACATATATAGTCATATATGTTGGATTAATTATTTAATTAATCTAGTTTATGGATTAACATTGCTCAATTATTATGAAATATTTTTAATCATTGAATTATATTTTAATTTTTCCTTTTTATTTACTTTTCATGCTAACACGTTTTCACATTCAATATTTAGACTATTCATTTTTTCCTGTGTGTTTATATCGAATTCTAAAATCTATTGAAAATTAAAACCAATTCTTGTTGACATGTTTAAGACCTTCTCATAAAATATTCCTTTCATATTTCCGTTCCGCTCTTCGCACCCCTTATTAGACGCTTTAGTATGAATTATTCAGCAAAAAAAAAGTATGAATTCTTTAAGCCCCGTTTGAATTGTGAAGTCTCGCCTCCCTACACTCTGATATGTCATACGGTCAAACAGTAATCTTAATAAATAGACGACTCGTAATTTCGTATTCTTATACTTTATGTACAAGTTGGCTGGCCTACACTTTATGCTGCATCGTATTCGTTTATGTATAGAGAAGCACCTGCTGGTACTTTATTGTGAAGGGTCCAATTTTTCAAAAATAGTTGTTTTTACATGCATGTAATTTCTCTTCCTCCATTTATTAATCGTTTACGCTTGAGATTTTAATCCTTTTGCTTATTGGTTGGGAGGAAATATTTGCTGGATAAGTAACCACTTGCTGGATACATATGTAGTTAATCTCGTGTGACAACCTACAATACTATAAAACTATTAACTACTTGTAAGCAAAATTAATCATATTTAAACAAGTAATTAATCACATGTAATGATCATGTCATTGTTAACTAGGTACGCAATAAAGTTTTTCTTTTTAAGAAATATGTAATAAAGTTAATTACACGATTAAACATTTTAATAACTTTATGACTTTATTGATGTTAACTCGTTGGCAAGTGTACTAAATCGTCACAAATAGTAAAATTCTCAAAAGTCTGAGTGTCGAATTCACAGAGACTTTGTTTTTTTTTTTTTTTTGCAATGATAAATTTTAAATATTCTCATATTTATGAGAACAAAACAATATTTTAACCTTTTTAATTAAAATTATCAATACACATAATTTGTTATTGTCAAATATTTAAACAACATTTAGAAGATTTGTGCAAGCTTTAAAAACAATGTCTAATTTCCTTGAATATGAGGAAGACTTATGTAAGTTTTACAAAAAAATATATATGTAATTTCTTTAAATTTTAGAAGACAACATGTGTAATTTATTCATTTATATATATATATAAATTTAGAGGATTGAATTGAGAATTTGTTTAAAGGAGGTGAGGAGAGAAGGATTTTAATATGTGTACACTTTGTTTAATTTACAAGGAGTAAAGAAGAGGTGAGGAGGAAAAATAAACAAATTTTCTGTTTAGAAATCCTTATTATAAGACTATTAAGACGTATTGACATGGAAAAAATTATCAATCTCATTTTAATCTTTATAGAAATCAACGTGAGCTTGAAGTTTAAAAGACAACTCATTTGAAAATTTTAGCAAAATATTGTAATTCGTATTTATTGATCCAAATAAAGTGGCTAAATCATATATATATATATATATATATCACTTTTTAATATTCCAATCAAAATTGAATCCCTATTGGACAATCTACTATGTCTCATGCATGCATGGAACATGACAGATTTACCGATTCCAAAGATAAAAATACCTGAAAACTAAAAGGAGATGTTGTGAATGGAATACGATAACTAAATTGAAGTCAACATTCACATCTAAATTAGCTACTTCTTTCCTTCTTGGTGAGTAAACCCGTTGGGGTGTTTATAAATTGCTTAATCTCTGAGGATTTTGATGTTTTTGGTTAGATGGGTTTTGTATCCTTGTGTGAAGGGGTTTTTATTTTTCTTTCTGCCAGGGGATATAGCATGTGTATAGTGTCTTACTGTACATGCATCCAGCTCTTTTAATGTATATCCTTCTTCACTTATATATATAATACATATTATTTGCCTTTTAAATTAGAAAACATTTAATAAAAAAATTAGTAAGGATTGTGAACCAAAGTATATTAAAGAATAAAGAATGCAAACAAAGAATGATAGACTAAAATAGAAAAAACAACAGAATTAAATTAATGTACTCATCGCAAAATAATTTATTTTTCATATGTAGTCTATACACTGTGTACTAGTTTGGTGATGGTGCGTTTGGGATTATGAGATCAATCTGGTGAATTCATTTGTAGTGCGGGAATATTCAGAAAATTGATGAGGATTTTGTTGTTTAACTCGTTACCTCTTATGGAAACAAGGGTGGACAGATGTTTTTTTTAGTGGTGTACATGTGAACTCACAAAAGCGTTTTCTTAGGATTGTGATATATATACAGGCTAGGGTTCTTCTATTCCTTTGATGGGTAGCAGGTT
Source organism: Glycine max (assembly GCF_000004515.6). NCBI lineage: Eukaryota > Viridiplantae > Streptophyta > Magnoliopsida > Fabales > Fabaceae > Glycine > Glycine max. Next base: position 46,172,547 of record NC_038255.2, on the reverse strand, counting down.
TTGGGGGATACGGTTATGGCTATACATTTGTTGGGAAAGTGTTTAATTAATTACCTGCGGGGATCTCCTTATATGCAGTGCGAAGCTATATATAATAATTAAGTTACTTGTTTTGCTAATTATATCTCTGAGGATAGTTATCATGTAATTCTGATCGAGCATGAGTTGTTAGGGGCTCAGAGCTTCTTAGCTACGAGGAGTTCTTTCCGAAGACTTGATATATATACAATACGTTCTATAGGCCTTCTTGTGCTCTCGTTAATATAAACATAATTATATAATTCTTAAGTGATAAATTAAAAAATAAATACATCTTTTCAGTATAAGTAATATAAATTTATTTTTTTAAGTCATTTTCTTATAAATAATATTAATTAATTCTTTTAAATTATTCTCAACAGTATTGTTTCATATTTATATAAGTCTTTTAAGTCATTTTTGTATTTCTAGTGTGATTTGCATCTAGTGTTACATAATTTATACATTTAAAATTGAAGTTATTTCGAAAGAAATGGATTTTGTTAGAAAGTAAAATAAGAATGAGGAAACTATAATTTATGAAACATGACTTCTTGTTGCGTAAATATTTTTACAACAACTTCACATTGAGTCTGAAGAGACATATTTCCTTAAGGCGCATGTAATTATCTTTTTTTTTTTTTTTGAATTACACAAATTTAGAGGACTAGAAGACTCTAGCTAGGGAAAGAGACATGAGCTATATCAGCTCGTAAAGCAATAAGAATACAAGGAAGAGGGAACTTGTAAATCTAAGGAGGTCGCAAAGCCAAAAAAACTTGCTTAGCCAACGCGTCGATTATCTGATTTGCCTCTCAATATATGTCTCCGATTAACATAACCTTGATGCGAATGAACAACATGAATCTCCTTCACAAGGTTGTAAAACGGATGTTGTAAACAACAACCCTACACCTCTAGCTTAAACGCAATTTAAGAATCTATATCCACCCTTATCATCTTATAGCCTCTCTCATTTAGGCCAACTCGAGGCCAAACAAAATTTCATGCAATTCAGCTTCAACAAAGGCCAGATGCATAGCATGACTATGGCTGTTCGAAGGTGGTGGCAGCGAGGTCATGGTGGTGTGACAATGGTTGTTCAAAAGTGGTGGCAGCAAGATTGCAACTACAAGATCTAAGATATTTTGAAGGAGCAAAGAATGGAGATATTGCCTCTTGGTAAGAGTACGACATGTGTTGGATTTTTTGGGCTTCTGGTGGAGTAAAGGTCCAAATGAAAATGTTCATATATCTCACTTAGTTAAGTGGAAAGGGGTCAGATTAGAGACTAAGATACAGTGAGAGAGACTCATTCATTTAAGAGAAAAAAAAAAAGAGAGGGAAATCAACGTGTTGATTTTCGCATACTCACTAGAAAACGTATTTCAGAGTGCAACTCCGGATTTGTTCACCATTGGATTTGACTGCAGGTTCTAAGCGCATGATGCTTCAAATTGTCCGGTTATATCGGGAAAAAAATATCTACAAAGAAAGATAAGTGTTTCGCATTATCTATTATATATTTTGGAATTTTATATTTTTATCTCTATTGTACCAATCAGGGATTTATTTTACTTTGAGTGTTTATAGTACGTTTTAGTGCATTTGTTGGAGGTCCTCTTATATCTTTATTGATTATAGTGAAATTATTTCTTTGATTTGGAGACTCTAATTTTTACTTTTGCACTTTATATTTTATTGGTGTTTCTCACATATTCTTGTAAGTTGGGAAAATTTATTTCTCAAATTATTAATTCTGTTATAGAGTTTATTAGTGTGTTAGTCTATTTTCCTATCAATATGATTAATTTCCTCTAACAAACATTATAAAGAGCTCTTTGTACTTGAAATAAGACGCATTCAGTGTGAGACCATGCGTTCAAACCTGTAACAGCTTTAGTTTGAATGATTTGTTTAGTGCTGTTAATATGGTTCTAAACTTCTACGTTCTACCTGGTCGCTCCTAAAACGCTTTTGAAATGCTGAAAATTCAACGCCTTAAATCGGTAATGAGAGCTTACTATTATATGATACATTTTTAATGATTTTGGAGGAACAATTCTCTTCTAAAAAACGCAATCATTATTAGATAAACAAATAGGATTCATACAACTAACGAAAACATACATATGCTCTTGGAGATTAAAAACACGTAAGTATCGTAATTCTTTGAAGCATCATAATTGAACAATAACAATATAATTTATTTTTGATACGGCTGACTTTTCATAAAATACTATGAATATCTTTTAGGCAATATTTGAGATTAGAAATTAGAAAAATAAATATAGTGTGGGTTGACTATCTTTTTTTCTAAACTTTATTAGACGTGTGCTTTTAATCCTAATCTAAATTTTGACGGGTCAAATCTCTTGAACTTTTTTCTATCAGCAATTTTAATCACTATCACTGCATTCAAGTCGCGATATTAATTAATGATTTAACGATTATGTTATCAATCTAATGACTTGTCACCTAAGTCATCCAGGATTAATTTAATAAGATAGTCACTATAATTTTTTGGTAAAATATTTTAAACCTTTCATTAATTAGTCTAATGTTATCAATTAATCTGAATACATGTGAGCGATTAAAAATATATTTTATATAAAAAAAAATATATGACTCTAGGGTTAAAAACATATCGATTGGGTTGTCAATATGGGTGATACATGGTTTAATTTGATAAAATAAAGTTAAAGAACTTACCATCAAAATTTAGATAGGAATTAAAAACATAAATTCAAGAAATTTTAGAGATAAAAAGATAATAAATTTGTATATTTTTGTAATTGAAAAACAAATATATGATTGGAGGAAGGCAAAATGTTAATTTTAAGAAATAAAAAATATTTTATAGTAAAAATACGTTTGTATATCTAACAAAAAAAATTATAATATTTTATTTTTAATGCTCTATCTGATTTATTTAGAAGAAAAAGAAATAAGAAGGATAAAAAAATAAAGTGGTTTTTTTCTTCTCTCTTAAAGTGTATTCGGGACAACTGTAAAAATTAGATTATTTTAATAATCAATATAATGCAAATTATATTTTGTTTGGATAAATTTGCTAAAAAATAATTGAGAGACCGAATGGAAAATTGAGAAAAATAAATAAATAATATAAATTTTTAACTAAACAAAAAAAAATTTATAGCTCAACACAATTTAAACTTTTTTTTTCTTAATGTCAAATTGCCTATTTTTATGTTATAAACATATATAATTCAAAAAATAAACACAACACAACACATCTCAAGGCAATTCATGACACTTTTTAGAGAACATAAATTTACAGCGAAGACGCATTAAAAAAACTTCATTTATTTATATTTATTCTAGACAAACCTCTATTTCGTATTTATTAATATTTTGGCCTTTTCTATTTTTAAATTATTAATGTCTTACAAATTTAGTCTATAAACCATTCATTATTTTTTCACTTATATTTTTTTTTTGTCATTATTATGTTATTGTTAGATAGTATTCAGTAATTTCAGTATGTTGAAAGGCAATACTAATATAAATAATATGTGGAGACTAGACTTGTTGTGGATTAGTTTTTAATACTGTAATTTAAATTGTGGGGACAATATATAATTATATATACACACATTTTATTCAACAATGGCTAACTATAACAAGTAACTTATTACAGTTAATGAGATACTTATTAATAGGATAATTGATGATCTAAATAAAAATCTAAGATACTTCTTTATTATACAAAAAAAAATTGAATTAATTATTAAATAAACATATTTTAGTATAATACAACAATACTATTTTACATGTATATTAAATACTCCTTAATTAATGTATATTAGCCTTAAACATTAATAAATATAAAAGGGTAAATATAATGAATAATGCTATATCTTCCAATAAATCTTAGAATTGTTGTCAGCCGATACATTAATAAAAAATAAAAAATAAGGATATTTTAGTAAAATTGATTTCTAATAAATATTATTATAATTAAATATTTTTTAAAAATACATTTGACGTCAATAAATATACAAATGGAGGGATTTTTTTTTGTTTTTACATACAAACCAAATATTTTTTGTAGAAATTTCAGAAACGCCTCCTGTAATTAATTTAAGGCGCCCACTTATTGACGACTTTGTTTCATGTATTTTAATCTGGGAATGGTATTCGGTAACAACAGAATGGGTTTGACGATTCATGCATACACAAAAAAGTTTGATAAAAGGTCTTCGGTCTTTCTAAGGTGCGTGGTCAACATGATATTAGTAAAAAGATTGAATCATTTTAATGTTACAAAGTCAATAATAGATAGTTTATAATGTCGATCTATCAATAATTAGTACTCCTAATTCTACCCAAAAGTGCTATATATGTGATTCCATATATATTAAGACGTGGCTCCATAATTGATTTTAGTCCTAAAATATATGTTATTTTTCTGTCTTGAAATGAATACTAATGATTAAAAACATTCATTTAAAATTTTGGAGATGAAAATTAAAAAATAATAATAATGGGGACTATAATTTCAAAATTCAATCGGATATATTAAAAAAACAATTATTTCAAATTTTATGAAATGCCAGATAGAAAAGTTGATCCCTGGGAAAATATGAAGGTATTTTATATTGTTTAAGAGCATGACTTAAGAATTAAAAAGCATTTAAAAATTATAATTAAGGTGATTTTATATTGTTTAATATATAGGAACCTTGTGCGACAGAAAATATATAATCCTGGGAATAGTTTGCATTCATATTTCAGTCCTCGTAGTAAAATGTAAAAAAGTTTTCAAATCCGAAGCCGAAAATGAGCTATAATATACAAGATGTTCAAATGTAGAATATTTTATATTCCATGTTATTGTCCTCTAGAATCTCTTAAACACAGATGAGGTGATTGACCTAACTGAAAACACTTACAATTAACGTGCATGAATTTTATTGCTTTCATTCTATATATAGTAGGAAATTGGAAATAATTAAAAAACTCACCTTTAGAGCAATATACTTAATATAACAATTTGATATTGTATAGCCACTACGGTATTTGGGAGTTACAAGCCCTCAAAGAAAAGAATACGACATGCACTAACCAGAATAAATTCACTTGTCTTCATTCATTTGGATATGTCATGTACTCATGCATATACTGTTTGTATGTTAAACAACTACTATCGATTTGTTATATATAAAAGTATTATTTGCCTTCGAGCTTGTTGTACATAAATTTAAGATTATTATTTATTTTAAGAACATGAAATTATTAATTAAAATCTTTAAATAAAGATGCAATTCAAATCGTATAAAGTAATTTTAAATTAATAATAAAACTGTGTTTAAATATACACACGTTACGCCCAATGATTTCATTTTACTTTACGCTATTTAATTTGTACACACGTTATGTGGTGGAAATATACACATTACTTTGTCGCCCAGCACCCAAATGCTAAACATTTCCTTTTAGATAAAAATCACTGTATTAGTAATTATAATTTTGTCTAGTATTTAAATAAGTCTCTTACATTAAATTATTTGTTAAATAAATCCATATAATTAAATTTATTTATATTTTAAAATAAATTTCTATAGTTAAAGAAAAATTAACGAAATTTGAATAACCACTACTAAAGTAAGGATACCAATAAGACAAATTAGAAATGCAGGGAATCGGTTAAAAAATTAAATTATAAAATTCATTTAAAAATTTAATAATAACACTAAAAAACTATACGGTATTTTAATCAAAATCACTCTATGCATCCTTTTTGCAACCAACATAATTCTAGACATCCTTCTAACTAGTTACTTTGATAGTTTTAATTAAGTATCGTTTTATTTTGAAGTAATTTTTTTACTTATCGTTCCTTAATCAATTTCCTATAATAAATATATGCAGTTGTAAGGTATGTTTTTATAAATCTCTACTTTTTATTCATTTATTAAAATGATTTTTATTTATTACTTAATACTTAATGCTTAAAAACTATACATTATACTCCATTTTAAGGTGTAATATATTAAATATTTTTACCTATTTTTTAATATTTAACATTTAAAGAAATTATTTTGTTATTTATTATAAAATATTAATTAGAGAATTTTTTTAACTTATTTGAGGATATTCCAAAAAGTTTTTTTAGCACTAGTTTTTTTAGTGAAGATTAAAATTAATCCCCTTTATAGCATTGAAAATAATTTTCATACTTTCCAATGAAAAATATATAATTGAGATTAATTTATACACACATCTCGAATATGTTTAATGATTTAATATTCGTTTTTAGCAAAATATAATGTAATCAACTGCAAAACAAGGGAATCTTAATCTAGTTTGTCCAACAAATGACGTTTAGAGTGGAAAGAGTTGAGCTTGAACTCTAAATTAAAGTATTTACCAAGTTTTGTTAATTTTGAAAGTCAAGTTAGGGACGGGTAAAATTAGTCTTAAGTCAAATAATATTTTTGTTCATTAAATATATTTAATAGTAAATGTAACAATAACATCTACAAATTAAGTAAATAAAGTCAAATCTTTTAAACTTTCGATTAAAATAAAAAATTTACACAAAAAGCTAATTTTTATTTTATAAATTAATTTTATCAAAAAGAGAGAACAAAATTAATATGCATCACAAGTAGTATTTTCATTGCTGTTGAGGATAAGGATGAAAAGAAGCAAATTGTTTGATAAAAAAAGAAGAAGAAGAAGGAAACAAGTTGATAGACAGTAAAGAATACGACAGGTAAAGCTGTCAAGTAGCTAATTCTCCCATGTGCATTAAATGTTTCACTCATTTTTTCTGTTCATGTTTTTGTTTCATGTACGTGTTCACCAACGACTGGGTAACGTTAACCCAATCTCAGTTGAGACTTTCCTTCTTTTGGAAAAGTCATCGCACACTCTTTCTCTCTCTCTCTCTCTCTCTTCAAATGGAGGCTCTGTTTTTTTTTTTTTATTCCGTGTTTTGACTTCACCACATTTTGCACACGCACTTGTGTATATAAACACCACCACACCTCTCTCTCATTTCTCAACTCCAAAGTTTTCAAACTCATAACAACAACTCCTTCTGTTCACAAACTCATCTTCAATTCCTTTTCTGATCTACGCAAGGTTAAGGTTAATTTTATCTATCTACTTGGACATGAACGAAATCGATGTTCCTTCGTTCTTTCTCTGCCCCATTTCGCTAGATATCATGAAGGATCCAGTGACGGTCTCAACGGGCATCACCTACGACCGTGAAAGCATCGAAACCTGGCTGTTCTCGAAGAAAAACACGACATGCCCCATTACCAAACTGCCCTTGATAGATTACACCGATCTCACACCAAACCACACCCTTCGTAGACTCATCCAAGCGTGGTGTTCCATGAACGCTTCTCACGGCATCGAAAGGATCCCAACCCCTAAACCCCCCGTTAACAAGAACCAAATTTCGAAGCTTCTCAAAGACGCTTCTCATTCCCCTCTCACATGCCTCAGAAGACTCAAATCCATCTCTTCCGGAAGCGAAACAAATAAGCGGTGCATGGAGGCTTCTGGCGCTGTTGAGTTTCTAGCATCAATTGTAATCAACACCAACCGCAACATTGATTCTTCACATGAGGCTGACTCAAACGACGGATCTGGATTCGAGTTGAAAACAAGTGCATGCGATGAAGCGTTGAGTTTGCTTCATAATCTTCATTTATCCGAACAAGGGTTGAAGACTCTCTTAAGCTTCAGAAACGGCGAGTTTATTGAGTCTTTAACAAGAGTCATGCAAAAGGGGTTCTTTGAATCACGCGCTTATGCTGTGTTCTTGTTGAAATCTATTTCCGAAGTGGCTGAACCAGTGCAACTATTGCATCTAAGACAAGAACTTTTTGTCGAACTGGTACAAGTCCTGAAGGATCAAATTTCACAGAAGACATCAAAGGCGACCCTTCAAACCCTGATCCAATTCTCTCCTTGGGGGAGGAACAGGATCAGAGCTGTGGAAGCAGGTGCTGTTCCTGTTTTGATTGAGCTTCTTCTCGATTGCAAGGAGAGAAAGCCTTGTGAGATGATGCTGGTGTTGTTGGAGCTGCTATGCCAGTGTGCTGAGGGAAGAGCAGAACTTTTGAGCCATGCAGCAGGTCTTGCCATTGTGTCCAAAAAGATTCTAAGGGTTTCGACTTTGGCGAATGATAGAGCTGTTAAGATTATTCTGTCTCTTTCGAGGTTCTCTGCGACTCCACATGTTGTTCAAGAAATGCTGAAACTCGGTGTGGTCGCGAAATTGTGCTTGGTGCTTCAGGTGGATAGTGGAAACAGGGCTAAGGAAAAAGCTAGAGAGATACTCAAATTGCATGCTCGGGCGTGGAGGAATTCTCCATGCATACCGAACAATTTGCTTAATTCATACCCGAATTATGTGTGAAACAAAACGAGAATTTTGAATGGTGCCTCTTTTAGAAATTTTAATGTACAGAATTATTTGGAAAGGATACAGTTAGGTGTAAGTTATAAATATGAGGTGCAACTAAGCATTGATTGCCCCACAAAAAAAGTATAGGTGGGTAGTGAGATTCAGGTTTTGATTTGTATTTCCTGACAATTGTGTAATGGATTTTTGTTTTGCTATAAGCTGACACAGAAATGAGAAGAAGAAAGGGTTAATCAATCACGATTTTGTTCCAGATTTTGAGTTCAATTCTTTTTTTTTTGTTTCCCTTTTAAATTCAATGACTTTTTGAAAAGTTGAAATGCTAAAAATTGAATTTGGAGCAAGCAAATATTGTGGGCATGTCTTTGTTATTATTATTATTGAATATTGTGGACATGTCTTTTTATTATTATTGAATATGGTGGGCATGTCTTAATTGATTAAAGAAAATGCTATAGTTGTACACCACATGGCGTGGCCAAATCACAATTGAGGTAATTAAATTACTTTTTAAAGTAATTTACTTCCATTTAAGCAACTGATTCTAATTTGGAGGGCTTTAATTAATTGTTTCGTAACGACAATATTTTGTTAAATATAAATCATATTAAAAACTTCTTCCATTACCTGTCAAAAAGAAACTTGTTCCTTTATAATATTAAAAATGTTGTTTGAGTATGAAATTGTAATTGCCCACATAACTAACTTGGGGAACTGGACTTATTGAATAAATTGAAAAAAGCATAATAAGAACTTTTTTTTTTTTTTTACGGAAAGCAAAATAAGAACTAACTGAGCTTATTGAATAAATTGAAAAAAGCATAATAAGAACTTTTTTTTTTTCGGAAAGCAAAATAAGAACTTTTAATACTCACATAACTCACTGTTCACATGTGATTGTCGAGGCATATCAAATGAAAGTAGTATTGATAAAAGTTGAAAGGAACTTTTAGTGCTGTTACTTAGAGTCACATGCTTTTATATATGTTATAGTTTTAATAATAAATGTGTGTGAGAGAGATATATAATTTATATAGAAACATTTTTTCTCTGCATAGTATACTATAGAAATGCATTTAGTAAGAAATGCAAACCTTTATCATAAAATCATATACATGCAGTTATATGAAGATCAATTTCTGATATGTATAATTAAAATTCATTGTATTTATCAACGAGTAGTTGATTTGGGTAGTATATATATTTAGTTTCTCTTGTATATGGAAAAAATAAAAACTATTGGAAGAGCTCTACCTTACCGTGAATATTTCCAATTCAAGTATTATTCGCATAAAAGATAATTATGCCCTGGACAAAAGAAAGTAGTTATACTTAAAAAAAAAATTGTCTATGCATGATTGTATGATTAATGTTAATTTTTTCTTGCACTCAACACTCTTAGAGTCGTTGCGTTGGTTAGGAATGATTGAGTTGTGATACGCACCTCAGACTACTTCAACAAAGAAGGATCGCGAAATTTGTTATAGTTTAAAAATTTGTCAAGTGCTTGCAAGTACGTTGTTGGATTTTTTTGAATAAAAGGTTTGATTTCCTTCAACAAATCAATCGTGATATATGTTCTTCTAGAAAATGAGAGCCCCTAGTTGTGAATGTGACGTTCAAACTGATATCCATTGTAAAGTTTGAAACCTAATATGATTTGTTAGTAATAAAGTTGTTCATCGATCTATACATATTGACCCAAAAATAATAAACAGAAGAATCCATTCGATGTCCGAAAAATAATGGCATGGAAACAACTGCCCGATCAATCTGAAGCTGCGGCGAGAGCTGGATTAATGACAGATAATTAATTTTTCAAAAGCAATAATGCTCACGAATTAGTCAAACCACTTCATAATTAATAATACAGTATTAATAATTAATTTGTATAAGCTTGCACAAGGTATTGCCAATCCGTCAGTGATCTATGCTGTCTATGACTATTTTACGGTGATCATAAGATCATTGTCTACTAAGAATAATTATAAGATCAATATATTAATGTAAGTATTAATTTCATCAATTTGTGTATATATAAGCTAAAACGTTTGTTATCGTACTTGAGGGGCCAGAGCTTAATTTTGAAGGACAATGTGTTGCACATATATATTTTATGTAGGGTGGTTGCTCTCTTTAATTTGAAGTAGTTTCAGTTTGTCCAGACTTTCAAAGTTTGAATACCTCTCCCCCCCCAAAAGAAAGACACTGTGGTGGGGCTGGTGGTCAGCTCGCTACAAAATAATATGTGGTTCATAAATTCTACTATTAAATTCTCTGTGTCATATTCTGTTCGTTTAAGGTCAATATAGTCGTGAACGTGAACGAACGTAGTATATATTTGAATATGATTTTCTGACCAACTTAAGCTGAAAAAGAGACCAATATTATTAGCTCGTCTTGGCCATTAATATTGATCAGTTCTTCGTACAGTTGATTTGGGTTTCAGCAATTAATAATTTTAAACTGCATAAGTTAGTACCCTTCTGCTGACCCATACAATTGTCAAAGACTTCTGCCTCAACACAAAATTACTAGTAGTATTTAAAATTTCAAATCAATAGTCAAAGTAATTAACCTACATTCTAGACTAGTGAAGTTTCTATATAAATCGCAAGTAGAGGGCATAATTGGAGTTTACTACTACGTAATCAACTTATTCGATTAATAAAGCAGAATCAAATTAGTGTAATCACCATATGCCATATATTAGGTCATGTTATTAGCTAGTGTACATAAGGGTTAAAGTACAATTTGTATTTTTATTTTTATATGGGCGAACGTGAACATTATTATTGTTAAATAATCGCATCTTTCCAAACTCCAAAGACTTAACACAATATGTGTCAAGCGGTGGTTACATAAGAGAAAATTACTGCCTATATATATAAAAAAAACATAAGTCAAAATTGCAACCAAAAAAATCAATATATTCAAAGCACCTTAAGAAAATGCCAAAAATCACTAATCAGCCTCCAATTATTAGACCCAAACCAAAACTAATATGAAAAACCCATACTTGTCCCGCCAATCCCAAGTACTCCCATAAACAATTGTCTGCGCATTTTTGCAAACCCATGAATACCGGTAAATATTTATGAATATTTGAAAAAATAAGATAGATTAAAGTCTCACATCAAAATAATGTCGAGATAAATTAGTGAGAGAAATCCTTACCAAGTCGGTATATATTTTATATAATTCATTTACACTAAAGTCATTAGATTTATATCAAATTTAACCCGTTGATATAAAATAATCGAACGGTATATACTTTATAATAATATTTTAAATAAAAAATTAATTATTTTTGTATAAAGTGCTCACACTAATGAGATTTCTTAAAGGATCTTATTCATAATTACCTAAAGATAAAAAAGAAAACAAATAGATTTTATTTAGGATTGGAAGTTGAAGGAAGAAAAAGCCCAGACCCCGAAAACTCCACCTCCTCCTCCTAGCATGCGACACCATTACATATAATTAATTTAATTGAAGCCAATTGTTCAATCTTATTAATCTCATGAATCACGTTCACATAAATTCATTGATGGTTTCAATTGAAGCCCATTATTCTTTGTAACTCTCCCAATTAATTGCTCAGGTAATTCAATTCAATTCGGGGAATTGCTGGAAAGTTGTAATTAAAGGAAGTGATGTGAGTTTTGATGCTTACAGATAAATTTCTTATTGCTAGGAAAAAAAAAGAAGTGATTGAATAATTCCTTCTGCTTAACCGTTCTACTGTGGTGTAAAAAAAAAGCTCTACTGTTACGATTCAATATTAAATGGTTCATCTGGGCTTTTTTCTTTTTCTTTCAGCTTTCAATCCTAATGAAATCTATTTGTTTTTATACTTCTGCTTTATCTTTCTCCGTGTTTTTAGGTTTAAATGATTAAGAAGAGTAAAACGGATCTATATATATATAAACTCAAAACTGTAGAGCTAGATTGAAGTACAGATATTGAAATGTGTTCATCAAGATATATAGAAAAGAGTTTTTGATCCTTATTAAGTAATTATGGAACATATAGCACAAATTAAGACTGTATTTGCTTACATATTCAAATTATTTATTAGTGGATTTGACCGAACCTATACATAAACTATAAATTACATATAAGAAGCAAAACAAATTGAGGCAATAGTATTGAAGAATCATACATATTATCAAAGCGTGGAAAAAGAAGCATCCCTTGGCAAATCGAAGTGGCTCCAACAATTTCCCATAATGAAGTCTGCATCATGAGATTGAGGTCCAAAAAGGGGCGGTTGGGAGGCTTGCAAAGCATGATCGAGCATCATCTCAGAATTGGATTTGGACCACAACATATCACCGTGTGAGATTTCTGTCTCTTCACCAGGCAACGGTGGCAACTCAAAATTTGTATTATTTGTGGTATCATAACTGCTACTGTAATATTCTTGATGATTCTGGATAGAGTTGAACCCGAAAAGATACATTTGGATACTCTCACCGAAATGTGATTCTGTGGATTGTTCATGAAAATGCAAACAATCAATGAGACCAAGTTCTTCTTCAGAGAGAGCACTATGGCCAAAATCAGTAGAGTTCAATAGGCATGAATAATAATCTGGTTCGTTAGGATAGCGAACTGTTTGGACGGCTTGATCTGGCTTCTGGTTGAGAAAACTCGCATAAACTTGTGCTAGATCAATACTTGGAGCATCTGACACCACTGAATTAGGTGAGGCCATTAAATCATCAGAATAGCCAACTGAGTTATTGGCTTGTCTGAAGGTCTTATTATACTTAGCGCTTCTACTTTTGCGGCAGCCACCACCAACCGGCACGTTGCGGAGGGATCCTCCTTTGGTCCAGTATCTTCTGCAGCCCTTGCAAAAGTACCGTGGTTGAGTTGAACTGTAGTTATTGTAGTAGCAGAACTTGGTATTGGTAGAACCACACCTAGGACAATTTGGTGAAATCTCAACATTATTAGCCTTCCACCCTCTCTCCATCATGTTACTTCATTTCTCTCTCTTTAGTGGGCTGATATATATATATACCAAGAAATTAAGGTGAAGTGCAAAAGGCTAACTAGAGTTTAATTAAAATTATATGTGGGGTGATGAAACTTGAGTTATTGAGTGTTTTGGGGTGAAGTTTGTTTTTAAAAAATAATGCACGTGAGATCAAGGGTATTTGGATATGTATATGCGGCCATGCACATGAACATGCATAGGGCAGGTGGTGTCACTGGCCCGTGGGCTGATGCATGGTGTCGGTGTTTAATTGGTGGAGATGTGGGAAGATTGGGGAGGCAAAGTCCTCGGTAGCATGATTTCAAGTCTCATCTTTCAACAACCAACCGCTTAGGTATATGAGAAGCAGATCCCTCAACAAAAGTTTAACATCGATATCCCAACCTGGATCCCTTGACTCTTGAAAATAGAAATATTTAGCCTTATCACATATTTCTCTCATCTTGCTTTTTCCATACTAATCAAGCAAAATGAAATCACAGCTTCATATATACTATAGTTTTTTAATGTTGCCTCCTAATCATTGTTCCGCGCCCTCGTGCGCTGAATAAGTTAATATTTTTTTTTTTTTGCATTAATTTTTACTGATTCCACTATTGGTTTCTTTTCAAACTGTTGATTTGCTTTGGCTTATTCTCTACGCTGCTCAATTTGTGATTAAACTGATATCTATTAGAATTTAAACCAAGCTTGTTTGTTATGCAATGAACTACAAATAATGCTTCCTGTTTTGATTCATTCTGAACTCTGGTTTATGTCAGTACTTTGGAGCGTTGTTTTTGTTAGACGAAGTGCTTCACTCATCTTTTCTTCTATATAATATAAAGTTAAAGAGGAAGTAATCTGACTGGAAATTAAACAAAATATTTCGGTCAATGCATAGTTCAATCTTGTAAGTTATGTCAACTTTAATTCGTTCGCTTCACTTCACTAATGTACATGCAGTACGCTAATAGTTCGACTCTTCTTCAAGAAAGGGGCACATGGGATTAAACTGAGTAGGCACTTTCTTAAGAAAGAATGTCTCTTTCAAAATAATAATAATAAGAGATAGTTATTAATGCTTGGATCTTGAGCTTCTCGGATCATGCAACTCTTTTCAAATTTACAACTATAGTAGTATATCAATGAAATAGCAAATGACACTCCACCACAAACGTTACTTGTTGCGAATGAATGCTTCTTCTTCTCTCTTTTTTTTCTCTTGTTTTTTATCTTTCCCATTAATTAACTTAGCCAAACAATATCAAATAAAATACAGCTGATATTTCAAAAATGCAAATCACGTCACAAGAGTTGTCTTGTAAAATAAGTATTTTTTAAATGTCCAAATCCTATTTTTTTATTTAAAAAAATTAACAACACAATCTTTTTAATAAGTAATTACGAGTGAATAAGCATTTTGGTCCCTGACTTTATACACATTTTGCAAATTAGTCCCTATCTTTTTTAAATGTAAAAAATAGTCTTTATCTTTGCATAATTGTTGTAAAATAGTCATTGTCGTTAAATTTGAACGTAACGCCGTTTCTAAGGTGTATTGTTGACAATTTTAGACGTTTCTAATAATGGATTCCATGAAAACTTGGTCAAAGTTTTTCCAAGTAGTTGAAAAGTGACAGATGCAAGTGTTCCACGGGCTTCACTCCTGTCATTTATTGCAAAGCTTGGGAGGCTGGGTAAATCTCCTGATATTATGAAGTAATTGTACTTCAAAATTAAAATAACAAAAAACGCAGTGTAGTTTTCACTTCAAAAACGTAGTGCAGTTCTTTCACATTTCTTCAAGATACGTTAGCATTTGTCAACACGAATACACAGTGGTGTTCTTTACACGGTAAAATATTGTTTGTGAGTCGATCAATTATGGAGATTTTTGTGAAAATAATGGCAACTGAAGTTGAATTAATAGTTTAGATGAGTCCTCGTAGATGCATGTGTGACTGCAGTACTACTAATATTAATCTTTCATCGTTCATTCACAAAACGTATTGAATAGCTTTGGCGGGAGCTGAAATTTGTAACCAAAAGCATGTGATCATGTGCAACTGCATTAGTTATTTCAAATTATGCAAGAAAAGGGAAAAATTTTAGATTTATGGTTGTATTGTGTATGCAGAGTAAAGTTATATAAAGTTTTACTTTGTTTAAGAGAGTAAAAAGAAAGAGTAGGAAAAAAAAGGATACTTTTTAATTTGTTTAGTAGAAGAAGATTTTTTTTTTCTTATCTCACGTTTGAATGTGCAAAAATAAAATATATATAAAAAAAACATGTATGCAAAAATGAGATAAATACCTTCAAAGGAAAGAGAAGCATGACAAAAAAATGTCTACATCGTCTTTGTATAAGAAAAAGTCTTATTTCCTGCACGACCAATTTGGGACGGAACCAAAAATTATTGTGGAGCTGAGCTAAAGCTTTCATTTATTATGGAGTTGAGTTAAAGCAGACGAAGAAGACACATTTGCAGCAGAAGCACCCTGACCCTTGAAGGAGCTGCAAGCAACAGAACCCAAGACAAAAGAAGTGGTGGAATTGTTAACTCGTTGACAAGTCTACCAAATTTGTCACAAGTAGTAAAGTACTTGGAAGTCCAAGTGTCGAATCCACATTATTTGGCCTAAAAATAGAAAACATCTTTGGATTGATAAATAGTGAGTACATCATACATCATTTGGCTTTTAACTCTGTCAGACCCTAACTAGGAGTTTAACCACTCATGACCATTGAAGGCTTTATAATGGATGGAGCATAAGAACAACTGATGGAATAAAAGGGGTGAAAGAAAGGGAGGGAGTAAATGAAAGCCCGAGGGGGTTCTTTGGTGTGTTTTTCTGCTTGACTTGACTCCCTTGTTATATTTGTTGTAGTAGACTTTGGCCTGATGTTAGAAATCTTCATTTTTGATATTTTTTGGATTTGTTTTGCTTTTAATCATATCTTCTCGAGACTTTCTCATATTTTGTATATTTTCTTTGATCTTTTTCTCTTTTAATCTCTCTTTTTCATACCTGCAAGTCATAAATAAAAAAAATATTAAATCTTAATATTTAAGTTAAAGATAACTGCTAAATAAATATTTTTAAAGATATTTTCAATATATTTTTATCATCAAAATAACTCATATATATCCATTATCAGGAATCAAGAGCCAAGATCTATGAGAGGAATGAAGGTCTTTTTCAATTCAGTCCAAAGACTTGTCATATAGAACTGTAGGAACTTAGTTGCATAACAGAGTTAAAGATAGAGACTATTTTTTACATTTCACAAAAGATATGAACTAATTTGTAAAATAAGTACAAAGTCAGAGACTAAAATGCTTATTATAATTACTCTATTTTTTACCATACACATCATATAACTAATTTTGAATTGCTTGGGGTTGGAATTGAGCTGAGCTCGGACACTGAGCTTTTTAGTTTCATTAAACTTTAATCGAACAAGACAAGGTTGAGCAAATATTATTGCTCTGCTAGGCACCACTTGTTTACAGTGGTGAAATGTGTGATGTCAAGGTAGTTTAGTTCTGTCATTGTCTAAGACTGGGTTTGATTGACAAATACTTTTGTAGGTTCTGAATACCAAAATACACCTTCCTGGTTTCAGTTTCTCAATAAAGAGCTTGTTCGTGTGGCTTCCTTTTCAGACCATGAAGCATTTGACCATCCTGTGATATGTAAGATTTGGGATCACTTAGAGCTCTTCTTTTTTAACTTACATAGTAGTATACTAGTATCAATACATAATTAGCTTTTAAATTTTTCTTCTACTTTCCTTCTTCTGAATGTATCTTTTCTGATTTATTTATCTTTCCTCCTGAAAATAACTTGCAGGTCTTGTAGCTGTTTCATCAAAGGATGAACAACCTATTAGCAGATTTGTTGACCTTTTTAATACCAACAAGCTTCCTTCCCTTCTTAATGATGGTGCAATGGATCCAAAAGTTTCAAAGCATTACTTGTTAGTGCATGATAATCAAGATGGCCCTGCAGACAGGTATGACTTCTCGCATTTTTATTTCCAAGTCATATTCCTCGTCTCTTGCTAAAATTGCTATGTCTATACTTTGTCTTACTCCTACTTATATGAAAATCCTTTGTTTCCAAAATCTGTCTTCAAAGCTCAAGTTTAAAGTTAATTGCTTCCCTTGATTCCTCAATGAAAACTATATTATTTGCAAAAAGTTTGCAATTAGGGATAATCTTTTGTATGTCCCTAGTAAGCACATCAGAAAATAGATTAAACAAGGACTTAAGGATGAGCCTTAATATAATCCCATCCCAATATAATAGTCCCTAGTCTCACCTTTTGGAACTCTCACACTAGTAGTTACTCTCTCATACATGTCTTGTATAGCCCAAATATAAGCCACATGAACACCTTTCTTTTCCATAGTCTTCCTTAACACCTCTTGCCACTTGATCATAAGCTTTTTCCAAGTTAATAAAAACCATATGTAAGTCTCTTTCTTTGCTTTGGTAACTTTCCATCAATCCCTGTTAAAGATAAATGACTTCTGTTGTAGACTTTCTTGGTATAAACCAAATTGATTCTTTGCAATTCTTATTTCTTATCTATGACCAATCACTTGTTCTCATAATTTCATAGTGTGGTAATTAACGTTGAAAGTGAAAATTGTTTTATTAGAAAAACTTGACAGTTGTTTGCTGCAACCTAATGCAATCTTGGGCATTCACTAATCATTATTTTCCCGTGGGAATTGATTTATTAGTTGTATGTAGTGTTAAACTTATTCGAGTTGCTTATTCTTCTTCTTCAACAGAGCAAGTAAAAGATTGACAGATATGAGGAGTACATTTGGGGCAAGTGACTGTTCGTTGCTTTGCATTAATTCTTCCCTGGATGCTCCAATCAAAAATCAAGATAATCCTTGGGCTTCATATGTAAGTTTGTTTGGGGAGGACTTGTAGGTGCTTCTTCTTTTCCAAAATAAAAATATGATTATTTAGTTCATCTTCCTTGCCTCATGCTTTTCCTTTTTCTTTTGCCCTTTTGAACCTATGCTAAAATAATATGAAATTTTGGTTTCATTCATATGAAAGTATGCAATTTAGTCTGTTGTCTCCTGAAATTTGTGACAGATAACTGATGCCTCACCTACTCCTAGTCAAGATCTTGGTTGCTTTCTCAACATTGATGATATCAACGAGGTATATTGCTTTTGCTACCAGCAATGCTGTTAGATTCATTATATAGGACTCATGCTTACATTGTAGATGCATTTTTTGCTACCCATTTTTGTTGCCTTGAGAGCAGATAAAAGATCTAATGCAAGATTTAGCATCCAAGTACATCATTCCAAATATGGAGCAAAAAGGGTTTTCCCCTTTTTGAATTAATGTTTTGAATTTGTTATTTCAGACCCAATATTTATTATTTTGACCTATATTCTGATTGTCCTTTACCCTTTTCTGTAATGTCTTTTTTTTTTTTTAGGTTTCTGCAACACGAAAAGGATTTAAAAACTAAATAAAAAATTTATAGTGGAGAAAAGGGAAAGAAGACGGTGCAGATTCTTTCAATGGTGACAATGTTATATTTATTTATTTACTTTGTTTGTCCTTAATTATAATTATAAGATTCTTTTCCAAAATTTGTTTGTCTTACATATTTTAGATGTATTAATTATTTATTTTCCTTACTTACTCTTACTTAATTATTCTCTCTCCAAACATTAATGATAAATAAGTGAATAGAAAGATAATAAAATGATAATTTTAAAATAATAATACAAATTATTAATAGGCATAAAATGATTAATTAAATTAACTATTTTAGTTAAAGAGTGTTGAAAGAGTCTTATAATCATGTACAGATGGAATATATGTTATGAAAGAATATACATGCTATGTATCATTCAATTTCTTGCATTTTTCTAATATGGTTTTGGTTTCCATTGTTGAAGGTATGACTTTAATTCCATTGAATCCCAGATTCGAGTTTTGGGTGATTATGCTTTCATGTTAGGAGATTATGAAGTTGCCTTGTCAAATTATCGCCTAATTTCCACCGAATACAAGATTGATAAAGCCTGGAAGCGTTATGCTGGTGTGCAGGTAATTTTATTTTTTATATTTCAAATGCAGTGGGCTTTCTGATGATGCATGGTTGTTACATGGGTTCAAATTACCAAGATTAGGATTTTCTGTAGAGAAGCAGTGGAAGGATGTTGAATTGGATTCAGTTTTTCTCCCAAAATAAGGAATAAGTTCCCTTGATTTAATTCTATGATTTATCTAACTAGCTTAATCTCTAGTACCCTTTTGTGTTATGTTTTTACTTAAAATATGAAACATTGAAACACTGGAAATATTGTAGATGAGAGAGTTGGCATGGCTCTTAGTTTTCAGAATTTCAGACGCACTTGATGCCTTTATTAATGTGGCTATTGATTATTAAAGATGTTGTTGTTGGACATTGTAGTTTTATAATATTACTTATTTGCACTTATCATATAATTTGAACAAATAATTTTACATCCATAATCCTCGCAGATGCAGTCCAAGATTAGCGCTTTCTTCAAATCTACTACCTCCGATTCCTCTTCCGTCTCTGCCGACAATGACGACGACTTGTCCATCTGGGAGAAGCAGCAACACCATATCATCAACACCTACACCCGAAGGCCTCCAAACCCTAACGCCGTTATTCCTTCGGTGGTCAAAAACAAGAAGAGGAGCTACGCCCAATTCCACCTCGATTTCGGCCAATCCGATTTCCTCTTACGCGCCTGTTCCACTTGCGGAATCAATTTCACTCCCGGCGACCCAGACGACGAGAAATCCCACAACCACTTTCACAAATCCTACACCCAGGGGATACAATTCAGAGTAACTTCTCTGCTTCCACTCTCTCTTTTCGCCCTTCTTTTTTCCCAATTTATCTTATTCCTTCTCCCATTCTTCTGCAGGGTTGGACCAAAGAAAATGTTATCCCTCTTCCCACCCTCGAAGCGGGTCGAATCATTTTGGTTTCGGAGATCGACCTCACTTCTCACAGAAGAATAGTTGAGCAGGTCGTGAGTATGATGGAAATTGAGCTTGGGTGTGGATGGATCCTTCACGACCTCTTTAAGGTGTATCTGTTTGTTTCTCTTCACAGGGTTGTTGGGTGCCTCGTTGCAGAACCAATTGAAAAGGCATTCAAAGTTGTGTCTGGCTCTCCTGATAGCGTGAAGAAAAGGGAAGTGAGGACGCGTTCTACCACTTTTCGGTTTGGGAATGTTATTTTCCAAAGGGAGGTTGAAAAAAAAGTTGCTTCCTTGAGTGATTCTGAAAGGATGGAAGGTGCAATCTTCTGTGATAGCAAACCAACCATCGCTGCTTGTGGCATTAGGGCCATTTGGGTTGCTCCCTCTAACAGAAGAAAAGGAATTGCAAGCAAATTGCTTGATGCCGTGAGGTAAAGTAAATTAAATTTGGCTTAACTTGCCATTTCTGATGGGCAATTAAAGCCCAATTCATTAGGGAAATCTTCAAAGCTTGTAAACAACTGAAATCTCCTGTAGCATCTGTAGATTAAGACATTAAGATTAGCTTAACAGTGAGGAGTTTGAATGAGATTGTAGGTTTAAATTATGTTGCGTGTATTATTATGCAAAGAGAATGATGCATAGATCCAACTAGTACATAGGTAATGGAACACGGCTTTAGGTAAACATCACATCTCTGGAAGTTTTAATACTAGCTGCATTGGATGAGTGCTAATTGGTTAGTCTGTGTTTTGGTTTCACAATAGGAAGCATCAAAATAATACGTAATACTAATTATATCTCTGAAAGCTTTAATACTAGCTGCATTGAATTAGTGCTAATTGGTTAGTGTGTGTTTGGTTTCACAATAGTAAATGTTAAGAGTTGATTTTGCCTCCTGTCAAACATATAAGATTGATTTTGCCTTAATTTTGATCTGATTAGAAGAGATAAAAGTAGATTTTCATTAGGTTGAAAATTTACAAGTTTTACATAAAAAAATTTCGAGAATAAAAGCATCTAAACCCTCAAGTGTTATTTCAATTTTTCAAAATTAATTTTGTGAAATCAATTTTGGAAACTCTCACCTAAATGCAACTATTCTTCAACCAGTTGCTAGTTTAGTGATTTGTTTATGGTCTACTTTAAATTGGTGGCAGGAAGAGTTTCTGCAAGGATCTTGAGCTTGAACGTTCTCAACTAGCATTCTCTCAGCCAACCTCAGCTGGAAAGGCATTGGCAACAAGTTACACTGGCACTGGATCATTCTTGGCGTATTAAAGCCAACAAAACTATTGGTTACTACTACTATTTCGTACTGACAGATAAAGCCATGTTTAGATTAGTGATTACTTGTATTGACTGTTAATTAACAAAAACATAAGCTATTATTCTTGTAAAGTATAACCTTTTTAGCCCATATAAGTATGAATCTTTGATTTCGTTGCTTCTTATTGTTGTAAGCCTTTTGTCATCCCGAATTGATTTACCCATTAGGTTCTTGAGTATCAGAGTTGTGGCGTGTTTGGAATATCGCCAGTTTTAAGACTATTACAACTGTGGTTGAGGCATTTTAATATATGTTTGGTTTTGTTCTGCAAACTTTTGTTTTCGAAACAAGTTCTAAAATATAAATAATTTTATTTCAAATTCAACTTTAAACAAAATTTATAGAATTATTCTTGAATGATTTTGATATAATGATAATTGTAAAAGCAAAAAATGTAATATAATGAATTGAATGATTTAAAAGAAAAATTTGAAGTCTTTTAACTCAAGGGGATGCCTTTAGAAGGCTTAAAATAGTCGCTGGGTTGCTGTCACATGCTATGCAACACTATTTAAATATTTATTCGATCCTCATCTGTTACAGTAGTATGTTATGAACTTTAGAAATTAGAAATTTAAAAATATCATAATTTGTTCGCTAAATTGCTAGGATTAGAGGGAAAACCAACAGGCTCACCAACGATGGACGCAAAAAGCACCATTTAGCTTTTTCAATTGACTTATACCTGACCTTTAGTGTTTGTTTGTAGAATTGATTTTGAATTAATATAATTTTACAGATTGTTTTCAAAATAGTATCTTACAGGTTGGTTTTTCTTTACATAAATTAATCATTTAGGTTTGAAAAATAATAATTATTTACGTAATAATTTAATTAGGCTTAAACATATTTTTAGTTTTTGTAATTTATCATATTTTTTTTCGTTCTTGTAAATTTTTTTTAATTCTTGTAAATTATATTTATTTTATTTTTTGTCCTTATATTATTTTAGATAGCCTTTTTTATTGTTTAAAACGCTATCTAAGATACTTTAAGTACTAAAAATAAAACAAATATAATTTATAAGGATTAAAAAAAATAATTTTATAAAAATCAAAAGTAAAAAAAATATTTAAACCTTTACTTAATCCATGATTTTCAACTTCCTCTGTCATTTATTCACGGACTCCTAAAGCGTTTTAAAAGTTACTTAAAAAACACAAACAATATAATATTAACTTAACCATTACAATTGCTGTAAAAAAAAAATTAACTACAATTCACATGTAATTATCATGAGAGAGTTTTTATGGTACCCTAAATTTTTTTAGGAATTTTGAGACTATTGGTTTTTTAACCAATAAAACTGCTATGTCATGTGGCTTCTTAATAATAAAAGAAACTTTTTAAAAAAAATCCTTGATTAATCAAAATATTGTTTTAAAAAATTGAAATTACAACTATTTTAAATTAAAAATCTAATTAAACATAAGTTTAGAAGTTTGACCCTAATCTTCTTCACCCTATAAACCAATAGTGTTTTAGAGTGACCATTTTAAATTAAAAATCTAATTAATTCTTTTAGAGTGACTATTACGCTCAACAGAAATAAAATTGCAAATATATTAATATTGTGTGTACAAAATTAACCTTTGTTGACACTATAAAATTTCTCATATAAAATTGCAATTTCATTCCAAAAACGTAATTGTATTCAAAAAAGACGGAAACTTTCGTCTCTTTTAGATATTCTTGTTAGTATTACTATTAGCCTAGATACACTTTAACTACAAATAGAATCATTAATTCATGTCGGTCTGTGAGGGGTGAGACTCTCAAATCTCTATTCAAGTTCAAGTTTCTCTACCAATCAAGATTCAAATGAAGACGAATATGATGATACTTTTTCATGTTATTGTAATTTTTCTTCTCCTGTTAAATTTTGTTGTTGTGAATGAAAACTCTAAAGAGATTAGGATTTAGAATTTTAAACTTATGTTTAATCATATTTTTAAATTTAAAATAGTTGTAATTTTTTTTAAAATTAATTAATCAATGACTAATTTGAAACAAATAAAAGTTTCTTTAATTAATGAGAAGATAAATGACATGATAATTTTATTGGTTAAAAACCAATCGTCTACAAAATTCCAAATTTTTTGGTGGTACCATAAAAACTATCATTATCGAAAATCCAATTTTAAAGGAAAATAAAGTTGCTACAAAGGAAAGTTATTCATCATTAATTAGCAATTCACAAGGGAAGTAAATTACTATCTTCAAGTCTAAACTAGCTCATGACTATTTTCTTCATAAATCACTTGAATGGCAATAAGTAAGGATTTTAACTACCATCAATAGCGGTACAAATGAACATGGGAAGATGGTTGGGTTTGGTTTGAAAGGAAAGGATAAACTTGGAAAGATAACATGTTTATAAGAGAGAATTAATTTTTGATTGACGTAGAAACCATATCTAATGTAGATTCTTTCAAACTTAGATATAAACCACAGAATCACGTCTTCAACATAATACCAAACATCACTGTCAAAGGAAAAATTAAGTTTGACCACCATTAAACTCAAGTTGAAGGCATTTGAACGTGAAACCAAACATAATCTTAGTTACTGTGAATTGATACATCGATGGAAATGGAAAAGTATCCTTTTCCGACTCTTACAACAAACAAGGATTTCATTTTAGCTCACCATAAAAGGATATATAATAGCTGTAGCTCTAATGATGGTTCGGACTTCGGGTGTTAAAGGTACCAATCCTTTTGCCATCTGAATCAAGAAGGAATTTTTCCTCGTTTTGTTGAGGATTAGAATAGAAAGTAGAAACTAAGATAATACGTTACCCAAATTTGGAAAGACCGATGAACTCCATCATTCTTCATCCGTTTCAGTCGCAGCAAGGATTAATATGTCTGATCAACCCATTCTATATCAAAATAATTTTATGTTAAATAATCAATATATTCTTATATTAAGTGAGGGACTTAATTTTAAACAATTTTTTGAGTTTAAAGTTGATGTGATTTTTAAGATAATTTTGTAAAAGTTAAAAAATTTATTATAAATGATAGTTTATGATTTGATGACATCATACTATCATAATTTTTTCTATTTTTTTATCAAACAACTTTTACTTTAACTTTAAAGTATATGTTTAATTTTCATGTTAAAAAGTACTTTGAGTTAAAAATAATTTTATTAAAGGATCATTATCCTTACTTTTATTTCATTTTTATCTATTGGATTTATACTGTAATTTGCGTGGACAGAATTTATTTTTAACTTCAATTGATACATGCACAAAGTAGCTTTAAGGAAAAAAAATATGTGTTCCATAAAATTGGATTAAGCATAACCTTTATTTCACAATTTTACTAGAAAAGATATGAATAAATTAATTAGAATTATTACTTCTATCATATATGAAAACATTTGATTCCCTGACATTTGCTTCTTTTGTCAAAAGTTGATACATAACATTTTCTTCCCACAGTAAAAAATATTTAAAAACATACAAAAAAATGTTTATACTATTAATGTATTCTATACTTTTTATATTATTTTTTAACATTATCCTTAAATATTTTTTTATTTTATTGTCTTATTATTAATTAATACACCTTTAAAAAAATTAAATTTAACAATATTTTAATATTATTTTATCCTCAAGACTATTAATGTTTTAGTCTTGTTCTCTCTCTAATTAATTAATTAATTAATTGATACGCCTTTTAAGAAAATAATTACTGTACAACAAAATAGTAATTAACTAACTTAATGTCACGTGTCCTACACGAGTTGTTAAGTTTAATCTACAGTTTTTATATTGGTGTTTAATTTTAATATATTTTTAATTATTTTAAAATAAAATTCACTCAAGCACATACTTAGAAATATCATTTTTTAAGACTAAGATATGATTTATTTTAATCATTAAATGTTGGTTTCTGTAAAAGAAAAAAAAACATTAAATGTTAATGAGAAGAAATTTCAAAATTTAACCACCTAGGACCTATAACCACCTAACTACTCTAGCTTTTGAGAAGAGTTTTTAATAGAACAAAAATGTCATATACACCCATAACAAATCACAATATGCAACCAAAAATCAGGTACGAAATGCTTAATCATTGCGATCAATATATCTACAAGCCTCAGCAACCGCGCACCAAAATTAACCCCTTCTGGATATATTTTAGTTGTAACATTGTCAACATTAACTGATTAGCACTTAACGTCTTCATCGTCCCTTTCCACAAACGGTAATATAATGGCGACACAATCAATTTTAATTATCTAACTCACATCCTAGTTTTCCCAAATTTCAATTTCATTAGTTTATCAAAATCTAATCATGCCATTATCAACAGCTCAAGTCGAATCAAGAACCCAGTTCTCGCCTCTGCCCCAAGACGTTGAACAAGGGCACAATCAAATTCAGGTAAATGACCGTCACATAGTGCTAGAGCCATACGAAGAACGTGTAGATTGGGATGCCCTTGTGATAATGCTACGTTTGGTCATGATTGGAATGTTGCTCGTTGGGTTTTCCCTACGCCAAAGGGAATTGTACGAACCAACATTCGATCCCGTGGCACCCAAGTTCTTCCTCGACTCGTTCCACATTCCTCACCTTAAAGTCTCCGAGGGCGAGGTTTCATCCACGTGGGACGTGGCACTAACCATCTCCAACGTCATGAACTACTCCAACGTCAACATCCTAAAGCTGGAAGCGAAAGTAAGCTACGAGGAAAACGAAACGCTAGCGGTGATCACTCTCAGTATGCCCAAATACACGTTAGAAAGCGATGTTTTATTGTTGGACGAGGAGGAGACGAAGAGGGTGCATTTGAAGTTGAGTACGACGGGGTGGGAGGAGAACCAACCCATTGTGGATGACAACGTTGTTCAGGCCATTGCAAAAGATGTGCAACGTGGAGTTACTAGGTTTAGTTTACATATGATGGTTACGGGGGAGGTTGGGTTGGGTGATGGGTTGGTCGCAATTTTTGCTATGTATCCTAAATGCAGTAATTTGGAAGTTAAGTTTGTAGCCGGAGATCAGCTGGGTGAGGCGGCGTATATGATCGATCGCAAGCCTAGAGAGTGTGTAGGTCTTATTGAATGGGGACCTGTGAAAGAATCGATATAGATAGTCACTTGTTATTTAATTGGACATATTTCTTCTTCTTCTTTTTTTATTTTATTTTATGGAAATTGGACATATTTCTTTTTGCAGAGTCTTCATTATATATAGTCGTTTCTTTTAATTAGTCTTAAACCCACGAGCAAATTCTAAAATATGTAGGTCTTTACAAAGAGACTTGGAAATTTTCATAATCCTTTAATAAAACTTACCTTTCTTTATTATATTAGTTTTAGTTCAAGGATGACTTGCAAACTACCGATTCGAATTCGGAGTTTAAATTAAGTTTTGTTTGTCTATATATTTATGTTTTGCTCTTTTCTGTTCTTGGGTGTTCTTTTGATTTTATAAAGGGAAATGTTATCAAGATCGATTAAAGTTATGGTGATGTTTCTGCTTTTAAATTGCTCATTAGTAGTTTTAATGATGAAAGATCCCTTAATCAATGTTGATGGTGTAGGATATATATGATTCTCAAGGGATTGATCTCTAGCTAAGTGTTATTATAAGCTCGACTCTATTCGAGTTTATGTTATATATGCTATTTGGCTCAGATATAGGAGGGTTCACAAGCTCTCCAATCCCAAATCAAGCAGGTGAAGGAGATGACAATCACGTATTTGTGCTTAATTAACTAATAATTTTCATCTTTGTGAGATGATAACCACGTATTTGTGTCTAA
The DNA here is from genome assembly GCF_000004515.6 of Glycine max. NCBI lineage: Eukaryota > Viridiplantae > Streptophyta > Magnoliopsida > Fabales > Fabaceae > Glycine > Glycine max. The sequence goes on along the minus strand of NC_038255.2, from coordinate 46,145,000 downwards.
TTGACTAGACACTTCACTTTCCAATTCATCATTTTTATGACATTAGATGACACCAATTAATAAAGGAGAGACTAAATGACAAGGGGAACATTCTGCTAGGAATCACTTTTGGCTTACCAATCTACGAAGGAATTGGCCTCCCGAAAAGTGCTTGAAAGAAAGCTAGTGACCAAGACAGCAGCAAGAAGCTTCTGATTTTCTCAATCAATGGATAGTAATGGTGGTTGAAAGGTACACCAATATTGATCATTAAAAGTGGCACTCTTCGAGTCTGTTTCAAGAGACCAATTTGACACCATCAAATTTTCAGAAATTAAATTGATTATTAATTTACAATTTTAAGAATCAATTTTCATTTTTTAATTTGAAAATTCATATATTTTACAATTTCATAACCTAAATTGATGATTCACTTTCTGTGAGTTGATTTTCAATTAACACAATAAATCATATATTTTATGTGAATTTTTATGTACACATTCTACAAACTATTAACAATATATCTTATTGAAATATATATGTCAATGATTTTGTCAATATTTATAACAGAATAATTAAATAAATACATATAGTATCTTAAAATTATATAAAAAATCTCAATATCTTCATAAATTAATAAATAGACAAATTAGTAAAAAAAATAGTTACAAGAGAATTATATATTGTATTAACAGAAATAAAAAAATTATTATATGTCAAATTTTTATGATATATATGTAAATATATAATTTATTAAAGTAGCATTCTTTATTTAAGTTCTCTCTCTTATTTAAACTGTGTACATAATTTGTGAAAGATAATTCCTTAGCATACTGACACCTAATCAATGTAGTGAACCTAATACTTCTATATATTTAATGCAAATATATATTTGTTTCTCATGCTTTTTTAACAAAAAAAAAAGACTAATTTTATTAAATTCTCTACATTTAGTATAATGAAATGAGCTATATTATTTATATAACACTTTTTATATAACTTTTTATCTTTATTTCTTTTCTCTCTTTTAATAGTACTGCACCATCTTGTCTTATACTTCATACTCTTAATATCTTTTCATAATAAAAAAAAATACAAAATAAGGTATAATTGTAATTTCTTTAATGAGATTTAGCAGCCAAACCAGTCTGTAACATTCCTTAAGACTATTTTCCTGTTTTTTTTAAATTTTTTTTGTATCTATATTTGACAAGGAGAAAATCGAACACATTGGTAGTGGGAAGTTCATCATCATTGTCATTTCGATCAATGCAAAAACCGCCAACGAATTAGTGTTTGTTTGCGCGTTTTTAACAACCTTAATTTACACATATATAATCCTCTCACGCCCTTCTCTTCTCTACCCACCCATATTCCATTCTCTCCCTCCTCCTCCTCCTTCTTCTTCATGACATGGCCTCATCAACAAGGTTTTCCCCTCTGCCCCAATCCGAACCTGATCGTGACAACCATGAAGACCAATTACCCCTCTCAATTTCCGTGGAATCCACAAACACTAGGTCTGGCATTTCGTCCGAACATTATTACGCCGAAGAAATATTCAGCATCAGCGCACGCACATGCGAAATGATTCAAGACCTCCTTGGCCTCACGTTGTTGATGATGCTAATATTATTACCTCTATACAAGCGTTTGGGGACGCCAAAGGAAAACCCTATTCCCCCACTTTTCGTTCTTAATTCAATGTATCTTTCCAACTTCACCACCACGGGGAGTACTGGAGGAATTTCTGCCACGTGGGATGCCAAGTTTACGGTCACAAACACCAACGTGTCGTGCATCTATTTCCGAAGCATTGATTTCACTATATTCTATAAGCATAACCCAGAAGATGCTCTTTCTGTGGCGTCTTCGTACCCCTTTTACTTGGACAAGGGGGAGTATGTGAAATTGCATTTGAAGTTCACAAAGGGAGGAGAAGGGTGGGAGGATAATCAACCCTCTGTGGAGAATCGGTTGGTGGAGGAGATGGGTAAAGATAAAGCGAAAAATGGGGCTCTGAGTTTTGGAATGCAAATGAAAGTGCAAGCTATTTACTATGGGGAAACGTGGGTCTCGGATGTGGTGATGAATCCTCATTGTGAAGACTTGAGGGTTCAGTTTCTGCCTCATGAGGATTCTGGAAGGATGGCTAACCCTAATAGGAACTTCTCGGTTCCTTTACATTGGAAGCCATTCTCTTTCTTTTGAATTAATTAAATTCCATACCTTGTTATGATTTCTGCTGATGGTATACTAGCTAGGTATATATACATATAGGTTGTCTCAGATATTTAAGAGTTTTTTATAAGTTGAGTACTTAAATTGTCAATGTAATATTTGAGACAAAAAAAATGCATGGTTGATTATGATGTCAGTTATTCCTTCAGATAGAATGATCGTGTTCAGGGAGTTTAATTAGCTCTTTGATAAATGTGAAATCATGCAAGTACCGATGAAACCCTGTATCAACTGATTGATCTTTCGGGTAGCTTTTACTTATTGCATAACGTGTGATAATAATATATGGAGTATAAAAAAAAAGTATTTTTCACACCCTTAAAAACTGTGTATACGCCTTGAGAACACCGATTATGATGGAAAAAAAAAGGATGAAAGAAAGAAAAAGTAATAAATATAATATATGGTGTGAAAAAGAATAAGAGATAAAGAAAGTTGTAATCAAGGTGGGGTGCAAAATTTGGAATAAAAAAATTAAGCTATGATATTATAATTACTTTAAGGGAAAGGAAGTGCATGGGATCAAAAATATATATTAAATATCAATTGTACTCTGATGATGGATTAAATTTTGTTAGTTTAATATTTTTTAATTAAAAAAGATCGATCTATTGATATAAATAATATCAGTTTATATTAATAATAATATGATATATATTATACTTATCGATAATTTTGTCAGGATAAAAATTTATATTAGGATAAAAAAATGTTATATATATATATATTAGTAAATCATATATAGTATAATTTAGCTGGTTATTTCTGAACGTTGGGTTACTATTATTTTTTCTTATCTCAAAGGCTGAAATCCTCACTTAAAACGAAATTTATAAATGAATTTTAATTTTTAATATTTTAAACTTATGAGTGTCATGTTATATATTTTTTTGTTTGATATATTATATTAAAAATTAAAATAATACTATTTAATTATTATTATTTTAACCACCATTAGACCGTTAGAATTTAGATTTTGAGTCATTTCTTCACTGACACACTAAGTTCAAAGGAATTTACGCGTATTATCTTTGGATGTCTGTTTGAAGAGCTTAAATTGATGTTAAAGCAAATTCAATAATGTGAGAGAAGCTTTACACTATTCAACTGAATTGGAAAGTGTGTTGCAAATAAATCAAACACATTGTATTTCACTGGAAGGAGAGAAAAGGAAAGATTTCTTTAATTTGGTTTAACTCAATATATAAAAGGTGAGAGCAGAATATTTCCTTGTCTAGTTTGCATAGTGATAGAGAGAGAAAAATATGAATTATATTCTATTGTACCTTTATAAATATTAATATAGTAGAATTGAAGTAAAATAAGATCTTAAAATAATTTAGTTAACATGCTAAAAAAATTGAGTTACTTTCTCCTTTAAAATCTCTCTAATATCTCACAGGAAATAAAAATAATAAAAAATTAATTATAATAATAACATTTTTCTTCAATTTTAAATTTTAATTTAAAACCCATCAAACAAAACAAAATTAAAATGCTACTCTTTTTGCTATCTTTGATTCCCAATTCTGACCAAAAGCACCTATTTATTTTAAAAATAGCAAGGTTAAATATATTTCAAATCTATTATTTATAATATAATATTTGATTTTAGTCTTCAAAAAATATTATCTCATTTTGATCTCTCATTTGAAAACGTGTTAACTGCAGCCCTTATTCTTCATTGAAAATCATATTCGTTTGGTACTCATTTATGCAAATAGGGAGCAAAAATAAGATATTTTCATAAATAAGAAATCAAAAGAGACAAATAAAGCAAATGTTGCTTAGTTGAGATAATTAAAATAACATCTAACCCAAATTAATATGATTTTAGAAGGACTTATATCTCCTTTACCAAGGTAAGGGGTCAATGATGCTAACAAATAGAGCCAATAATTTGAGCTCATGTTGGATGAGCTTTACCTAAATAACCCATAATTAAAATTATGCCAGCTGACTCCTCAAATGACAAGCAAAAAAAAAAAAAAAAAAATCCATTAAGCTTCTTCAGCCAGGGCTAATTAGCCGAACAAGTTGAGATGGACTTCTCAAATAGCGTAGGCCAAGAAAAAAAAGGCTTGATTGGTCCAACTCGATTAGCTCACAGGTATCTGTGCACCTTTTATTTTACATTATCTATGCTAATGGTTTCCACTAATTCACATTTAATTCTGGCATTTTTAAACATACAATTTATCCCTCAATACAATATGTGAAGCGTTATACATTATACAATGTCCAATGAAAACAATAAACTTGTTACTTGCAAATTTTCCACATTACTTAACTAAAATATAAAAATATAAATCTGTATATATTTCTCATCAGAGTTTTACATATTACATTTGTTTATTTTATTATTTTGTTATTTTTAGTTAGACCATTTGGTTAGTGTGCTGGCCTAGCATAAAACTAGACTTTTTTTTGTTCGTGTGAAATAGCATAAAACTCTATTGAACCATCATATTCACATGTATAAGAGAATACATAGGTTAAAGAGGTTAAGTTCAAATCATCATTAGTCATCCTCTAATCATGCTTTTCTTCGATAAACAACCTCCGAGAAAAATGAAATTTACAAAATTAGACTGTAGCTAATGAATCCTTGTCAATTACACCTAAATTACATTCAACATAACTATATAATTACCCATGTATACATAATCAATAAGAAACAAACAACTCACACGATCTTCACGCTTTTTTTTTTGTCAATCTATATTTGTCTTTCTTTCCTTTCGTTTGAAAAAAAGAACAGCACCACATCATTGCCCCTTTCCCTCTCTTTCTCTGTCTCTCCCAACATAACCATTGGGAGAGAGAATCAGAGAAACCATCATGGATCCATCCCATGATGAAAGAGGACCCCCAAATGAATCATTAACCCACCAGTCCTCTTCCCGTAGGCATGGGGATGCACCACCACCGACGGTGGCACCACCGCAAATGATGTATTATTACCCGCAAGGGTATGCCCCACAACCCATGCCTCACCAAGGTTACCCACCAGGTTATGCCCCATACCCTAATGAGTACCATCAACAACCATACCATTACCCCGCAGGTCCCTACTTTAGCACTCCACCGACCTATCACAATGGTGGCGGAAGCAAAGCCTTCATTCGTGGCTTCATAATGTGTTCATGTTTAATATTCACATGCCTCTTTGTTGCCACCCTTATTATGGCGCTAGTGTTGCACCCCCAATTACCCGTTTATACGATTAATTCCTTGTCTGTGGCAAATTTCAACACCACTCAATTGTTAACCGCAAATTGGAACACTAGCATCATGATCCATAACATCAACAATAGGCTAATTGGTTTATTTTCTGATTTTAAGGTGGATTTGTTGCACAAAAATTACATAGTAGCAGTGAGTTATGTGCCTAATTTCGAGTTGAACAAGAACGAGGTTAAGCGAATTGATGCGACACCATTGTCAAATGGATTCTCATTCCCAAAGTCGAACTTGGATGACATGGCAAAGGAGCAAGCCGGTGGGTCCGTCACATTTGCTTTGAGGATGACTTCCATGGTCACGTTCATGTCTAGCACAATGTCCACAAGAAACACGTTGATACTAGCACTTTGCAGTGGCTTGAAGGTTGTGTTTCAAAACAACACTGGCAACGGAGTGTTGGACAATGCGGGAAAGCCCATCAGTTGCCAACTTTATATGTGAAAATTGGAATGACCTGGTGTAATACAATTTTTTTTTCCATTTTAATGCATGTGGGTAAGATTTTATATATATATATTTGTGAGATAATCTTTAGGAAAACAAATGTCATGTTTTTTTTAAGGGTAATAGGAACAAAATTAACTTTCCTTTATCCCTATATTATTTTCCTACTACTTTGTTAGAATGACTTTTTGTGTAACTGGTCTCATAAACAAAAAATTCAATTGAAAAACCCTAGAATTTATCAATAATTTGTAATTTATGCATTTTGAATGATAATTATATGAGAAGTTATCATTGTATTTTGGTCAAAATTTGTTAGCTTCTAAAGCTCATAAGAATATGAAAAACGTGTGTTTGGATTTAAAACAAAACAAGGAGACATTACATCTATGTGAGACAGATAAGAGTATCATAATTCTTGAACCTCTTACGCTGATTAACACCCTTGTAGGCATATGAGAGACTTCCAAATCTTGGATGAAACAAACCGTGTGGCATTTCCAAGTTAATTAATCTGGCAAGTTTTTCCCTTATAGGCACAACCTATTGCTTGATAGCATCTCCATCAAGCATTGACAAGCAATGCTCCTGGTCCTTCATGCCATAATGAAAGTTATGCTTGATGCACATATACTTGCACTTTATATCAACCATAATGTCATTAAATCTAATATCATCACTTGATTTTAGTGTATTAAACGTCAGCCACTTGGACTTTGTATTTTCGTTATTAAAAACCTTATTGTGTGTGTTTGGGTTGCAAATATAAATGCTAACTTTCAAAGTCTTCAACTTATAAATGTGGGATGCCACAAAGTCACAATCATGTTTGCACCTTATGGTGTATTTATCCACCCTCGTAGTGTATTGTGGTGTCAGAAACAATTTCCCCCTATGGTGAATTTCTATAGGGAATGACACGTAGGTTAATTGAACAATGTAAAAAAATATATATTAAACAATACCACAAGCCACACAAGCTTAGTTGGAAAATAATTTTTAATTGTGGGCACAAAACGTCTATGTGCTACTTACATCATCACTTTAAAAGAAAACGACAACCATGGGCAAGAAAACAGAGCAAGAAGGGAAAAACAAAAGCGACAAGCATGTGGTTCAACCATGTCCACTTTGAAAGAAATAAAGAAAAGAAAGAAGGTTATATATGTCTTCTCAATAATTCTGCCACAACGGGACCACCAAAGGTAAACGTTATGCAACCTATGTTACAAAAATGTGTAACCCTTATGGTGCATGTTTGCTAACGATATTAAAACACATATATAATGAGAAATTTCCATGTCCAAAAATAAGAAATGACGCGGAAGCTACTCTTTGTAGCTTCTGTTGGATCTACCTCTATTTGTAACAAACGTGTCACTAAACACACTAATCATGTCTATGTCTATGTGTAATCACGTTTGCTCCTTCACCCTTGAAGGATATTCAGATTCCAAATAAATCCTGACTTTTATACACTTGCTTTAAATGTGTGTCTCGATGTTGCCCTTGCCCCTTTCAAATTCACTTTCCATGTTATGGATATATCAAATTTGACACGGATGATTAATGGACAACTCATCGCAAGAAAAAAAATGAGAGAAAAATATTTAGAGGATGAAAGGTTTAATAAATTTTTTAGGAGAACTAAAAAAATAATTAACATATTATAATGATTAACAAGATATTTAAGTGTAAATAATAATAGTAATAATATTATTATTATTTCACAAGATATTCTCTGTCAATTCTTGATAACTTTTTGTTCTTTTATGGTATTCAAATCAAACCCATCTATCAAAATCACTAAATTATAAGAAGTAAAAACAATTATAACAGTATGTTAATATTCAAAAGTCAAAATTTTCATCCGTAGAAATTCATTTAAGAATATAATAACAATAATATTCAAATTCACAGTGCTATAAATTTTTCGTGCTACGCATAAGTCAACAATAATATACTTAACTTCATGGTAACGCTTAGCCACGACCACCACGAAACAACCACGAGCAACGCGCTTCCGTAGAATCCACCCACCGACAGCACGTCTTATCCCTCCGCCACCCACTGCTTATTCCATCTTTTACATGTCACCGCCATCGTTACCGTCATTTTATATGAAATTGATCCTTTTGTCGCTTCCTCAGTTGTATCCGAGTCGACTAAGGCTCCCTCACATTACTCAACGCTATTGACCCCTTCCTCACCGCCACGGGGAACTTCACCCTCGTTGTCACAAACCCTAACTGCATGCTCCACATCACCTACAACATCGTTTCCGCCAGCGTAATATACGGCCAGGATGTAGTTCTCACCCACACTCTCCTAACACCTTTTATGCAAAAAACGCATGCCAAGATCGTGCTTCAAATTCAATTCACAGCGGTCGACGGGTTTGTGGATAATGGCATGGCCACAGGCTTTGATTCAGACCGGGCTGGCGGATGGGCTCGATTTGGGCTTTTATTAGATTCAAGAATGATATATTTCATGAGTGACTATATCTTGAAGGCTAACTTTTACACCCCAAAACAGAACTGGTGCTTTGATGCATAGTTTCCTCTGTGTGTAGGATCCCGGGGAGCATGCTTGTTTATTAGTGTGATAGAAGTAACTTAGATATGATACGTGAATTAATGTAGTAGTTAAATACCGTTTTGATGTATTAGATCATATGTACATTTCTGATGGGTGCTTTTTCTGGCTTGCTTTTTAGTGAATGTTAATCATGGGTTCTTAAACATTTGGAGTTTGTAATAGTAAGAGTTTTTTTTTCGGTTAAATTTAAAAAAAAAAAACTTGGTGTTATAGGTTCCTTGTTGTTTCAATGAAGAAAGATTAAAGGCAAGTGATTGAACAAGCGTAAAGTAAGAAACTAATTAAGATCGAACAAGTATATCAAGTAAGATTATTTGTTCCTTGTACAAGTAATCTTATCAGAGAACAAGATAGTGAGTCTAACACAAACAATATTGTATCCAATGGGGAATGATAAAGGACAAATGATTAAAGGAGGGTGAAGGAAAAACCCAACTAGGAACATGCATGTTTATACGAAAAACTAGGAACAATAGTGTCTTTATGTGTAAGAATATTGATCATTGTTACCAACAAGAGTGATGTGTGTGTTGGGGAGATTCGAGGGGTACACCTGTGGACCACAAGCCACCACATAAGGAGACCTGACACTACACTCTAATCCAAAACCTTAAGGCTCAGGTTTATGGGTCTTCTCCTCACTTATATGGTGCTCAACCTTTCCACTTCTACCCGATGTGAGACTTCACCTCACACTTGTACTCAACAGTGTGTAGCCCATAGGTGTCCGCAATGAGGTCAGGGAGACGAAACCAATGACACTCGTGACTATGAAAGAAAATTTTGAAAAGTGGTCAAACAATGTGATGTCCAAATATAATTAAGAGTTTGATGCTACGGGATGTTCATGCATCAGTGCTTATTAATTAAATGTGACATGATGGGTCGGACAAAAATATAGGACTTGAGCTTAAATTTTCTAACCCAAATTAAATGTAGATTTTATAGTAGGATCCAATCTTGTCCCAATGCGAACTAAGCTCATAAAACTAGACTTTTAGTGAGCCTGTGCTTCATTTTTTAGCCCCAAATTAGATCTAGACATTCTTGGTCCAATCCAGTATAGCCGGCGGCGACTCGCATTTGTCTAGCCCGCATTGAATAGGGTATCCTATTTTACCACATATATTATTAATGTGCAAACAAAAAAACCACATGAAGAAGAAAATGAATAAAACTGACCAAAAAATGGGATACGCAAGTATTATTAAGAGGTTTGTCCTTACTAACGTGCAACAAACACGCGGAGAAGAAAATGAAGAAAAATGACCAAAAAATGGGATTCCAATTCAAGTATTAAGAGATCAGTGTCTAGTAATGTGCAAAAGACACACGAAGAAGAAATGGGTGGCGTCACACAATTTGAAGAAACTTATCTATGTTTAGAACAAAATTACTGAAGATAGAATAACAATTTTTTTATATATAGACTTTGATTCTACCAAGTGATCTCCAATTCAGAAGGAAGAAAAAGGAAACTAAACGAAGAAATGAAATGGATCATGACTCATCCTATCTAATTATGTTTTATTCTTATTTTTATAAACTCAACAATAAAATAACTATTAAGGAATGCTAATAATACTTTATTTATAATTCTTTTTACTATTGACTAAAATTTATTAAAAATTATAAATTTTTATTGAACTTTACTTGTCATTTAACGAGTCTTTCTCTTTATTTAGATGAGAGACTCATTAATGTGTGTATTTTTTTAATATTTTTTTTGAACAATAAAGAATATTAGAAAGAAAATGTTGCTACCAATCCTTGTAACATTTTCCACCTCATCATCCTTCATTTTACCTTCTACCACAAATTCAAACACAACCCACGGTTAATTTTGCCATATAAAAATAGGATACAATCTTATTATGTCATTACTTAATAAAAAGTTTTTTAAAAATGACATTCAAAGTTAGAAAATAATTAAAAATAAGAAGAAAAAATAAATGGTTTAGCTTCAGCAGTATATTGTTGATATAAGGAAGTACACCTTGCCAACTAATTTAACAATCACTTTAAATATAATTTTTAAAGTAACTATTGCAAAAGTTCGATAATTTTTAAGAGTCTAGTTTTCATAAAGTATCAATGTAAAGATATTCATATTGTCAAATAAATTAGAAACCATTTTTTATATAAATTTTAAAATAATTATTATAAAATTCAATAATCTTATCATATATAACAATATAGTATAAAAAATCTTTGCACGATCATGAAATGTATTTTAATTAAATTTATTATTTAATTATATAATAATTTATAATAAAATTTCGTTTTTGTAAAGTCATACTCCCTAATAACAATTATTACATAGCAAAAAATACATTCCTGTTGTGAATTGATCATGATGGAAATGTGTTTCAGTTAAAAAAATTGGAGCGTGAACTTAACAAAAAGGAGGACAGAATCTTAAAGCCCGAGATTACTCCCTCCCCGGCCCAAACAGCATAAACGTGGACTACGTAACTCAGCCCGCTTCTCTAGCATACGCGATGTTCCAAAGAACAACTAAGAAGACCTCCACGTTGTGATGCTTTGCCACTTTTCTTAGAGTGAAATTTTGCCCATTACATTAAATCTTGCATCACTTTTTAGGCATATCATGAATTGCTGCCATTACATGCAAAATGTCCCTATAAAAAGAAGAAAACTATCTGTCTATAACGAGTCATATAAAATAAGTAAAGTTGTCCCTATAAAAATTGTTTACATCAAAATAAGTTAAATTGGAGCATATGTCAATCTCTTATTAAGGATAGTGTAATTTTCGAAATAAGAAGGAACAGTAGTGTAATTAATAGTACGCCTATCATGATTCTTATTTTTCAATTGCGCTTCATATTAATATAGTGAGAGGTGAGAGGAGAGAGAATCATGTAAAGAAACAACATAACAAAATTATTTTCTCTAAAATAATAGTTTTCTTTAGGGTGAATATATTTTATAAAAAATTGGATTAAAGTAGGCAATTATCTTGTTTCAAGCTGAAGTCGTCAATGTTTTGTCTGCCTTTAGTAGGTAAAGATGCTCTTACGGGATTGCTTACTCAGCAATGTTTGTCTAAATAAAAATAATTGGTCCTTAGAATATATTTTTTTTCAATGAGATTCTTGAACATCTCTATTCTACTTGAGACATAGAGATAAAAGTCAGAAAAGAAGAAAAATAAATATAAGAAATAATAAAAATGTGATAAGAAGAGAAAAAAAGTAATGATTAGTGTTAATAGGGTATTTAGAGCAATAAGTGTTTACTAATACTACTTGTTTCTTTCTACCTTCAGCCATTCTAGAATTTTGACATCTAAGCCTCCAACGTCTACCCTTGCCCCAAACACTTTTCTCTTTGTTTGCCTCTTTTGAGTGTCTTTTTTCACATGCTATGCATCGGTGCGGACGAAACTAACAAGTTTAAAGAAAGCCGAATATGTCCTAAAATCATAAGATATCCTCAATTTAGAAGGAAAACCTTCTCTTGTGTATATGGCCCTTGTCCGTTTGCATTTTAATTATGTTGCTCGCTTAATTAAAGCTTTCACGTTGTAGCAACCTACAATAGTAAAATCTGTGTGTATATATTTTTTTTTTTTTTTTAAAAAAATACAAGCAACTTTAAACAACACATCACGGAATAACTCATTTTGTTACTTCCAATGAGTCTCACCAAAAAACTTTTATCATTATATTTTATTAATAACTTTTTTTATTAATTTTTAATTATATTATTTATAAAATAATTAAACTTTTAAAATTAAGAAATTTTTTAGCACATTATTATGTTAAATATTTTTGGAAGATGTTAAAAAAATTAAAAATCAAATATAAATATAAGCATAATTACATTATATTTTAGCATATTATTGGAGAAGTAGTAATTGAATAATCTCTCTTGTCCTTCTTTACATTATATTGTTAGCTACTAGTACCCATTGAAGACCTGTTATCTAAGGGTTAATTGATAAGATTGATACATAGAAAATTAATATGGATGAAATCGGATGTAGGATATTGATTTTTTTTTTTTTGCCATGTTTGGATTTGGATTATTTTACATGTTTAGATTTGTGGGAACTTAAAAATTTGACATGAAATTAAACCATGAATTCAAATAGAATTTTGATTTATCAAATGAAAACAAATCAAAATAGAAGTGGTGAATTTTTGAGAATGAAACGAGACAAATTTTACGGATTTTGGTTATGTAAAAAATTATTACATTCCACTCTATTTATGTTACAAAATCTCTAACGGCTGAAAATTTCTTGAACGACTAAAATTAATTGCCTTTTGCACGTCTACTCATTATAATAATAATTTTAAAAAAATATTTTTTTTTATTGATGAGCAACTTTGCTTTAGAAGATAACAGTTGTCTCATAAAACAACATTTTCGGCACGACTGTAATGGGAGTTGTTATACAAATATGGTGCGGCAAAATTCCTGCATGGGGTTACTTTTAGAAACATTTTTCCGAAATGGGTCTGTTTCTAAAGTAATCCCTCCATGGTGCTCTTTTTTACGTAGAGCCCATGCAAATCGCAGGAGGGAATGGCGCTTTCCCTGAGAACGCGACAACTGGCAATGGTGTCGCCATTCACGATGGCGTGTTGCAGGGGTTGGACTCGCCAGTCAAACTGGCGAGTTGAGGGTGCAGATTTCGTAGGGTGCAGGCAGTAGCAGCAGCAGCAGAGGCTGTTTCCAAGGTTGCAGTCTGCAACGCTGCAGGAAGCGCCATCTTCAATGGCGTTTTGCTTGGCCAAAGGCGCCAGCACCAGCAGCGATTCGCGTTGCCTGAGCTGCTTAAATCCCCCCTCTTCGTAGACCATTTCACACGAGAAAAAGAAAAGAAAAGAGAAGATCGGTGCTGTGTGTTTGAGGAAGAACGAAGGAGTGTTGCTGTGCTTTGTATTTGAGCAAACCTCTTCTTTTGTAAGTTTGTTTAATTAATTTTTTATTTTATTTGTATTGTGATGATAATTATAGTTTTATTAATATGTATTAGTAGCATTTTTATAAGTTAGTTTTAGTTAGAATTGATAATTATAATTTTATTAATATGTGTTATTAGTTTTTTTCATGTTAAGTTAGTTTTAGTTAGAATTGATAGTTATAATTTTATTAATATGTGTTATTAGGTTGTTCATCTTAAGTTAGTTTTAGTTAGAATTGATAGTTATAATTTTATTAATATGTGTTATTAGTTTTTTTTATCTTAAGTTAGTTTTAGTTAGAATTGATAGTTATAATTTTATTAATATGTGTTATTAGTTTTTTTATCTTAAGTTAGTTTTAGTTAGAATTGATAGTTATAATTTTATTAATATGTGTTATTAGGTTTTTCATCTTAAGTTAGTTTTAGTTAGAAATTATAAACTTAATTTAATTTCATAATTATAGTTTTATTAATATGTGTTATTAGTTTTTTTATGTTAAGTTAGTTTTAGTTAGAAATGATAAATTTAATTTAATTTGATAATTTAATATGTGTTATTAGTTTTTTTTATCTTAAGTTATTTTTAGTTAGAAATTATAAATTTAATTTAATTTGACAATTTAATATGTCTTATTAGTTTTTTTTTTTATCTTAAGTTATTTTTAGTTAGAATTGATAATTATAATTTTATTAATATGTGTTATTAGCTTTTTTATCTTAAGTTAGTTTTACTTAGAAATTATAAATTTAATTTAATTTGATAATTATAGTTTTATTAATATGTGTTATTAGTTTTTTTATGTTAAGTTAGTTTTAGTTAGAAATGATAAATTTAATTTAATTTGATAATTTAATATGTGTTATTAGTTTTTTTTTATCTTAAGTTATTTTTAGTTAGAAATTATAAATTTAATTTAATTTGACAATTTAATATGTGTTATTAGTTTTTTTTATGTTAAGTTATTTTTAGTTAGAATTGATAATTATAATTTTATTAATATGTGTTATTAGCTTTTTTATCTTAAGTTAGTTTTACTTAGAAATTATAAATTTAATTTAATTTTATAATTATAGTTTTATTAATATGTGTTATTAGTTTTTTTTTATGTTAAGTTAGTTTTAGTTAGAAATGATAAATTTAATTTAATTTGATAATTTAATATGTGTTATTTTTTTTTTATCTTAAGTTATTTTTAGTTAGAAATTATAAATTTAATATGTGTTATTAATTTTTTTATATCTTAAGTTATTAGTTTTTTTATCTTAAGTTTGTTTTAGTTAGAATTGATAATTATAATATTTGTTATTTATTTGAAATTTGGAGACTATGTGTAAGGGTTTATGGTTAGGTGTTAGGGTTGAGGGATAGGGTTTATGGATTATGGTAAGGGTTTAGGGTTAGGTGTTAGGGATTATGGCAATGGGTTAGGGTTTGGTTTTATGCATTAGGGGTTTAAGGGATAGGGTGTAGGTGTTTCGATTTGGGTTTGGGTTAGGGTTAGAGGTGTCGGGTTTAAGGGTTTAGGGTTGAGTTGGTTGGGTTTGTGTTAGGGTTAAGGTTAGAGGTTAGGGGTTTAAGGGTTTAGGGTTAGGGTTAGGGGTTATAGGGTAGGGGTTTAAGGGTTTAGGGTTTGGATTATCGAATTCCTGCAGCCTAGGGTTAGGGTTAGGTGTAGGGTTAGAGGTNTGGCGGTTAAGGGATAGGGTCGAGGGTTTAGGTTTGTGTTAGGGTTAGATGTTTGGGGTTTAAGGTTTTAGGGTTGAGTTGTTTGGCTTTGTGTTAGGCTTAGGGTTAGATGTTAGAGGTTTAGGGTTTGGATTAGGGGTTAGGGTTTGGGTTTAGGGTTATACTTTTGGGGTTTAAGGGTTTAGGGTTGATTTGGTTGGGTTTGGGTTAGGGTTAGAGTTAGATGATAGAGGTTTGGGGTTTAAGGGTTTAGGGTTTGGATTAGGGGTTAGGGTTAAGGGTTATAGGTTATGGGTTTAAGGGTTTAGGGTTTGGATTATGGGTTTAAGGGTTTAGGGTTTAGTTGGTTGGGTTAGGGTTAGGGTTAGAGTTAGATGATAGAGGTTTGGGGTTTAAGGGTTTAGGGTTTGGATTAGGGGTTAGGGTTAAGGGTTATAGGTTAGGGGTTTAAGGGTTTAGGGTTTGGATTAGGTGTTAGGGTTAGAGTTAGAGGTTAGAGGTTAGAGTTAGATGTTAGAGGTTGGGGGTTTAAGGGTTTAGGGTTTGGATTAGGGGTTAGGGTTAAGGGTTATAGGTTAGGGGTTTAAGGGTTTAGGGTTTGGATTAAGGGTTTCAGGATAACTCCAGTTGATATTGTTATAATGTAAAGCATCATTTCAAAATGGATTTTCAATTCGTTGTGCACCTAACAGTTCAAAGCATTCAAATTCAAATAATGCTTATTTAGCATTAAATTCAATAGACATCAAATAATAAATGTATTGTCTAATTTTTTAATTCAGCAAATTATACTTTCTGCTGGGTGAACAATTCTTATTGGTTGAGGAATGTCGGTGACTTCATCGTCTGTATCAGATATATCGTCAACACTATCATCTTCGTCTAAAGACTCTTCAACGTATGAGTTAGACTCAAGATAATCATCATCATCATGATCATCATCTTCGTCAAGATTTAAATTGCTCATATTTGTTGGCGGTTGTGTGTCATCGTTAAATACATAATTTCCACATGATGTAAGGGAATTTGCAGAATGAAACATTGAACCTCCAGCCACATCGTTTTCTATGTACAATTCTAGAACTGACATTTCTTGTTGTTGTTTAAAACTTTCCAGCATCGTCTCGACGTCTTCGTCATCACAAATTTGCAAGGCAATATATTTTCCTGACACTAAAAATCTATAGCTGATAGCAGAAATAATTTCATTATTTTGTAACTTTACCTTATCTCCAATTTTTTTCTTCAAAGCATTGAAACTAATTCCACGTTTAATCTGTATCGCTTTTTTACTGCCTTCAAATATTACACCATCATTATCTTCATATACTCTTCCATTGAAATACAGCACTGTTATAACCGAATTCATCGTGTACCTACAAAAACAATATTTTAACACGTCATAAAAATTATAAAATGGGACACACTTAAATCCAAACTAATAAAATCTAATCACAAAAGCTCTCTTTATTGGAATTTCACATTAAATTTGTCTTTTAAAATTATTTAATTAACTTGAAATAAATTTCTTGGGACACATTTAAAAAAAAATGAATAATTTCAAACTAATAAAATCTAATCACAAAAGGTCCCTTTATTGGAATTTCACATTAAATTTGTCTATTAAAATAATTTAATTAACTTGAAATAAATTTTATGGGACACACTTAAAAAAAATGAATCATTTCAAACTAATAAAATCTAATCACAAAAGGTCCCTTTATTGGAATTTCACATTCAATTTGTCTTTTAAAATAATTTAATTAACTTGAAATAAATTTCATGGGACACACTTAAAAAAAATGAATAATTTCAACATAGTGATTTTAAAGACAAAATAAAAAAATTCATGAACGAAGTTAATAATATAGATAATTAATCTTAACAATAATAACTTCAAAATGAAAATAGGTAATTACAAAATTACTACAAATATATTCAAATAAATATGATACGAGAAACAACAAAGCATCGTCAAATAACTTATTATGGTGTCTTTCGTTAAATGATTTGACGGAAAAAAATATAACAAAAATTTAAACATATTGTTATGGTGTCCGTAATTTATAAGTGTCTAAATATCAATAGCATCAATCATTTGTACAATATCTCAAATAGGCGGACATATAAATAATTAATCTTCACAATAATAACTTCAAAATGAAAATAGGTAATTAAAAAATTATTACTACACTTATATTAAAATAAATAATACTTTCAACTTCAACGCATATAAATTTTTAACACACCAACAAATGAACCTAATCTAATTAAAAAAATACTATCGCTTCATCTTAAAAAAACACCAACATCAACACAGTTCAAAGAACACTCATAAATTTTTAAGACACTAATACAACATAAATACCAACACCAACTTAATATAATTATAAAATAACTATAAAATAACTAACTATAAAAATAACATTCATTCAATATACATTTGAACTTTTATACCTGCCTTCAACAACGTTTTTCGGATTGAACTTGATAGGATAATAAACAATTTGAAACTCACTATTTTTTAAAAAACACACATAAAATATGGATGTGCACCTTCATAAACATATGAGCTCTCAGTATTTTCAAGAAACGCACATCAAATAGATGGACCAGGGGTTTATAAAGGGCTGAAATCGCCATTAGGAATGGCTACATCAACCTCAAATCGCCAGTGCCACTGGCTACTCCCAACTGCAGCCCAAATCGCCAGTGGCACTGGCGCTTTCATCTGCAAAAGCCTGTCCCTCTCTGCAACTTCCTGCTGCACGCGTAGGCTGGGCAAACAGTGCCCTAACATCAACTCGCCAGTTTGACTGGCGAGTCCAACCTCCAGCAAAACGCCATCGTTAATGGTGACACCATGGCCAGCTGTCGCATTCACAGGGAAAGCGCCATTCCCTCCTGCGATTTGCATGGGCTCTACGTAAAAAAGAGCACCATGCAGGGATTACTTTAGAAACAAACCCATTTCGGGAAAATGTTTCTTAAAGTAACCCCATGCAGAAATTTTGCCGTATGGTGCTAGTTCTAACCAATTACTTCCTGGTGTCCTGATGCGGATGCTCTTAGGCATTATTTTTTTAAAATAATTATAAAATTAAAAATAATAAGTTAATAATTATTTATTAAAATTACATTGTTTCTTACAAAATATATTAAATATTTCGCATGTTATGCAGATATACAGTACTATATGCATATTTTATTTTATTTGAGTTTTGTGTACTAAACGTTGTCGTTAATCGTTAGCAAATCCAGAGAGTAAAAAGTTACTAGTTAAGTTCAGGAATTTTAGAAGTTCCAAGAAGATCTTGTTGGGACGTTTTCTAAGGTCAAAGTTCAGAATACATCCTCAGTGTCAGTGCAAGTGCATGAACGCTCACCTTTTAATACCTATTTGCAGTACTAAGCCAACCCTTTATAATTGGGGATTTGGGGTATACTTTTGCTTCAGTTGAAAGAACATTCTAAATTTCTAATCTTTTTTACCAATTTTTTTAATGATAAATATTAAATATTTTTATATATTGAACTATTAAATGTATTTTTTTTATTAAATATTATTTTTATAAAATATTAAAGTAGTTTATAAAAATATATTTATTACTTGAAATTCTTTATTTTTCTATTGTATGTCTTTTTTGCTGGACTGAGTCATATAGTTAATAGAATATTTATTCAGCTGCACAAAGGAAAACAGCGTGAAAGATATTAACAAAAAGAAAGATATAGGAAAGATAATAATGTCCAATAATATATAGTGGCAATTAAATTAGAATATAGTTGAATTGGAATTTTCCTAGACATGTGCTCTGCGTCTCATTTGAACAAAAGGACTTTCCCTTGTCAATATGTGTACCTACCCCACGGATTGAATAAGTTATTCTTAAAGAAAGAATTGAAGAAAAAAAAAGAAGCACTGTTAATTAACGAAATAAGATAAAATAGGGCGTTGTTAGAGAGAAGAATATATACAGGCAACAATAGGATAATGTAAAGTGGCATGAGAAACGGGGAATTCTTATTCTCTTGACATTAAGCCAAATAGATATAAAATAATGCATTGTGATTGTGAAATGCACAAAAAATAACATGTCCGATAAAATTCATACTTTCTCCCCACACCCACCTTTTAGATGAATTCAATCAATTGTATGCTTTTGGTAATCCTCGTCTCCATTGTGTCATAGCGCTAAGTTGTGCCCCAGTAGGTTGGTGCAGTCACTAGAGTCTAGAGATACACCGACAATTTTCTTCCATCTATAAGAAAAGGAAATTATATATATATATTATCATATACACTTATGTTTTTTTAATATGAATACATTAACAAGTTATATATCATTGTTATATTTTAAGATATTTTTTAATTATAATTTATTAACGCATTAAAAAAAATTTAAATCCCTAGTATTTGTTAATGTACATTAAAAAATAATTAATATAAACACCCTTATTTTTAATAGAAAAAATGTATTAAAACAACTTAAATCTTACATTAATCAAAGATAATATCAAAATAAAATAAATAAGTTGGGAGAAAAGGAAAGAATCCTTACCTTAGAATCAGAGTTTTTAGGATTATTCTAAGAATAAGTTCATATTAATTTGTCTTAACTGAAACGTGATATTAACTCATAACAAGTGTTGATCAAAATTAACATCAAATTTAAGATTTCTAAATACACTTGTAAACAATACATCATATTACAATAAATCATACTTTCAGCTTAGAATAAAGTTATATCCTTTTGTTACACTAAGACAAATTAAGAAATATTGTCTAAGAGAAACCTGAAATCTTGTGCCAAATAATTCATTCTACCTTATAATTCTATAAATACAACTAATATCAATGTAGAATATAAGTATTTAATACATAAGAGTATATATATATATATATATATATATATATATATATATATATATATATATATATATATATAGTTTTGAGCGTAAGAGTGTATCAGCTCATTTTTTTTTAACAGAGTCTTAGCCTTGCCAAAAGACCATATTGAATTTAGAAGATCTTGAACATCAATCTACTCATTTCAATCAACATCTATTAGAACTCAGTTCCAATCAATAGTCAATCCAAACACATAAGCACGGTCATCTCAAACAAATAATTTCTTAATATAATACACATAATGTATTAATTTATTATCTTAAATTTTAACTTTTCTTGCACCAAACCACTTCTTTCAAAGTTTTTTTTTAAAAAAAAACATCTTTCAAAAGTGGAACTGCTAACTACTATGTGAAACGGCACGGCAACAAGTACTATAAATGATAATCCGTTCATGAAATTGAAGAAAGTGATATGAAGTTGACTAACAGGTAAATATGTTATCTACTTTTGCTTTTAAACTTTGAATTTTCAACGAAGAAATTTAGGTCACATGTTGAAAAAGTTTATTTGAACTTATAAAAGGGAATCATGATTTTTTTTATGACCTTTTCAATTTATTTTAATAAATTTTATGAAAAAATATCAAAAAAAATTTATTTTATTTTATTTTAATAAACTTCATGATCCTACCTATGGATAATCCTTCATTTTATAATTATCGAATAACATTTAATTAAGTTGCTTTTCTTTCCTATAAAAAAAGTTACTTTTTTTGGATATTAATTAAGTTACTTTTGTAGTTGTGAAACCGGTGTTGCTTTCATTAACTGGTTATTTACATTTACTTTTATACTTTGAATATTCAACGAAGTGAGGAGTTGTTTCTTAATTATTTTAGTGCTAAAGATAGCGACCGAGTAAAGAAATACATTAATGGTGAGTTGTGAACTGGGGTTGCGCTTATTTATAGCCTGCAAATACATCAATTGGAGACAGAATACAAGTTGTTAGAGTGTCAACTAATGAAAGCGAAATGATTGATAAAGATGTGCGGTATAGTATGTAATATTGTACCCAAGCATTTCTACATTTTTTGGATCTTGTATAATCAAGATCCGTGTGGAATATATAGATTTGCGATAAATATGTTAGTAGCACCGATTATATTATACCTAAAAGCAAACAACAAAGATTTAGATAAGTATATTTTTTGAAAAATTATCTCCTTAAAATAATTGATTACACTTTGTCAATTTCAAATTTAGTTCAATTGATGAAATGCTACTTTTTTTTACTGGTTCAATGAACATTTGTTGTATTTTTTTCATGCGTATATGTTTTTTTTTTAACTTAGTCCATGCAAAAAGCACAAAAAAGAAAGCTACCACAATATATAATTTAACTAGTTAGTTTCATACTCGTGCGATGTATGGATGAGTTTCATAAGAAGATAAAAGATAATAAGTATTTTTAAGTACAATTATTCGTATATTGTAGTGAAAAAAGGATCTTAAAATTTTTATTAACAACATAATTTAAAAATAACGATACTTATCTTTAATTAATATCTTATTAAGGCAAATTCTAAAAAACTTCTCAAAATCGAACATTTGATCATGGGTCCAGAAACATCATGCAGTTTATTTGAGGTTTCTAATTTCTAAATTAATTCATATTTCCTTTAAAAGTGCTGGAATTCCATAGACATATTCTGAAGAAAAAAAAGTAAGTCAGCAAAATTTTGTCATGCTTTAATCAAAATCATAACCAATATTTTTAAACCTACTAATTGACTCCGAGTTACATGACAAATTAAACAGCCCTTTCAATATCAATTATGTACCTTATATTCTTTAATCAAATGTAATTAGAAACAAATATTAACTATAACAAATCAAAAAGATGTATATATCCAAGCTTTTTTTTTGTCAGCCAAAGAGAATAATTTTATTAATGGGGTACCAGAGGTACCAAAAATTCGTATATATTCAAGCCTTAATTCCATGCATAAGAGATATATGCCCAATAGGTCAAGGCAAACTCAAATTTCAATTTACCAATTATAAATCCAAGTCCTAATTCATTCCCAAGGTGATAACTAAATAAAAAAACATTAAAGATAGACCAACAGACCAACTCTAGTAATATAAAAGGAGAAGAAACTTTGAAAAATAATTTAATAAAAAAAGATTCAAAGTAAAATTCATTCTAACCTAGCTAACCCTAGGAAATTTAGAAACTCTAGAGAAGAAAAGAAAAACAAATTTATAAGGGATAGTTTGGATAGAAGCAGTGGCTGATTTATAGCCACGTGAGGGATTGCACTTGCATTTCCTCATTTTTTTAAAATTCATTAAATTTATAAATAAAATTTTATATTTTTATATTTTACTTATTTATATTTATATAATTAAATTTACTGATTTTATTTCTTATAATTTATAGATACTGATTTAGGGTCTTGATCCATCACCGGAGAGAAGTCATTGAATCTTCAAGAATTGTTTCAAAGAGCCTGTGTAGCTTCGGCTTCTTTAAAGAGTCTAAACCCCCCCTTGGAAATGACCCATGTGTTGCGAATGTAGAAAGTAGGCTTTGCGCGAGTGATTTATCGAAAATTACACTAGTGATACATGCTCGCCACCCAACTTGTTACACTAGGCATGTTTTTCATTTGTGGCTTGAATTAATTAACTTTACAATTTTCGTAAATAAAATTATATGAATAGTGATTATAACTGCTGACATGAATTTTTCTTACTTTTTAAATTTAAACACTGCCAAAGCCCCTTTTTGTAGAATTGGTTAGAAATAGATTATTTCTGTTCTTGATTTATTACGTGATACTTGATCTTGACATTTTATTGCAGTCATACACCCGATCTATACATTTTAGATAGTAAAACACACCGAAAGAGGGGGAGGAGGAGTTATATTTCAAGCGAAGAAACAAAAATAGTTTTGTAACCTCAACTGATTAAGGTCTCTTTATTACTGCGTTGGTTTGTTTCTTTCTTGATGAGTTACCCACAATTCATGAAACTGTAGGAATTCGTGTTTACCCCACAATACATAAAAGAGAGCTTTCTTAATGGAAAAGCAAATTGATTCCTTTTTCTCGCAGGATTAATTTTCATTGATTCACGTTTTGCCATAAATTAAAGGCTTTAGGCTTTTGCTCGAGTATATTCATTAAGAAAAACCAAGGGATGGTCGGTGGTGTGGCTTAGCTGGGAGCATTTCTGTCATGACAAGTGGGGCCTAAGATAACGTGTCGTTCTGACTTTCTTTAACTTCCCCAATCAAATATCCATATATAGGTTCTGAACGAGCTCAGACCAATGATCAAGTGTACGAAAAGGAAAAGGAAAAGGAAAAAGAAAGTAATATCCTGAAAAATAACCTTGTTTACTTCTACCTATTCTTTAGAGAATAATACTATTAATTATTCTTTTTGGCAATTCAAGTGTACGAAATGACAGACAATAATAATAGAATAATATAATAATTTTCAGTATAATAATAAAATTAAAGATGATAATTCAATCTGATATAATTATATCTTTTTGGTAATTAATTGATTTATTAAACTTTTCAATTCTTAGAATAAATATTTTAAACAATAATTAATTGAATTTCTCACATCTTTACCTTCTTTGTCTGTTTTTAACTTTGATTATTTTACAAAATGTTAAGCATCCTTTTGTTGACTTGGCAAGCATGCATAAACATAAATGAAATCAATGTCATCATAGAAATGGACGAGAACTATCTAACATTCCAACTCATCGTAGAATCTACATTTAAATTAATAGGACTTCACTTAATTATATATATTTGCTGGAATTAAAATTTTTTAGTAACTAGTAATAAATGTTGTGGTTAATAGACGGTCTTTTTGATGGGGAAATGTCCCCTCTCTTTTTTTTCCCTCATATTTTTGCCCGTTATTTTAGTGGCCGGGCTGTCCCAATATAGGTTCACATTTTCTTGTAATGGATTTTGGTCTAGTCCTTCCATGTATTTTGTTTGATCTTTTGAATTAATAAATTTAGGTTGGATTTTGCATATGATAGGTGGGAGGATGGATGCCAACATAGTTGGGATGTATCCTCCTTTTCCTTGATGCAGTTGCCAGCTTATTTAAATAAATAAATATGTTGAATTGAATGTTGTTGTGAGAAAGGAGATAGAATCATGCATCAAATTTATAAAACGAGGACAAGTACTAGATTTGTAATTACATTATCAAGCATTTAATTTCTGGGTTGTTCGTCACCTTTTCTTGGTTTACCGTTTACGTGAATAGAAAATTTTCATAAAAGGAGTAGATTCTTTTTTCTTCTGGAAACATAATAAAAATACACACAATCAAAGTAATTATTAAAATTTGTTTTGAATGAAATATTCTTAAACCTTTTGTTTTTTGGTTACAATATTCTTAATCCTTTATATATACTATGCAATGATATAGTTAAAATTTACTGATTGCGGCACTCACATAATTTTAGTAAATACGCTTATCCCGTGATACCCAGCACGCTACTCCGGAAATAAGAAATGTTACACTAACCAACCAAGGCACGAAGCAGAGGGAGCCACATGCATTTATTAAGGGGCAATTCTAAAACATGCAGCCCAAGAGACATTTGTATGCAAATAACTCTCGTTAACAAGTCAGCAATATTCTGATTCCTCTCTTGTAGGCCATGAATGATTATAATTTCCCAATTATTTTTGCATACCGTTTCTATGGACAGAACAATGTTATCGTAAGGGTGGCATAGATAAAGAACACCTGTTACGGGCTAACAGGACAAAGGAGCCGGAGGGTCACTTTCAATGCAAAGCTTCTTAGTTTTCCCTGCTTTTTAACACACTCAATTATCCTCTAAAATTGATTAAAAACTATAATATTATGTGTATATTTATTAGGAAAGTAATGTGCTAGTAACATTTCTTAACTATATCTATAACTCAGTCACAGTGCTTTAGGGGAAAATAACGGGTCGGATGACAGTAACATGATTTAAGTTTCAATTGAACCCGTATTAAAATGATGGGAACACATTAATTACTATTTCATCTGTCTTTAATGATAGGATATTTTTAACTAATTATTTTAAAAATAATTAATTTAGTTAATCATATTAAATTTATTAATTAATTATATTTTTATTTTTTATTTTTTTATCTCCTTAACTATTTTTCTTTCCATTTGAACGAAAAATAATTAAATAAAAATATATAAAAAAATCTTATAATTAAACAAAGAGAAATACATTACTAGTGAGGGAACTTTTGATCAAAAAATAAAAGATGCAACAAGAAGTGAAATAAATAATAAAAAAAAATTCAATTGCGCGCTGACTAAGTGTACGTACATGTCTAGGCAGCAAATTGATTAACCTCATCCAATAATGTAATGTAAACATGATCTTACCATATCATTTGAAAGGCAACAAGTATTTATTGATATAAAAAATGAAGACCTCAAAGTAACAAACTTGGAACCCCGGTCCCTTGTGATTTGCTCACAAAACCAGTGTCGGTCACACCATCTCTCCCTTTTCTCCACCTGCAACGATGTCGGTTAAGGAGTGCCACCACCACCACAAGGGAAAGAAGCACAAGCTCTGGAGACGCATCTTCTGGGGAATAGTGATCTTCGCCTTCATCGTGTTACTGACAGTTCTTATAATCTGGGCAATCCTAAAGCCTTCAAAACCAACCTTCATCCTCCAAGACGTCACCGTTTACGGCTTCAATGCCACCATCCCCAACTTCCTCACCTCAAGTTTTCAGGTCACGCTTTCCTCGCGCAACCCCAACGACAAAATCGGAATCTACTACGACCGTCTCAACACCTACGTAACTTACCGGAACCAGCAGGTCACGTACCGAACCTCAATCCCACCCTCGTACCAAGGTCACAAGGAAGAGGATGTGTGGTCCCCGTTTGTCTACGGCACTAATGTCCCCGTCGCACCCTACAACTTCGTTGGCCTCAGTCAAGACCAGACCAACGGCAACGTCCTCGTCCTCGTTAAGATTGACGGTAAGGTACGATGGAAAGTTGGTTCCTTCGTCTCTGCTCACTACAACCTCAATGTAAGGTGCCCTGCTTTCATAACCTTTGGCCCCCAAAGCAACGGGATTGCCCTTGGCAATAACGCCGTTAAGTATCAATTGGTTCAACGCTGCACCGTCGGGGTTTGATGTCAACGCCTTCCAAGATATATTGCTCTGCCTCTTGGTATATTTAGTGTCTATTTATATACGGTCTTTCTCATTTCTTTTTTTCATATACGTATTCTTCCTATCTTCCTCTACGTATTTCTTCTACGGATCACTTTGTTGTTAGACATACATATGTCTGTCTTCGTTACTGTATTTTGAATTTTACATTTTGCTATAGAATAAATTTGTATTTGGAGAAAATTCTCATGAGATGAAGCAAAATTACAATTTATAGCAAAGTCATTTTAGATAAATTAAAACGTTGTTTCAATTTGGATAAAGAATTCAGTGTCTCGTGAATCATCTAGACTCTAGTGTCATTTGCCTTCTTCTTTCAAGAATATTCATACATGATTCTCGTTTTATTTGGCATAAATTCTCTCAACTTATGGTTTTTGGTTTGTAAGTAGTTTCTCTCCTCTTGGATAAGCATGTGAATTTCATTATCTATATTATTTACCGCATATTCTGCATATTATTGGATCAATAATGAAGTATGATGTTAATTTCGATATTAAAGGTTTATATAGTTGGACCACTTTTCCTTTCTCATTTTTAATTTAGTGATTTATTTATTGAGGAAATACCTAAACCGTGATTCAACGTAAGATGCGTATTCTAATAGATAGCACCTCCCCCCTCTGCCATTATCTCTCTTAAAATAAAAGTGAAAGTGAACAAATTGAGGCTATGTTTGTATAATCGTTGCATTCCGTTGAAAGGAGAAATAACATTTTTTTACTGTAACGTGTGCTGTTTAAGAAAGTAAGAATTTGCTTTGAAAAACGTGTAATGAGGTTCTTAACGGATTCTTAAACATACATTAAACCAATTCACTTGAGCGTGTCATTGAATTGGATGGAGAAGAAATAGTATCAAAACATAAATTAAACCAACTATTTACTCAAGTGTGTCATTGAATTGTATGGAGAAGGGATAATATCGTGAATATTTCTCTAATGAGCCTATTTTTAGAGGTTAATTATGGTCAATGACTTTGGCCACGTCCTTCCACATGGCTTGGTGGTGGTTGTCCTTTTCAGCCCCCTTTACCTACCTTGCCTACTACTATTGACGATTATCAAATCAGCGATTTGGACAACTCAACAGAACACATGCATGCATAATTAGCAATTAGCATCAAATAGTGTTCCAACAGATTTGGTATTCAGCACCGTCAAGGTAGTGCAAATCAAACAAACCTTCTATGATTCGTCAACATTCAAAACCGGTCACCATGTGCATGTGATAGGATGCAAGTTTTTTTTTTTTTTTTTTCTGTGAGAAAAATTAATCTGATAGGATGCAACTTTGATAACGACTCACGACGCTCCATACAATATTCATCAAGCAATGTTAATTTAGCAACCCCATACATAGGAACGTTACACGTATATTATTGTATTTTGCTTGCTTCTAACTGGACACAATAATTAATCACACGGTCTCTCTGTCACCACTACCAAATTGACTACAATCTGAACTCTCAGCTGCTTCTTTATTTATCTTATGTTAATTAGTATACCACTATTTCCTACAAGAAGATATCTTTTTCCGCTTTTTTGGGCTAAAAACAAGTGAGAAATATCTTCGAAAATGACATAAAATTGGTATCACAAGGCAGGCGACCTTTGTAATGGTAAATTAAATTAGATGACGGTATTGTACTCATGCCAAATGATCGAGTCCAATTCTTTAACGAGTGAAAATTAGGTAATTTATTTTATTATCAAATTTCATAACTAATTTTTTTAATTGTTATTATGAAATAACCTAATTTATATAAATAATATGATATATGTGACTGTTTGAAAACAAGAGAACACTTCGTGCAGATAATTTTTTTTTTCTTTTGGAAAATATATAGCACCATAAATACCAAAAACGTAAAAACATTTTATAAATTTATTTGTTGGACTTCTTATAAACTAACCTTATGGTCAGAGATTATAGGGAAATTATCATTAGTGTAAGTAACACCTGGAAGTCAACTGAATTGAAAGAATAGCAGTCCACACTGGGCCTATTAATGGCCCAATTTATCAATAATAGGCTTCTGTCTTTTAGCCCAATCGCCTAACCCACAAGCAATCCAAAGTTATAGAATTAAAATTAAATTGGAATTTTGACAAATATTTTAATTTATTATTCTAGAGCCTTGGCTCAAAGGGAAGAGCTTAGTTTTTTTTTTCTTTATTTCTTTTAAAGTAATCTATTTAATTAGTAACAACTAGTTTTTTCAAATTTGACTCTTGGAAAAATAAATTTTGAAATAAAATACACTTTAGAGAATAAAATACATTTATATTATTAATTAAAAACTCAGTGGTTAAAGTTTGCGAGATATATATATATATATATATATATATATATATATATATATATATAATTAATTATAAACTCAACTATTGGTTTTCTGACTAATAACTATTATTGCATTTTATCTTTTAAAGTGCATTTCTCTTACAATTCCTAAAGATATACAGTCCAACAAATGCAATTAATAACATAATAAAAAAAAATAGAAAAAATGTACATTCAATCATTCTGCGAAAGTATATTAAGGGAGTCATAATTGTAAATATTTTGATATTTCTTTTTAATTCTTACGGATTAAAAAAAAAAAGTGAAACATAGTTGCTATATTACCACTGCCATAATTTTTTAATTTAGATCCAGCCTAAATGGTAATATAATGAGATGCGATAAGTTTAGAACTTAGAAGTTTGGTTCTCATGGGATGGGAAGAAAAACAAGCACAAAATCTTTTTAACAAACTTGTATTAAAAATGCATTCTGATTGCATCAACGGTTTTGAACGGTTCAAATTTGTATCAATGGCATATTGGCAACTAGCCATGTATGGCCACGTAATTGTAAAGTTCACGGCCACATATTGACAAGATCAAGTGTCGTCCTTTTTTATAAGCATCATCGTCACAACTCAAAACCATTAACTAAGAGGGAGGGGGCTACAAGTTCCGTACGAATGTTTCTTGGTGGTTGTTGCTGTGGTGTGGTCAATATACTTCAAACTTTGCACGCATTGGTACCCACAACGCTTTTCATTTCTATATCTAAGCATTAAGCAGTATCAGTTCCTTATCCATTCTCTCACACTCACAATTAATCACCAGCTTCTCTTCAACTCCTCGACGTCTTTCATTTCCCTTCATAAATTCTTGGTCCTGTCAGATTATAAGCAACAGCACGGAAGAAACTGCTGTTGCTGCCTCTTCGGAATCTTGTGGAAGATTCTGCTTACACTCATTGTCCTTCACTAAAAGTGACACATTTACCCTGTTTCAGACCACTAAATGTTCTGTCCATTTCTAGCACATTTGATTTCTTGGATTGAGATTGGAATTTTCTTTACCCTTTATTTTAATTTCACATAATCAAGGATGTAACTTTTGCAATTATTTTATTCATTCTTTGACTATATTCAGTAATAATGTTATTGCATATGTTCTCTTGCAATAAATTCTTTTTTGGTATCCTTCTATATGAAGTACTCTTGTTCTGTTGTTTCAAAACGCTTCCAGTATAGGATAATCAAACTGACGCATCTCTTGATCTTTTTCTTATATAAGTTTACTTTTAGTCTATGCTTTTTTATTATACATTTTTTGTTCTTCCATTTTCCTAAATCTGCATTTCGTTCTTTATTCGTGCGTTTGTCTTTCACTTAAGCCTGGGCCATATAAGGTCATTTTAGGAGTTAGCAAGGACGGATTGGAACGAGTTTATACATATCCCTATCCAACCCGAAAGTTTAATTGAGCCATTTATTTAAACTTAAACTCAACTTAACCAAGACTCAAAATAAAATGGGATGAAACTGGGTTAAGCCAACTTTTTAACACTATATACCAATCTTAACATTATATATAATTAAACGGTAGACCAAAAAAAATTAAACTCTACCAGAAAAAGGTAGAATAAAGAAATATAAACTTAAATTAAGGTGTATTTTAAAATAAATAATTTCATTATAAATATAATATCATATTATTTGAAATATTATCTGTTAAATAACAAAGTTTTTTATTAATATATATTTCTTAAAAAACTTATATTACCTTTAATCTTACATATAAGTAATAAATTGACTCTTTTTTTGTTGTAATTATAAAAAATAATGTTCAAACTTATCTAGGGTTAAATTTTTTTTATACTCTTAATTTATTGTTAACTTTATTTATCATGCATTCATTGGTACAATTATAAATATTAACATTAAATGAAAATCATCGGTTACAATATTTAAACTTAAAATACTTTTGCAATAAAATTTAAATTTATAATAATATTAAATGTGATTATTATTTTTTGTGTTGATGATTTATTTTATATTTTTTATATATTTGACCGCAGATAATATGAATACAGATAAAAAAAAAAAAAAAAGGGATTGAGATGACTCCAACCACAACCCAAAATCAATCTTAGACCTGATTGGGTTAGTGGGCTGGATTGGCATGCTCAATCCTAGGTTTTTATCTTTCTTTTTTGTTTTATCCCTTTTATAAGTTTTTCAAACCTGTACCTTAAACCTGAACTCTGATCGAAATGAATTATCATATGTGAGCTGGATTCGAACTTTAGGACCCTATGAAACTTAAGAGCTTGTTTTACCACGTGCTAAGCAAGCATAACCAGTTGAAATACTTTGACAAGTTTAATATATATCACACAAAACTATTTATATAATAAACTAATTATTACAAGTAATGATAAATATTATATTAATTTGTGAAGCTATAGTAATATTAATTTGTGATGTGATTTTTTTTTTGCATTTTTTAATATAGGGTATGAATTTTGTAATTATTTAATAAAGATTGGATATTGACTCCATAAGTGATTCATTGCTTTGACAATTGATCTAATATTTTGACCAAATTAATCACCTATTCAATTTTACTAAATAAAAAAAATTCTAGGACTTTTTTATTAAAGATAATTCTGGGACTTAAAAGAAAAATGTGATGAGGGAACTAATTAAGATTTTTTTTAAAAAAAAAATTAGATGTAGCTTATAGTTACAACGAGATGCAATTAATTTACAAGCCTAATCCTAATAAAAAGTTTATAAGTTTCCGTTCTCATGTAAACAAAAACACGCATAATCATTTGAACATAGTTTTATAAAAACACGCATTCGGATCTCTGATTTACTGCGACGATTTTGAAATGTTAAAATTTCATAACAATGGCATATGTCCATGTAAAGTTCTCTCACGCACACAAAATAAGAACAACCCACTAAGATTTCTTTTTATAGTATACTTGAAATGTGTTCACACATTAATTGCGTGCATTTCTTCTGCCCGAATGTTCCTTTCTGGTTCTTGCAGCGGTCAATACAATCCAACAGGATACGTATTCAGAACCGCGTTGCACCAATAGAATCTTCAATGCCTTTCCTTTCTATATATACGCACCACTCCCCTTCTCCCATATCTCTCTGCTCTCCATCAAGTCCCCCTTTTCAATTCACAACTAATAATTCTCTTCATTCATTCACTCATCTGCAAACATGGCCGATAAGCAACCCCACTTGAACGGTGCTTATTACGGTCCCGCCATTCCCCCGGCGGAGCAACCACGCTACCGCCCTCACCGCGGCAGAAGCTGCTGTTGCTGTCTCTTCGGAATCTTGTGGAAGATTCTGGTTGCACTTATTGTCCTCGTTGGCCTTGCAATCCTCATTTTCTGGTTGGTGGTTCAACCCCGCTACTTCAAGTTCCATGTCACGAAAGCCGACCTAACACAATTTGATTACTATAGCAACAACAACACCCTCCACTACAACATGGTCCTCAACTTCACTGCACGCAACCCCAACAAGAAGCTCAGCATATACTACGACAAGGTTGAGGCATTAGCATTCTACGAGGATGTCAGGTTCGCCAATTACGATGTGATCACTCACATGAACTCCTTCCGGCAGTACAAGAAGAGCAGCAGCCCCATGAGCGCTGTTTTCACGGGGCAGCAAGTGCTGATGCTCAACAATGAACAAGTCTCAGAGTTGAACCAAGACAAGAATGCTGGGGTTTATGACATCTATGTGAAGCTCTACTTCAGGATTAGGTTCAGGCTTGGGGACGTCATATCCAATGACTACAAGCCCAAGGTCAAATGTCACCTCAAGGTCCCTTTTAGTAAAAATGGCACCTTTACTCTGTTTCCGACCACCAAGTGTGATGTCGATTTCTAAGGACTACACATTTGATTAGATTGGTTTTAATTTGAAATTTTCTTTCTTTAATCCTTATTTTAAATTTTAATAATTCATTATGTAACTTTTGTGATTATTTCTTTCATTTTTTTGACTATATGTTGGTAATGTATTTGTTTTCTGGCAATAAATTTATTTTGGTACTCTTCTAGAGTTGTCTTTTGCTTTTATGTTTAGGTCTGATATGTTTTTCATTTAATAATTTTTGTAACATAGTTAGCTCCAGTTTTCTTAAACCTTAACGGAACTAGATCCTCTCTAACAGTTGGATGGTGCAACAAAGAGACAAAGATACTAGTCTAGATAGGAGAATACTTTAATCATTCATATCCAGAGAATATACCTTCACCAATATTCTTTCCAAGTTGTTCCGGTCCCTTCAAAACGATTTGGTTTAGAGAGTTTGTTAATATTTTTATAATTAAATATTAAAACAACTCTTAAAACAACGTCATTTGAAAGATACAGTATGTGGTCAGGATTACGGATACATTTAGTCTGTTTCAGACCACCAAATGTTCTGTCCATTTCTATGAACTACGGATACATTTGATTTCTATGATTGATTTTGAAACTTTCTTTCTTTACCCATTATTTGAAACTCTAATAATTATGGAACTTTGTTTCTGTAGTAAAAGTTAATTAATTTCTTACAATAAATTTATTCTGGCACTCCTCATGCAATAAATTTTTAGATCCTCTCCAATTTTTCGATGTTGTAACAATACTGGGTCTAGGTAGAAGAATATTTTTGTGTGTGAAAAATAAAAGAATATTAAAATATGGAACTTTGCGCGCACTACCCAAATCTTCTATTATTAGGCTTACTCTAGTGGCTTTGGGTAAGAGAATACATGAAACATTCTTAGAAACTACCTTTAAAATGCAGGGTCTAGGCAGGAGAGCTCATGTATATCTTAACTTAAATTTTGAAAAATAATATTTTATAAATAAATTAAGCTAAGTACACATATGTTTACGTAAGACATGCTTTCTTTTAAAAAATCTAATGATATTTAGATATGAGTCATTATATTTATTAAAAGAAGTAGTGACGCAATACATGTTTTAAATAAAAGTAAGTAAGAAATAAAAGAGATAAAATTAAAACACACACATTGACTCAATTAAACAATAAAAAGTATGTCACAAAATTACTTTTTCAATTTAGTTTAATATTTTTCTCTGTCAAATTATAAATAGCATTTCATCTATTGATGGCATTTTTAAATCGTACGTGAAAGATTTGTAAATTAAAATTTTCAATCCATTTTATTCATTATATATACAATAGTATACCTTAGATTTTAATATATAAGATATCCTATTAAATTAAGTAACATCCATAGTTTTAATTATTCATAGTAAACAAAAATTCACCTTGCCATATGTGCATAACATAAAAATAAAATAAGTAAAAAATGATTCGACTAATTAATGGATAACATATGATTTTTTTTAAATAATTTAAAATATATCAATATTCATTTTAATTTGGTTAATTTAAATTTTTTTAATGACAATAATAACTAAAAATATTTTTTAAATGTATATAAATTTAAAATAGTTAATGATAATTTATTTAAAATAATAATGATAATAATTATGAATAAAACTAAGTAATGAATTATTTTAAATTTATATTTATTCAATTAATTATATATACTATATTAATATACCCTTTTATTTTTTCTATTTGAAAAGGCCACAAAACTATAAATTCACTTAAATTGACAATGCTTTTGCATTAATGAAAAAGAAAAATAAGATTTTCTTAAAAAAGAAAAACTGATTGAAAATGCAGTGGAGTTTCAAGAGGAGCAAGGCCTCTTCTTCTCGGACTCGGAGACTTCAGCTCTCACTACAGAAAATGTGGAGAGTGCATTTCTCAAATTTCTAGAAGATATCGGCATGGTAGTATCTAAAACGGCATTGGAATGCGGTACTGGTTATGGGAAGGAGAATGGTGTGACATCTGACAACAATGCTACAACACTGAGTGAAATAATGGTAGACATAATCTCAGCTGGTCCTGAATTGGAAAATAGAGATGAAGAAATGGTCTTCGTGCGATATTGGTAAAATTGTTATTAAGCTCGCTATAAGTTAGTGCATGTATTTGATTTCAAGTTTGTATAAATTGGTTAGACCCAAATAGTCATAAGATCAAGCGTCGCAGGTTTGGATAAACCATTAACTAAACAGGCTAGAGGGCTAAAATTAAAAATCCGTTTCTTGAAATTTCTTCCGTATGAATGTTTCTTCATCAAACTGTTTGTAAATATTTATTTTATAATTTAAAATTTATAAAATCATATTACTTATATTAATTTTATTTTTATAAAATAAATATTTATTCTGTTTTGATGCGTAAGGTAACAATATTTTTTTTAAGTTTATTGATTAGTTTAACTATAATTAGTTTGTGCAGTAACACAAAAGCACCACCACCTGAAGCAAGGCCCGGAAGGAGGATCACCACTCCTTCTTACCTCAAGGATTTTGTTAACTGATTTTGCTGAGTTGGTGCATCCTATTGTCTGTCATTTTGCTTGTGCAAATCCAATTATGTTATGATAGGATAGTGTAAAATCACAAATTTTGTTATTCTAATTAACAAGTATAAATAGAGAAACAATGTAATAAGACAGCTATGAATGAGAAATATAGAAGTACTTCCTCTACTCTTCTTCTTTCTCATGGAGGTCCTAATCCTTGAAACCAGTTCTTAAATTGCAGACCCGTAACAGTTTGTTAAGATTTTTTTCTCTCCTGTGTTACACTTGCACATTGGGAGTATTTTTAATTGTTTTGATTTGATAGCATAAGGTGTTGTAGTTTTTTTTACCGTGTTGCAGGTAATAAGATTGTTCATAATTGGTATGTTAACATTTAAAAGTGACAGTTTTCTTTTAAGATACTACACTTTGGTTGTTTCTATATTTTAATTTTTTTTCTTAAAATTTATTTTGTTATATTACATTCTTAATATTTATGTTTTTCTCATTTATTTTTCTAACACAAACTACCAGTCAATACAATCCGATGTTGTTCGATTCCATTCCTTAAACGAAATTGAATGGCAAATACCCAACAAGGACACGTACTCACAAACGCGTTGTTCCTGTAGAATCTTCAGTGCCTTTCCTTTCTATATATACGCACCACTCCCTTCTCCTATATATATCTCACAATTCACCTACCAACTCCCCTATTACATATTTCCCGTTCATTCATTCACTCATCTGCAAGCATGGCCGATAAGCAACCCCACCTGAACGGTGCTTATTACGGTCCCGCCATTCCCCCGGCGGAGCAACCACGCTACCGCCCTCACCGCGAAAGAAGCTGCTGCTGCTGCCTCTTCGGAATCTTGTGGAAGATTCTGGTTGCACTCATTGTCCTCGTTGGCCTCGCAGTACTCATATTCTGGCTGGTGGTTCAACCCCGCTACTTCAAGTTCTACGTCACGGAAGCCGACCTAACACAATTTGATTACTATAGCAACAACAACACCCTCCACTACAACATGGTCCTCAACTTCACTGCACGCAACCCCAACAAGAAGCTCAGCATATACTACGACAAGGTTGAGGCATTAGCATTCTACGAGGATGTCAGGTTCGCCAATTACAGTGTGATAACGCCCATGAACTCCTTCCGGCAGTACAAGAAGAGCAGCAGCACCATGAGCGCTGTTTTATCGGGGCAGCAAGTGTTGCCGCTCGACAACGACCTAGTCTCAGAGTTGAACCAAGACAAGATTGGTGGGGTGTACGAGATCTATGTGAAGCTCTACTTCAGGATTAGGTTCAGGCTCGGGGATGTCAAAACCCGTCGCTTCAAGCCCAAGGTCAAATGTGATGCGAAGGTTCCCTTGAGGACCATGGGCAACGTAACTCTGTTTCAGACCACCAAGTGTGATGTCGATTACTAGGGACTACGTATTTGATTTTGGAATTTTCCTTCTTTACCCATTTTATGTGTGACCTTTGGCATTATTTTTTCCATTCTTTGACTATATATGCAGTAATCTGTACGTTTTCGTGAATTATTTATGTGCAGTATTATTTATTTAATTTGTTTGTTCCTCTAGAATTGATGTCTTTTGTTTCTATGTTTAGGCCCACGTGTAATAACTTCTTATAACATTCTAGAACGTAGCTGGCTTATGGGGAATTAATATCTTATAAATTCAGCACGCATAAAAAAAAATTTCAGTAAAGAGAGACCTAAAATGGTGAAGGTGTCCCTCTGTATTTAGGTCTGTTAGATAGCTAGGGTGAAAGGAAGATAAGAAAGAAAGAAGAGAGAATTTTGGAATTTAAATTAGCAAGAATATAAAGAAAATAACTTTTTTTCTTTTTTTTTTCTATCATACAAAGAAATATATATTATTATAAATATTTTTTCTTTATTTTCTTTCTTCTCACCTAACCATTATACTCTCATTTGAAATTTTCACTTGATACCAACGGCAGTTTGTTACTCGGTTTAGTTTGATTTTTTTTTAAAAAAATACCCTAGTTAAACTAAAAAAACGTATACAATGATTTGGTTTAATTTTAATTTAAAATAAAATCCTAACCATCCAAGCAATATCTTATCCTTTGATTTGGTTCGATTTTTACAGTTTTTACTAAAATATTTTTTTTTTCAAATTTATATACTTTTTTTCAACATTTTAACTAAATTTCATTTAAAAATTGTAAATAATAATTTACTAAACCTATTAATATGTTAAACATTCTACAATAAAAATCTATCAATTTTTCATCATTTCTAAGTCAACCATATCTTAAAAAAATAATCTGAATAAGAAATTAAAATAATATACATTATATAAATTCATATATATAACACTATAAGACTCAAGTGGTGTATATATATAAAACACATTACACTAAAATAATATAATTTTTTGTATAAGTGTTACCGTTTAGTTCGATTTTGAGAAAACAGCTATTCAAGCAAACCAACAAAAATTAGTTTGGTTTGATTTTTGATTTCTTTGAGCGGTTTTTTATTTTTATTTTGAATCAATTTGAATTTGAACACCCATGTTGTTGATACGGATGTTTTCATGAATTATCAAAATATTTATTGATCTAATTCTTCTAATTAAGATGAAAAGAAGAATTATAATTTTGATAAAATTCATGATACAGTTGCTAATTATAAATCATCCATATGACAATATAACTTATTAACAAATTATATTCAAATAGATACTTATTTAATTATGTATAAAAAAAATATACTTGTTTAATTATTTACTTAAAGATAACTTATCCACCTACTGTAAATTTGAAAAATGCCAATTGCGATGACTTTGGTTTAGAATTTAAATTTAATTATTAGAATTTTTTGTATTTAATTAAAAATAACTACTATACTGATGGAAAATTTAAAGCTTACATGCATGGAAAATTGGCGGTTTGATGAATCGATTGGTAGAAAAGGAGGAGGAGACTATTCCCTTTCAAGACAACACATATAAAATAATTACCACTGAAAACAGAGATTGATGCTATTGAAATTTAAATTTTTAGATGACGCGTTGGACAAAGACTGACATGATATATATATATATATATATATATATAAGATTTGTTGCTTTTATGTCATTAGGTTGAATTGGCTCCTTTTTTCTTACTTTAGTTATTTTAATTATACTTGTTTCATTAGTTTTAAATATATCTAATAATTTTGAAAATATATATGAAAATTTAAAGAACAATTATTTTGATACGAGAAAATAGTTAATTACTAAGATGTATATGATTGAAAAAAATAGGAGAAGATTAAAGGAAAGCATGCAAGAGTCAATGACTTCGGAAGTAGAACATGGAAGTTTCGACGAACCAGCACAGTGAACGCTCGCTCAATTGTCAATTTAGGACGCACACGCCAAAATCGCATAAATTCATGTATGCGAAACGCAACCGCGTTGAAACTAAACCAGAACTACCTAGTATTCTTCACTTCGCACCTCCTCCACGAGCATTTTTATAATAGAAATTATTTTCTTAAAACAAATTCAATTATTATAACCATGACTAAAATACAAATTAAGAAAAGAAAGAGAAGTGTAAAATATTAATAAGATGAAAATTAAATTATATTAATTAAAGATTCTTGATATTGCACCTAATCTCCTGTTTTTTAACATTTATAATAATTTTTTAGGAGGATAATTTAATATTTTTTTATAAAAAATTGAAAAACTTAAGTATAGTGATAGAAAAAGAAACAGTATAAGAGTAATATGACGAATTTTTAGAAAATATCAGTATAATTTAGTCTAAGATGAATTCTATAATGAAAAAATAAATCATTATATAAATATCATGCTAACTCTTTTAATTGTTAACTGCAGTTGCACCAATGTTTGGTGGCCGGTTAAGTTTGTTGTTTGTAGATTATATGACGCGCTTTTTCCAACTCCCCTACCCCACAGTTGGTTATATAACCAAACCACAGACACAAGGAACTTCAAGTCTTCCATTGATTCCATCTCTCACATCATTTCCCACTCCCGCGTTTCCTTTATCATATTCTTATTCCGCCATGTCCCAGTTGAACGGAGCCTACTATGGCCCCTCCATCCCGCCGCCGAAAACCTCCTACCACCGCCCAGGGCGCGGCGGAGGCTGCTGCTGCGGCTGCCTCTTCAGCCTCATCTTCAAGCTCATCTTAACCGTGATAATCATCGTTGGCATCGCCGGGTTCGTGTTCTGGCTCATAGTCCGTCCGAACGTGGTGAAATTCCACGTGACCGACGCCACCCTGACGCAGTTCAACTACACCGCCAACAACACTCTCCACTACGACCTCGCCCTAAACATCACGGTCCGAAACCCCAACAAGAGGCTCGGAATCTACTACGACCGCATCGAGGCGCGTGCAATGTTCCACGACGCAAGGTTCGATTCACAGTTCCCGGAGCCGTTCTACCAGGGCCACAAGAGCACGAAGGTGCTGAACCCAGTCTTCAAGGGTCAGCAAGTGGTGCCACTCAACGCTGAGCAAAGCGCGGAACTGAAGAAGGAGAACGCCACTGGGGTGTACGAGATCGACGTGAAGATGTACCTTAGGGTGAGGTTCAAGCTGGGGGTGTTGAAGACCAAGACGCTCAAGCCCAAAGTATCATGCGACTTGCGTGTTCCTTTCAAAGGAAGCGCCGCCTTTGAGACCACCAAGTGCCACTGGGATCGCTGATGGATTCGCATCTGTTTTCACTCATTTCTTCCTTTTCATATTTCTTTATTGATTGGTTACTTTTGGACATAGGTCCTTCAGGGTTATCCCTTCGCTCGAGGGGATTTTTGCTCCATTCTTTATCCTTTATATCACACTCTTGTCGTTATTTGTTAATAAATCAATTTTATTTTCATTCCCCTTCTTCAATTCCCTTGTTTCGCCGTTTCTCAAGTTGCCAACTTGCGCCGTAATATAAATTTACCTCTGGATTACGCGTGCCCAAACACAAAACGTAATGCAGTACATGACTTATAAGATAAATACTATCCAATCCTTAAGTTACTGGTTAAAACATTAAAAGAAAAAATATATTTCTTTTATTTATATGAAATATTCATTTATTTTATTAGTTTTTAATTTTTAATAATTTAATTGATCGCCCATAATAAATTCTCTTCTTTCGATCAATTTTTTTTACTCAACATTTATACAACAATAACATAATATAGTAGTTATGACTCTTATTATCAGAGATTATGACAACATATTAAAATGATCAGACTTTTAAATGTATATTGGAAAACAACTAATCACATAACTTCTTACTGTGAAAAAAAAGAGTGTAATATTTAATATAATTTTTAAATAATAAAGAGAGAACTAATATAAAGTACTACTATTATATAATATAACTCAAAATAATCCAAACTATAAAATAACTAAAAACACTAGATTACTCCATTCTATTCTGTCACATTCAATTAGTCTAAAAACTATGCTAAAGAAACAAAAATGGTCGGATACACCTAACCAAACAATTAATGGCATACAGTTATCCAAAAAACAAATTCAAGGAGAGACCGACAAAGACTATAAATTGTATTTTCTTTTATTTTTGCAATTCTTAATTTATTTTTGGAAAAATATATTAAGACTAACTAATATTTTAAAATATGCCACGAAATCATGCAGTGTATCCTTTAAACATACTCCACGTACTTATATTGTCAAAGCAACCTACCATTGCATATCAAATAATATTATACGTGTTGAATAAGTTCCGGCTGTGATATCCTCACCAAATGACACTTCTTCATGCTGACATTT
Organism: Glycine max; assembly: GCF_000004515.6. NCBI lineage: Eukaryota > Viridiplantae > Streptophyta > Magnoliopsida > Fabales > Fabaceae > Glycine > Glycine max. The sequence goes on along the minus strand of NC_038255.2, from coordinate 46,104,208 downwards.
AAGGACCTAATCTGAGGAGGTAAGTAAATTAAGAAGTTATCTTTTTTTGCATGTTTGTTATAATTATGATTATGATACAGAGATCTCTTAAACTATGAGGGCTTATATTATTCATTGATCAAATAAGCCAAACAGGACTAGGACCAGGGTAGATTAATTTCAGCCCATCAATTCCACAGCAGGCCTCAATTTATGGTAACAATGTCTGATTGTTCGTAGCAAAAAATTAGGAATTATTTCAATTATGGAAAAATTACCTACATTTACAGATATATCAGTCAACATACACAAAATGACAAGTAGGTACAGAGAAGTCGAGGTAAAGGCTGACAGAATGTTGCAAAATAGTATTCATCATTTGCTATTTTTTAAAAGAGCATATCTGTTGTCTCTAAAAATGTTTAGAGGATCTGTTATTTTGTGCTGAAAAAAAAAAAACAATGTCAATAAACGGATACCAGGCTAAGGCTTATACTGTCTTTAGAGGAACTGATATATTCTAATTACTAGAAAATGTGAGCTTGTTTGTGAAATATAATCATAAAGGTCTAATAGAATTGTTTATCTAATCTAACAGGCCTGAGATTGAATTTCAGAACAAAGAATCTCCGACTTCTTAACTTTCTGTAGATGAACCAAAATATCTTCTAGCCTACCAATCTAAATATTGAGGGGGCAAAAAATGTATACGTACAACATACACACAAAAATGTCATCATCAATAAACCAGACACAATTACAACTTCATACCATCAACCAAATCAATAACAGAAACAGAAATTCTAGAACTAAAGTAAGCTCTAGCATAGCACCCAAAAGCCGAAGGATAAGATACAATGGCTACCTGTATGTGGGCTCGACAAAGGACACGCGAATGTGGGTCAGAGGATGTGCGAATGTGGGTAAGAGGATGTCGTCGCCTACGATGACGTGGGCGTGATGGAGTGAGTGAGCGACTGAGACGGAGCCTCGTGGTGGAGTGAGTGAAACGAGAACAGTGATAAGCGAAACGAGAGTGACTGAGACGGCTAGATTGAGTTGTTTTTGTTTTATGAAAAAATTTATTTTCCAACGGATCCATATTATGTTGGTAAAATTTAAATTTCCAGTAGAAATAAATCCATGGCTAAAAATCCGCCTGTAATTTATACTTTTCGACCGAAAAACTGTCCATTGATCAATTCCGTCGATAATCCGAACATTTCCGATGGAATACTTTTTGTGGGAAATATTTCGTCTGTAATAACGATTTTTTTTGTTTTGTATTAGAGATGCAATACAAAAAAGCCACTCATGTTTTTCCATCAAATAACTTAAGTTATTGGGATAGTTAGTTCATCTCATGGTTTCAAAGTCTGTGACTTTGGTCTAGAATTTGATCCTTGCCTCCCTCACTCTTCTAATAAATGGTTGAATTTCAGAACAAGCTAGATAGGCCTATGCATTGTCAATGTTCAAATCCAAAGGACTCTTGCATGAGGGAGTGTACATGCTAGAGACGTAATATTTTATTAAAAAATCATGGGGATTCACCTAATGGCCGAAGCTTTTAGGAGAGTAGATTTGTGAAGCTAACAACAAAAAAATGTTCATCACAAAATAAGGTAGATCTATAAAAGGCAGAAGTGTTTTGAACAGTCAATAACAAGTTCAAGCTTGAAATCTCTATTTCCTTCTGATAACAATTGTTACATGTTTTAGATAAGATTAATCTAAAGAAAACACAGATAAGAACTCGATCAACTACAAGTCTAAAAGTCTAAAACACACAAAGCAACATGCTACCTCCTTTGAACAAATACATTGACATTCCTGTCTCTACCACCACTTTGGGATGAAATTTCAATTGCAATAAGGAGTATTGTTTTTGGTATAGATTACAATTAAGTATCCTCCACGAGAAGCAATCTTGTTCGAGTCTTGTGGAATCATGAGAAATAATCTTATTCAAATTTTGTGTGATCACTATAGACGACAAATTTTACATCGTGAGTATTTAACACAAATTAGTGCAACTTATTTCTCAGTTTTTCATAAATTATTAGAAAATGTGAAAATAATGAATTTAAGTGAAATATTACTAATGAATTTAAGCTGGAAAAAGAGAGCAACAGTTCATGTAGCAATGACAAGTTGGCAACAGTAGAAACATTACGTATCCAGGTATTCATTGATTTTATTCGTGAATATTGATGAAGCATCTATGCATTAGCAATATACGATTTGGCAGAGGGAGATTCTTCCAGACCTGGGAAGTCGTGTGACGATGAGGCTTAGATGGAGAAAAACTTTTAGCACAGCCTCTAGCTCTGCAGTTTGCGTAGGATAGAAGAGGGAGTTCGGAACACCTTTTGTGCTCGTTGGACTTTGACTTCTTTCTAGAAAATATCAACTTAGGCAAAAGAAAAATAGCACGTTGGAAACCGGTGTGAGACTACACACAGGAGGATATCCATCGCTGAGACTGAGCATACTCTTCAAATGATGAATTAAAAAACTTTGTTTTAAACTTTTCTGACCTGATTCATATTTTAAAATTAAAAATTCGATGAAATTAGTTCGGATATAGGATTTAATAATGTAGAACTTGAATCTATATTATTTTAGAAAAAAAATTTAACTTTTTATGTCATGTAATTTTATAATTTTATATTATGAGCAATTTTATAACTTTTATGTTTTGTAATTTCATAAACTTTTGAGATTTTTATTTATTTATTATGACTTCCTATTTTATCTCTATTTCCATGTTTTTTTGTTATGTATTTATTTATTTTATCTCAATGGACAGCTACCAAATTTAAAGAAGAGAAGCTTTATTGTATATCTATGCATCCAACTATACTATATGATAGTGAATGCTGGATTTTAAAGAAGCAACATGAGATAAGAGTGAGAGTTGCAGAAATTAAAATAATAAAATAGATGTGTAATCATATAAGAAAAGATAAAATGTAAAATAAAATTATACAAGAGAAGATTGGTGTAACACAGAAAAAAAGATGACAGAAAATTAATTAAAGTGGTATGGGCATGTATAAAGGCCACAAGAGACATTAACTAGAACACAATGGATTGCATCATTTTTAGTCTAAAAAAAAAGAAGAGGAAAATAAAAAAAAATATTGGAAGAAATCATGAAAAGAGACCTAAAACTTAATAATATTTTTGAAATTTTAGTTTTTAACTATAGCGAATAATGTAGTATGATTTATGTAGTTGATTTCACCTATGAGATAAGATTTTATTATTTTTTATTTATTAGGTAATTTAATGATTTGACTCAAATCAACTATAATGTGACTAGATTGGCTCAATTTGAAATGTAAAAAAATGAAAAAAAATCTAACTCAAATTGGCTAATAGTAATAAGTTTAAATGTAAGTGTTTTTGAAATTCAAATCAATCTCTCCTGGTAACAAAATAAAAAGAAAAAATGTTTGATAAATACTTATAATATTATCCAACACCTAAATAGATGAGAGAGAAAAAAAGAAAAAAAAAGAATAGATATGATAAAATTTATAAAGTGATCAGAAAAGAAAAATAAAAAAGTGAGAAATATTAATAGAATATTTAAAATATATAGGTATTTGTGTATTATTATTGAATAAAAAATCAAATTCTCTAGCATTGTAGGCTAGGACAAAGGAAGTAAAGACACGCACTCCTTCACATTCACGTGGTAAAGCAAACCAATCATCTTTCCTCTCTTTCATCTGACCTTTCTTTTTTCCTTGATGGTTGACTTATACTTGTTCTTCGGATCTGATCTGTTTGCAATATATTCTACTATTTCTTTTCTATACCTGGCAGAGGGATTTAGCTAGATTATTAGGGACAGCTTTATGATAATTTCTTCAATGATTTTTACCTCTCTTGGCTCCCCAAGATTCACGGTTATTGTTACGATCGTATGCAAACAAGTGCATTCAATCTACACCTTTTCTCCTAGCTTGTAAACCAAGAAGAGTCAACAATTATAGTAAGGTATATATGTACAAGTGGTGATCAGAACAAATACGATTGGTAGTTCGTTATGTTGCATGTTTTCATGTGGGGATCTCTTGTCTCCTTAATCTTAATTAACATGGGCATTTCCTCCCCTCACCGCTCCACCCTCTTATATTAGACGTCCTTTTCCGTTTATATGGGAATCAATATCGGGTTTCGTTAATTCAAACGAAAATCAAATTATCACAGTGTCGGGTGCATGGGATATATGGATATCATTTATGTGAGATTTCCGCATTATTTTATAACGTGAAATTAAATTTTGTATCTTACTTACGCCTATAACATGAGGTTTTAGTTTGACCTTTTTATATAGAAATTGTGTAAGGAAAGACCCATTCCTGTCTGCATGCGTGTACCTGTGAAACTCCTCCATCAATGACATGCACCGGACGCGACTCACCATGTTACTATAACCAATACCATGTTTGGTTTCACGATTAATTTTCTGGAATTGTGTTGAGTGAGAAGCGATAAACATTTCTTTTATTGTTTGACGTGAAATTATTGCCTCAATTTTATTCCTCTCTAACCGTTCTAAACATTACGTAAAAGGATTTCAATTATATGAGTATATACTTATTTAATTATAATATGCGTAACGTAGGTACCTATAAAAGAAAAAGGAAAATACTGATACATATATATAATATAGTTTTTGTAAAGAGTTTAATTCTCATTTATTTTTTATATGAGCTTAATTCTCATATGTATTGTTAATATAAAAAAATATAATATATAAAAAAAACAATTATAATAATAATTTTTAAGATAATTATTATAAGTCGACAAACTTATCATAATATATAATTGAAGGATAGCATAAAAAACTTTAATCTTACATTTTTTATCATTTACAATTCTCATAAAATATATATTATTTTACATTTTTTAATTTCTAAGAAAGATTTATTTTAAAAAATAATAGTGCTCCACGTTTTCAATTAATTTTGCGTTTTTTCCTATAGTAACAAATAGTAAAAGAAAATTGATCATTTCACAAGATGAATAGACGAGCATAAACAATGTATATAATTGACGATATATATAATAGAAAGAGGCAATGTTAGCAAGGAGAAAGCTAATTAATCAATTTTTCTTCTTTACTTTCGCATTTGCTACCTAGACTGAACAACGCACACACATTGTTTCAAGCCCCGCAATTGAATACTATATTGAACTGAATAAAAAGGGAATTCTTGACTTAATCAATACGCAGACAAATAAATACAATCCCATTCATAGATGCACCATTTCGCTCTCACACTTTATTTTAGTGCATTAGCTTATAGAGGTGGTGGTCCAATTAAACCTACAAACGCACTCAGCATCAATGTGTGCCACTTTGGTCAATTTTTGTGTATATTCCAACCTTTTATGAAAGTTATGCGCTGTTCAGATCTTTTATCTAACGTGTTTTTTGAGTAATTAACTTCTTGGAAGCTGATCACAACCAAATTCCAGCATCTTTCTCGCCCTTTACCAAAAGGGAAAAGGTTCAGATTCAGACGCTGACATCTCACTTCTATTGAAGCTGTTTCTTCCCCACTCTTCCCACGTAATGCACGTTCTGCTTCTTCCTAGTAGAGGAAAAAAAAAACAAAAAGATTGTATATGACAAAAGAATCATATAATATTTTTATTTCGTAAATCTTAATTGTCTGACATGGATTTTTAATTTATTATTTAGTAGTTAGTCATATATTATATTTTTTAATTGTATCAATATTCATACTTCTTACATTCTCGACCAAGATCATTATTAGTCATATTTTTTTATCTCTTTAATTTTTAAGTCTTACTTTTACCTATTTCATTATTTCCCATTGTATTAGTTACATCATGTTTGTTGTCTTATTTTTTTTCCACTTCTAGTCTATATTTATACTGGAACAAAAGATTCATTCCATCATTTATAAGAAGAAAAATATAACGATATCTTAATTTATGCTGGTTAAAATTTCTAAAATGAATTAAATAATTTTTAACAGTTAAAACTTTTCAAAAATTATAAATTTTTTTGTCACTTTTTGGACTATTTTTTCATACTTGAGATTAAGGAGAAAAAAAAATGAAGCAATAGTAAATTTTGGTATTTTTTATTGTGTTTGGAAGGTAAAGAGATAAAGTAATTAAATCTATTAATCATGTTAGAAAATCATTTAATGAAATTATCATTTAAGACCAATAAAATTATATTTTATTTTTATATAAATCAAATTAATACGTAAATTTTTATGATTATCAACTTGATACTTTTCGAATTTTACAAGTTGTTCAAACATATTTCATCTTTTATTTTATATTCTTATATTTAAAAAAAACATTTTTGAACATTTTGAAGAAAACGTTTGTTTTTTATATTCTTACTTGAAAACGATTCCTCTTTGAGTGAGGTGTTGGTCATGGGTGTTTGAAGATGCAAGCACACAAAGTAAGAACGCATGAAGAAGAAAAGGGATAGGCATACAATCTTAAGCCGTTTATGATTAGGGTAAAATGTGCAACGATAAAATACTATTTTATAAATTACAAGCTTTGTTCCATCAAAGGTACCCTGAATTGTGTGGGAAGAAAATTAATTAAAGTTAAGCTATGGAATGAAATAGGTTGTGATTTACCTTTTTCCATGATGTCATGTCTATTTTACAAAGCACACAACAGTACAACTTTCCCTTCTTCTCTACCCCTCTCCATTCTACCATCTACCCTGGATCCATACCGTAAGATAAAGGAAGAAAACAAATAGCCTCTCTTGTGGTCCTCATGTTTATGTCTCGATTGATCTTGATAGTAGAGTTTTCATCTTTTCCCCAGTTTCATTTCAGTCACTTACAAATTACAATGCAATTGGATAGGATTCTTCTTAACCAGAAACAAAAGGAATAGGATATTATTGTCCGTTTCTGAATTCCCGCTCGCACCTCATGACTCCCTTCTTCGGTCATCTAATTTTAGTCGAGGTATATTATTTATATAATATTTTCAATTTTTAATAATATTGATATATTTATTTTTTGTCATATTACTTATTTTATATCTCACATTTCGTTTTCTCTTCTTATTTTTTTTTCAATTTAATATATTTACCATTTTATTTTCATTAGTAAAATAAAGAATTTAACTCTTTTACAATTGCTCTCTAAAATGAAAATTATGATACAGTACATGTATGTTACCCCCTAAGATGCTTGCCCAAATTATGAGTCTCACAAAATCTCAAAACGAAAAATTAAGCTTAATTTAATATTTCAATTAGTAGTTCAAGACGAATAGAGGCTTGATACAATTGTTCTGATGTAGAGAGAGAAAAAAAAAGTAGAGAATAACTTAAGCTGCTGTTTATAAAAAAACTGCATGCGGATTAATATAAAAAAGTAGAGAATCTCTGTCGGTGATCATCCACAGATAATATTATTGCTTTTTGCATATTTGTACGAAATAGCAAGCAAGGCTCCTTCGCAGCGTTCTAGAAGACAAACAAAAACCACAAATAATGCAAGAATAAAGAGCCCTACGCTTTATCTTACCCTCCCCTAACATTAACATGATGAAAGACAACTTTATGAAAGAACATGGAAAGGAATCCATCCCATTCTCAAAAATGCTCCTTTAGCTAAAACTCACACATGAAACCAAATAACGGTTAGCATCAACCATCTTCCTTCATATACACTTGATGAACTAATCATATATCTTAATTTATTTGAAATCATTCTAAACATCCCTACTCTGTTCATGCAATTACGCATTTAAGAAAAAGAAAAAAATCAATGAGTGCGACAAATAAATAATATAGTAATAATAAACTATGACCACCAAACAATGTTGTGGACGTTATGTGAATCGAATTGGGAACCTCTGGTGTGTTAATTTTCAAATACTAAATCTAAGCTTTCCTTTTGCAATTACGAGGACCAAATCCGAACCTCTCATTCTCCAAATCATATTCAACGTAGAAATTCTGCTGCTGATAGTTCCCCAAGATGATGGCCGGACCGGCGGTCTTCGGCTGACCGGCACCACCGTCGGAGACAACGGTGAAACATAAGACCTCGGCATCGCCGACAAACGAGAAATAATTCAGAAGCGGCTGCGACATTTTGGCGCCTCCTTTGAACTGAAAAGTAAACTCGGGGAAACTGATGGTCTTGACGCCGGAGATATTAAAGCAGGGACTCAACCCAGATTGGGCCTCAACGTTCTCTTCCCTGGAATATTTCTTCCCCAGCTGCCTCAGAAACTCTTGGGCCACCAAATTATAAACGGGCCTTTCCATGAACGTGAAGGTGGATCCAGAGTCCACGATGGTGCCGCCGTTACCGTCAGAGCCAGGCTCCAAAAACTTGTACGGAATCTTCACATCCACGCCCCCGACAATGAGCTTGCGAAGAGTCACGTAGTAGTACTCACGGAACACGGAGTTGTTGGACGGGTTCGAGCGAAACGGCGTGTAGCTGAGGCCGTTAGTTTTGGTGTCGCCAGTGGAACTAATCTGCAAAACGAGGTCGCTGCTTTGCGGGGTATCGTCGAAGCGGTGGGAAACTAAGCAGTAAGAGAATCTTTTGAGATTCATTTGTGAGGGGAGAGACTCTTGGCCGCGACCGAAGCCGGCGATTCCTGAGGGTTGTCGAATGGAGAGGATGGAGCAACCTACGAGGAATTGAGGAACGGTTTTTCCAGGGAAATTAAGGTTGTCGAGGAGTAAGAAGCCTGCGGTGGCGCCTAGGCCGTATTGGATGATGTAGGAGGGGCACGTGAGGGAACAGTTTTGGGATCCTGGTTTTTTGCATTGGGGGCAGCGAGATTCAACGTCGGGGCCAAAGAGGTAGCCGCATTTGGGGTTTCTGCAACCGAGGAGTTTGGCGGTGGAGGAGTTTTTCGGAATGAAGGTGGGGATTTTGGTGGGGTCGATATTGGGGAAGTTGCAATGGGAGCAGAGGTAGTGGGAGGTGCAGGGGAACCATACGAGGCTGCTACCTGTGTCCAGAACGAAAGGGGAGGTTTGGGGTGGGGTTCCGAGGTTGAGATCTATGGAGTATCCACCGTAGGATTTGGGGTATGCTGGGGTTGTGGCGACGGAGGGGGAGTTGTTGTTGCGGTGTTTGAGGTGGTGGGCCCGGGTTAGGGAAGAGGAAGCGGCGAGTTTGACAGAGTGGAATGGATCTGAGTCTGAGGAATGAGGTTTGGTGAGGAGAGGGGAGAGAGGGAGAGTGATGGAGTTGGAGAAAGTGAATGCTGTGTGAGAGAGAAGAGATAGTAATAGAAAGAGAATAATGTAATAAGAAGAAGGAGGAGCCATTGAAGATAGAATGAAGGTGGTGTATGTTCTTCAACCCTGTTCCTTTATAAATGGAAGTGGCAGTGAGATTTGACCTTGACGGGGATGGAATTTAACAAAACTTGCCATCAACGGCAACGCTGGACTCAAACTCAACTCAACTCAACTCAACTGCTCACAGCCTCACACAGTCACACTGTCATCTGTTTCCTACCGTTTCTATACCTATCGATACTTTGTCGTTTTGGGTTATTTTCTTCACAATCACACTCACTTTTTCATTTTAGTCCTAAATTGTCATAATCGATGTAAAATTTAAGTATTTAACTGTTGTATTCAAATGCTATCATATTCGTATGTTTGCATTATATATACGAGGAGTAAAAACATTTTATATGGCATTTTAAATTTATCATTGTTGATAAATATTATGATGATATCTATTATAATTCACGAGCACTTATATATACACATATATGAATCTTTATATCGTTCTATTGTAGTAGTATTTTTTTTTTTTTTTACATAAAGTTGTAGCTGGAATAATAAGGCTAAGTTCCAAGTTCTCTTATACATTATTAGGTGAGGAAAAGAAAGTAGAAGAAAAAATTGAAATGGAATAAAATATAGAAAAATAATGTATATCACTCATCAAAATAATTATTTAAGTATTTTTTTATTTTATTTTCATAAGATTTGCATCATAGATACCATCTCATATTAGAGACTTGTACGACAAATAGAATTTTATGCATTAATGAGTTTTCCTATCTGCATATCTGTTATCTTCGAGGTGCTTGTAGCCTACTGTAGTAATTGTTTGCTTCCGACTATCTCTTTGCTAGTAGGTCCTAATTAAGGTTTAACTCTTCTAAAATAGTAATACTCCAACCACTACTTCAAAGTATTGCCAAAAGAGCTTTAGGAACAATTTGGGAATTCAACGACTAGGATTCCATTAATAAGAGTAGTGTACATACAGAGATCAAATATTTTGGACAAAGCCAGATTTAGAAAGATTGGTCATGTAGCTATAAAACCTGGCCCGAATATATAATATTATGTCTTTTTTCCAATTATTTAAGTCCTTATTGTAAGAGGGTTATCATTGATTTACATTATTATTTAGGGGGGGGAGGGCCAAAATTAAAAGACTAACAAATGTGATTTGTTAATTACCTATTTGGTCAGGAAGTCAGCCAAAAACCTAGGATGATCCAAAATTGAAGAGTTTAGATCCTTTTATACATATATATTATCAATGTGTGGAGGTACTCCAATACTACCATCTGGCCATCTGCGACCAAGTCTAACAATAAATCAAAACTTATGATCAAGTTTCATCCTTTATAACACCCCGCCCCCCCAACGTAAGTAATAAAATATATAAAAAGTGATTTAGTTTAACCAAAAGTAGAAGTAAAAAAGTAATAAGAATTATGTTCGTATTGAGAAGTATATAGAATATTTTAAAATTAAAAACTAATGTATAAAAAGGAAAAACCGGCCTCATTTCCAACTTGCTACACATATAGGTGAATGACGAAGCTTGACAAAAAAAATTGAAGGGCAAAATAATTAAATTTATAATGTATAGATTAAATATAATAATTTTAATAATGTAAGTTTTTATGGGTTATTTCAAGCATTTAATAATACTATTTAAGTATTGTTTTTTTTTCTCATTTAATGTTTATGATATGAGTGTATTTCTGTACTTTATAAATAGCACTCTTTAGGTTTTTTGACTTTTTTTTATCCTTGAATGCTACTGCATTAAAAAAATAGAGAATTTTTCTTTTGTTTTTTAAAAAATTGCAAGGTGTATTAAGTTTTTTTATACAAAACAAAATTTTCTACTTTTGTACCAAAAAAATAGAAAAGAAATATAAGAATACGCAGAAGGTATTAAAGTTTTCTATGGATTTTTCGAAGAACTTAAGGAAATAACCATACGAAATTTTCAGATATTTCTTAAAGAAAACTAAAAAATAATTTGCATGAAAAAAGCACAAGAAAATTTCACATGCAAGAAAAATATGATAAAAGTTAAGTGAAGCCACATGGACACGCCATATATAGCTCATGGTACATGCGAATTGCGAGGAATGAGTAGCGCCCACAATTACAAAGCAATGCAAAACTAACAAACACCACATGAATGAACTGGTGCCTGCCATCAACAGTTGCAGTGATGTAAATCTTAGCATTTAAATTCAGGCTTGTAAATTCAACCTCACTTCTGGTGTAATTTTACATTCTGACTCAAGTGCAGGAAGTAATTTGAGAGGTGCAAAAAATAATTGCCTTAACGTTGTTGTTATAGTCATATAGGTCTCTCATTCTCCCACACCACGAGTTCTTACATGTAAATTAGAGTCTTAAATTTAGACTAAATATCCAATTTATTTTTTGAATTTGTAATACAATAACAGTTGGATCTCTAAATTATAAAAGAATAAAATTATGCTTCTCAATTTGTAAAATGTGTAACGAATTTGTCACACCACCCATTTTCACCATTAAAGGAAACGTCAAACTTACATATATTGGTGGACGTATTTGATAGATAACATTTTATTAGGGGTGCTTGTTAATTTGGATATACTAAATTGTCATAAAAAATTTGAAACGACTAATTTGTAAATTTGGCATTTTACCAGCAGCTGCCACTCTCTGTCGCCCTAGAGATCCATTCAGTTATCTTCACTTTCTTGCTTCATGAATTCTTATTTATAACAAAATAAACAATCAGCAATTCTTTCATTCGGATTCAAAATTTACCAATGAATTCATCGATGCAGATTCAAAACATGCAATTCTTAACATAACATCCATCAATTTCCTAAGGTGATTTTCAATCCAAGATGATTCAAAATTTGGTAAGACAGCAAGCTTTGCAGTCACATGGTTCCTCTTCTCGTCCTCGTCATCACGAATCAAACCACGCTCTTGGCTCTCGTGTCAGCGCGAAGCTGCTTCATGATGTCCCACGGCGGTTGATGATGCTTCCAATCTTGCGAACGGGGCAGAGATAACAGAAGATGATGTCCTCGGCGGTGGGGTTGCACCACTTGTTTTTAATTGGTGCCAGCGTCGGAATCGGAGTGGGTATGCCATAGAAACTGCCGTCACAGAAGCGGTGATCATCGTATGAACGAGATATGTACACGCTTGTCGGAGCAAAAGTTCAGCGGCAACAAGAGCATGGCGGTGGTGGTTGAAGCGTGGCGGCGGGAGTAAAGAGAGGAAGGAGGAGATGTTTCCGAACAAATTTGTCCTCCGAAATACACAAAACAAAATTTGAATTCTTAAATCTGACCAACAGTGCCACGGACAATTGTCATACATTTTACAAATTGAAAGATAAAATTTTATTTTTCATAATTTAATCATCACCAAATTCAAGAACCAGATATTTACCTGTTACATCACATGAAATCTCTTACTAAAGTCTAACAATGTTTAGTTGGAGAGAAGTAGATAAAGATACTCCCCATGAAAGAAGAGAAATTTTACGAATTCTGTTTTGTTTAATTTAAAAAATGAGAGAAAGGGGGGAGGAAGAAAATGAGAGATTAGGATTTATTTTATTATTATTATTTTCTTATTAATACTTATAAAAGCATAACAGTATATTATTATTATGTTTCCCTTTCATCCTTTACTAATCAAATAAGAAAATTTTCTCCTTCAACCAAATCATATAAGAAAATCTTCTCCTCCCTTTATCTCCACTTTCAAACAAAGGTCATATGTGCTGGGGAAGCCACTGTCTGTGGACCAGTGAATGGTATGAAAGAAAATCATGCTATCAGTTGTCTTTGGACCAAAAAAAATAAAAACTCATATTAGTTATCTTAAATTCTTAATCTGCAGTTTCAGACTTCAGATGACCACTTTGTGGAGTGACTGATTAGTAGCGATTTACCACAGCTCAAAAATAAATAAAATTAAGAGCCACCACCAAAATTTATTTTATTCCTTTAAATTTCAGTAAGTATTTTCTTAGTCTTAAAAAAAATATTTTTATTAGTTCGTTAAATTTTTGAAAAACTAATTTTTAGTCTCTCATTCTTTGCATTAACGATATCACAATTTGTTACGATTTTTTCATCATCAAAATATATTTTTTTAATTTAATTCCGTTAAAAATAATTTGTGGCAATTTAAAATAGATAAAATATGTACAAAATAGAACCACCAAACCTTACGAGTCAAATATTTTCATGATTTAAAATCACCAAAAATAATTTTTCAAAATAAATAAATAAATAAATTTTTTCAGTTAAAAAATATTACAAATTATAAAATTACATTGAATAAAGAAGGACTAAAAGTAATTTTAAAAAAACATTACAAATTATGAAATCATGAATACATTAAATAAAGAAGGACTAAAAATAAATTTTCAAAAATTTGAAACTCTACTCAAAATAAATTATTTTTTTAAGAACTAGAAAAGTAATTTTTTAAATTTATAGGATTAAAAATATAGTATTAGCCGTAAGTTGGGTGGAAAGTGGGCCTATCCTTGTTGTCTAGTCTTCTCGGAACGGCTTGGGGACACCTACCATTTTTGCTGGTACACCCAACATTTTTTCAAAATATTAAAAATGGGTATTTTTTTTATTACAAATAGCATATTAGTTTTTGTATTTTTGGAGCGCCTTCTTTTTTTCTCCATAAAATCGCACTCCCTTATTCTAACTTGCTTCCATTAGCATTCTTTTATGAGTGTTTGTTGTCGTCGGTGGTGCACGTGTATTATTTCCAGATATATGGTGAAATTTGATGGTTTTTCGTGGTCGAAAAAAAAATGCATATTAAAAAAATTCAAAACATATGAATTGATAATCTGTATGTCCATACGGATTGTCAATCCATATGTTTTGAATTTTTATAAAAATATAAATTTTATACATTATTTTATTTACAAAATTTGATAATGAAATAAATTTGATATTTAAATGGATGTTATATTTAGATGTTTATTACAATAATTAATAGTTAAATAAATTTGATATGTAATTGAATGATGCATTTGGATGTTTATTATAGTGATTAAAAATTAAATAAATATGATATTTAATTGAATGATGTATTTAGATGTTTATTACAATAATTAAATAAATTTGGTATTTTTTTATATATAAATTTTTATTAAAACTATGATTTTTATTTATAATTTATATATGTAAACAAATTAATTATTAGATAAAAATTAATTATCACATAATTTATTATGTAAATTTATATGTATATTAAATATATATATTAAAAAAATTAATATTATATATAATAATATTAATTATTTTATAATATAATTAGTTAGATAGTTCTGTGGGAATATCACAACAATAGGCGTACTTGTCTCAATTTTTTTGGTTGACTTTTACTTATTTATGTGGTTGTCTTTTAGTAGATAGTGCAGAGAAGAGAAAGAAAGAAAAAACAAATATTTATCCTTCTGTTATTTGAACCGATAAAAGAATTAAATTTAAATAAATAGAAGAAAAAAAGAGAAGATAATCTTTTGAAAAGTTGTTTTTACGAATATTTTCCTTTTTTTAAAAAAATTCTATTATCAAGCAATAAAACATCATTTTCCATATTATACTTTTTTTTTCCTTGAATCAAACATAATATTGGTCCATTAACAAGGCAGGAGCAAAACTTGAAGAGGGATTCAGGTTCAGGGTGGGCGCTGGTGATGTCAGTATTTGGTATGATCAGTGGGGTCCAAATGATATAGCTGGTGGACGGGTAGGCCAAATTAATATACATGATGTTAGCCTTACTTTGAAGGAGCATGGCAGTGGGAGCGAATTTCTACGCCTATCCCAGTGGAGTTGAAGAGGGAGATCTCAGCACTCACTTTGAACGACACTGTGCCAGACTTAATCATACCAAAACTGCTTATTGGTGGCTCACAAGCGCTAGTTCAACTCATGGTGCTACTGCAGTAAACGGAACTTGGATGTGGTCTCTCCAACATATACAGCGACTTTAGTGTGGTACAGAAAGTGTTCTCACAGCAACCTCGTGATGTGCGATGGCTCTACCCCACTGTTGGTTATGTCAAACTCAACACGAATGAGAGCTCAGCAGGGAACCAAGGTATATCAGGCTTTGGAGGGGTTATTCAAGATTCTAATGCATGTTGGGTTGTAGGCTATGCCGGGCCATGTGCCATGACTATGAACACAATTGCGGAACTGAAGGCATTTTATCATGGTCTCGAGATAGCATGTTCAAGAGGAATTATAAATCTGATCTGTGAATCAGACTCGATGATATCTACTGGTGTTTCTTTTACACACCCAAGTGCAGCGTTAGTTGCCAAGATTCAAGCTTTCAAAGTTAAGGATTGGAAGCTAATATTCCAACACACACTCAGAGAGGGAAATTTCGTGGCAGACAATCTCGCCAAGAAAGGGGCTCATCTGGATCAATTGTCGATTATGAATGTTTGTCCTAATGCTCTGCACAACCTTTGTTTTGCAGATGCCATAGGAGTGTCTACTGTTAGATTACACTAAGCTCTTCTTTGTCTTTTATTTCCCACATATAAAAAAAAACATAATTTTGTTCATTTTATTTTAAAATTTGATAACATTAATTTTAAACTGTTAAATGCAACTGAGAAGTGTATCTAAATTAATCTCCATCGTAAATTTATATTAAAATACGTGTTTGATAAAATAAATCGTTAATTAAAAAGTTAAAAAATTTACTAAATAAAATTTAATAAGTTTTTTTTTTCTGAAATGAAGGGGTCATAGCCCAACAACCGAACTACCTAACAGAAGTTGCATTAGCACCATCAGTTAGGGGTAGATAAATAGGTTCAGGTCCATGGATTGACCTATGGGGTTTGTGGTCCGCACGGGTAGTGTATCGATTTTTTTAAACAGTTTATGATTATGTAATATTTTTGAGTTCGCTCTGCTTAATCCGCATACTATGCAGGTTTGACCCATGGGATCCATGGGTTGCTTGTAAGCCTGCTTAATCCATGGTTTGAGAATCCCACCAACTATAGCACCTTAAGAATCCCGCTTAATCTAAATCTTTCAAGCATCTAAATTACAACTTTGGCTTCCAAATCGACATTTAGTATTGGCTCACAGGTGCTTAACAAATATCAAACTAGGCTTCTTGGTGACAATGTGCAAGCCTTGATATGTACTAAAAATTGGTTACTAGGATTTGATGAGCAAGATAAATAATATGTAATAATTGTTATCTTTTAATCACTTAACTTGAGTTAATTCTAATATTTATTATCGTTTTGAGTTTTAGGAAAAGAATATGAAGATGTGGAGATGGAGAAGGCTCAAGCTACTTCAAATATAAAATCATTTGTTATTGGAGATGTTTAAGTTTCATATTTTAAATTTATTGTTTGGATTTTCTTTTGTTAAAATATTATTCATTTTATTGATGTAATTGACTAATTATTAATATTTTATTTACATTTGTGTTGAACTTAATTTGATTATGTTGCATTTTTATTGAAATTAAAATTCTTTTAAAATTAGGTCTACGGATCAGCCCATTTGACCCACGGGACGGACCAATTTATTAGGTCCATATAAGAATGCGGGACGGACTAGTTTGATCCGCTACCAATACAGACTTATGCAGACGAGCCTTATGCAGAACAGACCGACCCGTTTATCCACCCCTAACATCAGTCATGGGAAGGTTCTTTATGAAAATTAATCTTTGCGAAAGTTATAAACACATTCAACATTCAATCATATTTGAATTTGATATTTTTAGTCAAATCATCACATTCTGATTAAATTGTGCTGGATTAAGTTCCGACAGATTTATATTTTACATATATAGTTGACAACATGGTATTTATGTATTTTTCTAAAAGCTTGACAATTTGTTTCAAGGTTTCTGAATCCTAAAACTATACCCGAAAGAACGTGCATTCACACGTGACATGCATGCTGAATACACTACATCCTCGGCTGTTTCATGATAATTTTATTTTTACGTGACCTAATTAATTTTAGGATTAATTAAGTTTTTAATCCCTTAATTTTTTTAATTCTAATTTTTAGTCCCTCAAAATTTTTTATATAATTTTTACTCCTAAAAAAAGATTTTGTTATAACTTATTCAATTTGTGAAATTATAGTAATACTTGAGGCAATGCATTAAAATAACCATGCCCGTAATTACTTAATTAATAAAGTTTAAGGTAATGTCTATTTAAATTCCAATTAAATATATTCAGGTGAGTCTTATTTTAACACATCTATTAGCCAAACAGTCATCAGACAGGCAAAACAAATGTTAGAAATAATTGTGTAAATGAAATAACATTATTCATTCACTTCATTAATTGTTTCGGTTCGAATAAAATATAATATTTAAATTTAAATTCCTCTTATTTTAGAGGATTTTTATTTTAATCGATGTCGCATAGGTAATATCAAATCTACTTTTCAACTCGTTAGCTCTTTTATTACTTAATAGTAAGAAATTGTGATGTTGGAGACTAAAATGAAAAAAAAAATATACAAATCAATAAGTAAATAAGAGAATTAAAATGAAAAAGAAAAAACGCATAATTTTATATAAGGCTAAAAATGTATTTAAGTTTTTACTTTAAATAATATAAAATACTGATGACTTTGTTTCTTTTTATTGCTTGATTTAAAAGATAACATGTATTTTTCTTTATCATGTTATATATGTGAAGAAAGCAACTTTAATTTCTCATTTTATGAATTATATTCCATCCTTGCATATTGCATCAAAATGCTGAAATGAGAATGATTATGTATTCACCGCCGTTTGGTTTTTGTTCCTGATAAGGATGTGAGTGTAGGGATTAATATTTTGCACTTGGTTGGGAAATAATGCTTGTAATGGTTATATATTTCAGCTTTGTTATAGAAGGGTGGGGTATGGTTATATAACTGCTATGAAGGATGGGGTACGGTTATATAACCTTTTGGTACTCCTTGTATCCTTTAATAATAATCTTTTGCTGATTAAAAAAATCATGCAGAACACTCACAACTAAGTAACAATTTAGCAATCCTAATTAAACTTATAGAGACAAAAAAACATAAAATACATATATAGAAATCATACTCTTCCTATTACAAAGAAACCTACATGTGGATATGCGCGTATAAGAACATGGTAATTGCCTCTAACAAAAAAAAAGGTAATTGCCCATATCTATAAACATTTTAATTTTAATTGTGTAAAATATTAAAATAATTTTATTTATAATTATAGAAATTTTTTTTTTAAAAAAATATTAGAATAAAAAATTACAGTGTGTTTTAAAATATTTTTAGGCTTTTTTTAAATATTCACAAATACCCACAAATGTTAAAAAAATACATGGGAGAAGCCCCCAAAGGAACATTGTTGTTCTTCTCTTGTCAGTGTCTTTTTTTTTTTTTTTCTTGACTTGTCTTATTTGCATCTACAACAATCAAACTTCAGATATTTGGATTCAAATTTTATTGGAACCAAAATATTAATGATAAAGATAACATATATATTGATAAATGTAAAATTTGTTTAGAGAATTCCAAGTTTTAAATATTTTAATTTTAAAATAAAACAGAATCAATGAAGATGAAATTAAATTAGTTTTTAATTTAATTTTTAAAGATAAAAAAATAGTTTAAACTTTTTATTTTTAATTATAAAAATAACTTATCAATTCCTTCACCCTATTTAAAGAGTGACATACTTTATTATTTACCAAAAAAAAGAGTGACATGCTATCTTTGTCACTATTTACTTGTTACCATATTCATTATCATTATTATTAATTAACTCCTATTTTGTCGTCACTATATATTATTATGATTGTTATGCACTTTTTTTGTCATTGTTTCAAAACTATCAATATATATCATTAATAATATTATTGTTACCATTATTTGTCACCAGTAAACAATTAAGTCCAAATAAGGAATGGTGATTAATTTGAGTGGTTGAGATTTCAAATATGAAAATAAAAACCACAAGATATTGAAACTAAAATTTATAAAAATTAAAAATGGTTTTTAATTTTTAAAATTTTAAATTAACAGATAAATATAAATATTTTTAATGAAATTAGAAAAAATGAAAGGGGTATTTTTATTATTATGCTTTATGTTAAAAAACATAACATGTGATTTTTTAATATTATATATATATATATATATATATTTTAAAAATAGTTATATTTTTTTATAACTTTAATTATATAAATTAAAAGGAGCATGCATGTAATTTTGATATAATATTTTTATTATTGTATAAATTAATGATTGGGCGAAGGAGTTGGGATGTGAGTTTGAGGGAGCAGGGTATATGTAATGTGTATGTGTATGTAACCTATATCCACATCAAAATACATTAAACAAATAGTCACCTTCTTCTCATTCTCAACCCTCTTTTCTTTGCTCCCTCTCTCTCGGTTGTAGCCGAGACCTCACACCAACGACAAATGGAAGAGACCAATTCCAGATTCAAGAGGATTTGCGTCTTCTGTGGGAGCAGTTCAGGGAAGAAACCTACATATCAAGAAGCTGCTGTTCAACTTGGCAGGGAGCTGGTAACATATATACCCAGTTTTTTCTTTTTTCCATTTATTTGTTTCATTACAATTTTAATTCTATTGCTACACTACACCATGTATACATATGCAAGAGGCCAGTTTTATTTTTCAGCAAAAAGACACGTTTCGTTTTTCTCCGTTTATTAAATTCCGTTTTCTTTTCTTGCCTCATTTGTTTTAATTTATCTGTTTTTGAAAAGCGAATGAATTCAAATCTAGAATCGATTATTGATGGACCATTGAATCTGAACCCCGGAGAATTTTGGGTTCCATGGTACTTTATTTGGTATCATATCGATTAATTAGATTGAATGATCTTTTTCCTTTTTCTCCTGCCTCTTTTTGTCCCTTCAACCGCAATGCTCTATGAAGTTTCCTTAAATGTGTACCATAACCAAACCTTTTTCCCTCTATGATTCATTTTGATTAATTTCTCACTCTGGAGTTCCACACTTGTTCCTCCGGATCCTCTTCTTATTTTCTTTTATTTTTTGAAGTAAAAAATAATAACAAAACAATCTCTCGAGTGGCAACTCGTGCTTATGATTGTTGAGGAATGAGTGGATGGTTTAGGGTTTAAGTTTGGCATGAGAGAGAGAAAGGCGCACACGCAGAGAGATTGCTATTGGATGATGCTAGCTGTAATCTCGCTGTCAGTTATGCAGCATTATTGCATGATCTTTTGTTTCACCCTACTACTATACTGTTTTTTACAACGCTAAAAAATGTTTCTAACTTTCTATCTTTATATGTAAATAAATAAATAAACACCCAGAAACACATACTACAGTATATACTTAGATTCTATTTTTTTTAGGAACCAAACGTGCTTCCTAGGTATCATTACTCTATGAAAGCGTGTTATCAGCCTTTGGCATTCCCCACAAGTTTCCATGACCGAACCTAGCTCCATGATTTTTCCATATGCCCTAATTCTCACCTAAATGTGGTACCATTCCTTGCTTTAACTAAAATATATAGTAGTAAAATAAAAATTCGCATGTATTGTTACCCCTTTGGTTATTCCCTCCACTAAAAGGTTATAATAAAATCAATTATTTTTGCCATGTCCAAACAGTTGGTTTAGTTTTTTATTTTTTGGTGAATACATTTAGTTTGGTTAATTTGTTTGTTTAATTGTGTTTTCATGACGAGTGTTGTGACACGCGTCTACATGGTTTGGTTTTCGATGTGTTTTGAAGGTGGAAAGACGGATTGATTTGGTCTATGGAGGTGGTAGCGTGGGGCTGATGGGCCTCGTTTCTCAGGCAGTTCATGATGGTGGGCGCCATGTTCTAGGGTTTGTTCTCACACACTCCCCATTCTCTGTTGTGCATGTAATTTATATAATAGGCCACCTTAATCATTTTTGCTGAGCCTTATTGGTTTTTTACTTATGAACTTCGATGTTTCGTACTACTATTGGCTCACGCGTGTTTCCCATGTTTTGTGACAAATGGGTAGCAATCCATAACATCACTGGATCAAATGCTTGCAATGTGGGACATTATTTTCTTAATCAAATTAAGGTTCCGAATGTAGGTTGAAAGGGAGCATCTTGGATCGAAATAATAGTAAAAAATTCACAGTGATTAATAGTATATATTGGGCCTTCTGCACCATTGTTGGGATTTTAAAATGGAAAAAAGAAAAATAGAAAAATGTGACCTTTACCGTTAGTTAGAAGCTTCTTGGGAAGCTTTGCTCTATTGGATAAAGTTGAATCCCTTTTTTGGCCCTTCCAGAAAGGGACGGAAGAACGTAAGTTTTTGCGCAACAATTGGAGCCAACATTACGGTGTTTTCTTTCTTTCATTTCATATATTTTTTCTTGCATTTCGAAGAAAATATTGATTCCTCGTTCCACATTCAATTAGTTTACAATCGTTCTCTTATATATCTTGTAAATCAAAATGGTTAAGTTTCCATTTTGTTCTTTTAAATATATATTAAAGAGTAAATAATACATATATAGATATTGTAAAATAATTTTGGTCTTTTATTTACACTATAGTCTAATTACAAATTAACATATAATAAATTTATTAAAATTTATACTAAGTATTTATTTAAATCACATCGAATGATAATTTATGATTGATTAGTGCATGTCTATTAAATTCAAATATCTATATATCAATATATCATTCACCAAATAAAAATAAAAATAAAAAACTAAAATCTATCTAGTTCTGACCATGGGCTTGTTTGTACAGGGTTATCCCAACAAGTCTTATGCCAAGAGAGGTACATATACGTCCCCGTGTCAAAAATTATTTTTCAGTTCATCACTATATGGTGATAGCATTAATTAGTTAATTTAAAGTTCAAACAAAAATTCATAGTTATATGTTGCAAATGCAGATAACAGGTGATCCTATTGGGGAAGTGAGAGCCGTATCTAGTATGCACCAAAGGAAAGCCGAGATGGCCCGTCAAGCCGATGCCTTTATTGCCCTCCCTGGTAAGATTTTGTTCTTAATCACTCATATATATATATGAGATCACATATATAATTAACAAAAACAGAAGAGAATCTTAAATAATTATCACATGAAAGGGGACATTTGTTCTTTGAGCAACACATAGAGCTTGTTCTTATTTTTCAACAATTAACAGGAGGATATGGAACCCTTGAAGAATTGCTGGAAGTCATTACATGGGCGCAGCTTGGGATCCACAGCAAACCCGTAAGCTCTACTCCTCAATTTTAATGCCATGTTAGACAATTTACCCATGAATCAATAATTCTAGTTACAAACTGTTAACAAAATAATTTCCCTACCCTCTGGTATTATCTTTTAAAATAATACATTTTTCATAATAAAATCAGTATTCATTAAAATATATTTTTTATTAGAAGATTTAAAAAAATAATTATAAATTAACTGATGTTTAAGTAAGATACTGAAAATAACATTATTATTTTAAAAAATAAGTTTTTTTTTTATTTTTAAAAATATAAAGATTTTAATATAAAATGAAACTCCTGGTCAATTCTGGATATTCCCTCCGTCTTTTTTTTTTGCCTTTTAAAGTGCTTATAAACTAAATTTCTTTTAAAGTCATGCATATATTTTAATTATAAAACTATTAATTATATATTATTATGAAAAAGTATTTTTTTAAAAAAACAATCTCAATTTGAAATATAATTGTGAATTCATTGAAGTAGTCTCTAACACTTTGAAATACAATTCTGGATATTGTTACAAATATTAATACTTTCTTATTATTTAATTAAAGTGACAAATGTTTGAAGACATTAAAATATTGAAATAAACATAGATTATGAGACAGGTGGAGTAGTCTCTAACACGTATATACATAAATTTATTAAAAATAAACCATGAGACTTATTAGATTTGAATGTGACTCACATGACTTTTTTTTATTTTCAATGGATTTAGATAATAATAAACAGTGTATAACTATCATTTCTCATTCTTTTAATACTTCATAAAGAGAATATTAAATTAAGAAATTAAATAATTTAATATCTTGAAAATATTATAAATATTTAATGTTTTCTTTTAGTAGGAATTAATAAAAACAAATATTGTAGAAGGGCTTAAAGTAATTTTATATGTGGCTGATATAGAATAATAGAAACCTATATATGGGAGAGAGGCCCGAAAGATGGGAAAATAAAATATTATAATAGAATCCATGCCTTTTGACATGGAACAAACGATCTTCATTAACGTATATATTGTGAGTTTGTGACTCTGGATTAAATTCTACCGCCCACAATGTATAAAGTATAAACTAATCAAACCCCATTATTATATAATGTTGTTTTTGCCTTTGGTTATTCGTACAGCATTCGCCTTAATTAACTTGTTTTGACACTGTTATTGTACGTATAATCAGTTGTCATGTTACTGGATACTAATATATTCTTGGCTGATTAGCCAAGTTGATCGGATATGACTCGGTGAAATAGGAGAATGCTTCAACAACTTCAAATTGGGATCCATAATATTCGATGTTACTTAGAATACTAATATATTCTATATACAATATAAATATGTTTAACAACCAGGAAGCTTCAATACATACAGAATCCGGTAAATGTGGGCTATTTAATTCGAATTCACATGAGAGAATAGTCTCGGATTTTGCTTAGTTAATCATTGTCACTCTACAATATTTGAAGGTTCTCCGTTTGAATGGGAGTAAAGTATGCGATTAACCACCTAATTAAAATAGATGAATTAAGATTGAAGAACAAACGCAAAACAAATTAAAGTTCGTGGTCAATGAAGGTTGCTAGTAACATAGTGTTTATTTGTCAATTTTTATGAGATGCAGGTGGGCCTGTTGAATGTGGATGGATTTTACAATTCCTTGTTGTCGTTCATTGACAAAGCCGTTGATGAAGGCTTTATATCCCCTACGGCACGTCGCATTATCGTGTCAGCACCCACAGCCAAACAATTGATGCTAGAGCTAGAGGTGTGTAAATTAATATATAAATATAAATTTTTCAATGTTTGTGGTTCAAGGACGATGATTCATTTCCTTTGAACAAAGCGAAATTAAGTTGATGCATATGGCATGAATACTTCTAGTTAATACAAGTTGCTAAATCAAGTTGTTTTAGATATTCGATTTCTTTGCTTGTACTTGATTATATCGTTAAATATTTTATGGTAGCAGGAACATGTTCCTGAGCAAGATGAGTTTGCGTCCAAGTTGGTGTGGGAAGAAAGACTTTACGTGACTGAATCAGAAGTTGCCATGTGATGAATCCTCTTTGTGGACGATTTATATATGATCCACGGTTTTTTAAGTTTTTACATTTATAGCATATTTTGGGTACATAGGATTAGGACTCATCCATCATATACGGGCATAGGAACCGTACGGTAGAAGTCAATACATTTTTTTTTTTTGCCAACCTTTTTGGTAAAGCTCCCAGTGTACGGAAACGAGGGTGGTTCAAAATGTGGAAAATCCTAATTGAAATTTATGTTTCAATTGCCTTGGCAACGATGATCCGAATTATTCACGGCAACCTTTGTACTTCAGGATTTTTTTTTTCCTGTTAGTTCAGTCTTGTCTCTTTGAACCAACCATTACTTTTAGATAAATTCTTTAATAACAACCTGGTCAAAATTGCCAGTCGAAAAACACTAGAGAATATGTGCTCTTTAATCAATATGTAACCATCTAACTCCTTCAAGGGACAAAGGAAGATATATATACCTCCAGTATGTTATTGAGTTATTCCTTCAAGGGACAAAGGAAGATATATATACAAGTCGGGTCGTTATGGTCTTATTTATCGAAGGGTCTTGCTAACCGGTGAGAGTAGTGGGTAAGAAATTAAAAAAAAAATATTTAATGGAAAAATGATAAAAGAATGCAAAACATATCATGAACAACGTAATTTTTTTCCTCTCAATAATAATATTTCTACTTTTAAAGTTTTTTAACTAGTCTCCTTAGCACTTGCTTTTATTGAATACCGTGATAGATACACGGTTGCAGATGGTCTTATACCCACACCTATGGATCCTGGTTTGAAGTTGTCAGGAACATAGGGAAAGGTATAGCTTAAAGCTTCTTTATATTGGAGGCTAATTGGTTAAATAATGTAGTTGACTATTTTTCAGCCAGATATTGCTTACAACGTACACAAATTAAGTTAATGCATGATACATGGCTTCACCCAGGATTCACCATTTACAAGCGGTAAATCATTTAGTGCAATACATCAAGAGAGTACCTAGCCGAAGCTTACCTTTTCTTGTTAAGTCCAACCTTCGCTAACAGTTTTTGGTAAAGCATATTAGGGAAGCTTTATTAACACTAGGCGATAAACTACTGATTTCTGTGTGTTCCCAGAGACTAGTGAAGTTGTGTGACTCCATCCTCTCCTCTCACACTGAGATTTCCATTTCATCTACCATGGTTTCATCTACAATGATTTTATGACCTCAAACCCTGCTCATCATCAAAAAAAGTCCAAACACATTGACATTAACATTCACTTTATAAGAGAATTAGTCCAATCCTCTTAATTGAAACTAATTCATGTCAAATCTTCCCACCAGATTGCTTATTTGTTAACTAAGCCATTATCTCATTTCCAGACCTTTCTTTCCAAGTTGGGAATCCTTGATTTGCCCATCCCACCTTGAGGGGTATTACAACTAATAATTAATTACTTAGTTAGCCACGTCTTAGTTAATCAAGTAAGTATCAAATTGAGTTACTCAGCTTTTCATTGTATACATTCTCGTCTCTTGTACAAACAATTCAATGAATGAGACATTCCCTTTTTCTCTGAACAATGTGTGCACATTTATATAATCAATAAGATAAAATAGATCCTAGAAAAAATGGTGTAAAATGCTTTTGAATGATAAAATTCATTGAAGTAAATGATTAGTAATAGTAATAAATTAGTAACTAACCAACTAATTCCATCCAATGAAATCATTCAGATGGACCTAATCCAAGTTGCTGGGAAAATTTTACCATGATGTACGACCCAGAAAATTAACTCTAAGAAGCTAACTAATTTCATTGATCTAAACTATAAAGCCTATGGAATAGCTTTGCTCCCTTAAATGGATTCACCTAGTTCCCTAAGATTACACCGAGGATCAATACCAAAAAAAAGCCCTCATTCAACCAGAAATAGAGTATTTCTAACTGTTGGCAGGTCAAGACAGGGTTTGACTGCACTACATTATCATAGTTTATTCAATTCTTTACTACACCGCCCAACAAAAATATAATAAAATAACACGGCTGCAATGCATTATTCAGGATTCATAACATAAATGGATCATACTGAGAGAAAGACACAAGTAAATTTATTAATACCCTGAATAAATTAGGATAAGGGTATGAGAGTTATTTTATCATCACTAACAGTGAAGTCCTTATCATTTCTAATTTAGTTAAACAAAGTGGGGAAGGCCTAACTGTATTGTTCCATGTCAAATGATTAATAAAAAGCCAAAAAGGCGTGGGGATATCCTTAGAAGTTAGAAACCAAACCTAAGTTAATCGAACAATCATAGAGCATTGAAACCAAAGCCTTGCAGTTACGGTAAGTTTTAAAAAAACTAAGGATATCAAATTTATTCCGAGTTGAATGCAAGCAATTCTTAAACAGGTTCACTTATCCCATTCCTTGTGTTTCAACTGACAAAGTTATAACAAAGTGCAGGAAAACTTAATCACAGATGTAAGAATCAGCATGTGTAAATACTTAAATGCAGTATAAAACAATATAAACAATAGTATCAACAAACAAATCAGCATGTGTTGCAGTTTTATAATCCAACATTTGAGTGCCACCAGCTATTGGTAATTAAGAAAATAAGAAGAAAAAAATGAGATGAGTTTCTCCATAAGCTAAAATGAGCTCTCCATTAGCTGACCATTAGCTAATTTGTAGAAACTCTCATATAACTTCTCCAAAAGATGAGAGGACATCTACAAATTACTAATGATTAGCAAATGGAGAGGTCATTTTAACTTATGGAGAAACTCATTTCATTCTGTTTTTCTTATTTTATCATCCAAGAAGTGTTTCAAGAGAAGCTTATCCAAACAAGTCCATAATAAGCCGAGCTCCTCTTACCTCTCTCCCTGAACTATTTAACAACAACAATAATAACCTTATCTTGCTAAGTATAGATCACATGACATTGTTGAACTCGATCAAAACTCAAATACTTGGAAATATTATTTCGCTACTTATCTACCAACCCATACCAACCCACCTTTGCTCGTCACTGAAATCTCGAACTAGACAAAATGGAAACTTGAATATTCTGCCAAATGATGGGGATATGGACAATTCAAGCCAGAATTTTCCCTATAAGAGTTTGTGCTGTTGGGTGACTCTAACCAATGACACCATAAAGGCGGTATCCGAAAGACCAAAGTGTTGGTGGTACATTTTGTGCACATAATCTGACATACGGAATGTGCACCATTGATTGTGAAATAAAAGGAAAGGAGAAAAAGAGAAATGGGTGATAATGAGAACTACGTGAGAAAGTTCCATGTGTAAGTAACAATAACATGTACTAACAAAGATAGCACAACTAGTACACAGATATTCCCATAGTGATTATTTTTCAACAGCTTCTCATCCACACTAAACAAAATCTCTTATCAAGGGAATCGGCTAGTCGAAGGCCAACTATAGAACAAAATTGAAAGAGCGGCAAGCCATGCACAGTACCTTAAAAATTCTCAGGACTGTCATCCAATTGTTTCTCGTCTTCAATGTCAACTTCTAAAATCTCCTGAAAACAAAGCATTAGTTATGCAACTAGTAAGCTTAGCAGTACTAGATAGAAAAGAAAGAAGCATTATAAGAGAATTACAGGGATCCTCTGTTTGAGATAATTAGCGACTCTGGCAAGAACAGTGGAACGTTTGTGCCAAAACCGACCCTTGAGGCTAATCTTGACAAAAGGCCCATCCAAGTCAGCAAGTTCCACCACTCCTGAAATTAGATTATGTTATTGTTATGTTGCCCCCATTAAACCACAAAACAACATAACTCTTACTTACCAGTGATACCAACAGAGGAGTCAAAGATTTGACCCAGCTCCTTTCGAGCGTCCTCTAAAACCTGTTTCACGTTGTTTTCTGTGAGGTCAAGTGGCGGTGGAGCGGGAAGAGCCGCTGATATAGGTTTCGAAATCATCCTCCGTGATTTACCACGTGTCAATGATTGGAGTGGAGAATTGGAGTTGTTTGGGGCATGGAAATTTCTGATTCTGGTGCTGCATGATGGGAGCCTGAGTGACCTTACATTATTACGGATGTCAAAGACACAGCACAGGCCCTTCTGGAGTAGGGACATCTGCGCCTCTTCTTTTACTTTATAAAGCCAATTCCAAGATGTTCAATTTCTAAGACTCACTGTGCTGAGCTGTGGTGCCCGGTGGCTATCTAGAAATCTAGAATCGGATATGGATGGATATCAATACTCCCCAAAAGTTATTCTTTTTTTTTTTATAAAAAAAAACATGTTTTTGACTAGCCTAGACCTTTTATTTAAAGCAATTCCGAATGTTAAATTTTGGACAATGGGCAAGTAATGGTAAAGACATGAAAATTTGTACGTACCATTCAGTACATCTAAAATCAGTTTTAATAGTCAAAGAATTAGAATTGCTTTGAATTTGGAATTCCATTAATAAGTGAATTTGGTTTTATAAAACCTGATTAAATGTAACCTGAAAATTCATCTTAAGTCATAAGACATGCAATCATGATGTACATCACATGATCACAAACAGAAGTAATGGAAAAAAAAAATACATACATAATTCATTCTAAAATCATGAAACAATAGTATGCATTCTTAATCATTAGCCAGGACCTGTCAGTCAAAATTTTAAAAAACTTGCATTGCATAAAGCAAAATCCTTTTACACAATTAATTGTTACAAATGAGCAATTGCTACTCGAGTATTATCCTCCCTACACCGCAGCAAAGTAGTCTTTGCTAAGTTTAGGGTCTGGTTTCATCGCCAGGCTTCCACCCAGCTGGGCAAACTTCATCGGGGTTCTCCTGCACATACTGCAAAGCCTGCAAGACCAATGCACATAAATGGAGGCAAAGAATTTATATAAATGATACAAAGGTAAAAGAAACAAACAAAATGTTGGGAGATATACTAAAAAAGTGTTCAATCCTGCTGTTGTCCTGATTAGGCGTATAATTACCTGGAGTGTTCTCTTTGTCTCATCAACACTTCTACCAATTGCCAGGTTGTTAATGGTAGAATGCAGAATAACCCCTTGTCAATAATGAACAATCCTCTCAATGCAATCCCCTAAATCATTGGAAACATTTGGAATTGTTGAGAAAAGTGCTCAAAAAAATGGAATGGAAAGCTATAGTTTCACAGCCAACATTTCACCACTTGACACAAAATGCTAAAGATATTACCTAGTCAACATCCTACATTTCATTCCAGAGAATTTGAAACTAAAGCACAAAATACATAGGAGTTTGATAGCAAAGGAAAATGAATACCCATAGTCTAGGCCATGATTAAAAATTACCTGATCAGGAATGAGAACACCATAAGATTTCGAGATGGATTTGGTGATTTCAGAAATCAAAGGATACTTCAAGTCGCCAAGACCACCAGAATTTCTATCAGTTTGAACCCATGCAAGGTGCGAGAACTACAATAATAACAATAGCACCACTAATCAAGAAGAAGCAAACTTCAGAATTACCTTTGGATAAGGCTATAAAAAGGTAACTGTGAATGTAAAGAAAAGAATAGTAATAGATCATATCATAAAAAGCTGTGTTTTCTAGGGCATGTGCACAGGTATAAGTGGCAATATTGTGTCCCATTTCAATTATCAATGAAGTTCAAATGAAATCATTGCCCAATATTTGACTTTCTATAGTTAATGAAGTAATTTCCTCTAACCATACTCTTCAATACATTCTAATTCTTTCTAGCAAGTTTCAGAGAAAAATAAAAATACAGAATCCATGCAGTTTTGCCAATTATGCTAAGAACTCTCAGTCATAGCTTATTTCTACAAAATGAATCATTACGGCTGTAAACTATGTGGAGACTGTAAGTGGACCAAGTCTTTGCACACCCTTCATCTTCTTGAGCAGCTTATATATGCCAGCAAGAAGCATGCCATCTCAAGAATCAAGAAAAGTATACAACAATCATAGCCTTATCCCCAATTACTGCCGTCGGTTACATGGAATCATGGCTCATACAATATCATATAAAAAAGCATCGGAAAAAATTATATAAGAGCCTATAACTGACAAAATAGTTTTTAAAAATGATTGAAACAAACTCACCTCACTGTCCACTGAAACACCCAATATCTCTGTATTTAGTTCCTCAAACTCTGCATAGCAGTCGCTGAAAGCAGTGATTTCTGTACACAAGTAATATTAGGTTAAAAAAGAGAAAACTTAGCATCCACAACCATCTCAATCAGAGTATGGTTACAAAAATACTAACTAACCTGTTGGACAGACGAATGTGAAGTCCAATGGGTAGGAAAAGAGGACAACGTATTTTTTTCCAATATATTCGGATAGTTTGACCTGAAAAGACTGTTTTAGCCAAAAATAATTTCTAATCACAATTATTTTTTTCCAAATGGCATTGTACATTATATATACCTTGATAAACTCCTGATCAAAAACAGCCTCTGCTTCAAAATCCGGTGCTGTGTTTCCAACTAATGGAAGTTCACTCTTTTAAAACAAACAAAAAACAATAAATAAATTACTTCAGAGGTTGTCAGAGGAAAATTACGCTCTATACACTTGACTTTTCAGCTTCATCAAGGAAGTTACAACTGTCAACACTTACAAAAAGAAGACTCCAACACACACGAAGGAATTCCAATACAATGCTCACAACCTTCAAGGAGGAAGAGTCTAGAATTCCCATATTATTTTAAAGCATTGTTCTACTAATTACAATTTACAACGAATTGTGCTTCTGCAACAAGTATCATATTCATGTCTATCAATAAACAAATAAGCTCAAAAATGCTGCAAAGAGAAACTTAACCATGACCACGATCATCAATGTAGTTCATGATCACAGTTGAGTCACAGTTGATTATGCAACAATATCTTGCTGGACAGAGAGTGTAATGCGCAAAATTAAAATAGAGGCCAACAAACAAGTAAACAAGTACTAACATAAAAAAAAAAAAAAATGGAAGTAAAACAATGAGTGAGTGATAGTGAGAGTGAGTGTGAGCAAGAAAAACAAAAATGGAATATGTAAGAATTAATTTAATATGTGTTCTACTGCCACGGTGCCACCTACTCGCTGCACTCGTTTTATGTCCTTTTTTAATTAGTAAAATAAAAGTTGGCTTAAATATATGTTATTTTCTTATTCTGCTGTTTGTTATAAAAAAATTAAAATCAATTCTTATAAAATTCCTTTTTAATTTTTTTCTTATTATTTTTATTTTAATCCTTATAATATTTTATTCATTTTGAATTACTCTCTTTAAAAAATATTTAATATGAACTAAAAATCAATGATCTACATATTAGTTAATAAGATATTTAAAAATATCATTTATTAATAAAAAAAAAACTTGCACATGATTGTTTTGTCATAATCTTGGTGACATACAACCAAGTGGAATTGAATTCCACGATCAAATTACCAAATCAAAATGAAATAGGGTAACAAATAATAAGAAATCAAAATACTTAATTTTTTTTTTAAATCGTTTAGATAATATTTAAGTTTGATTTTTGACGAAAATAATTTCTTATTAGATTTCATTTATTTTTTATCAAAGTTTTAGATTAGTAGGTTGTTATGTTATTGGTTAATGACTTAATCTTATCACTTGATAGTATAAAATAAGGTTGTGGAGGTTTGTTTCGGGATGAATTTGGTAATTGTCATGGTGGGTTTATGAGGGTCTTAAGCAAGCTCTCGCTAAAGGTTTGGAAGAGACTTGATTTGCAGGTGGATTCCCCAGGCTGTAGTAGCTAGCATAAAGGGTGGTAATGTAAGGGCTGCTTCGGGCTTTAGACTTAATTTCTGCTATCAGGAATCTAGTGGATCAACATGGCAATATTAGCATCTCTCGTATCTACAGGAAAGCTAATTATTAGTGATTTTTGATAGGAAAAAAAATATTTAATCTTATAAATAATTATGGGTGTCAAAACTAGCTTAGCATTGCATGGCAATTTTTTTTTTAACTAAATTGGACTCAGATAATTTATCGTGGACTAAAATATTTACTAGTGTGACCCAATTATTTGTAGGCCACCTTAAACCAGCTGAATTTCAGATCGATTTAAGTTAAGAGAAAATTCATTCGAACTCAAATTTTTCTTGCTCAATTTGTTGATCGTCATACTCATAAGCATAACCCTTGCAGCAGAGTGTCCATTGTGTTGTGTTGTCATCCATTTCATGTTTTCCCACGGGAGGTTGCCGGAACAATGACCTTTGTACTTGGTCTATAATTGCGTAATGTATTGATTTCATTGGGGACCAACAAAGAAATAATTCAGGACGAAAGTATATTGGCCACGTTAGACATAAAAATGTTGTGCGCATTTGGAGAAGATGAGGATGCACTCCCGACATAAGAAGTTGCTTTATTTACATAAAATTATGAAATCCTATATTTATATAATGGATTATATTGTAAAGCAAAATATTTGTATATGAGGTTTTTTATATTACAATATTTTATAGTTTAGTAACGAAATAAATGATGCAATTAAATTTAGTGACATTTTTAAAAAACAATATAAATTTAATTAAGTATATTTATTCAGCTTTTTATTATATTTTATTATTCAGTTTTTTAGTTTATATATGTTAGAATTTTCGTTCATAAGTCATAATATTATAATTTTGTCATTATGATTATTTAATTATACAAGTCTTAACCAACTTTCTCATAAGCTTTAACTTGAAAAAAAACAGTAAATATTTTTTTAATGTCTTTTAGATATACCAAATTATTAAGCTTAAAAGGTTTTGAAATAATTGTCATTTTTAACTAAATAGAATTTAATAAAAATCTTAGCTTGATTTTTTCTTGAAAAAATCAAGCCTAGCCTAAATTGATATAGGCTAGCCCGTAGACTCTTGTTGAACAACTTAATTTATTTTATTCCTATTGCTGGATGATTATAAATTTTTACTCTTGATACTTAAGAAGGAGATATATACATGAATGACCTTGCATGAAATTATGAGAAAAGATTATTTATTCAAGTTCATTATTATTTTATTGTGACAATCGGATAATGAATTGTCACATGATATACACCTCAATTTATCTCACTTAATATATTTGTTCATTCCAATTCATGGAAAGTTGTATCATCTCTTTGTTTTATTTTGGAGTTAAATAACATTTTTAAACCTATGCTTTGATTTTTGAACCTAACATTTTTATCATTATCATTATTGTAGCACTTGGTAAAATTTCATTTTTGAAAAAGGTCTTATTGTGGAAATGACTCAACTACTGATTTGATCATTTTAAAATGAATGAGACTATATGACATAATGTTCCCTTAACCACATCGTTAATTAACAAAGATTCTCTAATGATGTGTATCATTTTCATAAATAAATATTGTCATGTACAAATATATAAGATTATTTTTTGAAATATGTTTGATCATTATTATAAGAATTTTTTTAAGTTATCTCTTACTTAGGATCAATCTTAAAATTTTATGGACCCAGAGAAAAACGATAAATAAGGTCTATTTAAATTTAAATATTTTAAAATATAAATGTGATAGCTTCTGGATTTCGAGGTCCAGACCCTCCACAGAAGAGATGAAGAAGAAAAGGTAGTTAAGGGAAAATATCTTTTCATTGCCTTATGCTTTATTTACATGATATTATATAGATGGTCTAGTAACAGAATTATGCTGAGCTGTCTTACTGGAATAATTCTAGAATATGCATATAACAGAATTGCTTGTCATTATCCTCTAAATGAGTATGTATTCGTAATTTTCCTATTTTAGGCATAAGGCTAAGTATGATGAAGTATATTGTTCTGTTTCTCTCCTAAACGTAATCCTTTAGATAATTGGGCTTGAGAACCTTCCTTTTGGGCTTTCCTTCTCTTTGCACCCCTCAATTCTCTTCTCCCAGCTTACTTAGATCATCTTCTTCCTCAACATCTTCCTTCCTAAGCTCTGTGTTCTCTATACTCGTATCATCCCTCGGCCCTTGCAGGATCACCTTGTCCTCAAGGTGATAATCCTGGCAAAGCTGATGCCAATCTTCCCATGACGTTTCCTCCAGTGTAAGGCCCTGCCACTGAACCAAGACTTGCCACGGACTTTGGGGATCAGAGGTTGCCCAACGAAAATCCAGGATAGAGAGGGGAGAGACGAGTGGTTGATTTTCATGGAAAGTGGGTGGTAAAGGAAGAGGGGATGAGGAGTCTGGGTCCCCGTGAAAGGGCTTAAGCTTCGAACAGTGGAACACAGGGTGGAGACGGACCCCCTCTGGTAGTGCCAAACGATATGCCACAGGTCCGAGCTTAGCAACAACTTGAAAAGGACCATAATAGCGGAGGGCTAGTTTCTCATTCGTGGGTTTCTTATCTTTTGCAGAAAATTGACGGTAAGGACGAAGGCGGACCAAGACCCAATCACCAACTGCGAACTGTACATCACGACGGTGTTGATCAGCATAAAGTTTCATCTTGCTTTGAGCTTTCAGCAACTTTTTGCGAACCAACTGGAAGGTAGTGTCTCTTTCAGTTAAGATCTCCTCCACTGCAGCATTTTTAGAAGACCCCGCAAGATAATCGGGAAAATTGAAGGGCTTCTGGCCGAAAGTAATCTCATAAGGAGTGGTGCCCGTGCTCTCCATCCAAGAGGTATTGTGTGACCACTCAACCCAGGGTAATAATTTTCCCCAGCTTGCCGGTTTCCTGTGTACAAACGCACGCAGATACTGCTCTACCACTCTATTTAAGACCTCAGTTTGCCCATCGCTTTGTGGATGATATGCAGAACTCATCCGAAGCTGGGTACCACTGGATTTGAATAATTCTTGCCATAGCTGACTAATGAAGAGTGGATCACGGTCCGAGACGAGGCTCTGGGGAAGGCCGTGGATCTTAACAACTAAGTCCAAAAAGAGCCGAGCTACGGCAAGAGCGGTGTGGCTCTGAGGAAGCATGCCCAGGTGGATGCCCTTGGAGAAGCGATCCACTACGACGAGAATCGTCGTATTACCCCGATACGATGGTAACCCACATATGAAATCCAAGGATAAGTCAGACCAAGGTTGAGTTGGAACAGGGAGAGGGCAGAGAAGACCAGCTGTTTTCTTAGTCTCATATTTGGTGACCTGGCAGTCAACGCAGTTGGCAACGAAGCGCATGACGTCATCTCGTAGACCAGTCCAATAGAAGTTGGTGGTGAGTCGAGCTACTGTTTTCGCGACGCCGGCGTGGCCTCCCGTAGGGGTTGCGTGGTACTCTGTGAGCAAGGTCCGGATGATTGGTAAGTCCGGCGGCAACCAGATGCGTCCCTTATATAACAGGAGCTTGTTGGCAGTGGAGAAATCAGGGTGATTGTCGGGAGTATCCCGGACCTCCTGGAATAGGTGTTGGAAGGAAGAATTCGCAGCAAGCTGGGTATGAAGCTCCTCTAGAAAGGTGAGACATGGAACAGATAAGATGAGGAGGGCCTGAGAGGGGTTTTCCGGCAATCAGGATAACGCGTCTGCGGCCTGATTGTGACTGCCGGAGCAATATTGGATCTGGTAGTCGTAGCCCATCAATCTAGCAAGATAAGTATGTTGTTCAGGTGTTTGAACAACCTGACTCATCAATTCTTTTAAGCTCCGATGGTCTGTTAAAATGATGAAGCTATGTCCGAGGAGGTATTGTCGCCACTTCTTCACGGCGGCCGTGATGGCAAACAATTCTCGAACATAAGTCGAGGCTCGAAGCAACTTCGGACTAAAAGGCTTGCTAAAGTAAGCGATTGGATGGCCCCGTTGTGACAAGACAGCCCCCATTCCGATTGCAGAAGCATCAGTTTCAATTGTAAAAGGCAATTGAAAGTCAGGGAGGGAAAGGACCGGAGTGGAGGTCAGAGCCTGTTTCAAAGCGTCGAAGGCTGCCTGAGTCGAGGAGTTCCACTGGAGAGGCTCAACCGTGGTGGCCTTCACAAGAGGGGCGGCAATGGTGGCATAACCCCGAATGAACCGGATGTAGAATCCGGCGAGTCCAAGAAAGCTCCGCAGAGCTCGGACTGAACGTGGTATTGGCCACTGAGCAATGGCATCAAGCTTCGAAGTGACAGGTTGAACACCTCTGTGTGAGACCAGATGGCCTAAGTATTCGACTTCGGACTGAGCAAAGAGGCATTTGGAGAGCTTAAGCACAAAATGATTCTCATAGAGTATCTGAAATGTGGCCTGCAGATGACGTAAGTGCTCACTGAAGGAACCGCTATAGATGAGGATGTCATCGAAGAACACGATGATGAATCGCCGGAGGTACGGCCGGAAAAGAGTGTTCATGGTTGCCTGGAAGGAAGAAGGCGCGTTACACAAACCGAAGGGCATCACTTTAAATTCAAAGTGGCCGTGATGCGTCCTGAAGGCCGTTTTCGGAATGTCTTCCGGTTGCATGCGTATCTGATGATACCCCTGCAACAAATCCAATTTGGAAAAGCAAGTCGCACCTCCGAGCTCGTCCAGAAGCTCATCGATCGTCGGGATCGGAAAATGATCTTTGATGGTCAGTGCATTCAATGCGCGATAGTCCACGCAGAAGCGCCAGGTGTTATCGGACTTCTTTACCAACAATACCGGCGACGAGAAGGGACTCTTGCTGGGTTGAATAATGCCCCGTTGAAGCATGGTCTCCACCTGAGCTTCGATTTCGCGTTTCTGGTAATATGGATACTAGTATGGCCTGACATTCACGGGTGTCGCATGTGGAAGAAGGTGAATTTGATGGTCCGTGTCTCTTGCCGGCGGAAGAGTGGTGGGGTCTTGGAAGAGAATGGCGAATTGATGGAGAAGATGTTGAACCTGAGGGTCAACAGGCTTGGTCAACGGATGTTCGAAATCCTCAGGAAGCACTGTGATGTGAAAGTAGAGGCTCTGTGGTTGATGGCGGCAGACACGCCGGAATTGTGGATAAGATAAGAGTTCTCTGTGAGCGTCGGGGTCACCTCTAAGCTCCACTAACCTGTCATCATGAAAGAATTGCATGGTAAGCTTGGTATAATCAGTTAAAACTGGGCCCAAGGACTGTAACCATTGGACACCCAAAATAATGTTAGCGCCGGCAATGGGAAGGACATATAAATCCACGGTGAAGGAATGATGTTGAAGGACGAGAGTGGTGGAATTGCAAGTCGTGTGACATTGCAGATGCTGCCCATTTCCGACCATGACCTTTAATGGGCTAGTTGATTGACAAGGAAGGCCCAATTGGTGAACGAGTTGCTCCTGGATGAAGTTGTGGGTGCTCCCACCGTCAATGAGCACCAGGACGGGCACGCCGGAGATGGTTCCGAGTAGTCTCAAGGTCTCGGGTGCAAGATGACCCGCTAATGAGTTGATACTGATGTGGGCTGGTGAGTCGGGTATGTCCAGTGGGCCGGGTGGCGGGTCGAGTGAATCTGGTGGGTTTATATTAGAATCCGCGGGGTTAAGAGGGTCTTCATCATCTGCTATCAGGAGATGAACCCTAGGGGCGCATCTATGGCCCTTGTGAAATTTCTCATCACATGAGAAACACAAGCTGCGCTCGCGGCACGAAGCCAATTCCTCCGAGGTCAGGCGACGAAACATCGGTGGAGGTTGCGGGTTAGGACGTGGCGGCAGAGGGAGCAAAGGGGGAAGGGTGGAGGCGCGTGGAGGTGTGAAGGTTGGAAGCGGTGAAGTCTGTGGCGGGGCCAATGGTGGTAGCTGAAGAGGGCGAGGTCGGTTGGGTTGACGGAAATCGAAGCGAAGATCGCGCAACTTCTCCTCGTGGAGGCGCACGAGGCCCGCCGCCTGTGCCACCGTCAGCGGTTGATTGATCATCACCTCGCGACGAATCTCCGGCGCAAGGCCAGAAACGAAGCAGCTTAAAAGGAAAGGAGCAGGGAGGCCGACAACCCTGTTCGCGAGCTCCTCGAACTCAGATAAGTATTCTGCAACTGTGGTCTTCTGAATTAACTTGAATAGGGATCCGGAGGGATCCTCGTAGTTGGACGGAGCAAACCTGGTCTGCAAGGCCTGTAGAAATACGGGCCAAGAGGTGAATTGGCCGTTGCTTGACATCCATTGGAACCAAGCAAGGGCCCTTCCCTCCATATAAAACGCAACAATGGTAATACGGTCAGTATCGGGAGTGCCGTGATACTCAAAGAATAGAGTAATTTTAAAAATCCAGCCCATAGGATCCGTTCCGTCGAATCTAGGAACGTCTAATTTCATTTGATGTGTGTGTGCAGGAATCGGACTGCGAGGAGGAAAAGGGGGTGAGGCTGATGGAGTCACGTGCTGCAAGAGGTCCTCAATGCGGGAAGTGAGGCGGTCTAAGGCAGCCTCGACGCGATCAGTACCGGAATCCGCCATGGAAGCGGAAGGTCAATGAAAGCACCAGTGATAGCTTCTGGATTTCGAGGTCCAGACCCTCCACAGAAGAGATGAAGAAGAAAAGGTAGTTAAGGGAAAATATATTTTCATTGCCTTATGCTTTATTTACATGATATTATATAGATGGTCTAGTAACAGAATTATGCTGAGCTGTCTTACTGGAATAATTCTAGAATATGCATATAACAGAATTGCTTGTCATTATCCTCTAAATGAGTATGTATTCGTAATTTTCCTATTTTAGGCATAAGGCTAAGTATGATGAAGTATATTGTTCTGTTTCTCTCCTAAACGTAATCCTTTAGATAATTGGGCTTGAGAACCTTCCTTTTGGGCTTTCCTTCTCTTTGCACCCCTCTATTCTCTTCTCCCGGCTTACTCAGATCATCTTCTTCCTCAACATCTTCCTTCCTAAGCTCTGTGTTCTCTGTACTCGTATCAAAATGTATATTATATAAGAAAATAAACATACAATTTCATTAAAAATGATATGTTTTGTTAACATGTCTTTAAAACCCCCAAAAGATATATCATATTTTTTATTTAAATTATTCTTATGTTATCATTTATCATTTAATTTATTCCAAAAAAATTATGTCATTGATATTATATGATACCAAGAAGGGTCGAAGACATGTTTGACTCCCACCGTCCCCTTCCTTAAAAAAGCAAGATAGGTCAAGGTTGAAAAGAGATTAATTTATATTTTTTAAACTAATTTTCATCATAGTTGAGTTTTATCAGATTTAGGTAAGCTTGCAAGTAATATGTCACATCTTTTTTTTTTATAATTTTAATTTATTTATATATTTTAAAATATTAGTTTTATATTTATAATTTAATTTTATATTTTACCTCTCAAAGAAAATGCTTTGACTCGGTTGCTATCGCTTACCATTGACAAAAATATTATTTAGTTTTAAAGCTAACATATATTTTTGTCTTTTATTAATATTCTAATATTTAGTTTTATTTTCTTTATAATTTAAGTTTTTGTTTGTGTTTTTGATTTTGTTAAAAAAATATGTTAAGTCTATTATCTCATATCCATTACTTATTGATATTTCACAATGAATTGAAAATTTATTTAGTATGAACTTATGAAGATAATATGTCAAAATAGAAAAACTAACCATCAGCATGTTAATACTTTTTAATTAAATGTCACATCTGAACAAAAAAAATGAAATAAAACAATAATTTCAATTTAGTTATAAAAATAACATAAAACAATATATAAAAATTATTACGTGATGATATATTTGTTTAAAAAAATTCTCAGGTCTTTTTAGTCGTGACCATGGGCTATGTGGGTAAAAGTCTTAGGAATTTTTTAAAGAGCTACTTCATGTAACTTATTTTTGATAAGTTACCTCAAATATCTTATGAAAAATAAATTAGTTTATAACCTACTTGAAATTTCATTATTATTTTATTTAAAATTTCATTCTACCATTTTATTGAATTTAAAAACCTTTTTATTTTTTTTCATTGCCTTAAAAAAATCTTTATATTTAAGTTTTTACATTCTTACACGCATAAGACACTAAATAACATATTTATTTTGTTTGTTATCATGCAACTTTGAAATTTTTTTTATTAGTTTCTTTAATGTCAAACTATTTATTTAATGATTTTTTGCATTGTTTACATGAGACGTGATTTTTCACGTCCAAATCAACGCTATTAGTTCTAGCTTTTAAAATTTTACTTCAGGAACGTGAGTTTTTTAATTTTACTGCAAACATGTATCGATCTAAACATGGGGTTAATATATATCCTTAATGGTTCACAGACATTGTCAATTATGGTATCTAAATTCATAATTGTAAAAGTAACACATTCTTTTTTTCTTTTAAAAGCGCAAAGCAGCACATTACTATACGATACATGCTCTTGTAAAACGTAACACGTTATTACCTTTTTATCTTTAACGTTGCTATCATGTGCTCATCTTAAATTGATAGGGAGAATATATTATCTATCATTTGCTCATCTGTAAATGATAGCGATAATATATTATATGTAACATAACTATGCGTTTAAAAATTGGTACTCTTTAAAGTTGGTTCTTGGTTTATTTATCCCTTTCAGAAAGTTTGGTAGACTGCTTGTGCATGTAATAATAATAGTTTATGAGCTCAAATTCAGCAATTTATTTTGTTGTTTTTTCTTTTTTCCAATTTTTTCCGATCCACCAACTATTTTTTAATTTTTTTTATCAAGGTAACCATCAACCTAGAGCTAAAAACTAAGTGCATATTTAGAAATACTTTTCAAATTCTTCAAAAATATGTTGAACTCAAAACATATACTTGAGCTGCTTCCATGGTCATATGTTCACCTCTTAACCAACAAATTGTCAAATAGCTTAATTCTTCAAAGTACTAAATTCATTTAATGTACTAATTCTTTCCAACAAATATTTTTTTCATAGCATGGATTTGTAATAGAATCCCGATCCCATAGTTAAGGAACAAAGTCACACTATGTTAGTCTACCATAATTAAATTATTATCTCATATTATTTTATTATTAGACCATATTATATTATTACAAAGATTAATGAATTAATAAAATTGTTTTTTAAGAGTTGTTTACTATTTATAAACCAGATCTACTAAAAAAAGCATATGAGGCATGAAGGTGAGACGAATAAATCACAAGGAAAAAAATTAACCGTTTGTTTTAATATTGAAGTAAATTACTATAATATTAGATAAAATAAATATTGAAAAAAGAAAAAAAATACATTAACAAGTGAAAAAACTAAACTTTCTAACGAGAAAACAAATTCAAAGCCTTTTGGTTTAAACACAAAATGCAAGACAATGGATTAAGTAGACTAGACAACATGGTACCAAATTCTCTTCTTTATCTTAGTTGAAAAATTGGACAGTAACTCATTCACCAACAAAAGCACGTGACATGAATGAATTAATATGGCACGTGTTTCATGCAT
Organism: Glycine max; assembly: GCF_000004515.6. Lineage (NCBI taxonomy): Eukaryota > Viridiplantae > Streptophyta > Magnoliopsida > Fabales > Fabaceae > Glycine > Glycine max. Next base: position 46,062,225 of record NC_038255.2, on the reverse strand, counting down.
TTAGTTTTGAGGGTAATTAAAATATTAATAACAATTTTGACTTTTGTGTCTTTATTAAAATATTTAATTAATTTACTCGATAAGTTGCTTAATTTTTTACAAGTGCCGTAAAAAAAAAAAAACTAACAACGATCATTCTTTAACGAAATACATGATAGATTGAGAATCTAAGAATAAGAAAAGAGGTGAGCCAAAGGCAATCGATCAGTAAGATTCATAAACACCCATGAGCTTGAGGTTGGATTGGTTCAAGTTGGTGAAGAAGAAAAGTGGATCTGAATTTGAGGAAAAAGATAAAGATAAACCAAAAGAAAAAAACATAAGCAATAATTGCAATAATGATGGACCGTTTCTAATTTGTTTTATTTTTAGCTTTTTTTGGTGCACATCGAATCGCGTGTTATTATTATTATTTTCTCTCTCACTTTCATTTGGTCCAAAGTTTTTCCACCGCGTGTTCCTCTCTACTAGTCCACCACACAGCATGGCAGAGACAGAGTCCACCACAACCCCCGCGCCGTCAGAGTCGCCGCCCCTCCGCCGCCACAACTCCATCGCTGCCCCATCGGTGCCCAAACTCTTCCTCCCCGCCACGCCGCCGCAGCGCACAACAAGCTTCGAACTTGTATCCCTTAAATCCCCCTTTTCCGCCTCCTACACTTCCCTCCGAGACGTGCTTCCTTCTCCCTACGCCGCCGTGAACTCCCCCACCGCCTCCGCGTACTCCGGCCAAGAGATTTCCATCCGCAACCGCCTCGTCAAGCAGGCCGCCTGGGCCTACCTTCAGCCCATGTCCGCCTCCCCCGGCGGCGCCTCCACACCCCACTTCCTCCGCCGCCTCTCCGCCACCTGCCTCGGCTTCTTCTACCACCACTTCATTCCCGTCGTTTCCCGGGTTTTCAGTCGAATGCTCCACGCTCTCAGGGTTCACGTGTGCAGATGCTACTCTTGACAACCGACAAATCATATTTATTCAATTATACTCCAATATTAATAATAATAATAATAATAATGACTGCAAGTCCTTTGCTTTGTGTTTGATTCAAGAATTAGGATATGCAATTATGCACATGCTTCTTTTTTGTATAGGATTTTTATGGCTCTGCGTTTGCCTCGCAATTGTTGTTGTGGCCTCAAACTCAAAGTATATACGAATGAATAAAAGAATTAATAATCGATTAAAGTGTTTCAAAAGAGAAGGGGGACAAAAGACAAAGCAATTCTTTTATATTACAAGCAGAATGAGGCTAATTATGGGGTTGACGTAAGTATGTACAAAAATGTTACAGTTTCTGTAGTGAGGATTCACTTTATTTAAAGCACCTCAGTCCCCTTTCTTGTTCTTGCGGCCTGGGAATTTGTTTTGGTTGTTCTCAAAGAGAGACTCTCGAAGCGAAGACAATGGTGGGGCACTTGGAGTTGGACCCAGCTTGTCTTTTTTCTGCAATGTAACACTATCTTTCAGTAACAGTTCTACTTGTAGAGATTTTATATGTGCACAGTTTAATTAATTTCTTAGGAGTGCTTAATTTTTGTTTCACATGTGCTACTATTTATTGGGGCTGAGTGATTAGATTTTAGAGAGTTCCATGTCACGCATTTTGGAAAATAAATCAGTGGCCTTTCCGTTGCAACTTAGTTTACTAACAATGATTAATAGTCAATTTGAGAATGGTTCTGACTTCTGAAGTTATGATGTTACTATTGAAAAGGGAAATTCACCTCAGAGTAAGATTTGCTGGAGAATTTTTTAGACTGTGCAGCCAAATAGTCGAGAATCTGGAAAGTTGTAGCTTGCCCCAACTCTGTGCAGTTTTTCCAGTAAAAAATGGCCAAATCCCATGCCCTAGCCCGCCACTCTCGGAACTTTTTCTCAATGTCATTTTCATGGCTTGATACATAAGGCCGCAGCACAGTATTGTAAACATATCCCGTCCCCTGCATTAAGCAAACATTTATATCATCCAATTCATGTGTTTCAGCTTTGTTGGAGAACAAGTTTCAAGTTAGGAAGTTAGAAACAAATAAAATGAAATTTTGAACATAAAGCTCGCTCAAACTAAATTCTTGTAACTCTTCCGCACTCAAGCAAATTCTAATGAACTTTCCACACACCCTTGAAGCAAGATTTTATTTTTTTGGTACAGGGGAAAAGAACCTTCCTTAGTTAACAAAAAAGAAATCAAAAGTAACAAAATAAAGTGTTAAAATGAGCCCAAGAGGCATCCTCGTCGCTATTATATTCTTACCTTAGTTTTGGGATACCACAGGTAGATAAAGAGTGCAAGCTTCAACTCTCCGTATAAGGGAAACCTACATCAACGTTACACTTACACGTCAATTTATTGCACGAATCAAAATCAATTACACATTTACACACCCATACATATCTAAATAAAAAAAAAAAAAATCAATATTCAAACGGTTAAAATGCCAAGTCAGGCACTCACCACCATCCAATAATTACATCTGTAAAATTCTCCAGTACTGTGAAAAGTGCTACAATGACCCTGCAAATTGACGATACACAAATACATGAATAAGAGGCACTACGGCTTAATCCAACAATGATATATAATAATTTAACATAAATTTTGACAAGGTATCGCTCGAAAATATTTCTCCCCCCAACTTTCCTATGAATTTTGCAAGCTCAACATAAATCAGCAGCAATATATCATTCTCATTCTGTAAGAAAAATGACACTCATCATTAAACTTCTGATAGGATGATTACATATATCATTCTCATACTGTCTATTCAACTGGTAAATGGGCTTAAAATATTAGTCATGTTCATAAAGTTGCACATGGTTCTCTGTTTGCTCCACCTTTCAAGGTATGACCTCCCTTTGTATATTCCTAAAGAAGATCCCTTCCTAGGCAAAAACTCAAGCACTTATTTTTTTTTTTAATTCTTAATTGTTGGTAAGATCTATGCTCATATCTTCTCCATCATCTCAAATCTTCAAAATTAAAATGCAATCATTATAACTGAAAAAATTATAACAAACATACAAGCAATCAAAAGCCGAATAAAACATTTCAGAACTAAATTATTGCCAAAGAAAAGTGGATTCTCGTACCAGTATTGACACCAGAATCGAAGTTCCCCATTGTCACCCCTGTTTTTCTCCACAGTTTTGTAGCATTCAAATCCAGGATACGCGTACCCCAGAATCAGTCTGAAATCCAAGATGATATAAGAACGTTGAACAGCACAACAATCTCGAACATGAAGAGAAGAATCATAAATTGGAAGAAGAAGAAGAAAAGGTTTACACTTACATAAGACATCGAATGATGAAATCTCCCAACATTTCCGATCCCTACTGAATCAACAAACAACCACCGCGGAAACTCTGAAACAAAAGCATAAAAAATTCTGAACCGTTAAAGCTTTGTTTGGAACTTAGGGCAGTTGCAGTTGCGTGACACAATGTCTTTCTCCCTCCTTAAGAAAACAGAAAAACACGGGAAACATTCGCTCAGCAGTTACCTGTCGTTTTACGGGAATCCAATAAACCTGCGCCTGGGTTCTGAGTACCACGTTTGACAGAGTCAGAGACACCCGAAGTTGATAACAGGGAATTGGGGTACTCGTAACCGCAAAAGGAAAATTAACAAGTTAGAGACTTATAAAAGTTTGGTCAATAAATGGGGTTTAGTTTAATCCTCTAGAAGACTAGAAGAATGACCCTTTTTGTCTATGAAAAACTGAAAGGTGAATAAGCCTTGCGAATGTATATATAGGAAAGGAACGACCTATTGCAGAAATTTAATTCAAAAATAAAAATAATCAGAGGAGAAAGAATGATTAAACGGGATTTCTTGTCACATACGCCACTCACGAGGATTCTTCTGAAAGTAAAACGATTCACCGTTTGACAGTTAAGGCAACCACCGATTAAGGCCATTTACGTCATTCTGGATACATCATAAAATCAATTTAATTTTCATGCAATTAAAAATTGTTTTAATATAACTTTCATATAAAAGTCAACAAATTTACTAGTGTACCATTGTTTCCTTAGTTGATTAGGTCAATCAAGACTAAAATGATTAGTGTACCAAAAAGCTGAATAATATTTTTCGGAGACAGAAGTAAAGAAAAATAGGAATTAGATAGAATAGTTAATGTTTAGTTGTAGATAATCTAATGAGTAATGACCATGAATGATGGTTGTTGATCCAACTACATGATACATTCAATAACAAAACCGTTCACTGGTTCTTATCAGTATCACCGTTGTTGCAATTAGCCAATTAGGACTCTTCGAAATAGTGAGATGCAACAAACGAAGCGGACAGATTCTGAGTTATTACATGATCCAAATTAATTTTCATCGATGGTTTAGCCTATTCCGGGTTAATAATTAAAATGAGGAAAAAATATGATAAATATCAGAGTTCAATTAGTGATTTGACCAGTTGAAGGATATCAGAGTTCAATTAGTGATTTGACCAGTTGAAGGAGTTAAGTTCCTCCGAATTTCTCATGAATATATATATATATATATATATATATATATATATATATATATATATGATAGGGGCATGTGTACACTTCCAGCACAAGCGAGGAAAAGGTTTTCATTTATGATTAATTTATTACTTTCATTACATATGTTCATTTATGAATTCAGAAGATTTTCGGTCACTTCTGTTAAGATTTTGATCATTATAACTATAAAATAAAAGATCTATGGGCTAATACTCTATTAATGAAACAAATAGGTTGATAAAATTATTATATAGTTTTTTTTATGGAAAATACTCTATTTTATGCAAAAAAATAAATAAATAAAAACTCGTTTGTCAAAAACAATAATTTGTCTCCATAGGTAGGCGGACATTGAAAGTTTACCAAATATTGCTTGAGCTGTGTAGTGGTCAGAGAGACAAACAGCAGACCCTTCTCTTGACATTTGTCAACAGAACACAAACATTTAGTTCTAGTTCAAGAGAAAAGGTGTTCAGGGTGTCCTACCAATTTATGTCATTTATCCTAGTAATTTTTTTTATTAGAGGTTAGGGATCCTTAACAGTTTATCTCTATTTTATTATTCCCTTCTTTTTCTGGCCTCCTCCCGAATAAATTACTGGATATGACGACGGAATTTCTCATAGAAAAATGTTGAATGTACACGTAAATTTAGCCTGGATACATCAGTACAGAGAAAAAAAATACTGAAAGATGTAGATAAAACTAATTCAGAGAGTAAATAACCAATTCAGTCTCTAAATTTATATCTCACTTTCATTTTAGTCTTTAAAACTAAAAATAAACTTAAATAAATTTTAAAATTTCTTAAAATTTTATTTAAGTCCCTAAAATTAACCACATTTTCTCATTTTAGTCCCATTTTATTCAAGTCTCTAAATTTTTTATTATTATTATCACTTAAATGTTTGGACTAGTGATTAAAATGAGAAAAAAAATGTTAATTTTAACAAGTTATTTGAGTATTTTTTTTTAATTCCAAAGACTAAAATAATATATAATACAGGAACTAAATTAATCATTCACTCGTGTGTGAGTATAATTGTTATTTCTCTTCAGTCCCAGTCTATTAAAAGAAAAAGAAAAAAAAATAAAGAAGGGGAGGGGGTTCTTTCACCTTATTCGTCGAACTCGATAGGTGAAAAGTCATTGCTTATATCATATAATGGATAATTATACAAGTGATAAATAATAAAATTTATGTTTTTAAATAAATCAATTAAGATTAATCAACAATAATCGTCTCTGTCTGTAAATTTGAGTTTTATACAAAATAATACTCATGGATGTATATAAATATGCGACGTAAGCAAATACGATGCCCAGCTTGTTTGGTCAATTTAGCCAACTAACAACGTTATTTAAAAATGCTTTTAAATTTGATGCATTTATTTCAATTTCGTAAAGTATTTTAGAAATAGAGTGGGTGCAAAGTGAATTTTAGGAATGTTTGATTTAAAGAAAAAAAATAGGAAAGAGATAAGTAAGAAAAATGAAAAAAAAATAATAAAAAATGATTTTTTTAATACTATCAATCATCAAACTTCAAAATTAATTGTCTTCGCTATCAGAAATGGCTAATAATAATTATTGTGGAGAAAACATAATCAATTATAGTAGGAGGGAATCATGTTATTATTAAAAATCTAGCAAGTTAAGCCACAAAATAAAATAACATGACACTTTAAATCTTCTTTCTCTCTTTATTTTCAAGATGGTACCAAATAAGTAAGATTTCGTATCTCCCCTTTATTTCTCCTTTTTCTCTCCTCTCCTTCCTGCATTTCTCTATATCAAACATGTAAAATTATTTTGCATTAACACGTTGACCGTATATCAATGCTATTTTAAAAAAAATATAAGAAAACTTGTCAATGTCCCACAATAAAACTTGTTAATAAAAAGGGATTCTTTTCCTCATACTTTTTTTTTTTATATATAAAAACATGGCAATGTTAAAGAAGAAACCTGATCGTCACAGAAAGAGACTAATATTATAAATTAAGGATGGAATAAAATTAGAAAATCTGATAGTTACAAAAGAAAACTAACCTAGTCAATGTCCTTAACAAGACCATAATTAATGTTTATATTTTTTACTCATTCAGCCTCAACAGTATATGTTTACTAAGATACTGTATTAAATCATTATTCTTTTTTTTATATATATAAAATATCGATTGATATATATATATATATATATATATATATATATATATATATATATATATATATATACGTACATTTATTTTTCATTACAAGAGATATTTAATTGGGTGAAAGCAAAGAAATTAATACTTAAATTTAAAAACAAAATATAATAGCGCAAAACAAATGACTGAAATTTATTGAAGTCGCATTTAAAACCAAATATAATTTACTAATTAAGCTTTTATTAATAGCGTTTTTCTAGTAATAACGTATAAGTCTTGCACCCACCCAGCTTGCAAAAAATAAAATTATGAATTACCAATCTGACCAAGGTGATCTAATTATATGGATAACGTAAAAATTTAGTTGACATTGGCTTTGGATTGCACTCATCCATTTGACTCGATCCTTGTGTTTCCGTAATGCGACGCTTACACGAAATAATAATCAAACTATTTCAAAGTGGAAAGCAAGTCTGATCGAAGATTTTTTTATACAGCGTGGAATCGGTCGGAAATATTGCCGATGTCATTAGCGAAAGTGAGGGAAAAGGACGATATATGTTTTCTTTTTTCCAAGTAACTGCAACGAAGGTAGTGAGCCTTCATAATGTCCAAAATTAAATGTCAGCCAGATAATTAATGGTCTATGTTATTGATTCAAAATTCTTGGACGAAAGTTCCTAGCATAGGTGAAAATTAGTTATTTATGCTAATGTTAGCAATGAAACAGGGTTTAACGTGAATATATATGGTCAACTAGACCATTCTTTATGGCCAATAAATTAGTCTTGGCTTTCAAGTTTTAAAATGAATAAGAAACCAGAGACTTTCAGGGGAAGTAAGAGTCTAAATATAGGATATCTGTATTTTACATGAGATCTGTATTTGGTTATGCTGCCAGTAAAGATTGCGGCAAGATTTTGCTATAATAATTTTTGTTAACCCCGGCCTCTACTTTTTATTTGTTTGTTTTTAATTTTGCAATATTTTCAAACTTTTTGGTTAAGTATGTTCATTTTTTTTTAATCAGCAGGTCAGGTATGTTCTTATGCATTGAAAGAAGGATTGGTCTGCATCTGAAAAAAAAGAAGAAAGAAGGATTGATCGAAACCTAGATTCATACAACTATTGTAACACAAGTACAATTTTTTTGTAACACAACTACTATTGTAACATATTTACAAATTACAAACTTAAATTCAATTCTCTCCAACTGCTACGCCGTCTATTATATTATTATAGTATAGTCACTATGAAAAGAGTAAACCCTCAAATTGATTTTTTTTCAATTACATAAATGGAAACATTAATTATTTGAAACTTTTAATTACTAAATTAGTCTTTTAATATATCTAAAATGTCACTATTATTATTTTTCAACTATTTTATCTCCAAATCAGTTCATAAAAAAAATATAATTATGTTTGTCATTATACAAAAATAAATGGTAATGCAAAATAATTAATTGAATAATATTAAAGAGTAAATTTGACGATAAATTAAAATCTTAGGACTAATTTAATGATATATATATATATATATATATATATTTATCATAGTTACATGAAAATAAGATATCCTCCGTTGGAAATGGCGGCATCTCACAGAGATTAACTATGATAAAAATATCATTAAGAAAATTTAATGATATTGTTTAAAAAAATAGTAATTTTTTATATATTGTTAACTAAAAAGAGTTTGTTTGGTGTATAGAAATATTTTTATTTTCATAAATAGTTATAAAAATGTTATCATATTTATTATATTTTTATTCAAATTCTTTGTAAGAGAAAATAAAATCAGAAAAATGTTACTTGTCTTTCCAGAGCAAAGATGGCGAATTATTAAAGGACGAATGCAATTACACGTGTAACTAATTCGATAGGTGTTGAGGAATATTCTGTAATTAATGAATGCAGCGAGTCTGCACTCCAAGGGTGCGTGAACCACAAATACACCCCCTTGGACTTGTGCGTCAACCACGTTGCAGCGGAAGGAGGTGAGGTCCTAAGTAAACAGGTATATAAGTTACACTCCAAAGATTCAGGTAGTCGATGTGGGACTTGAGTATTTTCCCAATATACATTTCTTCTACATTTTCATTAAGATATGCAAGCTCCATTTTCCCTAAGTTCCCATCGATAACACTTCAAACTTATTAGGATTTCCTAATTTAATACATTTTTATAAACAATTACATTCGTAATATTTGGTCTTCCAGGATAAGGTTTAGTGCCAAGTGTTAGAATATGAACATGGGTGTGGACAGTAATTTGCATGCCAAACCCAGAAGGCGTGCTAATTTTCGATCATGCAATGTCTCAAGGTATGTAATGCAATCTATACATATTTATTTCGAACATGAGTATTTTTTTTTTTTGTTTCATCATTTATGTGTCATTTTTGTTTAGTTACACTTCTGAAGTTTTGGAGATTCAATCTGATGCTCCCACTCTTCATGTTCTGTTTTTTCCTGGAAACCCAGGTGTGGCCTCGATTGTGTGTTTGCGTGCTTATGTTTCCATGTTACATTTGTTTAGTTGTGGCTTTTGGTACTTTTGGTTGCTGCAGGTGTAATTTTATTCTACAAAGACTTTTTGGAATTTCTCTATGAGTTGCTGGAGGGAACTGCTTCTGTTACAGGTAAGTAATGGCAGCTATTTCTTTCGAGTTACTTATAATATGGATATTTGATTATCAGTTATGCTTACTAGTCATGTTTCTCTGTGGCCTAACAGCTATTGGCCATGTTTCTCACTCAAGAAAGGTATGTGCATTTTGTTTTGTTTGATTTGTCTGGGTGGCATTAGAATGTCTCTCACACAGTTTTGTTTTCTAGAACTTGGAACATGGATGCATGTTTTCTTTACAAGAACAAATCAATTACAAGGTAATGTAATGTTTACTGTTTTGATCTTAACAGAAAATTTGCTGGTTTTAGGGTAAGAGAGGCTGATGAGTGGTTTATTTTGATATCCATTTATAGGTTTGTTATACTTGGTGTGCTGTATAGTGGGAAGCCCTCCCCTACCCCTTTGATTCCTACTACAAAAAATTCAGTTAATTAAGGAATCAGAATAACTTTAAAGTATTTCATTCTTTTTGGATCTCCTGTGAAAAATTATAGATTTATCTAATGTGTTGCTGAAAGGTGTGAAAAGTGTGAAAAATTATAGATTCATTTGTGAAATTTAAAAACAGAATAGGAAATGAAAACAAGTCCACACTCTCAATCTTGAGGGTTTAAATACAATTTTTTTAATTCCCCTACCCCCAGTACTCTGGAAAATGATTTTACCACTTCAACATGGGACTTCTTGTATTGGCGTGGCAGTATATGACATGTCACTGAAAAGAGTACAAGGATAAAACAATCTCATGATAAAAAAGTTGAAATTGAGAATTTTAAAAAGAACAAGTAAATTGACTGGGATAGAGGGCATGTTTCATCAGGGTATCAAAAGGTAAAATATCCAAAATTTCTCAATATTGAAATTCAGTGATATGCTCTAACTTCATCACTGAATTTTCTAAGTAGGTTCTCAATACTTATAGCTCCTTGGTCTGGCTGATACCTAACCTGTACATTCAGCTGTCCTCTGTCCTCAAGAGGGACGAGATTCACTTTCAATTTTTTTTGTAGATTTCATGTTTGATTTTAGCTATATTACAGGGATGGGGGGCCTATGGGGTTTCTAATCAACCTTCTTGTATACTAAGATATATCATACAATGTTGAACTGCAACGTTAATCATGTGTTTCCCCTGCTAGTTTTCAGAGGCACCAGATTGGACATTTATGAGAGAAAGGGAGGCTCAAAAGGCATTTTTATTTGGTGTTGACGATCACTGGGGACCACTTCATTTGCTTGAAGAGGTATCTTTTTATTTATTTTAATTACTGTTATTATTATCTGGAAAGCTTTTGCATCATCTGAAGGTATGAAGTAAGATTTGTACCTCAAGCATCTATGTCTGGGTGTGCCTCCACCAGAGAGAATTTGTAGGATAATTATATGCTTAAGATTCTATCCTAGTCTACATGATCATTTATGACCCCAAAATGGTGCAATAGATGTTCGAAGTTTATTAACAAAGTTGAATTCCCTCCTTTTATCATTAATGAAAGATTTTGTATCAAAATTTGCAGCAATTTTTCTCTATAAATTAAAAATAAAACAACCAAGAAGAACCTTATCTTTGTTTATTTTTTATAATTTTTATAGCTGAAAATTATTTACTTTAAAGAAATTAAATATTGTTGTAAGTTTGGCCAAGCCATTAAACTGAAGGTTTGGATTTGTGTTTGAATCTCAGCATGAACTACAATATGTGATTACCTTGATACCTTCTTCCTCTTTCTCTATCCCCCAGTTTATGTTGGGGACCTTCTACTCTAAATAAAGCAAAAAGTTTATTAAATTTGCTCTAGTTTTAGTTTAATAAGAAGAAAACAAAAGTATATCAAAATCAAACCGTAGGAGAAAATTTACAATGCCTTGATTATAAAGATATGATAGTTAATTTAACCGTCAGTGGTCCTTTTTTCCTCTTTCTGATAATAAATTTACTTCATTTTCATGATTTATGTTTTAGACAGCAGGTATTGTGATAAACTGAGCAAAATAAAATAGATTATGATGTGTCCTATCAATACCTTGGCTTTTAAGATATACCTGAAGCTCATTCTTATTCTCTCATTCTCTTTGGCATTTCAAAGTAATGGACTATCTGTAGCTTAAAAAAGAAAAATGAAAACCACGGACAGCTGAAAGAAACTAAAATCCAACAGCCAGCTGCCCACAGAAAGTGGACTGCGTTGGCTATTAATCAAGTAATTTTTGTGGTGATAAATTCCTAATGCTGGTTTTAGCATGCAGCTTATGTATGTGTGCTATCCTAAATGGACTTGAAATACCACAAATTCTTTATACCGTTTTTAACATTAAATTACAGGAAAAGAGCTAGGTAAATGTTTTTATAATAAAGATTGATTGAAATTTTGAAATACTAGTTAGCCACAATCAAGATGTTTTTGTTTCTTTAAGTTTCCCCAGGAATTTCTCTTTGTTCTTTTCTTCCTCATTATTTTGGCTGAAGTAATGGTTTCTTTTGGTTACAGATTTCAAAGCAGGTTCCTGGTATGGCCATATCTATTGAAAGAGAAAACCACACCCATGGTTTCTGTTGTACTGAGGCTGGCTCGTTATGGGTGGCTCAGCATGTGGTAAACTTGATCAAGAATCCGATGGCTTGTTCAAACCAATAAGGTTGACTCTTTTGCTATTGGCTTGTGTTATGTGAGTTTTCTAAGTTAATGTATAAATCGCAGAAAGGATTGAACCACTAATAAATTTGAAACAATGATAGCTGAGAAAAATCTTAGTTTCATTTATTTACCAATGCATCTAGTGCACTTAACAGTTTTAACATCACCATTAACTGTATTCTATGACTTAGTTAGTTAGCACCCATCTTCCAGTAGTACAAAGTAAACAATCGCCAACTGCATTCCATGACTTTACCACCCATCTCCCAGTTATAAAAAGTAAAAACAATTGCCAACTTCATTTCTTTGAACCTCCCCACTCTTTTTCGAGAAACTTAGTACACGTTTGTCAGGAACTCATCGTTGATGGATAGATGGATAGTGGATGAAGTGAAGTGAAATAGAATGTAAAAACATTTGTTGTTGTATGGGTTGTTTAAAATAAGTTAGATGAAATCAGTTTCATTCTATACTCATTTTCTTATTTTCTAGTAATTTGAGGGTGTGGAATAGACTCACTTTACTTGGTACCCAAAAAATACAATTTCATGACAAATTTATCTTTAAATATTATAATTTAATAATACAATAATTTCACAAATTTATTAGTAGAATGAAATTGTTGTATTTCTTATACATCTAAAGATTAAATAAAAAATTTTATTCATTCTTTCATAAACCAATTATCACTTATTTACACGTTTAGAGATACTTATTTACCCTTTTATTTGGAATCATTTTCGTTTCGAATATATGTTTAGTTTATCATTTTGACACCGATAAACCAACCTAGTAAAAGTATGAATTATAATAATGATGAAGGCAATATCATCGTCATCAATGACAAAGGTAAAATGGGTGATGAGATTTCAATATCTTCGTCAGAAACGTTAATCTAAATAAGCTTGTAACTGCCCCCCTGAATACCGATAGTTTTTAAAAAATTTCTTAATATTACCAGAGGATTAGATTTCAATATCTTCTTCTTGCATGCTATTGACTATATTCGCGTTTACATTCCAAGTAACTAGTATTAAATTCATTGTCAGTTGTTTACAATGAGTGTAATTTACGTTGCCATCGTTAATTGATCAATAAAATTCCAAAAACTTTAACCTTTGAGAAATAGCAGGTGCTAACTTTCTCCTCGGCTTTTCTGGTTTGAAACAAACATCCAATCGCAGCACGTTGGGTACACCATTGGCTTTTCTTTCGACTTTTGCTAGTAGTACAAGAGATGGCTGCTGGCTGGCTGCCAACTCAAAAATTGAAATCGGTACATATTGAAAACCTTGTTTACTAAATTACTAGTTACTACCAATAAAAGAACACCAACTTGATCATAACATAATAATTATTTTCATTCCTTAATTTTTTTTCTATATAGAATTTAGAAAATGATACAAAGGGTATAATTTTTTTGTTGATGCGCATGAAATAAGTGATAAAAATTACCTTCACTGATGAATTACAATTTGTTTAAATTATTTTTTATAAATGGGAAGTAATAGACATGATTTTGCGAGTTAATCTAGATTCACAGACAACCCAACTACAATATTTTTTCTTTCTTAGAATATAGTCACACGCTATAATATGGAGACTCTTCTCAAATCTCAACGGTCCTGCTTTATATACGTGAATCTTGAGATCAAATTCAAGACCAAATGCTAAAGAAATCTGAATTTAGTTCATTCGGGACTAATACATATGAGTAATCAATAATTCAACTACATCTTGAAAATTGTAAATCAAACAAAAAGAAAATTAAATTGTAAGAGGACATTGTCTAAATTGTCTTCCAAGCGATAATACATACTCAGCCGATTCAAAAAATTGTCGAAGGTTTAGGCAACGGTATTCAAAACTTGTGCCATTTCACTAACTCGATTTGACAAATTAATTTTAACGACTTTAGGTTTTGGAGAATAAACCAACATAATTTTTAAGACAAGAGTAAGTTTAATTTACTTCGAGTTATCACAACCTAACTTGATGCCTCATATTTTTTTAAAAGGTTATAATTTATTTTGATAATTATGCATTAACAATAAGATTTCTTGATATAATCAATAACATTCAATGTAACATCATAATATATTTTATATTCATATTATTATTTTGAAGTATATAATGTAAGTTATATCTTAATTTTAATTTTATACTTCCATAATTTTATAATTTAACTATATATAATGTTAAAAATTATATAATATGTTTAAAAATTTAGGTTAACCTAACCCTATGTTTAGAGATGTCAAAACAAATTTGACCCAACAAGTCATCCTATATAACATGTCCAAATGAATTAGATTGGATTGAGAAATTCAATCCACAAATCCAATGAGTCAAATGATGGGTTCAACTAACCCTTAGGTTCTTTGTTTATATATATATATATAAAGTTCACTCTTTAAAGTGAATGAGATTGAGTAATACATTATCACACTAGTTATTTCATTTAAGTCCTAGATACTTTCAGTTGTTTCATTTAAGTTCATAAACTCAACCATTTACATTTATTTTGGTTACTAAACATACTAATATTATAATTTAAATCACACATTTTTTTCAAAAACAATTGTATACCAATGTGATTGACATATTGAATTTTGATAGTCTAATTTAAAATTTCTTTAGTTTTAGAAATTAAAGTGATAACATTATATACTTTTAAAGAGTAAAATAGTAGGTTACTCTAAACATAAATAATATAAAATATGTTTTAAAAAAATACTATCTGAATAATATATTTTTTCCCCTCTCGTCTATCAATTTGGAATACATTTAAATAATAATCTAAAAAATATTAAACTTTTTTGTCCTTATAAATAAAAAATATAAAAAATTATAATAATTTACATATTTTATTCAAATAACGAGTTTGATTCTTTTGTTAAAAAATATCAAAGACATCTTTCTATGCATACAAAAATAAAAAATAAAAAAATTTACTCCGTATATTCTTGATCCCCTGTCATGTACTACTTGTCGTTCCAAATCTCTTATTTAATGCATAGTTAAGCAAGCAAGCACGCACTTTGTCTTTTAATCCATCCCCATCTACACTTCACTACTAGACAAACGAGCAACTTGAATATCCAATAACCAAAACCTCAAATTGCTCTGATTCTTCCCAATCTTCTAGATATCTCGTCTCACATATTTTTATCCCAAACCAAATCTGCGGTCCAGATCACTCTCTAGTCAAATTAGTTCATCATCACAAACTAGACCCATTAAGCACATGTAGGGACCTCTTAACTCTAAGTCACATGCAAACCCAATTAATAAGACCGAGCATGATATATAAGTATCACTTTTTAAGCACTTAATCAAATACTCATATTTTTTTTATTATTATTATATCACATCATAATATCTATAATATATTTTATTCTCGTTTATCTATTACTATGTGTATAATGACTCATTGGATGTTGGATGCCCATCCATACTTTTCCAATAAGACCCTCCTCCTCACATTCCTAGCTTTTAGCAAGCCATCCCCATAAATAAAAAAGCCGCACTAAGCTCATTGTTCGATCTGTTCCCTTTCTTTCTTTTTCATGTTAGCAAGTACTCACGGAAACACAGACACCACAGCAATGTCTGGCTCCAGAAAGAAGCTTCTTCTGAACACCGTGTCCGTGAAACTAGGCTGCGGCACCTGCAGAAGACCAAACCTGTGTCGCATATTCCACCCGAAGCCAAAACCCAAGAATCTTAACAACACTTACCGAAAGCACAAACATTCTTCTTCTTCTTCTTCCTTTTTTTCAGGCCAATGGGGTGGTGAGGACAAGTGTGACAGCACCAGCACCACCCCCACCCCCACCCCCACCAACACCACATTCTCACCCTACGTTGATTCCTCGCACTTTTCTGACTCAGATTCGTACGTGAAGGCCGTGGGGGGTTTAGGCAGAGCTGGGAAAGAAGGTGTGGCTGTGGAGAAAGACTCTGATGACCCTTATCTTGATTTCAGACATTCCATGCTGCAAATGATATTGGAGAATGAGATATACTCCAAGCAAGATCTCAGAGAGCTTCTCAACTGCTTTCTTCAGCTGAATTCACCGCACCACCATGGTGTCATAGTCAGAGCTTTCACTGAGATCTGGAATGCTGTTTTCTCTGTGAGGTCCAGTTCACACATCAACCGTAAGCCACGTGAGTTCTAAGTAATGCACGTGATCGTAGGTTGTTAAGTTAAGATTAACACGTTGTATATGTAGTAGCTGCACTGAGTGCTACTATGTTCTAGGGTAAATATCTAGTCCAACTTATTAGGCACAAACTTTTTTGAGCTATGCTAATTAGGTTGCTAACGTTGTACTAGTATTGTATTACTGTATTAGTAAATAGTAATACAACATTTTCATCAACCAAATGTAAAAAGGGAACTATTCTTATCTGTTAAGAGTAGCATTACTATTTCACGTGCAAAATTATTGTGACAAATGTTAAATAGTATTTTTATGGCGTTGATTAAAGAATTAAAAGAAAAATAAATATTTCTTTTACTTTTATGATCTTTATCATAAATATTTTTTTTATTTCTTAACTAATATCTTAAAGATATTAGTTAATAAGATGTTATTATTATTAATCAAATTGCACCCGAGTTGAATTGATTTTCCTTCTTTTTCACCACAAGACAAGGATGGACTGAATTTCCCTAGAAAATGACTAGTCATAAAGAAATAATTGCTGCGTTAATTTCCATTGTGATGGGTGATGGACCATGTTATGTTGTACTAGTAAAATATAGAAGACCAAAATGCACTGAGTATGGTCCCTAGATTTGGTTTTTGGTTTGAGTAATTTGGTCAAAATAGTTCCCAAGTTTTGAGAGAGTGGTACTCACACTATGGCGATGGTGATGGAAAAAAAGAGACATTAGGTTTTGAATTATAATAATAATAGTGGTCTGAGGGAAGAGAGACAGTGGGGTTTAGTTCTTTTCAATGAGATGAGAATAGAAACTTTCATGACCGACTCGAGTGCATTTTCCAATGCTGCCATTAAAGTTCGCTACTCTGTTTTCAGTAGTATTAGGATACAACTTGCCAGTTGGCACATTACCTGCTAGATTTTTTTAAAATTAAAATAAAAACTAGTTAAATAAGTAAATACTCTACTTGTTTTAAATAAAAAAAATACTCTAGTTGCTATTTGTCAGTAATTGTTATTAAAATGTCATTGATTGAATAATGTTATTTTTACTGTTTTATATATTTTTTTTCCTTATGATACTCCAGCACTCATTACTGTGGTAGTATTTTTCACATTACCTGCTGGAGTATTGCTTACTATCTTATTCAATTCTCTTTACGACTCTCTTTATGGTGAAATGTGTTGTAAAATCATGATGTTGAAATACTACAGCACTCATTACTGTAGTAGTAGTATTTCTCTTATTTATTTCTTTAGTACAGCACTCATTACTGTAGTGCATGCATTCAGTTCCACTTTGTATTTACTTAGGCATTGATAACATGGCTGCAGGCAGTTTTAATTTGTATTTAAGCCTCTCGATGGAGGTAGGCTCTGATGGATGGAAAAAGTCAGTATGCATTTAAATTTGGCAGGAAAACACTTATTTTCTTCACCAATGGAGTAAAAAGTTTCTTTCAAACTTGACATTTGACAGAAGATCGCTTGCTGGAATTGCTTATTAGAAGTTATCAGAAGATCACTTTCATTAATGAACAAATTTTTAGTTTTGTGGACACCTCAACGGATTTATACACATGAAAAGTGAAAAGAAATACAATAAAAAAATATCAAATTTCGTATAAAGAGTCAAGTCCCTTTTCAAGCATTTCGGATGGCTGAAGGGATTTGAACTAAAGTCTACTTTTAAATATCTAAATTTCCAACACTGTTCAAAGTTTCGAAGAATGTGATTATCATGAACACTAAAGAGCCAGTTAGATACGCAGCTGACGAAATTTCTTGCGGGTAAAGGTTTCTAAGGTGGAATCTTGCTTTATCATTAAAAAAGATGACAAATATTTTAAACAAAAAATGATATTTGCTTTTCATTGCTTGTTCTGAATTGCTAAACAGAAAGGGGAAAAGCATAGATGCAGATTTCTGAGAACCAGTTTTCTGAGAGTTCAATCTAAAAATAAGAATTTCTTTTTCTCTTTTGAATCTTTGTCTGTTGTTATACCCTCTAGTCCTCTACAATTTAAATTCGTTATTAGCAGATATAGATTCAACATGTGGTGTAGTACTTTCAGGTAATGATGAACTCTTTACCATGCCATATTTCATAATTCATGGCAATGGAAACACAACGGGCCATCATTGAGAGCAAGTATCAGACCACAACTCAATCTTAGATAAAGGTTTGTAACCAAGTTAGCAAGCTGTCCAACTCAGTCTTGTCAAATAATTGCTATGAAGAGATAAGCTACATGTTTGTTGCTTTTAAGGCAAATGTTTCATCATGTTCAAACAAATTATGTTTATCAATTAGCGTGGACATATTTGAAGACTTTATCACCTCACAAACAAAATAGTATGCATTTCTATCTGGCTTTTATTGAAGTTTTTCTTTTTTCTTTTTGAGCTTGAATGATTTTATATTTAAAATACTGGCACAGAATAATCTTCAGGACTTAAAAGCATAAATAATATGCAGATCTATCTTGCTTTGTATTGAATTTTTTTTATTTAAAATAATAAAGACAATAAGAATCTAATTCTTAATAACAGGTTTCCACATTACAGCCAATCAAGGTTGGAATCTCTACTAGAATATATTTGTGAAATTTTTTAGTGTAATCATATCTCAAACAGAATAACAGGGTCACAAAGCTTCTGATATCTTGTTAGAAGCTAATTATCTCTAAAATTAAACTTAAATTTAATAGCTCATGAGTTGTTTATATCTAATTGAAATTACTCAGTGTATTTAAATAAATTGGTACCGATTTAGTTGTATTAGAGTAGAGTTAGATAAAATTGGTTTCTTAAAAAATTGAAAGAAAAGAATAATACTTTGTTTATTTAGGATTAGCAACAAATTGATCAAGGAGGGACGGAAAACGTGAGTGATATTCCTTCCATCGATTGAACGAGTATCATATCACTCGACACTGTGGAGTCATAGCATCATTTAGCAGACACAATCACAAAGTTTATCAGATTATCTTCCTTCTGATAATGGGGGACACCTTTGTCCTTATATAGACCAGAGCTGATATGATTTGTTGCCTCTTTAACTGAAAACTTAATTTGTGTTATAACTTATAACTTATCATCAACAGTCAGCTGAAAAAGTTTCAAAAAAGACGTTGGTGTTGTCCACATATAAAGAGCATATATTTTCTGCCAATGTATCCATTCAATGAGTTGCCATGTGGATTTTCACACCCAAAAAAAAAAACTGAAAGACGATTGCCACATTTATACTTCCTAAAGATTCATTCCTGCTGTGTTCCTCAATCTTACATAGTTCGTGTATAAAGTATACTATATAGGTGTGAACATCATTTTGCGAGATAGGATATGAACTTTATTCTGTGATATTTTCTTCTTAATTTTAGTTATTTTGGTCCCCGGGGCTAGGAGCAAAGGTTGCCACTTACTAGGCACGGTGCTAGAGTAATCAATGTGAAGCTATTATACTCCGTTTGCTGAAAATTAACATTTACTATCAGCTATTGATAACAATCCAATTTCTTAAAAAGGTCAACATCATCATTTAAGATAGGTTTTGTTTTTCCAGTAAAAACTCTTTTAAAGAATTTTTTACTCACATACAAACACAGAATAGAAAAATAATGACCGGGTAGTATTTGCTTAACACACTGATAGGATGGGCCTAAAGAGGTTCAAATATATGACTTAAGATTATTTTTTTAATCAAAATTAAGACTTAGATATTATCATTTTGATATTATTTAGTTTTATTTATTTTTAAAAAAAATACTAGATGATGTTACTTGTATAGTTGATATTCATTGCAAATCTCTATTTAACATAGGATATGTATACCATCAAAGAAGAATATTAATTTTATGTTTATTTTTTGTAGTTCTTTTAATGGTAAATTTTAGGAGTAGTATAACATAGCTTTTTGGTGCCTAACACAGACACACTTTCTGTCTTGAAGAAAGAAAAAGGAAAACAAAAACAATGTTAAAAATTGAAACGTACAAAGGGGTGGGAGCAACTTAAAATTGGAGGGTACGAATAAAATGAAGTGCTAGTATTATTTTTTAGAGGGACGCATGACATAACAATCTGCAGATGATGGTGAAATTGAACGATATATAAGAAATTTCTGCCCTATTAGAAAATGCTACTATGTAAGTATGCTTAGTAAAACGCATGGCATTTCTATCTGATAGCATGTTTGCTTCCTCGTATCTATAAAATCTATTCACAAGAATGAGAAGCTAATCTTCATTCTGTGCATTTTAAACTACGGACGTGGAGATTGAAGCTTGGATCCGCGTTTATTAATCTTTTCCAAGCATCCACTGAATTACATGTTCATGCTGTTATCAGATTCTCCTTTCCGATTCCTACTCTGAGTGTTTTGAATGAGGGAAATTGAATTTGGGAAGAGAGATGTCATTTGTTATAAGTTCTCGGGAGATTCTTCCAACAGATGGTGATTGATTTTACATGATTAAAACAGGCTAGGAAAGTTAAGAGCATCACTAATTGTGATATCAAGCAAAATTCCTTAATTCTTTATTTAATAATTGTCAAATAAATCTCACGTGACATTTTTTAATCTATGGTCTAGAACACTAATATCTTAAAAACAATCATATTTGAATCACATAAAATTATTATAAATGATAAAAAAATTTCTTTTAAATATTTAACATAATTATATGTTTAGATTCGAATTCAAAACTTAAACTGAAATAACTTATATATGTTGATTCAGAGCTTCGGTCATTTACTATTCTTTCTAATGATACAATTTAAAAAGATTTATTGTAGAAATCATTCTAATTTGTCTTATACTTTTACCAAATGATGCAACTCTACTTTATTTTTTATTTTTTCTGTTGTATTGGTTTTTTTTAGAGCATTGGTTGATTAACATACAAATGAATCCATTTTTATGATACAGCTCAATTCCTTATTTAAAATGTCAACTCAAACAATGCCAATTGTTCATTCTTGTTTAAAAACCATAGCTTAATAATAAAGAAAGACAAACAATCCAACTAGAATTGCTCTAGGCAGCCAAATTAAAATTACTCTTTCAGTGCATGGAAAAGCTTAGACACGGGAGCCCCGCGAACTCCTTTTTTTTCCCTTCTCATAATTTCATTTTAAAAATACAAACAGATTTATGCATAGATACAATTAAAGAATCAAACTAGACCAATAACTTTCATTGGTACAAAAAAACGTTCATATCAAAAACCAATTAATCATGGCATCGATTGGATAATTCAGAAAAGAAGATGAAAAAAATATCAAGAACTGTTTAAATTGGTTTCAAACCGGTAAAATTTAAAGGAAAAAACTAGTTTCAACAGACTTTTTTATAATTTATTTATTTATTTAATAAGATAAATTAAATTGGCTTAAATCCACTGTTGATCCTATAGTTTTACTATTATGTAATTTTGAACTCTAAAAAAAAGTTATTGCATATTGGTTGCGGAAGAAGCTACGTCCATTTCAATGTTTCACGCTACTTTAACCTGAATAATTTGCTTAGGGATGTTTATTATTCAACTTTCTAATTTGTGTTTCTAATTTGTCTTTCAACTTTCTATTGAGATTCTAAAATGTAAGAAAGTTTTTTGGGGAAATCGTAAGATCTGAATTTGAACTAGAAATAGTTTGAAGATGGTAAAAATGAGTTGCATTGATTGATCAATGGTGGGGGTGATGCGTTTTGGCGGTGGAAGGAGTGGGGTGTAAGAATTGAGAAGGGGCTTTTTGATATTTCACTTAAAAAATTAACATTATTACTTAACGGTGTTGGTTAGAGAGAGGTAAAAAAAAATACATTTTAACTGAAGAGATCCAAGTATAATAAATCCTAAAGTCAGGAAAAATGAATGCAACTTGTTCTTTTTTTTTAAAGCTTTTTCGGCTGACAAACATTCAATGCTTCATTATCCACTGGGTGGCAATTCAGTTTAAACGGCCCTTTTAATCTGTTTGGACTGTCGTACAAGCCCAATGTGTGTGTGAAAAAGGGGAAAACTAAAAAATTGACTCCCTAAAATATAAAAAAATAAATAAAAATAAAGTGTGTTGTTAGTATTTATCTAAAGGATTATTCCTGGACAAATCCTCAAATTACACTCTTCTATCATTTTTAAAAATTATATTTTCTTAAAAGTAAAAATGTCACACTTTAATTCACTTCAATATATAAAAATACCTAAATGCTATGGAATATTTCATAAAAAAAAAAAAATGGGCTGGAATAATTATGGACCGGTTCCTCTAAAGTAATACTAAGGATAAGTAACCTTATTTGTTAACGAGAAAATCAACTAATAGTCTAATAATATTATGAACATATATAAACCCAAATTAAATTATATATTAAAATATAAATTATTAATTTTCTTATCAATAATTAAGATCAGTAATTTTATTTTTATCTACTTTCTCATTAATGACTGAAATTACTTTCGTATTAATAAGTCTCGTGAATATTTAGCATTACCAAAATCTTATTTTAAATAGTAAAATTGAGATTTTAAAACATGATATGAAATTTTAAATGTTTTTTTTTAATAAGAACCAAATTAAAAGTTTAATTTAATTTTTCTTATTAGAATGTGAAAGACGTTGCTGATAAAAAAAATGTGAAAGATCATATTATATAAAGAACAATATAAATTTTTAGAGGAAAATGCTAAAGTGTGTCCAAAGAATATTAGTTAAAAAACTTAAAATAAAAATACTTTTATTGAAAGACAAAAAGTTATATTACTCGTGATTTTTTTAGGCTCTATTATAATTTACACAATAATATTTTTTTGTTTAATTTCTTTTAAGAGTGTGAATAGGAAGACCTTTTTAAAACAAATAAAAAAATATGTTATTAAAGCATGTTTCTGGTGTCTATTTAAAAGCAAAAGGCACTTTATGCCGTAAATCTTATTGTTTAGTGAATAACATTTCTCGTGACCAGTAATTGAGGAGGATTACATTTGGTTAGAGAAGTGAGAGTCTAAACTCTCATGCATTGGTCACCGTCGGCATGGCTTGAAAGATCACTGTCTATCTTTATCTAGCAAACTAGCAGAGGATTAAGTTTTGTAATTTTCCTTTTCAGAAAATTTATTGATAGATATATCACTGTCTTTCATGAGAAACAGATTCTTAATAGATGCTAATCTGGGCATAGGTTGCTCCAGGTATCAGTTCATACTTTGACTGAAAGCTCTCCCTGCACAAGTCTCATTCAATGTGCTAAATGCAAAAGTGGAATGCAAGTGTTATCTTTTTCATTTTTTAATAAAATATCATTTTTTTTAATTAATAATTATTAATTATTAATTAATTTTTGGACAGAAAAAAAAATTTGAACTGGTGATTATTTTCTTTTTTTCTTTCTTAACCATGCAAACAACCTTGTATATCCCAAATAAATTATTGTTACAATATATGATAATCAACAAATTTTATATCTAACCGTTACCCAAATAGATAGTCATTTGATAGACTATTAAGCCATAATAGTACAGATATTTATCAAATTATATATGAAACTTTGTTTTGTGCATTGGATATAAACAAGTCAGTATAAATGAAAGTGGCATCATTTATTTTTAAATTTTCTTAATCACAATTGTTTTTTAGCATTATAATAATCTAAATGTGTGCAGTATAGTAATTCAACAGCTGAGTCAAAGAGTTACTAGAAAATATAGCCTGACAAAGTTCCATTAATGGCAAGCGAGTTTTGTTTATATTTACAGATTGAATAATTCATGAGGTCTTATATTTAAATTTTATTATAAAGTTTATTGTAAGAAAAAACTTAATTTAAATATTGTAATCTTAAATTAAACTAATTCTATAAGATTTCGTTTTTGTGAGATGTATCAGTATAACTAATTGTCCAAAGAGGTAATTTTATTATTTATACGAGAATGACAAACACAAATGAGTACATTAAATGTAGGTTTCTAATGAGAGAAAAAAAGGTTTATAAATTTATCTATTTGGAGAGCATCCATCTCGATGTACCAGTTATCTACAAAATACTTGTGGTCCTTGAATCTTAGGTAGTTCTGAACATGGCTAATGAGCGGGGACATCCATAAAAGTTCAAGGCAGGAAAGTGTAGTAAGAGTATATTTTTGTGTTGTGAGGTAGTTGCAATAGCAGGTTTCTACAACATGGACAACTTTTTCCACTGTAAGTACATATCTTAATTGTTGAAATTTCCTCTTCTTTTCCCATAGGACCTCCTTCCATCAATAGCATTTATCATCATTTGATTTTCATTGTCACTAGGATTTAGACCACTTTATTACCTTTCATGTTGTAAAAGTGATACTTAAGATGTTTTTTGAGTGATTGACAACATAACTTTTTTTTAAATTAATAATATATGAAAAATAAATTCTTAAATAATATTTTTATAAATCAATTTTTAATTTTTTGATATTTAAAAAAACTATAGTAAGTATTAAATGAACTATAATAGTATTAGGAGTGAATGAGTCTCCCATTGAACATGTCAAACTTTTTCATATTTCTCCTAATTTAGAGCTATTTTAACAATTTATAAGCTTAAAAACTTTGAGTTTACTTTAAAATAAAATAATGGATGTTGCTAGAAACAATTGAAATGTTTGTTTTTTTTTCTTTCTAAAAATGTAAAGAAGATAAACTTGAAAATGCTATGACTTTCCACCAAAGTTTTTTTTTGTGTAAATGAATGTATAATCTAAATTTTGTGGGAAGTGTATTATTTGTAAAAAAAATTGAGAAGATTGACAGTAAAGAAGTTAGTAAATTTACTTAAGAATAATATAGAATTGTTTTTTTTTTTGGCATGGTATATTTAATTATACAGGTAGATTTAATTCTTTCCCAAATATGTATTATTTATATATATACTAATATAAAAACATTAGTATATGTTCTTTTAACAGAAAGAAATATTTTAAATTAAAAATAATAAAATGTTACTTATGATTAATAATATTTTAACAGAAAAATAAACACATTAATTTTATCATTGACTAAAAAGAAATATTAAATAAAAGTATTTATAATACTTTAATAATCATTTTTTAAAAAAAGAATTAAAGATACTTTTTAATTTAACGAATTATTTTAATATCTTAAAAATCATTTTAAAGTTCCCTTCAAATCATTTTATATTAGCATTCAACACCTTTTAACTTATACCGAAAAATCATTTTCTCTTTATTCAACATCTGTCCAAAACAATGGATAAACATGCATTTTTATTTAATTAAAAAACCAGAAAAAAAAAAAAAAAAAAAAAACCTAACCATTTCTCTTTCCCATCAACACGTCGTCTTCTTTGTTGCTCTATGCATGGGAAGCTCAGATCCTGCAAAAGCTCAGAATGGCAAACGATTTTGGAATTTGAGGCGCCACGATGGACGAGGGTTAGGGTTATAGAAACGGAGAGGAGAAACCGCTGAGAAGGGTGAATTGCTATCGCCATTGCTCACTGGAGCTTCCACAGAACACCTCTCCTTGGAGGTCTTGTATACGAAAATTCGCCACCCAAAGGTATTGTCAACGGAGGAAGCAAAGATTTGCAACAGGCATAAGCCATGAAGACTAGCTAAAATTATGATAAAAATGTATATAATAATTAAAATTTATTATATGCATTTTTGTCGTAATTTTTAATTTATTTAAAAAAATATTTCTATTATTAATTTTAATATTTAAAAAATATCAGCATACTGAATAATAAGATTTTAATATTGTAGGCTTTTAAGTATGCTATTTTTAGTTAAATTGTTTTTTTCTTCCATTAACACATATTTGAACACCCAGTGCCAAATGACTGAAGGCCTGCTTCGCGTTTTCCGAAATCACAAAAAGACCAACCTGGGATGATGAATTGGTCTCAGCTCTCTCTTTCTCTCTGAGGTGCATTTAATGAGCTACAGCCTACAGCCCAGAAACACCAAGTTCCGTAAATTTTGGTGTTTGGTCACACTTCTCATGGAAATTAAATTTCTCGGAAAATGAGGGTATCACTGTATGGTCATTATCTCACTAAATTACTCAACAAACATTGATTATCTATCGTCTTAAAGTTTGCATTCCGGATTGATTCCCCCCTAACTCCTTAGACAGGTTAAAACCTGCGGTGTGTCTGATGATAGGGGATAAATTAAAGAGGAAAAGAAAAAAAATAAAACGGATTTACTAAGGCTGGCTGAGAAAGTAAAAGACAACTTTTTTTATATATAGTATTGAAGTACTAGTAAAAGACAAAATTTAGATTAATTGTTTAACTATTTATATATTTTTGGTGGAAAAAAATTGAAGATTCACATTATTATAATACGTGCAGTAATAAATTACATTAAAAGTCAATATAAATTATCAGGAAATTTTTTTAACTCTAGTTGAAGAACTCCACCAAAAATACTTATAAAATTGTATATTTAAATTTTTTTCTAAAGTAATCTGTTTGAAAGGCGGTAGTATTTATTTACAATAATTATTTTTCTAAATAAAAAAGTATTTCTAACTACTTAAAATACATCTTATATTTAGGGATTGATGTTGAAAAAGCGAGAGCAATTTTAAATTAAAATATTGTAGTTTAATGAGTCCCATAACAATACAATGAATATTTATTTCCTAGTTTTTGATGACTAATTAAAATTTGCTTTATAAAGCAAGATATAAATATTGGGATGAGTAATCAATTGGTTTAAGGTCGATAATGTTTGAGAAATGTTTTAAACTTCCATGTGATTGTCTTAGGCTCCCCTACTTTGCGCGATTTAATTATTCGAGCTAACAATTGAATAATTGAATAATCAGCTATAAAACTGGACATAAAATAAAATTAAAAAATTGTGCCTGTCTCAACGGATAGTAGAAGCTACTATGCTAAAAGCCTAGATTTACTTGGTTAACCGGGAAATGGAAATTTAAAATATGATACTAATGTGCAGGTTTAGAAGCTTCGGTGCAGGGTGCTAGACAAGATAGGAATCTAATCTATGCTTCATTGTTATCAAGCTCCTTTTGCCTTTGTAAAATGTGTGTATGAGTGTTACCTCAAAACAAAAGTCAGTCACAAGAATATATATAGGTATCAAATTCTTGAATTAATTTATTAATTCTTATGAATTTATGAGTTTATTTGTTTTTTTGAATTGACTCTTAAGTAAATCTTTTTTAGTAGATTCTGGACAAATTTTATAAATTTTAAGTAAACTTTCTCGAGTTTACCACATAGTTAACAAGTTAAAAAAAATTAGATCAAAATGTAAGTCATTTTTTTATTATTTTCTCTTTGTATATCATTTAACATATCTTCATTTAGTGTATTATTCTCAAATACAATATTCTTATATTTAATAATATCAAACATTTGTTCTTTAGTCACATCAAACCTTCGATGAGAATAATTTATCACTACTATAACCTTTGCAAGTTATTATTTAGTAGTGATGTATTATTACTAAACTTGATTAATTAAATATTCTGAACTTTATGATTTACTATTTTGCTTTATTATATTGTTAAAATGTTTAATTAGTATGTTATTTATAAATATTTTATTATTATTTTTATATGAAGTAAATTATTACGAGTCTACGAGTTGAATTACAAGTCGAATTTATGAAACTTTTACGAATTTGCACGAACTTTCAAATTTGTTAACGTTGAGAACATGAGAGCTTGGATTTAGCAACCTAATTAGTACTATTAGTTATAGTTAGCAACCTATTACTAGTAGTGCAAAGTTTTTTGTCTCTTAAAAATTGGTCTCAACCCTTCTCTTTATCTAGTATGTCTGAGACAAAGGTTTTGGTTTTCTTTGTCTTATTGATTATCAAACAAGTAGACATAATCAGAAGTTCATAATTTCAATTAAACATCTCAATCATTTGTTTTTTTTTATTAAATAAAAGTGGCCATTTTTGTTTTTTTTAATACTCATTTTTCTCTATGTAAAAAAAAAAACACTTATTTTGCTCATTTTGGTGTTTTTGAATGCAAAAAGATGCCCAACCCAATCAATACACCAGCACGATATATGTCCAAAAAAATTCATATAATAAACATGAGTAGTATATCCATATTGAATGTCATTATAGGTTTTTGAAATGACATTTCACTGAATAATACAACAGCATATGGAATCTTTTATTAGTTAACGGCAAGTAATGTCATTGTTGCGATATCCAACTCCAAAATAAAGTTTAATTAAGTAAGAATAATATATTATATTAATTTATAATACTGTAAGTTCTAATTAACGTAATTTTTAAAATTACAAAAAATGTTATTTAGTTTTTAAAATGCTTAAAAAATAATTACTTTGATTCTTAATATTATCAAATAACATGTGTTTTTTTTAATCTCTAAAATTATAACAATAAAAGTTAAAATAACTTATATTTAAGGTTTCAAGAACTAAAATAATATTTCTATAGTCTCAAAGATTAATGTCCAATTTAAACATTTTTCCGCAAATATTTATATAAAAAAATTAAGATAAAATATTTTTCTCTTAAATCATATATTTTTAAATTTTAAAGAAGCTAAACTGAAACTTTTTAAAATTAAAATACATAAGTTAATTTTAACTGATAAAAAAATATTTATTTATTACTTTTGTTATAAATATTTTCTAAGAAATTTCTTAAAGTGTCTAATATTATAATTTTATGAACTAATTTAATATATTAATTATTAAATAATTAAACATCAATAGTGATTTTGTTTTCTAATTTGTTTAGCCATTGTCAGCTACAAACACTCTCTTTTCCTCCCTCCCCCGAAATCAAAGCACACCCGCACAAGCAAGAATCATATTCGTAAAGATACAATTAACAAGTATGTTAAAATATTTGTTAGGATATATTTAATGAATTTATTAAATATTGAAATTATTTAAAATAAGAAATATGAATTATTTTTTTATATTTTATATAATAAATTACTTTTAATTTTGTAATCAATATTTTTTAACATTAGTTACTAATGAGTATTTGTTAATAGTTTTTTATATAAAAAAGAATTCGTGGTTACTTTTGTTTAAAAAATAACATATTTTTTATAAGTTTTTTGTTGGTACATTAATTTTAATTAATAAAAAAAAAAGTTGATGACTTGATTACAACTTGCCTGTTGCCATATATACTAATAGCCTATTATGTCCAACAATGCTCATCTTTCTCTATTTTCTTTTTACCATTTCGAGGAGGTTGGGTTGGGACCAATGTTGAGGAGAGTGACTTGTGTAGTACCCGGATTTAACATAAGATTTTCATTTGTTACTATTAATTCAATTCGTTGTAGGGACGATAGATTGAGGTGCCTTCTTGACATTCTCTTCATCCTCAACATGTCACCTCTCTTGTTTTTTCTAGCAACCATTAGTATTGTTGAAAGTGAGTGACAACGATCTAAGTTCTTTTGTGCTATTAGGTGGTTTATTAGGGATTAAGATGTGCTACCAAGTTACATCGGAAAAAAAACGACAATACATTTATTGTGAGAACATGTATTTTTCAAATACACAGCTTGAACTGAATAATTTATTTTAGCCATTGCAAAGTTAAATGGCAGTTTTTTAATTTGTACCCTTTTCGAATCTTGCAGGCAGCTAATATTGGATTCGAAAACACAAATTATTACATTTCAAAATTCATGACACGTATAATACAAAGAGGCATATAAAGACAATGTTTTCCAACACAAGCATATGATATGTAGATAAGCATACATACAATACAAGTATTGATGTTCTCAGTTTTCTCTGGCCAAACACCATGATAATGCAGCTTGGTACAGGCACACAGGATTTGAGTTCAGCAGGACCACGTCAATGGATTTGTACCCATCTTTTGATAATGACTGCCTAATTCAAAAAACTAACGGCTCTGATCTACCTTCACCATGTCAGGTCTCATGAACCCCAAGTGCAATGTATCCTATGGTGGATATTTTACTAGAAGGGCAACTATACACGTGTATATATGGGATGCATTGCATAACAGTTCTTTCAGTCATATTATATTCTTTTTTTTAATGAGACATGTTAGATACATTGCTTAATACGTACTCTTTTTAAAATATATATTAACCAATGTTTTCAAAATATTGTTTGATGAAATAAAATGATTTTTTTATTGAAAAAGTTTATCATAATTAAAACATTCAATAAATGTAAGACCATTTTTTTTAATTTATACAAAAAGGAATCAATAGTTTTCAATGCAAACAAATTCATAATTCGATGACTCAATTAGAAAATATGTATTTTTGGTGTCCGAAATTTGTCTCTACTCTGCATTACTTTTGCCAAATTCAATTATTGGTCCTGCCAAGTGATTAGGAGTGTTTTATATTGATTCAAAAATAACAAATAAAAAGTTTAAATTAAAAATTAAGATGAGAGTATATATATTTGATAATATTTTTTTAATTTAACTTGTTAACATTTTCTAATCACTTTGGCAGTCAGCTAAGGAAGCTTGGTTTGAAACCAGTTACCCGCATTGAACAGTGTGTCATAAATTTGTAGAATGCCGTTGAAGCAAACCAAACCTAACCAACTTACCTCATTTTTTTACTACTGTATTCCAAAAAACTGTACATACATCAATTAATTGCTTACTATAAACAACGTTATATTTGCCAGAAGAAAGTATGTTCAGATTGAGTGTCTATGTCTATCTCAATGAAAGCAATATATAGAGGATTTGATGTCATTTAGCCACATATACATAGATTGACAAGAGATAATGACTATACAAATCTTGTAAGCATAATCTAATTCAAGACAAAAATAGAAATTTCTACTCCTTGTTGGCTTCCCATGCAGTAAAGGAAACAAAAATCGACAACCTCTCTCGCGCACGCACGTACGGTTTCATTAATTTCCTCCATACCTGTGACCCAATTAACACAGTACAGAGAGCCATGGAAGCTAAGCTCGCGCGCCATGAAACAAAAATGCTACTACTAACTATAAACTACTACTAAGTATATACTAATACAGAAGAAATATTACAATTAATAATAAGTAATCTCCCTTAGTTTCAAATAAAATAAAGTATTTTAATTCAAAGAGGAAGTAGAAGTAGAAGAAGAAGATGAAGCCTGGTCTTCCCTAACTTGTTCTAACAAGAAAGAAGAAGTAGTAGCTATATCATTATTATGAACCTCGACCTCAGCTTCCAAACAAGAAACACAGCGAGTGCTGCAAGAGGAAGAGCTATAAAACGATAAAGGGGAAGAAGGAGAGTGGGAGTTATTGTCAGAAGAAGAAACTAGTGAGGAAGAAGAAGCGAACAATAAATCAACGAAAGCACCAACGATATAGCCGTGGTTGGTTTTACCGTTGACTTTCAAATACCAAGACAGAAGCTCTTGGAGACCCTCCCAGCCCTTGACGCACTGCGCCTCCACCATCTCCTCCATGGACCTGCGGAAATCGACGTAAGGGTCTTGGGAGTCCACGGACATGACAACGCTGTCTTTGAACGGCAACGTTGTTGTTGTTGTTGTTGTTGCTGCTGCTGCTTTGGCTTCTAATATGGAACTAGTCTCGTCTGGCTCGAAGAACAGACGGTCGGAACGCAAGCCGCGAATGACGGTCTCTAGTGAGTCGGGTCTTCTAGAATCTTCTTCTGAGGCAGTTGAGAAGCTTCCGGAGTCAGGGGAGACGGTGAAGAAGGAAGTCTCGGAGCTCTCCAGCGTGTCCAAGTATGCGGCGTCGTTTTGGGCTCGGAAAGAGAGGGTTCGCGGTTGGTGGCAGGAGGGCCAGGGCCAAGAAGAGGAAGGGAGCTTCATTTTCTTGCCCATGGGAGAGAAATCAAATGCAGATTCAAAATGAATTTTGGAGCTTTTTAGAAATGGAACTAATATTAGGGGCATTAATGGCAAGTCAGATGTGGCTCCTGGGTGTGGGGGGAAGATTTTAAAGGAGTGGTGGGTCAATTTCGAAAGCTGTATTGCTGCTGCTGCTGCTGCTTCCTGGGGTCACCTCACTCTATATCAGATTATTCAATTTTTTTTTGTTTTTTTACAAATAAACCAAATCACCATTACTACCATGCATATTATCTTATATTTTTATTTCTCTTTCATCTCTATTTTTAATTTCGGTTAAAAATAAAATAAAATTTACTTTTTCCCTTTGAAAAAAAAAGTTCCATTTTATTCCTTTTAATTATAATTATCACATAAGAAAATAAAATTATTTTAAATAATTATTATTTTAATTTTTTAATGTAACATTAATTATTAATTTTTTCACTTATATCCCATATAATATTAGTGACAGATAACAAAGTTTATAAATGAATTAATGATGATATAAGATTGTTATTATTTTTTATTTATATATTTTTTTATACGTGTAAAATAATATAAGACAAGTAGATGACTATTATTTTAGGACAGAAAGAGTATAATTTTTTAATCCTTAAATTAATTCAAATAAATTTTTATAAATACTATTAAATATTAACTTGAGAACTAGGTTATGGGCTTCACAATTAAGGGAATTAAAACTAATTTATTTATTACCTAATTCTCTTTTACTAGTTTGAATTGATAATAAGTTATCTTTATTTTTACTATTGTGATTTTACATATTTAAAATGTTAATTGATGGTAAGTTTTATTTTTTCTAGACTACCAGATTATTATTGATAATTCTTCATCTTAGTATTTAATACAATTGTGTATGAAAGACTTGAATTTGAGACTCTGACCCCTTTATCTGATATACATATTTATATAACAAAATACATAAAAATATGGAATTACATAAAATGATTTTATTCAATAAACATAAAAGAGTTGACGTGGTTAAAAGGTTCATATTCACATTAATTATCAAATTAAAAACTTATCAAATAAAGGTAAAAAAATATTTTCGACTTAAAACAAAGTCATCAAAATTATTTTTTTCTTCTACAAAAGAAAAACAAGTTAAGCAGCAGAACAACATAAAGTAACATATTCAGACCATTATGCAAATAATATAGAAACACATGCCTCAATGTCACATCTTATCAGAGTATTGTGTCTCGATATCCTCCAGCATGAGGTCCCTTAAAGCAATCTACATAATCATTTGCTCGCACGAACAAAAGGTTCGAGATCATCACAGATCCAAACACAAACAACACACAGGGAGTGAATTATCACATTCCTAAATATGTAGAGATAAACAAAGACACATATATATAGTATAAGTATAACGAGCTGAACTTAACTCAATTCACATCATTTTATCACTCATTGCGTAACATCACTTGTCACAAGGATTTAATCACATAATCATATTTCACACGTTTAGATTAATCACGTTTAGAATAACAAATCTCAAGTACAACACAATATCTCATACTCACACAATTCATTACCTGCCAACACGTAGCAAGTTACAATGATCATTACACAAAAGTTATGCAACAGATACACTAAGACTCAACCCTATATGCAATGTGATACCTTGTCAGTGAAAAATCTCGCCGAGCGCCTAAGAGTACATGGTAAGACAAAACACACTAGTCAGGTTACTATCACTAGGTAAAATCATAGAAAGACCGGTTAAGGTCACGATGTTTTGCAAGAATGTTCCAACCATGTGGGATTGACACATGCTTAAAGGAACACTCAAATAAAGTGTATTTGCCCCGAAGGCCTAGACTCCAAAAAGTCCGTCAAGGCCTCTCCCTCCTGATTCAGGTCCAACCCAAAAAATATTTTAGCATATTGTTCGCTCGATAGGCAAGTGTACCAATTTGCACAAGTAGTATTTAAACAATAAGACTGAGTATTGTATCCACGGAGAATTTGTTTCACTTAGCTTATGTATATTTAGTATGTAAACACTTTTTTTTAGCTTTGGAAAGGAAATAAAAGATTTAATGATGGTTTAATTTTCTGCAATCAATTACTCTAATTATCAACTTAAGAAATAAACTCAAAACTGTAAAAAAAAAAAATATGATAAATATCAAGATAAAAGCGTTGGGAAGTCTTCTACTGAACTTTCTCTTGCCATATGAAAATGTTTTTCTCTATTTAACGTTATCCTAGCGCTCTTGCACCAAGTATATACTCAGACCGTGATTCCTCATAAGAATGAGCCTAACTCTCTTAGCTTTTGTCCTTGATTCCTCAACAAACTCGTTCTAAAAGAGTTGTAATACGCACACAGTGCAAAATATACTACATTACTGCATTTTATTCCTAGATACACAGGCCTCTAGTTGCTCTATCAAGCTCTAAGGATTTAAAGCATTTTCCAACACTCAAAAGCCTAACTAAACATACAAATGGATGATCAAGTCACAAGCATGTAAAATAAATACAGATAGAAGCAAAAAACACTAGAAAATAAGATTAAATAGATAGTTAGAAATTTACATTAAGAGTGCTCAGTAGAATACTTCCCTACAATGAAGTTCTAGCCCTCCATTAACATGAAGAGCTTCATACAAATGGGAAAATAAATGTTTTTGTGAAAGAAAATGGACAAGGGTGAAGAAGAATATCTTTTCTCCAGCCTTTCTGTTTTCATGTAGTAATATGCCTGGTCTAGCTTGGTGCCCCTTTGGTTTCCCACCAACTCAGTATTTTAAAGGCTTTTGGACTTCTCAGCACATAAGGGCGCGCTCAACGAGCATGTCTCGCTGAACGAGAGTAAGTGAAAATCCGTTAAGCGAGCCTTGGCATGCTAGGCGCGAGAAGAGAAAACTACCTCGCTGGGCGGGCTGGCTGCCCGCTAAGCGCGCTGATCTCTGACTTATCATCTTCTAGGGTTTTGCATACGCTAAGCGAGCTGGTTGCCTCGCTAAGCGAATGAGGTTCGCTTAGCCAATCTGCCTCGCTAAGCGAGTTCATGAGCAGCTTTTCACACCTTCTCTTCTTTAGCCCACAAACTGAGTTGAACTCAACATTAGATTACAAAAATGGAGTTTCTACTTTATAAATTCATACAACAAGAAAAATATTTATAATTTCCACAAAAAAAAAACTGTAAATTGAAGGCACATTGTTATTTTCTTAATTCTTTTATATGTACTAAAAGCTCATGAATAGCAATCAACACATACAGACTCCATCAGATCCCATCACAATACTCGTTGCGCAAAAACTCGTTATCCTTAAAGGATCTTACAATTGTGTGATTGTACAGTTCATAGCTCACAAGTCAATGTCATCACTTTACACTTCACAATAACTGACAGATATATTGTGAGAAGAATAATGAAGAACGAATTTGATAACTGCTAAATATGAACTATTTTTTATAATAAAAATATATTGAAAATATCTTTAAAAATATTTATTTAGCCGTTATTTTTGTCTTAAATGCTAGGAATTGATATTTTTCTTATTTATGACTGACAGATATGAAAAGGAGGGATTAAAAGCGAAAAAGATCGAGAAAATATCAAAAATATGAATAAAGAAGATTTTTGGCATCAGACACAAGTCCACTCCAATAACAATAAAAAGAAAGTCAAGCCAAGGAGAGAAGACATCACCCCGGAGACTCAAAGTTCTCTAAGGAATACATCCTAAGTCTGAATGTCTCTAGTAGGGGAAATCTTTCTTTTTCTGTCCTTTTTTCATCCCTTCTCTTTCATCAGTTTCTAAACCCCTTTTCAAGTATAAGATCCTTTATGGCTATGAGAGGATAAACCTTTAGTTAGGGCTGATAGGTCTAAAAGGTCAAAAAATGTATTGTACACTTCATATTTATCAATGCAAACATGTGTTTTCTTTCTTATTTTAATTTCATGTATCATTCATCCTTGCATAATCTCTAGGGATTAGGTGCTCGACAGAGCATAATCCTTAATAAAAATATAAGAAAGGTCTTAATGCATCAGTTTTAGGGATTAGTCATTGAACAGA
This sequence comes from Glycine max, assembly GCF_000004515.6. Taxonomy (NCBI): domain Eukaryota; kingdom Viridiplantae; phylum Streptophyta; class Magnoliopsida; order Fabales; family Fabaceae; genus Glycine; species Glycine max. The sequence goes on along the minus strand of NC_038255.2, from coordinate 46,026,207 downwards.
GGGTAATTCCTAATAGAACTAAAAGGAAGATGTATCTTAATAAAATCATTGCTAGACATAGAGTAATTGCATTATGCCCATGCATCAAAGCAAACATCTAGAATTAAAACTTCATATATTTTATCTATTGAGTCTTTGCAAAGATATTTGGGAGATAAATAGGTAAGATAAGTTTGTCATCGTAAGACATCAGGAGCAAGTATTCTAACAAATGTGGGTAGAAAAAATTCACCAAAATGATAGAGAAAAATCTAAAATAATACATCTTAGGAAAATAAGGTCGGCTGAGTCCCAACATTATCAAATTCTGAATTTATCTTTCTTTATCTTCCTCTTAATTTTTTATTTTCCTTGTCTTTTACTTTTCTTATCTTATATTTTTTATCTTCTATTTTTTTTATCTTTATCATCTTTTAATTTAAATTTTTATCTTTTCTTTTAAATCTTTATTTTATCTCCTATCTTTCTTTATCTATCATTTTATTTTCTTATCTTTTGCTTGTAAATTGGGTAAGTACAAACAAAGTCACTCTAGATTCTACATTCAGACTTTCAAGTATTTTACTCCTTGTCACGAATTTGGTGCACTTAACAACAAGTTAACAGAATTTGAGAGGAAGAAAAAACATATAAATATATTATAAATGTGAAAACTCACCTAATATATCCTTATTTATATATAGGATACTCTAAGCCTATTATTTATTTTATTTTTTATTTTATTTTTATAAAAAAAACTTTATTTTACCATTTCATCAAATAAATAATCAATTAAAACATCTCTTTATTTTCTAAAATATCATTTTACTCTATTTATTTTCTAATACTATGAAACGCTTATTTTAATTAATAAAAACTATTTTCTCTCATTTATTTAATTTTTAAAAACTCTATTAATTTTTAAATAAAACTCTTTTTATCTATTTTATGAAAAATGGATTGTTACATAGACTATTAGTTAAATAATAAAATTTCAATTGATATAATTAATGGTAAGTTAACTATTCTTAATTTACATCTGATGTGAACGGTTATATTTTGAAACAAATTGAGGAGGACTCTTGGCTATGGCGTAGTGAAACAAATGGATGTTTTTCTATTAAGTCAGCTTACTGTGGAGTTTTTTAACAGCACAGAGATAGTTTTGAATGTCAAATCTTGTCGGATACTTGGAAACTTAATGTACCGCCAAAGGTTCATTTTCTATTATGGAGGGTGTTTAGGAATCGGATTCCCTCTGGTAACAATCTGCTACGCAGGAACATTGACGTAGGAATAGCAAATTATAACTGTAAATTTTGCCTTAATGCCGTGGAAACTGTGGAGCATCTATTATTCGGGTGGCCGGTTATTTCAGTGGTGTGGAACCCGTGTTATAGGTGATTTCAGTTACCTGTGGTGCTTCCTTGGACGACTGCTGACCACTTCTATCAACATCACCTATAAGGAGTTAACAAAATTAAACAAACCAGATGGAAGACTTTGTGGTGTGCGGTGGTATGGACTGTTTGGAAGACAAGGAATGATTGTTTATTTAATAACAAGATTTTCAACATTCATAGTTTGCTGCAGGAGATTTTATTCTACTCTTGGAGTTGGATAAAAATTGGTGACAAGTCATTTTGCTACTCTCTCACACAGTGGTGTTTTAATCGTAAGGCTTGTCTTTTGAATACATAACATATGTTATTGGAATATTGGTCTACTTTTAGTTTTGGTTTGGGACTACTATATTGTTTTTTGGTGGGTATAGGGATAGGTTGCTGACATAGGATGATACATAGTAGGTGATAGATGGTTTGGGTAAGATTTATGGTGGAATTTTTTGTCTGGCATTATTGGCTTTTGTTGCCCCTGGGTATGACTTCAGTAGTTATATCTTGGGTATTCTTGCAAGAGAGCTACATGATGGTGTGGGGTGGGATGGGCTAATTCCTTCTGGTATCGATGTATAGGATACTTGTGGTATCGATGTACGTATATATATATATATATATATATATATATATATATATATATATATATATAGTTTTTGCCGAGAAAAAAAATATTCTTTAAAAATTTGTATTGATCATTTATTAAATTAATAAGTTTTTTTTACTGCATTAATAACTTATTTCAAACTTATCGTATATAAATTATAAAATAATATTATTTAATATGAAGTTGATATAATTATTAAATGTATTAAGAAAATATTTTTCAATTATTAATTTGCTTTAGGATTACAATATTTACCTCATAGTTATTTCCCCACTCGGGGATGATGCCAATATTGTTGTTAACAAATTAATAAATGTAATAATTTTATCATAAGGAATAAAGATTAAAATGAAAGATCAAGTACTCTAGTCTACTGGAAACTTTGTTTGTACTTGTATTTATAAATACACAATATATAAGCAAGAGAAGAAGAGTAGAATAGAAATAAGAAGAAAGAAGGAAATTGAATTTAAAAAGATAAAAATAATAAAATAAACAAGAGAGTAAACAAGATGAATGCAAAAAATGAATTTAGAATGCAATTATGTTGTAGCTTAGCATGTTTAACTACCCTTGATGTAATATTAATATTTTTCTCTCCCAATTTTCATCAACATCTACTAATATGTTCAACTCTATCCCTCATGATGAAGAGTTTGATTTATGTATTCTCTCTCAAATTTTTTTGTAAAGATTGAATCATAAACAAAATTAAGTATGAAGATGTATGCAGAGACACAACAAAGTCATTCCATCCCTAATAATGCAATGTTGAAATATCATTTCTCAGTTCATTAGATATTATCATTTCTCAATGTATAATCCCTAAAAACAAATGCATGGATGGTCAAACCACACAGTAGGGATGAAGAGCAAAAAAGAGACAATAGAAATTGAAATTGCATTAACAAATAAGAAAAACAATTCAGTTCAAAGGCTAATAGAAGAAGGAGTTTGATGACTAATAGCAAAAAAAGGAAGAATGACTAAGAAAATGGGGTTTCCCCTAAAGGAGAAGCTCAGACTTTGGATCTCTTCACTGGAGAACTATGTCGGTGTGTCTTTCCCTTTTGTTTCCTCCTCCTTATATAGGCTCCATGTAACTTAATTTTCACGCTGAATTCGCGCTTAGCACGAGCTTTCACACTAAACACACGTTTGGACTTCTCTATGGACGCGCTAAGCCTGTAGTGTGCACTACTCGAGTTGTCCAATTCTTCTGACTTGTCTTTAAGGTATTTTCTTCCTATTTTTGCATTAATTTTTCCTCTAAAGTATTTGAAATCTTCTTCTTTTGAATTCTGTTAATAAAAAATTACAAAGATGTTAATTTCTTTATTATTTCCTTAAAAATAATAATAAAGTAAAAAAATTACACTCAATTATTAACCAAAATTAACTATCAAATTAACTCATATATCACATATATCAATTGTCAGGCTTCAAAAACTTTTAAATTGTAAATAAATAAATACAACTGATAAGATTGTACCTAGAGGCTACACTCATAATAAATAACTGTAAAAAATTCCAAAACATACTTGTTTAAAAGATCTTAAGTGTTCAACTACATGTCAACAAATTTTTATCTACATGCAGTGTATAACACGTTACTGATAACACTTGAAAACTTTTACCTATTACCCGCAATAAGTTAATTATATTTTCAAATATAATGATATTACACTTATTACAGTATTTTAATAAGGTACCACCATACCCATAATATTATAAATTAGTAGTATTACAATTGATTTAGGGCCCCCAAAGATTTTAATGCTCATACCTCGTATAATGAAAGTTTCAGACCTTAATTTTTGGATCAATTGTCCCTCATAAGAGGCTCACCATTTAAGAACCAGTATCTTAAACGTAACGATATTAAGGTTATCTTTATTCATGCCCAGGTTGATTAAAACGGAGTTTAAAAAAAAAGTTATTATTTTAATAGGAAATATTTCTATTTCTCTTTAAAATTTATGATTTGTTAATATTTTCTTTAGTGCACAGGGTTTGTATTTTTTTTAATAACTTTTACATTTTTAATGCAAAAATAATTGTAAAATAATTATTTTTTTTATTACAAATATCTTTTTCATCTTTTAATCATTTGAATAACCATTAACCATAGCTAAATGATAACAATACACTTAGCTAGTTAGTTGGTTCAAATTAAAAAAATATATAGTTTAGTTTCTAATTGATAGTTATGCATTTTTGGATTTTAAATTTTTGTCGTCTACATAATAATTCATTATTTTTTTGTGTAAAGATAATTAAATATTTTCATTATTATTAACAAGCTAATTCTTTCTTCACCCGGACCTTTTAAAATCTTACATAACACTTTTTTTTTCATCCTTCCTCAGTTCCTCGCTCTTTGTTACATGTTAACTCTCTTTGTTCTCTATTCTTAAGTTTTGAAAATTACATTACTTTCTAATTGTCAGATTTAAAAATATATAATTTTATTTTTTATCATTTGCAAAATTTAAAATCACATTAATTAATCTGGCAAATTATACTCGTACTTTTCACTTAATGTTTAATAAATTCACACATATGCATTTATTATAGAATAAGATAAAATAAGAAATCCAACAAATCTTTTATTAAAATAAAAAACTATCATAATTGATTTTTACATAAAAACCTTAAAAGACAAATAAAAATAAATAGAGAGAATAACTTGCACCAAAATTCACTTTAAGAGACCATATAAAAAAAATCAGTAAAAACAGATATTAAATTCTTTATAATAAGCTTTGTATAAACATAAAATTAGTTTAAAATATAAACTTTAAACTTTTTCCTTTAACTTCATAAGTATAAAGTTTTTTTATATACATAATAAATATAAAAGTTTTAAGGTTTATTGTCTCCAAAGTTTTATAATGTTGTGAATTTTACCTCCCAATTTTTTTTCCTGAACTTGCCCCCCGATTTATAAAAATTGCAAACTTTTTGTGTGTGAGGGACAAAATTTGTGTTGTTTTTAAATTGAGAAGACAAAGTTCGCCACACTGTGGAACATTGAATGAAAATATGCAATTAAGACATTTTTTAATCATGCAAAGTATGATTTTTTTATTTGTCTAATTAAAAACGTCTTTTTTTAAGAAAATTAAAACCATTTAAACTTCTCAAAATAGCATATTTCTAAAAACTACTTCAACCACATATAATTGGAAAAAACAAAATAGAAAAAAAAAATTCAGGCGTGTGCCGCTCTAGATTAATTGGATAAAGATTCACCCTTATTTTCCTCCCTTGTCAACCGATTATTTGAATCTATTGCACATCTCATTTATGACCACATTTAATGTAAACTCGCAAAAAGTAAATCAAACGGTTCAACAATCCCATATATTTTGCGCGGGAAGGAGGATTGGTGCACGCGTTTCATCAAGTTCTGTCGACAAATAAAATTTAGGAGTCTACTACTATAGGTTAAATGACATTTTCACGGGATAATATTTTGAAGAAAAATTTATTTATTTGTCCTTCGATAAATATTATACAAATAACACTCTATAAAAAACTGGAAAAATAAACATAAAACTTTGGCCATGTAAAAATTTAATATAAAAATACTTATTCAATTATTTGTGAGAAATTCATATGCATACCATTGACCATCATACTTATTCCTCCTTCTCTAAAGTTTTGAAGGTTTGAGAATAAGACTGGATAATGCCATGGTTACAATTTCTATTCCAAACTTTAGAAATTTACTAACTATTAATTTTTTTTTTATTTCAAATATTAGTTAACTTAATAGACATCATTGGTGTACTTCAAATATAAGTACTAGTAACATTTGGAGCTAACACTAGTGCTACATATTTTTCATGGGTCAAAATTGTAACCATGACATATCCTTGACCATCATACTTATTCCTCCTTCTCTAAAATTTTGAAGGTGTGGGAATAAGAGATAATGACATGGTTACAATTTCTATTCCAAACTTTAGAAATTTACTAACTATTAATTCATTTTTTTTACTTCAAATATTAGTTGACTTAATAGACATCATTCGTGTACTTTAAATATAAGTACTAGTAACATTTGGAGCTAACACTATTGCAACATATTTTTCATGGGTCAAAATTTTAATTAATGAAAGCCAGACAATATTTCTTCACATGAAAAAACAATGGTAAAACATACATATATTTTAGTCCCTACATGCATCATGACTTCTCAATTTGATCCTTATATGTAAAATTTATTAAATTAGTTTAGTCATTCTCACTGTTAACTCCCTTTTTATTTAGAAACATTGTTAACTCTTTTACGCATTATTCATTTATATGAATCAAATTAAGAATGCGCTGAGTAGAAATGTACAAAAGAGTTAACGGTCAATGTTAGATCGTTAGAGATAACGTTATAATAGCAAGAACCAAACGGATAATATTTGTATATATAAGAACCAATTTAATAAGTTTTTTTAATATAGAAACCAAGTTGAAAATTCATGAAATGTATAGGGACTAAATTTAAATAACGGAACTAAGTTAAAACTAATGATGCTTAAAATAGTCTAACACCACACTATTAAAAAAAATCAAATTCAGTAAATACATACATTCTTGTATTAGCCAATGGAAGTTCATCCCCGTTTTTTTTTTTCACGAAAAGTTTTTGCCTCCGAAGTTCACCATTAATTCTTCTCCTTTTGGAGTATCTCCTTAGGAGTACTGCATCTACTATAGATCACCCAAATACTGAAGGAAAAATTAATGAGTAAAAAATAACTTCGACTGTTCGAATGTGTAATATCAATTTATTCATTTAAAAATAATTTACTTTCTTAATTATGGAAAATAAAAAAAATAAAAAAAAACAAAAACAAAGAGGCCGTTGACAAGAAAAGATATTTATAACTAGTGGGAGGTTAATTTTGGGAGGAAGACAAAGTAAATCAATCAAAAGCTACCTGGTTCGTAAATATTATATGTAACACACGTGGTGTGTGGGGATGCATAATATTGTGTAACTTGTTAAGATAGAATTCTCTTCACGTGCCTCACAAAAAAGGGTCCAGAGAGTAGATGGAGACCCTTGAGACAGTCACAGAACTAATGGACTAACTGATTGATACTCAACCAGTAGATATATACAAAGATTTCACCAATGGCCTTTGATCTTCTTCTCTTCATTATTTTGTTCATCGTCTCATTCGATTGTGCTTTTGTGTGTGTCCAAAACCTCCAAACGTCCGTCACAATCAAAATAGTAGAAAATTGATTATTTTCCATAGCCAGTTCAGGAGTTTAAGATGTACTATGTATGCTTATATGGGGTTGACCAATGCATGCCTATTCGACGTGATTAAACTATTATTAATGAACATGGATTGGTATTACTACCATTTCCCTGGACAATTGGACGTGTAATCAATGTACTGGGACCCTGATTCGACCTATGCTTGTATTTTGATTAGATCATAATATCATTCCAACAGAAATAAAACTCGGGGACCTCTTGTTTTACCAACGCCTATATCGAAGAACATGAATCATATTATTTTTATGGAATCCTATCCACAGTCCAATGAAAAAAAAGTAAAGAGGGGGAGATTTATGCAGTGCCCACCACCTCACGAAATTTTATGGATACTATTATTTGCAACTTGTACGATCAATTTTGAGAACTTATATTTTTACCTTATAATTACCCACCAATCTCATTCCATCTCCCTCATTTACCACTTTTTGTAGTAGTTGAAACGTGATTAAATTAAGTAATTGAGCACTTCTCCATTCAAAAAGAAATGACTCTCAGAAACCAACAAACGTTGATCCGGCTGGTCAGAAATGGACTTATATCACAAAAGAACCTAAATTTAATTTCTATTATCAGTGTGAGAATCTTATTAATGGATAATTTGTAAACACTATTAAAATCTTAAGACTTATCCTGATATTGGTGAGCACCAGACTCAATTCAGCTAACTTTCAGCCATAAAAAAAGAAATGACTGCCAGAAAATATGCTTATGCCGAATTTGAGTTGGGTTTTAAACCAAGTCTAGCACGATAAATTTCATACAAATAGTGCCCCAAATTTTCTCCTGTATAAGATGTCACATCAGAAGAACCATTGGTGCGGAACCGTCCAGTTTGTATATTATGTGTTACATCATCCACTTGGCTATGCATCATTGTTAAGGATCTTACCATCTTAACAACGAAAGACCGTGAAACATTCTCAAGCTAATGTCATCACGTGGTCGGGGTGTATCAAAACAAATATAATGGGGGGAATATAAAAAAGGTGGACCGCATCCAACTGGATGGGTCTGCAGCTATTGATATTGGGCACTGTCACACTTCATGGAGCATGAGGATTGATGAATGCTGGATTATGACATGCTGACCCACTCTGAAAATGACATGCTAATATCTTTTTCAAATTTCCTTTCTATATCATACATGAAATGTATAAGTTCATAATTCATATATAATTCATCTTAGCATTTATGCATGCAAAGCTAGTCTGAATCAACCCATCATGAAGTCCAATCAAGCTGTAGTCGGATTTTCAATCCCAACGGTTCTACTAAGATAGACTAGGTTCGTCAAGTTCCATACAAGTGCAGCTTGCCAAACACAACAATAGCCCTTCCAGAACTGTCGCGGTTCTCAGCTTTACCAAGAAAGATACAATACTTGGGACATAAGCATAAGATGATACCTGTTAATGTATTGATTAACCTACTGGATCCTCAAACAATACAGCCATACGTTAAACATAAAAACAATTTCTGATTAGCCATATCCCATATAAAGTTCCAACAGGCATTGTTGTCTAACCTTATTCATCAATCATTCATTGATTCATACTGGATGGGAAGTTTCAAGATGTACTGAAAACTTTTAAGTTAATCCATCTACCACCAACCAGTTTCTCAAGTTCAGTGTTCAGCAAGAACTTACATTATGAATTTGATGTCATTCGAAAGAGTAGCAGCAGAGAGTAGTACAAGTTTTGTTAGGATATAAGGGGAAGAGGAGTTTGTAATATTAGTTAGTCAGGTGAGTTAAACAAGAAAAAATATGGGGGAAAACAACATTCTAAGGGTTTCCTTCTTCTCAAAAGGATTTCTCTTTTCGGTAAACAGCAAAAGCTCAATCTACACATAATGAATCTATTATGTTGTTTTGCTATTGCTGGAACCACAAGGGAATGATTGTGGGTACTCTCTGTATTATGCAGGCTTGAGCTTGACCCATTAAATTCAAAAATGAGCTTGGTTTAGGGTTTACCCTTCACATTTTAGGATTTACTATTCATACTTACCTTCTTGATGAATCCAATAGCTCATACCCATTTGGGCTTGGCCCATTAAGTCAATAATCAGACCCACTTTGCAGAATGTCATGTTCTAATATATTCATCATCGGGACATGCTAGGTGCACCCAGCAACATTGCTGGTGCACCCAGGTACATAGGTGAATGGGCAAAATTGCCCTTGTATTAAAAAAATAATTCCTTCTTTCGGAAGAAGGTTCTTCCGGTAGAACAATTTATTCTATCAGAAGAACCTTCTTCTGGAGAAGTTACCGGAAGAAGTTCTTCTGGTAACTTCTCCGGAAGAAGGTTCTTTCGGTAGAACAAATTGTTCATCCGGAAGAACCTTCTTCCGGAAGAAGGTTCTTCCGGAAAGCTTCCGGAAAAAGGTTCTTCCGGTAGAACACAAATTGTTCTTCCGGAAGAAGGTTCTTCCGAAAAGCAATGTTGCTGGGTGCACCTAGCATGTCCCTTCATCATCCCCTATCCATTCACTACACCCTTTTCTCAAGAACATTTTTTATGTTCTCAGATTTATGACCAATTCAAGAACATAAAAAAAGTTCTTGAGAATGAGAATCACTATTTCATCAAACTTGAAGCATTTGTTTGATCTCTTCAATTCCCTCAACCATCATTTCTGAGACCTGATAACTGCTTTTTCTGACCCCTTCTTGAGAAATTCCACTAAAGATTCAAGGGATATGATGATTCTTGACTTGATGACCTCCATCCATAGGATTGTTTTCCTTCTACCCAAAATTAGGATCCGACAAGTAGGAGCAAATGTTATAAATCAAAATACTAATCTTATTGAGTGACATTGACAGCAAATAGGAGAAAAGATACTTCTCTTCTAACCAAGGGTTTTTCCTTTCACAAGGATTTCTTCTTTCACAGATAGCAAAAACTCAGTCTCAAATTGACATAAAAAAATAAAAATAGAATGCCTCCTTCCCCCATACATTCTCCAAGTTATCCAAGTATCCAACTCACAAAACCCCTAACTAGCTAGCAAGTACCAGTATTGTAAACTCCACTTCCCCTTACATCCTTATAAAGTTTCTAGCTAGATAATACAAATAAAAGAAAGAGTAAATACAATATCCAAGACTTTAATTTTCAACAACTAAATGTTCCAATAATATCATGGACCATAATGCTCTTAGCTTAGGCCTCACACCAATCCTTCGGTGCTTTTGCATAATGTAAACTGAAAATGCATACAACTACAACAACCAAGCCTTTTACCATTAAGTGAAGTCAACTTACATGAATCAAACAACGCCGTAATATTTTGTTGTAAATCATGTCTACAGACAAAATATTAATCATTCAAGTCCTTAATTGTTCCACTTATAGTTTTCTTAGTCTTCCTTTGCCTTTAAGGATTGGATTACCCTCTATTTAATCAACTCTCCTTATTGAGCATTGTTGTTAAATGGCAATGCCAGTGGCCACTATGACGGAATGGCATGGCAGCAATTTTACCAACCACTATAGGTAATTGTGGAAGGAGGCCCACTATGGCGGTACCATTGGCTGCCATGGCATGTTTATATGGCAGAATATGGACCTTCCGCCATCCGTCATTGATAACACAGGAGACTTCTACATGTCTTCTCCACACATACTCAAATCACATAAGGCAAGATTCTACCATTGTCGAATGCACTTTTGAAAACCTATTCCAACTAAGTAAATGCAGGGACTGACCAAGAAGTGAATTAAAGGGGGGCTGGAATTTTTTTATACAATTATTTAAAAATCTATGTTTAAATAAATAATAAGTTTAACAATATTTATTATTTTTATGTGCAAAACTAGATACATGATCTACTACAAGAAGAAAATTAAGCATATATCAACTTTCCTACAGTAAGAATGCTAGATATAAAGTAACAGAAACAACAAGGAAAAAATACCAGAAACAGTACTGAATCATAATTTTACAACCTACCATGCATTATATGATCTTCAACTATATAATTTCTGCAACCCAATGACAGAAATCATTCAAACAGACTCTAAAACCAAAATGGAGGAAACCAACAAGGGTATCCCTTATCGTTACCTTCTGACAGGAATATAGCCTGATGCACAACAACATTGCAACTGAATCAATGAACATGAAACAAGCCAACTTTGAACAAAAATCATTTCTATTAAATATTAAAACCTCTTTACTGACAATTGTAGATAGGCAAGGTGGGAGATGCAAAATTTTCACTCTGTTCAGAACTTAAAACATTATCCTCTAACTCTATATATTAGCCCGCTCAGTCAACAAATGCATTGACTCTATCTTTCGCAGGTGCAAATAGAATCCAAAGAATTAATAATTCCTAATGATATTGATAAGCCAGAAATGTGTAAGCTTTACAATTAAAGCTGAAAAAAGAAACCTACACCGAATTGAATATATAATTTCATATAGGAAAGCTCAGAAAACGTCCAAACCATACAAGACACCAGCGTACTGAACAAGCCCATCAGCCTTGCCAAAGTAAATCTCTCTGATATTCTGAAAAGCGTGCAGAGTGAGCAAACTATCAGAACCAGCCTGATGACTTTTCCCTAAGACGCGCTCCACCTTCAGCGACTGACAAACTCGGTTCAATCCACCATGCAGGTTTGAGCAAAACCTCATCAAATGCTTCACATCAAAGACTCTGTCTCCGAAAAACACCCTCACTAGACGGAGAAACTCTCTTAATTCCTCTGGCAATGCGCGATGCGTCAACAATTTCACCAAATATCCGAAATCGTACGCGCTGTGAAAAGTCACCCAGCTAACGGCGTTGTCGCATACCAGACCGGACGACATCATCAGTTCTGCGAACCGGAACGAGTCGATCCCAAAGTCGCGATTCTTCTCGAAATCGATGCCCTGGCGACGCAGCAACTCGACAGAGTCGTGGGCGTGGGCGTCACGCACGACGTCGAAATCTCTGAAGTTGAATTCCCAGATGAAGGCGTTGGAGGTGCCGAGGGTGGGAAGGTTTCCCGCGTTGTCGGAGAGGGTGAGGCCGATCTGGATCAGGTGGAGGCGATCCACGTTGGCTTTGAGCACGGCGTAGTGCGCGGCGGGTTGGCGATGGCGGAAGGAGGGGTCGCAAGCATCGGGGCGCACGACGACGCCGGGGAACTCGGTGTCCATCGAGATGAGAGGGAAGGAGTCGATGACAGATCGGATTAAGTCGAACTCCGATTCCAGATTGGAGGACCACACTGATCGAGTGAGGATGGATCCATGGGATTGGGCCATGGCTTTTAGGATTTTGAAGTTCGATCACTTTGGTTGATTTACGAGGCCACGATTTAGGGTTTGAAGAGAAGAAGAAGAAAAAGATTCGCAGGTGAAGAGAAAACGCCACTGCAATGGACAACTTTTTATAAACACGGTGAGGGGAAGGTTCTTTCTTCTCGTTCGTCCTTTTTTTTTTTTTTTTTTGCTTTTCTTTTGTGATAACGATGAAAAAGAATAACACGAATACAGGAATAAATGAATAATTGCCAATTGATATGGACTTGTAAAGCAAGTTAGGTTAAAAATTGTTTTTTTTTTTTAATGATTCATTGATATGGATTATCTCAATGATACTACTAGCTGAATATATTTTTTTTAGCAAACTAGTTATCTCCTTTTTTTAAGGCAACCAATTAAAAGGTACATTCGGGATTTCAATAAATTTTGAAAGATTTTTGTATGAAATTTGTTGATATTTAATTAATATTTTTTTACTTTTCATAAGATTTTCAATATTCAATTAGGACACGAAGATTTTAATATTTTTAAAAATTGATGAAATTTTTAAAATTTTATAAATTTAAAAGATCATTTTAAAAATTTTGTGAATTCATGTTATAAATCCAAATCATAAAACCCAAATCTGAGGAATCTTTTTAAAAAAAATCTTAAACATCATTACATTTCTCTAGTTTTTTAAAATTTACAAGATTTTTTATTCTAAAAAAGTATTTTAAAATCCTAATCCAATAAGCTTATTAAATTATAATTAGCAAAAAAAATATAGTTATCTTCCAAAGATAGTAAGTAATTAAGTAGTCAAATCTTGCAGATTCTATAAATTATTAAGGTTATATTCCACATGATATTTAAGTTAATTATTAATTTTTTTATTATCTGAAAAACTTGTTTGGTTATTAAGTAAATAAGTTTTTTAGTTTATATTGTTTCTTGAAACACTGCTCCAAGGCTATGTTTCGTAAAATTAACTAAAAAACTAGCTGAAAGTTTATGTTTAGTAAAATTAAGTCTTAAAAGAGTAAAATGAAAAAATCATAATCTATTTAGAAGAGTAACTAAGAATTTGGATAAATATATTGAGGATAAAAATGAGAAAAAAATATAAAAAATTAAAAGCTATCGTTTTAAAAAACGTTATTTCAAATAACGTTAGAAGCTACTAAGAAACTACTAAAATAAGTTTATTTACGAAATAATCAAATAAATTTTTCAGCTAGTAAAAAATATCTGAAATGTCATACCGAACGTAGTCCAAATAATATTTCAAAAAATGTTAAAAACTATTAATAAGCTATTAAAAAAAATTTGTTTACGGAACAATCAAATAAATTTTTTAACTAGTAAAAAAAATTAGAAACTAACTTAAATGCCTTATCGAACATCGCCAAAGTAATATTTTTTAAAATGCTAATTTTTGGTTGTTTTTTGTTTTATTTTTCATTTTTATCCTCAATATATTTGCTCAATTTCTTTATTACATTTTTTAAATAAATTATAATTTTATTATTTTATGTCATTTTATATTTTTCAGCTACTTTAACAATTAATTTTATCAAACCCTTGTAATTTAATAAGTAATTTTTCAATTTTTATCTTTTAACTACCTGCTAACTTTTCATTAAGTTTTGCCTAACATAACCTAAATTGTAGTATAATTTTTCAATCACTTATGCCATTAACTTTTGCCTAGGTCATATCTAAGGTGGAGACAGCATCAGCTAGTTCGACGTTGACACCCCACCCTTCCTTGTTACTTGTTAGTTCAATTGTTATTAGCACATGAAATAAAAAACACAGGAATGAATGAAGGTGAACCATTTGGAAACCGCAATCTAGTTAACAGAGAAGAGAAATAACAGCTGCATCATCATGTAATTGAGGTCCTGAATTTTTTCGTTGAAGATCGCGGCAATTTTTTTTTTCAATTTATCCTATTGTAAAGAGATTCATAAATAGAAATGTTTAAAAAACAGTTATATTATTCCTACACATACTTTCTAGAACATTTTTTTATAATTTACTTTTTATTTCTCTCTATCATATCCAATTCAGCAAAATTTATAAAGCTACATCTTAAAAGGGGGTCCATATTACTTTGAAACACGATTTCCCCATGATAGCAGCAGTTCACAAGGCTTCAGGTTGCTCCAGCAATATAAAATTATAAATTATGATAACCGTGCTCGGAACTGAAGAGGGTTCCCAATTAAAATTGGCAATAATTTTCTTCAAACATACTACTGGTTTTGATAAAGGTGCTGATCCAAGAAATCACGGGAATAATATTAAGCTCTCAATCAATACCAAAACTGGATAATGTGAGAACCCCAAATCCACAGAGAGAGAATCACGTTGACGTTTAAAAACATAACATATGCACCAACTGAAAACATCCAAACAGCATTTGTCACTTTTTTATATAGCCTCCCGCTAAATTAAAAGTCAGAAAGCAAGTGAATCAAGAAAGAAGCAAGATCAAAACGGGAAGAACTGTTATAATAAGAAAAGAACGCTACTTTAAGAGTTGCTTTCAATATTTAGGACCAATCAGAGAGCATCCCTTCAACAAAGTTGACAATGTATTGCAACAAAACTCTATGGAGGTAAAGATGAAGCTCTTTCGAGCATTCCCCAGTATGTTCTTGAATTTAGAAGGATCCAGAGTATTACATACTATATATTGCATACTGCAAATGCAATATGATCCAATATCAGTGTGATCTTGGACACTAATAGTGAGTACCTTCAGGAGGTTGGACAAGCTTGCGGTTATGTGAAGCCGCCATTTCCTTCTTCAGCTGGGTCAGTATATCTTCCATGGTAAACCTCTGTTGCCAATTTGCAAGAAGACCAAATTTCTTTGATTCAACCTGTTTCAATTGCAAATCCATAAATCTAAGGAATTTATTATCAAGTTTGTAACATGGACTAACGATAGGAGTATAGGACTTGGGATGAAAACATAGATTTGTGTATTGGGAAAACTAGTTCCTGAATACAAAGGATGACCTGTGAAAATACATAACAATATTGACAACTACAAGAAAGAAATGATCTGAAGAAAGATAGGAAGGGGTTCCAAGTGCCAAAGCACTCAATTGTTGCCTAACCTCTCTCAACCCTTTGCTCCCATTCTCCCCAAACAATAATCAGTGTCCCATGTTCAGGTGCAGATCCCTACTTCCTCCATCTCCCCAAACTTTCCAATTGCCTAACTGTCTCCCTTATTTCTCCTTGAGTATAAAAGTGACCCAACCACATTCCTGGGCCCATTCAAGTTCAACCCATGCTTACTCTTCCAAAGTTCCAAATTTCTAGTACACTTGGAATAAGGATGTATCAACCAAGTTTTATGTTATGACTAAGAAAAGTAGCATGGTAATGGCATGTAGATCAAGCAACCAGTATTTTTTTTCATCAGGGCATGATGAAATCAACACATACATAAGAAATGATAGTAACATACTCTTTCTCTCATTAGTCAAAATTTATAGGAAATGACAATTTTGTGGGTCGCATGTCTTATTTAATTAACCTCTCTTGATTTTGTAGTTTTTAATAAATTTTAACCAACAAGAAAGAGTGTATCAACCAAGTTTTCAATAAATTTTACCTAATGAGAAAGAGTTCCTCAAACTCCTCTACATATTATTCCCTTCTTAGAGTCCAAATCACTCCCTTAGATTTTGGGTTTGAGCCTAACTCCATTCCAAAAATTAGCTCATGAGGTTATATACACTATTTTGGCATATCACTAATCAATGTGTGATCTCCAACACACACTCCTCACATCGAGACTGGGCAATGTGAAGTTTGCAAGATTACAAGTGACTTGATAGATCATTAGATCCAACAACAATCACTAGGATAGACTACAATACTATCATAGAATTTGAGTTTGAACCAAACTCATCTTCAAAAGTTAGCTCATGGGGGTGAGAGTCACTCCCTACTTATATACACTATTTAGGCCACATTACTAGTCAAAGTGAGATTCTTAACACACTTTTGAATACATCTCGTATTTATTCCCAACTTCAATTGAGAAATCAAAATGAAAAACACAGCAGTTAGCATTGTGTATACCCCCTCCCACCACAGCACCATTGCATTGAAGCACGTAAAAAGCTAAGAGCATGTGAAAAACTATGAACTGTACCACTCCAGTTTCATGATTAACACAAGTCATATTGATCCGTGAATGAAACCGGACGCTCGGGGGCTTTTCAGGGTAGTCTTTATCACAAAACAGCTTCAATTGATAAATTCTTCCTTCATGTACAGTCTGGTAGAAAAACAGAAAAAGCACAATTACTGAACCTGCAAATAGCCTGATATTCATGCAGGATATAAAAATACAAATACATTATCTGGAAAAGAGATAATAAGCCTAAACTTTCCATTTTAAGTAGAGCAATTCATACTTCAGAGTTCATATTTTTTCAAAAACGGTGCAAAGATTCAGCAGACTACTGGAAGGGCATAAAAGAGCCAAAATCACTTCCATTATTATAAATTTATAACCACAATATAAATTACAGAAGGATACTAACATTTCCAATTATATTTTTAATAGCTGTCAATATTATGCCCAGTAAAGTTGTAGAATAATATAGGTGCACATGTATAAATATATGGAAGTTTGTGCTATGTTATATAACTTAATTCTTAAAACTGATCTGTCTGGACATGAACTTGAAACTATGCTGGTGTACATACACTGAGACACAGAAGTTTGTTTAAGGACTAACATGCTCAGTTGCTATTACCCGGAAAGTAAGAACTTCATTTTAGAATGCACAAGTTCCATTGCTACATGAAAATTCACTAGTACAAATAAAATACAGCTCATTTAACATGCACATATTTGAAGAAAAAAAAATCAAGGCAGTGTTAGATAAATATTTACATTATAGGGACCAATAATGGTTCCAGTCCAAGAGCGCATGTAAATGTCATCACCATCATCCATTCCATAACTAACTGTGCCATCTCCTATTCCTTTTTCTCCCTTCTCAAGCTCCTCCAGCAATCTGAAGTTCCTTGGAACTGCATTAAAGTGCAATTGCCTTACTACACACTCATACTGACATTGTATCTTCAATAAATATCAAGAATGGCTACATATATAATCCTTCCACCATATTTTAGTCATGATATTAGGAGTTAGGAGAGATAAAGAAAAATTAGTCAGCAATAGTTAGAGTGGTTAGTTAAAGGGGTTAATTACTTAATTTTATATAAATAAGAGGATGTAAGGGAAGGGGAATCATTCTATTGGGTATCAAAAGTAAACATGAGCTCTGTGTGAAAGGGGAAACCGTAAAAGGAAATATTTCTCTCTTTAGTTCTGTATAATTCATTCAATCAATTAAATACAGTATTTCTTTTCTTTTCCCATATCTATTCAAGGTTCATAGCACACAACTTTACAGAAATGAACATTGCCAGAGCCAGCAAAAGTATTCCATATTACTTCATCCAGTAGATGGCATGGCACATTTATTTGTTCACGGAGCATCTTCATGCATGAGCAACACCAAAGAATATAATAAATAGTTGGCTTATAACTTCATAATTTTAAGATATTTTTGTAGCTTCTGTTTATAGGCAGTATGCTATGTCAGATTTATGCTGCTACTACTTTGTATCATATTTGTAAGTCCCAAAGGCTACGATTGGGTTAGGAGTAAGTTGCGCCTGGGAATCTGGTAATTATAATTCGAATTCCCTAAGAAGGGAGAGATGTAATTTGAAAGGTCTTAGCTTACATTTCAAAAGGTAAAACCAAGCCTTTGAAAGTCTGAACTTTTACTTGAATATTAAACCTAGAATTATCAAAAAGAATCTTTCCTCTTTCATGGTTTGTCATATGATAACCATGCTTAGGAACAAAAATGTGTGTTATGAAATTATGGAGAACACGCTTACCCACCCACATGTTGGCTTAAGCTTCAATACATTAAGAAATAGCAGAGGACATAGCTAAAACAGAAGAAAAAAAATGGTACCAAACAGAGACTATTAAGCCAACTCACCTGGGCTCTCATATTTAAACAACAGTAGAAATGAAATATGAATTTCAAAGAAGCATGCAATACGATGATAAACACACGTGAAAACAAGGCAAAGTGGTTTAGATTATAATTAGGGTATTAAAAAAAACCCACCACGCCGTTTCCATCATCAAAGTCACAACAAAAAATTAACCACAATAAAATTAAGCAAATAAGCAATATTTAATCTCATCGGCTGCTATAGATCAAGAAAACAAGTAACTAACAGGAAATTGTGCATGATTTTCGGTTTTTGAAAAAAAAAATTATAGAAGAGGAGGGTGATAGGTGAGATACTAACCCACGACACTGGATCCTGAAGAACCAAGCGTCATGGATGAAGAAGTGTTGTGGATCTGATCAAAGTATCGAAATTCGAAAGAGGGGAATCTGTGTGTGTGTACAAAAATTAATGTCGGGATAACGAAGAAAAAGAAAATAGACGCAACAGCGATTTGGTCTAATAGGGAAGGGTAATTCCGTAATCACACACGTTCTCTCGGTCGTCGGTCGACGCTTCTCTATGAGGACCAAACGCACCGTATTTGTCCTTCCTGTGAAAAAAAAAAAAGAAAGAAGAATGCTTTAAATTTTAAGCTTAAATAGTCGATTTTTTCCGTAAATGTGTAATTTGTTTACAAATGTGTCCTTGAAAAATAAAAATATAAAATTTAGTTTTAGGAAGTGTAAATAGTGTGACAAATATATCTGAGTGTAACTTCCATCTAATAAAATATATTACATGATACATAGGGACAAATTTGTCACTGAATCAACCAATTTGAACATCACTAATGTCCGAGCATATTTCTCATGTAATCTTTTGTTGACTTTTCGTCTCACATTTCACTCGCAAATGCGTCCTTGACAAATAAAAATATAAAATTTAGTCTCCAAAAGTGTAAAAATTGCGATAAATATATACAAACGTTAATAGTAGATTATGACTAATTATTATAATTTAAAAAAAATTATAATGACTGCGACAATTTTTTTTAACAAATTCTTAAATTAAATTGAGTCTAAAAGAAAAAGGAATACTCGTTTTATAAACTATAAATAATTTTTTTACACTCTCATGTTTAATAAAAGGTTCAAGAAAAAAAATGTTTATTGTAAAGCATTATAGTTAAATTAGATCCATGAATAATTTTTAGAAAAAACTACCATTGTAATCACACTTTTAATTTGTAAAAAACACTCACCTCCTTTGAAATGATTTTTTTTAAGGTTGTGATTTTTTAAATGATAAGTCAATAAAAAATAATTGTGTATGATTTTAAAAAAAAAAATCAACAAACTTTTATTATAATTTGTAATTTGATGTCATTGTATATACTAATAAACATTTGTATTTTATTATAAAAAAACTATAAAAAAATAATTAAATAAATAGTATTTGATTAAACATAAATAATGATTTTCTTATTGTTTTATATTAAAAAATATATATTTGTTTGTCTGTGATAGCATTTATTCAAGAGTTAACAATCAAATGATTCATTTTTTTTGTAATTGAAAAAAAGTAAGAAAAACTTGTCAAAGCAATAAAAATTCACTTTTATTGGTAATATTTTATGAATGTTTCAACCATTGATGAAACTTAAAAATTATATAATGGAAACACACTTACCGGTGTAATATAGTTCTTCCAAAATTTTGTTCCAATCATTATAAATTTTTTAAAATTATAATAATTAGTCACAATCTATTATGAACGTTCAAATATATTTGTCACATTTTTTATACTTTTACAGATTAAATTTTACATTTTTTATCTTTCAGAGACCCATTTGTCAGCGAAGTGGAAAGACAATAAGTAAAAAAAAAAATATATGACAAATATCTCTATATGTTGACAATTATAGATGACCACATTTATAATCATTTCAGTGACAAATTCGTTCCTTTATGTCGCGTAAGTTATTTTATTAACGTGACGAATTGAAGTTAAGGGTCGAATATATTTATCGCACTCTTTACACTTTTGGATACTAAAATTTTATATTTTCATCGTTTAGAAATATATTTATTAGCAAATTATTTAAAAATAAAAATGATTATTTACCCTAATTTTAATTATGGATCTAATCCGGTACATGTTTCTTTTATTTCCAGCCGAGCATGATAGAGGATAAGACTCAGTTTTGATATAATTACATATTTAATGTTCAAATTTGATATTACTGATTAAGTTGAACAATTCTATGTCAGCCTACTTGTGGGGTAATTTTCATTTTTTATTCCTTACACTTAAGAAATTACTTACTTCTTTGTATATATATTTTTTGATTCATTTTAGTGAGATTAAAACACACTAAGAAAAATTGGTAAGAAAAATATAAAAAAATGTAAATGTTGTATTAGTATAAGAACTAAATAAATAATTAAATAAAAAATTGACAATTTTCCCCTTAAAAAATGTCATACTTTTTAATTTCTTTAAAGAGTATTAGGTTAGATTTTCTGATGTTTGGGATAAAATAAAAAAATTGTTAAATTTTCTTAATTTAATTAAATTGAAAAGGTAATTATATATTTTCACTTTAAACCAAATGGTAAATAATTTGGTGACAAAAAACATCATGAAACAAATTATGTAAAAGTGAAATTATGGAGATAAAATGTAATTAATATTTTTTATAATTTATGATTAAACTAAGACTTTAATGTCATTGTATATATAATTAAAAAGTAAATAATAGATTATAGATGATCCTTTCATATTTTAGTTTCCTAAACATAAAATTCAGTTTACAATAACACGTGCCTTTGGAGTTAGTTAAATACTTTAATGGGTGTTTTGTGTTGCATGTTCTTTTGCCGGATTCAAACCTGTTACCTTATGGAATTGTCCTTATGACCATTACCACAGGACCAAGACTTCTTGTTTGGAGTTAGTTAAATGTTAATAGGTTTTAATTTATTTTATTTGGTTAGAAATTTCGGGTGTATCTCATTGGATTGGTCAAAAATCAATCTCACTTATAATACATAATACGTTATTATCTATAGTCCAATAAAATTTTATATATGAAATAAATTAATATATTTTTGGAATTAGTTAAATGTTAATGGGTTTTAAGTTGAATACATAAACTTTTTCATAGATACTTCTAGAAAAAAAATTAAATATTTTTTCATAAATTAAAATCAATTTATGCCAAAGTTAATTTTTATAAGCTCTCTTATATTAATTTTTCCAAAAACATATATATATATATATATATAACAAAGCTTATTTTTAGCTCATAAATAAATTTCAATTTATGAACAAATTTAATTTGTTTTTTTTATTTTCTTTTCTTATAAGTCTTTTTCATCATATATTGAATAGACTCCACTCACCTCTATTTTAATTTTAGGAAAATAACACCATCAAATTTAGTATTTTTGTTTAATTTAATTTGATGTGTATAATTCATTTGACAATACACACTAAGTGTAACACATAGAAATTGAGTTTAATCCCCACAAAATATAATATTGAAAAGAGATAATAAACTTTAAGTGAGGCTAAATTTCAACCAAAGATTAATCTTATAATTATTTCTAAGGACAAATACTTATGGGTATTGGATGTCAATATAGATCCTATGGTTCTAATTAGGGTGATTATCAAATAAGAAGAAAAAATAAACTTTAAGATGGGTTATGTATTCATGTCAAAAAACAAAAAGAAGGTTATGTGTTACAAAATAAAATTTCACTAACAAAATAGACTTTATATATTAAAAGTTACAAACGGCATAAATGTAAAAGATCTTTATCATGCAGTAAAAAAAATATATAATCAGCAAACATATATATTATTACTCTATAATTATGTTAATTTAATCAATAATTTTGAATTTTAGTTCAACGTATCTCATGTGAAACATACATATAGTTTGTATACTAAAAAGATTGAAAAAATCATTTATAATTTGTCATAAAAATTAGAAAAAATTAGAGTCTTGCTAAATTTTTTTTTTTAACGTTCCATTTTTTTAAGTTTTAGTATACCCTCTAAAACTTCATCTCAATAATTTTCTTCGTTAACGATTCTTTTATGTCATTAATGATAAATAAAGTGTAGTAAATGTCATTAATCGTAAGTTAGTAAACAAAATTGTCACAAGCTTATTGGTTTAGAGTTGGACAAATAAGTTTTGGTTTGTAAGTCAGATCTTAAAACCACCGCAACTAATGTGAGTCTGTGTCTAAAATTTGTTCAACCATTTAGGTGGAATTTTATACGAGGGAAATTTTTTGTTTTTCAGAAAATTAAGTTGACAATTTTATTTGGAAAAATAAATTTGGAAATGTTTATTTTAAAAATAAAATTCTTATAAAAATAACGTTTTCCGAAAAAAATTTAGTTACGTTTCTATAAAATTATTTTTATTCTCTAAAAAAATATCTTCCATCGAAGTAACCATATTTTAAGAATTATGGACCTAATTGAAATAACAAAGGGTAAAATTGACTTGGTTTTAAAAATTATAAGATAAACCTTAAATTAATAGTAAGACAAAATCGAATAAAATAAATAAATAGTGGGGAAAATTAATTAAAAAAAATAAAAAGGATTACAGGCTGCTCTGCAATCCAGTTTACAAGCCTATGGAGCAGATATGGGCCCCAAAAATAGTAAGCTGGTCTATATATAGGCTTATGCAGATTGGGTCTATGGAAACTAGACTTATTCAGACTAATATATATACCTAATTCTATTTGTATTCTCATTTATAAGCGAAAAAAGTAGGTTGGTGTTTTTAAGTGTGCCACAATTTGCATGGTGACCTTAATTTCGAATGGTAGTGAGTAGTGACAATGCTATTATTCTTGCTTGATATAGATGTAATTATGTAAATCATGATGCTAAGATTTTTATTATTCATGTGACAAATGACCATTTTCTGCAAAAATAGAACCCGTTATAAATTATTTGTCATGTGATCCATATTGAATGTAACTAAAATTTTCATTTTATTTTTCCTAGGAAGACACCTCAATTTAGTAAATCTCTATCTCTATCATTTTTTATTTATATTGACCGACTTAAAATAAATTCTTATAAAAATTTATCATGACTTATTTAAAGTTTGAATTTGATTTATATAATTAACCTCTTTTTATGTGTCGAGTAAAATATCATAAGTGTTTTTAAACTCATTAGGTCAAAAAAAAAAAACCAAACATAATTTTTTCAACTAAATAGATTATTTTTTATATATAAACATTGAGAAATTTTATATCATTGCATCAATTATATAAGTTACAGATATATTTTAAGTTTGATATGTCTTTTTAAACATTTGGGGACGATTAAAATCAACTTGACCTTGCCCTTCTTAAGTTGAGAAAATTCAAACAATTAAAGTCAAGCCACACAGGTATCCATGAGATTACAAGTTCGAATTTAATTTTAATCTTACGAAAAGTGAAGTATTGTTTGATTGTTTGTTTATTTTTTAAATTTAAAGACTAATACGAAGGTCGTGATATTTTTAAAAACTAATATGCTGATTTTATTTTTTTATTGTATCAAGTTCAACATTGAAATGTACTGAGACAAAATACCTTAACTAATGCAAGGCTTGATATTCATTGTTTTTGACAATTCATTTTATTGTGAACTAACATTTTGCCGGAAAGTTAATTTCCATTTATAATGACTCGGTTCATTTCATTAATTACCTATTTTAGAAAGGGATCAAAACAAGTTAAAGAAAAGGCAAAGACCATTGGACCAATAGCAAACTCTTATAATTCAAAGACTAACAAATTACTACATTAGTCATTTGATGTTTTTCTTTTTCTTTTTCTTTTTCTTTTTCCGATCACTTGATGAGTATATCAAAAATACAAAATGATTTATATATTTTTTCGTCACTTTAGTTATTTGTAAAGTAAATAATTCTTTGTTTTAATTTAAATTTTTATTTTGTTTTCATCTTTTTAAAATCTAAAATCAATAGTTTTTGTTCCTCCATTATATGATATTGATTAATTATTTGTGTTTAATAAAAAACCACATAGTCATCTAAACTTTGCGTTGCAGGCTTGCTGCACGTTTTTCGTTAGATTTAGATTGTTGACTCTACACGTGTTTGGGAAAACCCCTCTTTCAATAAATTGAAAAGGAGCACTAGCCTCAAATTTTCCGTTCTCTCTTATATTCCCTTTGCTTGGTGTGCGTCTAATTTAGTTTGACATTTCCAAGTGGATGAGAACATCAAAATAACTTCTCATTGGAATATTTGTATAAATGGGTGTTAGATGCTTGACTTTTGTTCAAATAATTTGTAGGTGGGGTAATTATTGGTTTTGTGGAGGAAAATACACAGTATTAACTTTTGTTTAAGTTTTTATCCTTTTAATTTTAAATAAATTAATAGTGATATTGATTGTTCACACATTTATTCATAGTGAACATGTTCTATGATTGACAAACAACCATGCCTATTAAGCTTGCGAATAAGATTTGTTCATTATGGTTCTTTGTATATAATCAATAACAAATTCTTTTGATATAACATCTCACTCATAGATCCTCTTGAGTAGCACCAACATCAATATGATAGTGAGGTCGACAATCTCATCGGCCAACACATCGTGCATGGTAGTGAGACGAATTCGCTTATTAGAAAAAATCAATTCCTTAAATAAATATTAATACCTCATGATATTAGTATCTAATTATAAATAAAGAGATTGTAAATTCACCAAAAACTAAACACATTGTTCGAGATATAAGATAACTCACTTTAAATATTAGTAATATTTTATCCATTTTTTTTACTACAATGATAATAAATTGTACTTAAGATAAATGATAATGAATAATGATCAATAATTACTTATTATCGAACATACTTACATAAAATTAGATGATTAAATCGATCTTATGTTGTGCTCAACCCACCATTTTTGTTATATTGTGCTCAATAATTACTTATTTAAGTATTTTGTGTGGTTTCTCTCCCTCTCATTTTCGTTTTCATTTCTCCTCCTCTCAAAACCCTTTCTCTTCTTGCATACCACCAAACATGTCCCATAAAAATGATGATTTCAGATTCATTCACCGTTGGATAGTCGTGAAATTTAAATACCAAGTTCGCAACTCAATTCTGAGTATTCTCACCGTTGAGAATTACGAAAAGATGTCGGAGTTGAGAGAAATACCCTTTGCATCGTAGTTTTTTCTTTTTCCGCAAAAATCCAAAACTATCTCAGTAAAACTATGATCCCGGATTCGTTAA
This sequence comes from Glycine max, assembly GCF_000004515.6. Lineage (NCBI taxonomy): Eukaryota > Viridiplantae > Streptophyta > Magnoliopsida > Fabales > Fabaceae > Glycine > Glycine max. The sequence goes on along the minus strand of NC_038255.2, from coordinate 46,000,350 downwards.
CCATTGGATTGTTGTGATTCATTTTTGCATGTTTTCACCGTTGGGATTTGCAAAATAATACCTGTCGAGGGGGAAAGATGCATCGCACGTAGGACATGGAATGAAGGCTTCAATCCCTTCTTCTTCTTTCTAACGTTTGGGAACCCTATTAGAGCGCAGTCAGAGGAACTTGAGGAATCTCAGGAAACCGCTAGAGATGTCGCTATTGGTGTCACAATACACACGTGAGCCCACTTAGAGGTAAGGGATGAGTTAATCACAATTGGAGATTAGTGAGAACATGTGTAAGGATCCTTAGAGTATAAATTGGAATGGGTTTTGGGGTGTTTCCGTTTTTTTTTTTATCCTTATAATTATAACTGTGAATTATATATGTTTGATGAACCAGTTGATGTCCCATGAGAAATTGTTGTGAAATTGATGTGTTCTTGTATTGAGTGTGAACCTTTAAAAAAATTGAACTCTTTTTATTGACGTGAATTATATTCTAAATAATATTATTCAATGACTTATTTTATACAAATTATTATCTTATTCTAATTTTTTCCACAACGATGATCAACATGTTATGTGTATATATTTATTGTAATACTAAAATAATAAATTAAAGAAAGTTGTAAGGTTAATGCCTAGTGGTAGGCATGATATTTGATTGTGAATAAATGTGTGTGTTTAACACTTATGTGACAATAATTATGTTGTGAGCTATGAATTATACAATAACTCGACCAGTGTTGATATTGAGAAAATGTTTATGCGCAATGTTAAAGAGAAAGTGTAGGTTTCCTATTTAGGAACCAATGTTAAATTGTAGCACAATGTGTTGAACGTGTTTAAAACACGAGTGTGAGGTCGTGAGTATTGTATAATTCATGAACAGTGTCTATAAATTGAATTTGTGATGAATTGTGGAATAACATGTTGCTTTGAGATTATAATATTGCTATTGAGATGGAGTATAAGTGCAAAGTTGAATATGTATTCATCTGTTATATACATGTAAACATGTGATGGTGAATTGTGACATTATGAGATGTGAAATTGTGAACAAGTTTTAGTTGTGAATAAGTGTGTGGTTAACACTTAATGTGATATTACTTGTGTTGTGAGCTGTGAATTATACAATAACCCGACCAGTGTTGTCTTAAGAAAAGTATTAATGCGCAGTGTTAAAGAAAAAATGTAGGTTTCCTATTTAGGAACCAGTGTTAAAGATAAAGTGTAGATTTCCTATTTAGGAATCAATGCTAAATTGTAGCGCAATATGTTAAACGTGTTTAAAACACAAGTGTGAGGTCGTGAGTATTGTATAATTCATGAGCAGTGTCTGCATGCAAAAAAATTATTTTAGGGGTTGGACCTGAATCAGGAGGGAGAGGTCCTGATAAACTCTTCGGAGTGTAGGCCTTGGGGGTAAATACACCCGGTTTGAGTACTCCTTTAAGCATGTGCCGATCCCACATGGTTGGAGGATTCTCGCACTGACTAGTCTCCCTATGATTTTACTTAGTGAGAGTAATCTGACATACCCATATTGTGGTGTGACTTGTTATGTACTCCTAAGCGCCTCAGGATGGTTTTTCACTGACATGATACCACATTGCATATAGGCTTGAGTCTTAGCATAACTGTTACATATGCTTGCTAATTGTTCATTATGAAATTGATGTGTTATTATGTCTTGATTGGAGTGTGAGATTCATGTGTAATGTGTTTGATGATTGAAAAGTGAATTTTAAATGACAAAGTGGTGAAATTACATGAGTTATGTTTAAGTAAGTTATATCTCATTTATATGATGTGTATTTCTAGTTGTCTTGTTTCTCTATTAGTTAGGCATGTGATAACTCACTCCCTGTGTGTTGTTTGTGTTTGGATCCTGTGATGATCTTGAACTTTGTGTTCGGGGAAACAGATGACTAGGTGAATTGTTTTAAGGAACTTTGTACTGAAAGACGTCGAGACACAATGTTCTGATAGGATGTAACATTGAGGTATAGGTTTCTATATTAATTGTATGAAGTCTTAGGCGATCTTATTTGAGTCAAGATGACTTTATTATTTATTTGGACAAGTTTGAATATGATGTAAAAAAAGGTAAATATAAGCCTTTTACCATGTTGAAAGGATTTTATTTAAATGTATTTTAAAAACTTTTAATTAATTATGATTTCTCTTCCTTTTATTAGTATATATATGTATGGGATAGAAGGCGTCACCCTTCAAGTCATGGAGAATCACTATCATGTAAAAATGATAAGTACACTCAAATCCAGTGTTTTAGTCTTATATTTTGACTATAATCTATTTAAAATATTAAAGTATTAGTTATAGGTAAATATTAATCAATGTCATTTGATAATTGATTAAAAAATTAAAGAAGAATTTTTTTTATTGACATATGTAAAATTTTTATGTCAATAAATTTTTTACTTTCTATTATAATTTTCATACTAAAACTGTACTTGAGTTATTTAACCAATGTGTTAAATGTAGTGATTAGCTGGACCCTGGGCTATATTGTGTTTTGTAATAGAAACGAGACATGACATGTAATGCACTAATGTCTAATCTCCTTTAAGATAATATAGAATTTACTCAACGTTTTTTATTTTTTCGCTTTAGTTTGTTATTTTTTCCACGTTTTTGATTCTGAGTCTTTGGCTCCTCATTTTGATGACCGATCCCTCTCTGTCCATCAGCTGTGTACGTTGTTCAACTTGCCCTTATTTTATTGATAACACATACAGATACAATTAATTGTGTCATTTCTCACGATGTTCTCACCTGATTTAACCTATAAATTTCACATATTTAAATAATAATGATTCTGAATTTTCTTTTGAAGTTTTCAATCTAATGGTTATAAATTAATATCTTCATTCTTAATTATAAAATCCAATTACTTAATTCATAAATATTAAAAAAAATAATTAATTTAATTAATAACATTAAATTTATCCTAATTTTTTTTATATATATATATATATTTAAAAATATATTACCATTAATGTTTCTCAAAAGATACATATTAATATAACCCTTCTCTTATTTAATCAGAAATATTTTTAATCTAAAAATAATTAATGCATGAAATAATATCAATTGAGTTTTATATAAAAAAATAAATTTAAAAAGTTAGAATGTTATTAATAAGAATTAAGAAAGTCCTATTGATTAATACTCCTACTTTGTCATACCTTCAATGTCAATTTACTAACGAAGCTGACAATAGGAGACTTAATTGGTGCAATTATGGTCTCTGCATATATGTAGGAAAATAGATGCAAACACAAATGGATGCAAAACTGCAGATAGGTGTGAACAAGGAATTTTCGTTGAAAAATAGGTAAGGTGAAATGCAACAAAGATAAAGATCATGAACAAATTAGAAGCTATCGATAAAATAGGTGGAAAAAATAAAATAAAATAGAGCATTTATCATCTGACGTAATATCTCCCACATTATTCTCAACCGTCTCAATTACTCTTGCATTTATGTGATTTAAATGGCCTTAATAGAATGACCTTTTTTTTTCAATGCTCGGAACTACCCAACCCACCCTCCACCATCCCTTGATTCACTCATCCTTTCTCGTCCTAACCCACAACACAACACAACACAATTTTCTTATACTACACGACATACGACTTTCACGCCATTGCTCTCATTATGCTCGTGGACACTTGAAATTTGTAACATGAAAGTTGGAACTATCCCTGTTTTTTTTCTAAAGTCATTATCGCATACAAAACTTTCCATTCACTACTACTACCTTGGATCGTGTCAGGGGATCTGAATGAAATTAGAAAACTGATTTTTCAATCATGATATAAATATTATTATTACTAGCCATTTGATATTAGATACTACTATATCACCAATTTTTAGAAGGCAATCTAAAATTAAGTCAATTAGCCCATTAAACTACTTCAATTAGGTGCCAACCTAATTGAACCTTTTTAACCTCACACACCTTTTTTAATTTTTTTTTCTTCAAGCATGCTGATGTGCACATGAGTGGTTCAACTTCACAAAGTGCAGTAGATGCTGCAGTTAACACCGGTTTGGTGGGCCTTCTTAACTTTCAAACCCATTCCAACTGTTACCAAGTACAGAGGATCTACATTCTGTCATACAATTTTGCTTTTGTTGCATCTATTTTTTTTTTTTATAATTTTTATTGGCCTATATTTACTTTTTATGGTGGCTAACGTTAACAAAATAACAGCATGTGCGGTCCGTTGAATGAAACAGTAACATTAACATAACATCATTGATGTAGAGAATGAAACAGTAACATTAACATAACATCATTGATGTAGAGAAAAGAGAGTCAAGGGAAACTAAGGTTTGATGATTTCACCTTAAATTTCAACAAGCAAACTAAGAGGGCACCTGAGATTATAAGCCCCTATTACACTTTTTTTAACCGCTAAAGAGCGCCCAGCTCCTATATAATAGATACCTAACATTCCCGAATTTCTCAGTAACTTTCTTTCTATGGGTGATTGAAAATAGTGCTATTCACGCTCCACTCTGTCTCTTTCTGTCTCTGCAATCTCTGCATCCCCTGCTTTGACAAAATTGTTGGGAAAGAGGGTAAAAGTGGAGCGCACATAGCACTACTCATAAAAGGGGGGAATAGTTAAAACAGTAAAAAAAAGTAAAAGGAGATTAATTCCTAAGCATTACAAGCTAATATAATATGTCCTACTATTAGGAATAGATGAAAACGGAGCTAGGAACAGAGGAAAACAGAGCTAGAAACAGAGGATCATAACTCTATCAGTCTAACTCCTCCTTATGGTGGGGTTTTTGGTGTCATGGAGAAAATCAAGCAAAACGGTGCTTTTGCATTTGGGGCACTTTGGATCATCCTCAGAGAGCATCACATACATGAGGCAGCGAGGGCAACCCACAAGAACCATGGAAGTGGCTTCAGGGCTGTTAGAGTAACTTTTGTCCTCTTGGTTCAGCTCCGACGACACGCACGAGCTCGGCGGTGACGTCGGCGACGCCGTCGCCGATCGTGTCGGTGACTCCAGTCTCCGATCAGCCCTCGGTGGGGACAGGTTCAGCTTCAAGTCAAGCTTTGGACCACTTTCGTTTCTGCGACTCATGGCTTTCCTCTGTTTTCTACAACCACACAAGAAAAAAAAAAGAATAAATAAGGCATGTAAATATAAATAATAAACAAAAGGGTCTAATCATATGAGCATAGAAAGAAAATTGGAAGAAGAGGGCGAGGGTGGTGGTGATTTTGATCACTCACTTTAAGGTTGGTGGAGGAAGTGTTTTTGGAAGAGAAGTCAGAAAGAGTGGCACCAGCAAAGTGTTGGTGATCTTTGTTGTTGTTGTTGCGAGAATTGGTGGAGGTTCAGGGCCATTTTATATAAGGAAAACGAAGGGAGTGATTTAAGGCTTAATTTAATTGTGAGAGAGAGGTGGAGGGGGGTAGGGTGTAGAGAGAGAAAGAGAGGAGAGAGAAAGGGATTGAATTGAATTGAAGTATTGGGTAGAAGGAGAGTGTAAATTGAGGCCAGGAAATGTATTAATTGTTTGGAAAAATCCCAAGAAGTATGCAGGAAGGGGAAATTTGGAGTAAATATCGCAATTACAAAGTGCAGAAGGAGGGCCTTTCTTCATTCATTGCCTTAAGGGAGGAGAGTCGGTGTTTTAAGACTCTCGGAGCAACACAGCGCAAGAGAAATTTAAAGCTAAACCCCCTTTTTTAAATTTCCAACCCCTCACCAACAAAATTTAATAACACCTAGTAATAAGCCCCATTTTTCTTTTTGTTTAATTAAATCGTTTTGTAGCAATGGAATTTAAAACCAAGTGTGTGTGACTGTGACTGTGTGCAACAGCCATGCCTGAATTTTAAATATTGGGTAGAAGGGGAGTGTATAAATTGAAGCCATTGGGTTGAAGGAGAGAGAAAAAAGAGTGATGGGATTGAATTGAAGTATTGGGTAGAAGGAGATTGTAAATTGAGGCCAGGAAATGTATTAATTGTGTGGAAAAATCCGAAGAAGTATGCAGGAAGGGGAAATTTGGAGTAAATACTGCAATTACAAAGTGCAGAAAGATGGTCTTTCTTCATTCATTGCTTAAGGGATAGTCGGTGTTTTAAGTCTTGGAGCAACAAATCGCAAGAGAAAATCCAACGGCTGTTAAAACTAACCCCCCCTTTATTTAAAAATCCAACCCCTCACCAACAAAATTTAATATGACGTAGTAATTAATTATAAGCCCCATTTTAATTATTAAATCGTAGCAACGAAATTAAAACCAAGTGTAATAGCCATGCCCCAATTTTAAATATTCAACAGTGCCCCCCCGAGAAAAGGAAAGCAAATTAAATGAAATGACAATGTTCAGTGGGATCTCATCTCAATGACAGCACGATACCCTCACAAGCTGAAATGAATACAAAAGCAAGCCTCATAGGAGTAGTTTTTATGTTCGAAGAAAACATACATACGTGTCTACCATTTAGGTCTTTCAGCACCCCTTTATCTAAATATGATATTCACGAAAGAAATAAAAAAAAAAGGATTTTTTTTTTTTTTTTAATTTGGATAGAGGAGGTGTTAGGGAATGATTTTGGTATGGGGTCCTTTCCTTTAAACGTTGTTGTGGGCTTGTGGCTAAGGCTATCGAAGGAAGGACTCATGATTCTTCTACTAGAGAATTTTTCATGCTCTGAGTTCCTGAGGATTTTTCCGTGGACTAAGTTATCTCTTACTACTTTGGAAAGTACAACCTACGTCCATCGTCCAACAGACATTACAGGATCTCGTGGTGTTATTGTCACGGCACCATTGATTCTTCTGAAGACATTATTGTCACCATTAAAACAAAGCAAAAAATGCTTTCATCCATGGACTTGATTCGTGATTTGACAATGCAACGACAGAGGCGGGAAGAGGGCTGTGGAACATTTACTCATGATGCTAGGAGTATACTTTCAAGTTAATTTTTCAATTTGTATACTAATTAAGAACTGGACATTTTAATTCTTAAGATTTACAATTTTTTAAGCTTAAATTCACATTTGGGTTATATAATTTGGATTTTACTAACGAACACTATTGTTTCTTTTAGTATGAATATGGTAGAAAGATATAACTGACAAATATTTTAAAATAAATAATAATATAACTTGTTAATATATTCATATTAAAAAAAATAAGAGCGTATATGTTAATAAATCTCACAAACATTTAGAAAATATCTTAAAATACATCAATTGATATAACTTAATAACTCATGGATATTAAAAAATAAGAATGTATACACTAACAAATCTCATTTAATTCTATGATCGTGTAATTTTGGTTTTTCAAAATTTCATTACATATTTGATATGTATGTTTTTAACCGTTAGCATTTTTTATTTTAACACGTGTGTTATATAGTGTTGGTGTCAATGTAGTTTTCATATAATTTTTATGAGTTTTATTGATCAAAAGAACATTAAGAGAGTTTAATTAAATGAATTCACCCATTCTGCTCGGATAAATTAATAATCAAACTACTTCTAAATAGCTTGTGTGGGTTTGCTTCTTAGGTGACAGCTCATTGAGACTCAAAATCAAAATTGTCCTTTACAATGTATTTGGTAGAATGAAATAAATAAGTAAGAAATAAGATAGATGAAAACAAAGAAAAAAATTAGATGAATGAAAATATATGAGAAATAGATAAAAAAAAAAACTAATGTTTAGTTTTAAAAAATAGAAAAATAAAATAAAATTAATTTTAAAGTTAAATAATCGATTATGAAGAACATATCATGTGAATTGTTGTGATTATCTTGGCATTATTTTTAAACTAACGAAAAAATCCTAGGTCAAAGAAATGATGAAATCTGGTGAAGAGAGAAAATCAATTGGAAAAGGGCAAGTATCATTTTCTATATGTAGAATTTTTTAGTCAACGTGGCACAGGTTCATGAAACATGCTTTAAATGATGCTTTACTACTTACTATAAATAGACACTCCCATTCTTTAAAGTTCAGCATCTCATCGATGACATACTGATAAGAAGGATGCGTATCTCCGTTTGAATCATTTGACCAATGTCGCGCCTTCATTTGAATTGAAAAATCAGCAAGACTTTCAAGAAAAAGAAAACACTCACTTATCACTTTCTTTTTAACCAAACCAGATAGAGTCTTTCATATTCTGGTAGGTGGATTCCAAGGTATCCAAGACTATATCATGGGAATCCAAGTCAGATCCTACTATATAATGTCAAATTATTCAACCTATTGACTACTTTTAAACAAATTTGTTGCTTTGTTCTTTTTACCCTATTTTATTCCATTCATTATATAGAAAAAAAGTTTTTTATATAATTAAAATTTATTTTAAATAAATATCTTAAAATTATAAATGTTTAAAATTTATAATTAATGATTTAAATTGTGATATAAGATTATTTTTAATTAATAACAATTTCATCAGAAAAACTATTAAAATTTAACTTAGTGAAAAAAATTAAATAGAATAAATTACATAAATTCAATTGGAATTTACTCTTGTTACACCCGATACCTGTTCATTTTTTTATATCAGTTTAAGTTCTTTTAGAAAGATCTGTGTAACTTTTTTTTTACCCCTAAGATAGTGAGTTGGTGGATTTAGCTTAAGAAAGGTGTCGATGTAACAAAAGTCAAGAGATTAAAGAATTTTTTTTAGGATTAAAAAATGGATGGGTATGGTTGTTTAAGTATGTATATTGAGGATTTGAGGCAAATCCGCATTGTTGATTCATTTTGAACACATGTATAGAATTGTCTTCTCACATTTTACAAAGCGTGTTCATACTTTATACTAATTGACCATTGTGTCATTGTGTCACATTGAACAATGCAATTAAAGTCCATGATTCCTTTCCTCTCCTCACTTGGCCAAGCCAAACTCCAAAAGTGAAAACACCTTTGTTTAGTGAACATGGTTGCATATTGATCCAGGTCTAAACACTTGACCACCACCTGAGAATGAAGAAGCAATGCAGGTAGATTTTACCCCTTCCAGTCTCTAAACTCCTCACTATTTCTTTCCCTTTCTACACAAAAATCAAACCTTTACACTTCTCTTGATTGTCGCCAAGCACACTCACATTAAACCCGATTAACCCGCCATGTCACACGATCGGAATCAATTCAGAAATAACAGGGCTCGGTTTAAGTCGAATGAAATATATATATATATACACCCAAATCTGACCGATACTCGACCCTAACAAATAGACATTTACAACTAATATTAGTATAGATAAATAAATAATTCCTATTATGTAAAGAAATTTACTAACACATACATAAAGTATTAATTAAAGAAGAGAGATAAGATATTTAAAAAAAAACACTTATTTGATATTCTAAAATTTAAGAATTTAGTTTCAATATTTTAAAATACTTATACGATATTTATGTTATAAAAAATGTACATTTCTACTTATTTGTTGTTTTAAAATTTTAAAAAACATTAATTATTATTATCTCAATTATATCATTGTCCTTATCCATATCAAGAAAGAGAAAAATAATAATAAGATAACATATTATAGTAATAAATAAGAGAAATACAAATATATAATAAATAATAATGTAAAAAAATATACAGTCAGATAATTATAAATCATTATATATATAGTAGATTTTTTAATTTTTATAATAATTATGTTAAAAATTATTCCAAAAATAAGATTTGTGATTAATTGAAAATATAAAAACGTTTACGAATGTATATTACTATGCCTATTAAACTAGTGACCAATAACAACATAAATGTAGTAATTAATTTATTTTCAGAATATAATTGAAATAAAGAGACAATGTTAAAAAAATTATTTTGTTATTCAATCATGAACAATTATATAATTAAAAGTTGTTAACTTTTGTAATAGTTATTTCAAAAGTTATATGGAAGATGATTATTATTAATTGATAATGTGAATATTTTAAAGCTAATAATATATTAAAGGGTTAATTAAGTTTTTAGTTCTTAATTTTTTTAAAATTTAATTTTTAATCCATGAATAAAAAATTTATGGGTAAATATTTTTTGACTTTTTTCTGTTAAGTTTTATAATCTATAAACAAAATTTTAACTAGTTAAAATTGTTAAATTTTTTAAAATTTCAATTTTTAGTTCCTAAAAATTCATTAAATAATTTAAATAATAAAATTCAAATTTTTATTCAGAAATTAAAATTCTAATTTTAAAAAACGTTTAAGAATTTTTACCTGTTGATTTTTTAAAAGAACTAAAAATTTAATGAAAAAAATTGAGAGATTTTGATTAGTTAAATTTTGGTTGAAAGACTGAAAATCGAATTTTAAAAAAAAAACATGGTTAACACTAAATCAAAACTAAACTCAATTGCACACACATTGGATAGTTATTATTAGAGAACTTCATTTAAATGAAAAGTTTAATTTTATATGATGTAAGCATAAAAGAGTTTCATACTGACATTTAATAAGTTGTTGTGTAATTAATAAATTTGAGATGTCATTATAGTATTTGTTATCGTGGTCAAATTTATTAGACGAAGTAGTAAACATAACTTGCCGATAATGTAAACAAGTTTTTTTGAAAACAATTTTTCCAAAAAAAAAAAACACGCGTCATTGTATTGAAATTGAAATTATACTCTCTTCTTTGAGTAAAATGTACTATTTATTAAAAAAAGCTTATAAATTAATTAATTTTTAAGTGTGATAATAATAAATGAAAGTATTTTTAATAAAGAAAAAATTAAGACTATTTTAATAGTTTAAAGTAGCAAATATTTTGAAATTAAAACTCCTAACAACTATACATAATTTGACACGAATAAAGTAAAAACGGAACTACATTTAATTAAATTATTTTTTATTTTTGTAATTTTTTTATCTTTTATTAAAATACTGAAAATATCACCTCCCATAATGTTCTTATGTCATCGAGTAAAAATACAAAAAGTGGAAAAAGTTAGAAAATAGCTCTATTGCTTTCTTAATTTTCTAAAGGGATAAAATAATTAAGAGAAAACAAATTTTCTAAAGCAATATACTTTTTTTTTTGAATTGGATTGCATAAAATGATATAATCTTTCGGGAAAAGAATATTTAATGACACTGAGGTGTTATTTTCAAATCCACATAAGTTGAGAAACCAAAAGTAACTTCTCAACTTATAGGGACTATTTATTTTTTTTTTAATTTGAGAAACCAAAAGTAACTTAACATTAAAAAAAAATGATCATTCGATCATTTCATATAGAGGGTGTGTTTGTCATAGCTTCGTTCTTAGTTGAGTTTTTACATAATACATTTTTACATGATAACAAGAAAGTGATAATGAATGTAATTGATGATTTTAATTAGTTGGATCTCTTTTTCTTAATTTGTCATTTTTATTGTAGTATAAATGTGAATATGAAATTTTACATTAAATAGAAATGAATAAATTGAATAATATATAAATAAGAAAGATTTGTAAACTTAATGCATTGATTTTAGGTTGAATATGAGATTAAATTCATTTTAGGTTGAATATGAGATTAAATTCATTTGTGTGGTTGACTTTCAATTGGTAAACATGTCAGACACAGATTTGACTTGAGGGAAATAAAGTTTAAATCGAATGATAGTTTTACAGTTTTACTTAAGTTAATATTTAAGTTAGTGGAAACAGTAAAGTGGGGATGAATACACGAGGGAGAGAGTAAAAAGAGATATATGAATATTTTTATCTTTTGAATACCTTATATTTGTTCCTTCCATCTTCATTTACGTTGTGTTATTATTGTCCGATTTTATTTTCAAATCAAATATATAATAATTGTAATTTTCCTGTCAAATATTATATTTTTTTTAACAAATCAAACTCATCTTGTGAGTGAATAAATTATCTCCGCAACATATACTTTTTAAACCATCATATCTTACTGTGAATATCGTAGACAATGTCACTAGAGTGCCATCGATCACTTGAGAACCGGGGGCTACCAAGGTAAAATATTAGCAACAATTTTTTATTTTTTTCTTATAATCTGCACACACACACACACACACACACATATATATATATATATATATATATATATATATATATATATATATATATATATATTAATATTAATAATGGGAATTCAGAAATGTTACGTTAAAAATTCATGTGACCACGCAGGAATTAAACTTGGCTTGATCTTGCATGTTGCAACCAATTAGTGAACCAAAAATATTTAAAAGTGAACTTTAGGTATGATGAAAGAGTATGATTTCTTGACGCTTCTAAAGGCATGAATTGGGGGTGTATTATTTAGATTTGACCCTAGTTTTGTGGATCTATCAATCTCCATCGGATACATTATATATATTTTGTAAAAGATATAAAATTTGTCTATTGACGAAGGATGAAGGAAAAAAGAAAAAAATATCACATGTTTAAATTTTTTCGATTAATATTTTTAATAAAACTAATAAATTAATATTTTGTAAAAAAACATTATACATATTTTCCATTTTCTATTGGTGGAATTTAAATTTATTCATTTTATTGTTATAATCTTTGAGAGAGATATATCTACATACTAATTTGGATGTAACACAACAATACCAAACCTAATCTTCAAATTTCAATGTTTTTCTGCAAATGGTTTGCAATTAATATCTAAAGAGGGGAATTTGACCCGTAATCTTCAGAAGAGGAAAGACATGACAGACAAGAAGCTCAATTTTCGCCAGGGATAAAGAGAATATAGGGTAGGTAAACATCTTCCTAGAGTTTGGATCGTGAATAGTGTCACTCATATAATGGGTTAGTTTGCTTAAATTTATTTGTTGAAGTAAATATTTATTTTAATAAAATAAGTAATTTTTTATTTTTTAAGTATGTTTATCTAAACTTATTCTGTTTAGAAAACAATTTTCTCTTTATTTTATGAAGCAACTTGTATGTGTTTCTTAAAAAAAACATATAGAAAAAATATTTATTTTAAAATTATTTTTTTAAGTTTAAACAAACTTATCATATTCTCACATAAGACGTATAGTTCAATTAATTGAACAGAAAAGTTCATAAAAAAAAAGAATTAAACAAGAGTACATAGATTATTAAATTTTATACCTATTTTTATTCCTACATATTCAACCATTAATTCCGTTTTGTAAAATCACAAAAGCATCCTCCTCGTTCCTAACCGGTTAACTCACGGAGTCTAGAATTTTATTGGTTTTCACTCCTTCACAGTTGTACTGCTATACGTGCAACAAACCTTCTATCGTTGCAGTGCTATACGTGCAACAAAGAAAACTAACCATTAGTTTGGATGAGAGATCTAAATTTTTTAAAGAAATTTAAATACATAATATTTTAATTGTCTTAATTTAAATTTCTTTTATTTTATAAATATTTTATTTGGATGAGATAATTCAATTTATTGTATTTTAATTTTTTTTATTTGGATAAAGTAATTCAATTTCAATGAAATTTAAATTTTTATTTTTAAATATTTATTTAAAAATTGAAATTTTAATATTGAATGAAAATAAATATGAGTCATTTTTAAATAATTAAATATTTAAAATAAATTTAATATTATACAATATTTAATAATCAATTTTTTAATATTTAGTAATTAAATAATCAAAATAAATTTTTAAATGTCATTGCAAAAATAAATAACTATAGCCATAGTACAATTTTACAAAATTAGTTTTTTCTGAAAATTCATCCTTTCAATATTAATATATAGTAATCACTTTTCTAATAAGATCATCTGGTACGAACAACAACGCCACCACCACATCCCACTTCCAAAACGACTTCGTCAAACCCCACCATCCTGCCACTAACACCACCACTTTTAAATCTCATGGAATTATTTCTCGCGGTTCGACGACACGGCCCCAACCACTTGTTCTGCATGAACCGGTTCTTCCTCTATGGCGGAACCGAAAGCCCCCTACTCCTGAAGCACCTCCTTGTAGCGTCACACGTAGTCGAAACGGTGCGTTTTAGCTCCTTTGCGCCTCGACGAACACGCCGGGGACAGCGGCCAACGCCTTCGAGAACCATCACGTCGGGCGCGCGATCTTGAACTACGCTCAAAAGTCGAGATCCACGAACCTGGAATCAAAGAGCAGAGAGAGGGGGGGTGGTAACTGAGAGAGAGAGAGTGCATTGGAGACCGGAGAGTACAAGTACCGTGCCGAGAATGAGGAGAGAGAGCGCGAGCACTAAGGAGAGTGAAGAATTTTAATTTTTTTTTATTTTTAGTAAGAATTAAAATTCTCACAAATTAGTATATTAAGATACTTTATAAAAATGATAACATTTTAATTACTTTTAAAATACCACATCCAAACATATATTATTAGAAAACAATTTAATATCTCTGTTGACATATTTACTTAGTTAAATTTTTCCATCCAAAACACAGGGTAAGAGCATCTCCACTCATAAACTTAATTTGAGTGCTTAAACTTATTTTTTGTGGGTTCCACATGCCAATGGTAGTTCTTGTCAAGAACGATTCTTACACATAAAAACTTATGTTAAGAATTAGTGATAACGATGGTCTAATACCCAATCAGAAGGGTATTTGATAATATATTTTCATAGGATATTTTTTTCTTCTGTGTATTGATTTGTTTAAAACATGAAACGTACTGATAATACTAATACATTACAAAATATCATCCGCATACAAATAAATATAAAAAATAAATAAATTGTACATATACGTAAAGAAAGAATCTACTCGCTCTTTGAATAAGTCATGTTTAGCTTACTTTTTAGATATTGAATTTCATTGATTTAACTGATAATTTGAGAGTTGACGTTAAGTAAATTAAATATACAAATTTCATATAATTTATAAATTATTTAAAATTTTACCAATCAAATTTATTTTAAGGTATAATATACTTTTAAAAATATAAGTAAATGTTTACTTTAGGACATACATATTAATATTTAATTTATCCAGATAATATTTTTCATCTATCGATTGCGTATATCATTTATCGTGTGATTGTTTTACTTTAAACAGAAATATTGAGTTTAATGCTATAGTATGTAACTACATGAAATATTTATCGGACTTGAATAAAATTGTGTGAAGAATATATATGATTTATACTAAATAAGATCAATCAATCTTGGTACCGACACTAATTATGTCAAACAATATTTTTTTGTAAAATATATGAAAAAAACTACTTATGATAATAATATTTCTGAAAATGTGAGACAAAAAAATATAAGTATAGCAACATTAACTCAAACAGATCTTAGCATGACAAAATAGGCAGCAGAAAGAGAATGAATCACATGAAAAATCCATTACATTATTCATCTCAAATAGAAGCTGCTCCTTTTATATAATGACTTCACATTTATAGAAACACCTCGTCCAGACGAGCCCATGCTAAAGAATTTTTTTTGCTGGTTTTCTAAATGTGGCACTCTCGATCACTGTTGCGAAGTCAATGAGAGAAAATAGAAATTAAGAGGGACAGTAACGTTGTCTGCTGTTTGATCAAATCTTTATAGCAATTGAACTGTCGTGCCTAAGCGAAAAAAGAACAATTAAAGTTTAAGAGAGCGATTGCCTAACCATTCTATCCGAATCATCAATTGCACCATTTTTTCTTAAACAAGAAGCAAAATGAACAATTGCATCATGTTTCATAGCCATTCGTATGTAGAAATGGATCTACAGGCATGTCTAAAGTATACTCCCTCATCAAAAGATAATTGGATGTGATTTTATAAGATAAAACGAGTAATTTAATTTCTAATTAAAAAATTAAAAATTATGTCATGAAAATATTGTTTCAATGCCGTTTATTCGAAGTTCAAACGCATCTTAGAGAGAGGCACTCCAAACTCCTTTCATATAAAACAAATTATGAATTCAGCTTATTGAAAGTGGTTTAAAATTTTGTTACAATATTAACAAAAGATTCTCCAGAATATACGGCGTATTTTTAATAAAAGTATATTTAGTAATGATTTATTAGTTTACTTAAGATTGCCAAAGTACAATCCTTCTATTCTTTTTTAATTTGCTTAGGTAGGATTCAACATATGCTGGCTCTGTCGCTTAGTTGCATTATGTGCAATGATATAATAATTGTTGAGAAACATGATACGAATTACAGGCCAAATAGAGTTATGAATAAATAAAATGGAGAAATCTAAGATTGATAAAAATTAGAATCCTCAGGTGGCTTCTATATAGTGGAGTAAAGAAATGATCTTTTTGCTAATCACGTGTGTGCCAACTTAGTGCTATTTAACCTCTCCTACTAATCACAATGTTGTAATTGTAGATTCCCATTTACATATGTATACAAATAACCCACAGTAATTATATATATATGATATGCAACTGTGATATACAGTACTGCTATGATATGTATCATTTAATTTTAGTTCTTTCAGTCGCTGATTTTTAAAATCAGACCACGTCCTAAAACTGCTATGTTTGTAGTCTAAGTACACTTTAATTGCGGTTTAATTATAAATTAAATTAATTGAAGTGTGATTAAGAGGTTTCACAAGTTTAATCTCCAATTTGAATTGTAAAACATCGGACAAATGACTCTATGTATGTGCAACATATGCATATATTGTTGATCAGTCATCAGTGCAAGTTTATGTCTAATGATCACATGACTCATAAATACATGTACCAACAAAAGAACGTGAAATAGATATATAACCAATATGCACGCGCAGCCAGCCTGATTCGAAGAAAAATCATGTACCTTCTCTCTCTCTCTCTATCTTTCTTCTTTTTTCTTTTTTCTTTTGAATAAATGGGGCTTAAGCCTCAAAGAAACAAACTAGAACCCGGGGGAACACGGTTGAGTTCAAATCAGCTAATACATGTACAGCGAAAAAAATAAAAGATGGAACAAACTCAAAAACTCTCAGTTGCTCCTGAAGCTGTAACCCGTATGTAGTAACCAAGTCAGCAGGTTGGTTTCCCTCCCTCAATGTCTGAGACCAAGTGTACACACCTTTGTTCAGACCAAACTCCTTTATATCATGCACCAAACTGGAACATGGGTGTGAGACTAAGCAATCCTTGGCTAACAAGTCAATAGTAGATAGAGAATCAGATTCTACTTTGAGAAACTTATAGCCACAACTCTAAGCAATCTTCACTCCAATGAGGAACGCCCATAATTCAGCACTGATTACAAAACAATTCCCAATATTAGTCGAGAATGACAAAATAACATTTCCCATATGGTCACGAAGTAAGCCACCAGCAGCAGCTATAGAGCCACTCTTGGAACCATCACAATTAAGCTTAAAATGGTCACATAGAGGGTGCTTCCAAAACAATATTGTGATGATTATTATCTTCAAGACAACCATTCACTCCAGGCACAAGTTTGTTAAACTGCAATATACTGCTTGAGATAGCACTGCCTGTTGTAAAATAAGACGCATCAGCTCAGTAGGATGAAGTCTCACCTTCTCGAACATTCCTTTGTTTCTATTTCTCCATAAGTTGTCCAAAACAACCGCAAACAATTATCTCCAATCTCTCCCACCAACTTCAGAGTCACTTTAAATTCTTCAACAACCAATCCAAATGAAAGAAATCTGAGTGCATATTTGCCGGCAATGCAAGATACCAAACTGCTCTTGCAATCGGGCAATGCCTGAAAATATGATCCAGACTCTCAATATCAGCTTCACATTCTTAGCAAGAAAGTCCATAGTCAGGTGCCTCAAGTTCCTAGCCTCGTTATATTCTGTATCATATATTCTGCCTTTTTGAGTTTTTTTTAAAAGTTGTTTCAGAGAATTTATTGTTTTAACAAAATGTTAATTATTTTCGACACAAAAATGTTAATTATTTTATATTAGTATAATTTTCACATTTATTAATATTTCACTTTAACATTTAAATAGATTTATAATTATATTATAATTTTTAATAAAAATATTTTTATTAAAGAAATTCATTTTCTCTTGTAATTTGTGTAGTTAATGACTATTTTAAAATAAATATTATCTTAAAACCAAATAAATTAAGATAGAGGGAATAATGAACGAGCAATGAAACTGGCCTCCTCAACTTTTTGCATTTTCTTTTCTTTTTAGTTGGTATAATTAAATGAACGTCCAATGTTTTGTAGTGGATAAATAAGGGCAGATTGGGGCGGCAGCTTTTAAGGGTGGATTTAGGGCTCATTGAATGCATTAGAAAAACAAGATTGATCATGAACCTGAGTTGGGCTATAGGTCGCATCGCATGCCAGTATTCTCTCCCATAAAAATTCCTCTTTTATTGCTCATATTTAATCTTATGTATGTCCCAGTATCTATTTATCAGTAGATTATATTTGGGAACTCTGACAACAGAAATGCATCTAGTGTGACGATTCTTTTAACTGAAATAAAGTAAGATACATTTATTTTCTATCACATTATTTATTATGTTATATCTATTACTTTTCTCTTATTTTCCACTCATATACCCTATTTTTTAAGTATACATTAAGTATTTTCCAGAAGAAAAAATAAGCCAAAATATCTGAACTAATCTACAATGGCACAGCTGATTCAGGAAAAGAATACTTAATTGTTCCTTCAATTTGGATTTCTTCATTTTGAAAGAATTAATTTTTTTATAATGAATGACCAATTCTTTTTCAAGGAGGATATTTCACTATGAACAGACATCTAACTTATATGTTTATGATTTTCTAATAAAATTAAATTACTTGCAGATTAAATTAACACTAATATTAAATATATATATATATATATATATATATTAATTAGAAAATAATATTATCTGGATAAAAATAAAAGAACAATATCAAAACACATATGATGTACATTGTTAGACACAAATACTTTTCCTTCATATATAAATTTGAAAAATCTTTGTTTATCATCAAAATCTTTGTTTATATTTTATACATGTTTTACTCTAACAAAACTCGCCTAATTGCCATGCCCAAATGGGGCCTTGGTTAGTTGGTTTCCTCTTGATTTTTTTAAGCTTTAAGTTTTTTAAATTAAAATAAAGTATTTTAAACTTGGCTCCTATTCAACGCTCTTTCTTTTTTCTTTTTCGGCTTTGGGCACCCACAAAATGTTCGCTCGAGCATATGTGATAACTTAGTATCCAATTAGTAAACCCAAAATAGGGCGTTCTATCGTAGTACATGTCTTAATAATTTTTTTGGGTTATGTTTTAATATAAAATTTATCATTAATATTAATTTAAATGCATGTCTTAATTATGTTTAATAATTTAAAATTATAAGAAATTGATTTTAATATAATTATTTTTCAATGGTTAAACATTATAAATTAATCTTAGTGAAATATTTTATATTAGAATATGTAGATTACTTTTTGGTGCAAAATAAATAAATTATAATTTATTACAATCAATTTTATTCGACATTAAAATAAATGCATATATCCTTATACCCTTTTCCTACCACTAGTCATAACTCCTCACGTTTACATGTTTGATAGTGATCTTTTTTAAGTCAATCTTACGGGAGAAATATGGAGATTTTAGATATGAATCTATCAAATTTTTGTGAGAAAATGTGTCCTTTAAATCAATGTCAAAACAGGCATGGCCTACCGGCTTTTAACTTGGTAGTAATTAATTAGTATGCTAACCACGTTTGTTTATTTGTCTTAGGCTCTCAAGCCATGTTCTTTTTTTTTATTATTATTTATCACTAGCGCCATGTTTGTTTCGATACTTAGTCAAATTATGGTTACAAAAATTTACAACTCATTTATTCGAGAGATTGAACTGACTCTTTCCGGTTCATGCACCTTTTTTTTGTTTAAATGATATTCCAAAAAGAATTAGAAAAATATATTTTTATTGTAATTTTTTTTATTTTAGTTCTTGTACTTCATCATTTATCATTTTGATCCTGAACTTAAGAAAGACATCACGTAAGAAATAGTGTTAACATTGATTTTTAAGACTAATTTCAAGTATTTTAAACGGACATTTTTTATTTGAAAATAAAAGTATTTATTATTACAAATATTTATTTTCCTAATTAAAAAATATTATTTTTAAATTCTTAAAATCAACCTTATAGTATTTTCAATTAAAAAACTAAAATGACTAATGTTTTAATATTTTTTAAAAAAAATCATATTAGCCATGTTTTTAGTTTTCAATGAAACATATTTTAAATTAATCCCAAATCAATTACATCAATTTAACGATTAAAAATCATATTAACTATGTTTTTATGTTTTTAGTATTGTACGTATCATTTTTCAACCGCCATCATTAATCATCTAATAGTTACTAGTAATGAAGGAAGTATTCATTAACAAACTTCACAAGAAAATTTAATACATTATCAATATTTTATTATTCCTTATTTATTTATTTCTGTAATTAAGTTCAATTTTTTAAAAAACACTAGAGAGAGAAAAATACTTTTGGAATTTGAAAATATTGTTTGATTGAAAAAAAATTAGAAACAAAAATTATCTTCAATTTAAGATTCAAGCCTTTTCCTCATTTTTCATATTCTTTTTTCATTTAAATAAAGCACAATGGTTATAGTATAATAGAAGTAGTGTGTATTGAGTTCTACGTCTAGGATCCATGTATGCAGCAAAATCATGTCAAGTTAATAAAAAACAACTATTAATTATGTTAGAGATTCACATTTTTCAATCCATAATGGATTCTCAAATATATTTTGATAAAGATTTCCTTGAATACTTTTCTTCAGCACACATTATAAAATGAAAAATTATTCATGAACATCCCATATGTCAATAGACACCTAATGAGTGAGAGATAAAACACCAGACAAATATAAATTTTATAGGCAATATGATTTGACATGAAAAGAGATAAAAAGAATTAAGAAATGTTTATTAGGTGTTTAAAAAACACAGATATTCATATACCATCATTCTTATAAAATTCTAGGACGTCCACTGGATTAAAACCTTCAAGTTACATTGACGAAAGTTAAACGTGATTTTACGTCGATGATCTGAAATTGATTTTCTTAATATTCTTGTAAACTCGATAAGCCATTTAATTTTTCACTTTCGTTTCTCTATTGCTGGTTGATGAATAATTCAAATTTTTGCATACCACGCAGTTTTGTTTTTGTAAGAAATAGGAAAATTATGTACCCAAATTGGTCATAGTAAATAGTAATAATGAAAGTGAACAATTTGGTGAATGGAACTTTGAAAGAAGAATTTTGAGTTACTGCCGGAAGGAAGCTGACTTTATTTGCACAGAGCTTATAGTATTATGATACAAATTTGTCAAAAGCGAAATTAATTTCATTAAGAGTCAAATGGAACGTAGGGAATCAAATTGCTGCATTTACACAGATATTATATAGTACAATCGATGCAGATCCAAGCCATAAATTTTAATACCCTATTGATGAAACTTTGAATTGAATTCTCAACCCCCCCTCATTGAAATGCATGCGAAGCATTTAGTTGCATACCTACAGATTAGCCTCTAAATATGGAGCCACAGAGAGAGAGAGGGTTTCTGTTACTTTTCTTTGATTACTCTTACGGAGCAGAGTGCAGCATTCAAACGCCATTAACGGATCCATTTCATGTGCCAACCAAACTCACCAGAAACTTCTCAGCAAAATCAAATGCCTCTGCTATGTAGAATTAAGATACCCAGTTTTAAATCTCCCTCCAATTTCTTCTTACTATAATTATAATTTTTGTTGTAGGACGAAGCTACATAACATTGGACTTTAATTGAAGTTGCAGTTTTCAATGAGAACCTTCAATGCTCACATTAAACACAGTATGCATCAATTTTTTTGACAGATTCCAAGATCCATCCTTTCACGTGACATTAGATTCTCCACCTTGCAGATATTATTATAGACAACTTAGCCTACGCCTAAAAAATTAACTGCGATTTTAGGTTGCACCAAGTTTTTTAGTACATTGAATTAATGTTGCTCCTGTATAACATGTCAATGTATTTATGTATGTTCATACGCACATCATTCATACAAAATTCATATCCGCTCTTTGCTATACCAAGGTCGGAAATAGGTATGGCTTTTTTTTATTATGCAATTGGGTCTGGCTTTTTTTTTTTAAGAAAAAAATTATATTATGCACTCTATTTTATTTTATTTGTCTTTTAAACATTTTCAAACAAAAATTAAGGTAGTCATTAAGTAACCTGTTCCCGATGATCCAAACATGGTGCACAAAATAGGTAACTCCGGCATCGACAATTTTCGTTGAGCAACGAGACCTGTATTCACCTTCACATACACTCTTGGTGCCCAAAGTCAGAGGGCGTAGGTGGTAAGTAATGGAGTTAAGATATATACTTGTTAGCATGAAATGTCTTGTATAGTAGTATAAGATAGAGAAAAAGTTAGTTAAATGACTACTTTAGGTCATGTGATAGACCTAAGAAACATAACTTAGTTTATAGTTCGTTAGCTACAACTATTTTTATATATAAAAGAAACATTTTTTTCTTAAAAAAAAATAACACTTTAAAAGAATGTTTGTAGATTTTTACTTTCAAGTTTACTTAAAGCATCTCTAATTATTTTCACCTAAATCCAATTTATGACACCTCAATCTTAAACAACTCAATTAAATTTCTCTAAAATGAAAGTTTTTATTAACAAATTGGTTAATTTACAAGTATTTATTTTCTCTCTCTTATACAAGTTACTTTCTAATTTTAAACAACTCAAATTCATAATTTTTTTTTTAAATTGCCAAACAATTTGATTTATTAAAAGGCACCAATGGTACCGGAATTTGCTTACAACCAAAGGCCATGAAAGGTTAATTAATATTAGTATCCAATGATTGATTAATATTAATATTTATTAACCAATGATCCAACTCCTACCAAAAACAATTGGTTTAATAAATGTCAACCACCCTCCGAAATACATCCCCTGAGACAGCTACCAATACATGTATTGCCACAATGTCAAGCCATGAAGATGGTCTTCCATGCAAACTTCACGTATCCCCTTCCCCTTTCTTCTATTTTTTACGGGTCCAAGCCACAAGCTTTCCAACCATATATGCCTTGTAATCCATTTCATTATTTCGTTATACAATCTCCAGGACAAACACACCATTGATCAAAAGAATAGCCGAATGATGCATCTGAGTTTTTTAATCAAGTCCATATATGAAAAAGTGCTTCCTGTATGATCGAGTTCTTATAAAAAAAATTCCCCTAAAGATAATTTTGTTCCTAGCTTTCCATAGAGATCACAAAACTCCAATCCAAACACATACCCATTTATCACTTGCTTTTTTCCTCTCCTTAACAAGTACATGTTGCAAGTAGTGCTCTTTAATTGAACTAGGAAATACTCCTTGCACACCACACCATTTGTAACAGATATGCCACATTTCCAAAGTCAGTTTGCACCAAAACAAAGAGTGAACCAAAGATGCCTCTTCCTCCCTACAAAAAGGGCATAGCCACTCACCCCATTGTTGTCTACATTCCTTTTTCTTTCTTAGATTATCACCACTTTGTAACTGATTTCTATAGAGTCTCCACAAAAAAACATTTGATTTTTGGAGGGACCTTTAACAACCAAAGAAAATATCATGAGAATCAACATTATTAAGTTTACTCAAATTCACATGTGATATACGGAAATAATATTTTTTTATAAATAACCTATTAAACAATTTTCATTATGGGTATTCTTTTTATCAGTAAATATTAATTGCTTTCTGTGTATGATGATGTATGAGCACCCTTGAATCGAATCTGTGTGTTTATAAGTACCTATTATTAATAATTTATGGTTATGATCTATTGCCTCGAGTATAATCTTTGTGCACTGCTAGGTAGGTTCTCAAGTGGCAAGGGATATTGAGTGGTCAAATAGTAGATAATTGAGCTTAACAAACATTAATTGACCCAACATGTTTATTTTGTTTGCTTGCTTCTTTATACCAAGGTGAGCATGATAAAGGGCTAAACAAAAGTAAATAAGGATAATTGTTAACAATATCACTAATTTCTTTACCAAATACTATTTTCTACATCAAAATTTTCTTTATATGCCCTATATGGGAGGATTTCACACCATCAAAGCCTAATGTACTCTTTCACTATCATCAATTAATCAATATTCAATGCAACGCACATACGATTATAACAAAGCTTTTGCCATATCTTTAATTTAACAAAAACTCTTTTGAGAAGTCCCATTTATAATAAACCAACAACAATATGCTTGGGTTTAGGCTACATTCAGTTTAATCAATTAATTTAAAAATATTGGTCATAAAGGTATTATATAATAAACAATAATTATGATTAGTAATGCACTAGTCTTCACGTAAGACACATATGAAGCTATCCTATTTAAAAGCATCGCAAGCTAGTAATTGCCTATCACATTTTTAAACAATTAAAACACATTTTAATCATTTTGAAATAGATTAGCTTTTCTCCACTTGTTGCTTATTATAATTGACTGAGTATATCTTTCTCTAAGAAAATATGCTTTAAGTGTGTGGGAAGGAGCTTCAGCTCTAGCTTTGTTTTATCTTAAGTGGTATCTCCTTTCCATTCTTCCATTTTCTCATTCACAATTGCTTTCAATTTTTGAGCCCCTGGATACAATAAGCACTCCTCAATTTCATCTTTTTTAACCTCATCTAGTTTTTCAATGGCATTCACAATCATCCTTTCAAGAGGTGTCAAGAGTCTAGTCACTTTCCCCGTTTTGTTTTTCCTTTCATACCCCTCTAATTCAACAAAAACAAAAAACAATTAAAAGTTTTTTTTTAAAAAGAATTTTTTTATTGACATTATTTTTCAAATAGAGATATAAAAAATAAAATCAAAATGTCCCGATCCACCAAGTCAAGATAGGCCCAAAAGGGTTTGTTCGTAACTGGGCCAAGTTTTGCCATGAACAAGTGGATTGATCTCAATTAAAAGACTTTAATTCTTTGAAAATCTCGTCTCCTACACTAGAATTTTTTTGGTAATTGCTAGGTGCACCCAGAAATATTGCTGGTACACCCAGCAATTACCTGAACTTCCAAATTTGCCCTTTATTAAAAATCAATAAAAAAGCTTTCTGAAGTGCACCCAGCAGCTGTTCAAATTTCTTCTTCCGCGCGCTTCCTTCCTTTCCTCCGGCGTCCATTTCTTCTCTTTTCTTCGTGCTTCCTCCGCCATTGTCGAAGCTACGAAGGATTTTAGTTGCGTTCTCGTCGCCTTCCGCTGTGTAGGTTAGTGTTCTAACCTCCTTTATCTTTTAATTGTGTATAAAGGCTTTAGGTTCGACGACATTTGTGGTGTGCATGCTGGCTTAGGTTAGACGACATTCGTGGGTTGCTTGTTGCGCAAGGGAGAAGACAAACCTTCTTCCGCGTGAACGTGTGCTTCTTCCGCGGGTGAAAGTTGCTTCGTGCCCTTCGCGCGGAAGATGGTTCTGCCGCTGGAACCGGTGGAAGAACTTCTTCTGCATGATGGCATGGAAGAATCTTGTTCCGCAATTGTTATTTTCAATTGTGGAAGAACCTTCTTCCGTGCAATCTCGCGAAAGAAGTTCTTCCGCAGGAATTCACTAAAGAACCTTCTTCCGCAATTGAAATTTTCAACTGTGAAAGAAGTTTCTTCTGTGGATTTCACATGGAAGAAGTACTTCCATGGCTTTCAAATAGAAACTTCCACCATTCCCGTACTCAGAATAAACAACCAAACGCACAAAAGCTATAAAATATGTACCTTGGTCGATAAATAACACACCAAAGCAGAGATCTCTAACTTCACCACACCCCAAACTCTCTCAAAGCTCCAAATACTGCACAGCACAACCACAAAGAAACAAAGAAAGCAACAATGTAACCAAAAAACAAATAAACCAACTTTTTGTAAAAATATACGTTGAGGGGTATTTTGGGGTTTATGAAAAATTGTTGGGTGCCTCTAGCAATAACCAATTTTTGTGTGTGTGTCATGTATTGAGTACATTACGGTTTCCTTTCTCTAAATTATATCAATAGCTAAAAAAAAAAAAGAGGATTTAAAGAGAGAAAACTGTCTAAATAAAAAAAAAAAAAGAGAAAGGAAACTGCAACACATTCCCCTTTTAGCATAGTGAAGTAGAGCATGACCTTGGGCAGGGAGGCGAAGCGCAGCAAAATGAGGATAGCCCACTTGCTGTTAGGACACTTTCCATCGCAGTTTCAGGTCATGTTTCTGTCTCTACTGATTTTCCTCTGTGATACTTTTCATTTCCTGATCCAAATTTCCAAAATAAATGTACATTTATTCTATTTTATTTTTTATTTTTTTGCTATGAGAAAGTTAATCTGAGTTTGATACGGGACTTATCAGGATTGGATTAAGATAGACCTGGGCTCAAATTTCTTAAAAGTTAAAAGAAAAATGTCTTTATGTAATTTATTGAAGATAAAATACATAAAAAAAATTAAGAATAAAAAATATAATTAAACCTAAATAAAATTGGTAAAAGTTCATCTCCAATAAAAAATATTTGATGAGTTTTTTTAGAATAGTTTTTTTTCTTTTTTTTGAAGTAAATTCTATTGATATTATATATTTCTTAAGTTTTAACCTAAATATCTTATATAAATAACTTATCTTCAAAGTTTTTAAAAAATAAATTAATGTACTTTAAGATATTCAAATTACTATCTTAAATTTTGGTGCCATAAGGCGAGAGACTCACAGAATTACAGATACATAGATATACCAATACCAATCATCGTGGAAAATTACCCACGGAACAGTGTATTTTCAGAAATCTAGAAACTTGATGATGACGGGGATGGGTATAGCGTGAAAAGGAAAGACGTGCCACGAAACTATACGGAACTGAAATCTCAGTCGAAGCAAGCAATGGGCAACGTTCAGTCACCTCCCAACAATGATCCTCGATATGTTTCAGCAACCAGGTCCCTCTTCTTCTTCTTCTTCTTCTTCTTCTTCCCACACTTTGTGACAGAAAATCAATTTCCATAGACTAATCTCTAGAATCATTGTAGAGCTTTTACTCAAAAGGAACTTGAAGACTTGAGGTCTCTGTTCATCAATCTGGCAAATCAATCCCAGAGCAACGGGAAATACATCTCTCCCTCCGTTTTTCAGGTTTTTTTTTTTACAATCCAATGATTAATTTATTAACTTCAATTCATAACCCATTTGTTATTATCCTCTAAAACCCATGTTTTTTATTTTTTGGTTTTTGCTTTCGTGTTGTAGTCATATTTTGGACTTCATGGCCCTCTTGGGGAGAGGATGTTTGATTTAGTTACTCAGGAGCGCAAGGATCAGAGGCTAACCTTTGAAGACCTCGTGGATGCTAAAGTGAGTTCTTGGTTTTCATCATCGTTTTTTGTTGGTATTGTCCCAAAATTATGACATATTTAACACGGAGTCATGTATCCACTATATATATTGGTTTGATTTTCCATGTTACAGGCTACTTATGAGAAAGGGACAAAAGATGAAATTGAAGAATTCATCTTTCGCTTATTGGATGTATCTGGAGATAATTTTGTAGGGAGGTAGGATGCGGGTCTGATCATATACAAGCCTCCATTTTGTGCAAAATTATTAAGCACTGGAGCTAGTTTACCAATCTGCTAGTTTGAATTCATTATCGTTCTTCATGGCAAAGTGAAATTTAGTCACTTTATATCTAGATATCTCACGATCCATGGAATTATTCTATAGATACTTTTTCGGGTACTGGAGTTTCATTTCTTGGATTTGAACATTTTTTTTTATTAGTTTGATTGGCTGAACTTTGTGATTCAGTTCTACAAGTGATACTTCTTTAGAAGTAGTGTTGTTGGCCTGGTCGATGTTCTGTTTATGTTTCTAACAAAGGGCAACGGATTATAATATGTTAGAATTTTTAGTTTATGAATATAGCCACATAGGTTTATTTTGCTTTACTTTCCCCCTTTTGTATTCTTGTTAATATATCTTACATTGGATATGCAGGTCTGATTTGGAAACTGTTATGATTGCTATTTTTAACGATATATTATGCATAAAAGGTTCTGAGGATAGATCATGTTCACATCAAGATATTTTCAACATATTTCTGAATGCTGCAAATTTCTCCAAGCATGATGAAGGGGGCACTGAGGAGACTATGTCTTTTGAAGATTTCAGAAGCTGGTGTACTCATCTTCCCTCTGTGAGGAAGCTTCTTGGAAGCCTGCTTTTGTCACCTGATTCAGGTATTGCTTCACTTAATTTCCAACATTTTTGTTGTTGACTGAATTTGTTACAAATTTATCTGAAATATGACATAACAAGATCATGATCATGGAGTTATGAGCAGATGATCCCCGGAATGGTCCGATTTGAAGTTTCATGCTTATCAAACTTTGCCTTTGATTATGATTTTTCCTCCCCCAAATTTTACATAGTTGGTCCCGAAGTGGGATTCAATAGGAAGCTGTGTTGGGAAGTCAACAACCAATAAACTTAGCTTAACCTTTCGTGGCATGGGTCAACAATACTACTACGCTCAAGTTTAGTGTTAGGCTGTTACAATTAAGTATGTGTTGTATAGCTCAAGCTCAAGTTTAGTGTTAAATAGTCTATAGCTACTATATTATCATCTAGATGTAGTGTTAAATAGTATAATTTGTTTTAGAACTTGAAATATTGAAACACCTATAGGTGAAGTAGTTGACACCATTATTAGGAGGATTAACTTTATGTGCCTTCAAAAACTCATGTGGGATGACAAAAATGCTACAGAGTTAGGCACTTTAGGATTTCAACTCTGGTGCACAGGTAAAGTTAGAAGAAGAAATTGGGTGGGTATTATTGTTGATTAAGATCTGACTGAATCACGTGGTCAATGTTAGGAGGGGAAACCATTAGAAAGGTTCTTACCGTTCACTGAAATTTTGGTGCTTGATACTGAGAGAGCCCAATGGCATTTATTGTTGCATGTGGCCAACCCCATTTAGTGGTATAATGCTTGGTTGATGTTGCTTTTATTGTTATTGTAGTAGTTGTGTTTGTACTCATTGATCAATAGGTTGGTGTCATTGTAGGCTTCTTATTAGCAACCAAAAATAATTTTACTGCAATTTATTTGACCTACTTAAAATGAAAATATTTTGACCCAAGTAATGATTTTTCTTCTAATAGAATAATTATTGAACAATATTAACTTTAAATAGCAATTGATGGTGATGATCTGCTAAACACATGCTAGCAGCTTGACTAAATGAATACTAGTGACCTAAGAGCAATTCTTTGCACAATATTGAATCTTGTAAAATATTCTGCTAGTTACCATAAACATTTGCGTAAACTGCAATTTTTCTTTTCTTCTGTGTTTGCGTTGAACTTGATATATGTCTGTTAGACTGTTGCACAGACACGTGCAATTTCATTAAACAATATGCTTTACATTTTGACTGTATTCATTTCATTACTGTTACAAAATGCTGTGGAATTAGCTTTGAGTAAGGTCCAGGGTAAATGATTAGTATATTTTCTTATTCCCATGTTTTTACTTTTTCCTAGGACGACCTGGTTATCAGATTCCTAAACTATTGACTTCGAAGGCTATTGATTCTAACATTATACTTTTGAGAAAGGAATATGCTTGGCATATTGGAGGAGCACTCTCTCACCAAGACCTGGAAGATTGGAACCTTTTGTATCATAGTTCTCTCAATGGTCTTAGTTTTAATACATTCTTGGGCAACATTTCGTAAGTACATTTTTTTGCCTTTGAAGCATCCTACTGCTCTAAATTAGTAGATTTCTGTCGACTTCACACATAAAATCAAAATTGCAGAAATTAACCCTAGAGGAGATTGTGAATGGCTAGGCCTTTCATTTAATCAATGGGGTTAAATCTAGAAGAAACAGAACACAAGATGACTTGCAGGACGGACACATTCTTTTTACTATAATGATATCTCCAGTATATTTAAATATTGAGTACCCTCTGAGGTGTTGCAAGCTTCATGGCTGTGTTATCAATGACGGATGGCCCAAATTCTGCCATATAAACATGCCATTGCAACCTTTGGCACAGCCATAGCAGGTCTCCCTTCACATATTGCCTATGACAGTTGGCCAAAAATCCACGATGCCATGGCGGCATGGCGCTTCCATTTAACTACACTTCTTCATGGGCTGATTGCTGTTGCAGTTTCTGTTTAGTGTTTTTAATGCATGGTATATTAAAAAAAAAAAAAAAACAGATTGTGTTAGTTTGAGATACTAAAACTTGATTTGGTACTACACATGGACTACAATTGGGTTTATTGTTTGTTAGTTTTACAAGCCAATAGCTATGAATAGGTTTAACTATATGTTAGGAGCCTTGTTATTACAATGCATAGTTAAAGACTTATCTTAGACTTAGTTCTACCATACATGTAAAAATTGGAAGCAACGTGTAACTAATTTTTATTACTATTATGATTATGATAAGATTGATTAAAAAGAAGCATAGTTTGTCAGTTTATTGGCATCTATTGTTTTATGGGGTTTAAAATGCTAAAAATGACAGTTAAATTCATTTCATTTTCTTTTTATCTACAAAACATTTATGTCTGTTTCTGCACTGCTCTAACAAAGCCCTATGTAGGATTGGAAATTTGGAATACATATTTGACTCTTAATTTCAACTGCAGAAATCATGCAGGCCCAACTGTGTTAATTATTAAGGATAAAGAGGGTTATATATATGGAGGGTATGCTTCTCAACCATGGGAGCGGCATGCTGATTTTTACGGAGACCTGAAATGTTTCCTTTTTCAACTAAATCCAGTGGCATCTATATTCAGGCCAACTGGAGCAAACAATAATCTGCAATGGGTAACTACTATCTACTTGTTTCTGCCTGTGTGATCATCACACTCTATCCTATTTGTTATAGATTTATTATTCTTGTTTAACTCTTGAATGTCCATGTATTGTGTAGTGCGCTATCAACTTCAGTTCAGAGGACATTCCAAATGGCATTGGCTTTGGGGGACGAGTGAATCACTTGGGTTTGTTTATATCAGCAAACTTTGATCAAGGACATACATTTTCGTGTACCACGTTTGGTAGCCCTTGTCTCTCCAAGACTAACCGTATATTGCCTGAAGTAATAGAATGCTGGGGAGTCACACAAGATGCGACACAAGACAAGAATGATGCTGTCAAGGGCACTATTCTGGAGAGGTTCAAGGAAGATCGCAACATGCTCAAAATGGTAGGCCTAGCAAATTCCAGCGAGTAAAGTGTTGCTTGCATGCGTTTGATATAATCCACCCATTGGACTTTTAATATCATTGTTCATATGCCATGAGAAATACAACTTTATGTAGCGGTAATCTTTGTTAAATAACATATTGTGAAGCCTTTCTTTTATAATTCTTTTTGGTACCTTGAGAATAATAATTAACATAAAGTGGGGCTGTACTGTACTTGCATGATAGATACATGCGAAGATTTCTTAAGCATCCGAGCTTGATAATGCTAACAGTATACTACAAAAATCTACAAAATTTAAATGGGTAAATGATCAATTTGGTCCCTCGACTTTACACTCGCTGTCAATTTAATCTCCATATTATGGGAATACATAATTTAGTCCACAATTATGTAAATGCATTGACAATTTAATCCTGCAATCAAGTCTCTTCCATTTCAGTTAATGTTTATGATGACGACGTGACAAATGTAGGTGGTGGAAGTGGAAGCCCCATGTTAGGTCACGCATGTGGGGACAAAATTGTTAGTTGGATTATGTTAGTTTTTTTTTTTTACCTTTTATTAAGTTATCACAAATTGACCTTTAGTACTCTTCCTTTTTATATTTTGTGAGAGAGAGATCGATCCATGGGTTGTTCTGCTCATTCCCACCTTTGCTTTGTCGGTGGCCATGATGATGTAGCGGCACACAGTGGCATTTGATTTGGGGTTGTCATGTACTTTTGATATCTTCGTGTGTGTTGAAGACGACGAAAGACAACTTCCTAATGTAAGGTTTTGGTGTATGTGGAGGGTAAACAAAGTTACTCAAGTTATTGGAGAATGACCTAATGAATGTGTGGATTGTCCATGACTTGTGTAAGGCTTGTGGTGGATATAGTGAGTTTCGAAATGTGTTTTATTTGGTATCAGGAAGAGAGTTTGAGGATGATTTAACTTTATTTTGAATGATGAGGATGTATTAGCGTTGTGTAACACATCTCTCCTTGATCCAAACAAGGATGTATACATATATTTTGACCATGTGATAGATGCCACATCAGAGATTCTCATTGATGGTGCATTTGATGTTGTTGATGAGGTAATAGTTGGCAGCAAAAACAAAAAAGTGATTGATGGTGAGGATGCCGATGTAGATGATTGTATTGGAGATGATGGTTTAACAAAAAAAAATATAATTGTCATTTAATAATATTTGCAATTTAATGGTACATAATTGTCTAGACAATTTTGTCACTACGGATGAAAATATTATCATGAAATTAGGAAGAAAAGTCTTCTTCTCAACATAGTCGTTGCTTTTTTTGTAAATTTTAAATTAAAAATTTTAAAAGTAAAAATTACTATGATTTTAGTCCAAAATACTATTGGTTGATGTGGAATGTACCTTGTATGTCTGACCCAGCATGTGACTTCCACTTCCACCACTTGGATTTGCCATGTCGTCTTTAACATGTCATGTCATCTTAAAAGTTAACTAGAATGAAGGAGACTTGATGGTAGGATTAAATTGTAAGTAGATTTGTATAATTGTGAACTAAATTATGTATTTTCATAGTATAGGGACTAAATTAAAAGTGAATATAAATTGCAGGGACTAAATTAGTCATTTATCAAAATTTTAATGCACTCTATTATTAGTTAAATTTTTATTGAGATCTACAAAATCCAAGGGAGACTCATAAAAAGTAGCATTTACAAAACTGTGATTTTTAATAAATTTTAATTAATGAATAAAAGTGTGTTAGAAAGTGACAAAGTGATTGTTAATAATATTTCTCACTGCAAAGTCGATATCCAAGTTACCCAGTAACATGAATCCTGTCCATGTAAAATATAAAAGGATTCGACTTAGGAATGCGTAGAGGTGTCAAAATGGACAATCTAGTCCAACCCGAAATTTTTATGGGCTGCATTTTTATGGTCCGGTGTTCTGACCCAAAACAGGCCTATTTGGTGATGTTCATTTCAAATATTTCTTTTTCTTTTGAACATACGCACCAATGACCATTTTACTAATCAACAATGATATCTATTTTTTTTTTAATCTTGTTCTACCTCATTTTGTTTTATATTTGTCCCTTTATTTCATCTGTCATATTTTTTCATTTTCTTTACGTTTTCCTTTTTTTTTCCCTTCTTCTTTTCACCACTCGTGTTTACATCTTAAAAGTAGAATATACATACCATTTGGACTTGACTTTAATAATTGATAAAGAAGAAAGTATTGCACATGAGCTGCGTAATAGTGAAAGATTATGGTCAAGGATAGGGAGAAAGTTGATTTTTAGCTAAGATTCGAAACCCAACAGCTTTCCCGACATTATCAAGAAGCATAATGCTTGGCATTGAACAACTAAGCACGTCACCTCACATGTAGGGTCAGGTGAAAATATCACAGTAGTAGGAGATAAGGGTGGTTTAATATAGTTCAACTCAATCTAATGCAACTTTAACTGGTCAAAAAATGAGTAGATTGAGTTTTAAGAGTGGGTTGAAAATCTTATCCAATTAAATTGTAGATGGGCTGTAAGTTATGTTGGATTAATCCGTCATAGTTTAAACAAAAATGTCATAAAAGGACGTTTGATAAATTAATCTACCAAATAATAAATAAAAACATAAATAATTCAAATATAACTATATCGCTAATGAGTTCATCTAAATATTACAAATAAAGAAAATCCAACAAAAGTCAAAACAAGAAATTGGATAATCACCTTAAGTTTTTTTCCCCGAAGAACCTATATGATAATTTTTAATGTATTTTTTTATCATTTTTTTTTTCATTTGCAGATCTTAAATTCTAAATCTCATTTGCTGAGAATTGAACACATTTCACTCGGACTAACAATATGTTTGATCATATTTTTCATTAAATTTTCTTCTATCAGTTTATAAAAAATTAATAGTTACATTAAAACATTTCATTAAACTATGTAGGTGATAAATTTAAGTTTAAAATATGAATTTTTACTGAATATATTATATAAATGTTAAAGTTGTACTAAGAGATTTTAGTTCAAGTGATTAAACAAAATGTGTAAGTTTTGTAAATCTTTTAAATAATGTCTTTCACGGATTGGAATTTCAATATTTTTCCCCTTAAATGTTATATAGGCACAAATTATTATTATCTACTCAAATTGTACTCAGTTCCGTCCCTAATTTCTATGAGTTCCAAAATATCAACACTCCAAATTAAATGTCAAAATTGATTATTCTGATGACTTAATGCTTTATTTGATATATAAATATGAAAGGAAGGAAAAAGAAAAAAAAAAGTGGAATCTAATATGTACGCATAGAGTTTGGTAATTGAATAACAGTGAAATTGCTATACAAGGCGCCACATGTGAATGTAGTGTACATAAAAGTTACGGATAAATTAATAAATACGGCAAATCTTGATATGATTATAATCAAAATTGTATGCCTGTTTAATCCAAAGTTCTTCACTTTCTGTATAATTGGATTTGGTTCACATGGAGGGAGATACTTTTCGGACACCGGGTTATCTCTTGCCTTGACTAAGCTTGAACAATACTGCCACAGACACAGTGCCACATGCCTACGGGTACAATTATTGAGATGTTTCAAGAGCATTTCGATTCCAATATTTTTTTTGCTATAATAATATATTATTATTATACGTCCTTTTTTATATTAGTATTTTTTTAATTTAATAATTTTTAAATGAATCTAAAAAATAATATCATATACATCATTAGTATTGATAACTATTATTATTATTTGATAAAAAAAATACACTATAGAAAATTCACGTTTAATATTCCTTTCGGTCTTATGTATTAGTCACATTCAAAAAAAAATATTTGATCTTATTTATAAGTCATTAACTAATTTATTAATAATGATTTTTTAATTCTGTCATTTATACTATTTTTAATATTTTATTATTAGGGAAGTTTATTTTTTATGTATAGTCCACCTACTCTTTTCACTCCATGCAATTAATGAAAATATGAGTACCTCTTCAAATACTTCATTCTCTTTCTCGTATTATCTTTACTCTCATATTATCTATGTCTTTTGTTTTCTTTCTCAATATTGGAACATCCGATAAGAGTCTCAATATTATGAAGATTTGTTTGGGATGGTTGTGGAAGACTCGTTAGCGTCTGAACATGTTCTTTCCTTCTACTTGGACTAGTATTCATTGATGGAGATAGTTGACTGATCACTCGAAGAGAAATATTGAGATTGAAGATTATTATTGATTCATATTCATTGATGGAGATAGTAGAATAATGAATGAATATTCATAATGACGTGAAAGAAAGAGAATATGAGATGATAATTTAAGCTAAATATTTAATTAATTATTAGTGAAATTAGTTAGATATGTAATTATGTTGAAATATAATTAAAAATTTATTTTATTTTTTAGACATATTTAATGACTTAACTTGTTGAGTTTGATGATTGGGTTGAAACGAAGAGGAAGTAAAATGAAACTCCTAAGTCGTGATAGAAAATTAATAAGCAAAAGGATAGGATAGCTTAAAAGGACGTTTCAATTGTGCCTTTTCTCTTCGAGTGCTAGAATAAAAAAACCTACGGAACACGTGTAATAAATGACTATGGAGTATGGACCATCTGTCCAGACAATGGACACGTGTCATTATTTGTTGACCATTTTCCCATCTTGTATGTTCTCTCTCTTTCTTTGTTGCATTCAACATTTTTAATTAAAATTAATTTTTATTAACATTAAAATATTGAGTTGTTTTTGTTCAATGGCCAATCCTAATTAATGAGTATGGAGTTTGAATATAAAGAGCTTCTTTCGTAAAAAGCAATTTAATTTAAATTTTGTCCTTCATTTCTAATAAGATCATATCATTGTGGACCCTTGTTTAGGAAAGGATTTGGTATCCTTATCTCCAATGCCACAATTAACAAATATGAATATCTGATATATTTCCCCTGGTATTCTTGCCTATAAGTCATGCTTCGGAGAACGGAAATAGATACTCCCCATTTCCGATTTCCTCCGTTTCTTCCATTTCTTTAAGCTTTAAAATAAATAAATTAAGTAACATTTACTTTCTCAAAAAACCATTCACTTAATTATTTTTTAAATTAAAAACAGAACAACTTTTGGTCGAAGTAACCCTGAAATTGAAACTTACAATTTGGGCTTAAACATTAAAAGAAAACTTTGTGAAAGCTTGTTTGGAAGAAGAATTGGTGGTAGTATAACCTCCGTCCACAACTAGATTCACTCCACTCACGTATTTTGACTCATCACTAGCCAAAAACAAAGTTGCTTCTGCCACATCCTTTTCCTTTAAAACCACTCCCTTCAAGTTCGCCGCCTCCAAATATATCTCCTCTGCTTTCTCCTTCTCCATCCTCATCGCACGTGTCAGCATTGGAGTCCCCACCGCATAGGGCGAAACACAGTTAACTCTGATTCCATGTTTCCCCAATTCCACGCACAGGTTCTTCATCAAACCCACCACTGCGTTCTTCGACGCCGCGTACGGGTGCGCCCAACCCGCATTCGACACAGAAGCGATGCTAGCAGTGAAAACAATGCTCCCTTTCTTTCTGGGAATCATGACCTTAGCGGCGTGTTTGGCGGCGTAGAAGGCACCGAAGACGTTCACCTCGAAGACCCTCTTCAGGTCACCGCTGTCGATGGCCGTGATGGAGTTAGAACAGTCGGAACGGCCCGTGATGCCGGCGTTGCTGAAGAGGATGTCGAGCTTGCCGTGTCGCGAGACGGCAGCGTTGACGGCGGTTTCGACGTCTTTGTCGTTGGTGACGTCGCAGTGAACATAGGAAATGTCGTCGTTGTTGTTTTTGTCGGAGGAATTGAGACTTTGGCATAGGGAGTGTCCGAGGTTGTCTTGGATGTCGGCGATGACGACCTTGGCACCGTGGCGAAGGAAAAGCTTGGCGGTGGCTTCACCGATGCCACTGGCTCCGCCGGTTATGAGTGCTACTTTGCCATCTAACCTGCATGTGCATGCTTGGAAGGGTAAGTACTTCAGAACAGAGTAGTAAACAAAATCATGGAGTAATACATGAATTTGAGTACGTAGTGGTTTTGATTACCTCTTGGAGAGTGGAGCGTCTGAGGAGGAACATGCTTGCATGGCTTTCTTTCTTTCTTCTAAAGCTCTATTATTGGATAGAGAAAAGGAAAGGGAGAAGAGAGGGACTAATTGGCTTTAGTGTGGTGTGAAACCTATTCTATTAGCATCCTTTCATGAATCTCACGGATGCGCAATATTACCCCAGCTTATCGATAAAGCAAGACCTGTTTCTGAATTGCTGACATGCACTGACACTTGACAGATTGTGCCCCAACTTTTTCTTTTTTTTTTCTTAACTGTTTGGATTTATCATGGGAAAAAAAATTAATTAATTTAAAATTCAAGTCATAACATAAATAAAATTTGATTAAAAATTATTTTTGTTAAAGATTAAAATTAAATATTATCTAAATAATTTGAGTTTAACTTCAACTTCAGTATAGCTCGATCCCTTGATTAGTTGTAAACTCATTATTTGGAGATGAATAAATTGGGCTTAAAGCAATATTGATACTGGACGACATAACTCCAATAATAATTACGGCTGTTGGTATAGCTAGATGAAGCAAAATTTGTGAATGCATTATATGAAATTAGGGTATGTTTCTGAAGAATATGTAGCAAAAGAAACAATGTTGGTCAGTATGTCGTAAAAATTAAACACCAGCATCTATGAAACAAATTAACAACAGTCAAATTAATTTCAAGAAGTGGGAACAATGTGTGGTGATGGACTGAAGATCTGTCTTTTTTTCTTCAAATAATAGGGTAACTATGAGGTTTTTTTTTTTTGCTCCAACTACCTTAGATCTAAAACATTGCATTTATTTAAAAGCATACATAAACTCAAATTTAATTAAAGTAAGGAAGTAACTAAACAAAACATATGACTTTTAGAAAAAAAATGGTAACTTCTAAGTTCTGATGACAGTCTTTATATATATATACACACACATAAGCACATAATCACATTACCAAACGATTGCAAGCGGAATTGTTTCGGAGCATCTGAAGTGTAAGATATTTCTCTAGCTACAAGAGTCGATCTCCTCTAAACACATAATTTTTTTTCTTTCTAATGAATAAAACTTAAAGCAAAATATTTATATTTATGTTATTATGTTTTCAAATCAAATAATAAAACATTAATTTTTTAACATTAAATATTCTTCATTAAAATAAGTTACTGAATACGAAAATAAAAAAGTTAGATATCGCAGTCTCGAATGGAATCCTAATTTTTGAACACTTTAAATACTTTGTTGACGTCTTTATTTTTTTAATCTTTTTTTTCAATTGTTTATTTATGACTTACATTCAATAATCAAATGTGTTTCTCATTCATGACTTACAGTGAAGTATGTTAATTAGTTGGTGACTTAATTAAAATTACAATGTTGGAGAATATCCAGAGGCATGCTATTTTATTGTGGGGAGGGGCGTAAATTGTATGAGCTGGGGAGTGTTTCACTGGTTAATTGTGAACACGGGGAAAGTGTGGGGCTATACTGTTATAGTGTCATTTCTGTATCCAGTGTACAGCTTGATGAGTGAATTGGGTACAACTTGTTATTAATATTTTTTTCTGATAAAAAATACCAATTTATTTTTCTTTCTTTTTTTGTTTATATATCTAAGAGAGTCTACTGTCAATATCCAAGAAATTTCCAGGGATTTTTTTTCCTATTGGAAGCATTCGCTGTACGTGAAGGTCTTCATCTTGGATCATATCATGTTCACATGGAGGGAGATGCTTTTCGGACATCGGGAATCTCTTACCTTGACAAAGGTTGAACAATACTGCCACTTGCAGGTACCATTGCATCTCGATTCCAACATTTTTTTTGTTAATGTAGTTATTACCTTTTTAAACCAAATTACTTTATAGTTATTTTATAACTATTTAACCTTATTTTAAAAAAAATCAAATTACTTTAAGACTTAAATATATTTTTAATTTTTTATATTTGAGTAATTTTTTATTTAGGGTTTTTAATTCAAAATTTATATTTTTAATCCCTAAATTATTAGAAATGTTATTATTGTTCCCTTATCCCTATTGGTGTTAGACTTATTACTCGCGTGGCTAAGGATATCCATGTCAATAATACACATGTGTAATTAATTATAAGTTGTGAAATTTTTTATAAATTTGATTGATTTAAATATCTAGGTCCATCAAATTTCAGTTAAGTCTATTTTTGGTTGGAATTTTTTTAGTTGATTCCAATTTAAAAAGTTTAAGCCTCTAATTTGAAAATAACTTAATTAATTGGGTCCTCAAAATTAACATTAAAAAATTTCGAGATGTGATTGATAGTGTGTTTTCTAATAATTTTAGAAATATAATTTAAGGCATTTTCAAACTCCGAAAATTTAGGTTAATGTGTCATATTAAAATGTTTTGTGATTTTAAACTCCCAAAATTCAGTAAAGCAAAATTAAACACCATGTTTGCACGTTTTAGCTACAAGTCATAATAGTTAATTCCAAACTAAAACACAAGTCAAAACCTCACCCATGACAGTGTGACGAGGAGCAGGGGAGGGGGAGAAAATAATGGTAAGCATTGGAGTATGTGGGTTTTTTTTTATCATCTGGGTATAATTTTTTTTCAAACTTATTAAATAGAAATGCTTTTTGAATTAATTTTCATTTAAAAATAACTTGTAAAAATAATTACAATTTTATAAACAAAAATAATAAATCTTTATACCACTTCAGTTTTAAAACTTGTGGCCTTATAACTTGAACTAGTAATAGATAAGGTTTGAGCTTTGAATTTTTTAAAAAGTTCAGACCAGCAAATTTATATTTCATCATATCCTCATTCCGAAAATTGATATTGTATTTAATCTAAAAGGAAACGGAGAGGATGCATTTATGAACTGTAGTGTACTTGTGAAAATAGTGTGGGTATGATTTCTCAGTTCCTGCCAAGTGGCGATTGCCGATTAACGACCCATTGGTCATCAGTGTGGACTTTGGCAACCACGTGTTGCGACTCCTAGGTACACCATTGACGTTGTTTAGCCCTAGGTTCTTTATAACCATGTGCACCAAATAACAGCAAAACCATACGCCCACTAGAACATATGTCGTTTTTTTTTTTTATTATTTATTCAACAGTTTTTTTTTAAAAAAATCATTATTCCCCACCATCAGAAAAATGTGAATTTTAATCTGTTGGCCTTCTCCCTGATTGCACTCCTTCTCTACCCCTCCTATTCTCCTAACTTTTCTTATTCTCTCTTCTTTCTTTTCTGACTTTTGCAATCAGTATTTTTTTTAAAAAATTGCTGAATTAGTATTTTTAAAATGTGTAATACATAGGATAAATATCCATTTTATATAAATTAAAATTTATAATAAAGAAATATTTTTAATATATAAATTAATTTTAAAATTATAATAAATAATTTATATTGTGATATCCTAAAAACACTCTTATTAAATTAAAAACTCTTATTGAAACAATAGTTTCTAAAAACCCTAGTGATTCCAATCGAGAAAGAGAAAGAAACTTACTCTGACATGCAAACTAATCCGGAACAAGCTAGCCCAACCTCCCTCGCATCCAATGCCCTACTCCCTAGTTTCGTCCCATTCTCTTCAGTGCCTAGCTGCACCAATATCTCATACAAATAATTAAATTAAGACATTACATGCAGTACACGTAAACATCTTCCTTATAATTCATTCGTGTGTGTCCCTCTTCGACTCTTTTTTATTTATCTGATGTAAAAGAATACCTCTTACATTAGTTTGTTTTTATATTTGATGTAAAAAAATATTTTTATATTTGTTGTAAAAATAATTGATGTAAAAAATTATTGTA
This sequence comes from Glycine max, assembly GCF_000004515.6. Taxonomy (NCBI): domain Eukaryota; kingdom Viridiplantae; phylum Streptophyta; class Magnoliopsida; order Fabales; family Fabaceae; genus Glycine; species Glycine max. Next base: position 45,959,167 of record NC_038255.2, on the reverse strand, counting down.
TCACACATAATGATATTTCATGCATTTTACTGACGAAAACAATTTATGACAGATCAATAATCTGTTGGACCATTCATTTTGGTATTTTATGTATTTGAAAAAAAAATTCAAAATAGTAAAAACAGTCGTCCACTTCAGTAGTGCAGGACATTTCACACGAAAGATACACACAAATATGAGTGTGGGTTTTTTTTAGCATTTGACTTCTGTATTTGTATTTCTCTCTTATTGTAAATATTCTATTCGGCACTCAATTAATACATGCCACTAAGCCATCCATTATATTATTCAACAAGTTTAACTTACATACTATTTTATATTATATTTTAATTCACATACAGAAATACAAATTTGGATTTTTTTTCCAGCTAAAAGTAACTGCACTTTTTGCTAAATAACAGAAATATTGTATTATTGTCTTACACACACTTTCACTTTTTTATTTTATTTTAATTCAAACTAGAAAACACACCTTTTGGCTTTTGGTCGAAGGAACTCAAATATGAAAGCTTACAATTTGGGCTTAATCAGCAGAAAACTTTCCTAAAGCTACTTCAGCCGAAGCAGTATTGTTAACACTGTAACCTCCGTCCACAACTAGGTTGACCCCACTCACGTACTTTGACTCATCACTAGCAAGAAACAAAGCTGCTTCTGCCAAATCCTCTTCCTTGAGAACCACACCCTTCAAGTTCCCTGCCTCCGCAAACAGTTCCTCTACCATCTCCTTCTCCATTCCCATTCCACGTGTCAGCAGAGGAGTGGCCACAGCATAGGGTGAAATGCAGTTAACTCTGATTCCATGCTTCCCCAGTTCCACGCACAAGTTCTTCATCAGACCCACCACTGCGTACTTCGACGCCGTGTATGGGTGCGGCGAACCCGGATGAGTCACCGAAACAGCGCTAGACGTGAACACAATGCTCCCTATCTTTCTAGGAATCATTATTTCAGCGGCGTGTTTGGCGGCGTAGAAAGCGCCGAAGACGTTGACTTCAAAAACCCTCTTCAAGTCAGCAGGATCAAGGGCGATGATGGAGGAGTCCGAATTGCCACCGATTCCGGCGTTACTGAAGAGGATGTCGAGCTTGCCGTGGCGTGAAACGGCAGCTTTGACGGCTATTTGAACGTCGTTATCGTTAGTGACATCACAGTGAACATAGGAAATGTTGTTGCCGGAGTTGAGGTTTTGGCAAAGGGAGTGTCCGAGGTTGTCTTGGATGTCGGCGATGACGACCTTGGCACCGTGGCGAAGGAAAAGCCTTGCAGTGGCTTCGCCGATGCCACTTGCTCCCCCGGTGATTAGTGCTACTTTGTCTTCTAACCTGCATGTTTGGATGGGTAACTGGGTAAGTTCTCCAAGACGAGACAAAGATAGCCTTGTTTCGGGAGCATATATTAAGAGGTAAAAAACAATACTCCCTAATAATTATCTTAGATTAGATTGTTCTCCCTAATAATGATCTTAGATTAGATTGTTCTGCACAGATTAAAAAAAATAATAACAAAAAAATAAAAGATAATAATTATAAAATTATCTTCACATTATCATCAATTTATCTTCAAATTTTATAATTTATCATTAATATATAAAAAATAATTAATCTTATATTAAAAAATCAAAATAACAATTATATTAGAATAAATATTTTTTTTGTTACATGAACGATTATAATATGACGAAAACGAATAATTAATTTGAAGTTTGAGCAGTGGTTTAGAGTTTAGATTACCTCTTGGAGAGTGGAGCGTCTGAGCACCCTTGCATCTTTCTTCTTAACTCTTAAGCCCTAGTGAGAAGAAAAGGCCATTACTTCAACTTATGTAGTAGTAGCTAGTTTTTATATGGTTTTACTGTTAGAGACGTGTAGAATGTCAATTGTGATAACAGTAGTATTTGAATTGAACTTATTTTAATTTGGAGAGTATATAACGTGAGATTCAATCAATTATTCCATCATGTATACGACAAATAGTTCTCACTCTTCCTCATTTACGTATAATTAAATACATATGTATAGTATCACGGATAATTAAATAAAAACTAAGGCCGTAGGTAAATGGTAAATATAAAAAATTCATAAAAAAACTTAAATATTTTTGTCTTTTTAAGCAAGATGAGTGTTTGAATCATACTCTAACACACCTCTTTAAAGGAAATTTTTTTATTAGTTAAAACTTATTAAAAATTTAAAATTAAAAGAGAAAATTAATCAATAAGAGACAGTATATTTAAAAGAAAAAAAGTGTACGTCAGAGATTAATATATTCCTAAAATTTCTTTTTCTAATATAGTTAACGTGGTTGGTGGACAGAAGTCCAAAGTCAGGCCGTAATATTGGACATGGCCATGTCCAGAACAATTCCTATAAAAAGTTGTTCCAATTTAGGGCTCCTTCTCATTGATAAGTGATCATATGAATAACATAAATTGAAAAAAAAAAGTGTGATTTTTCTTAAATAATTCGGCTAAAATGAAAATCTTCTTATATAAGACGAATTTGAATTAAAAAATTACAATTTTATAGGAGCTAAAGTGGTAGCAGTAGAGTCTAAAACGGATTAAGAAATTTATAAGGAAAAAAAATAGTTAAGCCAATAAAAATATGAAAATTATCTCTTAAAAAGTTACTAATCATTTATAAATATGTTCATTTTAGCACTTTTAATAAGTTTTGTGACCTCAAGAAGAGATATTAAAAAAATTAAAATAATATGTCTCGAAAAAGGAAAATAGTAATGAAAAGAGGTATAAGATAGAGACGTACGGTATATAGGTTTAATTATTAAGAAAATATTTTTTGAACAATAAAAAGTGAAATAACATTTGTTGCTTTTTATTTTAAAGAGTACTTTTTGTGTGCGTATATTAATAAAGATGAAAAATAATAAAAATGAAAATTATTATGTGTAATTTTGTTATGTAAACATAAAAAAGAAGTAATTTTTTCTCATGTAAAATAAGAATAGCAATAGCATCTTGGCGCATTGTTCGTTCAAGTTTCAACTGTCTAATCGGAAAAATTTACCCGTACCTGGTGGCGGATCCACCTTACGAGGTGGGGGTGAGGCAATTGTCCCCACAAGTTTTTTTATTTATTATTATTTTGAATATATTTCATGATTTATATTTTTGTTCCCACAGAAAAATAGTATTACTCCCATGAAACTATTTTTTCAGATGAATGTAAGAAATTATAAAAGATAAAGAAGAGATTACTTTGGTATTAAATTTACCACCTTACTTTGATAACTTTTACAGTATTAATAATGAAAAAACTATATAATATTTTTAAAATATAAAAATGCATAAAAATATTATAATTAATAAAAATATAAGTATTTAATTTTTTATATAGAAAATTAAGTTTTAAAATGTAAAATTAATCTATTTTAAACCATTTAAAAAATTAATTATGAATTGTATAATAGAAAATTACTTACCGCAAATAGTAACATAATTTGCATGTTAAATCACTAAAAACTATTTTTTAACATCATGTATAGTAATTTATAATTTTGTAATCTATACTAAACTAAAATCTTACATTATCATTAGCCAATCATTGAAACATATGAAAATACTTAAATTTTTTAATTTTGAATTTTATTTATATCCAATTTATTTCTCTTATTTATTGATATTAAATTATAAGAAGTCTGTAAGCTCACAGGTAACCCGTTTAACTGGCAAGTTAAACAGATTAAACTTTATTTTTTTGAGGGAGTTAAACGGACTTAAAATATCAAAGCCCGTGTATCATGAGTTACGGTTTGACGGGTGGTTCTAGACTCACTGCGCGTACCCATGGTATTTTATTTGTCGGCACCGTACCCAAGGAGATATGTTAGATAATAGATACTTATATGAACATAGTCACCCATGCAACCCTTTTCCAAGACTTTCAACAGTGACGTCGAATTCCCAAGTTTCCACATTCTTCAGTTTCATCTGAATTCTCGAATTCACATTTCTTTAACTAATATATATATATATACCTACATTTTAAGTGCTTAAGTTTTTTTTAAAAACTAATATTTTAGTTACTCTAAGTATTAGTTTCGAAGGCCGCTTTCTTTTTAAAAATATTTTTTTTCCGTATTTTTCTTAATAATATTAATGGCAATTCCTCTGTTATTTAATTTATTTATTTTCATTGTCCCGCCGTGATCCTAATTGCAACAAGCTTTTGACTAATAACTTTTAATTACTAACTGATTTTTTAATTTTTAACTAATAATTTATCAAAACAGAACCGCTGATCAATTCAAAAGGTAGACAAGGGCATATATATTCTAACTCGTAAGGCTGTCTCACCCCATTTTCATTCTTGTATATTGGACTTGAATTTCGTTTTTTAAACACCATACAATTGATATCTTCTTTAATATTATATATAACTATTTATTTGTTATTTTCATATATTAACATATAAAAAAGTCCTCTAAAATCACAAACACATCAAAATTTATCTCACTTTTATTGTAGAAAAAACATTTTTCATTGACAGTTAACAGAAGCCGGAAAGTTAGATGCAACATCAAAAGAAAGCTTGGCCATTGCATTTTTATATTAAGGCATCAGTAATATTTCACATAACCGTAGACCAGATATCAAACTGCACTGTTATATTGGTCCAGCCCATTTGTATTTGCTATTTACAATCATTATAATTATGTCCACCTACAAAAGGAGCGCAATCGACGGGTATGTTTGATTTAGAGGAAAAAAACTAATAAAAAAGTAAAAGAAAAAAAATAAGGAAAAAAAGGAAAAAGTGAAAAAAAATAAGATTATTTTTAAAGTTGTTTGATAGAAAAAATAGAAGAAAATAAAGTTAATTTTGTTCCGTTTTTAAGTTGTATAAAAATAAAAATAAAACATATTCATAAAAAATTATATAAATATCCATAAGAAAGAATAAAAGTTCCGAAAATAAGAAAAATTTAGTATTTTAAAGAAAAAAACAACTATTTTCTTTCTGAAAAAGCAAAAAGATCAATGCTAAAAAGAATCCATTTCTTTCTTTTTTTTTTCTTCTCACTTCTGAGCAGATGGATTTTTAATATGGGTCTTACCATTTAATTTCCTCCATTTTACCTTTTTTTTAAAAAAGTACAGTCCTTCCTTCTAATTTATCAAAAAAACCATATTAATTTACTAAAAAAATTTAATGAAAGATTTTGGTAAATGTTCTTTGTTGAAAAGACGCGGAAATGTTAAATGGTTCGAAATACAAAACGCTGTGCGACCGAAAATATTGACAATATAACCTCTTTAATGATAGTTAACCTAAAAAATATGATAGTTAACCTCTGAATTCTGATGTAATTTTGCTACAAAAAACAAACTTTTAAAAAGTTTACAACCTTCACAAAACACAGTTCAACAACTAAATTGGGTCCCCTTAATTGTCACAAGCTATTTTCTGCGACATTGCAGTGCAATTAGCTCTTTTGTAAATAATATTCTCTTCAGTTCTTTGTATAAAAAATAGATAACTAATTTTATGAAGATCAACAAAAATAGTTAAGTTAATTATTTTTCATTAAAAATCTCATAAATTTAAATTTTATTCTAAAAATATTAATCACACTATATGTAATTCAAAATATATTTTTTCTCACCAATGCGTGTGTGTTATATTATTACAATATTGGATCAATAAATATATTCACTTACATAATAAGGAGTGGGACTTTTTGAAATACAAATTAAATAAATAATTTCCTGAATGATACAAGCCTCAAATTATATGCCTATTTGATACATGTTCTTGTGCAAGGTGAGTAATTATGTAGCATGCAATCGATTTCTCTACCCCATTTTTTCATTTGGTCATTTGCTGCGTTGACCAATCGATTTCTCAACGTGGTTTTGTTTTTCTTAAAATCTTTTTTCAATTTACTTATTGTTAATAAATCTATTTTTATCCCATAACTTTAAATAAAATAAATTTAAAAATAATTTAAAACATTTATTTTGTTTCCTTAAATATGAAACTTGACTTAATGACGTCTTTTATATTTCTACTAACACGGGGTGATTTTTTTACAACAAACTAATTAAAATGATTTTTTAAAGCAAACAAAATAAAGAAACAAAAACTGTCAAATAAATTAAGAAACAAAAAAACTCGTTAAGGAGTTGGTTAGGAAGAAGTCGATTTTTGAATGCCGCAAATGACATAATGGAGAAACTGAGACAGAAAAATCGGCTGCTTGCTACACGATTTCTCACCTTGTACAGTAATATATATCAACAGGTAAATAATTTGAGGCTTGTATCATTCAGTTAATTATTTATTTGATTTATATTTTATGGGTCAAAAACTCTAAGGAGTGGGTGTTTCATTAATAACTTTTATAATCAATGAAGGATTAAAAATTAATAATGTACATTTGAAGAAGGTGAGTACATGTTTCTCATTATTGGAAAAAAAATACCATCTTTATTTGCTATATTCTTTTGTAAAGGATAAAAAAGGAGTATGTTATAATTTCATGTACATATTGCTGATCCTATTAAAATAAGAGAGTGAGGGTCAAAGAGTCAGCTTTTAGAGTAATTTAATCACTCTTCTATTATAATTGATTTATCATCCATATTTAAGTTCAAAAGTTTCTTTTTTGTTAAAAAAGGTATAATAACATTAACATGTACACATAAATTATTTTAATTCTAGTTAATCAGGTGGTTATTTAGCTAATATTAAGTTGTTTATTCAATTCCAGTGATAAGAATAGTCAAACAGAAAGTTAAATGTGCATGAAGGCATCCCTTTGTCAAACATAAGTTATCAACATCTTGTGTGTGTTTGTCTTCTCGTTAGCACATTCCAATGCACATTGATGTCATTGCAGAAGTCTCTGGTATTATTGGATTCAACTGTGTGGAATATTGTTTGTAATTCTACTATGTGCAGTAATTTTTATATAGGTGATTCTCTACTGACTTTCTCAGCATATTATTAGTATCGTGTCTGGTAGTATTGGAATATCTCTGTTTTACAACCGCCGCCACCCCTCCCTCACCACAAAAAATTAAAAAATTAAAAAATTAAAAATTAAAAAATTGGACACTCTTAAAATCTGAGAAATGTACTTCCCAAAGTAGAATGTATGAGTTGAAGTTTGAGAAAGAGAAAGAAAGAAAAATATGATATTAAGTGATGTAATAAAAAAAAAGAGATATATTATAAAAAATGAGATGAAAAGGGAGATAAAAAATAAAGTAAATGCAAAAAATATAATTATTGCTTTTATAACTGTGTTATTTAATTTTTAAAAATTAAAAAAATATACATGTCAATTATTTTATTAATAAAAGTGGCATTTGCATCTGAAGAGAGGGAACAACAGCCGTACGTGCCTTTGCTGGATCTGGAATATATATGATTCATTCGTTTAGAATGAATTGAATAATTAAGTCATTATTTTACTTTGTTGAATACCTTATTCAGTTATACTCACCTAATAACTGGGCTCTTAAAAAGGCCGAACACAACCACGTGATATCCATAATTATTTTGGGCCTACATAATGCTGCAGTTGACGTTAATAATTAATTTAATCATGCAACCATCAAAATTTAGGAAAAAATTTCTTATAATATTTCCTTATTTTTCATATGATATTTCCTTTATTATAAAGAAAAGGCAGTGAGTCATATTTAAGTAGCTGTTGGCCGTATGTATTAATCTCCTTTGGATGTATGTAGCTAGTGATCAACATTTAGTTTGAAAAATCATTAATCAAAATTTCAAGAAGCCACCTATATATAGCACTGTTTCCAAATGGATGAGGAGAAATGCATGAAAACACAAGGTGATTAGTGTGGTTTCATCCTCAATATTTATCTTCCTCAGATTTTCTTTTGCTTGTATTCTATCCATTAACATCCTCCATGCGAAAGCTGAAACATTTGATGGAACATGAACTCCCCAAAAACATCTAAAAATAGATTTATCTGTAGGTGCCTCCTGATCATGTAAGAAGACATATGCTTCTTTCACTGAGTAATCACCTGTGCTGTTATAGCATTTCTTGTAGTGGACAGAGTTAATTGGTACTATGTGCGTTATTAATGTTTTATGTACACATTAAATACTCCGCTAATAATATCATTCTCACATTAATTTTATCTATCACTTATTAATTACCAAATACTAATGGCCTCATTATCATCATTCAACAACCACTAAACTCCATTAAATAAAATTCCACGACAGTGCCTATAACCATATTTGTCCATCGCTCCCATATTAAATTTAGCATCATAAATACCATTAATGATTCTAATTATTTTAAATTTTATTTTTATTAATTTTTGTACTAACTGTTCCTTTTGTTATATCCCATATTAAATTTAGCATCATAAATACCATGAATGATTCTATTTATTTTAAAATATTCTTTTATTAATCTTTGTACTTGCTACTCCTTTTGTTATATTTTTGTTAGACGTTTTAGAAAAGAAAAGAAAAATCTTATTTTGATTGTCATTTATAATAATAAATAAGTACTAATTATTTTTTCCTATTATATCTTATTTACTACCTCCATCCCTAATTATAAGAACATTCCAATTCATTCATGTTCAATGATGGATCCATTTTTTTTTAGTGGGAGCAAGAAATAATTTATAATATTTTTACAAAAGTGAAATATATATCACAAGGTATTACAAAATATATAATATCATGATAAAAAAAATCTAAAGTACTTAAGTTTCTACAAATTATAATTGTCCTCTACGCATTTTCATACTTTGAAAATATTCTATTATTTTTCATTGTCAATAATATAAAAAATATTTGTCTTTATGTATGTAACTAAACAATCATTCAACCATTCATCTCCCATGTAATTTTGCCTTTTATTCTTCACGAAATTCATTGCAGAGGAACATCTTTCAATTGTTGCAGTTGTCATAGGTAAAATCAAAGCTAACTTCACAAGCAAGTATATCATTTAATACACAATATGCTTTTTATTTTTCACCAATATTTGAGAAAGATCAACAATCCCTTTTAACTTTAAAAACTGATCATCAGATCAAATATCTTTGATAAAAGTTTTAAATTGACTTTCAAGTTTCATACAAGAAAATTCTGATGGATAAAACTTAGTCAAAAAAATTAACTTTTCCTTATCAAATGGAAAAAATGAATCTCTTGGATTTAAGCTTGCTACACAAAGAAGCAACTCAATGTTCACCTTAGTAAATCTATTGTTTAACTCTTGAAGTTGTCTATCAATCACTTGATAAAATAACTTAACTTGAAAGCGATAAAGATTTGAAACTTTTTAAACTTTACTCTTTGATCTTTTTGTGTAATGAATGCATTATCCATATTTGGAATGTTAATATCTTGCTTTTTCACAAAATAATGATACTTCATTCAATAAAGTATGCAAACCATCATTTCTCATGCTTTGTAATCTCTCATTGCACATTTAACCTAATGTCATAGCATTTACAATATCTTGATCACTTCTTTGTAATGCTTGAGACAACTCATTAGTGATCCCCAATATATGCCTCATCAAGTGCAAGTTAAAAATAAATTCAAAAGACTACATAGATTTCAATAAATGACATGCTTTGGTGCGTTAATATGAGCTTATGCCATTTTTCTCAACAAATTCAAGGACATCAATCACTGAAGTAATAGACAAAGATATCAAGTTAAGTAGTGTACCATAATGTAAGCCCTAGTGTACCATAATGTAAGCCTTATCTTGTATCTCCAGCTTGTTTCAATGTTGTTTCTTGATTAAAGCCAAAACCACTAGAAATTTCTCCATTCTTTAATGCTTCGACAACTTTAAGAATTTGACTTTCTTTGAGAATCTCTCTCGTCGTTTACATGAAACTCCAATAACATTAGATAAATTGTTAACCAAACTAAAAAAACAACCAATCTCAACTTGTTTTTTTGCAATTGTCACAAGTGCCAATTGAGGTTGGTGAACAAAGCAATGAACATAGAATGCACAATTATTTTCTTTCAAAATCAAACTTTTGAGACTATATCCCCATCATATCCTTGTCCACGCACTCTTGATAGGCTTAAACCATGTTTTGCAAACAATGACTCCAATACCAATTTTAAAGATATGATACTTATATCTCAAACATGAACATGACTAAGAAACCTCTCAATGACACTTCCATTTTTATCTGCATAACTTAAAACAACAAACATTTACTCATTAATTGATATATCTCGAGATTCATCAATTAAAATAGCAAAAAAATATCTCTAACATCATTAACAATAATTTTTGTGGTCTCACAAGCTACGGCTGTCACAATGCCCTTTTGAATATTAGGTGCCACTAATTTGAGATTTCCACAAGCATTTTTTAGAACCTTATCAATCTCTTCATTATGATTGGACATAAAATGTCGAAGCTCGAGGAAATTACCTTGATTTGGTGAATAAACTAATTCATCATGACTAGGAAATGCCAATCCTTGCCTCAATAGAAATTGAATATAGTCAATTGTTGCCATCAAATGAATCCTATATTCTCTTTTCACTAAGTTTGATTGTCTGTTAATAACAACTTCAATATGTTGTTTTCTATTCATTAATGCTTGACAACTTCTCAAAGCTTGATTGTGAACACTATCAAATTCTCCAACATGGGTTTTCAACCTATCCTTTTTTTTTTCCAATTTGAAAAATTGTCGACCGAAAATGCATTAACATTTTTTTGTTCTCCAATGTCAGGTCTCATAAGATAATAATGCAAACAAAATGTAGCATCTTTTAATACACTATATTCCAACCAATTGCTAAATTCTGAAAACCAACCAGGATTAAACTTTCAAAATAGAGACCCAAATTGTCGTTTTGGAAAATCATGCTCTCTTGGTTGACAAGGTCTTTTTTGCAAAATAAGCTCCTTGGATGTTATCCCAATCATTAGAATGATAACATGATATTTGTTTCCTCTTACTCGAATTAGCATGAAGATTTTCCAAGTCAACTTCTAAGAACCTTTTTTTCACAAATGATTCTAATGGTGTTGTGGAATCCCTTTTTAAAAATTTCTTCATTTTTAGCACCTTACAAAAAAAATAAAGCTAATTAAGGTTAAAAAAAGAATAGAATAAAGCTAATCTCCCTATTGCTTACGAACAAAACCCCCCTATACTTTGTTAAGCCTCATCAATAATTTATATTAGAAATTTGAAAAAGAGTAAAATACTATTTTTTTGTGATAAAATTCTTACCTCAACTTCACAAAGACAATAATACTACCAATGCACACAACACGCATGTTCGTGAGTGAGACCACCGTGATTCCATGAACGTGAATAAATGAATAAGTTTAGGATTTAAATCTAATTAAATTCAAGGAAAATGGATAAAAAAAATATAAGTGAGTGACAAAGTGATTTAAGATGAGAGATAGTGATGTTTTCCTGTTTTGAGAATTGGGAGGTTTAGATGGAGTGAGGAACAATTCATATTATAATCAAACGTGTGTGATAAGTTAATAATTTAGTGGGTTAAATGTAATATCTTTCATTAAAATAACCAACACTAAAACACCATTAATCATAATTTCTTTATATCAAGAACACAACATAAGAAAAACACTCCTAGAAGAATTATACCATGAAAGTTTTAAAAATGTATGTGTTTTACTCACCTCTTGAAACAAGTAATTCGAGTTTTTCGTTATCTTTGTCTTAACAAAATTTCTTCATTTTTTTCTTTTTCGACATTCTTGTGCAACCCATTAATACCAAGAGAGACTATTTATTTGTGTGATTCTAGGAAAAAGAAATGTCTAGTCTTACATAAGTGTTACACATAATTTGAAATTATATCTTTTAAGATTTGTTTAACCAATTTTTTTTATCTTTTTATTTTTATTTTTATCCAATCTTATACATTATTATACTAATATCTTTTAAAAAAATATAACAATATAATATATTAAAACAATTTAATATGTCTTTTTTTTTATCAAAAGATATATTTAGATAGTCTTAATCTAAATAATTATTGAATTATTTTTGAGATATTACATGAAAGGTTTGCTCTATGTAGTATGTGGTGCGTGTGTCTTTTTTGTTATGGTAACAATAATGATAATTGAGCTGAATCGTTTAGGCTTGAGCATGTAGTTTTTGTATTCACTGTCTTATATTTGTTTGGATTTTGGGTTAAAAAAATCCAATGGGGACAACATATAAATTTTTTATGGGGGCATTTATATATATAGACACACACATTAACAAATAAAAAAAATCTGGTTAGAGCAATTGTCTCCACAACGTATAAGGTGCATCCCACAGTGTTGACGTCCCTTAAGAAAAATAATTAATTTAATTAGCTAATCACATTAAATTTATCAATTAATTATACTATTATTTTAAAATTATATTTTTTTATCTGTATATCTATTTATTATTTCTCATTAATGTTTGAAGAAAAAATAATTAAGTAATGATATATAGAGAAAAAATAATTAATACATCTAAAAATTAGATAAATTTCTTTATTTATAAAAATGGATAAACAAATTTTTAAAAAGGGTTTTATAATTATAATAAGGATGATAGTATTTTTTTTTTCCAATCTCTAATTGCAATCTTGGACTTTCAATCACTAGGCATGACACTAATATCTTCCTCCAATTTAGAGATAGCGACGGTTTATTGATTTTCAACTCTAAGAAATAATTTTTCATCACAAGCCTCCACTCTATTGTGGGCACCCAGCCGAAAGAGCAATCTTATCGGTGGAATTTTTTTTAAGCTTTTGGAAGAGACGTTTTTAGCAAAACAAGTTGGACCGAATTAATTTTTGTACGTAATATTTATTTCGCAGTTTGCATTTAACCTTCTATTTCCTTTTCCACACCAGGTGATGCGGCTTCTTTATTGCAGGAGTAATACAATAAAGGAATGATTTGACGACAAATTATCAAAGAACATCATCATATCAACTGAACCTGTTAACTTTTCGATCCCGTAATAGCTACGGTATAGTACAACAGTACCTTCCCTATTCAGAATTTAATTTTATCGCACCAGAAATGTCCTCTTTCCTACAAACAACAACTAGGGGATAAATTGCTCTAATGACACTCCTTTTATAAATATCTCTTACAATGGATCTATTTCAAAATAATTTATAACATGAATCTGATATTTTACGTAAAATACATACAAATTGTCAGTGTGACTGGCGAGAAGTCCATGCGTGTAATACGTGACGAAAATTTCATTGCGCGAAATAACCAGTGGTCTCGCTGCTTAGGCTTGTACTCTCAATATTATTTGAGTCTCGTATGTAAACTGGAGAGGATAAGTGATGGATTCCAATGGCTTTTATAGGGAAATACTCGTAGGAAATGATTTTTGCATTTTTGAAAAGCTTCTCGCCAGTTGTAATGGCGAGACCCTATGCATCACGTTTCTTGCCGGTCGTAATGGCGACAACTCTGTACTCTGAAAAAAAGCTTGTCATGTAACGCTGTTTCTCTGCAAGCTAGGCCTGTACCTGCATGAAAATCGCCAGTCAAGCTGATTACATCCTGTGCATGGCTATATCGTCAGCACAAACAGCGAGACCACTAGCTATTTCGCCAATGGCAGTGGTGTTTTCGTCATGTGTTGCACGCAGGGCTTCTCGCCAATAACACTGACGATTTGCATATATTTTACGTAAAATAACAAATTCATGTTGTAAATTATTTTAAAACAGATCATTGTGAAAAATACTTTCTAAAAGGAGTTCCATTAGGACAATTTGTCCAACTAGGGGAGTATGGATATGTCAAAAAGTAAAAATAAATATTGACATGTTAAAATTATGGATATAAAATTTTGAATGAAGCTAGAGCATATATGTAATTTAGATTTATCCCGGATAACACTTATATATGTGGAAGAACTACATTTAGTTGCGTATCGCTATAAAATGGAAATTTAAATGTGAAATCCACGTATATGCATCACTAAAAAAGTGTTACCTGCTAATGGCATGGTTAGGCTTTTGAGTTTATCTGTATTAGTACAGTCTATCTCTAACCAAAATTAAACTTAATAATATAAAAGTTACATATTTATGTTGAAAATATGATATATCATATTCACAAATAATTAATGTTATTATACATCACATAACACACATTTTCACTCGATCGGATTGATTATTGTTATTTTATTTTTGTGAATACAACATCAACATAGATCATTATACATCACATAACACACATTTTCACTTAGGAAAAAGAACTAGCTAGTTGGTACTACATTGTTGCATGAGAGGGGGAAACTGTGGTAATTAAGTGTTCCATCCTGATCGATCTTGCAGAAAGACCACAAAAATACAGAGAAAGTAGATAGTGTAGCTTAATTATTTCAGCACATGGAACTGGGCAGAAAATGCGGGAATGGATATATAGCTAGCCATTACTAAGCATGGTTGTTGTTGATGAGAGCGTTGAGCGCAGAAGTGAAAGAATTATTGGTGATGCTATAACCTCCGTCCAAGACAAAGTTAACTCCACTCACAAACTTGGCCTCGTCGCTGCACAAATAAACTGCAGCTTTGGCTATGTCCTCGGCTTCAAGAACCGTTCCTTTCAACACCGCAACCTTACACAGCACTTCCTGCGTCTCTTTCTTGTTCATCTTCAACGCATTGTTGAGCATCGGAGTGGGAATTCCACCTGGACAAACGCAATTCACTCTGATCCCATGTTCCCCAAGTTCCACGCACAGGTTCTTCATTAGCCCCACCACCGCGTGCTTCGAAACAGCGTAAGCGTGCGTTGTTTCGCCGCCGAGAAGCGAAGCAACGCTTGAGGTGAAGAGAATAACCCCTCTCTTTGCGGGGATCATGACCCTAGCGGCATGCTTGGCGCCCAAGAAAGCTCCGTACACGTTAACCCCGAAAACATTCTTAAAGCCTTCGTTGTCGGATGTCGTTATGGAGCGATTTGAGTCTCCGGAGATGCCGGCGTTGTTGTACATTATGTCGAGCTTGCCATACTTGGACACGGCAAATTCGACCACGTTTTTGACGTCGGAGTCGCTGGTTACGTCGCAGTGGACGTAGTGAATGTTTGTTGTGCCGAGGGTTTTGCAGTGGAACTGGCCTAACTCGTCTTGCACGTCGGCAATGATTACTTTGGCGCCGTGTTGGACGAATAGCTTGGCGGTGGCGGCACCAATGCCACTTGCTCCTCCTGTGATTATCGCCACTTTGCCTTCAAGCCTGCAAGGTCATCTAAGATTTCTTGTTAACTGTTTCAGATTTTAACTCGTACCAAAAGAAGAAGAAATAAGTTAGATCAACAAAGTTAATTAATGGAATGGCTTGAATCTCCCTTCATTTTTAAGCTCCAATTATTTCAAATATATTTTTTTTGAAATAAATTATCTTATTTCAGTTATTGAGTTTTCCATCCATAAAAGATATTTAAAATAATTAGACTTTGATGTTGAATGGAATTAATTGCATTCAAAGAAGGATATAAGTGGGGAAAAAAAGAACTTAGGACCTGTTTGTTCTCTTTTCATTTTTTATTTAAAAATTATTTCCAAAATATGTAATTTTAAAATTAAAAAAAACGAAAACAACTTAGTTAAAAATATTTTCTGTAAATACTTTGTTCAAGTAATTACGAGATCAACAGACTTTTAAAATATAAAAAAATGCTAAAAATTAATAAACAATTTTGAATGAGTTCGAGATAGAAACAAATTTAAAAAATGAGAAAGTAGTTCCTAAAAATAATAAACAAGGAAACAAGACTTAATGTGAGTAATTACATTTTGGCAATTGAAGCCATGGAGGAGGACTTGATCATGTATCTAGCTAGGAGGAAAACTATATGCAGGCAAGAGTGACGAAATGAAAGGTTGAATTCAATGAATGGTAATATTCCTAACGTATGGACACTTTATAAGGGTTTAGTGACCATATGTCAGACCAGTTAGATAAATGAACGCCACCGACCAGAATGATCAAACAACTACTCCCATTGAATGCTGTCAAGTGACTAGGTGCCCATACTACAGCATAAGCTAGAAACATTTAGAGGGTAAATAATTTTATATTTTATGAATTATATTATGTATAGTAAAATTATTAATTATTTTAATATAAAAATTATATTTAAGATGATTTCTAATTAATTGATAATATAATTTTTTAATAATAACAATTTATGTAAATTAAACTCTTATATTTTATTATTAATTTTATTTTATTATAACTTTTTAATTTTGAGAGAGATTCATTAAACAACATTTGAATAAATCCTAGAGAAAATAGATGATTCATTTAAAGTGTAAAGAAATTTTACCAACTTTCATTCAATCACAAACCCTGTATGATAAATTTATTATTTTTTATAATAATTATTATCTCCTTCAAATATCTTATATCTTTTGATGTTTTAATTTTCTATTTTTTTTTCTCAAAATAATAGATGTTTTTAAACTTTAAAGTCTAAATAATGTAGTTTTGCTTAAATATACCTTTATTTAATATTCATTGTTTAGGACCAAAGATTAAGGGACTCTCTTAGGTCTTGATTATAAGAAGAAGAAAAATATACTTTACATTTATTAAGAAAATTAATTAACTTCAATAAATTACATCATTTTTCAATTAAAAAATAAAAATTTTCTTAAATTATCATTTATTTAAACTTGATATCAAATATAAAAAAATCTTTGTCATATTATATGAAAAATATTTTAGAGAATCTCATTAAATAAATTCTAAGTAATTGATATTTACTTATATTTAAGAAAAAAATAAGAATTTTTTGTTACTTATAGTTGAAATCCAAGATAATATTAAATAAGAATATTTTAGTCTAAATATATAGATCAATTTTGACATTAAATATTTCTTAATTAATTTATATGCAATAACCTAAACCATTAAAAGATATAAAAATGAAATACAATGATACCTTAAAAATTATACTAATAATAATTTGTTATTGAATAACGTTTCTTGATCATTAAACTTAAATCCTAACAAACATTAAAAAGTGAGTAATGAAATCTATATATTAAAGAGTGGGTACGCGTGGGGTGGGGGTGAAGGTGGATGGGTGCGTCCGTGTGTTAAAGTACTCTATTGAATACAATTTTTTTTAATATTAAGTACAAGGTTTCTTTTTATTTTATATATTATTAAATCTAAGATATATAATTTTATTATCTAGTTAGTTTGAGTGAAACTAAATTTGTTAGAAGTGATCGGTTAATTTTTTTTTAAAAGATTTATAATCAATAAAAATTAATGAATTTCCTATCCATGTTAAAAAAAAAAAACTATTATGTATAATGGATCTCATTATATATTCGTGTTAGTAACAATAAGAACTGTGGACACATATAACATTAAAATTTTTGGATAATTCGGTATTTTTGTTTCTCAGTTGATTTTTGTAATAACTCGGTATTTTTGTCTTTATCATGTGAAAATTGGACACGGCCGGTCTCTTACTCCTGTACGTGTCCTTTCAATGCGAACTCTGTCACCTAATTGACAGCATTTGCTTTAAACCGAACAACCTGGTTGTAAATAACTTAATATAGAATCTAAATGCCCAACTGCATGGGGACTAAATCGGTGAGTAAATTTGACTTTAATCACTATGGAGTTTTCATTGTTGAAAATTTGAGTCATAAGAAAGTTTTTATGGGAAAGAATACTCGCATTATGAAAGAATAGTTCATTTTCTAACTACACAACTGTAATGAAACAAACACCTTTAAGAATAAATTGTCGGTGGAATGATTTTTGAATAATATAAAAAAGGAAAATGTGCACTAATAAATGTTTTTCTTTTAAGTTTCCCTTTCCTCCTAAAAAAACATGTCTCCCTTGCCAGTGTCTCATTAGCTTGAGTACTAGTACTGTTGTCTTCGAGGTGTGTAAGTTCATTTTGAATGAGTTCTGATTATTGCTTTTACTGGGGTAAGGTTCTTGTTGATCAGGGGGAAGTAAACTTTTATCTTATCAAAATATTCTTGGAAACAATCAAGGCCAATTCTAAATTGGTTATAAGTTCTAATAGTTCCTTCATAGTCTTGTTCACTAATAGGAAGATTCTAAACAAGAAAAAAGATTATAGATCATTTTTCTTGGATGTGTAAAAGACATAAACATGGATGATATAGTTCCCAGATAATTAAGTATGTAATTGAAGGTCGTTTGATCTTTAGATTTTATGTATGGAAGATTTTTTGTTTGAAAAAGTCAATCCTTCGAATATTTTTTCATATTTCAAGGGACTAAATCTTTAACTCTTGGATGAGAGATACTCTAGATATAATAAAAAAATGCATGAAAGCTAATTGGTTGTAAAAGGTGTTGGATTCAGTGGTATGAATTATGAAATTCTCAATCTACTTTTGCAAGTGAAAGAATATAATGGATAGCATCATAATTGCACATGTCGTTAGAGGAGGTAAAAGGAGGGAAACAAATGATTTCCTTTGCAAGATAGCTTTCGAAAAGGATTGTGATTTCTTAATTAGATTGAAATTTATGGATTCTATGATGGAGAGGATCGGATTTGTAATTAAACGGAGATTGTAATGCTTTGGTTAGGCGCATATTTCAATATTGGTGGATAAGAGTCCCACGGAAAAATTAAGTTCTAGAAATTAAGAGATCGAGACAGGGCAATCCCTTATCACCATTTCTATTCTTGATAACTAACTGCCAAGGGTTGAAGTTGAAGCAAAATGATGAATCAAGCCCATATGGAACTATGTACTGGATTCAATGCAGTTCCAATGTGGTTAGGATAACATATTTATAATAATTAGCAGATTAGTGAGAAGACACATTTATGCGGGATATGAATGTAAAAAAAACAAAAATAAAATCAAGGCATTCAAAGTTGTTTGAGTTAGCTTCTGGTCTAAATGTGATTTTTTAAAAAGCTAATTGTGGGGGTGTAATATGGATGAAAGATGGTTGGCTGTAGATTTTTTCTTAAATTGAAAAGTTGGGTATATTCCCCTAATGAAGGGCTGTAGCTAATACTACACGTTTTTACAGGTTCAAAGTTTTGTGAATCGAAAAAATAAGTGTCAGAACTAGAGTCAGATTATAACTCGGATTTAAACCGAAAAATACATGCATAAAAAACAAAAGTGACGTGGTGATGGACAGATCTGCATACAAGTTGATCATCAATCCAAGACGGCAGCAGGATGGCCATTTCTACAAAATATTTTGTAACATTTTGGTTCCTTTGAAGATCAATCTTATGGGTTGGAAAGTTCTACAGGACAGAATCTCTTCAAAAAGCTATTGGGCAAAAAAAAAGTATCAAACAACAGGTTAAGGCCAGCTGTCCTATATTCGGAGAGATCTAGGAAATTTCGACCCACTTGTGCTTTAGAATGCAGTTGCTATAATGGTCTTTGGAGAGTATGTTGTAGATACCTGGTATATATATCCACATTGTTGATAAATAACTCTTCGGAGTTTGGACAGTTTTTCCTCCTCAGTTTAGACTTTAGTTAAAGGCTTTCCAACATGCAAAGAAGAAACAAGGAATCAGTGGTAGGTGATATGATTCGCAAATCATTTGGACAATTTGGGTAGTTATTAATGAATTGTTGTTCTTCTTATAGAGCAATGATATGGACGAGCATATGCAATTCGTAAAATTAAGGGCTTCATCTTGATTGAAGGCAAATAAATCGAATTTTTAATTATTCTCTTATTCTTTTGGTTTATCAACCCTGGCACCCTATTAATAGCTATAAGTGAAATTAGTATATTATATATATAAAGAACAAGAATTAAATTATATCAGTGTAATTTTAATAATTATTATATTATTTTATAATTTTTAATTGAATAGTATTTTTTAAAAATTTATTATTAAATTAAAAATTTCTTTCACATTAATTATATATGTAAAATTTCATATTAATTCAAAATTATTATTCATTATTTTGTTCATATAAATTAAAATCGATCTAATATAAATATTTTAAAATAAAATTTAACAAATAATATATAAATATAATTTAATGATTAGATTAATAAAATTATTATATATATAAAAGTGAAGTTGGTTGGTTGTGCGAGAGTGAGTAACGGAAGAATTCAATGTATTCAGAACACGGGGTAGGGGAGGAATAATGGATCACAAGAGTAGCTAGGAACCTGATCTATCTTGATAATTGCAGAAGTACACACATGTGTCATAGTAATCCATGTTAAAAAATACAGCAAACTATTTTATTTGCAGCTATCTCGTTTTTGAGGAGCTGACAATATCACAGTACACTGTGTAGATTTGTTGATAGGATCACTTTGGTTCTGCTATAAGTCTGCCATATGATACATTTTGATATGATAAGACCAACGATATCAAATTCTACGAGTTTTATAAATTTATAAGAGTTTATTTTATATAAAAATAATAATAAAATATTTATAAATAATATAATAATTAAACATTTTAATAATATAATAAAATAAAATAATAAATAATAATAAATTTGTATGTGTTATAATAGTAATAAAATATTTCTATGAGAGGTTTGATGTTACTAGATAATAAGAATTTGATATGATTAGAGATGAAAATTTGTTAATTTGAAAATAATATTAAATGAAAGTATGTTAAATACTAAAAAGATAAAAAATTAATTTAAAATGATTTAAGTTTTAATATCAATATTTTTAACTCACTGACTTATTGATTTGATGATAAATTCGAAAGTCTATCATTCACTTAGAGTTTATACATGAAAGAATTTACATAAGATAAGTGGATTTATAAACTCATAAAAATTAATAAGTTAACTCAAGAGTTTATAATCATACACAATCAAATGATAATTTAGTTTTTTTTAGTTTAATTAAGAAATGGCGCGATAGGATGTTGGTCTCATATTAGATGAGATACGGTGACAATTTCATAGGACAAATATTGGAACGTACGTTATGGTACTGGGTTCATTTTGGTGGTGTGCTAAGGTAATTTAATGTGGTTAATTGCGGTAAGATTCACATGTAGAGAAAAGGAAAATATTGTGTGTGCTATCAAACTGTCATGTGGCTTTCAGATCTAAAGTTGACAGGATAAAATAATATATTGGTCAATTTTTTCTGGTTCAGAAGTGCAGGTTGGATTTGGCAACGGGGGGATTTAACAATATGGCTCTAGTAGGTCTTCTGTCCTGCACATGTACGTGCATTAGAAATATTTCGTAATATAACCTGACAAATATTTGTTTTCCTTTGTTGATTTATTCTTGAATTGACACAAATAGGATCATTTCTATAATACAAATAAAAAAGCTTAAAAGAAGAAGCATAAGCACGAAACAATAAAATGTTATAGTAAACTTGAATTGAAACAAATTAAATAGGATGATTTCACACAATTTGGTTCAGTTCAACATTTTTAAACACCCGTATGTTTTACAATCAAAGCCCAATCCCACAAGCACTATAGCTCAATCTATATGAGCCCTTATTAATTACTCTTGCTTCTTCATAGTAGACAAAAATCAAGACTCCGAGTCCGGGTACTGAAACATGTGAAAGGAAGGATTAACAATGCTGAAGCCTCCATCTATGAGCAAATTTTGCCCACTGACGTACCTGGAATCATCACTAGCAAAATAAAGTGCGGCATTAGCCACATCCTCAGCTTTAAGAGTGACACCCTTGAGATTAGCCAGTGAGTTCATGATAGTCTCAAGCTCCTCATCATTAGCTCCAACAAACTTGGTGGCCAAAGGTGTAGCAAGAGCGTAAGGTGACAAACAATTCACCCTTATTCCGAACTGTCCAAGCTCAACTGCTGCATTTTTAGTTAGACCAACCACAGCATGCTTAGCACAACAGTAAGCATGCGAGGCTGCACCACCAACGTAGGAGCTTATGCTGGCCGTAGAGATGATGCTACCACTGCGTGCTGGGATCATCGCCTGCGCCGCATGCTTCATCCCAAGGAAAACACCTGTCACCTTGGAACCACATATAAGATTCCACACAACCATACAATACAATACCTTCCTCCGTCCCAAAATCATGCCTTTATAGTTTTAACCTTTTAAATAATTTAAATTAACTCATGTTCTCACTTGTAAATGAAATATTGAAACCTTTATTTCAATCTTGTTTCTCTAATAAATATAGTTGTCTTCATGATTTGATAATACAAATTTTCTTAGAATATTTCTTTTTTAATCTGTATATAAAAACCTTAAACATTGATATTCTAGAACCGAAGGAATACAATATAATCTTTTTTCGTTACGTGAACGAAGTGTATCCCATTTTTAAAATCAAGAATTAATCTCTTGAAATAACAAGATATAAAGGTAACTTCTTTTAACAAATATTTCTTATAAACCCAAATTGAATTTCTAACTAATGTAAGAAACAAAATTATTTGTGAATTATATTGATTGGTACAATACGGTATGCATACAAGTATATGACATATTTTAAATTAAAATTATTATATATATATATATATATATATATATATATATATATATATATTGTAATACATTGTATAAATTAAAAAATATGAAAGGATTAGGTAAGAATGCCTTACCCGTGACATTGACGCTTAGGACACGTTCGAAATCTGCCTTATCGTTGTCAATGATTCGGTTCTTGTTGGGATCAACAATGCCGGCGTTGTTGAACATGATGTCTAGCTTCCCATAAGCATCTACGGCTTTTTGGACGGCATTTTTTATTTGGTTCTCATCGGTGACATCGCAATGGACATAACAACATGTTGATGGCCCTATGGACTGAGCAACGGAATGTCCCAGTTCGTCTTGGATGTCAGCGATCACTACTTTGGCTCCTTGCTGAGCGAACACTTCTGCAGTGCGTTTGCCGATGCCACTAGCTCCTCCTGTGATCAGTGCAACTTTTCCTTCCAGCCTGCACAAAAGAAAAGGATTCACAATAATTAAGCCTTCCAACACTTTGTTCTTAGATTTTTACAAGAGTCTATTTCATATCTGTATTGTGCACTACATCATCAACTTCTCAAAACTGAAGCATTTTACATACCTTTTATTGAGTGCAGAGGTTGAAGTTGCCATTGATATATGACCTAAGACCAAAAGAAAGGGATAGAAGGAACAACCTGTTACGATATGAAATTACAGACAAGCTTTAGCTTAATGCTACCATTAAATAGCAACGGTGAGGTAGGCCAATGCCAAAGTCGTCCCTCATATTTTATTATTAATTTTATTGGAAGTTACGCTGCATGCGGGTTCTATATATAAACAAACCCATGATTGGGTTAAGGAGTTATTTACCGTTTTGTTTTTATTGATTAGGGTATCAAGCAATAATTGAAAACAATGAATTATTAGTATAAAGGGATTAGTTTATTTAAATAAAAAAATCATAACAACTACATAATGTAAGTACATAAAAGTTTATACAAATTACAATCCTTGCATTCGTTATATATAATTCCACTTCGATCAGAAGGTAATTAATACGACAAGGTTAGCTCCCGCGCTTACTATCTAGTCAAGTTTTTTAAAGGGGTGGGTTAACTTATTTAAATAAAAGAAATTTATAACAACTACATAATTTTAAGTATATAAAAGTTAATACAAACAATCCTGGTTACATCGGTTATATATAATTCCACTTCAGAATCTTAAGGTAATACGACAAGTTGAGCTCTCGCTGCTTACTAGGAATAATCAACTTGGAATCTTATCCTGGAAACTTTATTTTTCATCTTGGATTTTAAGACGAACACTGCTTGCTTAATTTGAAATTGCTGAAGTATACAGATTTGAAAAAAAATTAAAACAATATAATTAATTTTAACTGAAAATTTGCAGAGTGTGTAGTACATGATGCTTAAAAAATATGTCGAAGAGTTGCTGTTAAAGTTGGTCTTTGAAATTTTTTGGCTTCGGAAGTCTAATTAGTAATTATGCTTAAAAAATGTGTTGAAGAGTGTGTTGTTATAGAGTGTGTAGTACATGATAATGGAGTCAAAGTGTTTTTTTTATAGAGTTAATTTTATTATTTACTAAAGAAGACGAAGTAGACAGTGGAGCTAAAATGTCTAGACTGGATTAATTAATAATCAAAACTACGAGTCCATCATGTTCACCAAAAATGGGAAAAAATATATCAAAAGACAATTGAATTGGGTCAAGCCCACATTGATCTTTCAAATGAAAAGAAGTAAAAGAAAAATGTTTGTACTACGCCTATGATGTTATCTTACAATTAAGAGAGACAATAGAAAAAGGAAAAAAATTATAAGTATGATAGACCTAATAATATAATAGGAAGAAAGAGATAAAGAGAAATAAGAAATGTTAGTGGGATGTTTAAAATAGACATGTGCATATGTATCATCACTCTAAGTAAAAACATGGGAAAATGAAGATAAAATAACATAAAAACAAAAAACGTTAACCTTGGCGCACAAGGCCATTCTAGCCCTAACCGCTACGTGTGTATGAGGGTGCAGGCTTATGGATGGTCCTGTTTAATTTCAGTTTATGATCCTTATTTTTTGCTCACATGTTATCCCTCGCACGATGTTTGATGTGTCCCTCGACTTCTGAATTTCAAAATTTATGTTTCTTTCAATTTCAACTTTTCGCCCGAATTGGGTTCTGATTTTTCCTCCCCCGTAGCTTGATTTAAGTTTTCAGTATTTATACGCCCTTTTGGATTGATAATGTGTTAAATTTTACGTGTTTGATTAGTGCCACAGAACTTTCTACTCTTGCTTTTTTGTATTTTAGTTTTATTTTATTTTAACTGTAATATTATTTTTCTAAAAATATTGTAATATGTTGATATTTTCAGCTTTATATAAAATTTAATTAAAATTTATAATTGTTAATAGAAAAACATAACTATAAATTGGATTTTCCTGACTCTTTAAAACACCTTGTGGGAGACAAAGTGATAGTATCCTTAGATACAGAAAGGAGAAAATACAAAATGTTCTTTCATCACCTTGAGCATATGTTAGAGGAGAAAACAAAAACTCGCTATACTTATATAACATGTTCTGAACTCTACAAACACGATCATACCTACACATAAAGTCAAACGACAATTTAAGCAGCGATTGCTGCAACTTCAGCAGCCATGGGCTATCAAAAAGATAAAAACTTGAAAGGAGGAAAGCTTCCTTCAGCTTTCACCTAATGGTAAGCGGATCTATGAGAATCTCTGTCCTGCATTTTTACCAGCCATCATGGTAGCAGAAGCAAACGGGTATGGCCTTCACAACCAAAGCATTGTGGCAAAAGTTATGAGCTTTAACTCACCTTTTTGACTTCCTTAGATTCTGGCCCTCACCCCTGGCTTCCCCTAACCTTGATTTTAGACCATTGCCCTGTGCTGTAGCAGGTCTTTCCTGGAAGTTATTTGTGAGATCTCGTGATGACCAAGGCTGGGAAAATTGTCTAGTTGGACTGGCATAACCTCTATAAGATGCAAGCCTAGAACCAGCCAATATCTGATCCCTAAGACCTTTCACTGATTTATAGCCTTGCATTTCATCCCCGTAACCTTTTCCTTGAGCTTGCTTTTCCAGTTCATAAAAGCTTTCCCAATCTATCCCATCTCCTGAATTTTGAAGCTTATCAGCTTGGACTCCCCATTCCATTCCATCTGATATACTCCTTTGCAGAGATGTGCTTTTCCTTGAAGTTTTCCCAGAGGTAGACCTCCTACTACCTTTCACTTCTTCCTCAATTGGATATCTTCTTGTATCAAATCTGCTTTCAGGAGGGTAGGTCCACTTATAACTCTTGTTGTTGTCCATATTTAACTCTATAGAATGCAGATCACTTTCAGCAGATTCCTCCTCGCATTCTACTCCATTGTCAACCTCTCCTCCATCATCTTCTTTATCTTCAACGAGATGGGAACCTAATCGGCTTCTGCTGAGATAGGCAGCAATTTCTTCATCATTCAAGTGAGTGGAACTGCGACTCTTTTCTCTAACTTGTTTGCCTCCAAGAAAAACTTCAAGTTGATTCCTTAGCTTATCAACAGCTGCATTCTTTTCCTCAAGCTGATATTTTGCATCAGAGAGTTTCTTTTGAGCTCTCTCCTCACGTAACCTATCGGTCAACTGCATTATTTCCTTTTCTTTCTCTACCTCTTCACAAACTTTTGTAGACACTCTCTTTTGTTTCTCAATCTCAGACTTATCTTCATCAGCATCTCTTGCTAACTCATCACATACTTGCTCAATAATTTCTCTTGCTCTCTTCTCACTTTCAAGCTCTTTCACCACCTTAAGAAGGGAAGCTTTAGTGTCAGCCAGTTCTCTCCCAAGCTTCTTGTTCAAGCTTTCTAATTGTCTCCTGAGTTTCCTCTCTACATCGAGTTCCCCAGCAATAGATTCAATTGCAACCTCAACAATTTCTTGCTCCTTGTTTTTCCAAGCAGCCTTTTCTTCAGCAAAACACTTCATCAAATAATTTATCTCATTCTGATCTGAGCGTTGTTCCTGGATAAGTTGATTGACCTGTAGGCGAGCCCTCTCCAGCTCAGTATGCAGAGCTGAGATAAGAGACATACTAGATGAAGGACGATCTTCATGACCCCACATCCGGTTTATAATTTTAAGTAGCTCTTTGGATGTCGTTAAAGCATTACTAACATCTTTTAAACGTCCTTTAACTCCAACAGCAGATGAAGCAGGGGTCTGTGCTCGGGATCTAGTTTCAATCTGCAAGAAAACCAAGATGTAACTATCAGGAGGCATACACATCAAGTATTTTTCTTGAGAATTTAAAAATTAAAAAGGCTGAATGAAAAACAAAACGCAATTGTATGCTAAAATAGGCAAGTGCATGACAAGGTGTTTTGTGTTTGATCATGATACATTTCAAACCATACCAAAATAAATAACAAAACTAAACGTCTGAACCTCCATTCAAAGTAACAGAAAAATGTGTAATTAACTTTAGCATGTAGTTTGGCCATTCTGATGTGAATAGAGAACATTGGCATGCTATACTTATAATCTTTTTCGGTCTAAGTCTTTTCTTCATGTATCAAGAAGAAATATATTAATCTGTCAGCAACCATCAATGTATTAATAATATAATATAATTACTAGTAAGAGCAGAAACAAGGGACCATGTGCAATTGTGCAGTGCATGCAAATCCTTTGCAGCTGACACCTACACAGATTTTTCATTGAAAGAAGTTCCTAATTTGTCCAAAATATAGTTAAAACATGAAAGCAACAGAGTTGTAAAAAAATATTGCTATACACGACGGGGCA
Organism: Glycine max; assembly: GCF_000004515.6. NCBI lineage: Eukaryota > Viridiplantae > Streptophyta > Magnoliopsida > Fabales > Fabaceae > Glycine > Glycine max. The sequence goes on along the minus strand of NC_038255.2, from coordinate 45,931,855 downwards.
TTTCATGGTAGAGGGATGGATCCTCTCTGTTGATATTTTCGAATGACAAGGTCATGCAAAATTTGTGGGAATGAATCCTCACATTTGTGTCTATCTCTTTCTTTACAGACAATAGATTGCAGGACCCATTCATCATCTACGATGAGACAGACAGACAGAAAGACACAATATTCACATTGACATTTCATATAAAAATCTGAACGAGAGGGTCCATCCCCCTCTTGTTCATAAAGACTAGCAAAGGTTGATAGGAGCCCACCCATTTAATGCTGATAAAGAGAGATAGACACAATTCTCACCTAACCTTAATTGATATGTAATTTGTCCATTCCAATAGAGAAAATCGTCCTCAAAGTATAAATAAAGTCTGTATATTAGTATTGGAATTAATTAGCTTAGATACCTCCATGAGACTGGCATTGCTAAGAGAATCCAAAGGACCAACATGGTGTTCAGTGATCCTAGCCCTGTGAGAAATAGACGGAGTTCTTTTTTGGCGACTTCCGGTTCCAGATCGATCCATTCTCTAAAAAAAATTAATTAAACATTGAGAACACATATATAATTTGTAGTTAGTTGGTTTTTTTTATTTTTTAATTTCTCACAAGACAATCATGTTGATCGAGAGACACTATATATGAACATCTCTTCCAAAAGACCCAAGTTAGTTAATAAAACAAAAAACATGAATTTTGGCGAGAGTACCTCGGACACAGGACTGTGTGATGGATCGGACAAATGGGGAGGCAAAGAACCAGAACGCATGGACCTGGGAACTCTTTCTCTGGTTCTGAGTTCCTTCTTGGACCTGACGCTGGGCGAAGGAATCTCGTTCATCTCCCAGAGCGTGGCGGCGAGCTTCCTGGCGGAGACCGGAGCTTGGAGGGACTTGTTAGCCGTCTGCGACGGCGGGTATTTGGGGGAGGCCAATGCCCGGAGCGGAGATCTCGAGCTCATGAGCTTCCACGTGGGCACGGGCGTACTAGATCCGCCCCGCTTTCCGACGAGAATAGTCCTCTTGAAGCGGTAGTTGTGGAGCACGGAGGAAGAGGAGGAGGCGGAGGAGGAACAGCCTCGTTTTCGGATCTTCCCAGGAATCATGTCCATGGTGCTTCGGTTTTGGCTCAGCATCAGAACACTGAGTTTTGGTGCAGAGACATAGCAAGAAGAGGAGGAAAGTGTGGTGGAACACGTGTCGGGTTATGAGTGGTGGGGGTGGAAGAAGCAACGACTAAGGACGGTGATTGAGTGATTGGGGTTGGAAGGAACGTATTAGCGAAGAGTCAGGCGTGCTATTATAGCGACACCATGTACGCCGCTTTTGCCACTCACATCTCAATCATCATCACCACAATATATTTGACTTTGACATCTATCTTTGTACCATTCCATTCTCTATTAATCTTGATTGCATCAAAACAAAATACTATAGTATTTTATTCATTCAATTTCGAATGAAAATTCCATTTATGTTCAATTTATTTTTTTAATTCAATTTTAATATATAATTACATACAAATTGATCAAATATAGAAGAAAAAAGTTTTTTTTTTCGAAAATACATATACCCCAAAAAGAATGGAGCAATCAAAATTGACTCAGCTCCTTTTAAAATTAGTATTTTTTTGTATTTTTTTTTTAAAAAAATTAAATAGATCAATTTAGCTCGACCCAATAAGTTAACATGCCAGATCAAATAAAAAAAAATATGACATATCAGAAATTCAAGCTAGGCGAGCCAACCTATTTGATAGCTCTAGTCTCTCTCACTCACCCATTTTCACCAAATTGAGTTATGAACAATTTTAAAAAATCTTATCAAAGTGATTTTTGATATTTTATGTACTACTCATACTTGTCAAAATGAGTTATGGATAATTTTAAAAAATCTTTTCCAAATGGTTATTATTTTCTTTTCTTTTTATTGTTCATTTTTAAATAAATGTTTTTGTTTTTATTTATGTACTTATTTTGTTAATTATACCCACATCAGAAAAGAAAAAAAAATATAATAGTATATAAAATGTTTTCTATCAGTCGTGCGAAGAAATTTTCTTGGTAACGACTTGTCAAGTCCAAATAGTATACAAAATATCAAAAGAACAAATAAAATAAATAATGAACATATTAAGAATATAAATAATTTAAACATAGAAAATAAAATAAATTTTGAATATGAATGTAATAATCTTAAAACGATCGATTACAAAAGAAGAAAATATATATCAGATCACGTGATCAACTCATGTCACAAATACAACCTCACGAAAGTCCTCCTCCTCAACCCTCGACCCTCGTCTTCCCCACCCCCACTCCAACTCGAAAGTACACTGACTAAAAGAGGCAATTACAGAATTAGACCCAAAAAAAAAAAAATTACATGGAAAACGAAACTAGTAAAGACAATCCCCTAATTTGAGTGTATCAATCTCACAAACTAGTAAAGACAGCATTTATGATGTTGCCCTTCATTTAAAGGGGTCATGACTTTAATTTTGGTTATGTATGATCATCCCTTCGTGTCACCGTAATACTTGAATGAAGATATTGATTTGATTATACATATTCTCAATTGAAGCTGAGGCCTTAGGATTAGATCGTAGTGTAAATATTTTTTTTTTAAAAATAAAATAAGATGGAAAAGACACTTCTGACAAGATCATGAATCTACTATGTTATGGTAACAAATAACCTTTTTTTTTGTGTGTGTGTTCAGTAACGAAAAAACAAACTAACAGACAACAATAATATGTCGACCTGGGAGTTCCGGCCACAAATGATTTACTAAAATTTAATTATAATATAATTTATATGTTTACAAACATTTATTTTATATAAATTTTATTTATATAAAATAAATATTTGTTCTATATATTGCAGAGGTTAAAATACTATTTTACATCAAATTTAGATTCAGATGTTGACCTAATTTATGTATTTAAGCATTATATCATATGGATTTAAAAATACATCAAATTCTGCTGGTTTGTGTTCCTCCCGATATACTCAGTACTTGCCAGTTGCCACACTCGGCTATCATGAAAGGAGTGCACACTAATTTGGACTTACACGTATACAATTTTTTTCAGTCCTATATCACTTTTTCGTAATGATTGAATCCATATTCAGTTATTATAACTTTAAACAAGGAGAAATTCAAGGAGAGAAAAAGGCAAATTTGATTTAAAGCAAGTTGTTCATACTTCTCCAGTTAATGTCACATGCATCATGTTTATCCTTTTTGGATACCTCGCCCTTCTTTTTGTATATTTCCTTTCGCTTATTTTGTTTCTTTTTGTTTTTGATTTTAGAATCTGCCCTTTTACTATTTCTATATGCTTTATTTCCACTGGCACAGTTCCCACTAACATTGCAAATTCATATGGATCCAACAGTTTGGGCAACAACTTATGAAGCCCACTATATCCCTCCCAATCAGATGATACACGGCTTTATATATTCGGCATTTGGCAATGTGAGATGAAGAATTGAATTAGATTGAAAATAAAGGAAGAATTAATATCTATTTGAGGCCTTTCTTTTAATGTCCATGAATTAACATGGGGTTGTTCACCATCATGTGAAAGTTAACAAAATAACAAGTTTCACGTTTTATTTAAGATAAAAAATACTCGTAAGTTTTTTTTATAAAAAAAAAACAAATTAGTTTTATTTTTGTTTGGTTATTACATTTTTTATTCATTTGATAAAAAAAATTGGATTTTATTATAAAAAAAAGCACTTGCAATTTGTTTTAATGAGAATAGAGAACTTGACTTTTAACGATTTTGATGTTTTCCTTTAGTTTACAAATTTCTGTCTTCATTTCATTCTTGTACATCTTAAAATTTTTATACTCATTTTTAATATTTTTTTCACACCATTCAAAAAAATCACAACCTACATTCTTACACGTATAAAAAAGTCCATTTAAAATGACTTTTTTTTTTAATAAAATTTTAAAATGAGTTCAGTCGTTACACTACATTGTTCAATTTAGAACAAATTAAATGTATTGTAACTGAATAATGTAGTGGAATATTAAAATGACTTGATGAGAACGAGAGGTTACACATTAAATTTAATGATATTTTATGAAATTAAATATTAAAATGACTTTCTGTCAAAAAAAATATTAAGATGACTACGTCTTATAATTTCAGAATTAAAATAAAGATATATTCATTATATAAATTTAATGATGAATATTTTACATAAATTCAATAAAAAAAATGATGATTTTACATAAATGAATCAGATATAGAAATTAATAACTAGCTTCACAAAAAAATTCCCCGCAACATATATGTTAAATTCTTTTAGGCTATTCTTTTTTAAAATTACTGGTATCCAAATACCACACTGAGAATCCGACTTATTCAGGTCAAGATTGGTAAAATTATTATGGACGTGAAACTATTTCTCTTAATTTTTAATACAGTTGTATTCTCATAATAAACACTTACGATAGAGAAATTAAAAGATAAGTAATGTGTTTAAAACTAGTTGAAAATGGAGAAATGGTGTTTGGAATGCAATAGTTATAACTAATTTTTAAAAATCACATCCAAGACATGGAACATTCAAGCTTAAAATAAAAAAGCAACAGCCGGCTCTTTGTATCCTACTACAAGAGATGCTTGGATAATTTGAAAAGCCTAAAAAGTGGCAACATTGTGATGTCCGTTAACTGCAGATGTTCAAGATCAGGGTCTCTAGTGTATTAATGGAGTGGTCATAGTTAAATTATTAACTTTTTAGAGACAAAAAAACGTAATTAATTCTTAACTTTTTTCTTATCTTTATATCCTTTTCCCCTTCAAACAAAATATTTGTTCCCAACACGGAGATATAACTCATGTTGATTTCATTAAACTCAAACTCCAAGTAACAGGAAAAATGGCAACGAGCTTTCACTTTACAATTATATGATTTTGTTTATTTTCTCTGATGTGCTTCACCATCACTTTTGCACATATCTTACCAAGATTTCCTTCTTCAGTCGTCCATCCTGCGATAGATGTAACCTCTCGTTCTGCCCAAAATGGGGTATACACAAAAAAGTTCTTCACACAAATACTGGATCACTTCAATTATAATCCCCAGAGCTATCAGACTTTTCAACAAAGATATCTCATCAATGATACCTACTGGGGTGGTGACAAGAGCAATGCTCCAATCTTTTTCTACACTGGAAATGAAGGGGACATAGAATGGTTCGCACAGAACCCTGGCTTCATGTTCGAAACAGCACCTTATTTCAAAGCCCTTTTGGTTTTTATAGAGGAATGAGTATGACTGCTTAAATTTCGTTCTCTTGTTTAATTTGATGAGGGATGCTATGTCTATGTGCTTGATAAGTGATAACCCAAAGGGAAACCTTTAAATGCAACTTAGCTACTCTAAGCAGTTGAGATCTTAACATTACTCTCAAAATGTTTTCAAAATAAAACTCCATGCAGCATAGATACTATGGAAAATCATTTCCATTTGGGGGAAACGAGGAGGATGCAAATGCAAATAGCAGCACACTTGGATACTTGAGCTCCACACTACTCATCATTGATCTCAAGAAGAATTTATCAGCAACATATTCCCCTGTTGTAGTGTTTGGAGGATCCTATGGAGGAATTATACTATACATCATATTTTATCAAAAATTAATGTCTATATTTTATGTGACAATAATGTTTTCCTCTTTTAGATAATTAGTCTGAATGGATGTTTTGCAGTACTGACTGCATGGTTTAGAATGAAGTATCCACATGTTGCCATTGGAGCCTTGGCATCCTCTGCTCCAATCCTTCAATTTCTGGATTTGGTTTCACCCAATACCTATACTGATATCATCACTCAAGACTATAAGGTCGCCTAGCCACTCTCCAATCTCCATCATATCATTATGGCTGAAATTTAACCCAATACGTACTAGTCCTCACCAATATGGAGATTGGTGATATTGTTTAAAAGTGATAATTTCCTAAATTCATTTAATTTTGGATTATATATTATGATAGTTAATTTTTTATTTTCATGGAATAAAATAAATGTTTTGAAATATTTATATAACTATTTGTGTGACAAAAAATAAAGATAGACTCCTGAATTACTTTTCGTTCATCTTTATTATTAATTTAATTCATTCACGTCTTACTATACATATGGACGGTACCTCTGTAGTTTGGGGGGATATTATATTATGCAACGGTTAAATGGTGCTCTCATGTACTTTGTTATACGGGTTGTGGTGGGGAGGTTATGTAGTTCTCTATGTTTTGCTTTCTGTAATAACTTATCTGGTGATAATTAAGTTATTCCTCGTTAATAAAATTCGTTTGTTTTTTCTTTTTAAGAAAAACTCTTACTATACATATACATATAAGATGTGATTTTACATTTTGGATTCTCATAGTATTACACATGATGATATAAGATTATTTTTTTAATAGATTTCACTTTGAATTCTTGAACTATTTTTGCAAGTCTTATAACGAACTACACTTAAATATATATTATCAATCACTTAGAGAGAAAGACATTAAAAAATATTTTTTTAAATGGGAACACTTTTCTTAAAGAGGATCCAACCTTCATGCCCAAGATTTTCAACATCTAAGCATGTATAGTGGAAGATCGGTGAAAAGTGATTTTTGAGTTCAAAATTTTACTTTTGTAAGTTCCACAATAAATTATACTTAAATATATGTTATCATTCAGTTAGGGAGAGAGATATTAAAAAATACTTTTTTTGAAAATGGGAACATTTCTTGAGAGTTTTTGAAGAGAATCCAACCTTCATGCCAAAGATTTTTCAGAACATGCATTTATTATGGTAGATCAGTAAAGGGTGATTTTTGAGCTAAAAAATTTAACTTTAAAATTTAATTAAAGATGTTCTAACCAACTCCATGCACTAGTAGTCCTAGCTCTTGATTAGTCAAGAATTATGCGCTGATATATTTTTTTTTTGTTGCATAAAATATGATCCTTAGAGCGAGAGTGAGAATTGTTACAAAGTGATTAAAGGGTCTTGGAAACAAATAGAAGACACAGCTCGAAAACCTGGAGGACTAGAACAACTATGGAAATCGTTCAGAATATGCAAGTGAGAGTATGACTTACTAATTAATCCTTTAAAAAAAAACATTCTTTATTCAGATTATTCCCCATATATAACGGATGATAGATTATTTGTTCTTGTTTTCCTGAAGGAATTATATAAGCGCAGGTGCTCTGGTATCTTGGCTTCAAATGGCTTTGGGTATTGCGGCCATGATAGATTATCCAGCACCTTCCAATTTCCTAGCTCATTTGCCTGCTTCTCCAGTGAGAAAGGTGCTAATAGTCTCAAACTATTTTTTTTAAAGGTGCTCCTTCCAATATTCAACTTCTACACATGATGCTCAAAGGTCTATGTTATGAACTGTAAAATAGCTCAGTAGTTTCCTAGCATTCGAGGCCTAGGAACCTCCTAAGAGAAAGGTGAAGAGAAAGATGAGGGATGAAAAGACTTGTATTATTTCTTCAATGCCCATTTACTCAGTACATAACTGCTTATATACACAACACAAAATATTGTGATACAGAGAAAAATATCCAAAAGATAACAAAATAACAAAAGGAAACTTGCAAACAAGTTGCAGACAATATATCCTAAGCTAATCAATGCTACAAAGTCAACTCAACAATCCTATAACAGAATTGGTTAAATGCAATTATCTAAATGTTCTCCTTTATAACATTCAAGGTGTTACGAGTCCGTCCAAATCCTCCAAGATTCCAAGGTGTGTCTTGGCGAAACTCACTTGGTTTAGTCCATGGTGCAAAAACAGGTGGTTGGCGCTTAGGAAAGACTTGTATTATTTCTACAATGCCCTTTTACTCAGTATATAACTGCTTATATACGCAACATAAAATGCCGTGATACAAAGGAAAATATCCAAAAGATAACAAAATAATAGAAAAGGAAAATTGCAAGCAAGTGGCAGACAAACATATTCTAAGCTAGCCAATGCTACAAAGTCAACTCAACAATTCTGTACTATAACAGAATTGGTTAAATGCAATTATCTAAATACTTTCTTTCATAAATGTCTAACTGATATCTGAACATTTAAATTGTTGAAAGATTTGAATCTATTTTAAAAGTTGAAAAATCAATCTGAACCTAATTAACATCATTTTGTATCACATCACTCAGTTTCATTTTCTTTGTTAACAATAACACACTTCTACAATGATAATGATTATATTTTGAACATTAAATAAGATAAAGAGAGGATTAAATTAAATTTTTAATACCTTTTGTAAATTCTGAGAAAAGTTATACTCTCACCTCCATAGAATACCTTCGTTAGAAACATTTTCGAAAATTATTATTTCCTAAAAAGATTATTTTTTAAAATAAATACCAAACAAGAGAAACGATTCCAATTATTTAACATTCCTAAGAAGTTAAAAAAATTTCTCCTTTCAAATATCTCTCGAGACTTTATCTTAAAATTTGTCTTTTAAGATTATGTAAGTGATAGGTTATCAACCAATTGTGATTCTGTAAGACCATAATAAAAATCCAATTTTTATTTTTCTTCTGAATGATACTGAGATTAGATTTTTTTAGCGGAACGTGATTGATTTTTAAGTTTGATTTTAACCGTTGACCTTTTACTAATTAGTCCTTGTAAAGACCCCAGAACCTTGATGTTTGACATCCAATAATGTAATTATAACTTTTTAAAAGATGAAACAAAATCATGGAAACATACTGAAACACAAGTTAATTATATATAGATGTAACAAAAAATGCAGACCTTGACGTCATGGCCTTGATTGATAACTTATCCGTTGGAAATGAAGCGTTCACTAAGTTGTATGCAGCAGCTAGTATCTTCTACAACTATAGTGGGACTGCCATATGTTTTGGTTTGGATAATACTACGGATACTCTTGAGAGAAGTAAAAAGAATAAAATAAAAAAATAAAAAACAAAAAACAAAAAACTAATTAGTGATCACAATGTGATAAAAGAAAGTAAATAAAATTTATTTCGAGTATAAATATCAACGTCTCTTTCATTGATCACTTAGCTTTCATAGCCATCGTTATGCGAAGGTAAATTTTGGACGAAGCATAGGGGACACGGAAGTGAATCTCAATCGGATTTGGCATTTTGGTTATCCATTTCTTATATAACTTCAGTTTCAAAAGCTGGATGGCTTTCTCTTTGAAAACAATGACATTCTTTTTTAAATATGTATTTATATTTTCGGTAAAATTTAATTTTAATTCTTATATATTTCAGATAGATGAATTTGGTCTTTATGTTTTTTTTTTAAAAAAGTGAATTTAATTTCTACAACTGAAAATTAAGGGATCAAATAAGAATCAAATCCACTTTTTTTTTTAAGTATAGGAACCAAATTTGAATCTGACGACAATAAAAAAGTATTGGACTAAAAATATATTTGACTAAAATTTGTATGTCTATATCAGTAGTAGGTAACGTGATTGGGATAATTATGATTGTGCACTCTATGCTCTCTTTGATCAAGGGGATAAAAATAAAACAAATAAAATTAAAAGAGATATATTTAAATTAAAATAATGTATTATTGATGTGACATTAGGAATCACAACGAAGTAGAACGGCTACAGATAGTTGTTACTGGCTATTTATCCCATTAGAAAAAATCCACACCAGTTATCCACGAGTACCCATTTAGAAATTACTTATAGGTGTTTTGGCATCCATGGATATTTGCATATGCTTCTTGAAAAAAATAAATATTTTGTGAATTTAAAACAAAATTATTTTAAAATTACTCTCCAAACACCTGAGCTAATAATGTCTTACATGACATGTATAAATTATTTCAAGCATTCGGTATGAAATGGCACAAGGCAGCAACAGTTATAGTGAAGCACGATAGCTTGGTAGACAGATTGATTTGGCTCAACAAAGTTGTAGAGTTATCAAGTGAAAAAGAAGTTGTTTGTTTGATCTTTGATTCTCTCGTTTAAAAATTTGGTATGGAAAACGCTTTCAAAAGTGTTATGGTTATGGAATGCAGATTATATCTAACAAGCTTTGAGTAAATATGGAAACTGACCAAGTGGCAATGTATACTAGCTAATAAATTCATAGGTAATTTTGTGTTTTATACGAAAAATCTTCTAGTACCAAATATCACTTTTTTCTTCTCTTTTTTTAACTGAACAACTGAACAGGGGAGAGAAACTTATGCTTTGCACATGTTAATTTTTAGCTTAAATATTTCCTATCAAAGAATAACAATTTGGTGATTTACTACTATTATTCAGGAAAATAATGTTTCTCTTTCTCCTCCATTACCGTGCCCGCATTTTTCAGTTTGATATGCCTTTATTTATCCTTCACGCAACCACAAATTTGAACAAATAATTTATGTTTTATTCTATGAAATTATTAAAAAAAACAAATAACATGAAAGGGATGCATTAACGTATAAATTTTAACACCAAATTATATTGGTTTATAATTTTTGAAAAATAATGGATAAAAACATTATTTAATATATTTTTAAAAACAAGCATAATAAAAAATTATCACAAAAAACTAAAAAAAATAATTAACATTTTACAAGAAAATTTGTGTGGCAAATATGGAAATGAGTAAAAGTAGTCATTGATTATTGTTTTTTAAAATTTAAAAATTATAAATTTTTTAAATTAGAAAATATGATTAAAGATAACTTTAAAAATTTGAATCCTAAAACTTTTTTGGTTGCTTTCAACACTTTTTATAAAAAAAACTTTTGGAATTTATGGTCTAAATATTTCTTATTATTGTTTCTTTAAGCATAGGTTTTATAAAAAAAATGTTGAAAGGAACTACAAATATTTTAGAATTCAGATTTTTAAAATTATCTTTAATTATAGTTTCTAATTTAAAAAACTGTAATTTTAAATTTTTTTAAAATAATAATCAATGACTAATTTAAAAAAAATAATAAAATAACTTGTAATTTAATTGGTTAAAAAATTAACCCTATCAAAATCTCTTAAATTATTGGGACAGCATAGAAAGTAAAGACACTCTTTTAATATATTGATGCGGATTAAATTCAATATATATATATATATATATATATATATTACTTTAGTTGTACATAACAAGATATTATGTTTACCTTCATCCACCAAAATTTTATACATACATGGATTTAGTGATAGACAGAGAATTGAATGAGTTTTTTTCGGCACACAATCTATTCTTTTGCTACATAATTAAATTTAAAAATTATATATCAAAATTAACAATAAATAAATAAAAACATTAATTAATATGCAAAAGCAGAAATGAACAATTTTGTGTTAATAAAAAGTTAAAAACTACTATTATGTATGAAAGCTATAAATTTATATTTTAAAGATTATAAATACCAATCACATTAATTTATTTCGCTGATAAGAATTAATAAGTCTATAATTGTGATATTTAAAATCTAATCTATCTTAATCCAAGTCTAAACTTGTCATTGAAGAATGTGGATAAACACATAATAATAATTGCAATGGTCCACTGATTGTTGGTGTGTAGCCCAACCAACGAGGCTTTATTCTGCGGAAGCTCTGAATTCCTGAGATTCTCTTATCATTTTTTTTCCTCTTTTAAATGCACATCTCATTTGTAGCCACAGTTCATTAGAGAAAAAATAATGGCAATTGGCTTTCAGTTCATACTCACACTCTTCTCTCTATTTTCGGTTCCCTCACTCACTTTTGCTTTTGCCCCTATCCTTCCCAGATTTCCTTCTTCAGCAGTTAGTGCAGAGCTGAAGCAACGCTCACATTCTTCCCAAAATGGGCTTTACAGAACAAAATTCTTCACCCAGATACTGGATCACTTCAATTTCAATCCCCAAAGCAATCACACTTTTCAACAAAGGTATCTCATCAACGATACCTTTTGGGGTGGTGCCAAGAACAATGCTCCAATCTTTGTCTACACTGGCAATGAAGGGAACATAGAATGGTTCACACAAAACACGGGCTTTATGTTCGAAAATGCTCCTTCTTTTCAAGCCCTTTTGGTTTTCATCGAGGTAATCTTTCTTCTTTTGTAAAGGGTAGTAGATCTCTGTCTGTAATTTGATAAAGTAAACTTTTTGCTTGATCACTCAAAAGCCACACTTTACTGTCTTAATTAGAAGTTGAAATGCAACTTGTCCAATATCTAGGTTGTTGAGATCTCTAACTAGGATTTTTAACTGTTACCAACAATTAAGTTATTAACTTACTGTATTTCATGTATCTCAAACTGAACTGCAGCATAGATTTTATGGAAAATCAATACCATTTGGGGGAAACAAGACGGTTGCATATGCAAATACTAGCACACTTGGGTATCTCAGCTCAACACAGGCATTAGCTGATTATGCCGCTCTCATCATTGATCTGAAGAAGAATTTGTCAGCCACTGATTCTCCTGTTGTGGTTTTTGGAGGATCCTATGGAGGAAGTATAAACCTATCACTTGTTTTATATTTTTAATTTAATACTAGTATTTTAAGTTTTTACCCTCATTGATTTCAATAGTTCAATCCCTCTAATTGAGATGAGTATAAAATCCAAATGGGCTTTGTTTTGCAGTGTTGGCTGCTTGGTTCAGGATGAAGTATCCACACGTTGCAATTGGAGCTCTAGCATCCTCTGCTCCAATTCTCCATTTCATGGGTATGGTTTCGCCAGACATCTTCATCAGCATCATCACACAAGACTTCAGGGTTTGATTCTCTCAATAATTTGTAATTAATATGCACATGCATATGTGGCCCCGGCCATGGTTAGTGAAGAATGCTAAGTACTACTATTGAAGTAAAAATTTTGTTTGATGTACTACCGCAGAGCGAGAGTGAGAATTGTTACAAAGTGATAAAAGGGTCTTGGGATCTGATAGACGATACGGCCAATAAACCCGGAGGAATGGAACTGCTGCGGAAAACATTCAGAATATGCAAGTGAGAGCATGATTAATTACTAATGCAAAATGATTTAATTGAATGATCAATTAATTAAGGTGTCTATGTCTATAGTTTAGTTATTATTAATGTTTTTCAGGAGCGATGATTTTGGGCCTGATTCTTTGGAAGGTTGGCTTCGGGCGGCGTGGATTTATACCGCCATGACAGATTATCCGACACCATCCAATTTCCTGAATCCCCTGCCTGCATATCCGGTGAAAAAGGTACAATCTTAAAATATGTTCTTTTTTTATAAAGGATTGTTTTCTGGCGTCGTTTGATTATATGTTTCTGATGTGATTTTTAAAAGTTAATTGTTATAATTTTTTATCCTTGAAAGAATGAACTTTAAATTCATTTTTAAATCGTTATTCATAGTAAAGTAATTGTTGTAAATACTTTATTTTACTTGTTTTGACTAAAGGGCCGTCATGTGATAAAACAGTTCTAATTGTTTTATTACGAAGAATAATTATTTAATGCATAATATCGATCAATTTTAAAATTATATATACTGTTAGCTAAAAGAACTTTTTTCAACATGTGGTGGAGTCTATTTCAACTTTTGATGATAATGACAAAGAAATGGAATGTCAAATTTTTTAATGATAAAAACAAAAAAAATGATATTATCATTTGGATTTAAATAGTATTACATAAATAATTTTATATTTTCATTTTTAATAAGTTTATATATTTTCAGATAAATAAAGTTTATACAAATGTTGTAGTCTTAAATTATTATTTTTTATTGGAGATTGAAGGTGAAAAGGGGGAAGGGAGACTAGAGGAATATTTAAATGATTTGTTGTGGAAAGATTCAAAGAATAATTTGACTAGACTTAGAATTGTGGAAATTTAGATGTGCGAGGCGATTGACAGCTCAGTAACGGGAAATAATAGATTAGCCAAGTTGTATGCAGCAGCCAATGTCTACTACAACTATACAGGCAAAGCAACGTGTTTCGATTTGGATGACAATTCTGATCCTCACGATCTTGGAGGATGGCAATGGCAGGTAAACCTATCCCATTCATGGTCAAACATAATTTTCTCAATTTCCATTTCTTGTGTTTTCAACTTTAATTTAATTAAAACTTACATGCGTTGTAACTAATTACCACATTGAAATATACTATTAAATTTTGTCCAATCTTTTGCTTAAATCTTTTAGAATAGGAGAAACATTTGAAGGAGTAGCCAACTTGCAATAGAAAACGCCTATTATCTTTCCGACTTTCCAGCATATGCTAATGCTAGAATCTAAGAAAAACTTGTGCACGTGACAGCTTCAAACGGAGAAGTCAAGTTGTTAATAATTATCCCAACGTTAGTGCCTCATATTGTGTTCCACTAGACATGATAATGGATAGGACGGGAACAAGTATTGTCTCCTTGATTTTTGATTTCGATCCCTTAATATATCTATGTATCCGTTTCTGATACTACATTCCCGTCCATAAGATATTGAGTATCTCGTTCTTGGTTTAGATTTAAAAAAAAATTGTAAAAAAATTATATTGAAAATTTGATTTAAAAAAATTTGATTTTTACATATTTATTTTTAATTATTTTATTTGCAACGCATTTGTCTACAAAAATCATCAAAAAAAAATCTTAAATTATGTAAAAATTATAAAAAAATTAACAAGTAATTAATAAAATTTTAATAATTTCATCATCAGGACGAGTATAGGAATGAATATAGGATGATGGATAGTGACATTCTACCCAACCCCGATTAAAAAAGCTAGATAATCCTCAAACCCAAATCCATATCCGGTCAATTCTAATATTTTTCGTCAAAATAAAACGAATTTAGATGGATACCCATAAATACAGATTTCATTGTCATGCTAGTTTCTACTTTCCATTACTCAACCAGACGTTAACTTAGAGCTTCAAGGGTCTTGGTCTTGGTCTTGGTCTTGCATTAAGAAAAAAAAACCCTTTCCATTGACCAGAAACTATCGGTAGGAGAAAAGCCCCCCTTGCATTGCATGACGGTATCGTTGAGATAAAATATTTTCAGCTTAATTATAATTTTGGGTACGTTTATTTATACTTTTAGGAATCACATTCTCATGTTTATATTTTCGGAAATTTAACTTAAATCCATGAAACAAAGACACTCATTTTGTTCTTACTGTTATGATCAACGAATGCGTTTAATATTTCTTTTCGGGTTTAATCTTATAGTTTTTAATCTTATAATTTAATTATTTAGAAAATGCAAGTTTATTTTTTTTTATTAAAAACCACGAACAAAAAAATATTGACAATGTTACAATGACAAAAAAAAAAAAAAACACCATCAAACTCTTACATTTATTAAATAACTTTAAACCCTCTTTCACTTATTGCCCACCACTCAAAACATCATATTTTAAACTAATTAAACAATCCTAAATTTTCTGCTCTTCAAGTCTTAACTTCACTACCTGTAAAATCTTTTAAATTTCATCTAATTATTAACCTTTTAAATCATTATACACCTCAAATTTATCGTAAACCTCTAATTATTTAAGTGAAAAATAAGGATTTGTATCTCAAATTATTTGCAGCCATAGTTCCTTTTTTTTTTGTTTTTAATTGTTTGCATAATAAGAAACGTCATCATATTTTCTATAAAAAAAATTATATTTACATATATATATATATATATATATATATATATATTCCTATTCTCTAGCTTTTTTTTTGTTGTCTCTTTTTCTCTCCGTGGCCTTAGAACCTGAACCTACAAGGACATGACTTTTAATCCAACCGCAAAGGCCAGGAATGCCAGTTCCTATTCTCTAGCTAACTACCATATAAAATTGTTGTAGTTTAAAGAATATCACAAAAGGTTAAGTCTTAAATTATATCCTTGACTCATGTGTCTATATATTATTTTGTGATATGAGATTACAAAGTGAGTAACAAGAGATGAAAGTCTCACACACATGAGCTTTTTGATCATTTTTTCAATCATATTTGAATTCCCATATCAATTATTTTAATTCACACGGTCATGTAATCTCATCCAGTCCTATGAATACCAGCCTCTTTGGTCAAGTTTTACACACCAACATTTTTTCTTGTCTCTTTTCTCTTGGGTTCAAATTTACACCCTTACTAGTTTCAGTAGCCTCAACTTCACTAAGAGGCTCCTATTAGATCTGGGGGATTTGCATGGGAGAGAAGAAGTATGAACGCTGCTAGGAATAGCTATTTTGCTGGTTTAGTTTTTGATTGTAAATGTCTGGTTAGAAATTACACGTCACAATCTTTGATATTTGTTCCTAGAGCAGCTGATTCTCTTGCTAGTCTTACTAAGGAAATTGTGTCCATAGTGACGGATGATGTAATGAAGCGGTCATTTTTATATAAAAAATAAAAATGAACGCTCATCAAAGTTTTTAAAGTAGAAAAATATCTTTTAATTTTTAGCCAGTTAAGGAACTCTATCCAATAGGTTTGGAAAATAAAACTGCAGGTTAAACCTATAGTCC
Organism: Glycine max; assembly: GCF_000004515.6. NCBI lineage: Eukaryota > Viridiplantae > Streptophyta > Magnoliopsida > Fabales > Fabaceae > Glycine > Glycine max. The sequence goes on along the minus strand of NC_038255.2, from coordinate 45,915,360 downwards.
AATATGCAAGCTCACCTCGTAGACGCAAGACCAAAAATAATTAGACCCATTTGCTTACAAGGTTAGCAGGCCGAACTTAAATAGTATATAGATATCCAAGTACTTTGGAATTTCAACACTTACGAGTATATAATTAAAATTCATCATAAATAAATATTTTTTTAATATCTAATACAACATACTATGATATAATTACTTTCTATATTTTATAAGTAAAATATTTATTTTGATATAATTAAAATTGATAATAAATAAATATTTTTTTAGTATATAAATTGTACTATAATTAAAATTCATACTAAATATATGTCAATATATAAATTAAATTTTATTTTATAATAAATGATTTAAATTAAAATCTAAAATTATTTTTAATTGTTATTAATTTATTTTAAAAAATTAAGGAAATTCAACTTGAAGATAGACATAAAACAAAATAAATTGAAAGAAATAAATGATTAAAAAGACCAAGTATATGCATGAAGACAAAATGAGAGTAGTTTGAAATGGTTGAGAAAAGTAATTTTTTTTTCTTCTAATTGTATGAGTAATGTGTGAAAGGCACATTAAAAAGAGAAAAGAGAGAAGGTTTTGAGAACATCCATTTGAGAAGATAAAAAACTCATTCTTAGAGTTCTATCTTAATTTATAATATAAGAGTGGACTATTTCTGTCTTTATACAGAGTTATTAGAGCATGAACAGAATTTAGTTATTCCTCTGCAAAACCTTGCACCTGCTTATGTCAGTTATGGACCAAATTAATTTAAAATCCGTCAACCTTGTCCACAATTTTAGTAATGCTGCTATGCATATCTTTCAAATTGACCATGTTCCTCAGCGCTTTTAAAACGTTTACAATCTTCAACAACTTCAATATTATAATTATTTGCAACATCACTTGTTTGACAAAATCTCTTGAATCAACTTGTATAGTTGCATTATCTATATATTAACAACAATTTCAGTAGTCTTACTATTATGGTAGCCTGAATACTACATAGAAAATGACTTCGTATCGTTTTTCTATCATATGTTTTAGGCGTGTTTCATTTCAAAATTAAGGCAACATTGATATTGCATTCTTGTCGACAACCCCGGTCATTATATTTTCTAGTTTTTGGACTCTTTTTAATTGCTTCAGTACTGTCACATTCACTGATTCAGGCATCAAACTTGTCCATCTGCTGATTTTTTTTATTTTTTTTTAATTTCTACCACTTTCTATAGTCAAAGACAACAGAGCTTTTCTTATTTTGGTTTAATAGAGACGTAACCTATGTTGGAGACTCCAATAATATAGGACCATATAGTATATAAATTATAAAATGTAGTTTATTAATTTGTTATTAATGAGGAGATGTAGTTTTGTGCATGGTGCAGGCTTGTACGGAGATGATAATGCCCGTAGGTGGAAGCAATAAGGAGAGCATATTCCCAGAATATGAGTGGTCATACGAAGCAAGAGCCTCTTGGTGCGACTTTTTCTACAACGTACAGCCAAGACCACACTGGATTACTACTGAGTTTGGTGGCCATGTGTGTATATATTACTATTCACTATTCAATTCAATCTCACTTTTAATTTGCATACATTGCCAACCATATTCATATAATTGTTATCACTTATTCATGTTTTTCTGCAGGCTATTGAGAGAGTTCTGAAAAGGTCTGCCAGCAACATTATATTCTTTAATGGTTTAAGAGATCCTTGGAGTGCCGGAGGGTATAGCATCTCCCATTATTATTAGCATAATTTCACCAATGCTAAAAGCAATTACACAATCTTGCTAATTATGAGTTTGGTTGCAGGGTGTTAAAGACTATATCAAAAACAATAGTTGCTATTGTTGCAAAAAAAGGTTAGTGGACCAAACTAATGTATAATTTATGTTTCAATTTCAAATCCTTTTTTCTCTTCTTTCCATTTTTCTATTTGCTCTATTTATTTGGACATTTTTGTGAGCAGGAGCTCATCATGTAGACCTAAGGTACTCGAGTAAGGAAGATCCACAGTGGCTTAAAGATGTAAGGAAACAAGAGGTAAATATCATAGCAAGTTGGATCTCACAATACCATCAAGACCTACAATCCAATAGCTAAGGGTTGTTCTTATTTTTTGGGCATCTTTGGAGGCACTGCAATCGTTGTTATTGTCAAATGAAACAAATATAAATTATATAATGGATACCGAAAATTACAATAACATATGAGTGCTGGTTAGTCATAACAATCTTAATCATTTTCACAATACTTGATTTTTGCCTAGACTTCATAGCTTCGCTCTTAAAAGATAATTTGATAAAATACTGTTTCAGTTTTAAAATGAAGGTTGCTAAATATTCTCAATATTGCGAAAACATTATAAGCCTATCTGATTACAATATTCATTTAATCAATTTAAAAGATAACAATAAAGTTAGAAGAAAAAAATCAATGTCCTGTATTATATTTAAATCTGTCTAGACTACAAGCTTCGGTCACCTAGGAATCTTACTGGAAAGCTAAAAGTCATAATCTCTGTACTCTTTTAGCTACAATAACTTTATTTTACCACTGGGATACAGCAGAATCTAGTTAATTTATAAAAGTAACAATTTTTTTTATACAAGTGAAAAACAAAAAGCAACACTAGCCCCTGACGAAAACGACACCCATCTTGTCGGTCAAGAGAGTGGAATTAAGATGGGTGGTCCCAAACCTTGCAAGGAATTGAAAATCGTCCTTGGCTAATTGGTCTTCGCAATTGTTGCACATCTCATAAAGTATGCTCCAGTTTAATGGTCCAATCTGCACCCAATAGACTCTTAATGCTATAGAACAGACAAATGTATTAATGAAATTTCCTAGCTAGACCTAAAGTTTATGAGCAGAATTAATGAAGGTCCAAATTAATTTCCCAAGTAGGGGGATGCTGAGCTTCCTAGTCTTAGCTTGATTAATACCAAGACCCCCATCTCCATTTAGGTTGAGTAATGATGTTCAAACTGACCAAATAAAATGTTGAACAACCACATCGATAATGTCATAGATCCCCAAGGCAGCCATAAATTTTGCATGCAATAAAATGGAATAACGCTAAAGACCAAACTGGTCAAAGAGGCTTGATCAATTCAGTGCTAGTGTACAGTTCCAGCCTGTCTATCTTGACCGCAATCTCTCTACAATGTCGAAAATCTTGTTTGGAAACTCAATCCTAAATGATAAAGGTTCAGATGTGTGTGTTTGGTTTGTTGTTTGTAAGACATCAATTGTCTATTAAGATATTTTAAAGCTGAAAACAAAGAAGTAAATACATTGATGGATTGAGAAATATGTGGGTTACCTTCATGCATCCATCTAATTAATTGACATTGACTATATCATAATAAATTTAGGGGTATGATTCAATGTACATGAAAAAATGAAAATGCTACATATATTCTTATATGGATAAGGCATCATCATAGTCCAAACCGTGCGTCGTCTTCTTTGTAATTTGTTATATTAGGTAATCAAGATTACGTGTACAAGTCTTTACATATGTCTTAATCAAACCACTTATAATCTTATCTTAGCTTGAAAGCTTATCAGCAGAGTGAAGTTCGCCATGGCTTAATTAATTTTGTCACATTCATAATCATTTTGTTCCAATAATCTTTGCACGCATCCATCTAATTAATAAGACCTATACCATTTCACTTCAAAAGGAAACTAATTAAGTGGCCGGCTAATTTACTTGACAGAGTCTCTCTCTCTCTCTCTCAATTCTTTTGGTGGAGTGCTTGTAGATGACATCGATGTATTATTTGTTTTTCGTATACATGGTACATTTTCATTTATTGATGAGCTGCAAGGCCATAACGCGTGCATTAGAAATTTACCTTATAATTTACCATTCTCTTTAAAAGGCAAGTCAAAGTTGAAAGTTGATGTTCTTTTGGTCACAAGTAACAACCAAGAGGTGGTGTGCATCATTTTCTATCCCTCTCGCAGGAGAGTAAAATGAAAAGTGAAAAAGCATGGAGTTGAAGGGTTAGTTAATTAGGGCCTAGTGGACCATTCTATTGGGCCTCCTACGTAAGTCAAAATGGTGGAATGGTCCCAAGTCTAGATCCACCCCCCCACTATACCACAGACCTACACACATTACATACACCAATCACGTGGCACGTGCCGATTACCCGATTCGATCACCGTTTCTGTGCAACCCTTTTGTTGTTGCAGTTTTCACACCTCACAAGCAGATAAAGAAATGCTCCTTCTTTGCCATGCCATATAAAAAGTAAAAAAGAATAAAGACGGTTTGACAAATGTGGGGAAGTGTGGTGGGCCCACTCATTTACACATTAACATTGTGGGCCACAGCCCAACCCGCATGCCTACCCTGACGGGTGAGGAAATAAATTCAGACAAGCCAGAAAAAAAAAAAAAAAGAGGTGACGTGGCATCTTCTGTGCTGTTTAGGAACCCACACTATTTGCGTTTCATTCTGTGTGTTTGTTCATACGTGGAGCCTTTACTTTTCTGTTTTACTATTTTTGACTAAACATGATTTCTCGGGATAAAAAAACTAGTTCTTTTTTCTTCTTTCCTTGTTTTATATTTCCAATTTCCATTGCATTGTAAGTTAAAAATGACTATAAACCAAATAAATTCAAGCTATTCCTAATATTAATTGAACTCTTATTTATCATTCCTCTCATAGACATCACCGTTTATTAGTACGTATGAAATCGAACATAAAATTTATGATTCAAGTTCATTTTCAATTCTAATAATTAATTGTTAAAAATAAAATTCTAGAGTGTTTTTTTTTTCATTTCTGGAGTGTAATGCTAATTTCTCATTCAAACTTACTCAAAGTGCAACATGTTAAGTGACTAGACTAAATTAAATCTCATGCAGGGAGTATTCGATGGCTTATATAAGAATCAAAAAATGAAAATAAGTAAATTAAATAAGTTACTTTTCTCTGTATATAATGTGTGTGTGAAAGAGAGTTATGAGCCTTTTTAATGTTTTGAGAGGTTGCATCTGCTTCTGCTTCTGATACACTTATTGCTTGGGAAATTGTGACTAGGTTGTTTAATTATTTAATTCATTCAACAGCTAGGTTATTGTACATATTTATGTAAGTTGATTTCTTGCTGTTGCTAGGTATAGCCAGTGTTTTGCATTAGAGTTTATAGCCCAGTGATTCCATCTTGCCAGATATTCATCTGTTGTTTGGATTCATGACATAATAATACACTTGCCTTTGCCTACCTTATTATGGAGAAAAATGGGGACCCCATCTGCTGCTGTTTGGTTCCTGATCGATATTTAAAATTCTCAGGGCTGATACAAAATTAATATTCTCTCGGGAGAAATTGCTTTTCTGTACTCGATCTATTATATAAATTTGATATTTTGGCCGGTGTGTGTAGTGATTATTTAATTAGTTCATGTTGAATGTTGATGCAACTCCATTAAACTTTCATATTTTCCTCATACGTAATGTTTTTCCCGCCTTCCCTAGCATGTATAGCTTTCTTTCGCGGAAAGTTCATAAATTGACGTCCAATGTAATATAATTAACCTTTTGCATGAATACCTGAAAAAAAATATTTTAATAAATAAATTCAGGAAACTAGTGCACTTAAAAATACGTTTATAAAATAAATATTCAATATATAATTTGCTTATGCGTTATTTATGTTATCGTATTTTCCTTTCTCTTTTTTACTTCAAAAATGAGAGGTAAATTAAAAAGCAAATCGGAAGAATTCTTGTTGAATCGTAACATATTTTGGTGAGATTCAAAAGTAAAATATAAAACAGAATATAGAGTGATAAATATATAGTGGACTTCAAAAATTTCTGTATGTCCTATACTGATCCTTCGTGTATCCAAAGGAGTTATTACAAGTTTAGAGAGAGAGAGAGAGAGAGAGAGTGCGTGTGTAAAGGAGTCGGTGCAGTGTGGGGTTATGCCGGCATAAATATGACATTATGCACTACAAGATTAGACTTGCATGCCTACAATTGAATGCTGTTAACCTATGATTAGTGATCTTTTCGATAATTAAGCCAAATCATTGGTATATATCATAATCAAACATCACAAGGGATTATTAAAAGAGAAATTTGAGCCACTCATTACCACAAATAGATATAGAGACCAAATGTTGCATGATGAAACGCATTCTGAAAACAACGTATGGTATATTCCTCGGTTCAATGTTCTTAATTATGGGTAATTATCAATCCCATGAATCATCTCTTTCCTAAGTATGCACATGTTTTAGGCCTGCCATTTGGCGTGCTAAACTGCACTCTAACCATATGTTTTCTACTTTGCTTTTTTCTCACGGGCATTGGCACATTACATGTTCACAAGGACTATATTTGGTTTATTGCTATATTGGTCATGTTTCCTCCAGAGTCACCAACGGATCAAATTTTACATATATTGCTGGTTAAACTCAACTTACCAGGAACTATTCAAAAGGATAAGATTAGCTATTAATGTCAAAGACAATGAAAAGGTTAGTCCCACTTCGGTCCCAATCTATGTAATGGAAGTCTACCATATCGGCCACTTTGCAATATTGGTGCAATATTTTTCCATTATCAAACCTGAAGTATATAAATTCACTAGGTTCAGTCTAACAACAAGAGGTTCGAGTAATTTGTATAAAATTCTAGATTTAAATCTCATTGTAGTTGTTATTAAAAGAAATGGTATATATAAAAGACAAGTCAAGCATAGACTTAACGAGTCCCCACTAAATTAGATATCTTGAAGGAACAAATACAGAAAATTTGAACATGAGGGGAAGTTATTGAATTTTGGCATGGACTTATTGGTGTTTGACTTGATTATATATATATATATATATATATATATATATATATATATATATATATATATATATATATATATATATATATATATATACCTTTCAACAACCTGCTTTTCCATATTATATTTAATGCTTTTGTTGGAGACATAGGGTCACACACAATATATAATTGATGCATTTGAGATCCTTGTACTATTTTCAACTTTAATATAGCCACATGCAAACATATTACCATATTTATAATGATTAACATGACAATTTCTAAGTGAGGTGCACTCCAATTTGCCCAATTAATTAACCCTTTACCCGCTGGCGCTTTAGCATATTCTAGGGGAGTCTCTAGACAGAAATTTGATCAATTATAATCTGAACTTGACCAACGGATATGCATGTGTGTTAGCAAAATTAGTGTCAATTCAAAGTAATTAATAAAGAATAAATTGAATGCTAATTAAGTTGTTGACAAGTGTGCTAATTATTCAGCTATAATCAAGCACAAGGTGTGTTTATATATTAATTGTTTATTAATCTCTTTGTACGATAAACTCAAGTGTAGGATGCGTATCAAGATAATAGATTGCGTACATTGTTCTTGGTCTTTGGTTAACAAGTTGCTTTTGGAATTTATTACTGCTACAATGAACTGGTATTACAATCTGGAACAGTCTCTCTGATCTCGTGCATAAGTCAAAATATTTCTTTAAACCAATCATAGCATCTCACGAAACCATGCTCTCTTGCTTTTGTTGAGCGAAACTAACAAATTAAAACAAGAGACACAAATACCAGTCTGTATATATAAAAATTCTGGGTAGCTAGCAAAGCCAAGTTCTGAACGAATGTCCCCTTGTAATCTATTGCCAAAAGAAAGACAAAGACTTTAATTAGTCACCATTTGAATTCTCGCCATTTATAATATAGGTATTGCAGAAATATTATCAATTTTATTACGGTGTGATATGATTCATAAATAATTATATCATAAAATAATATTAATTTATTAAAAAATAATATCAGTTCTTTCAATGAAATTCAATATTTTAAGAGATTAATTTCTAATTCTAAATCAACTAGAAAATAGTCGAATGTTCTATTTGGTAGAAATGAAAGAAATAGGATAATGAAAACAAAATGAATAAAAAATAAATAAAAATAAAAATATTTAGTTAAGAAAAATAGAGATGAAATAAAGAAAAGGATAAAAAAAAAGTGTAAGAAATAGTATAACGGTCCCATAAATTTTAAATTTATTTTCACTCATTCTTCTCAATAAAAAAAGCCAAATAATTTGCGTCTCTCCTCTCCTCTTAATTATTTCTCTCTACCAAACATAACATAAAAAAAGGAGTAACCAGAATTAATTGGAAGATACTCAATAGGAAAATGTTGCCCGTAAATTTTTTTATATTAATTATTATTAAACTTATCAGTATTGTATTAATTTTTAGTAATATTAATTAACATACAATTTTATTGGAATAGAAAATTTGTAATATATATCAATTAAAATGTTAACTTTAATTAAACAAAAATTATATTATCAGAGACAAATTTAATGCTTGACAATTTTCTTTTATTGATAAGTGACTGTTTTTTTTTAACCGCATCAATGTATGTTATTATTAGTTAAATACTTAAATTTCTCTTTTCTCTTCCATCTGGCTGTCCCTACCCCACTTTCCTTAAATATCTCGTGGGGTTGTCTTGTGTCCCAGTTTCCCCTGAAATAAACTATTTGAGATTTTCCATAGTCATATATACACACAACCCAGGCAACGAATTAGCATGGCAGAGTCTCACCTAGACCACTTTTCTGTATTTCTTCATGGTCAAGGATTCCAGCACGTAGCCTAGCAACACCTTCGGTTGGACCAGTGTTATTATTTATATATAACACAATGTATATAAAAACATTTTTTTTTTATTTCATTTATTGTCATCTTTCTCCATTAACCATGCAAATTATTGTATATCTTTGTCTTTTTTTTTTAAAATTTATTATACAAATTACACTGTACATAGAATATTTCTCTAAATTTTTTGAAATTTTGATATTTACATATATAAGCAAGTATCACCATTTACAGGACCCGCAAATTTCATGTTCTCTTCCGGGAATTAATTGCACCGCCAAGAATTTCTGGTTTATGGGGACCGTCTCATCTAAGGTTTCGTGACATGACAGTGAGCATTACAACTGTACATTTGATTTTCCGATAGAATAAAGCCTAATTGACATTTAGCTAGGTTAACGTAAAAAAATAAAACTTTAGCGTTTTCTGGTTTCTCTCTCTTAACGTGTGCAATATTTCTAATAATGAAGAACTAAAACACACGCACCCTAGATATATCGATCCCTGATGACACCAGGAGAATTATTTATATTAGAAAATAAAAAAAAAACTCAACAACTTTTATTATTATTGGTGTGTCCCCAACATTTATATACTTAAACTTAACAAATGAGTTCAACCTTTTGTAGGGCTGAAAAGGGTGTCTGAATCTACCTGGAAACTGAGGTGGGCTTTGTCTCCAACTCATAGATAAGACATAATCTAAGTAAAGAAATAAATATATATGGAATATAATTATATAATATAAAATATAAAGATGAGTAGACAACTATAGGACCAGATAATAAGTAAAGTGAGAGGGAGAGAGAGAGTGATTATGTGTACGAGATGTGGGAGGTGGGGATTCAAACACGACTGCGCAGAGTTTTGTGTGTGTTCTCTAATTGGACAAATCAAATCTCATTACTCTCTGCTTATTTATTGGAAAGAAAAGGGAAGGCATATCTGTGGAAATTTTTTACTCCTCCCATGCCTTTGTTTGTTTGTGTTAATTGATGTTTTCTTCTCTTCCCTGCCTAGCTATGACGCATGTAGCTTCCTTAATTTGAAAAGCAGGAATCAGGAATGGCCGAACACCAATAATGAAGTCATGCACGTGACACAAATACTATTCTTTCATTATCCTAAAGACAGATACATTTTCACAAGACTTGAAATGAATCAGACCTATATACACTTACATTCATATACATGTCCATCATACAGATTCAAAACAACTTGTAGCGGAGGACGTGGACCACTCTACGTTAGTTTTTTCCTCGATCCATACCAGAATTTATAGGCACAGAGCAAACAATCATACCAAAAACCATTATACAAATTGGCATTTTTTTTGTCCATTACTAAATGGTAATTTTTTGAAATTAGTAAACACAGGAAAAAAAAGGGGGAATGTCAGATATATAATCCTTGGAACTTTGCATTATATTTAAAGAAACAAAGGAGGTACGAATTATAAGTTTGATTATTAGGTCAAATCAAGAAATAATAATAAAAAAAGGCACCGTTTTGTGATGAAATAAGGAGAAATTGGGTGTGGAAATAAAGTGGGATGATAGGTAGGCCGGCCAATGGCATTGGATAGGATTGAGAATGAATGAAGCAAATTATGATGAGTCCTTAGTTTGAGGCTCTGAGGACTGGTGAGCAAGGGCCCCATCACTTGATTTGTTAGCCAATTTACTAACATGGGATGTCCCTAATTACACCAAATTATTCACCTGTACAACCTCAATGCTCATAAACACACATGTTCGGTCCAATTCAGTAATTTTTTCAATTTTAAAATCTCACCATGTTTCACTTACAAGTGTTCAACACCTTTTGCCAAAACTCATCAAACTTTCATCATCATAAATTAATAAACAGAAAAGGTCCACATAATATATTCGACCAAGTTCACACGAAAAAAAAAACAATTAAACACATCATTAAATTATTTGAACAATTTAAAAATCGACGGTAGTAATTTGAAAAGAAACTGAAAAAAGAGCATCGAAATTGGAAACCACCAAAAAAAGACTTGTGGATCATTTTTAATTTATTTATTTTTTGTTCTTCTTCATATAGTAACGCAAACGCACTTGGCAAATAACCTTAAAAGTACTCTCGTACTGACTTTGCATTTCTCTCTCTATAACACTGACTCTCTCTCTTTCTCTCATTGTCATAACTTTGCTAGATCCATCAAAGAAGCAGTGATTCCCCCAGCTTCCACATCAAATGAAGCCATAATCATCATCATCATCACCACGCCTCTTCTTTCTCTTTCTCCCTACCATTCACAATGTCATCGATACACCACTACTCACCGGAAACAACACTATACTGGACCAGCGACCACCAGCAACAACAACAACAACAACAACAACAACAACAACAAGCTGCCACGTGGCTTAGTAATTCCCACACTCCCCGTTTCAACCTGAACGAAGACGACGACGAGGAAGACGACGTTGTCGTTTCGGACAAGGCTACTAATAATTTGGCGCAAGAACAGGAGAAAGAAGCGATGTTCGAGAAGCCGTTGACGCCGAGCGACGTCGGGAAGCTGAACCGGCTCGTGATCCCGAAACAGCACGCGGAGAAGTACTTCCCTCTTGACTCGTCCGGCGGTGACTCGGCGGCGGCGAAAGGGCTCTTGCTGAGTTTCGAGGACGAGTCGGGGAAGTGCTGGCGCTTCCGTTACTCTTATTGGAACAGTAGCCAGAGTTACGTTTTGACCAAAGGCTGGAGCCGTTACGTCAAAGACAAACGCCTCCACGCAGGCGACGTCGTTTTGTTCCACAGACACCGCGCCCACCCTCAACGCTTCTTCATCTCCTGCACCCGCCACCAACCCAACCCCAACCCTCCCGCGCACGTTAGCATCAGATCCTCCTCCTACTCTGCGCTCCCAGCTTATCCTACGCACCATCATCATCACCTCCCCTTCCCATACCAACCTCACTCTCTTCACGCACCAGGTAGCTTATCCATATCATCACTAATTATAGTAATAATATTCTCTGTTATTTCTTGTTTCGGGACAAAACTTAATTAAAACGCGCTTTCAATTCAAGCTTTAAGTATTTTTAGCACTATAATTGGAGTTTTATTTCATTAATCTGATATTTAATGCAGACATTTTATTATGCTAATTAACGTATGAAACTCTATTTCTATCTACCTGGACAACAATACGTCCAAAATAATATTCATTGGAACAAATGTGGTCAGAATTCAGAGAAGTCGCGTGAGGGACACGCGCCGGTTTTCGTTGAACTAAACGTGGTGGTAAAAATATATAGGATTCACATTTTTTTGCATATTAATTACTACTATAATCTTGTTAAATATTGCAGCTGGTATAAATTAAATGGTTTTGTTGTGTTTGAATGTGGTATAGTACATACTATAGTGTATATTTGGTAGTGGAAGATATGTTTTGATTGGAACATGAAATGTGGTATGATTGAAGGCGTGGGCATTTGCACGTGTTGTTAATGTTTGTTACTTACAGGTGGAGGGTCCCAAGGACAGAACGAAACGACACCAGGAGGGAACAGTTCAAGTGGCAGGGTGCTGAGGCTGTTTGGGGTGAACATGGAATGCCAACCTGATAATGATAATGATTCCCAAAACTCCACACATGAATGCTCCTACACCCACTTATACCACCATCAAACCTCTTCTTATCCTTCTTCAAACCCTCACCATCACATGCTACCTCAACAACCATAATAGAAATTAGATATATATGCCCCCCTCTTTATTAGATTCTCCCCCGTTTTTTTTTTTTCATTTCCAGCTTCAGGGTTGAAGTATGCCCTTAAATTAATTTTAGTCAATGACCGTGTCGTTAACATGAACCCGTGAAAGGAACCCTTCTTTTATTATTAGTATATTTAGGTTGACGTTGAAGATTATAGAGGATCTTTCTTGTCTTGAATTAGGGAGATGCATGCAAATGGAAATGCCTTGTTTATTCGTTTTATCGGATCTTCTTGTTCCCTGTCACTCGAGCATATTAATTATCGACTAAGCTGTGAATGCATGTCAGATAATGGGACCTTTTTTTTTTTTTTATCAACTTCGGTTCTTATTATATAATATATTAAAAAGGCACAAGGGGAAAAGCGATACATATATACAAAATCTAAATAGAACATAAAAATTGAGCAAACTTCATGGAGGTTATAATCCGTTTTGTATTGAAACTTTGAGCATCACCGCTTAATTTGAGTCTTGTAATGAGGTTTGATCCGTCACGATTGTCTTCAATTCATTTAATTGATTCTGCATCTTTGATTAAAATATGGATGGAAAACTGGTGGTTTCCTTTTACCCCGACAGAGTTAAGCTGCATTCTCTTTTTAATTGGAAACACCGTTCTCTCTCTACTATTGAGTGATCAAAGGTGACAGCCAAAGCGTGAAAATAGATTAACAATGGACCACGGAACAGGATTTATTGGGTAAACCTCATATCTTTTTTGGCCCACTTTGCATGTTGCCAGTGTGGCCTACCAACCAATAGACACAATATTGAAAGTTTGAAGGATGACAAGATCAAATTATAATTAATCTCTTTTTCCGAACGAACTTGTTTGTGGGCCTTAAATGCCTTGTGATTAAGTTTCATTATTAAACATATCGATGCCGTGGATCACCTTTCCAACATAAATATGTATGGTTGAGAAGTCGATCCAAAACTTTCCTAAAGCAAACTCGATAAATCTTCTAGACATGGAAGTCAACTAACAATGTTAGCCTTTCCATTGTGATAAAACTAATATAATTAGTGTCTCTTCAAGTCACACTCAAGTAGCTTATCCCACCTCAGAATCCTGAATTTATGGGATTACTTGCTTCACATATATTTTGGTATCCGGGAAAAGGTTCAATTGATTCTCTAAACAATTTTTTACATAATTTTCCACGTACAAAAAGTTTCCATCTAAACATTTATACATCTTTTTTTTTCCTTAATGGCACTAAATTAACCGTAAGAAATGCATTAAGTTGCTAACGTGCGAGTCCACAGGAAAAATGTTTTGAAAATATCATTTACTCTTTTTTCACATAAACTGATCAACACTTTTTAATCTTACATTCCTCTCTTTTTTCTTTATTAAAATCAATGGCACATCTTACTCTTTATGGGGTATGTATGTGTCATAACCATTTAAATGTTTTCAACTGTAGTGAAAAACAAAGTAGGAATTTAACATAATGTGTCGATGCGTGATTGCAACAGGATGTCAACCAGAAGAGAAATCACCAAAGACAAGGATAGGTGGATGCGACATCTCATAATTGATCCAATTAACCCACTTGTCAGGTTGCCCCCCTCAAACCCTGCCTAAAAGGGAAAGGGAAAGGGAAATGAAAGAAAGAGAAATAATAGAAAAACTAGAAGGGAGAAAAAAAGAAACGAAATCCCTGATTTTCTTACCAAACTTTCACACCAGAAGAGTGATAATGAGTAAACCCGAAGGTGGAGAGTAGTGATGGGAAAAGAAAAGAGACTGCAGCCAGAGGGCAGATTCAGAGGGTAAGGTATGGAGAGGGTTTGATGGGCCCCACTAAGATAGCTGGGTGACGTCATCCCAAGAGTGGAGAATTTTAGGTCATTGGAAATCAGAAATGAGGAATCAATTTGCCACTGTTGGGATTCTGCCTTAAGATTTTTCACTAGGGCTCATGATAATATACGTGGGAAGTAAGGTATGATGCCACTGATGGTGTGCTGCTATTTGGCTTTGGTGGGTGGGTGGACTTGACTTGACTTGATAGATAACACAACTAAAGACATACTACTAAGCCCACTCCTCTAGTTAAGCAACACAGCTTCCACCTCTTGGTAGTGGCAGCACTCACATCTAAATCAATATATGTTAATATGGATCCTGCTATTTTAAAGTAAGCATGTACGTAAAATAAGTAATCTCAAACAAACAACAACAAAAGTCACAGTGCATTAGTGCATGTTTAGGTTAAAGTTAACAAACTTAATTTTGGAGTAGTTTTTATTTTGCAAACTGGATTCGCAAAAAAAGCTTTGATCTTGCTTTTATGAAAACTTGATTTTAGACAAAATATATACAAGTGTACGAACGTACGTTTGAAAATAATCAAACATGACACAAAACTGAGTTTATTATCCAATTTGAGTTGGAAACACTACAAATGGGAATCCAAACATGCTCTTATCTTACTAGGTAAGTAATTTCGAACCCTAATAAGAAAATTAATAGTCAATAATACATACATATGCATATCAAATTATGAAAGTATCGTCAACAACTATATTACTTATTTTAGAGAAGCCAAATTCATATTATATATACAGATATAGATTTGCTGCTACAGCCTACAGCACCATTCCAAGGGGGATATTTTGGGTTTTGCTTCCCAAGACATAATATTTCAAATTTTGTTTTCATGCAAATTTTCAGGTAATAATATCTGATGATGCATTTATTTGCGTAATGACAAGCTCATGTGGATGAAAAATCAAGTAAAAATGGGGAAGCTGAAGACAGAATTAAATTTTGGGCACGTCAATAGACCAGGGTCCCCCCCAGCCCCGGTTGTGGCCAGACCTGTTTTATATGGTCTGTTGTGTGCAGTTGTAAGATTTTGCAAGCTATAAACTACACGCAAAGAAATAAAAAGGGAAGAGAGAAAACGTTCACAGCATAACTGACTAGGGTAAAATGTTTAAACAAAGAAGGGAAAATGTAAAATAAAGACCATAAACTAAAAAGGAGACAAGGATATCCTTAAAGAGCAGGCAAGTAAAACAGTATATCACTCAAAGGCAATGCAGTATGGCTCACAATGAATGTTGTTTAAATCTGCTATAAATTCTAAATTACGTAATTCACAACTTCTAAGTTCTCTCATAACACCTAGTTCTAGTTATCAATGCCACTGAGGCAACCTGAGTTTTTCTTTGTTGGCATATTAACTGATTAACGGGGAGGGCACAATGAGTGAAATAGTTTTGGTTCACTTTTGATTGATTTTCACCACTGAACCTCTCTCTTTAAGTCTATAACTCCCCACGTACACGCTATACGTGCTATTTTCTAGTGTGTTTTTTATTCCATAGAGGTGACATGAATCCAAGGTTAAAAAAAATTCCAAACTTCGGGTACAACAGAGGTATTATCAGGTGAAGAAAGACAGTTTCACTGACCGAAGTTTTAGCTGTCGTACAATTAACTGCTTGTATAGAGCACAAGCAGGGGTTGAGGAAATGAAGATGTGACCCGTCAGTGAAGTGCTTTTGATCAATATATGATTCATCACACTGAATTACCAAAAGTCGAGTACAAGTCATTGCCATTGTCTCTGACAGAGGAAGAAAAACAGAATAATCCAACTTTTTTATTAAGGACCTAGGGGAGGAGAGAAGAGCTTGAACTGATCACTGTGTTTAAACAGTGGCTTCAACAAAGCTTTTTAGCTTTTAATCAACATGATCGATACCAGTTTCATACAAGCTAATGCAAAATAATTGTGCAAAAGAACGACAGGAGTGCAGAATACCTTTATGAGTAATCAAATAGTGTGTCATGTGATTATTAGGGGCCCATAAAGATTCACACAAGACCTGCTTGAGAAGGCGTCCAATCTCTCTCAGTGGCTCACACTGGCTCTGCAAGTGGGAGGGTCCTCAGATTGTGGTGTTTATCATTGGCCTACACATAATGGCCAATCAAAGGCTTTGACCTGCAGGAGTGATACAGTTATGCATTAATAGGAGACAGATTCTACCATAGGAAAGTTATTTTACGTCGTTAAATTTTTTTAACGTGAAACCTATGGCTCAAAATTTTCTTTTTTCTTCCTTTTCCTAATTTTGTCCTTTGGAGAACCCCTTCCATCTCTTCCCCTCAGAGACCCAGCCACTTCCATCTCCACCTTCTCTGGCGCCAAACCAGCTAGCATCTTTCTTCACACCACCCTCCCACACATCTCCTCTGGCCATCATCTTGTAGATCTGAAGAAGCCTTAACACAGATTTCTTTTCCCAATGTTGGACTTCGATTGAAACAGATATGAGCAGACTCCCCTGTTCTGACGGTCAATCTTGCACACCTTCACTTTTGGCTTCGGTGGCTGCAGAGGCATAGGGCAGTCGGCGGAAGTTTCACCATTTTTGTGATGCGATTTGCGATGGTTTGCGGTCTCCTTCACGGTTCATAGTGGGATTTACTGGGTTTGCGATGAGTTTTTGTTGTTCGCAATGGTGATATGGTTTTGTTCGCCTTGGATTTGGTTGGAATGAGGCGTCGGGATGAGTTGAAGGGGGTGGCCGGCAGCAGTGGCACATGATGGTCCGCGTTCACATGCAAGGGAAGCTTTCGCAGTGGTTCGTCATTATCCTTTGGGAATGAATTTCGCGATGCTCCCGGTTGCCTTTCTTTTAAAAGAATTTGATTTAGATTTGTTTCTTGAGTTTGGTATTTTTAATTTTGTTGTTGGCTTTTGTATCTATTTCTCAAATCTGAAAAAAAAAATTGAATATTATAATTTGATCTGTGTTGGATTTTTTGTTCTATGTTGGGTTCTTGTTGTTTGTTATTTTCTTGAAACTCATTGATGGTCATGGAGAAGCAATGGTTCTATCAGTGGCAAAGTGACATTTGTGATGGAGAGAGAAGGGATGAGGGAGGATAGGGAGATTAGGCTATCGGAGAAACGGAGTATTCAAGGACACATTGGAAAAGAGAAAAAAAAAAAGGAGAAAAAGAAAAAATAAAAGAAAGAGAAATATTAACCATTGATTTCAAAATCAGCACATCTAGCGATTCAAATTTACTTAGGTACCGTGTGGAAAATCTTTCACTTTGGTACAGTAAAATCCTTCTTAATAGTAATAAGACAAACTTACATTTTTTATTCCCTTCGTGGTCTCTAATTTCTATTTTAGTCTCCCTTTAAATTTATTCATAAATTTAGTCTTACAATTATGTTCAATCTCGTAAATATGATCCTCAAATCCAGGTTTAGATGTTAGACTATTACAAAGGAATGTTGAGTGTCACGTTATGATTGAACAATCAAAATGTGTGTATTTTAACCTATGAAGCAGGTGAAAGTCAAGACTCATGTCTGTCAAATACTCATACACAAGTATCTTTTCATTTTCCTCCAAGCAACATGCCAAAAGCCTTACAAGGTTGCGATGTTGCAGTTTAGCTATAAACGTTACTTCATTATTGAACTCCGCTGAGCCTTGACCAAAAACTTTTGAGAGCCTTTTGACTGCAATTTGCCTTCGATCTGGTAGAATTCCCTAATAAAAGTCTTCAATAAATAAAAGCACATAGAAAGATAGTAAAAACAAAATTAAAGAACCTATATAAAAAATTCCAAATCATTAAAACCTTGTAAACGGGGCCAAATCCACGTTCCCCTAATTTAGATGCTTCTGAAAAGTTATCGGTACTCTGTAGAATTGTGATTAATGGCATCATAGGTTGAAATTTATGAAATGAAGATAGACGAAGCCCTTCTACAAAGTGAAGCCTCTGAGTTGATAATTTTAAGCTATCATACAAATTATGGCATGTGCAATAGCATGAAATTACCTTTTATAAATCTTCTCCTGTACCAAAAGCAATATACACCGAAACACAGTAGAGATTCGTCCCACCTAACCCAATAACCCATGTAGCAGCAGAAGCAGCTGCAGCTGAACGAAGGGGAATGGTCGATTTCGGCAGCGGTTTTCCTTGCCAGAGAAGGTGGAGGAGGAGTGGGAGATGAGGTAGGAGAGGACTTCTCTGTCCTCCGGTGAGAGTGCCTCCACAAGGGTGAGGATGGCTGCCGAGAGGAAGGAGAATTGGTCGGAGATGAGTGGTGGTGATGGGTGAACTGTCCCTTTATGGTAGAGTTTCTTCATGAGGAGGGAGAAAATGGTGATAGATAGAGAGAGAAAGAGTTGTGGTGCGTTGGTTACCCTAAATTTAGGGTTAGGGTAAAAAAAAATTAACCACACTCGATTAAAATGACACACCTTTTCATCATTCAATTAGAACGTGACATGTGACAGTTAATGTTTCTTTGTAACAGTCAACGTCCAAATCTGGACTTGGGAACCACATCTACAGGATTGGATGTAATTGGGAGACTAAATTCGTAAGTAAATTTAAAGGGGGATTAAAATCGAAATTGGAGACAACTAGGGAGACCAAAAATACAATTTTGCCTATAGTAATAATACAGTACAAATGACAATGAAGGGAAAAATAGGAGAGAAACACTATGGGTGTGTATCTTTGATGCCACTTCACTTGGCATTACTTTCAAAGTTCATGATGAATCTCACCTTGCGCCTCCTTTAGGAGATGCTGTAGAATAAAGAACACAAATGGGAATTTGATTTCTTCTTGAAGAATAAATCACTGTATTCAAATCAGCATCAACACCAACAAAATCTCCCTTTGCATCTCAGTAACCTGAGCCTCAGCATATGAACTACCAAAAACAAAATTAAACAGATTAATCACAGAGCAATGTTCTTTCCTGCATTCATTCAAATGGAAAGCTCATCAAGTTCATTCTGTCAAATTGATTCTCACTGCAGAATAGTAAAATGTATGTCAATCGTGTCGATTATGCCCCTCAATCTTATAGTACTACTGATCCAAAACTTGTGAATTAAAAGATTCCCTACAAATTTGGCCATGAGGCAAGACTGGAAATATAATCCCTACCTATAATGTTACAATAAAGATAAGCATATGACTCTTACCTGAAATAGTAAGAACTATTCCTCCATAATTCAGACCAAGACTATAGATGCAATCTTCATATGGAAATGGACCAATATAGCAGGCTTATCACTCGAAAGACGGAATCAATAATATTTTGTGGGACCTTAATTTTATGTCTTATTTCTCACATTATGCAAGTCTTTTCAGTCATCTCAATCTCCACAATGAAGCCAAAACTATTCAACCTGGCATCTCATGACCCAATTTGTCTGCCACATACATGTTATAATAAATAAAAAATATAACACCCCGTGGTAGAAGTGCTACCTCACAGCCTCAGCTGATAATTCAGCCCACCTGCATAGCCAGAAAATCTTCTAGAATGCCAAATTAATTCTACCTAGAAGAAATGATAACATTATCTCCACTAAATAGAATTAGCCAGGATACCAGACAACCCAACCCAGAATCAATCATATAGGAAACTCGCCTTATATAATCTTTTAGCAGGCAAATTCACATATCTCTAAGTGAACAAGACAAAGATGCAACAGTGACCTTTAAATGAATGAAATACATACAGTGATTAGTTTACTATGCATCCGTGAGAAGAAATGGGGAGGATCAAATAAAAGAACTCCACCACCACCCCCTCTCTACCAAAGTCTTTCACAGAATATATGACTAAGCTTGGCAACCACAAGTTATAAGAAGATTGAAACCATAACTTAATGTGATTACTTGCAAATAAGACATGTGTCAGACTAACTGTCATAAGCCAATGTCTTGAAATTAATATATACAAATTTTCAGAGTCCTGTATCGTCAACAATTATTCCAATTCTGTATTTTAGGGGACAAATATAAATAATAATAGATAATACATCATTAGGTATAGCAGTTAAAGAAACATGGCATCAACATATGCTATTGCTACCATTTGCAGAACAAACAGATCTTTAATATCACAAATAAGCACACAAAATTGAAAACTTGAAAACGAATTTGCAAAAACAAAATTCATGACTACCACTGGAAGTTTAGTATCCAAAATACACCCATTTTGGAATATTTGATTATATCTGTTCGGTGCAATGTACATTAAAACCCTTTAATCAAGAGGACTGTCTATATTTTTAAAAAAAAAAAAAACTAAAGGTCTGCAAGAGAAAAAATTACACCCTGCCTCCTACAAGCAAGTTCAAGTTGATTTTTTGGGTAAATCAGCATCTTCTTGAGGTTTGGAATCTTCCTTCTTCTCCATTACTTGCTGAACACCCTCTTGGTACCCTTCTATGAAACTTTTAAGAGCATCTCTGTATGCAGATGCTCTGGTCATGTACACACGCTGCAAAGCTGGTCTGAGAGTCTCCATTCCCCCTCTTGCAGCTACAGCTGTAAATTTCCCAGTAAAAAAATAGATACGGTCATATGCTTGGTCAAAAGTCAAAATCACCTTCACAAACTCATTTACTCAAAGCAGTAGTAGCAAATCGTAACCAGAAAAATAATGGGAGGGAAACTAAAAATAAAAGGAAAGTAGAGGAAGGTTATAAATCACTAAAGAGTTTGGAGTTGCAAAAAAAAAAGCAAGAACAGAGAATTCTACTCAATGCTGAATAAGCAAGGGGCAGCAGCGGCACTCTAGTTGGTGAAAAAATCGTTGACTAATTGTTCATGTTCATCATAAGTTTCGTTTTCCTATCCAAAGCACTTTTGATTTGATGTTCGGCAGCATCCTTAATTGCTTTCTCTAGGTGCAAGTCATTAATTCACTATAGTTTGATTAAGCAATTCACACAACCACATGAGCACACCGAAGAGTACAGGTATATCATAAGTACTCTTGGATAAAAACACGGCAACAAGCACCATTGTACTTTGATCATAACAATCGTAACTTTGACAAAACAACAGCCATTAATTCCAAAACAGCATAATGATATCAAACTAGAGAACAAGATGGTACCAAGGTCCTCCAGTGTTGAGGGTTCTTTTCCTATAGTTGTTTTCTTTTCACCATTTGTTTCATCAGTCATGTCACCATCCTTCTTATAATCATCAGGCCGAAGGTCAGGACCAATGTCACGAACCCAGCTTGCAGCATAAAGCCGGGCAGCTCTCTTCAAAACCTGAAAATTGAATGTTTCTCAGCACAATCAAAAATACCAATAGCCAAGTGTCATCCCTTCAATTAAGTACAATTCAGTATCTCCAAACTGCAACGTAGTAATCCACAAACAACATCGATAATAAACTATAAAAGCATGTGAATCACAATAAGTTTTTTGTGATAGTCAGAATCAAATTGAAAGAAAAGTAACAAATGCCCAGACCTAAAGTGAAGGTAAAAGTAAACAGTGAGAAGGGGCATACCCAGATACGCTGGTCCCAGGTCAATTTGCGACGCTTTTTGATGTGAGGAGGGTCTGGCAAAGAAGAGGGGAAAGCGATTTCTTTGAGATCATAGCGTATATAGTCGTAAATTTTCCTGCAAACAACCCTCACTTTCATTTCCAACCTACAAAATGCAACTATCAACTAGCACCCAGATTGTAACTATGACAGAGCAAAACCAGACGACGCCACTCAATTAATTGAGTTCCTATTCCTTCACTGCTCGGGAGACCCAGTAAATCAACTTCAAATTTAAAATAAAATTATCCCAAAGTGAAAATTTTAAATATATATTCAAATTTATTAATTTATATTACTGAGTATAACAACAACAACAACAACAAAAAGGATGCTTTCATAGTTCTATTAATTTTGAATTTATCAAATTTTAAACAATCAAATTGACATAATAGTTTTACCAATTTAAAATTATTAAACTATTTTAAACTAAATTTGTAATTTTCCGAACTCACAAAGGAGTGGAGCTCCAATTTCCTTTTTTGCGGTGAATAAAATTCTGATACTATTAATCTTTTTTTCTTTTCACAGAATACACTGTTAATTGCACTACGCGTTTTTTAAATTAATTATTATAAACATTAACAAATATAACAAACTGATCATTAATTAATAATGTAAAAACTATTTACTATTAATGTATATATTATTTATTCTTACTGTTTTGTTAAGTACAATCACAACAATAAAATTTAAATTTAAGACTTTATTCAAACTATCCAAATCTTCTTACTCCTATCAGAGTTTACTTACTATTTAAAATTTCCTCTTACATGAATATATGCACTTTTTTCATCCTATTTATCCTATTCTTATTATTTTCTAACCTCCTTAGCACTTTCCAGAGATAATCTACAACAACAACCAACAACACTGTGTTTGTGTTCATGTAGGTTTCAAGCTGACAGTGAGATGAAGGGGGAAACAAAGACGCGAGCGGAGAAGTAATTACAAAACTTGTCATTGTGTTTGTGTTCATCAACCATGTAGTACCATACGATTGTCAAACAAATGAAGCATGAACCTGAAAATTCCATGAACATCACATCTTTGGGGAATCAGGCACCCCACCCAATGCTCCTTGCGAGGATTGTAAGTTGTAACCAAATGGTGCTTTTATGAGTGCCATACACTATTTGTAATGATGATTTTGCTAGATACTACATTCTTTTCTACGAGTACAAAGAATGATAACTTTGCTATAACTGCATTGCTTCTTGATCACCTTTGTCCCGCCACTTCCACTTCCTCATCCGACTACACATCATCGATAGTCATTTGCTTCATTTTCTCAAGAGATTCAACCTTCCGGTGTATAAGTTGATGGAATCTGCCAAAAAGAAGATATGTTATATTCTTACAAACTGATAATAAGAAGATTAATATCTGAGGAGACTATACAAAAGAAGCAGATAAAAGTTGTACATACAAGAGCTGGTACATATCTCTTAATAGCAGCCAACATGGCTGCATGCCCAACTGCAGTAACCTGTAGGAAATCAACATTATCCAAACTTATTAACAAAGGATGTCACTACATCTGGAACTTGCTTGGACCAAAACCATTCATATGCTTCCAGCTGGTTAGTTGATAGTTTTTCGCTAATTAAACTTTCCAAAGGAGCAGATAGCCGAAGTAAACTAGATCAATATTTAACAAGTTTAACGCCCAAATCAACTTGGGAGTAGAATAAAATATCAAAACTACACAAATAAAGGATTGAAATAATATAACAACAAAAGTACATCAAAGATCACCAGACAGTCAAAGTACTTTTCAAGTATGCAATCATTTTATGACATAATTTTCTTACTTAAGCTACAACACAAGTTTCTACCTTAACACTAGACCATAAATTCAAACTATATGGTTCTCATAGTCATAATAATCAAGAATTTGCAGATTTATTGGGGGGGGAGGAGAGGATACATACTTCAATCTTCAGAATTTTAACATTCAGATCAGATGCACAAAAACTGTATAGCAGACACTTCAATTATATAAAACATTACGATCATCAAGTAATAAAAAATTCTGTTAGAGATGCAATACAATAAAGCCACTCATGTTCCTCCATTTAACAACTTAAGCTATTGGGAGAGTTAGTTCATCTCATGGTACCAAAGTCTGTGACAAAGAGATCTAGAATTTGATCCTTGCCTCCCTTACTCTTCTAATAAAAAGTTGAATTTCAGAACAAGGTAGGCAGGCCTATGCATTGTCCATGTATGTCAAACCCAGAGGACTCTTGCATGAAGGAGTGTGATAGAGAATATAATATTTTATTAAAGTGTCTTCACCTAATGGCTGAAGCTTTTAGGAGAGTGGTTTCGTGAAGCTAACAAAAAAAAAATGTTCTTCACATAATAAGGTAGCATTTAATAAACCTATAAAATGCAGAAGTGTTTTGGACAGTCAATAACAAGTTCAAGCATGGAATCTCTATTTCCTTCTGATAACAACTGTGACATGTTTTAGATAAGATTAATCTTAAGGAAACAGATAAGAGCTCAACTAAAACACAAAGCAACATGCCACCTCCTTTGAACAGATACATTGACATTCCTGTCTCTATCACCACTTTGGGATGAAATTTCATTCGCAACTTGCAATAAGGAGTATACAGCAGCCTGAGAGAATTGATCCAACTTATTTCTTAGTTTTTCATAAATTATTGGAAAATAAGGAAACAATGGGTCCAAGTGAATTATTACTAATGAGAAAACTGGAAAAAGAGAGTATCAGTTCTTGTAGCAATGACAAGTTGGTAACAGTAGAAACATTACGAAGATATTCATTCATGAATGATGAAGCATCTATGCATTAGCAATATACGATTTGGCAGCACCAATACAAATGATGTTAATTGGATTATATGTAGGGAAGAAGGTGGTGACAAATCATCCTAAGTCCTAAAATGTAAAAACACGGACAATATGCGAAGTTACCCAAAGCTCTGACAATCTGACTCAACCTGAATGTCAATAATAAAGGGTCTCGAGATCCTTGGAAAAATTTCTTGCCTAATAATTATAAACATGATCCTTTAAGTTTGGTAAAGGAAGCGAAGAGATTAAATTTGTTAGAAATAAAATATTGCAGTTATATACAAAATCATAAAGAGATAAGTCAATGGAGAACTACCAATCCAATTATGTTATAGTAATGATGATTTTGAAGAGTCATGCTCGTACCATTCTGTCATATCCCCCATCAGTCACAACTGAGTCTAAAGCAGTTTGCTTAGAATATTGCCCTGAGTAGGGGTGCACAGTATTTATTCTATGCTTTTAAAAGTTAAAGTCATTAGGATTTAGGAAAGAATGATAATTAATTTCTTGTCATATTGATACACTCTCCATCTTGATCATATCATATTATAAATGAAGCAGCTAATTTCAAGTTATTAAAAAAATGAGCTAGCATTGCAGATGCACTCTCCATAACACATGCTGTAATATGAACCCACAAGATTCTTCAGTCCTGGGTCCTATTACACTGGCACTAGATATGGCTCAAAGATTATGACTTGCATCAAGAAAGGATAATATGGTTTGTTGACTCTAATGTTTAAGGCCTCATGTACATGCCACACTATGGAAAGCCTCTCAACATAATAATAAATATGCTTGAACCTTGCAATATATGTTAATGCATGTGTTTCTCAGAATACCAATACAGGCTAGCAAAATAATACATATAACAACAGCTCTTCGATCGTCCTTAACTCTCACGAGTAAGAATACAGATTGACATGCTACAGGAAATTCTGCCCTGCTGTCCATCAAAATTTCACATGTTATGGCCCAAATAATAAATATCTACCATCAATCTTGACATTACCTGATATGACAGTTCCTTCACCCATGCATTTTAGTCTACCCCAAGCCAAGCTTTTGAAAACCAATATAATCTTAATGAGGAGTTATGCTCCTTAGTTGCCAGCTCAGAAACCCTGGCAGCATCATATAAAGATTGGAGTAGTCCATCATAGAAGTCTACATCTACCAGTGAGCTATTCAGCTTCGCCCTCATTGTTTCAATTTCTGTACTAGTGCTAGCTTGGGGGCTCTCATTGGCAGCCCCACCATCATCAGAAGCAGATGCAAATAGCAGGTTGTTTACCCTCCTTCCAGGCTTCGAGAATTTCAAGTAATCTTTTCTTTAAGCCACCAAACCATGATCACTGGGTTGGGTTTTTTGGCTTCAAATGAAAAGTGGAGAGGAGTCACATTAGGATGAGAGAGAAAAATAGTTCCAAAACATTGAGAGAAAAAGAAGAGGGAAAATTCCAACTGCGCTAGTATACCGTTGGATCGAATTAATTTTTGGACAACAGGTTCTAAACACATGATACTTCAAATTGTTTGGTTGGATCGTCAAAAAAATATCTGGAGAGAGATAAGTATTTTGTATTTTCTATTTTATATTTTGGAATTTCATTTTCTTATATATGTTGTAAGTATGAGGTCTGGTTTGATTTGGCTTTATAGAAGGTTTCAATACATTTGTTGAAAACTCTCATGTATCTTTATGATTATAATGAAATTATTTGTTTAACCTGGATAACCCATAATTTTTACCGTTACATTTAGGAATTTTTTACATTGTGTCTCATATTTTTTTTTTTTCATTTATATTTTGCGTTCTATTTTTATTGGTGGTCTTGACTGACATGTTTTTTATCACATTGTTGCATAACAAAGCATGATCCATGAGGCATCTCTTTCTTGAACTACCCCATTCACTTACTAGCTGTCAATGCAAGTTCGATACTTTTATGCCTCCATTAGCAGAACCGCGTTGATCTTTTGAAAGCAAACAATTCGAAGAGCTGCCCAAAGAACTGTAATTAGAAACACTATATACATAGATAAAGAATACTATGCAAGAATTCAGCTCAAAAGGAATGAAATAAATTCAAAAGGAAAGAAAACTAGTTCAAAGAAACTATTTCTCAAAAGCATCTATTATCTTTTTTCGTTTTATCCTTCTATCTTCGAGAATGCATTTATTAATAACATATACTCTCAACTCAAGAAAATGGCAATTTAATCCTATTCAGACTTTTTTTCCCTTGCATTTAGAATAATTAATATTTTCTTAATTTTTGTGTAATGCCCGTAGCAATGGTAGCCCTTAGGACGGTCAATGTGAGCAACCGCCCAAGGGTTTATTTTTAGAGGGGTACCAATTTTATTTTATATAATTTATATAAATATTAAAAAAATTAAAATCATATAAAAAATAAAATAGTTTTCAATATATTTCTTATAGGAAAACCAGTAATTAGTCCATTAATAGGGATATTTTTACTTATCAACAAAATTTCTATAATTCGGAGAACTTAACTGACAATTCAATGTTGAACATAAAAAAAAAGTGTATATGTTTATTATTGTCTTCCATTTTTATTAGTATTAATAAAGTTATGTAACCAAAGTTTTTGAATAAAAAATTAAAATAGTTATGATTCAAACTTCAACAATAAATAAAAATTAAACTTTATTATTTTAGTTATTTAAAATATTTAATTATTTTTTAATGCGTGTACAACTAATAAAATAATATTAATTATTATTGCTACTATTGCATGTACTAAAATAAGCTAATTTATTTGTTAAAGTTCTATTTGAAACTAAGAGACAAGATAAATTAAATAAACTTGCTTTGATTTCTATTGAATATGATTATTTAAAAATCTTGATTATGAATAAATTATCAATGATTTTGTCATAAAAAATGAAAAAAATAAAATAAAATTCAAATAATCACGCAGGTATAATTTTTCAGTTCGCCCACAGCACAAAAAATCTCAGGATGAGGCTGGTAGTGTAGGCAACTTTAGTTGGCCCCTTAATCTTGATAAGTTCATATCCATATAGTCAACCAGTTTAGGTGAACGCAACCTAACGAATAAAATGCTTGAAATGCTTCTTCAGTTCCAATTATTCATCAGAAACAAAGCAACAAAGTTTACATTCTAATTAAAGTCAAGATAATATCTATCCACACTCGGTCGGAACCAGAGCTTCTTGAACGAACAAGATGAAAGAGAAATTAATAGGTACAATATAGAAGGCGAAGATTCGATCGGAAATGGAAAGAAAAATAGAGAATTGAATTTGATCACCTAAACGAGACAAAGCTGTGGTGGTGCGTGCAATCTGAGCGCCATGTAAAGAGCAGTTTGAAAATTGGAGACAAGCCGCAAGAGAAAAAAAAAGAAAGGAAAGATTGGAAGAAAGAAAGAAACGAAAGGTCACTGTGACGTATAGTTATAGTTAGTCGTTGGCCTTATCCGTATAAATAGTAACATGGAAAACACAAACAAGTGGCACAGACACAGCAGATACCCACCTTTCTCTGTTGTTCATTTCTCACCCTTATCTGGTGTTCATTTTTTAGCTGTTCTGGTATTGTTTTTTGAAAATCACACAATAGTTAAAAAAAAATAGTAGAATAGTCAATTTTATACCCACCCTCCTCCAGCCTCCTACCAACAATTTAATAACTAATTTTAAAAATTATTTTTATTTTTGAAAATAAAATAACTACAATATTTGTTTATGTACCCAAAAATACATTTGTTTTATAATAGTTTTCAGTTTCCAACAGAAAAAAAATATTATAAAAAGAATCGTTGATAATGGAAGGATCGTATTTAACTTCTGAATATGACATTTGAAATGTGAAATCAAATGCACATTTTATTAGTTATACTTTCTAAAGGATGGTGATCACATTTCCCAATATCCTATCTCATTTCTTTTGTCCCACGAACAAAACATGAGCACGTCATTTAAAAATCCACATGTTACCCTTCATAGATCTGATGGCACCGTTGACGCGTCCATGAAACTTGGCGGCTGTCTTCCAGAAAACATAACGGAGTTAACAAGTCTTTCTCATTGTGAAGGGTAATATGAGAAATGTGAAAATGTACATGTGAATTTTTAAATGATGACTCAAAGTTTTATCGGTGGTATATGATGTGAGGCAGCATCTTTAGACATGTGAGATTTACATCTCTTTCTAAATGGTTTATTATTCATTTTTTTAAATAATTAAAATATATTAATTGTTTTTAAATCAATAAACGCTCACATGATAAGAAATAAAAACAGTATGAGTGAAGCCATTCCACTCAAAGAAAACTTATTTATCTTTATATTTTGCACATATATTATTAATATTTATTTTGTTTCAATAAATTATTATTAAAATTTTTTTAAGGTTATGTATTTAATTTTTAATAAATACTTATTTTAATATTTGTTTAAGATGAAATAAATTAAAATATTTTTTTATCTATTACCTACAGAATATGTGTAGTAATAAATTTAATATATATGTCATTTTATAATTAAATATTAATATGAAAACATTTTACAGATATAAACTGCTTCTTAATTAACAGACCGTGTGCAAAAAGGTGAATTAACTCACTAATTTAGTTTCTATTTTTTTTAGTTTCTGATATGTCAAATATTGTTTCATTATCATTAATTACTTACACATCACAATCAGCAAAAAAAAAATTACTTACACATCAAGTTGTTAATTAAGTAAAAGACGACTCGTGTTAGAAAATTCTGTTATTATTTAGATGCGAGACTAATGTAGATCGAGACTCAGTTTTAACATATAATAAACTTTCGGAATAAAAACCATTCAATTAAAATATATGAGAATTAAAATTATACAAATATATATAAAAAAAAAACAACCAAAATGCATTAAGCTAAATAAGAAGTAAAATTACATAAGCATTAGACTCACAGCTATATATAATTAATGTATTGTAATTTGATTAGCTGAACGAATTTGAGCAGCAAGTCAGAACTCAGATGGAAGTTTCTATTCACATTATTTTTTCTCTTATTTTATTGTTTGCGTGTATAGCATCATAAAAATCGTGAGCCTCGTGCACAAATTTTCTAACACGATAGGGTAGCGCATGAACATTATAGTTTAGCTTATTCTGTTTTAGATCATTGTTGGATCGAGGATGCACCTCACCATGTGGCTCACCGACACCTGTACATAATTCTTATTTTTAATAAATATTTGATTTTTTTCCTTAATGAATTTTTGTTTTTTTTTGTTTTTACACTTATTTTTAGTCTCTTATAAATAATTTTTTTCCATTTGTTATTAGTCTGAACTGAAATAAAATTTGTTAATTTATTATAAAACAAACACAAAATTTACTAATTTATCAAAAATTAAAAAAAATATCAAGGATCAAAAATAAAAATCTTATTAATTTTATTAAAGATTCAACGCAAATAAAAAATTTATTAGATAACAAACATAAAAATCAAATATTTATTAAAGATCAATGATATATTTAAATTTTTTTAATTACAAAAAGTAAGATAAGATAAACACACTCAAAGTGGTTATTTTTCTTTCAACATAATTTATTTCATATTCAAGATGTGTTGAGTAAATTTTATTCATTAGGAAAGAGACCTTGATTAATCCTGAGTGTAACTAAAGTTTGACAAAAAATTATTTCCACTAAAAATTAAATTTGGATAATATCCAACTATTCAATCTTAATTAAAACATATTAAACATTGAAAAAGATATTGAGAGAAATTAAGAATTCTTCTTATTTTTTAGATTCATGAACCCAATTCAATTCATTAAGATTTTTCATTCATATTTTTTTTCATCAAAAGAGTTTTATAAAACTTTTAGACTCTCAAATTTAAAGTTTCTTACTTTTAAGCAATTCACAAAATTCAACAAACAATAAACAATATTTCATAAGTATGTAATACTCTTTGTATTTCATAATTAAGTATGTAATACTCTTTGTAGTAGTAATACTTATTTATCGTATTAACAATAAAAAATTGGTTGGAAAAAAATTCTATCTAACAAGACTTCTTAGTATATAAATTCCATTAAACCAAAAGGAAGAATCGTCGAATCAGTTAGTTAAACATATTTTAATCACCAACTCTATTTACGTTTTAGGCAAACATTTTAATTTTTAAGCTTGACGCTTGCGCAGGCAGGTAATGGGATGTGACAATGACATTAACATGGGGATGGAAATGCGTAGCGTAACCTATCCCCATCTTTCAGTTTTTAAAGCTTTTTATATGCATTAGACAACGGCAACGCATATCGCATTCCCATGAAAATATGTCGTCTCTCTATTTTCAGGATATGCATAATCCTATAAGTCACCTCAAATTAAATACTTGATCGATAGTCTGTTCAATTTTTTTTTTTTTAAAAAAAGATTCATTTTCATAAAATAAATCAATAATCTAAATACGCATTAAATCTCTAATCATTGTCAATAAAAAATACAAATCCACCAACAAAACAAAAATTAAAATACGAAGGAATTTGGTACTCTAATCGGGACCACTGTCCACTTTACATTATATCACAACATGAGCATGGTTCATGTTTATTTATTTTTTATATGAATCACTGTTCATGTTTTGTTTTTTTTATATGATTTTAGCAAGCGTGTGAGCTCAGCAGAGCAAATAGAAAAATACCGAATGGGCCATAAGTAAAGTCAGTCTCACCGTGTTGATGGCTAGTGCAGTCAACGGTGGTAGTAGGGTAGTATTGTAAATAACTCAAAATGGAATGGAAGGGGCATTTGAAATCTGATTTTGACTCCTCAATCGTCCTTCTTATTACCGATTGTCCTTCTCTATATATAAGAAGTGGCAACCAAAATCTGCCACTTCAAGGCTTCAAGCTAAGCACACTATGGCTTGCATCGATAACACGGCCACCACCTCTACTGACGAAGCAGGCGGAGCCACCACCATCACCGCCGTGCATCCCGACATAATTCAAACCCACATCCTCACGTGCCTGGACGGCCCGTCGCTCGCCTCCGTCGCCAGCACGTGCTCCCAACTCCACGCTCTCTCAGCGCGCGAGCCTCTCTGGGAGAACATTTGCCACTCCACGTGGCCCTCCACGAGCTCGCCACGCGTCCGCCACGTCATGTCCACGTTCCCACGCGCGTCTCTGTCCTTTTTCTCCGACTCGTTCCCTTCGTTCGCCGCGGCGCGCGAAGGTTCTTCTTCGCGCGCACCGGAGCTGATTTCCGCTGTGGACATCTTCCACCGGCGGCGGGCGGTGCTGTCGAGAGTGGTGGAGACGGAGACGGAGTCCGACTGGTTCCGGTGCTCGCCGTTTCGAATCGATGTTCTTGATCAGAAGGAGGCAGTGGCGACGGCGATGGAGTATCCACGGAGCGAGGAAGCGTGTGAGATTCTGGGCGAGGATTTGAGGTTGAGTTGGATAGTGGTGGATCCGAATGGAAAGCGTGCGGTGAATGTGTCGAGTGGGAGAGTGGTGTCGGTGGAGCGGCACTGGCTGAGCGGGGAGGTGAAGGCGCGGTTCGCGACGGTGGTGGGCGGAGGGGAGAGGGGGACGGCGGTGGAGGTGGCGCTGTGCAGCGTGACTGTGACTTTCGGGGGTGAGATGCAGGTGAGGGAAGCGTGTCTGCAGATGGAGGACATGGATGGAATGTTCCTGAATGGTAGGGACAGTTTGGGGATTTTGCAGCGGGCATTGGAGGGTATAAGGGGAACATTACTGAAGGACGGAAAGGAGGAAGAAGGGAGGAATAGATACTTGGAATTCATAAAGAGAAAGATGGAGAGAAAAGATAAAAAAGAAAGAGATGAGAGGAGGTTGGATATGCTCTGCGTGCCTCTCGCGCTTTTGTCCTTTGCGGCTTTTTCTACACTCTTTCTCTTCTGAATCAATATACACTATCACTTCAAATTCAATAAACACAACACGGAAAAATTGTACAAAATTAATTTAACAAACTAAGTGTCAGTCGATGCTGTAATGTCGCATACTAGTTTATTTATTTAAAACAGTAATGAATAGTGAATGGGTTCTTCTACCAGCTGCAAATATTTTGGCATCATCACTGAATCTTTTGTTTTATATAGTGATAGTGATAAAAAAAAATACTATTATTGTTTTGTTTTTCTTTTGCTAATCTTCCATCACGAAACATGAACATGGCTGTCGTGAATTTTGTGCACGATAACATTTTTCAAGTGGGTTTGTTACTGATATAAAAAATATGAATTATGTTAGATGTTTTTAAGTGATCTTCTTCCTTAGCCAAGTTCCTTCTCCAATGACTGGGTGTACTATCACTATTGAAAAGGATCAAGCACGTCTTTGATATCTGAATACCACCTTCATTTGCACCGTCCACCCCTCATAGTTGGTTCCATCAAAGATTGGTAGTTTCGCTAGGATTTGGTTGTTGTTCTTCAACATCGCCATTGTTCACTGTCGTACGCCGCCATGGATCGTATAGCTTTGGTGTCAATTGTTGGAAAGGATCAAGATTTCTTGGTAGTATTTTGGAAAAGATTGAACAAGGGAGAAATAGAGTGAATAATAAAAAAATAGCAACTTCTGGAAAACAGGAATTAAGTGCCAAAAAAATCACACACACATGACAAGGGTTTACACGTTGTTTTTATATACTAAGTAAAGTTTAACCATAGTTAATTAACAACTCAATTATTATGGCTAACCTCTAATGCATTTCACAAACTAACAAAATTGGACAATTACATTTGAATTACACTACTTTTAACAATCAGAAAAGGAATCTCGATGCTTAAGTGAATGTATGTAAAGGATGTGTGTAATGGATGAATGTCACTTACTTCTACTTCTGTTGCTCTTTTTCCATTAATAATTGAGAATAACAATCGAATTGGTAACTGTCCATGTTATCTACTAAGAACAATGTGTGATCGTGGTGGTCGTCCCTGTGGATCTGTACAGTACAATTTAGAAGCTAGGACGAGTATTTTTAAACGCTGGAAAGTATAAGAATCAAGTGCACTCCATTCTTGGGTTTCGGGGTTCAAACTTTGTTTCGAGATTTAATGAATTGTACAACTCAAGTTTGTTAAAGGAAACAAACAGAGGCCTAGATGTCCCAACGCCAACGCGACACTTTATTTGTCATTGAATAGTAAATAAGTAATAAATTTGAAACTTGGGTAGACGGTGACTTTACTTGGGGTGCATGCAACCCACGTTATATTTAATATTATATTGAATGATTTAGGTTGCTTAGATAAATTTCTTTATCAATATTTATAGAAAAAATAAAGAGATAAAATCAATTAAAATTTTAAAATCAACATAATTGGTTTTTATTTATAAAAAAACATTTATTTTATTTTCTTTTAGTAAAAAATTAAAATTTTAAGATCAACTTTAGTTCATTTTAATTTACACAAAATATATAATTTATTTCACCTTTTTATTTTCATCATTTATAAATTTATAGACAAGTTACGTTAGATTTAATGCGTTGCCTAAAACTATTGAGAAAGTAAATCTGACTACCTTCATGAAAAATGTTTTGGCTATTCAACTCAGTGGCAACACGTCCTCCGTGTTCATAAACCTTTTGCAATACTCCAAAAAAAACATAAGAATAACGAGGTACATTTGCAGATCTATAAATTCTCAAATGGATTGGAAGTTGAAAGCTTTAAGCCCTCTTGAATTTCTCAATTTGCCATGCACCAGTGAAGGAGGAGGAGGTCCAGTTTCCATCCAGTTCAACTTTTTTCAAGCCATGCATGCTTCCTTCCCTGGTTATGGCTGAGCACCATAATCAGAATGCTTGAGGTCGATCGGGTATTTGTCAACTTGGTACCGAGTTTCTCGACTATATATCATTAATTCATTATATTTGGTTATCAACCTAATACCAAGGTGACAAATTTGATAGTTGAGAACAGTAATAAAGGACAAAATTATGTTTGGGATTCTCCCACAAAGTGAGTAATTGTCTCCTAACACAAGGGTTTAACGTCCAATACTAAGCAAAAATGAAAAACACACATTCAAATGGTCCAGCGATAAACAATTTTTAGATCGATTTTCTGAAGTTATATGTGACCGAAACATTTATGTATCTTTTTTTAATTATATTTTTCATTTTTTATCTATCTTTTTAATTCATTTTATATATTCTGAAAGAATGATAATATATGGACATTTTTACATGTCATTCACGCTGTCAAGTTTACTTGTATTTAATTATCAAGTTTCTTACATTAGAGTTGTACTTGTACGTAATGTACCTTAAAAACTCACTTTTGATTTTCCAAAATGTTAGGCACATACTCAAATTTAGGTGAATTTAGGTGCTATTAATTGGCATGCGGTTTCTCTAATCTCTAAGCAGCAGTGCCGCTTGTTGGGTAGTAATAGTATAGAAGTTGATTCAGGGTGTTTTTGTTGAATGCTGTATTTTTTTATTTTTTTTTTGGACAGAGAATGCTGTATTTTCTTAGTAGGATACATCTTGTACTCTATTTGTTTATTAATATAGTTTGCCTTTTTTTATATATAAAAAAAAGGTACACACTGATCAAATAATTCTAGTAGACAAATAAAGAGAGAAGAGAAAGATAAATGTATATAAGATATAATAGGGAGATAAAGATAGACAAAAATTATGAGTATTAATAAAATGTTTAGAGTAATAAAGTGTTAATATATAATCACTGTTTACGTTTACATTATTCCTTTTGTATAATAAAATGATATACGAATACTTATCCAGGAGGCAGAGAGAATGATGGTGTACCTTAGAATTCACTTTTGATGCTTTTAATCTTACATTTGACATTATTACTTTTATTTAGTCAAAGTACGTGTTAGGCAACAAATTCTCACTAGAAGAATTAATCTTATTATATTGCACATGTTTAATTAGAATAACATTATTTCTCTAAGAAGATTCATGTATCCATAGAGGAAAATAAAGTACAAAATCATTGGATTAGTTATATTTAAATGTATCAAAAATAGATTAATGAATTTTAACAAATGGTAATGATTTAAAAAACGTAAAACATTAAAAAAATAAAATGTTACCTTATTTTTTTAATATAGATTATTTTATTATATGACCAAATTAAATACTCTGTCATTTTCGATGATGGTGAGGTAATTGATTCTATGATAGTTTTGATGTAGCAAAAAAGGGTAGAAAAGTATTAAGTCAAATTTATAAACAATTTGCATAAATTACAAGTAGCCGTCTTAGCTCAGTGGTTGAGAGCGCGTGACTTTTTTTCAATTGGAAATATAGATCTGAATCATTTAGCTTTAGTTCTATTACTCTACTCGCATTTTTCTTGAATAAAAATATTTTTAAGAGTCATAAGAACTTATTCTATACACTCAGCATTTTTTTTATTTATTATTCCTTTCAAATAAAATTTTTAATTTAAATTTAAGTATTTAAATTTTAACATATTATATCGATAAAAGTGATGTGTTTTCACTTTAATAATTTATTTTCATAACCATCTCACCTATTGAATTTTATCTCTTTAAGCTTTTATTAATAAATTTAATATATATTATTAATAATACAATATTTATTATTCTAGTTAACTTTTATTTTATACATTTTATTTTAATTTCAAAATAACTATACAATGCTTCTTTAATTTTTATATAAAAATTGTATTCAAATTCAAAAATACTTGAGCAGTGTATAGAAAACATGCTAAATTAATACATTGAGTAGATGAAAATTAATTTTCACATATGATTAAAATAAAATTATGAATTTAGTTAGAATATATCAATAATATAAAAGTTTTATAGAGTCCTCCAATAATGGATTGTCATCTACGGTATGATTATTTTTTATAATATATATTTTAAATGAAATATCTAAGTTGATATTGAATTAATTAACAATGTAAAAAATATTATTGCTACATTCAATCGAAATCAAACTCTTAAAATATTCATATTTATATCTATATAATAAATTAGAATGCACAGAAAAATGACACTCTTGGTCTGTCTATTTTTTCATTAATAGAAATTATCAATAGTTTAAAATAACTTTATATCACAATTTAAATGGTTTATTATAATTAAATTTAAAATATAATTTATATATAAGTAATTTATATATTATTAATTTTAATAATATAAAAAACATTTAGTCTGTACTTTACAAACTAAAATATTAATATGCATTGAAAGAAAGAAAAAAAAATTAAAATACTTAATACATTTAGTATTTTCATTTTCTTCGTTCACTGAAGAAATAGTTTAATGTTTACATTACAGTTTTTCAGTGATTAATACCTTGTAGTAAACTAGTAATTATTAATATATATTGAAGGACAAAAAACTCATTTCGTATTTTCAATCTCTTCCTTAACAAAAAAAAATAAATAAATAAAAAAAAAAAATAAAAAAAAATATATATATATATATATATATATATATATATATATATATATATATATATATATATATATATATATTAGTTTTCAGTCTCTAAGAAATAAGAAATGTGATTGAATATCATTTAGTCCTTGTGAGATTAAATTGTTGCCCATTTTTAGTGACTCTCAGGGACTAATTATTTAGCAATAAAAATAATCGGAGACTAAAAATGACAATTTTTAAAGGGACTATAACTCAATTTAAAATTCATCAAAGACTTGAAACTTATTTAATCCTACTTTAAAATACCTTTTACTACACCGATTATTTATGTTTTTTTATTGGTATAATACTTTTTATTTACACGGACAATTTATGGAAAAAAAATAGTTGAGTCAGAATTTTTGCCACAAAGATGTGGCCTGAACAACCAGCATTTAGTTGTCATAATTCGGGCTTGTGTAACTTCTTACTCTTAGGCTCTTGGCACAAACACCCTATACTATGACAGTTTATCCTTCTGCTAACAAACAACCACAAAATTCTCCACTTGTGCTGAGCAATGCTTCTAATTGTTGTGTGCATAATGCATCTATAATCCTAATAAAAAAACTCAATTTTACATATGCGACGAGCAAGAGCTGATGAAAGAAAGATTGATGTTATTTTCCAACATATCTCTTGCTCAAGTACATTTTAATAAACATTATATATCATTATAGTCAGAGGGAAAATCGAGTATCTGGTGTTGGTGTTGGTTCAGGAGGTCCTATGGCAATTGGAATTTCACCACGAGTGTTGATATTGGGCTTTGGATAATCAACAAAGATAACACGTCCATTTAATGTCTGCAAAAAATTTCTGTTATTAGTCCTCAGTTCTAACTCAACAAAGAACAGGTGAGTCCCAAGTTTGAGAAGCAAAGGTGAATAATTTTGATAATGAAATTATAACAGAAATGCTTTTCAAAGGTTAATAATTTTGATAATGAAAGGAGAAATGTGATTTTCCCATTGATGGGCATAAAAGATTATGCAAGACACAACACTTAACCTTAGGGCAAGCTCAGTTGATGAAAAAATAAAAAATAAAAACCTCTACCATTTTTCTATTTTCAGGTTCAAAATTATGTTTTCCAGAGTGTAAGCAGTTATGTCCGATAAAGGCGATAATCATAAACAAAGAGATTTTCTATTTGGATAACTTTTCAATAAACAGTTATAAGAGAAGAAAATAAGAAGGTAAAATGAGTTTCTGCAGTGAGTTAAAATTAGCATAGACATAAGTTAAAATCAACTTTCAAAGAGGGTAGACAAGAGAGCTTCAGCTTCCACAAATAAGCTTATGCATAAAAAATTAATTATTTTAACTTCTTGTTATTTTATTTTTGTACAAGTTTTAAGTTTACCCTATTGTTCACACAGTGTCAAGAAGCTTATCATTCAGAGCAGGAAACAACAAAGTTATATAATTTCGTTAACAAGAACAAAAAGGACATTAAACAACAAAAATTAATTACACAGGTGAGGAAATTGATTTCCTTAATTTTGCTTTGTGGAGGAACAAAACATACAGTGGTTTCTTCAATGGAAAATAAAAACAGAAAGAGAGAGTGCATATGTAAGCAATTCCCCGTCGAAAAGAGACAAGATTTTATTTCTATTGGCCTCGATTATTTTTCTGACGGCAGCCATGGAATTCAATTAAACGGGATCAACATACACCCAAAGCCCAAACCAAAAGTGGCCTTTTCTGCCATACCTAGCACACTACCTTGCATTACTCATATTTCGACGAATAACTTAATTAAGTATTTGCTGTAAAAAAGAAACTTCATTATTTATTAATAAAAAAATTACATAGGGATTTATAATATTTTATAATAAAAATTATAGATTTATTTATAAATGTAATTTTAAAATTTATTGAAATAAGTTTTTTAAAAAAGTTCATTTTAACGACTTTGGCTTGAAATTTATTGATAAACTAAATTTATTGATTGAACATTTTTTTAATTAAATTCAAAATATAACCTTATTGAAAAAATGATTTAAGATTGGATTATTTTAATACTCATACAAATAATATATAAAAAATATAATTGAAGAGATGTTCCATGATATGTAGTTTAAAATAAATTATACACATACAAAAGACTATCATTTTAGTATTTGTTTGGTTTTGGTCTCAGCCTCACTGCTACTTGACTTCTGTTACATGCTAAATTGATTGATTGCATTTTAAGCCATCATAAAAAGGATATAAAAATTATTCAAAATGTCTACTTTTTTTATTTTCCCTCCTACCTTCTTTTCAAATGAACAAAAAGAAAGAAAACTAATCATTTTAATGTTTTTATGTACCTCCCTTTTTCTTATTCTAAGCAATAACAATTTTTTTTTCTATTTATTCTCTCCTCACATCAAAACAAAGCATTAATGATTATTTTTGTTCATTAATTTGCTTTTCAAGCTGAATCCTATGCCCTTGCTCACAAATAAACAAAAGTTCCTGCTCCAGCTCATAACAAATGGAGGTGTGTGTTTGATTTATTGGCAACACAAATTCCAAGATCATTAAAACGGAGAAGTATGTGAGAGCAAGCTTTTGAATGAACGTCCATTAAAGGTTTTCAAACACACTATAAAACAATGTGTCTGGCACTCCAGAGAAACAAACTTTCTCGCACTTAAAAATTTCAAAATAGGCAAATTTAAGGACTAAATTGAAATTGAATTATTTATTTATTTATATCTAACTGCATGCTAAGCATGAGATTGTATGCATCTTCATTGGTCGATAGAGGACTTGTCCAACTTAATGCAAAGACACAATCGACAGAACCATGATTGTATTTAAAACCACAAAGTACAGACAACAAAGGGTAATAAGGCGACACTGACATCGAAACACTTTTATCATTGTGAAGATACAGACGGCTATTTCTACAATACACAACAGAGTTGCAGTGTAAGAATACACAGAAGCTTCACCATTAGTTTTTTGTGCGTAAACGTGGAGCAATCGTTATATCAACATAGTGATTAAGATCATTCTTTTTGCCATTGTTTTCTCTTATAACTAGTTCACGTATACACACATAAAGTCAGTGGTGAAGATCATAGTGTATTAATGCACCATATGATTTGTTAGTATATTGTGGAATTGGCCATTACAGATGTATCGTGCAAAGTTGTGGCTAAAGCTAAAGACGGACGGATGTCTATACTAGGTTACACCTCCTGTTAGATGTGACGGTGTGTAACTACAATATACAGAACTAACTTTATATGCAGTTTCCATCCAACCTTCAGTGTTTGATTACTCATGAATGACTCACCTTCAGTAATGCCTGGAACATCATGTCAATGAATTGATCCTCCTGGCACAGGAAAATTCCATTAGAAGACAACAATTTAACAAGAAGAGAGGCATTTAAATAAAGCAAGCATTGGATAAAAAAGATAAAGCAAATCATATTTTGTTACTTCAGTTTTCTTGTAGACTAGAGATTCAATTTATATTGAAATCCTAAACATGAAAATTCTAAAGTAGCATACTGAAAAACTTATGTTAAAGTTTCTCCCTTTTCCAATTATTCACAATCTTTTTCAAAACCTCAATATTAATAATTTGGATAGATAATTAGGTGGCATACTTCCAGTGTAATAGCTAAATATTCATTAACTATATAATAGCTATGGGTCAAACTAGACTTTCTTCCGTGGGGAAGATCTCCCTTTATTTTAACCCACCCAACCCCCAAACTAAAAGTAATTGAATGACAACTTAAAAATACAATTAAATTAATAATGGTCAACACACATAAGGGAACTAAAACAAAGATGGCAAAATCATGAAATACCTGAACCAATGATAAAAGTGCATCACGGACATTATCCCTGCTGAATACAGGTCTATTTGGAGTGGAGCTTGAAATAGGGGTAAGAGAAAGAGGAGGGTTAGGGGGAGGGAAGGGTTGAAGTACTGGAGTGCCATATTGGCGTGGCAGATTCAGGGAATGTTGAACAGCTGCACTAGGTTGCACAGATGAAGAAATAGGTGGAACTAACAGTGAAGATGAAGACGTCGATGCAAAAAACGTGGAAGGCTTAACAAGATTAATGATTTGATTGCCACTCTTGGCTGTTTCAAGAGAGTCAAGAGGGAAGCCTGATATCGATGAAGTTGAATGAGAGGCAGATGGAATTTGCACAGCAGGTGCAGTAGAGAATAAACCACTAGGAGCAGAAGTGACAGTTGCAGAATGCTGTCTAAAATTTTCCATATTGGAAGCATAATTTCCAGTAACCTTCAATGTCTGCAACAATTGAATTAAAAAAATTCTAAAGCCACATACATCATATAATAAAGAGTGCAACAACGTCACATTGCAGAAGTATTCACCAAAAAGCAGATAAAATTGACATGCAACAACATTACGTACGCTTAAGAAGTTTGTATTTGCAGGATCTTCAACAGCATCAATTGCAGAAGCAGTAGCTGAAGACGACTCTAGAGGGCTTTCCGGGATAATTGACACTGGCTGAAGTTCCTCAGACTCACTATAATATATAAAAACATCAGGCATTAGATATTCAACTTTCATAAATCTAACTAGGAGTGATCATTAAGTGGAAGTAATTAACATATAGGAAGCACACCATAGTATGCAGAGCGGCCAACCCCAAAATCAATATAGGAGGATGGCCACTCAAGTTAAATAATATATACCATATACCATTTTGGGGGGGGGGGGGGGGGGGCATTAAGCTGCCGCAAATGCAAAAAAATGGTCCACAATCTGAAATTCATAGTTGCCAAAGATTGTGACACTCTACTGTGATACAAATGTGATTGATAATGATAACTAGGATTCAAAGAGATATAAATAGAGACAACTTCATATTATATAAAATTTACAAAAATCCTTACCTTATGTTAACAGGCAGTACTGTAGTTGGAGCAGTCTTTGGGTATGCATTAAGTATCCTGTAAATTGAATTTGGAAAATTATGAAGATTTATACAACTAGCAGATAAGCATCCTGCATCTCAATTTCACGGAGTATATTACTAACCAGAAAAAAAGAGGTCCTCACAGTTTAGACCAGATTGATAATAAATTAGCATCTTGTAAGTTGTAACTAAAAGTTTCAGCATAAACAAGCAAAGAAAAACACTATGAATAACTTGAGTGGAGAAAATTAATAAATTACCATACCTGTTAAAGAGATTTGCAACTTCTTCACATTCATCTGGATTGTAAAACCATATTCCGTTAACTTCTTGAGCAGCATTCCGATACAACAGGTACGGCTTTTTAAGTTCATACTCAAAATCCAATAGATTCTCCACTAGGTTATCTGTCAGGACAAAGATCAGAAAGATAGCTGTTAAAGTAGTGAATAGATAGCACAGATTCAGAAATGTGGCAATAATAAATGAGTAAATACTAAATAGTCTATGCACTTAAGGTGTAAGGACAATGTAAGGGAATTTTGGGTTATCATTCAATCACAAATTGCTACATATGTATGTTTATTGACTTCTATTACATTAAAAGTCACACCAACCATAACCTATATCTGATTAATTGAAAGTGTAGAAAATTTTACAGAGAAATTAAACTATGAATAAATTTAGCATTGCCAAAAAGTGCACGTTACTTACCACAACCACAAATAATTAGTAATAATTAGCCCCTAAACCTTTTTTTCATTTTCATCTAGTAAGACTAATTTTCGCAATAATAATAATAATTTAATAAAAAAGTACAAATCTGAACCTGTATTCCGTCGATTCATGACGATGAACTGAAACCGTGGTTGTGAATTCCTGAACAAGAACAGTAAAATCGATGAACGATCCAAGTGCATATGAATGCATCAATGCATACAACGGATATATATATATATATATAAAGAGAGAGAGAGAGAGAGAGAGAGAGAGAGAGAGAGAGAGAGAGAAGAAGAAGAAGCAGAAGAAGAGAGAGTGTTGTCGATCACCTCACCTCTTGACAACGAAGAGAGATCCTTCAACATCCTTGCGACTCTAGAACGAGTAAAACAGAAGATGAGAGAAGAAAGTGGGAA
Source organism: Glycine max (assembly GCF_000004515.6). NCBI lineage: Eukaryota > Viridiplantae > Streptophyta > Magnoliopsida > Fabales > Fabaceae > Glycine > Glycine max. Next base: position 45,872,202 of record NC_038255.2, on the reverse strand, counting down.
GAAGCGAAGAGAAAGAAAGAAAAGAACGAACCCACTGGTTGCTTTCGATGTTGAAGTCGTAGAAGGAGACATGCGCGGCGGTGAAGAGAATCTCTTCGATGAACGGATCGATTCGCTGGAGCACCGTGAGATTCAGCACCTTCGTGCTCTGCTGATCCAGATTCGGCGTCAATTTCTTCGTCTGAGACATTTCAATTATTTTCTCACACTAACTAGCTCGCTCAAACCCTCCAAGAACTCGAGATTTTGATTTTTGACTGGTGTGTTTGTTTCTTCCAAGACTAACGCAAGAAACCAAAAATTGACTCGCACTCACTCCAAGCAAAGAACCTATCTATACTCAAACTTCGAACCCACCCAAATCGAGTACTCGTTAAATAAAATTATGAACAATGACTCTCAAATTACAAAGAGTTTAATAGCTATGCCAATGCAAGAAAGTTTTTATAGTACCATCAAATTATAAAATTATATGATTCTTTAGGTAATTACTATAAAATTTAATAAACTTAAAAGATTGTTTCCTCTATATAAAAAATAATATAAGATTGTTAGTGCATAATTTTTTTCTCAATTATAAATACATATAATCTATGGTTGGATTTGCAAGAAATTTTGGCAACTAATTTCTTTTATATATATAGGGGTGGGCTCCCATCAAGTTGGTTCGGGTTTAAAAATACTTGGATTCAAATAGCCCAATGTTATTCATGTACTAAAAAACATATCAATGTTATTCAATTTGAGCTAGATAATTTCATTTTAATTGATTTGATTTTAAATTTAATTAACCGAACTGTTTTACAAAATTCAGTTTTAAAAAAATAATTCTGAACTGATTATAGACAAGTTTTCAAATTGCTTTTTTTTTAATTAAAAAATGATTTGGATGAAAACTATAAACAATAGTGCTGTTCATATTCAGTTTCTGTTTCGGTTACAAACCGATTCGACCCATAACACCCAAAAAGTTTTCTGCACACCCTAGGACTATGGAGTAGTAATATGATGAGATAAGTGTATATTAAGCCTGTATCATGTAGATTCATCCAATGGTAAAAAAAAAGTGGTGTGCAGTGAACCACGTGACCAAGCGATTCACGCTAGAAACATTCTATTCTAGTCATATATATTGGGAAAAATGATACACAAGATAGTCATTATAAAAATTTCATCTAAAAAAAATTATTGTATGTTAAATTAATATTAAACCAATCAAGTTCTAATGATGAAATATTGGGAAAAAAAGGTTTGGGATGAACAAATTAACTGTAAAGTTTGATACACGTAACATAGGGAATTAGGAAACCTGCCCAATGCATACCAAGATAGTATTGAAGTAGACATTTTCAAGTCAAAAAATTTATATTTGTAGACTAATTATTTTGCCTGCTTTCCTTTTCTTTAAAGCATATTCGTTTAACTTTCATTTTTTGGGATCTAATAAGTAATTATATCTATGCTATGATTGATAATCAATCTATTTGCTTTTGTTAATGTACCAAAAGTAAGCTGTAAGTTATAACTTACTTTTGTTACACAACACAAACAAATAGATTATCCTACCATAATGCGGAAAGTGGAACAAATCTATCTCATTTTATATAATTAATTTTTCATTATGATACAGTTCCTCGGCTGACAAAAAAAATTAAAAAATAAATGCTTTGAGATGTGTGCTCAGTTCTGCATGCCTAAGTGTTATGCAGCTCACATTATTCTAAAGCTCACAACAACAGTGAGTAGAAAAAGGAGAGATCCAAAAATTATTGGGGAGACCTGAACAACAAAATTCTCTTACAAGCAAAAATTGGTGAAACCCGCCCATTGTCCACACCACCTATACAACAACCTTGTTAGAGCTATCAGTAGTGACTTTTTCAATAGAACGAAGCAAGCACTCGGAAACTAAGCACAAGCCAGTGGACCTTGGACAATATTTCCTATTCAATTAGGTATCATTTACCATTTCCAAGGGAATCTTGGGAGGTGTAGGAAACCATTTTATGCGTGGATAGTCCATCCTCGCTGAGCAAGAGCAGCAACCACTTGACTGGCAGCTTCTGCAGTGTCATTCAGTGGAGGATAACTCCAGCTTTCAGTTATCTGTATTTTTGAAACAAAAGTAAGCAAAAAGTAATATTTGTTCAACAAAACATCTACCAGCAACAAACTACAGGCCCGGCAGGCACACATGGTCTGGTAGCAAAGAAGAGGCTGCTCCAAAATCTAAAAGCAGGTCACCAAATATTTCCACTAAGTCACAGGGTCATTTGTAAAGTTCTTCTAACGTTAACTACGTATATTTGAGGGATTGTATCATGGAATAAGAAACCAATTTACATAATCAGCTTTGCAATATAATCAATAGATTTATACTTCCATATCATTCAGTTAAGAGGGGAAAGAGAAGCACAAAGCTAGACACACCCAAAAAAACCCAACACATAACATTACAGCACAGTTAGCAACTCATATTCTCATTCCCAGTGAATGGTCGAGCAATCCCTTGCTCCTGCAAAGAATTTTGGAAGTCAGCAAACTTCCAAGTACACCGTTCTGCTCCAATTATATACACAGGCTTCCTGTGGTAAAAGAGAGAGAGTCATGAAACTATGCATTTCCTTTGAAAACACGAAACAAGAACTTTTTTATTTATTATTGTGAGATGGACGCTTGTCACCATTGATAATTTGGTACATACCCAGTACTGCAGGCCTCACTCAACATGCTAACTGAATCAGCAGTGATAACAAAGGCATCAGCCCAGGCCAGATGTCCCATATGTGGATTTGAACCTAAATGTAACAAAAAAAAAATGCTAGGTAATCTCTGCCTCTGGAACTGGGACTGATAAGTATATTTCTTCTCTTAAGAATATGGAAACTAAGTACCTTCACCATCCCATATTTGGACCTTTGGATTTGAGGCAAATTCTTCAACCAAAATTTTGGAGATCTGCAATACAAATGGATATTATGGATTTATTAAAACAGAAAAAGAAAGTTATAGAGGACAACTAAACTGAGGCCACCATTCCCCCAGGAAACATCATTTATACTTGCCAACACCAAAGCAGTCAAATGACCAAACAGGAGCATGCTCATGATTAGAAGCCAAAACTGATTATAACAAAACATGACTTAGGCAAAAAGATTCTTACTAATTGCATAATCTTTCATACCTTCTCAGGAGTTCTTCTGGAGAAAGATATCCTGATACTCCCACAACTCCATAGAACATTCTGAAGCATAACCACTAACTTCTTTACAAGATCCACACCACAGGGACAATTACCTGACCCCCAGCCAAAAAATAATAAAAAAAAGACTTATGATCAAGAAGGTATATAGCTGTGTGAGACAAAAGGCTTGAAAAAGAAACTTTGCATATATAACCGAAGGTAATGTGTGGAATAAAATGTTTAAGGAAAAAATATTCGGTGCAAGGCATTCAAACATTTGAAAGTTTAAATTTTCAACTCCTTCAAGGGTTCAAATGAGTCAGTATTGATATATGCAAAAATCAAAATTGACCTACTACACTTTGTTAATTTTTCATCCATGAAGTATACAAACATTTGAAAGTTTAAAACAAGCCCAACATTGGATGTAGGGCATGCAATTTCTTTCCTGCTATTAAGTATTAGGTTAGAGTCATTTCAAGGTGTCTTCAATTTGCAATGATACATAAATCAGATGGAAGAAAGGAGTTTCCAATAATACATAAAATAAATATGATTGACCAGATTTCTATTTTCTCCCACAGAAATTGACAAAACTTCATAGAAATAAAGACCAACTGACAGTATGAGAATTTTGGGCCCAGACAAAGGCACATTTTCAACCTTTCAAGATGAAGTTTATACTTTATATAACCACCATTTTTCTACATATATCAAATAGCAGAAAATCTTAATTAACACAATAAAATTTTAAATATAATGGGAAAAGCATTATAACTTCTAAGTTTCTTAATGCAAAATAAAATACCAGTAGGTCCCCCAACATTAACCACAAGCAAGGGCTTTGGCAGAGTTGCTAACTCGTCATGCCAGGCAGAAGCAGCAACCCTAAGAGCAGCAGAATCAGCTTGATGAAGCGCTCCCACAGTGAGAACCTGTAATAATGTAAAATCAGTGACCTTCAAGAAAGGATAAAAAAATATAGTATTTCAACCATAAAATGTTTTTCTTAGGCAGAGACATCAATAGCCGCCAAGCAACAACTGTACCTACCACATTGCAGCCAGGAGGTTCCCATGGAGTCACCCACCTTTGAAGAAACCAAGATATTTGTCGCTAAGCATGAGGAGTCAGAAGATAATAATCATGGCGCGGAGTAATCACAAGATCAAACCTATTCAGTTGAAATCTTGGATGTTGTATCTGTATTAGGCATCAGCAACATACATGACGTATACCTTCATCAATTACATATAAAGATAATCGATTCTCATGGGTAATAGAAAAGGGCATAGCATTAAAACACGCAATAAAGAGAAATAGGCAATTCACATTCACATCAAACCTCAAAAGAAACAAAATAACCTACAGCCTACAGGTGAGTCATTATAAATTTGTCCCGGCAACGGGTATCACAATTTCTCAAAAGCAAGCAACATCCAATATCTTTTGCTATTACCGTTTTCAGAGAAAACGGTGGGGGGGGGGGGGAGAAATGAAGACGAATTGGATTGCAACAACAAGCAAAGTGAGGTTGGCTACATGATTACAACAACAAAAGCCTTATCCTACTAATAGCAATGTTTGGAGCTGCAGCACTATGATAAAAAAAAAAATAGTTTTTTTCATGGTGAAAGTAAAACAACATTGGGTTGCATCCTGTTTTTCAGCGATACTGTGATTTTTGGTTGCTCACCATGCAACCAAACACATAACAAGTGAGGTCAGCTACATGAATTACCAATCGTCATTAGACTCAATTAAAGACCAAATCCTAAGAGAAATCATTTCACCTAAAGGTTAAAAAGTGTTCTTATTAAGAAGTTATGTATAAAGTACTTCAATAACACTCAATTATCACATTCACATGGAAGTCATATATGTTGCAATGAACAATAAAGAAAAAAGTGAAAAGTTTAACCTGAACAAGAAAAACATTTTCTGGAGCTAACCGTTTAATGGAGCTGGCAACAGAAATGTCTCGTCCAGATGCAACCACTAACATTGGACCATCCCTACGGATAAAGAGATTCTGCATTCTCAGCGCCGGCGAAGCTGTTTCCGAACACAACGGCTCGCCTAATTGCACCGTCTAGAATTTCCGGCATATTTTACATTCCCAAAATTCAAATGAGAGGGAAAAGGAAAACTTGTAATGTAGAGGATTTTCAATTTTATATGTCCAAGCCCATGTGTAAGGCCCGGCCCGGCCAGGCCCAATTGAACGGTTTATTGTTTTGTTCATATATACGATACGAGAGACAGGGAAGGAGTGTCTGGTGTGTGAGCAAAATCAAAATGTGGGCAAGCGCCGCAGAAGGTGGTGCTCCGGAGGTGACTCTGGAAACTTCCATGGGTTCTTTCACCTTTGAGGTGCTTTTGCTTTTTCCAATTTTCTCACTCTATCAAAGTTCTTAGTCTAGGGTTTTAAGTTTTTTTTTTTTAAAAAAAAAAAACACAATTAAAGGGTGTTATTGTAATGTAATGTAATATTTTGGGTTTAGCTGTACTACAAGCATGCGCCGAGGACTTGTAGGAACTTCATTGAACTGTCTCGCCGAGGTTACTACGACAACGTTAAATTCCATAGGATCATTAAGGTTTGATTTCTCCATGATGTCTATATGGGTGCCAACCTTCTGTTTGGATGATTATTCTTACATGGGTTTATGTGGTTTGTTGAGTAGGACTTCATAGTACAAGGTGGGGATCCCACTGGAACAGGAAGAGGAGGAGAATCCATATATGGGTATCCTGCTTAACCTTTTGATTAGTGATGAATGATGATTTTTAGCTTTGCTATTGTTCATGCTTATTTGTTTACTTTTATGGCAGTGCAAAGTTTGAAGATGAGATTAAACGAGAGTTGAAGCACACTGGAGCTGGAATCTTATCCATGGCAAATGCTGGCCCAAACACCAATGGTAGTCAGTTCTTTATTACTCTGGCTCCATGCCCCTCTCTCGATGGTAATATTCTCCTTCTTTCTGTTTAGAATTTGGAGATAATAAGCGTCTAAATTTAATTACTTGTGCTTGTGGATGTTTATAATTTGGAGGATTTTGAGCTTCAAAGGCTATTCTTTTTTTCAATCTAGTAAATTGAAAATTAAGCATGAACTGTGCCATGAATAGCTCTTTGTTAAAGGACAATTTGTGAACATAGTTGCGTCCACATTGTTCACAAACTGTCATACATTGATACTCAGAGTGATGAAATATCATCTCTTTCTCATTGGAAAGATATAAAAAGAAAATTGGATTCTAAATTGCATCTATCCCAGTGTCCCCCCCTCCTCCTTTTGACTTTCGTCTCAGAGATTGATCCCCATAATCACAACCATATTATGCAAATTATTCTGTCAGTATGGCTGCTTTACTATTATACAATGAAGTCTGAGGGCACTGGAGGATGTGATGATACTGATAGGCATTGGCTATTTGCAATTAACACAGTTATATAAAACCACATGGACCCGTCTCAATATAGACTATTAGCAATACTAGTCTCCCTGGTTTTTCTGCTATGTAACTATGCACGGATATGTCAAAATGGCCAGCCAAAACAAGAAAGCTTCTTGTTTATGTTTCTTCTATTTATACTTTTCTGGGAGAATACAGCTGCAAGCTTGCAAGCATATAGCTAGCTCATTTCCTCATCCAACCGCATCTTCTATTCTCTCTTGCATTAGTTTCCTTGACTAAATCGATAAGAAGACATAAAACATATGGGACTCTTATTTTCTCTTTTAAAAGTTGTTTGTGAATTCTCTAATATAATCTCTGCATTTAAGATAAATATAAGCCTAAAGTTCTACTGATTAATATTTTTATTCATTACTAGAGTTGACTCAAGTAAATTTTTAGCCATAACCTTGGCGTCAGAATGGTTAACTGATTTAGTTAGGTTGTTTAGCTTATGGTTAATTATTCTAATTTATTTCATGAATTGTCTGGAATGTCCAATATACTCAATTCCTGTTTCTTTTTCGACCAGGAAAACACACGATATTTGGAAGAGTGTGTAGGGGGATGGAAATTATGAAAAGACTTGGCAGCATCCAAACAGATAACAACGATAGGTATGTTAAATATCTTTCAAGATAAACCATTTTATATATATATATTATACATAAACCAACAATCCTGCCTGCAATTTCATAGACAAATGATGACAGACTGAAGTTAGCACCAAATCAATAAACAAGTTAGCACATTGGTATCTTAAACATGCTGATATTGGGTTAGGTATTTTGCTAGATATCCTGGAGATTGATACGATTGACAATTTTTATTTTCCTGGGGTATAGCTTTGTCCTCATGCATAGTCAATACTTGATTACTGGGAATTTTATGGCCAATGAGTGTCTAATGTAGTATGTTTTGTTATATTGGGGCTTCCATGAAACGCGGATTTTATGATCCTTTGTTCAACATGTTAAGTTAAAGCAAGGATTTTCTATGATCTTACTTTATGAAATTTTATAGAGAAAATTATTCAAGCATTTTTTTTTTCATTTTCTATTTATTCAGGCCCATCCATAACGTGAAGATACTACGTACTTCAGTCAAGGATTGAAATGAATCGCATGACATTGCCATGACGGGAAATGTTAAGACTCATTGATGAATCTTCAGAACTGTCAATTGTATTTTTATGTACTAATCACTAATACGGGGAAGACAATGTACTTTTTTTCAGGACTATTTTTTTGACCTGCAGTGTTGAGACTATTTATTACAGAGCAAGAAACTTGAACTTTATGTGGATAGCCCTGGTGCAATTTTATTCATGAACACAACGTAGAGAAGTGGTTCTCGAATGTGAGTTTAGACTTAAATGTATCTTTTTGACCTTACAAAATTATTCTTTTTTAATTTGTCAATATAAGAAAATTTATTTGTGTAATATTTGAGAATCTAAAAAATTTAACGTTTTAAGAATTTTAATTGTTTCAATTGAAATCTCAAGTTCCTGTTTGGATAAAGTAATCAAATTTCTCCATTTTAATTTTTTTTTTGTTCTAATAAATAAATAAGTTCCTTCATTGCTAAAAAAATTGTATTTGAATAAAACAATTAAATTTTCTTTATTTATAAAATCTGAGAGAAGAGGAATTGTAAAAATAATTCTGAAATGCTTGACTTTTTAGATCGAATTTAGAAATTAGACTTTATTAGTTTTAGTTAATTATTTTTTAATTCTAAATTCTTAAATTTTATTTCATAAAATATCCAAAAAAGTTCAACAAAAAAAATTATCCAAACAATTTAGTTCAAATTTTGTTAAATCTCCTTCAAAGTCACTTTCCCTTAAAATACTTCATCCAAAACATCGCAAACATTTAATTTAATTCATCAAACATGTCATAAAATTTAAAATGCCAATCCCATGTCAATATAACAGGACCGGTTATTGAATTACAAATTTCTAAACACGTCATAATATAATTCTAAAACTTCATTCTTTTTCCTCTTACTAAATAAAGAAAATATCATTTTTTTAATATTTCAAAGACATTAAGTACAACGTTATTCATATTAATGGTTTGACTAGTACTATTTTCAGTTAATCTTACATTGATTAAAATCTCATACATATTGCACCTCGTAAAATTAGAACTTTATCAGGGTTTTGTTTTAACCAACCCCCGCAGACTTGTTTTTGGGTACATTTTAACCCGGCAATCTTATATATATCCATTTCTGCTCTTCATGTGGAGACATAGCACATTGAGCCGATAAAAATGCAATGTTGAAAAGGAGTAAGAACAAACAAATTGCACAAGCTATACACAATCATTATAATCGAGGGGGGAAATATGCAACAGGCCACGGCTACCAAAAGAAAATGTAACAGACTGCAGCTCAAGGTAGCTTCACCTCTTGGTCTTGGAATATCCACTGCACCGTAGGGGGCTTTATAACTTAACTGCCTATAGCCCCCCGCCCCCAATGTTACTCTATTCATGTTAACTTTGTGTGGTGCTGTGGTTGCTTTCCAGCTTCTTCCAGCAGCAACTACAGTATATACCATGCAACCTAATAGTACAACTATTGTAATGAAGTTCAACATCCTTGAATCGCTACAAAAGGATTCTCAGATGGAATCCAACTTTAACTCGTCTTTCCTTGTTTACTACTGTGATTTGATGACCCGTCGTTTTCTTCGCAACTGTGTATGTTAAGCTTTGACACGGGCCTTGTTTTAAATCCATTGGCCTTGACAGATCCAGGACTGTCCTCCCTTGAGTTTGCAATCCTTGTTGGCTCAGAATTCTTATTTGACAGGTCACCGGTAGCAACTTGCAACAATTCCATGCGTTTCAAAGATGGAACATCTCCTCTACAATACCTGTGCCACATATTTCTGTATGTTGACTCTAGACCTAGGATAAATTTGGCACCATCACAGAGAGGGGACTTGGACATGAGATTTCGCAGACTCATTCTCAAATTTTGTAGTGCGGAAATGTCAGAGGCCAACTGCTGAGCCAATTCAACATATTCATCTTCATTTCTGGCAATCAAATGCTCCAGTCCTGGATTATAATAAGTGAAATATTTAACAGTTTTGCTGGTGAAGCAAAAAATGCAAAAGAAAATGAAGCTTTACAAAGTACAAAGTATTTAGCAGACTGACTACATATCCAATACTCTCCCAATAAAAACATGAGGAAAAACAATCACGTGCTGATCAACAGAAGAAAAAAATATCTACATAAGAATATTTTGTGTTTGGTTGAGAGTTAGCAAAATTGATTTTGAAGTAATATGATTTATATTTAGATATTTTTACTATAAAAACTAGTAGTAAAACTTAGTATAATTTTTTTTATCTAATGCAAAAGCTACCTAAAGTAGTCAGCAAAAAAATAAAACTACCTAAAGTTGTTTCAACTCAAAATCAATTTTGAACCCAAAATAAAATTTTCAACATGGAACCAAACATGTGACAATTTACCTGAAATCAGATTAACTGATATTTCAATGTGATTTTGAAGAATCCAACGTGAAACCAAATGCACTATTTAGGGATTCAGAATTCAAAATTAGAATTTTTTATTTAGGATTGTTTTGTCTTCAAGTAGTGTTAGATCAAATGTTTTTTTGGGGTTTCTATTCTCCTTAAAAGGAAAACTTAGGCCAAACACATTTTCTTAAAAACTTACAAAACATAATTTTTATAAAAGAAAAAGGGGAAAAGTAGACTTTTAAGAAAAGCTGAGTGAAGGAACTTTTAGAAAAAAAGTTGGTTTCTCTTAATCTCCTCTCTCTCTCTCCTTGCTCCACTCTCCCCTCTCTTCCTGCACTTTTTCAGGTCAACTCTTTTAAGCTAAAAGAAATGAAAACTGTCAAATAGCTTCTACTTTACTTTTAAAGCTCTTATTTTGAGCTTTAACTTTAAAATAGCTTTTAAGTTTTACGAAAAAGTTAGGCTAAACACAACCTCAATAGTTAAGAAATTTATCTTGGGGATTTTTCTTTTCTTTATCTTTTAGATTTTTTGGATAGATTTTATTGGATTTGATCTTCTTTTTCTTTTTAGATTTTGTTGGTCTACGTATAGACCCATACCTTGACTGGTTTTTGGCTATTGAATAATATTGATTTCCTATTAAAAAAGTAATTGCTATTTGAGTCAAAGCTCTCCGTCTTAGAGGAGTAGTACTTCAATTTTATTAGGACAGTACCCTGCCAAAAGGAGTACTCTTGGACTTGTTGTCCAATCTGGTCCCTATTCTCTAGTTGATCAAAACAGAAAGAAATCAAAATAAACTCATAATCCAACAAATCTGCATTCAGTAATTGGCATTGCACAGATGAAATAGAATGATTATAGTACAAAATTCTGAAGACGTAGAAGAATATGCATAAATTGACAATAAACAATATTATGAAGAGTTTCTTACCAACTTTGCTAAGAAGACTAACACCAACATTGTGCGCATGTACTGATCCAGCCATAGTGACACATGGAACTCCCATATATAAAGATTCACATGTTGTTGTTGTTCCAGCATATGGAAATGTATCCAAACTACATGAAACAAGGCATAAGAGTTTACACTGGGCATTGTGAGACCACACAAAGTGCATAGCATCCTTTTATTGGATTTCAGAGATATATGTAGCATTGGCATCCATTTTTCTAAAAATACAAAAATTAGAAACTTGATCATGAAGATTAAACCCACTGCACGCATGAAACCTATGATAAAAAAAAGAAGAAAGAAGCATAAGCTAAATCAAAATGAAAGTAGTTTTCTCAATTATCTGTTTAATATGCAACAAAATAAATAAAAAGATATATTTCTAACATATTAAACAGCTTATATTATTGCAATTTGAATAGGCTAGAAGAACGACCAAGTAACCAACTGATAACATTGTAATATGATGCAGTTCCAGTATGGCATAGCCACAGCCCATATAACATGACATACATAGATAAATGGAAGTGCTATTAATAAAAAACAAGACATGCAATCAACACATAAAATATGCACACCAAAGAAAATCCGAGTTTAAGAAGGATCATTAAAAATTCAAGGAATACAATAAAGAGATATTACCTGATGTCCATCAGAGAATAGGCTTGCATATGATCATGGTTAAGAAGAATAAGGGGCAGAAGATCAACACGTAGTGGTTCTAAACCTAACTGCTCTAGTGTTGAAAGGAATATCTGTCGCACACTGTCACTGCAAAAAGGTTTACATTTTACCACAAGGCGGGAATTCGGAATTGCACACAGTATCCTCACCCAAACCTGCAATACCTTGGGTGTAATCTGAAGAAATAGAAGTACACACATCAGGGGATACATGACTAATTTGTTCTTGGTAAACAAAAGAAACACTTAACATGTTCGACATAATTGATACCTTGGCAAGATTGTTGAAACTACCAAATGTGACAAAACCATTGGAAAGAGCAGGAGTTGGACAAACAGGACCAGCCTCCAGGGAAGGGGTGTAACAAAGGAAGCATTCTGGCAACCTAACTAACTCCTCAACATGCCTGTAATTTAAGACAGGTACCATAAGAAAATAACCTACAATAAGAATTATATAAAGTGTTCTAGTATAGGTCAATGACAAGAAAGTACAGAAGTTCTTGAAGAGATCTACTTCTGCTTTGTTTCAGGAGGGTCTGCCAGTGAATCAGTGATTCTATAATCAATTGTAGGCAATCCTGTTGTATTGGGATAACCAATCCAAGTCACCTGCTTGCCAAGCAACACAAGTCACAATTTTTCAAAGATAAAATAAATACATAAAGCATAAAATGATAATGAATGTTGTTAGGTATGATGCATATACCACTTCATATCACCAGCTTGATAACTAAAACTTTCGTACTTCATACATACATTGAGATCACTATATGTAGCATTGAAACAAAAAGCAAAGATGAAAGGCATATATACTTAGTAGTTAGTAAAGGTTCAAAGTTAATTTACTTGATGTGTGCATGTGTACGTAAGAATGTATGTATGTAAGAACATCTTCAGGATTCTCGCCTTCCAGCTCATCGATAAGTTAAATATTAACATGTCCAGGGAAAATAAACTGACTGGTTGCTACTAGCTAGGATGAACTAAAACACTTCTTAAGTCTTAACCATTCAATTTGGAAAAAAAATTCATAATAATTCACAACATGGGAGAAAATGACAAGTTAACAATCATGCTGCAGCTTCCAAAATTTCAGCTTCACAAAACAAACATCCTACTAAACAGAGGTTGGAAGGAAAACATGGATAAAAGAATAAAGTAGCTAAGGATAAGATAAGAGTTATAAGCTCAAAATCAAAGAGATCACATCTATATATAAATATGCTGAAGTATAAACTTAACAGTAACACACCTGAATTGGTGCAGGTCGGCATGCCATCATTCCCAATTTATTGTTTGCAGTATGTCCAGTAAGTTCTACCAAAATATCAACTTGATCTTCTCTAACCATGTTGGCAACCATCTTTTCATCAATTCCATAAATATCTTTCCAGATACCACCCTTATTTACAACTTTCTCTCTAAATCTAATGGTTTTTGAATCTGCCTGCAATATCACATGAAAATCAATTCCAAATTATATGCAAGAATTCAATAAATGAAGAAAAGAGGAGGAAATAAAGAATGTTAACAATAACGAAATGTAAGCTATTCAAAATCTATAAACGTGTAAATTATGATAATGTAACCAAAGTCGGAATGTTAACCCAGCTAGCCACTAGTGCTGAGCTAATTTAAGTGTTTCTAGATAATTGGCTGTTTGGTAAAATTGTTGAAACAGCTGATTCAAAAGAATCCTTTCTTGTTTCCTCAAAATAAAACTGCTAAGTCATACTTAAAAGATAGGATAATCAATATCAACAAAGCATGATGAAACTTTAGTTGCTTAACAAATATTTGCTCGGTTAAATTCTGAATATTTTAACACTGTATAAACTAACAAATCAATTATGATTGAAAAAAAGGAACCAGAATGGGAGGCTTTTTCTCTGTGAAATATCCAAAATTAAGTTTCAAGCTTCCATTTTAAATTTTGTTTTGCAAGCAGGCAATATATCATACACTTGTTGCATGACAAATCTTTGCTTAGTTAAAATTCAGAATATTTTAGCACACTGTATAACCTTACAAATCAATTAGGATTGAAAAAAGAAACCAGAACAGAGAATGAAACCTTAAACCAATTATGACCGAATACTTATAACTTTTTAAAGTTTTTAGCTGGGAATAGAGCTGAATTAATGTGTGAATTTTAAGAAAACATGAGAAAATACATTGTCAATACTCAATAGCATAGAGCAACAATCACATGCAGGGCAGAAGCTTTGAAAATTGACCAAATGCATTAATATAGTTTATATTGCAATTTGCACATGTGAGTCCACAATTGATACCTTGACAACTGCTGAATAAACAATCACTTTGAAATTGGAGTAGTCATGATAGACAAGAGGCGCTTCTATGAAATATGACACAGAATGAGTAAAATAATCAGGAGATACATAGCCTATCACTAGGGGCCGTTCAGGATCTTTTGAGTTGTCCCATGATGTGTACTGTGAATATAGTCTCATGAATCGCCTACCCCAGTCCCTGCATGGAAACATTTGTTTGTTTATAGTTTCCAAGTTACATATCCTATTTTTGCACATAAAGTAAATTTCTACACAGGAACTGTAAATGTTACAAATTATGAATTGGTAAATGAAATTATCCTTCATTCAATCCATACCACAAATAAATCAATCACACAGGAACCGTTACTCCCAAATTCAACATAAAGCAGCATATACTATTAAATATTAACTAAGGTTTATATTCTACTTAAAATAGCAAACTACTATTCAGAACTCTTACTCATCCTGCTACTCTTCTTATCATACTAGTAGCTTCCTTCTGTGTAAATAGACATGATACAGTTCACCGCACATTGACTAGTCCAAGGGATCTCAAGAAATGTCCCATACATTGCATTCAACTTTAGAAAACACAAAAAAACATTTTCTTCAAAATTATGCTAACAAAGTATTTTTGAGCTTAGAAGTTGATAACCAGAAAATATTCCATCTTAACAACGCATGACATATAATTGATCCCTATATTTAAAACAATTTTTTTTGTCTTCAAAACTTAATCAAGGTCTGACTCTATATTATTGCTTTTATTTCCTAATAGAATCTATCCACAAAAGGATTTTACTCATTACTCAATACTCACTCATGCTTCCATCATAATTATAAGTACTGGACCACTGCTAATAATTGGTACAAACTATGCATACATCAGATAATGACTTATGGTAATTTTTTTCATCACCTGAGGAAGTTACATATGTCATTAAACATTTATGAAAAATCGATGAAGTTTATTAAACACTACCAATGATCAAAATTTAAGTATAAAAGAAGTTCATTAGAGAAAGCTGCAACCTGTGAACCTCAAAAAGTGTGTCATCATGTCCTTCCTCTATGTAATTCATTGCAAGCAAGCGATTCTGCATATTACAGTGCATTAAATGAGACATCAAATACGGAGGGAAAGAAAAAGCTCCAACGATCAAAAGTGAGATAATTTTTGCAAAGGACAAAATCCATTCATCCACCACCCATTGTATCAGAACTGATGTGAATATGACAAATAAACATTCAAATTATGAGCAAGTTATTTAAGTTTGAACAAAAACAAAAATGCTACTCTTATTCTCAATACCACTAACAATAACAACCAGCTGAAGCTGCTGAACTACCCTTTGTCATATAGTTCAAGGATATTCCCTACTCTATAGAGTGCAGGCTCCCATCATCAACGAATAGATCAAAGACAATTATGGAACAAACAAAAGAGGCATCCTTTTCTAAGTTCAATAATTGGACGGCAAAATTGGCTTCGGCAGTATCAGTATATATAATGTCCTGCTTTAAAATCCTAAAATCCTCTGTCAAAATTTAAAAAATTAGAAGCATAATTCCAGTAGAAAAAATATTAAAAGCATATAAAAAATGGAATATGAGACATATTCAGAAGATATTGGTAGGGTTGGGGGAAACGGTAGACATGGATGACGACACGGAGGACAAACGCAGGCTGGACAGAGCTCGGGAGCTCGTTAAGACCCCATGGAGCCCGACAATAAAGCACACAGTTGACGTCCGAGTGTTTTCAAGTGTTTGTAGTGGAGGAGTGTGGCAGCGGCGATAATCACTACCGAAGAGGTAGCGGCAGTTTCAGTAGATCGTCGGAGGAAATAGACTCCGACGACAGCCACCTCAGGAACCTTACTCCGAGATCGACAAGTTCTCTGGAGAAGGTAGGCAACACGCAAGACCCAACGGCACCGGCAAAGGCAGCTGAGCCACGCAGGACCACCGACTCGCGCACCACCGGCGAGGTCGACCTTGGAGTGAGCCTATTATCCAGTGGACAAGGGAGCGCAACCACCCACTGGGTAACGCTATTAACCCGCAGATCCTACGCAGCCCTTCACAGGTCACGTCAGCTGATCAGATGAGGCTGGTAGGGCATGAGGCAACGGTCACCTACCTTCCTGACAAAACATCCAAACAAGGAGGGTATCAGCGTGACAGGATCGCAAACCGTGAAGCCAAGGAAAACCAAAGACATGAGAAAGGAAAAACTGAAATAGGAGAAGCACTGGGGCGGTAGAGTCACGGACGGCATCGGGAAAAGAAAGTTGTGACGTGAAAGCAACATGCGAGGTGGCAATCACACAGACCTTGCGTCTCGGAAGTGAAAATGCTGGAGTTGAAAGTTGCAATAGGCAGGAGACCTAGGTGGCAGAACAAAAAAAAGACTCAAGTAAGGAGGGGGATAGCATTCACGTGGAGGAAGGTGGGCCCAATAAAAAGGTGGGGTTTTCTAGTTACACCCCTACACAGGCCACACAGTTTTTGGGCCTTACTCCACAAAATAGCAACGGTGGATCTGAAAGTGGTTGGCAGGTATACTCGAGACAAAGGAGGTATCAAAAGAAATTAAATATGGGCCATCCTTCGTATACTTCAGAGAAAGACACAGAAGCAAGAATGGCCAACTTGCATCCTCTTCAAATAGAGGATTTGACTCATCATGGGCCTGCTATCAACACTAACACTGCCCCGAATCTAGAACCAGCACCACACAATGAGGCCAAGAAGAAATGTTGGAATCACAGCAGACGCAGGAGGTTATCAACATCTGGAATATGGCTAAGCAATTGGGTGCTACAGGAGGAGATGCACAACACATAATCATTGAAAAATTAAAGGAAATGGAGAAAAGAGACAAGAAGGAAGCAGAGAGATTGGGAGACACTAGCAGATGCCCATGAATATTACATCATACAATGTCAGGGGTTTAGGGAGGGGAGTAAAATGGACAGCTATTCGAAGATTGATCAAGAAGGAGAATGTAGACATGGTATGTCTGCAGGAGACAAAGAAAGCATCGATTGATAAAGTTATGTGTCAATCAATATGGGGGGAAGCTGAGGTTTGTTGGGAGTTGCAACCTGCTAACAACAAAGCAGGAGGCATCTTGTGTTAGTGGAGTGAAAGGACATTCAAGCTACAAAGGAAAGTCATCGGCAATGGTTTTATTCTACTTACAGGAGAATGGATTAGGGAGGCACAGCAAGTCAACATAATTACTATATATTCCCCAAGTGAAATTCAAAATAAGAGGTCATTGTGGGAGCATATAAGGCAGCAGAAACACTCACTATCTGGGGATCTTTGGTGTATTTGCGGTGACTTTAACAGCATAAGGGAACCAGCTGAAAGATTTGGCACAAGTCAAAGGGACCCAGGGAATAACAGCATCAAAGAGTTCAATGATTGGATAGATGATTTGAAGGTTGTTGAGGCACCATGGCTGGGAAGGAAATTCATCTGGGTCAGACTAAATGGGACCTCCAGGAGTAAGCTTGACAGGTTCCTGCTCTCCCCTGAATGGCTGGACAAATGGCCTGCAAGCACTCAAATCAATTTACCCAGGAATTTTTCAGACCATTGTCCAATATTGCTTAGGTCTATATCCGTAGACTGGGGTCCTAAACCTTTTAAGATTCTAGACTGCTGGTTATCAGACAAATCTTTCAAAGAAACTGTGCACAATTGCTGGTCCTCTAATCAGCAATCGGGTTGGGGAGGGTATGTTCTCAAAGAAAAAATAAAGAGACTCAAACAAAGGCTGAAATTTTGGAATAAGGAGAGCTATGGAGATACCTACAAGAAGGTCAAGAAGATTGAAGATGAATTAAACAAAGTGGAGGAGGATTCAATTCAAAGACAATTATCTAATCAAGAGGAGATGAAAAGGAGACAATTACAAGAAGCTCTATGGGTGGCTGCACAAGCTCATGAACCGCTATTGAGACAGAAGGCAAGATCAAGATGGGTCAAGCAAGGAGATTGCAATTCACGTTACTTCCACTTGATGATGAATGCTAATCGAAGGCACAACTCTCTAAAGGGAGCCATGATTGATGGAACTTGGATTGATGACCCATATAAGGTGAAGGAGGAAGTTAGATCATTCTTCTCACAAAGATTTCAAGAAGCAGATGAACACCGACCTAGGCTGGATGGAATCTGCTTTCAGTCAATCAGTCAGCAACATAATGACATGCTGATAGCTCGCTTTCAAGAGGAGGAAGTAAAACAAGCTATATGAGATTGTGGGAGTGATAAAAGTCCAAGCCCTGAAGGAATGAATTTCAAATTTATCAAGCAGTTCTGGCAACTAATTAAACCTGATGTTCTTCGTTTTCTAGATGAATTTCATGTCAATGGAGTCTTCCCAAGGGGCTGCAATGCATCCTTCATAGCTTTAATTCCCAAGGTGGCTGACCCTCAATTCTTGAATGACTACAGACCTATCTCACTAATAGGTTGTATGTACAAGATTGTCTCTAAGTTGCTGGCTAAAAGAATGAAGAAAGTGATGTCCTTTATTGTAGATGAGACCCAATCTGCATTTATTGAGGGAAGACATCTACTACATAGTGCCCTCATTGCAAATGAGGTGATTGAAAAGGCCAAAAGAAGTAGTAAACCTTGTCTTGTGTTCAAAGTAGACTATGAGAAGGCTTACGACTCTGTGTCTTGGGATTTTTTGTTGTATATGCTGGAAAGAACAGGATTCAACTCCAAATGGGTCAAATGGATTGCGGGGTGTCTCAAATCTGCGTCTATTTCGGTTTTGGTCAATGGCAGCCCCACAACTGAATTCTTCCCTAAAAGGGGTCTGAGGCAAGGGATCCACTAGCACCCTTCCTATTTAATGTGGTAGCTGAAGCTTTGAATGGGCTGTTGAGGAGAGCTAAGGAGGAAAATTTGTATAAGGGCTTCCAAGTAGGCTCCAACACTGTGGATATTAGTATCCTACAGTACGCAGATGACACAATCTTCTTTGGGGAGGCAACTATGGAGAACGTTAAAGCAATTAAAACTATTCTGAGGACGTTTGAACTTGTGTTAGGCCTAAAAATAAATTTTGCAAAGAGCTGCTTTGGAGCTTTTGGTGAAACAGATCAATGGAAGCAACAGGCAGCCAAATATTTGAATTGTGGATTGCTGACTTTTCCTCTTGTTTACCTGGGTATACCTATAGGGGTCAACCCAAGGCGACGACACACGTGGGATTCCATTATTCAAAGATGTGAGCAAAAGTTAGCAAAGTGGAAACAGAGACACATATCCTTCAGGGGGAGAGTGATACTAATGCAATCAGTGCTAACATCGATTCCTATCTACTTCTTTTCTTTTTTCAGGGTACCTAAAGCAGTGGTGGATAGGCTGGTGAGAACACAACGTCGATTCCTGTGGGGAGGAGCAGCTGACCAAAATAAGATTCCATGGATCAGTTGGGACGTAGTGTGCTTACCAAAAGAAAAGGGAGGCCTGGGCATCAAGGACATCAGCAATTTTAACCTTGCATTGCTCGACAAATGGAAGTGGAATCTCATGCAAAACCAAGGAGAACTATGGGCAAGGGTATTAGAATCCAAATATGGTGGATAGAGGGGTTTGATAGATGCAACTTCAGTAGCCCATGAATCAATTTGGTGGAGAGATCTAAAAAAGGTTCTCCTTCATTCACACCAGGGGCAGCTTATCCAAAATGGGATGAAATGGAGGGTTCGAAGTGGAGATAAAATCAAATTCTGGGAGGATAGGTGGTTAGGTGGGGAGGATACATTGGCAGGAAAATATCCTAGACTTTACCTGATATCATCACAGCAGCATTAGCTTGTTCGACAGATGGGAAGTCATAAGAACATAGGATGGGAGTGGAATTTCACCTGGAGAAGGCCACTGTTTGACAGTGAAATTGACTTGGCTGTCAATTTTCTAAGAGAGGTTGAAGGTAAGGTCATTCAGCAA
Organism: Glycine max; assembly: GCF_000004515.6. Classification (NCBI taxonomy): domain Eukaryota; kingdom Viridiplantae; phylum Streptophyta; class Magnoliopsida; order Fabales; family Fabaceae; genus Glycine; species Glycine max. Next base: position 45,852,117 of record NC_038255.2, on the reverse strand, counting down.
CAAGGATCTGATGAGCGGGAGTGGACTGCAGACTCAACAGGCCAATATTCAACATGTAACGCATATCAAATGTTAGATGAGGAGGCAGCTGCGGGAAATCAAGAGGAGTGCTTTGTGGAATTGTGGAGATTAAAGATTCCGAGCAGAATAGCAGTCTTTGCGTGGAGGCTACTTAGAGACAGACTGCCTACCAGAAAAAATCTGCAGAGGAGACAAGTGCAGCTCACAGATACGCTTTGTCCTTTTTACAGAAATGCAGAGGAGGGTGCATCACATTTATTCTTCCATTGCAGCAAAATCCAACCTATTTGGTGGGAAACCATGTCATGGCTGCATATAAAAGGAGCTTTTCCTCTAATTCTACAACAACATTTTCTTCAACACATAGGTGTTCAAGTTGATGGTGTAAGGCTCAAGAGATTGCACTGGTGGTGGTTAGCTTTAACATGGTCTATTAGGAAGCTCTGAAACAGTATAGTGTTCTCTAATGCAACTTTCAATGCTAATAAATTGTTTGAAGATGCTACATTCCTCATTTGGACTTGGCTAAGGGGTTTTGAGAAAGATTTCACAATCCATTTTAACCAATGGTCAAGTAGTGTTAGTCAAGGTTTTTGTATCAGTAGAGGCTAGAACAGTTTGCAAAGCAACACATGTAAATTTCAATTATATACTTACTTTGGTTCTCCTTTAGACTATGTTTGTCTGACTGTGGAACCAGTAGTAAGGTATACTTTATATGTGTATATCAGTACCCCTGGTACTTCATTTTATATAAATACAATATTATCTTTGCTGATCAAAAAAAAAAATGGGACATTTTGGTGCGTTTAGTTGGGACTTGGCAGGAAAGAAAATAGAGAGGGGGAAAAAACATGGTGTATTTTCTTCTATTTGGCTGGAAAGAATGTGGAAGGAAAAGTTGAATTCTATAAGAAACAAAAATTCAAAATTTTTCCTTCCACTTCTCTTCAATTCAAATTTCAAACTTTTCTTCCTTACTTTGTTTCCACCTAACCAAATGGGCCATAAATCTTAATAGACTACGCAGGGCTGCCACTTACTAAGCAAAACAAAAAATCATTACAATCTAAATTCTAAAGGGATGTCCATACCCATCTTTCATGGATTCCTGAAATAGTCAATGCCCTTCAAAGGCATAGCAAATAATTCCTAAAGGGTGAAGGATCATGGAGATCTATAATTTATAACCTTAGATCCCAAACTGGAAGCTCACTCTCAAGCAAGAAAACATAACCAAAACACTCTACATCACAGGGACCATAATATGCTTACATAATAGGCACCAACACAATATATCTAGCTTAACATGAATCCCGGTTCAGATATCAACCAATTCCTAATAGAAGACAGGTCCGTAAGTTATAGTGCTGTGTATTTAATGTATGATCGCATTGCATGTATCTAAACAATTTACAGAACACAAACATGACAAAACAATCATCCATTATGCACCACACCTGGCCAGCATTTCGAGAATCAGGATCAATCTTAAGACATTGCTCATAAGCATTAATTGCTCGAGCTATATCACCAGCATCCCTATAAAGAACTCCTGCATAACATCAATAGAAATGATAAGCATATGGTTAAAGATGTGCTCAGAATTTCACTGCCATATCCCAGACCAATAAATCATTATTTTGTAATTAAATATAAAGGAAACAACAATGAAGAAAAACCAAAGAAAGCTTTTTTTGGGGAAGGAGGACTTGCAAAATCCTCCATGGATCAACATAAAGAATACAAACATAAACAGTTACATTTTTCAAAACTAGTCACTGTAGTTGGAGAGTTCAAGACCTTATAAACCCTATACTAGAATCTCATCAATGACCGATTCAGAAATTTTATGCTGTGGGTGTGGGTGGGGAGGGACAATATTCATATAATGGATTAACTTTTTGTACTAGATTTCAAATTATAAGCACATTGTAATTATACATGTATATTATATTGAGGAAAATTTTGAAGTTTGTGGGGGCAGTTGCCCTCAAACTCCACCAAGTAGATCCGGCACTGAATCTCATAATTCCAATGTGGGACCAAAGTTGCATACCTTGCAAGTGGATCCAAACATAATAACATATCGCTACAATGTTTTCAGGTTACATTAGAAGATAAATGACCATTAAACTGATTCTCTAAAAAAAACACTCACATTAATCATGCAATCCACATCTGATCAAAGATGAATAACCTAGTCTAAAATTATGCAGGTATGTTGCCATTCATAAACTAGCACAACCTTGACTAAGACAATAACTTCTAAGTGCAGTGAAACCACAAACAAACAAATAAATAATAACCAAAGAAGAGATAAAAAGACCTAGGTTATTGTATGCCTCTGCATATGTTGGATTTGCAATAATAGCTTTCTCAATCATACTTGCAGCAGCATCCACTTTACCCTGGAGAAGGAAGAAAAGATAATCACTTACTGAAGATATTTAACAACTCCAAAATTCAGGAATTGTGCAATACTTAACCTGGACAGTGTATACAACACCGAGGTTATTTAACGACTGTGAAAAATTAGGTTTGATTGACAAAGCAAGCTGCATAACCAAAATAATAGATTGTGATTATAACTCTATGCAGTCCAGCAATAGTGAAACAAAATGACATGATCATCACTGTTACCTGGTAGCACTCTACAGCTTTATCAAGGTTTTCACGATCTTTATATATAACTCCGAGATTGTTACAAGCTTCCGCACAATGGGGATTGAAGTGAAAGGCAAGTTCATAGAATACAATGGCCTAAATAGTATATTGAATTTCACCCAATATAATCAGAACAGACTAATATGCACGTGTGATGTATCGTAATAAAATGCATGCAAAGTGTGGGTAAAATATAGGCATGTTTGTCCTAGACATACCATATCAAACTTAAGCATCTCACCATAAGCAACCCCAAGATTATACATAGCATCAGCGTAATGCCAGTTGTAATACAAAGCTTTCTTATACAAAGTCACACCTTGGTTGATGTCCCCCTCCAATTTAACCTATGAACAAAAAATAATTATCTCCATAAGATAGAAAATGAAATGATCCAAAGATGTCATGGTATCTCATTAAGGATGAGAAACAAGGAGAACAACAAAACAGAGCATGAATAGGTGTACTTAAAAGGGCAATGCAGTGCACAAGACTCCCACCACTGTTAGGTTTAGAAGGGCCAATGTATACAGGTGTAGAGGCTGTTTCAGTGATCAAGTTACAAGGAAGCAACTTACTGTTGTGCCAAGGGAATATAGGAACATTAATTGGCAGGTAGTAACTTACTGGTCTCAAACTCAAGCCATAACTTCAAAATTTACCAAAATTGCTTCTCAATTCCCAAGGAACAAGGAAAATATTTGCATTTCCTCAAAGCCCCTTTAAAATTAAGCTGACACAAGTTAAAAGTGTCAGTTTTTAAGCAACACACCCACTGTTTCCACCCCTACCAGGCACACAACTTTACATTGCATCAGATTCATCTTTTTAAAAAAACTGACAATCTCCATAATGAGAAGTTTATCACTACTGCATTGAGATATCAACAATAAAATGCCCCTAGACAAGTTTTATACAAAAACAAGGTGATGAAAGTATCTTACCCTTTAGTTGAAAAAGAAAGAGGACATCCAAAAAAAAGGCTATTACAATTTGAAAAACAAATAGCATCATGTGGAATTTCAGATGTGTCACCTTTGTTCCCAAATCTGTTAATGCTATAGCCATATTATTCTTTGCAATCTCAAAGTTAGGTGAAACAGTTAAACACCTGCCACAAAACATCAATTGATCATAAGACCCAACAGTAGAAGTCAAGTCATTAAAATAACAATTAACAAATACATGCAAAATTTGGTTCAGAAAAAGAAGACCTAGCTCAAGATACATAGAGTACCTCTCATAACAAGTAATAGCCGATTCCAAATCACCGCGATTTTTAAAAATCACACCCATATTGCAATAAGCCTCGGCATAGACTGGCCTCTCTGATGCAGCCTTTTCATAGAAACTGAGGGCTGTGTCATATTGCATCATTTCAGAATAGACCACACCAAGATTATAGTATGCAGGCTGTAGAGTCCATATAAAATAAAACATATATCATGCAAACAGAAAGCTAAAAAAATTAAATGGGTTTAATAATAAAAGCAAAATATTCAGAGTAAGAGAATTACAGCATAGTGCGGATCTACTTTGAGGGCCTCAAAATATTTTTGAATTCCATCCTGAGTGTTCCCTGCCAGCTTTATGTTGGTACCAATATCTGTTAAAACAATGGCAAGGCATTCAGCAGCTGCTTTGTATGAAGGATCCACTTGTAAAGCCTTCTGATATGACTGTTCCAAGTAAATCACTTGATTAACAGTGATAAATTCCACAGAAATTTCAACTTCTACAAAACACTAGCATGGTAAAGATCAATGTATCGCATGATGAATAGTAGATGACTTTGAATCATGAGATACATAGATGAATCAGTGTAATTCTGTGTCATTGATGTGAATCAAATGATTTACCAATTCATTAATTTTTCTGTTTTTTTTTTCTTTTACCAATTACAATTCTCACTAAAAATTGAAAGTCTGATAAGCCCAAATTGTTAAATAAAAACTACTATATGCTCCCTATTTTCTTATTCAATTTCTCTGTTAGTCTGCTTTCATTCTTCTGCAAAAAGCGCTTCACTCCAGCACTCACTTATTCTATGCACTCTGTTTGATAATTTGAAATTTCGTAATTTATATGATATAGTTCAATCTATTTTTCATCATGTCTTTGAATATTACAGTTTGATACAATTTACTATTAACAATTTGAACTGCGACTGAAATTTAAGAGCACAGCCAAGTCGTATAACAATATTTTCAGTTATGTAGCAGAAACTGTCATAAATATCCAAGTTCAACAAATACTACTATTTCTTCCTGCTAATGTATAACTCTTACATTCAATCGAACTACAACTATGAGAACTTCATAAAAAGCACATACGCAAGGCACAATAAGACTCTTCTCATAAACTACAAACTTAGAGCTGCATTATACGCCACAGTGAATCTACTACAACAAGCAGCACATTCACACCGCCAACAGTTGATAATATCGAAGAAAAAAAATATAACTACGCAACAATTTCAGCATAGAGCTGTGAAACAGTGGTACGCATACCTCAGCAGCCTCCACAAGGCGACCCTCGTCCTTATGCAGAATGCCGCAATGCGTTAGAGCACAAGCATTTTGAGGATCCACCTTGATAGCCTCAGAAAAACTCTCGTACGCAAGCCTTCCCTTATTCTGCATCTGAAGGCATATTCCTTTTCCAATGAGCGCCTCTACATTTGCACCATCACTCTCCAACACGCGCTCGTAGATAGCAAGAGCATCAACAAACTTGTTCCTCGAACGCAAGACGTTCGCGTAAGAAACGCTGTCGTTCCCTTCACAACCACTATCACTAACAGAAGCCTCTGCAACTTCCACAGAACCGTTATCGCTATTTCCCGCTAATTCCCTTTCACTCCCGTTGCCGTCACCATTATCCGCCCCTGCCATCTGCACAAAGAATGTGACGGAATTCGCAATTGAAGCGACTACGGCAACAAAATTCAACAATCACCAGTGTGAGACTCGAGCAAAATAGTAAGAATTCGTCAACAGGAAATTAATCGCAGTGGAAAGTGAAAGAACTTACCCAAGCGAAGGAAAAAGCAGTGGAAATGAAATCGGGGAAGGGAGGAGAAGATTTCGAGGAAGAAATTAGGGTTTTGAAAGTTGGAGTGAGGGAGCAGAGTGAATGAATAAGAATAGCAGAGCATAAAGAGAGAGTAAAACTAAACTAAAAGTAAAGCGTGAAGAACAACGCGCGCGTAATCGGTTGTGAGAGATGGGAGCATTGAATGGGAGTTGGCAGCAATTGTCTCTCTCTCTCTCGGCCTCCAACAAGACAAGTTGGATGTGTGCCAAACCCAAAGGCCCACCTTTGCCTCGCTATAACGTTCAAGCTTTCTTGCTTTTTCTCTCACCAAGGATGCACTAAATCATCACATGCTTTTGTTGCGTGTGTTTTTACGGTGAATAACCAAATTGGTCAGGCTGTTGCATTAATAATTTGATATATAAAATATAAAAATATAAATTTAGTCCTGAATACATAAAAAGTGTAACGAATTATAGGGTTTTTGGATTTAGTTAGAAACCCTCCCAAGGACAGCACGTTCAACTCGATCCTTTTTCTCACAAGTTTGTTTGTTCGGTAAACTTGGGATGCGTGCAAATTAAGGTTCACTAGAAATTCAAACCCACAATTATTTTATCATTAAATTTTAATATTTAATAAATAATTTGACAATAAATATTATTTTTAAAGAGTCATCTTGATATTAAATTAAAAAATTTATGGATTAATTTGTTATTAAAGTATTTATAAGATTAATTTATCATATTTTTTTACATTTAGGGTCTAAATTTAAATTTTTATTTTTCAAAAATTAATTTATCAATGTCTCATAATTTTAAGGACGAATTTGATTTTTTATCTTTCTATTTTTCTTGAGCAAAAGGAAATAAAAAATCATGTGAGTATTGAAAAATTGTATTGCTTGTTTATAAAAAAAAATTACTTTTCTTAGTTCCAAGATGATCGTTAAATTAGATTATTTTACCTATACTAAAAAAATAATAAATAAATGAAAGATAATAATAATTTTATAAAATTAATCTTATATTATTATTATTTCTTTTATATATGTTGTTGTTTATCATTAATATTATAAGATATATAAGTAAAAAAATGTTAAAAAAGTTAAAATAACAATTATTTTTGGATAATTTTTGTCTTATATGATAGTTATAATGAGACCAAGGAGTATCATTATTATTAGAAGGAATATTAGAATGTTTTATTGGAAAAAAAATAATTTTTATTAAAAATATAATAATAATTTAATTAGTATTTATTTTGTTGGCAACTTTGTTAATTAATGTTTTTTAATAAAAATAATAATTTACAAAGTTATAATGATAGCAATGTTTAAAAGATAATGATAGTAATATATAGATGTTTAAAAGATATTATTCGAGGGGTAGAAACTAATAAAACATTATCGACCAACAAATGAGGGCAAGAAGTTGATCGTAAAGAGCCAAATGAGGGTACATCATCTTGCAAGCTAGATTGGCCATAAAATCTACCTACACCTCCATTCGCTTCTCTATAAATATGATAACAACGAACTTGCCAATCCAGAGAAAGTATTTGACGAATCTCCTTGACAAATCTCATCTCCCAGTAATATGCTACCGTGAACATCACCATATCTCTAATTAATCACTGCTTCTAAGTCAAATTGCACTTCAATTGCATGAAAAACTTTACTCCTAGCTAATTTTAACCCTTTTGAGAATTCCCCACAAAATAGTGATGTAGGCAGTGGTTTTATCAATGCCCTGGCATAACCACGCAGTTATTTGCTTGTGTCATCACAAATAAGACCACCACACCCCGCTAGGTGTACCTTGCAATCCCCTACGAATTAAGAGTTACCCAAGCGAGAGGAAAGGGTTTCCACTTGACATGGATAATAGACTCGACACACTGTAGCGTAGCAGTTGATTTCTACTAAGCTTCAAATTCACATAAGATTTTTACTGCATAATGGCCAACTCCCAAAATCTTGCAGGCCTAACAAAATATTGTTCATGATGTTAAAGGTTCATAACTCATCAGGGGTTTGAATTAAGCACTTTGTAGAAGTTTTTCAAAGCTAATTCTGTGAGAGCCTTTCGAAAAACTATTTCAAAAGAAAATACAAAAATAATTTCAAGAAACCCAATTCCTAAAGGTCATGAAAAACAAGAGAAGAAGGTGAGGAAAATGATTGTATTATTTCTCTATTGTCCTTCATCATATGATAAGTTCCTATATACAAGCATCACGCAAGGATGCTGCCAAAAATGAAAACAAAAACAAAATCGAAATATCTAATAGAAATTGGATATTTCATAGACAAACAAGAGACAACACATTTTTCCTAGCCACTAACATTATGCCAGCTTAATAGCTCTAACGGAATTTGTTATATGAAATCCACTGCAATGCTTCATTCCTATCATTCCCTGACCCCTCAAAAAACATATTATCCTCAAGGTGATGGGTAACTTTTATGAGGTGACGAATCCAAAAGGACATGGTTCGTTGGCGAGTCATCATCTTCCTCTGCAATCAGCAAGAAAAACTCGGAAGCGCACTTGTGACCTTTGTGGTACTTCTCATCACAACTGAAGTAGAGACCATTTTCGCAGTGCACTGCCAATTCCTCCAACGACATGCGTTTGAAGGATATGGGCGGTTGTTTCGGTGGTGTAGGTAAAAGGGGAGGTCATGGGTTGAAGTTCGAAGCTCATGGCGACAATGGGTCAGAAGGAACGGGGAAGTGGGGCTTTCCGTAAAGCATCGGACGAGAGTCACTAAGTTTCTCTTCCTACAGCCGAGCCAGAGCTGCCACCTGAATTAATGTGAGAGGTTGTAATGCTTGAACCTCTCAACGAATCTTCAGAGGCAAACCGAAGATGAAACAACTTAGCAAGAAAAGTTGCAGGCAAGCCAATGATGTAGTTAGCCAAGGTTTCGAAATCCGACAAGTAATCATTGACAGAGCTGTGTTGCATCAATTTGAATAGAGTTCTGGAGGGATCCTCATATGTTGACGGGACAAAACGAGCCTCCAATGCTTGAAGGAGACCAGACCATGAGGTAAGCTGGCCATTGCGGGTCATCCACTGTAACCAAGCCAACACAGGTCCCTCCATGTAAAAGGAGGCGATGGTGAGGCATTCATGGTTTGAAGTGGAGTGATATTAAAAGAATTGGGTGATCTTGAAGATTCAACCCAAGGAGTATGACCCATCAAAGCGCGACACCTCCGGCTTCATATGGTGCGGATTCAGAGATGGAGATGCAAAGTGTAGGTGTGCAGAAGAAGATGAGGAGTGGTGGTTGGTCTCGAGAAGGGCCAACTTATGCAAAAGCTCGTCAAGCTTTGTGGACATATTGTTTTGAGTTGCAGTAAGGGCTAGTTGATTGGCGATAAGCTTGGCGATCAATTCAGTCCATATGTGATTTGGAGCAGGTGGATTCAGCCATGGAAACTGATAATTGCGAAATTTGAGTTTAATTGATAGTCAGTTTTGGCTAAGAATGAAAAAATTTCTTCACTTTACTATTATTTTTTATGAAATAATGAAGAATTTAATATCATTGTAATTTTTGACAAGTAGGATTCAAAAGAAGGAAATTACAAGTGCTTTAGAGGAATTTGATGCAAAAACTTGAAAAAAAAGTTAAAAAAGGAATAGCTCGCTTAGCGCCCAAGCCACACTTAGCGTTCATCCTCGCTTAGTGGGCAAGCTCAAGCTTAGCGTGAAGAAGACCCACGAAAAAGCTCAAAGGCAGGCTTATTGCGAAATCTCGCGCTAAGCGCATGACCGCCTTGCTAAGCCCAGACGTGTTACGCTCAGCGTGTGATCAACCCGCTAAGTCCAGAAGGGGCGTGCTTAATGTGAAGTCGCATGAATTTTAAGCTACCTTGAGCCTATAAAAGGAGTAAGAAGCAAAGGAAAAAAACACACCGAAACTCAGAGCTCTCTATTGAATACACCCCAAAGCCTGAGCATCTCTCATAGGGGAAACCTTATCTCTTTAGACATTTTCCATTCTCTTCCTTTATCCATTTTCTTTTTTTCTTTCATCCACATTAGCCTCTAAAGTATAAAGTCTCTCATGGCCATGAGAGGTTAAACCCTCTATTAGGAGCTTAGCAGCTAACACCCTTGTAATGTTAACTTTTTTTACTATCTATTACATGTAATTTCTGTTTTTATTGTCTCTTTTCTGCTTTTCATTTTATTGCATGGTCTGATCATCCATACATTTTTTTTAGGGGTTATACATTGGGAAATGATAATTTCTAAAGAATTGAGAAAGAGCATCTAAACAACTTATTGTTAGGGATAGAACGACTTTGTTTTGCCTTTACATACATTTTTATACTTCATGCAATTTATTATTTAATCTTTGCATAGAAATTTGAGAGAAAGAATAGATAAATTAGGTTCTTAAATTGGAATGATATTAAATATACAAAAACATTAATATTACACCAAGGATAGTTAAGCATGTTAGGCCCAACATATTTAAATTCTAAAATTATCATTTGCATTTAATCTTGTTTATTTTATTGTTCTTGCCTTTTAATTTTGAATTCTTTCTTTCTTTTCTCTATTGCAATTCTTTATCTTTTACTTACAATTTGAGTATTTATTGACTCAAGTATAAACAAAGTTTATGTGAAATTGACACTCAAACTTCTATTTTAATTTTATTACTTAGGATGAATTGGTGCACTTATCAATTTGTTAACAGAAACTCAATCAAAACGTCATATGTTAGGTGTTAGGTGCAGAAGACCAACTCAAATATGGATCCTAACTTTCGGGGATTAGGGACCTCCTAGAAGGTGAAGAAAAAGATTGTATTATTTTTCTAGTGTCTTTCATTACATGATAAGTGTTTATATGTAAACATTATGCAAAACGAAAACAAAAAAGAAAATAGAATGGAAACATTTAACAGAAATTGGATATTCCATAGAGAAACAACAGACAACATATTTTTCCTAGCCACAAACATTCTGCCAGCTCGATAGCTCTGATGGAATTTATTATACGAAATCCTGTGCAATGCTTCATTCCTATCAACTGTCATAAATATTAATTATATATTATGTTCAATATAGAGTGTCAATATTTCCTGATATGCACGGGTTCTTACTTTAAAATAGCCAGGTTGGATTTTGGCAAAATCACATGTCTGACCAAATAAATCTAATTGAAGAGTAAATTAAAGTTTTTTATTAGTTTTCATTAGTTTATAAGGGTGAGTGAAAACAAATCCAATTGCCCCTTTAATTTCAATGCTTATTGTTAGATATTCTCATATATATCTCACAGCTTCACAATATATCAAAGTTGTCTTATCACACGAACAATTTGATTTTACAAACGTGTTTGAATTCTTGTTAGAACAAATTGTTACAACAATTCCTGAACAACATACTATATAAAGGCTGACTGAACTATTGAGAAGAAATGATTGACAATGAGTTTCACCTTCCCTTCTATGCACATGCCGTCGTGATTGTACTGCACAAAGCTAACACCGGAGGCTTTAATTTTGGATCTCTCAGCAATGTAAGCCCCTTTTGTAACTCCTCTTTTAAGACAAACATATTTACTACATAGTATTTTTCTGTTTGTCTCTTATACAAGTAGCTAATAATTAACTGTTGAAGAGTTCGTTTTATCTTTTAAAAAAATTCATTTTATTTTTTTTATTTTCTTTTCCTATAAATGTTTCTAAAAAAACCTAATCAATTAAGCATGTCCATATATGATCTACTTCCATCTTCTATAGCGGCTCATAATATTTTCAGCCTCTATCTTGGTTTCTTTAGTCAAAATAATCATCAATCACAGTTATTAAATATTGTAACATTCTTAGTTTCTTAACGATTTCCTGTTTCTATTTTCAGTCTAGTTATTAAACATACACACACTTAAGGACATCATTAATGTTTCTTAATTTGCCAGAAAATTAATTGTGTGCTCTCATTAATTTGGAGTAGTAAACGTTTTATAGATACCAAACTTTGTTCAATACTCAAAGAAAGAAAGAGAGAAATGTACGAATGATATGCAATATAATATTGTTTGTAAGAGAAAAAAGAGGTGTTAATAAAGTGTTTGATTTATAAAAATGTCTATATATTATATATAGGTCTTTCGATCATTACATGGGATTTAACATATGGAGCAAGATTATAAATAATACTTAATTTACACATAAATTGTGCAATATCATACTATTAGGATCGAACTAAAATAGTTGGTTTGGGTTAGAATAATTGTAAAAATTAGTTTTATGTTGAAAATTAGTTAGTTTGTTAACCAATTTTCAACATAATTAATCATTATTGTTCTAATTGAAACAAACTAAAAGCTAGTTATCTAATCCTATAATATATATCATATATCTAATGTAATAAACCATAGTTTAAAACGAAAACCAAAACCGAATTTGTAATCTGCACATGCCAATTAATCTACCATGCAGAAGTTATTACTTGGCCTTTCCATGGATTCCATTGAAGTTAATAACTTTACCATGCAAAGTCATACATACAGAGCCAAAGCAAGGCGTGCACACCACGTTGCTCAGTGGCTAATATCCTCTCTAGCATGGTCAATGCGCCGCGACAAAAGCCCCCGCTTTGCCATTGGTAGTTACTTGGAACACTACACCAACAAGGTTGAGCTTGTCCATCACTTCAACCACGACACGTTCAACTTCACCTCCGACCCTCGTTTGGTGCTCAACCACCCTTACGAGGTGACACGAATCCTGACCTCGTTGCCACGTCAGGCGACAACCTAAGACTATGAGAAATCCACAAAGACCAAATTCAACAAAATCCCCTCTAGTTGGTAACAAAGTTAGTGACCACTCGGCTATTACCTCCTTTGATTGGGTCGTGTTTGATAACCTTTTATAGCCAATTCTAGGGTACACACAACATGCACCATTTGGAAGAACAGGTATGTTTGGATAAATTTTTCTATAAACATTTTTAAAAGAAAAAAAATGAAATAAATTTTTTACAAATTAAAATGAGTTATTTATTAATTAATTAATTATTATTTAATTTATAAATACCCTCTCATTTTTAAAAAAATTATATGAGACAACTTCTATAAATTAATTAATAAATAACTCATTAATTTATACAGAAACTCATCTCATTTTTTTTCCCTTTTTTTTCCCTTGAAAATATTTTTGTAGTAGTGCAGAATCATTGAGATGGAAGCCACAAAGGCACAATTATAAAGAAGCGTATGACATTTCATGGGGTGGGTTTGATGATGTCTTTGCTTCCGCGTAGGTGATGGTTCTGTGAGGGTGTTTGATTTAAGAGACAAAGAGAAATCGACCATAATATATGAAAATGCAGTGCATGGTTGTCCCTTGCTTCGTTTGAATGGAATAAAAGTGACCCAAGGTTCGTGGCCATGGTCAAGCTAGACAACAACATGGTGGTGATATTGGATATTAGGCGACCGACCACACCATTTATGGTCCTAAGTAAACATATAACACGTGTTAATGCTATGCCATGGTGTTCCCAGATTCTGGAAGACATTTGTGCTCTCTTAGTGATGATGCAAGGGCCTTCATTTGGGAGGTGATGGACATAGGGTTCTCTTCAGGGAATGGTTGTGATGTGGTAGGCTTCATCAGTTGAAATCAATCACGTGCGTTGGTCCCCAGTGCAGATGGATTGGATTGCCCTTGCTTTCTTGAACTTACAGCTACTCAAAGTGTAATTTTTGTGGCTTTTTTTTTATGCCTAATGTGCTAATTGAAATAATTAACTTAATAATGTTAGAACATCTAATTTTAAATATTGCATTTGAGATCGATTGTGCATTACTATCTTTTTTTTATTGTTTAACGTTCATTGTTTTTCATATAGACACGTATTTAAAATAATAGCTTACAAAAATTAAAGCAACAATAGATGTTGTGTCAAAATGTATTGTCACGACTAGCTAGAAAGTAACTATGATCCTAAAATTTCAGTTATAACCTTAACACCTTAAAGAATAAGAGCATGTTTGGTTCTCCTACGGGCAGCCTCAAACATGCTTTTAAAACACAAAACTTAGTTTGGACAGATGTTTGGCAACCCCTGAAAGTAATTCATCCATTTGAGTTTTACTCCAAACTACGTTTATCTCAAAAGCTAATGAGGGCATGCTTTTTGCTTTTCAGTTTCGGTTGGCTATGCTTTAAGATTTTTAACTTTCAATTTTAACTTTGTCTTACTTCAAGGTAATTTATCGTTAGAAATGTTCTAATAAAAGTAAGACTATGATTAAGTTAAAATAATTATGCACCGTACCAATTAATTAATGTACTTGATAATCACTTAAAAAGTAATGTAAATATGATGAACTAGAAAATAAACTTGTGTTTTGCACAATGAAAAAAAAGGATTGAGAAATAAAAGAAAGTAATTGAAAGAGAAAAATGAAAAAAAAAAATGGATCCCACTGCACCATAATTGACACTTGGCTAAATAAATTGGTGGTTGAACAATTTTACTATATCTATTAATGATATCATAAACTAAGAAAAGTGATAGAAAAAAAATCAAAAATGTCAATTATTATTTTGAAGCAAAAAATATCACCACCTTCACTGTATCAGTTAAACATTCTTAACCAGTGTGTGCTATGATACGAAATCGTTACAACTTAATCAATAATTAAAGGATTTCTGGTAAGAAATACTTATAGTTTGGACCCCAAAAAATTAAAAATCTTAATATTTTTCCCCTTTTCTCTTTATGTGCATTTTCCTTATTATTCCTGTGAGGAACCAATTTTTTCTCTCTCTCTCAAGCATGCAAAATTACTTTTTTTTTTATCCTTATCTATATATTTTGATTTTTTAATTGTTTATTCCTTTCATCTATTTTTTTCACCCCTTTCTCTGAATTGAGTTTTGACAACTTTTATAAAATAATTATTAATAATTAAATTAATCCTAATTCACAATTTAAATTATTAGGTATAAAAATAAATAACATTGACCGTATAATTTTTTTACATGATAACTGTTATATATGTTTGTTCATTTTTATAATAATTATTTTGAAAATTATATATAAATAATTTTTAATTGACTAACAATACAAAGCTTTTACACGAATAATATATATACCTATTAAAATATGATTTATATATTTATTATAAAACTCAATTAAAATAGAATTTACACATTTAAAATATTTAATTTAAAAAATAATCATATAAAAATAAATATTTTTATGTGAAATACACGTTAAAACCTAATCCTAACATAATAAATAATAAATTATAAGATGACTAAAATTTATTTTCTTAATTGTTTCGTGCCCCCGTTCTATAACGGAAAATAGCTCGAAAGTGGAAGGAAAAAGGGAGGGTCAAAATTCCGCCGGAGAAAATCTTTGTTCGGTATTTGCAATCGGGAGAGGCGAGCGAGCGAGCCGGCGAGCGACATAAGGTCCCTTCTCAGGCATGGCGATGACAGTACACGGTACGTGCTTTCTGCTCACACTCTCCATTCTCCACTTCGCAATTCTCTTTAGTACTCTAATTAGGTTTCTTTACAACAAACGGATTAAACTAAACTCACTCACAATTCGTTTAGGGTTATAAATAGTAAATTCCCGTAGCAATTCATTGGGTTCCCGACAGATTAATCAAATTAGGGCATACAAAGAAAGACTCGCCTCTCTGTTAGGTCGCTTCGTGAAGATTAATGAAATTGCTCAAGGAACATACAATTCCGCAGACGGGTTTTCGAGTAAATTGTTGATTTTAATCAGTACGGGGTCCAGGCTGTAATAAAATTGGAAATTTATGCTGCTCACGTCATCGACACTTGGGTGATGCTTGTAAATTTGCAATATTAAGTTCAAGTCCAAAGAAGTAAGAATGTAAAACACATGTTACAGTTTAGCTTGGATGGTAAGATTAGAGGTTCAAATTAGTCCCCTGCATGTGTGTGTCGCAGATCGCCATCACCCCCAAGGGATTTGGCTTCTCCAAAGTGAGAGGAGTGCATTTTAGAGGATATAACTGTTAATCAAGAGTTGAGAGACTTCGATAGGTATACATATACATATTTAACAAACTATGAAGCTGTTAAAATCTCTAGTTAATTTTTTAATCCAGAGTTAGTGTAGCTAAATCCCACTCGTTATATTTATTATCATTTATTTCATTTGTACTTTTGGAGATTATACTGCTGTGAAATGTTGTAAAATTTATGCAGCACTTTTTTTTTTTTAATTCCTCACTGTATATGATTTTAATCATGTTACTGACTCTGTCCTGTATCTGATTTACAAATTGGTGTTCTGGGACTGTTCTCATCTTTACAGTGTAAGTGTAAAGCTAAACTCTCTGAGTTTTGTAGCATGATTGATTATATTCTAATATAAGGTAAATCAACTTTTAACGATCTCTTTCCTGGACTTGCAGCCTTGCTGGGTTGGCTTTTATGTTTTCAGCTAGCATTTTGCTTCAGATTCTGGTATGTTTTTCACAATGAGACTAATTGTGTTTGCCCTAAATTCTTGAAATGAAATGAGTAATCTCTGTACATTTTCCCCCTCTCACAATTATGTTTCCTCCAACTTTGGTTTGGCCAATTTTGAAGTATTATGTTTGTTTTTTTTATTATTCTAAGTTTAATTTTGATTGATTGATGGGGCACAAAATGGAATGAGAATGGTTGTAATTTTAAAATTTAATAAGCTTGCATGAATATAGGACAAAAAGGATATAGAGAGCATAAATATTTAGTGAAGCAAAATTTACATGAAGTAGCACTCTATTGGAGTCTTGTGAGAGTGTGAGACTATGATCACATATGGGGAACTTTTTAAATTCTAACACGATTGTTGGTGGGTTATCTAATCTTTATGTCTTGGATTTTAAATTTTATAATTATCAAATTTGAGTGGAAGAGGAGAACACGTTATTGCCTCAGCATAATTTATGCAAGATAATTTTAGAGACACTATTGAATTTGTTTTTTCTTTTCTGATTACTTAAACTTGGAGGTTTCAAGGATGTGTATGGTAAAAATAATTTTATGGAATGCATAGTGAAGCCTACATTCTATGGGCCAAATTTGGGTTAAACACTTAAAACAGTGAAAAAAAAGATGATTATGTGTTCAAAATAGATATTTTTTATGATGATATGGTTGATACATGATCCAATTGAAATATTGAATGTGAATTCCATAGTATAGATATTTTTTATGATGATATGGTTGATACATGATCAATTGAAATATTGAATGTGAACTCTATAGTGGTTCATGACTCATCTGATCTGTTGAATGCACATTCACTTTCAAGTATTAAGTGTGTTCCATTTGTTTTCTATTTGCTGTGGCAGGCATGTGCAATATATAACAATTGGTGGCCAATGTTATCAGGTAAATTATAGTTTTTTAAACTGGAATGTCTTGTATATTTGTTCAGAAATTTTAATTGTAAGAACATTGTACCTGCAGCTCTGATGTATGTGCTGGTTCCTATGCCTTGCTTATTCTTTGGAGGTGGATCCACTCAATTTCTAATGACCCGTGATGGTGGTGGGTAAGTATCTGTTGCCATTTAGAGCTCAGAAAAGTTCTCTGATTTTATGTAGAAACAATATCCATGCAATTGGCTTTTGCGTTACTAATATTCATATGTATACATGTATGTGATGGGTGTTGCTTTTATATAAACCTTTTTCAATTTAATAAGAATGCAGGGGCAATTTTATTTAAAGATTACTTGTTGTCAATTGTGAATGTAATACCTGATATTATGTTGCAGTTGGATAGATGCTGCAAAATTTTTGACTGGAGCATCAGCTGTTGGGAGCTTAGCCATTCCTATCATTCTCAAGCACGCTCATATGATTGAGACAGGCGCGATGCTCATTGAGCTTGTATCATTCTTCATATTTATATGTACTGTTTTATGTTTCCACCAAGCCAGCCTTGATGATGATTGGTAATAGCGAAATCCACAAAGTTCTGACATCCTGCTAGTCATTAGGGTTTCTTACCCGTAAAAAGGGAAACCAGATAGTGAAACTTACGACATCCATGGAAAAATAAATGTATGTTCAAACCTCTGTAAAGCTCTCCTGTAATTTCATTTTTTGTCAATTTGTATTCTCGTTAAAGTAAGATATTTGTGGTAATTTTGATTTTTGGAGAACACGTGACATTTGACTTCATTGGTTTCTATATTGTTCATAAGGTGTGTATAACGTTGTATAATAATTCTGTTAACAACACTATGTATATGTTTCTGCACACACAAATGCTCTTGTACACGACTACACGCAGATGAACCCATATTTGTGGTTATACGATTACTTTTTATAGTCATATGTTATCCTTTATATTCATCTTCCCTCAATTTCTGATAAATTAGGTGTGTGAAACATTTAAGTAGAAAATGTCTCTTTAGATTAAACCAATTAAGGATAGTTCAAAAATTTAGGATTGGCGTGATATATCGATGAGCGTTTGCTGGACGTCGTGTATGTTGGGGTTGGTAAACAAAACATGACATGACAATTTTTTTCAGAGACTGATAAAATTAAGTTGTTGTGGACTAAATAGAAAATATAAGGTGAGATTTCCTTGATAGTGGTATGCAAATTACAGTTGCTTTTATTCTGGAAGGAAATAGTTCTATGTTTTCAGGACTTGGTCTCAAGTCGGTTCACCAATTGATTTTATGAGACTTGAACAGCTTATGGACTTGGTGTAGAATGTGGACCACTTTGATCACAGCCTTTGACAATAATTTTCTCTTACAACATATTTTAATCCCAGGTTTAATTTATGTACAAAAATCTAAGGTTTAATTATCCTTTTAATTTCTCTAAAAAAAGTATCCTTTTAATCCCTAAAGTTATAATAATTTTTTTTCTATTATTTCCTATTGTTTAAAACATTTCATTTTGGTTCATATAATTATAATTTTTAATCCTTTTAGTCTTTGCCAACTAAAGTCGTCCGATGTCCTTACATCCAATGCTTTATAAATTGCTACAAAACTAAAATTGGCATTGTAAAACAAAAAAAAAAAATAACTGCCATAAATTTATATAAAAAAAAGTTTCTAACCCATCTTTGTTATCCTATAATCCTCAAGCTCTAATAAATAAAAACAAAAACATAATTGCATTTTGGTCCCTTTATTGTTGTAATTTTGCAAATTTTTGTCCCTTCAATTTTTTTCCATGAATTGATTGAACCTCACACTATTTTAATTGTACAATTCTATTTCATTTATTAATTTTACTTTGATAATTAAAAAAAATATTGACATGACGCTCTTACATTTGCATGTTAAAATATTTACAATGATGTAACATTCTATACAATAATGTTTTTTTTTATTCAAAGACAAATTTACTTACGATCTAGTCAATCTATATTGAAAATAAAATAATAATATGCAGGAAAAGGAACATGCGTATGCTTGTTTTCATAGAATTCGAGTAGAAAAATGTATAGGAAAGAGAATTGGGGTAGCGAACAGAACTTCTTCCACTAGGATATACTGTACTTATAAGCGAAAAAATGAGAAAAGAGAATAAAAAGAAAACCCGAGTCCTAACATTTTGTTTTCTCACTTACGAGACTAATTACATTGAAACAAAATGAAAATACTATTTTCAAAACTACATTTCTCATTAAGGTATGTAACAACATTTATTTACATGAACTATTATTATTTTTTTATTTAGCAATGTCATGAATATAAATGTTAATATATATATATTTTATCTAAACCACGTTATCCTCCACTAAAAAAAAAATCTATTTGAGCTCACACAAAAAATGTCAACATCATTAATGTAAACAATTGGAGTAATGCCTTTGTAGTAGGTGGCAAGTCTAGCATGCATGTGGAGTAATGCCCTTGGTTTAGTCTCGGGAACTTTTTGGAGTAAATGGGGTTGGGGCTGGTTGGTACCATGCATGTAGGTCGGTCACAGTTATTTTGTTGGGAACTCTTTGTTGATCATTGTATAACTCTTTGTTACATGATGTTTGATTAGTTAATTAAAAATGAATGGACGATACACGATATGTTCAGGAAGATTAACTAAAAAATTAGTTAAAAACTGAAAAGTTATCTTATATATGAAAGTTAAAAAATTAGTTTATTAGATCATAAGTATTTTTAATATTAACTATTAAAGTAATTAAAAATATAAAATGATAAAAAAATAATAAAATTAATATTTATTTAAAAGGATAAATAGAAAATTAGTTAAATATATTAAGATAAAAAATTAGAAACTAAAATCTAACACTTTAAAAAACATTATTTTAGTTAGTGTTTTAAAAACACAAAAGTTACTAAAAAATCGTTTAATATAATCAAATAATTTGTATTTTAGTATATTTAAAAAAAAATATAATTATACTAGTTTTGGTATCTATAAATGAAGTACTAAATAAATTTAAATTTATATATATATACATACGTGATTTATGCACATTGTAAAAATAAATTTCAATCTAATAATAAATTTTAAAATAAAATTATTTACTTAAAATTTATTAAATAGAATAATAGTTAATGAGAGACCTGTAATTTGATCCTGTCCCATTATTTTTTTTAGTGAACCCTAAGTATCCTGTCCCATTATTATTTATTTTCATTTAATTGGTGGAGAGACGGTCTAGTGCTGTACGTCATCAATCAACACACTTTACAGACTCAAGTCATATATGCAGTTACTTGGAAGCTACTTAATTAAATGAATATATATATATATATAGAGAGAGAGAGAGAGAGAGAGAGAGAGAGAGAGTCTCATTAATTTAGTACGTAATGAATGATTTATGATTTATGTCTGACGCTTTGATTTATTGAGTCCAACATGATGATTTCAACGCGTTAATACACTCTCAACTAGCAAGTGATAGCATATTTCACTTCTTCTTGGTCCAGCATGCAAGTGCAATTCCAACTATCAATTCTTCCGGTCAGTAATCGAGTTTTGAATTATTAGTTTGCATTTTCGCTATATTTTCCAACAATTATTCAACCATGCTACTACTATTTTACACTAGGTTTGTTTGGCTTGAGGGGACTTCCTCGTACTTGCAAGTGAACTGAATAACTCTAACTATTCATATTCTCTTTGATTTCTAATATAAGAAAAAATAATTTTATATTGATTAAAAATTAGTTACATTAATTTAATTTAGGAGTCATTTTTTTCTAAACTGATTTTTATTAAAATTTGATGTAAAAAATTTAAAAAAAAACTTTGCAACGAAAATTGTATAATATTGGGTCAGTGAAATAGATAATAGCTGTTTGGTTCTACGTTCCGAATGTGATTTTCCATGTTTAACTAAATTGAATTAATGTCAATGACACTTGTCGCACGTTATTCCTAAAGCTATATCTATCTAGTTTTGTTTTTGCATCTTTCGTGATTTTTGACCTGGTTAAATAATCTGAACTACGTCTTATATGGGATATCATCAGAGACGCACTATGTGTGATTCAATTAGTAAATTTGTCAAACGAAAAAACATATATACATTTTTAAGAATATATTTTATTTTAAATGAAAAATTATATATTAGACTTTTTATTGTCAAATGTAACTTTTTTTAAAAAAATATGATTTTTTTACTTTATAAAATATTTCTATTGATGCACTTAAAATTTATGCTTTAGTAATTGTTTTAACTTGATTGATAGGAGGGACCTTGACCTTGACCTTGAGGAGAGCGAGAGTGAACGAGATGTTTCAGTCAACACTATCTATAGTAGTAAGTAATGAGAAATTCTTTAAGCGAATGAATGCTTTTCTTGGGGACAAATAGGATCCAGTACTCTCTTTTTGCAGCCCTTTACTTGTACATATATATCAGAATCAAATATTCAAAACGTAACGCGTTAATGGATGAATGTCATGTTCTATGTTATCCCTAGCGAGAGTTTGGTTGGGTCCTATCCAAACCCTAAAAATTTGATTATATATGGCTATGATAGATGAGTCCGTGTTAGATAAATCCATGGTTGCTATTTTTTTTAGAGACTTCCTGGTAGCTTCGGAAATCTGCACGTGATCATTGTGACACTATATATATTACGTTGTATACAATTGAAAGCTGCAAATTTATTAAAAAAATTATTCTAAATACTCCTTTTTTATTTTGTATGCAGGGGCGTAATGGAGACACATTTGCTTTTGTTATTGTTCTGGCTGCCAATCTCATGTCATGCACATTTGTACAGTATCGTGGTTTTGCCTTTTATTAATGCTTCCTTTGTTTTGAAAAGACTCATGTTTTAATATTTAATATATATATATATATATATATATATATATATTGATGTTTTTAGTTTTTAATGAGATATTAAAACTTTTATTGTAAAATATTTACTCCAAATAAACATCAATTTAATGATTATGTCAATTTTTACGTAAAAAAATAGATGAAAAAAAAATATTTTATAAAATTAACTTTATATCAATATTAATTCATTTATTTTTTTTTCTCATCATTAATAATATAAGTAATATATGTGTGAAAACATAATTAATGTTACATTGAAAAATTTAAAATGACTATTATTATATGATAATTATAATAAAACGGGAGAAATAATATATTTATGGGAAGTAAATATGTTTTGGTATACTTGATTCAACAAGTAACTAATTTATTGATGTTCGTAGTCTTTATGGAAAAAAAACTTTCAACACCTCAATGGAATAATAATTTTTAAGAAATTAATTAAACGGATTTACTATTTTATTTAAGAAAAAAAATAAATTTATTAATTTTTAAAATAATTATCTTAAAGTAATTATTTTAAATAATAATTTATGATTAAATGATACTGTAAGAATATTTTACACCATTAACGCATAGACATTAAACTCAATAAAATATGTGTTATAGAAAGTATACTATATTAGAAAATGTGTTTGTAAAAAAAAAAATATTAGAATGTCTTACTTGCTCAATTAATATTTTTTTATAAAATGATAAAAGGATCAATAGGAGAATTTGTGGTAACATAACATTACTTTTCAATAAATACGTAATCTCAAATATGCTAATTGACGTATGTGCGTACTAAAGCAAAAACAAACAATTTGTGACGATAGCTAACTCTAAAAAGTAAAAGCCTCAAAATTCAATGTGCCATTGTTTATTGCATTTGGCTAATACTTGAACGCTTTGTTTGGTAGCATCCAAATTAGAAAAAAGTATGGAAAGGGAAGAGAAGTGAGATGCGTTTATGAATTTCTGTCGTTTGGTATCAAAGAAATAGAAATGAAAATTTTAAAATCTGTGTGGGGTTCATACAAAAAAAATTCCACGATTGAATGCAAAGAAATTCGGCTCTTATGCATCTTCCCTCGTGAACTTCACGCAGTGTTGCCTTCACTCTCTCCCGCTAATTGCTGCTTCACTCTCTCACGTAAGTAGAATCAATGGTGGAAGTAGACATGGCTTATTAGTGTGGAGTACAAATGTATTCAAAAGATCATGCAATTGCAATGTGTTCTCAAGCATATAATCGATTAATTAAGGGGAAAAAAACAAATTCGACCAGGGATAAAAAGGCTGATTATTTATATGGCGTGACCATATAATTAATTATACAAAATTCCTTAATTGATTATATATGGTGCATATAATCGATTATTTGGATTGAAATAGTAAAAACATGAAGGGTAAAATGATATTTTCTTAAGGTACTAATTTCTTGTCTTTTCTTTCTTTCAAGCCAAGCAAACTGAAAATTTATTTTCACGTACTCTATTTTTCTTCTAATTTCTCTAAAACAAGCCATTCATATTTTCCCTGCATGTGTTTTTTTATTTTGTTTCTCTTATCAATCTCCATTTATTTTCTACCTATTTCTTCTTCTTTATTTCCTTTTTCTCTACCAAAACAGCTTAATAGTGTAACCCGCAATTATTTTGACACTTCCATACCCCAATTGTAGCCTACTATTTCGACCAGATAGAGGTTGTATGTCAATCCATTTATCTTTAACATTAGCAATCCTATTGATATTATGGGTTGTCATCATTCATAAATGTCCCCACTGCATTAAAAGTTCGGTGGTCCTTAAGGTGCTTACTTCTGTTTGCTGGGGTAGAGTTCAACACGATTTGTCGTCAAGTGGAGCTAGGTTTTAGGGTTTTGAGATGCACCAAGGACCATTAATGACGTTTTTTAGGGAGGTCAATCCATTAGCTTCGACAAAATACATATTTCCAATAAATTTAGAAAAAGAAAAAAAAAAACTTGATAGACTTTTTAGTGTAGAGGCTTCGGGTCTGTGTCCAAGTCAACGCCGTTCCTTCGTCTCCAATTAATATTGTCCATTTTTATTTATACTTTTCTATTCACCAGTCACGGATTGGTTGCATTTGGTAATAAATTTTCTAAACTGAAAAATAACTATAAAATATTTCACAAAAAAATATATAATCTATGTAAGATGCTTCGAAAAGTATTATAAATGTTTTATATTTAATAAAATGAGAAAAAAGGAAAAGAAAAAAGTATAATAATTTCTTGGTTTCAAAAGTTGTTAGAGGGAAATCACAATACATTTTTGTGAATAATTTGAAAATTAAAAAATAGAAAAATTAACTTGCAATCATAACTGTTAAAACTAAGCTAGTCTGCTTGGTTCGACGATCTTGGTTCAACGATCATATTCATAGACTTGACAAGTACGTAGTCTAATTCAATAATTAGACATTCATAGGATAAATCAAGCGATAAATTACAAAAATAAAACTTGAAAAACGCAGTAGAAATATTACCTCTAAAAAAATCAAAAAGCTGATTATTACAATTTGTAAATCAATAGGTCTAACGTTATTAAATGATCCTTTTCACACTATAACTAGGTTGCACACGAGTCATAAATTTAACATGGTTGCATATTTTGTATGAAATCATAAAAAACAACAACTATACTTTACCCATTTCAAAAAAAAATATTAATAAAAATTGAACACATGTAACATGAATTTTTCAACAAGCATCCTCCCCTTGATAAACATTTTAATTTATATATCATCTTAAAAGTTTTAATTTATTTTCAACCCTTAAGATATATGATTTTTAATATCTATCATTTTTTTCATAACCAAAAGTGATGAGATTAATCCTAAAGATAATTGAAGTAGATTTTATCTCTTCTAATAAAGTATTTTTCATATGTATAATCAGAGTATCAAATTATTACGAAGATATTAGGGAACTCAATTATCTCCATCAATTATGGTAGATGTTTTGTTATATCTATCATTTCTATAAAAACAGAAAAGTATTACTTTTCCATTAACACCCTTATTTATTGGTGTCTTTTTCAGTTATTTTCTAATTCTTTTATGGATATTTTGGTTATAGAACATTTTGTTATGATGATAATTAGTGTTATTAATAACTTTATAAAGATATGTATGCTTTCTTAAACTAAAATTTAAGATAGAGGAATAGTTATTTAAAACTCAAACTGTTCTATTAAATTGATTATATATGATTAAATAATGAATAAAATTTTCATAAAAAAAAAGTAAACTAAAACTTTACCAAACCTTGTTACACCTTTTTTTTATGCATACATAGAACGACTTAAGACATGCAAATAATTCCCTTCTTTAAAAAAAATACATGTAAATGATTCCCTATTTAATTCTAATGGAAAGAAGAAAAAAACTTATGTAAGCATTTAATTCGAAATAAATATAATTAAGTATATGAAGATTAATTCATAAAATAAAATTTTGGAATTGATAAATATTAGTTAAAATATATTAGAAATGATTTTAAACACATTATTTATTATTAATTAAAATATATTAGAAATTACAAAATTTTAATGAAAGTTATGAAATAAGAAAATTGACCATATTTTTTTAATTTCTAATAAATTTCAGTTAATAATAAAAAATATGAGTTCAAAATAATATATTAAAAAGTGTGTTGCTAAAATTTTAGAAAAATAGTTTATGCTCAGATTAGTTCAAACTCAAATAACTAGTTAAATAATAATCCTACCGAATTTTGAGATTGTACATGATATCATGTCTTTTTAACCACTACATCAACATTAAAAATAAAAAAGATATCATGTACAATCTAAAGAAATTACAAGGGTCGGTGAAATTTGTTTAATATTAGATTGTCGTCGTATGAATGAAGAATTTGTTCAAATCTTTGATTCCTAAGGATTTGCATGAAGACGGGGAGATATTGGTACCATAGATCACAAGATGAAGACTTTGTGATAATTTATCAGACAAATTAGCCACTATACACAACTTTATAAAGCTAGCAAGAAATCTAACAAATATTTAAAGTAGTTGTTCTGCATGCGGTGCGACATACACAATTAATTAACATAACCTACTACTTATTCAGTCATCGGTGTAGCTGAGACTTGAGAGTCAACTTTGTTGTAGCATACCAACAAAGCACAGATAGATTGGATTGGATGTGTTCATGGTTCTGATCCCAAGAACATATCCACTTTCTCCCAATCCAAAAAAGGGTCATCGTTGTTGTCAACATCCATTTGAGTAGCTTCCTCACCGTGAAGAGGGGGTTGGTCATGGTCTCCGGAGGAAGAGCTCTCTGCTGGTGAACACGTTGCACTTCTCTCCACCATTTTATGATGATAATCATCATATGATGTTGAACCCTTTTGTTGCTCTTCTACATTTTGAGCACCCGAATAGCTTTCTGTGTCCCTCCTTGGCGGTGGTCGTCTATCAAATGCTGTCAAACACTTTGATTTTTTGTACACTCTGCATAAATTGAATTCCTTCCTTAGCTGCAATTAATATATAGTAGAATCAGAAGGTTAGTTATATTAAGAAGTGCAACTATATATGATCTGTATACAATATATATATATAAAACTGCACTGTCACGTAACAAATATTTAAAATTGCACTGCATCCATGAAATTCCATGCTATATATATAGTATATACTATATAATTCAAACCTAATTGTTCTGACTGAATGGTTGATTAATTGTAAGTTAATTATCGACTGAGAATAATATTGAGTACTATGATCAATTTTTTTAATGTACGAGTTAGTTTCGTACGAAATACTTATGAAATATCACGATCGAGCACAATTTATTTTGGTTTTTATTATTTTATTAGTTGATAAAATTCAGTGAAATGCCTCTGTGTCAATGCATTCGTAAGAAATAAAAATGCTCAATTTTTATTTTATTTTTTTGTTCAGAAGGGTGCTCAAATTCTGATATTTGAGAAGAAGGAAGAAGAGAATATGGAGAGTAGAGAAGATAAACCTTGAAGATTTAACAAATTAAATTAATAGGCAACTAATTAAAATGTAGCCAACCCTAATTCTTAGACACACGTATAGTAAATATAAGGTACCGTGGGACTAGAGGATGATGTTTTGATGGCAGTGTACTCATTCATCTTCCAATCGGTTTTGGTTCCGTTTGGAGCTCTTCCACTATAGAAAACCATAGTCCTTTTAATTCCGATGATGCGATTATCCGAAGAATAAACATGATTAGGAGACCCTGTTGCCTTCCAGTACCCTGTAGTTGTGAGACGCTTTGGTCTCCCTCCTCTCGCTTCACTCTCTTGCCTCGGAATGAAAAAAAACCATTGCTCCGTGTCTCTCATACTTGCCTCTCCTGAAATTTCTGCAATTCAACACCAAATAAAAATATATCAATGCATCTATATCTTTGTTTCAGTAAATCATGTTTAATATCAAATATACCAGTCAGTTACGCAAAACTAGTGTATATCTATATATCTATCAATATTAATTTTATGAGCAATCTTCATGAAGCCAAAAGGACTGTATATCCTTTTCTCCAATCTTGATCACAGAATAATAATATATCAACAGCATTTACGGTATTACAGTCATTAAGAAAAATTAAAAGAAAAGTATGTAACCTTAAATTATCCAGAATGTGCTTTGCTTCTATATATATGCAATAAATCAACTTGTACCATAGCTTTCAAGTCAAGCTCGATTTTGATTGAAAGGAAAAAAAAATTAGAAAAATGAAAAGAGAAAGAGGGAGATGAGGGAAATATATATGTATATATATATATATATATAAGATTTTTACGTGGGAGTTCAGATGGGTTGTAGTCGTATATATCAACGACTGGAATAACTCGATTCATGTCTTCCCTTTCTCCTTCAAGCTTGTTGTGAAGATAGAACGAAATCAGCTCCTCTTCTGTGGGGTAGAAACGATAACCTGGTGGCATATTTTCCATCTTTGATCTCACTTGTGTGCCGTACAAACAAGGAGAAATTTTTCTTCGTTATTGGTGAAGACCAATTCTCATGAACTACACGATCGTGATGTATTTATATACTATATAGATCATCAAGTGCTAGTGGCTTCGGAGAATCAATGACTGAAAAAGTTAGGCAAAGGTACTAAAAGACAAATGGCGTTCCGAGTGAAATGAAGAAAAAAAGAAATTGTATAAGTGTCATTTGGTTAATTTGCTAGGAAATTTCCACTCCACGCGCTTACACCGTTGTCATTGTTTTCTGTGTCCGTACACTGCCTTTTGAAAATTCAGATGTTGCTTGGCGCATTCCTTTTCTTTTTCTTTTTCTTTACCCCTTTTCTAGTTGATTTGTTATATTAAGGTTTAAGGATTTAATTGGCACCTCAAGATGGAAGTGCACTTTTAGAGAATAAAGGGTGATAATAATCATTAATTTAAAAATAATAGTTACATATATTATCTTTAAAAAAATATTATAATTACTTTTATATTTTGTTATATATATATATATATATATATATATATATATATATATATATATTATTTTATCACAAATTTTGCTCTTAATTTTTGAATTAACAATTATTATTGCACTTTATTTTCTAAAGTGTACCATCACTTTAGAGGACTCAAATTCAAGGTTTAAACATATTTTTAATTCTTTAGGTTTCAATTATTTTATTTTTTTATCTTTTAAGTTTGAATTTATTTTTTAAAATGTTTTTTTAATCATTTTTCATAGAAAAATATCAGATTGACTTTGGGGTAATAGGATTTTTTTTTGGAGCAGACTAAAGAAACATTTTCTGGCTTTTTAGAAGAATATTTTTCAAAATTGAAGAGCTAAAAAAATAAGATTGAATATGAGGATCAAAAATAAAATTGACCCAAATTTGAGAAACATAAAATACATATAAGCCTCATATTAATATATTTAGTGTGCTAAATATTTAAAAAGAGAGTTTTAATAATCATAATAATCCTACCAACTCAAACATAATCATCTCTTATGAAAGATACTTATAATCTATAAAAAAAAAGTTGTAATATATTATTTTACATAGATCAAGAAAACTAATAAATGGATAAAAGATAATAACAATTTTACAAAATTAATCTTATTAATATCAATAATCCATATATAGTTTTATATTGTTCATAATTAATATATATTATAAGGGGTACATGTGAAAAAATAATAATTAATATTACATATTTTTTATATTATTATATTATATTTTCATTTGAATTCATTTTATTTATAACTCAAGTCACAACGACGTTCAACTTCAAACTCATAATTATGTGGCTGTGATGGGTGGGTTTTAATTGTGGCAAATTTTTCGATATAGGCTCCTTTTCGAAACTAATTTTCGATATGGGTCTCTTTTCAAACTATTTCCTGCATGGTGTCGTTTTTTACGTAAAAAGCATACATCGGAAAAGCCATTGGCGAGTTTAGCCAGCCTTTGACACGTGCGATTTGAGCTCCACGGGACTCGCCAATTTGACTGGCGAGTTGAGCTAGGTAAGTTGGCTAGCGTTGCAGAGGGTTGCAGACACGGGACAACTTTTTCAGGTTGGGAATTGCCAATAGGACGGGCGAGTTGTGCTTTATTTGGAATTGCCAGTAGCACTGACGATTTGCTCATGATTAGCTGCATCAGCTTTAAATAGCCTCCATCTTTTCACATTTGTTGTGCGCTCATCATATAACGTGTGCTGAAGTATTGCCAAGTTCTCAACCCTTTAATCAAATATCTCGCTTTCATATGCTTTGATTTTTTTTTTCATTTATTAACATTATATTTATGAATTGAATCCACACAAAAAATAAAGAGAAAAACATGCTTATGAACAGAAATATTTTTATAGTTCAAGCACGTAGAAAAGTTAACTCTAAAAAAGACTTCCTACATGAAATAATATTTTAAAGGATTTTACAAATAATGCTTGCGAAGATACTGGGGTCTAAGTTATTATACAAACTTTTGTAGTTTGCTTATATTTACTTATGATATTTTTCTTTGCTTTATTATTTCTACATTTAAATAAATTTGTTGAGTGTGACATTAAAAGATACTCAAGTATGCATGAAATATAAAATTGGTTGTTTATAATATAATATAGATATTAGTTTCGAAAGCAAATTGATGTTTAAAATTATATTGTGATTTCATAAGCAAAAATACTAATGTTGTGTTTGGTGGCAAAAAGATAGCAAAGAAATGGAGGAGGAATGAGCAAAAGTGAGTATGTTCGGTATATACAAAATATGAGAAATAAAAACTGGGCAATTGAGTAATGTTTAAAAAACGCATAATAGCTAATCAATGAGCAAATCGTCAGTGCTACTGGCAGTTCCAAATAAAGCATAACTCGCCAGTCTCACTGACAATTCTCAACCTGAAAAAGTTGTCTCGTGTCTGCAACCCTCTACAACGCTAGCCAGCTTACCTAGCTCAACTCGCCAGTCAAACTGGCGAGTCCCGTGAAGCTCAAATCGCTAGTGGAGACTAGTGCCACGTGTCAAAGGCTAGCCAAACTCGCCAATGACTTCTGGGAGTTGCATGCTTTTTACGTAAAAAAACGACACCATGCAAAAAATAGTTTGAAAAGAAACTCATATCGGAAATTAGTTTCGAAAAAAAACCTGTCAGGAAATTTGCCTTTAATTGTAAATCATCCTTGGTTACTTTATATTTATATTTTCATATTAATATTTGGTAAGCTGGGAAGGTGGTTGAATCTTTTTGGACAGAATCTTTTGTATATTGGTTTGGGTATCCTTTATACCTTACACATATTAATACAATTATCTTTGCTGATTAAAAAAAAAAAAAACTTCAACGCATAAGCCATGGAAAAAATATAATAAGGTCCAATTATGTCTCTGAAAGTTCCTTATGTCATGAATTAAAATTGAAATTTAGTATTCCTTATAGTTGCCGTTGTCAAGAGGAATGTATAGCTATTATATTCACACTAAACATGCCAACAATTTTGAATATATAAGCATTGGAATTCCAAAAGAGAAATTCCATGTGTGGATTACTTTTGTATAACTTTTATTAATTCAGTAATTTTATATCTTATTTTAGCGATCAAATTCTAATATACTCCTATAAAAGTATTTTTTTCTTATAATGTTAGTTCATAAATATAATTTTGTATGGAGAAAATTAAACCCTTCGTAGATATTAAAATGATAGCAATACACAGATACATAAATCTATTAGAGGGGTTGAATATTTTATTTCTTTATAACCTTTAAAATGTTTAAATTTTAATAAATAATAGTTTTTAAAAACATTTATTATTTTTACACATAAAATTGAAATAATTTTTTATTTTAAATGATAATAATCTTAACCACTATTATAATAACAACAAACACACAATTAATTTTACAATTAATTTTACACCAGTTATCATTTTAATTATTGTCTTAATAACAACAAACATTACTAATTTTCCATAATTTTATGCTATCTAACCTTAATCAATATTATTTTATATCATATATAATTAGTTTTTTTTATGAGTATCATATACAATTAGTTTTACACATGGAAAGATTCAGAAATCTATCAAATGGGAGGCTATTTTTTTCCTTTATAATTATTTAAATATCTAAATTTTAATAAGTAATTATTTTTAAAATATTTTATTTACTATTTTTACACATAAAATTGAAACAAAGTTTTATTTTAAATTACCTTCACTGTTATGATCAAAATAACAAACACATAATTAATTTTACACAATTTTATTATCACCTTAATCATTACAATAATAATAACAAACACAAACTAATTTTACACTACCTAATCTTAATTATAATAATAACATACATAATTAATTTTATACAATTTTATATTAATTAACTTACATATATATATATATATATATATATATATATATATATATATATAATAAAAAAAAAAACCAAAGAAGAGGGGGGAGAACCTGCCTACCCCTCTCCATCCATATCTGATTTTACATAATTTTATACTAACCAACATAAAAATAAATAAAAAGTATCAAGAGGGAGGAAGCTAAGCAGGGAGATTAGGAACCCTGCCTCCCTCCTTCCAGATCGGTCAATGTTACAATTTTGGGATCATTTTGATTAACCTTGGCCCCTTAAAAATAGATGGAATGAGAATTTTGAACTGTCTAAATTCAAACCAAAGGACCAACTACAAAGTCTGTACAAAAGGAACAGACCTAAAAATAGAATTAAATAGTAACACTAAGTAATTTCCAATTTGTCATGAATGGCGTTGCATTCGTGGGAACAATCCAATAAAAAGAGGAATGAAGTCAAGATAGTCAAGATTACTTGACCTTCTTTCAAGTTTAGAAATTAATAGACTCATCCACCACTTGCGCGCGGGTTCATCGTGGAACACAACTCGTTTCGATTACGTGTGCCTTTAGGGCTTTAGCACGTTGAAACAATTCCATATATACGTCCATAAAGAGTAAATACTTCAATTATCTCTTCGTTAAAAACAATTATATTTGAATTGAGTAAGATAATGATAAAGAGTAAAGTTCTTTTTCTTAGTTAATATAATTTTAGAATTAAAATTTGAAATCAAGACTATTCATTGAATTATAACAATCTAATACTAGTTAATCCAGCGCTCGGTTGCTCATTATGAAAAACCAATATAGCAGCTAATATATATCGACAAATCATATTCATATTCCATGTGATTTCTATAAAAAAAATTACACGATATTTTAGTCTTTTTAAATTTTTGTAGTAATTTATTGAATTATTCAAAATACTTATATTATATTGTGTATTCCTACAATAAAAAGTTAATTTAACTAATAAAAAAAGAGAAATATAGTGTAAATTGTTGTAGTTTGATTGGTATACAAAAGGCAAAGTTTCACATTTTATATCTTTAGCTCATTGGTTTATATACCATTTTTGTGATATGAGCTCTTAAAATGTCTAGCAAATGATGGAAGTCTTATGCACATGAGTTTGGGTCTCGTGGGTTTTCTGTAGTGTAGATCTACCAATTTATCACCCTCCCCTCGTGTGTGATAGTTAGGACGTGTAATCTTTAATGCCCCACAAACGAACAACATCTTTGTTTTCTCTTCTCTCTGGTTCTCTCTCTTTTATTTTTCTTGCCAATTTTGTTCCTTATTCGTCCAGGAAAAGCCTTTATATTTGGGGAATTTGTGCATTACGCATATAAATATTTTTGGATAGTGTGTCTTACACACGTCTTAGGTCTATATCTTGCTCATTCTTACCTCGTAGCTTCTACATCAATCAACCACCATGGCCAACATAAATTAATAAAGAAAAGGCAATTACTATCTCCATTCTTATATGAACGACTTTTTTTAAAAAAAAAAAAAAATACTTGTCGTTTTTTATAAGAGCTTCGTCTCAAATTATTTTATTATTTTTCATTAAAATATTCTTAATTATTTTACAAAAACTCCTATAGATTCATAAGATAATATTGTTCTTTCTTAAATGCGTAATACATATTATTGGATAAAAAGTAATTAAGTGAAAAGACTTAGATAATGAGATTCAATAGTTTTTAGGATTATATCCCTTGGATCCTTTTTGTTGTACATTGACTAATCTCTCTTTGAATCCTTTTGTGCTTACACACTTGGGACTAAGGAATTGTGTACCCCTCAAATCCTAAAGGTCATCCATTGGCAGACATCTTCCCGCATTTGTCCTTTTTGTGCTTTTATATGGGTCGAATTTGGCCTATCAGTGTCGACAATCACCAACCAACCTTTTGATACTACCCATCAGGCACGTTGCCATATGCGTCACTCAATCCTTAGTTGTTAGGCAACCTTAACTATCTCCAATACATACCTGAGAATCTTGGAATAACTAATAACTCTTGTACAAGTATCAGATTGGTCAATTACAATATATTTGTGTATAAATCCTAGGACTTGACC
The DNA here is from genome assembly GCF_000004515.6 of Glycine max. Classification (NCBI taxonomy): domain Eukaryota; kingdom Viridiplantae; phylum Streptophyta; class Magnoliopsida; order Fabales; family Fabaceae; genus Glycine; species Glycine max. Next base: position 45,818,105 of record NC_038255.2, on the reverse strand, counting down.
TAAGTGACAGACGAGACTTTTAAACTTGAATGCTTCTGGATTAGGTCTTCTTTCTTTGAGACACAACTTACTTAGATGAACAGGATAATTGAAAACAATATATATATCACAATTGTTATTAACCTCAATGCTATTAACTAATTAACTTTCTTATGGACAATCGGGTCACTCTACCGGGTAAACTGTATCAATTAGCTCTTCTAGCAAGGCCGTGCGCGATGGAGACTTTGCTTGTAGAATAAGTTCTTGAATTAGTTGGTTAGTATACGACATATTAAGAGTTGTAGCTTCAAGAGAAACATACCATAATAAATTATGGTTATAGTACAATAAAAGGAAGGAGTATATATATATATATATGAACATCGCGTAGTAAAAGTAGTGCGATTTTTCACTTTTAAATATTAATTCACGATTACCATTTACAGAAAGCATGGACAATTGGAGCAAGTAGGTCAATAGGCTAGTAAAATAATTCATACCTTTCACACCGTTTGATGTTTATAGCGAAAGCGTGCATGCAGCTGGCGCGAAGGTAGTCGCGTGACTCGCGTCTGTCCCTCACATATGAATTGACAAAACACTTATTTTCTTCGCCAACAAGTTATACATTTAGTGGTCTAAAATAAGAACCACAATTTCTGTCTTTGAACTTTGAAGAAAGGAACCTGACCTTTTATTATTTTTTACGATGCTTAGACTCAATTAACCACATTCTGGATTTGACTCTTGTTAGTCAAAGATTGAATTTAAGTTATTGAATGGAAAATTAATAGCTGAAGTTTAAATAGCAACAACTTATAATCATACCTTTGCTTGCATTTCATCGTAATCTCATAACACTCACAACTGCCTAAATACGAGCTCCTAGGGTTTTTCTCTGTATTTTTTTCTGTTCCTAATTATTTTTTGTGTGGGTAGGTGGGGCGACTAACCCGAGTTAGCCCGGAGATATTATTGGGCCAAACTTTTTTATACAATAATTTGGCTGAATGTGAAGGATATCAACACTTGGACTAAAAAAGAAGCTGACACAGTAAGCAAAGTAAAATGTGAAACCACCTGAAAGTTGAAACCAATGTGACAGTTTGTTATTGAATAACAATGAAAATTTATTTATAATATCAATGCATACACCATTTGTTTATGAGAAAATAATATATGCACTGCTATGTAGAGAGTTTTTATATTGTCATCTAATAAAAAAAATGTAAGTTAATTGAATATTGCAAAAACTATTTAAAAAATATCTATCATAATTTTTGTATCGGTTAACAATATAATTTTTTTTCAGAAATTAAAATAAGTAGTGACGAAAAAAACTCTTCGAATGCAATTTATTATCTCTTTAGAATTTTTCGTATATTTATATACAATTAAATGTAATTGTATATTATATAAATATAATACGATTACAACGTTATATAAATAGTGGCGAAAATCAATAAAATAAAAATAATTGTTTACGGTTAGTCACTACTAACTTAGTTCTTGGTAGAATATTTTTGGTTCAAAAATGTTATTAGAAGAGAGTGGAGCTTTATTATTTATTTATTTTGGGTGTCGATCACGGCTCATGGGCCTAGAGCCGAAAATTCTTCGGTACGCCAACTATGGCCTATATTAATTCGCAGAAGAGGGTTGGCTGTTGCAATCCTTTTTAACCTATATAACCTCACTATTTTTTCTTTCATTTTTTTTTTTTTGTTAACAATATCTCTTTTTTAAAAAATCAAATTTTGAAACCATTTTTTGATTACAATTGAATATTGATGCCTGAAATTTTGTTTCAAAACTATATTTAACTAGCATAGTAGTACCTGACTTGCACGAGTATTAAATTTATATTCGATAATTTATAATTATTTAATAGTGTTATAATTTTGTAATATATTATTAATTATTTTGTATATTTTTTAATGAATGTATGTGTTATTATATCAAATTAAGTGTTATATTAAATTATCTCTGAAAATAATCATCCATTTAAAATCAATCATTCATTTTAAATTTTGATATACCAAAATAATTCTGCTTTTAGATTATTTTTGTAATGTCTTAACTTTTGAGAATTTGTTACATTAGAAGAAAATATGAAAGCATAAAATAAACTATAAAAAATAGATTGATGATAATAAATAAAAAATATTACATTAGATGAAGAAAAAAAAGATGAAACTAAAAAAAATTATTTACAGCAAAGATATATTTCAACCAAGAGAATTATAGCAATTACTAATTTATGTGAAACATAAAGATCACCAAATATTCAAGTATTGTCTCTTCTCACAAAGTTTTCTTTGTATGCGTGACTAGAAATCAAACCCCAAAAATGAAAGGGAATTTTTTTAAAAAACAAACATCATAAAGATCATCTTAAAATCAAACACCCATACAAGAACGTTAAAAAGTATCATAAATAAAAACAAACATTTAAAACATCTTAATTTTATGTTTGAAAGGGTAAAGTAATATAAAGAAGGTTATTATATCTCACCATAAACTAAAATATATGTGCATATACCATAACTAATTTTAAAAATTAGTTTTCTTAAAAAAATCAATGGAGAGGTTATTCTTTCTCTGCAGTAAAAAAAAAGCATTTAAACAAAAAATATTATATATGAATTAGAATATGCAAGACAACATAGTTTATTAATAAAAATGAATTATAATATTATATATGAATTAGAATATGTAGCATAACATAATTTATTTGTTAATAATTAATTAGTTAGACAAAATTAATGATAATAATTTAGTTTATATATTTTTTAAAGAAAATACTATGAGTAATATTCATGGAGTATCACGATAAAATAGTTATTTACAAAAATAAAATAATAATTTAATAATGTCCTGACAAAAATAGAATGAATAATAAAAAAAATACAATTGGCTAATATAGTAGAATAAAATAGAGCAAATCAAACACACACTTCATCAAGTTTATAAATATTACATGCATATCTCTTTTCTTAAAATACATTTTTTTTTATCCTTTGATCGATTCCATTAATTAACATTGTTACTGTATATGTGAAAGCTCAAAATTACCCTTCACAATTCTAAAATCCTTCATTTTATTGCTTTCCCATATATTTTGAAACCCCCAAATTAAACATTCCAAAATGTTGCAAGATTTTTCGTGAACTATTCACAAATTCTTTCTAAAATTGGTCCTTTTAACAATTACAATTAACACAATAAATGATGCAAGATTTCCTTTCAACCATTCATAACTTCCTTCTAAAACGAACAACTTTGTCTTCATTCATGCAAATTCTCTTTCATGCGTTCCATATCCATCTTCATCCAACAAACAAAAACATTAAAACAAAAATATAATGATATAACATTCTAAATTTGGGGAACAATAAACAACAATAACACCCAATATCACAAAACAACACCTAATGACCCACAATAGAAACATTTAGCCCAAAAAATGCACCATATAGGTACAAAAAGAAACAAAAAAATGCACCTAACTATGAAACAAATTGTGATTTGGTCAAGTTGTGAAACCTATAGTACAAAAACAAATAAAACTCATGATTCATGATCAATAACTCATGAACGCTTTAAGAAATCAAATAAGGATATGAAAAAATTGATTTGACCAATAAAAATCAAACAAAAACTAACAAAGGCATGAAATCCCTCTAAAATGTATGATTTAAATATTTGATGGAGAGAAGACATGAATATTTTTGTCATAAAATTTTTCTTAAAGGACCATGTGACTATTATGGGTAAACGGAATCAATGCCATCACTGAATAAGAGCTATTACCGTAATTAGAATTTCAAAATAATGAGTGTTTGCGTAAGGGTCAAATATGAAAGAAATACAGGTGTAATATATCTAAACTTTAGGGATTGTCTGTGTATTTTACCCAATAAAATATTATTTATTTGAACGAGGAACTAAATTGATATACATCATTTAATTGTAACTTTGAAGAGAATAAATATAAAATTATCATGTGACATTATCTCATAAAATCAAACCTTCTTTTGTATAAATACAGTAGATAGATAGTAGAGATGCTCCGTAAACTAATTTCCAAAATATTTTAAAATTTAAATCCTCGAAAATATTTTTTAAACTTATTAAAAAAATAAAGCGTTAAAATAAAAAGGAGCCGAAAAGCCCATATTCCATTCCAGAATGCAAATTTAGAAACCTAAATCAGTTCCGGCCCAAATAGCTAAAAAGGTCATACCCGGAAGCCGAAGCGTGATTTAGAAAAGCCCAATAAGGGTAAACTCGTCTTTCAGAATATCAACGAGACTATATATTCTCCTCATCGGTTACTAGGGTTTATCCCTTATCCTTCTTCTTTCGTTTCAGACAGCGTTGTAAGATCTGTTGTTTTTTGGAATATGTCGGCGCTGCCCTTAAGATCGCCTTCCCTATTCCACGATGGAAGCGTTTTGAGTCATAGCAGCGGTACATTAACACCCCTTGAGGTTTCTCTTTAGAGTTTTCCTTTTGGGTCCTCTTTTCTGCCACCTTGTTCTTCTAATCACGAGTCATTGATACCTATCTAGGTCACTGGAGTTTGTATCTCTATATGCCAATTGGGCTTTTGCCCTCTTTAGATTCAACAAATGAGACTTCAGCTCCTCTGACCAGGCCATTTTTGTCGGGTGGGAAACACTTGTACAACACATTTTATTTGTTTTAGCTAAGGTTTATTACTTCGTTTTGTGTTTATTTTTTCATCTCATTTGAAGAAAACGGAAGGCAAGGATGATGATTCAATTAGATGTATGAAAGGAAAGTTCCTTTCTGAATTCAGAATTTTGAGGCATATCCATTCATATATCTGACTTGCCTAAGGACCATCATATTTCTGATTTCTTGAAGTTATCTAACCATGGCGCCTTAGCGTTTTGAATATCAGAACCTGCAATACCTTTAGCGTGCATATTTTTCTACTGTGATATTGCTTGCCTTTGCTTCTATACTATAGTTCTATTGACTGTCTTTAGATTTTTATTTATTTACTTTTTAAAAAAGAGAATTTTATGTTTTTATTTTTACTTTATAAAAAAATAGAATTGGTTTAAATATTTTTTTCAGAAACCATTAGTTAATTACCTATTATTTTAAATAAGCCAGAGACATTTACTTCAATTTAATTAATTTCAATTCACCTATACAGGTTGGAAATTTTATCATTTATTTTATTTTAATTATTTTTCATTTTCAATTTTTTTAAGAAGTTTCCTACCTCACTTTAAAAGTCACGTGCGCTTAAGTTGTTGGCATTTTTTTATTACTCCATTAAAGTAGGCCAAAGGCATTATATTTAAATATTTATGGGGATAATGACCCCTATAAAATAAAGAGGCATACACCCCGACGGTGAGGACTTTAAATAAACTAAAGGATGACCAAGTCTATTAAAAAAATTGATTTTAGTCTTTTTTAATTTTCAAAAAGTTCATATTTTTTTCTTTTTATTTTAAAATAGAAATATTTAATTCTCATATTTTTAAAAATCTTTAACTTTAATTTTTCTATTTTAAAATAGAGATATTGTATTATTACGTTTTGTATAATATGTAATTTTGGTATTTTCAATAAATTCAAAAAGTGTTGATTAATAAAAAATAATCTAATATAATTCATATTTAGTGACACAAAATGAGTTTATTATTGTTTAATTTATGTAATAGTCAACATTAATTTTTTAACAATTAACACTTTCAGTTTAATATAATGATCATAATCTTAAATCTTACAAAAGGTCAAAGTTTTTTGTTTTAAAATAAAAGGACTAGAATTTATTTTTAAAAAAAATAGGAATTAAGTGTTTATATTTTAAAATAGGAGAATAAAAATTATATATTTAAAAAAATAGGAAGATCAAAATTGGGTTTAAGAAAAAAAAAATTGCCAACCAATCAGCTCCGAAGTTCCCTTGTTTGTGAACCTGTATGTCAGCATTTTTGTTGTATATAAATTGAAGAGAAAAAATAACTGATAAAGAATGAGTTTCAATCCAGATTGCCCTTTCCCCCAAGTCCCAAGCATGTTCCAAGCCTCGGTCAATGACTGAACCTTCCACATTATACTTAACCCATCCACCTAGTGGTGGAGTCCAACTAACAAATCCTTTCGGATTCCAAAAGACATTGTTTAAAACAAAATCATTCGGAGACTGCCACATAGAAACCAATTTTCACTACCCCTCCCGATATTAGACATAATCCAATTAGGAAGATTTCGAGCATAGAAACCAACCATCTGCCTTTGAAACTCAACTGTCAAACTACTCCAATCTTGGTTAACATTGTGGCAATCTCATAGTATACGACTAGAGGTCTCAGCATGGCTGCTACATAATGGAAAACAATTACTATCAACTATAGAACATTGTTCACTCTTGACATGCGGCTTTAGACCATTACTGGGGATCACACAAACATGCTTCCAGATATTTGTGTTTGAAATTGTTCTCTTTCAAAGCATTTCATAGGCAAATTCAATGAAAAATTGCCCATCGGCAAGTTATTGTTCTTGTCAATTTAGGTCATTCATGTTTGAGTCATTTACCTAAAAAAAGTAATGTCTTATATTTGGTATTGAGGCTACATGAAATGTACAAGGTAAATATTAATCAGTGTCTTTAGTGTATTAGTTAAGAAATTAAAAAGAGAAATATTTTTATAAAAATATGTAAAATTGTGTTTTTTATAACTTTTTTTACGTTTTCTTATGATTTCCACAATAATTATTTTTTTTTAGTTTCTTAATCAATTGCAATGTACTTGGTTAGCAAGACCTTATGTATAAAATAAAAATGAAGAATATGTGGTCATGGATATTTTGGTAATTTGCTCAAAGTTGTTGTGAGATAAAAGAACCCAGCTAATATGTTATGATATGGTGAATGGAATAATGTATTTTTAAAGTGTAAAATTTATGATGAATATTGTGATGGAGTTAGCTACACATTAATGTGTGTAGGAGTCAAACAAAGGGTCAAAATGACCTTTGAAGGCACCTATTATCATTCTCGAGTATATGAAAGCTAAAATATTTATTCTAATGTTTATTAGAAAAGGTTATCAAAATATAGCTTTAGATATATTTTATTCTATTTTCCTCTAAAAAGATATATATTTTAGTTTAAAGTCACATTCCAATGTTTAATTAGTTTTTCATTCTTGCGAGTAGGGATGAAAAAAATATTCGTACTTGCAACATCTGCAAATAAAATTCATAATCTATAGAATATAATAATCAAGTGGATAGCAAATAATTTATATGAATATTTTCACTACTCATTTATTAATGCAGCGAGGGCAGGATGAGTGTCAAGGTACTCGTTTGATCATGCTTGCAAATATTCATTATTACAATTATTTAAATATATAATACTACAAAAAAATTTCCCTTAATTATTATTGTTAAGTTATTTTCACTTATTATAAATCATCAAAAGATTTTCATTTATATCAGTAACATCTACAAGTATCCACATAAAGAATACCTGCATGAGTATGGATTAGGAAAAGGGCAAATTTTATCGGACAAAATGAGTAGCAAGGGACTACTACCTGTGCCCCCCCTACCTTGTCATTATCCCTATATGTGAGAAGATTAAGAAAGTTAAATCATCATGTAGTGGAAATAAATTTTATTATACTAATTCTAATATACATCAACACTATCTAGTACCCACTATCATGTATTATTCCTTTCATATATATAAAAATATTCCCAACTTATTTTAATTATTAAGTAAACATATTTTTCTTAAAATATACATAAATATCATTCTTGTCATTGTATTTTCAAAAGTGAGATTTCTAAAAATTCAATATGATATCTTGAAACAAATTTTTCTTAAGAAATTGACATGGTTATTGCACCTTCTCTGTTTTAGGATAAGCTATATGTCTTATAATTGTGACCCTAAATCGTCTTATCACTATATGTGAGACTCGTTATCTAATTTGATAGATTATAAGATAAGATGAGCAATAACAAGAGATTTCCCATAATTTGAGTAACCTCCAAATGGTATGAGTTTAAATTCCCCTTGGATCTCAAAATCAAAAGGAACTCACTAGTGAGAGTAGTTGTTACTAGGTAATTAATAAATGATAAGAGAGATAAAGAATTTATTAGAAAGTTACATGATATTCTTTTTACAAATTTCAATATATTATACATTTTTTAATACCTATGTGGCTATGTCAAAACCTTAGACATCAACCGGGAGTATTATCTAACAAAATACTTTTTACAAACTAGAATAGTTTAAGCACCCTTTTGCGAGCAACTAGTGACCCACTTTAACCCATTCAACTGTTGGTGTATTGCGGGACAGTATAATAAAGCTAATCTTGTGACAGAGGATTCTATTTTTTCAGTAGAACAACACGAAACATGTGCTTTAGCTTAATTGACGTTGAAACTGCTGTCTAGTTTGCTTAGTTGGATGATGAAGGAATAAAATATTTTAATTTAGCAAAATGATTTGTCCATGTTTCATGACTGATAATACCAATTCCATAAGCAACTTCAAGGTCATGAATCGATCCAGTTGCCTACAACTTTGCCTACGTTGGGCCAAACAATCAATTTCACGAAAGTAAAATAGATGAACAGTGAACTACCCCAACACAAGTCCATGCGGTAAAATCTTCAGGTTTCACATACAGGGGCAATGCCAATACTGTATTCTCAAATCAACATTTTACCCAACCTAATTTACCTATATGACAGACATACATACATACACATACTACAGGACATGATACGTCATTCAGCTGAAAACTGAGGGAGAAACAAATCATGCAGTATACTACTATAATAGAATGTCATTCACAAATCAGAACTATTCCCTATCAGAAAATAACAAACATAATTAAGCTTAATAAGAATCTAATCCGTGATGTAATATTCATTATCAAACATTTTAAAACGAATACGGACAACAATCTCACCTACTCTCCAAGCTTTTCAAAGCACAATTATTGTCCTTCACCTCCTAGCAAAGCATCTACTAATAATGTTGATAATCAAATGAAAAACAACAATTATCTGATTAGAGCATCGCATTCACTCCATTCATCACCACACGGGATGGTTTCATTTATTTATCATCAAAGATTAGATGGAGTATTCAGAAACAGTGCAACTGACGTAAAAATAAAAGCAGGAACGACATTGAAATTGAAGTTTAGGCATTAAAGAGTTGCTATTTAAATGCCTCACAACTTTCTCCTAAGCATTAATCCAAGGCAAATCGGTTAATCATTAATCTAATGCAAAAAATGGAGAGAGGGGGAAAAAGTGAAAAAGAAAAAAACATGGAGAGCTTTATCCAAGTTTGGTCCAGCAACTTACATCATTTTCAAGATTCTATAAAATAAAAGAGAACAAAAACAGCATCCGAAAACGAAGTTACAAGGAGAGAAAAGCTATCACCGGATGCAGAGAAGCTATCAAAATTTAACTTCCCCACCTCAAATAGAAAGAAAGAAAAAAAAAGGAAAATTAAATTAAATTAAATCAATCGAGAAAACCGGTTTGGCGCAAAACGGCGTTTCTAACCTGACGGAGATCCCTCCCTTTGAGCGTTCTCCCGACGCCTTCCAACACCGAAAAAGTGGTTTTGGGCGAAACGCCGGAGCCTCTGGCAACGATTTCGTGCGGCGGCAGCATCTCCTCGTCGTCGTCGTCGTCGACCACGCGCGCGAAGTCGTCGGCGTTTTTCCGCCTGGCGGCACCGGCCGATAGGAGAATCGGGACCTTGACGGGCGCCGATTGCTGGAACTTTCTGAAAGGCGCGGACTGCGCGAGGTAATCGGCGGCGGGTGGCGCCGGCGGCCTCGGAAGCGACGGAATCGTCATCCGCGAGGAGGTCGGAACGGGGGACTTGCCGCGGAGCAGACCGCCGCGGGAATCGGGTTCCGTTAGCAAGACGAGAATTCCGGAATCCACGGGGCGATCGAAGTTGCGGAGGTGGGGTTTTGGCGAGGGCGCAGGGCGTTGGGGTTCCGATTCGGAGGAATCCGTGGCCCAAAAAAGTTCGGCCTCGTTGAGTTCCTCCGCGGAGGAGGAGGGGGAGGGGCAGAAGGGGAAGGGGCCGAGGAGGAGGTCGGAGGAGGATCGGCGGTGGAAGGAGAGTGTGGGGTCCATTTGGTTGGTTGGTGTGGGGATGGGAAAGAGGAGGGAGTGAAGGGAAAGAAAAATGAGGTAGGGTGAATAGTGAATTCTCAATCCCGGTGATGTGGCGGAGGGTCGCAGAGTGGCACCAAAAAGAATGAGAAATTGGGAATCTCTATTCCCGTGGGGCCCGCCTTTTCCCATAGGCGTGGAAGTCCTGCGTATAGTGACCCTGAAAACCACTATTGAAATTCAACCCACTCGTTGAAACAACCAAAGGATCCACCTTACGACTTCAAGTTCAATTACACTGTAGTTTTTCTGATATATATATAGTTGGATACAATGGTATTTAATTTTCCTCCAAAAGTTCCCTTTTAAAGTAAGAAATCTTTTGATAATTTTTTCGAATCACATCAAATATTATTTATTAAAAAATATTTGAAATCAAATATGGAATAAAAAATTGAACATGTCTATTTAAATACCATTTTATCATTAATTAAGATATCTGTCCAACTCTCTAGCTTAAGAAAATATGCATCATATCATGCATAACATATATTATTTATAATAAAATTAAAAAATTAAAATAGTATATCGATTAAAAATTTAAATAGTATAATTAAATTTGTATAATTTATTTAAAGTATAATTTTAATATAATGTATAGTTTAACATGTTAGATTATTTCTTTGGGTGATGACTATCTTGACGGAAAAAAGATTTATTATTGTTATTTTACTGTAGTTTTTATTCTCAGCTTTTATATTTTCTTGACAAATTTTGCATTAATTTTTTTTAAAAAAATTATTTAAAATTGGAGGTAAAATATGTCAAAGTAAAAAATTAGGAGTAAAATTTATTAAAAATTGGCAAAAAAAAAAGCAATTAAACCAAATGTGTAATCTTGAATTTGAAGGGTTGAGAAAGTGTATTTTGAGAAATTTATCTAATAGGGACAGTTTGGCCGAGTGGTCTAAGGCGCCAGATTTAGGCTTTGATCCGAAAGGGCGTGGGTTCAAATCCCACAGCTGTCAATTTTAGTTTATAATGTGCCCTTACAATGACAATTATTTTATTTTTTACGACTAAAAACTCTATTGTAAATTTGTAATACCGTTATCTTGGTTCCATATAAAGCAGAAAATGGCTGTATCTCTGAGATGCAGAAACAGCTCCTCCCACCTCCTCCTAACTCGCTTCCTCCACTCAGTGAGTCTCCCTCGTCGAAGGTGGTTGCAAACCGTAGCCTACGAAGAATTGCGAGCTCACCCTGACAAACCCTACACCTCAACGGCCGTTTTCATCCATGGCTTTTTGGGATCCTCCAGAAACTGGAGATCTTTCTCTCGCAACCTCTTGGCCTCTCTCTCCAACTCCTCTCCCTCTTCCAGTACCTCTTCACTCTTTCATTTTCCCTTTTTTATTTATTTGCTGATTATGAACTGAATTGTTATTTATCGAATTTTTTAATTTTCCGTGTAGATTGGAGGACGGTGATGTTGGATCTGAGGAACCACGGACAATCGACGGAGAGGGAACTGAATCCGCCTCATAATATGGAAAATGCGGCCAAAGATTTGGCCGATTTGGTGAAGGCTGAAGGTTGGTCTTGGCCTGAGGTTGTTGTAGGCCACTCCATGGGTGGAAAGGTGGCTTTGCAGTTTGCTGAGAGTTGTAGCCGTGGTGACTATGGCCATTTTGCTTCGTTGCCTAAACAGGTTTCTCTTCTCTATTGCAATGGCTAGTTATAAATTCAACGGTTGAATTCAATAATAAGAAAACTTATTTAGTGGTTCATGTGAATCATGTTTTACATTGTTCAATTGTTGTGAATGTGTGTGTGTGTGTGTTTTAGAGATGACATTAGTATCATAACTTCAATAACAATTTTATTTAAATTTGGCTACTATAATGCTTTTTTAATAAATTTTGCAAAATGTAAAAGACCAATAACAATACAATGATGAATGATGATAGAACATCTATATGAATATCAACTATATTATGAAAAATATAACAGAATCGAGAAAACTAAATAATAAAATATGAGAAATATATAAACATAATCGTATTTGACTTAATATACATTGTCATAGTCATATTCGATCTTTTAAAAAGATTATCACATTTATGTATTGTATTGTATATGTATATTCAATACTCGAACCTGAGATGCAACATAGGTATCAGTGTGCTATTTTTCTCAGATTAATGTAGCACCTGAGATAGCAGAAGTTTTAGCCTTGAGATGGAGTCTGCAACTGACAATTAGTTATAGGATGGAGAGGATTGAAGCCAAGCCTGATTTTCAAGTTTTTTGAGCATGCTTTAAGAATAGTAAAGGATGTCCACAATTGCTCTTCACAGTCAAGGACTGTATTCAGTTAGCATAGAGTTTTAACTTCTCTTTATCTCTTGTGAAAAGAGATAGCAATAAACCAGCACATGCTATAGCATCACTTGCTAGGTCATACCTAAATTGTGTGTGGGAAGACTTGGTGCCTCAGCCAGCCTTATCCTCTGTAAGACTTTAATGATGGACTCTTTTGTCCTTTTCTATTAATGAATGATTTATTTTCGGATAAAAAAAAGGATAAAGGTATAGCAGTATTCATTAGTGACTATAATGCTTGTAAAATATGCATACCTTGCAGTACATGAAAATGTATTGTTGGTAGAGAAATGTTGCTTAGCAGAAACAAAGAGCAGCCTTATGATGTGCTGGTTGCAAGGCTGCGATTTTTCTCTTGTTTTAGGGATAAGTAAGATGGACCCATCTAGAACTTATTTTTCCCATATGAATGATGGTTGTGCGCATTATAAGATTTGTATGTCTGCTTTGAATTAGTATATGTGTGTGTATATAGAAGGTTAAATGCATGGAGCTTTTCTCACAAGTTAAAATCAACTTATGCACCTTAGCTTTTCGAGAAGTTAGATGAGAAACTTCTATTTAAGTTAAGTGCATAAATTGATTTTAGCTCATGAGAGAAATTTAGTTCATTTTACTTATTATTTTTTTCTCTTATAAGTGTTTACAGAGAAATTTATCCGTGATGGTTATCCAAACTTCTACAGGTTACATTCTGTTATGACAGTTGTTAGTTAGTTAGAACCTATTAGTATTTGTTAGCTTCCAAGAGAAATTGAACACTACATGTACAAATGTTAGATTCTCAGAACAGAGAATTAATTGACCCTTATCAAAAATTTCAGTTTAATAAATTCATCACTTTCTGTCTGAAATTCTGCAATTTTCAAGAATCATTGTATATATGGATTTTAATTTGAAGCATTTGTACTATAGGCTTAATGTCGGTGGTATGTTTCTCTTTTTATCCCTCCTGAAGAACAGCTCTGGGTATTGGATTCTGTCCCTGGAGAAGTGAATCAAGAAAACAGTAATGATGAAGTCCGGAATGTTTTAGCAACGTTGCAAAGTTTACCATCACAATTCCCATCTCGCAAGTGAGATTCTATATCCCCGAACTTATTCTTTTATCATGTTAGTAGTTTGTCAGTAGGCCAGTTATAATTTTTGGTGTACCAAGTGGACATTATCTATGACCTGATATATGTTGCTTCCTTCAGTAGCATTTTTGGAGCACAAGATATATGAAGACATGTTAAACAATATGCATGAAAATAATTTTGTCTTCCAAGGAATCATGGAGATTGTAGAGAGAGAATTGTTAAATTTTCCATTTTCCATTTAGTTTCATGTATGTGATATGCTTTTCTGTCTACAATCAAATGAAGTGCATATCCAATTACGGACATTGCGTGTGATATTTCAGTGGAAGTCTACAAATGCTTGCTAGACATTATGGACATTGCGTGTGATCTTAAGCATAATGATTGAGGTCATTTATATTGCGGAAAGGACATTATAGGTTCTTTCTTCATTTACTTTTGATGAGGCGATGATCTAATTGGTTGTCTAATGTCTAAATAATTGGTGTCTTGAATCTTGTTGAAAGTGCAGTGTATTAGTTATTAAATACTATTTCAATTCACAAATGTACGGTATACAAATCTTTCTCGTGCCACTCTATTGTAGTTAGACTAAAATGTAGACTGCACCTTTTTTCAGGTGGCTTGTGAGTCATCTGATGGGACTTGATTACTCTAAAGCACTGTCAGACTGGATAGGCACCAACCTGAAAAAAGTTGGTGATCATGAGACATGGATATTTGATCTTCAAAATGCTAAGGAGATGTTCGATTCTTACTGGTAATTGAAGCATTGTTTTGTTTGAGTAAATATTTGAAATATTCTTTTCGTCTTTTCTATACAAATATTTGAGATAAGAAATAAAAACATAAAACAATTCTTCAAATATCTAACATGAGCTTAACCTATTTTGAAATAAAAATGAACTTCTGAACACTTCATTCAAACTTGTTCTTCATTTTTCTTGAGTGTTTTCTGCGATCTTCCCCAACAGCACAAAAGTAACAAATAACAATCCCCAACTTTACAATTCTGCAGTGAGAAGTCCTATTGGAATCTATTGGAGAACCCTCCCAAAGGTATGGAAATAGTAATTGTGCGTGCTGAAAAAAGTGATAGATGGGACCAAGATGCTATTGAGAGGATCCAGAAACTAGCCAGTCAGGGAGGATCCGACTCTCCTGGAAAAGTTTCCTTCTGTGTTGTTCAAAATGCTGGTCATTGGGTTCATGTAGATAACCCAAAGGGACTTCTTGAGATCGTGGCTTCCAAGATAGCATCCCTTTAATTCCTGCTTTAGTTGAACTATGGGGCATCCATCGTTGAAAATTGTTGCGTCCAGAGTCAAAATTCTTAACAATACGCAGAAGTGGTTGGCCGGTAATAACATTAATTCTGTACAATTTTATGAACTACCAAATAATTTATTCACACACAATTCATTGTAATGCGAATATCTTTGCGCAGATTTTGAAACCACTACTCAACTAAATAAAACCCATAAGGATTCATAATTGTTAAGAATTTTAGGTGTGTTTAATTTTTTTGATGTCATGTATGTGTTGCGCATAAGTACGTGTTTATACTATTTGATTTAATTGGTATAAAAATAAAGTTCTTTTTGCTATTACAGTGTTCTTCAATTGAAGAATGACTTAATCCTAATTTTAGTCTTTCTAATAAAGTTAATCTATGATTTTGGACTTCTCGTTTTTAATTTAACTATTTTAGTTCCATTACTTTTCAAAATTTGAACTTAGACCTCTAAATTGGGGCATGCTTCTGATACCTATTTGAAATATGTATAGGAAATGTACTACGTCCATCAATTATAAGTGATGAAGGCTCTTTGTTTTGCAAAATTATGGGAGAAGGTAATTATGCATGGTCTTCTCCTTGCCGTAAAGAAGCTATTTTTGGATTTAAATCCATGACTAACTTGTCACCGAAGCGCAACTTAATTGTTGCACTAGAACGCTAAGCCGCAAATAGAATAAAAGGTTCAAACATGATTAATGAAGTTGCAAGTAATAAGCAACACCATTAATATTCACAAAAAAACAGAAAACACTGCTAATCCACTTTATATATTTTATTATATAGCGAAAAGTTTTTTATAACTTGCAAAATCCAACAAGTAATACTAAAAGAATTCAATTTCAATTACGGGAAATATATTGACAAACTATTTTTGGTTTAAATTTTTTCAAAATTTGTTGGATTGATAAAATATTATTTCATAAAATTGAAAAAAGCCATTTAATAAAATTGATTAGAGAAATATAATTATATATTGAAATACAAAATAAATTATTTCATCAACAACTATTATGTCGATAAAAATATCATTTAATGAATACTAAATCAGTTTGGGAGTCGTTTAGTTTGCAAAAAATCAGTTTTTTTTTCACAATACTCCTTTGTTTTAAAATAAATTATACAGGAAACAATGGAAAAAAATAATTTCCTGAACAAACTTTTGAAATCAGGAAACAAAAAAAAATAGAAAATATTTTTTTCAACCAAACAACCATCAACAATGTAAATATTTTTCAATCATCATCTACTCACATATTATCATGTATGATGAAAATATTAACTTTTATAAAACAACTTTAAAAGTCATAAGTTATATTAAATAATATTATAAAAATATTTACAGTCACCAAACAGGCTAAATCAAAATGGGCCCAATTCCAGGGCAACAAGACAACATCTAGGCTGTTGCTAGGTGCACCCAAAATATTGTTGGTGCACTAGCAATTTAAGTGAAGTGGCGAAAATGTCTTTCAACAAAATTTTAAAAATACTTCCTCCTCTGCATATTTCGTATGCTGACACTACTGTTTTTCTTTTTCCTTCGTTGTTGTTTGGTTTGTGTCGCGCCATTGCTGTTCGGTGCTTCCATTGCCAGATTTGAGGAAGTCTTCACCATCGTCGTGTCATTTCCACCTTTGAGGTAAGGTTGCTTCTTCGTTTTTATGGCTGCTTCGTCTTTTCATATAACGCATACGAATTAGGTAATCCGTATAACTCATACGGATTACCTAATCCGTATGGTTTTTTTAAATTATTAAATTATTTTTTTAATATTAAATGTTTTTTATTTATAAAAAGTATTATTTTAATTTTTGTTTTTAAATAGTTTTTTGTAAATATATTAATTTTATTTTTTAAATAGTAATTGTTTATTTGATTGTAAATATATTAATTTTATTATTGTTTTTAAATAGTTATTGTTTCTTTTTTAAATACAAATAGTTTATTTTGAATTATGTTTTTAAATAGTGAATTTTTTTATTGTAAATATATTAATTTTATTTTTGTTTTAAATATCTATTGATTATTTTTATGTAAAAATAGTTTAATTTGAATTATGTTTTTAAATAGTTATTTTTTTTAATTGTTAATATATTAATTTTATTTTTGTTTTTAAATAGCTATCATTTGTTTTTCAAATGAAAATAGAATATTTTGAATTATGTTTATATATAGTTATTGTATTTTTTAAATTTTGAATATATTATTTAGAATGTTGTTTTGAAATAGTTCATATATTTTAATAAAAAATAGATTATTTTCATTTTTATTTTGAAAAAGGTATTGTTTTATGTTTTTAAATAGTTATTGTTTGTAAATATATTAATTTTAATTTGTTTTAAATAGCTATTGTTTGCTTTTTAGATAAAATTAGTTAATCTGTTTGAGATATACATATTATGTAATTCATATAACTCATACGGATTCGTTAATCCGTAAATTATAATAAAATTTACAAATTATTTAATCCGTATACGCAAAAAACAAAAAAAAAACATCAATGTATATTTTCGTTAACAATCAAAATAGCCACCGCAACAATCACCACTAACATATCCCAATAATACTTTCACCTCTCGAAGGACAATGAAAAAACCAGAACAAATGGACAGAGAAAATGAAAGAATGACCACGTTACTGTAAAAATGAATTTTTTTTGCCGGGTGCACAAGCAATATGACTGGTGCACCTAGCAACACCCCAACATCCGCAAAAACGGGTCCGAACCGTCGAACAGCAAGCCCTGGCTGGGCTCAGTATTGAGCAGTGAAATTGAAACCCTAGAAAGGATAGTATAAAATCGCTGGGTTGCAGGGTTAGCATTTGTTGTGTGAGTGAAGAAGCAGAGGGAGTAGCGGCATTAAAAATGCAGATCTTCGTGAAAACTCTGACAGGGAAGACTATAACCCTCGAGGTCGAGAGCAGCGACACCATCGACAATGTCAAGGCCAAGATTCAAGACAAGGAAGGTACTACACATAAATTCCAAACTCCATTCAACGAATCGCGTTTTCAATTTTCCATAACCTAAAAAATCTCTCGTTTGAATTTTTCAGGCATTCCTCCGGATCAGCAGCGTTTGATTTTCGCCGGAAAGCAGCTTGAAGATGGAAGGACCCTGGCCGATTACAACATCCAGAAGGAATCAACCCTTCATCTCGTCCTCAGGCTTCGTGGTGGCATCATTGAGCCTTCCCTCATGGCTTTGGCTCGCAAATACAACCAGGACAAGATGATTTGCCGCAAGTATGCACTCTATCGTCTTTTGTTTTTTATATCATCTTTTATGGGACAATAACTTAGCCCCTTTTGCTTCTCAAGTGGAAAAGGGGTTATTCTTGCTCCCTATATTCATGTCCATCTCTACTTTGTCTACTGTGATTGTTTACTCGCAGTTGATTTTCTATGGTTGGTACATTCTAGTTTTGTTCCTAATTATTATTGATTAGGGTTTAGGGTTTACTTAAGCTTAATTTATTTTTTGTGTTTTGTATTGGATATTTTTTTATTGCTATTTGTTTGTGTTAAGCCGCTGCTTGCTTTTTATTGAGGTGTGTTGGTTTTGGTTTGTTAGGTGCTATGCCCGTCTGCATCCTAGGGCTGTGAACTGCCGCAAGAAAAAGTGCGGTCATAGTAACCAGGTGGGTTTACATTTGATGTTAAATTTTATCATTTTTATTATTTCGCTTAATGGTTAAAAATTTGATTGGGTTTGAACGTTGTTTCCTTCTTGCAGTTGAGGCCTAAGAAGAAGATCAAGTGAATTCTGTGTGATATTGTTGGTCTCATCCTTCGTGTTGTTGGATTTGGAACAGGGACTGGTTTGATATTTATAGTTCTGGTTTTGATTAATGTTAATTGTTTTGAGACAATAGTTTTGAAGTAGCCAATTATATTGTTATGACGACATTTTGATCTCTCGTAAGTTGTATTTCATGTTTTTGCAATGTTCTCTTATCTCACCTCCTGCAGTAAATTTTTTTAAGAAAGCAGTAGGTATATAATTTCATAAACTATCAATCCTTCAAGTATTATTCTCTCTTCTAAACAAATCCTTAAAGTTGTGAATTTATATAACTAGTCCCGAAACTATTGAATATCCGTTATTTATCCTCTCCTAAGAAATTATGTAGCATGCTTATTTAGGAGAGAAACTAATACTTTATGGACCAATTTGACTTAATTCATTTTTTTTAAAAAAAACTCATTTACTTCCCTGATTGACAGTTTGTTTTTGTTCATTATAACGAGGAAGAGCCTCTACTCGAGTTATAATAATTGAAACTTTTTAGCTTATTTTTTCCTTAGCATCAATTTTTAATGTCGTTGCCCATTGTTTTTTGACAATTATCAACCTTTTTATTTAATAAACGAAATTATGTTTTGATGTTTTGAGCGTTTATACAGTCAGCTTTTGAGCTTTAACTATCTATATTGTATTTATCGTAGTCTCAAACGATAAAAACGAAAATAGATCGCTTGTTCATATTAAGATGAACAATGTGTTGAGTGTAATGTTTAAGATTAGTATAAGTAACGTAACTGAACTATACATTAATAAGAACCATTTGCGGGAATGAATTTAGCGTGAATTCAAACACCAAATAGATTGTTCTGTATTGCAAGTCGTGTTATTGCTAGTGAAGTTAATTTGGTAATGTTAAGTTTTGTTTTTCACTGCTTTCTTGGTTCTTTGCTACTCCGCAATGTTGTGTCTTAATATATGGAATTTGCTACTCCCAAATTCTTCAAAACCACGTTGTTTTTTGAGAAGTACGAGCAACATACTTTTTATACACGCTCTGCATTTTTGCATTTGGACTTTGGACTTGGAACTCATTTGGTTGGTCATCGAAAGCATTGGCAGACCAATAGTAATCTTCATCAGCTATATATGTGGGCACCATATTAATTAGGACTATGAAAAACATGACCAATAAAAACTTAGATCTAATCACCAATTTCAATTTTTTAATTGAAATTTCTAGTAAATAATCATTCCGGACTTTAAGGACGGAGTCTAGTAACAAAAATAAGAGACGAAATTAATGAAAGAAGCTTGTTAAATTAAAAAAATCAAGTTTGTTTTTGCAGAATTACCGAATAGCCACAATCTTGTTCAAACCAAGTTTTGTAGCCGAAAACGAAATAAATTTAAACGGAATAGCCACAATCGTGTAAAACATTGTGGCTTTTTTCAATTGGATACTTTAATAATAATAATAAGACAAAATGTAAAGTTATAGATCATTAATTTATATAATAAAATTGTTTGAAAATTTCTACAATAATATTTTTCTCTTTTTTTTTCATCAGTTATATCACACAAACATTCTTCTTTTCCTATTGTTTGTTGGATAATTTTCAAGCTAAATAACCATTTTGGTCTTTTATATTATTTTTTTATTTAATTTGGTTCTTCATCTTTTAAACTCTTTTGTCTTTTAAAGGGTTCACTTTAGAATATGATTCTTTTAAAGGGTTTTATTTGAATGTTATTTGAAAGACAAAGTTTAGTATATTTTAAATAATTAAATGATCATTTTAAACCTTTTAAATAAAATAAAAAAAAATAAAGTGAATTTTTTAAAAGAATAAATGACCATTTTGAGTAAAATACGATAAAAGATTAAAATAGGCATTTAGCCTAATTTTTATAACATATTTGAATCAAAAACGTTGTGAAGTAGTTAAAAATACAATGAATATGTTTTTTTTAAACACATTTGGGATGACGAAAAGTTATTTTGATTTTGTGGGATATTGTTTTAGATGTGTCAATAATAAGAGAAATAAAATAACACATGATATCAATTTTTTAATATTCAAAATCAAACTCTAAAGCCAATTTATCCACTATATCGTAAATCGTAAAGTGGTAGCATGGTTTGAAACCCTTAATCTATTGAAATAAAATAAAAGCCTAACTCACTAAAACCCTTAATCTATTGAAATAAAAGTGGTGGGATGAATACTAATTCACCGAGTAATAAGCCATATTACTTTCTGCCTACTATTGATTTCTGGCTGATTATTTTATATCAGCCGGCTTCATGCTCCATGCTTTGAGGTTTTCCACCGAGATGGGTTCAGTTCCGTTGTTGAACACAAACAAGTGACCTTGATTAGCCACTGCTAACTGTGGATAAACCCGAGACAAAATGTTTGTCTTCCCTCCTTCACCAAAACTCTCCACTACTGAGTGATCAATCTGCCGTTCAGATGAAAAAAATAAAGAACATTGATTTGTTGTATTGAAGCTTATAAATATATTATATGTAAGCACTAAATGGAGCAATGGTTGCATTTGTACATACCAAACTCCTAAGAGAGAGTTTTTTATTAGTGGCCAAATCCACATCTACAAAGCCAGCAAATGATGGCTTGTACATATTACTCTTCAAAGAGGAACTGTTCAGAATTGCCAAAAAAAAAAAATCAAAGATGTGAAAATGGAAAGAAATTAGAAGTTCTCATCCCAATTTGTATTATATACTAACCTTGTTGCATCGGAGCATAAGAGAACCACATGCTTAACTGGACCTTTGAAAATTCTAAAAAACACAGGAGTGAACTCCTCCAAATTTTGAGAAGCTAATGTGAGAAGCCCAAATGGTCCAACCCCACCTTGAAGTTTTGAACCCTTTTGGGCACAGAGGTCCTGTGCATTTACCCACTTAGGATCATATGTCTCTGCCTTGTCCAAGCTTGCAAATGAGAATGTAACTTCCACATCTGCCTGTAGAAAAAATTAGTTATATAATATCATCAGTTTTATATCATTATATGTATGTATGAAAACACACACACACACATATTAATGCTTATTAAGAATCTAACCTGGGCAGCGGTGATTCCTTTTACTTCAACGTAATCTCCCTTTTGAAGCTTTTGACTGTTCATATTAACTTCTTTCCCTCTGAGATTATTTAATTCTTCAACAGGCCATTGCACCAATTGTCTCCCAGTAGAATCGAGCCACACAGTTCGCGGAATTGCCTAATTATTTTAACAAACACTTACATGAATATTTAAATTCCTTTAATTTGCACAAGTATAAAAAAAGGAACTATAGCACATTATAAAAAAAAACTCCTATGCAAACATAAATTTCTCCGTGTGTTAAGTAGCAGATCCAATTATAAATTTTAAAAGAATGTAAAAGCAAATATATATATATATATATATATATATATATGAAATTAAATATGAAGTTTATTTTTAGACTAGGAAATGCATGAAAATTAATTTCTTAAAAGATAACTATATCAGTTGCAAGCTAAGTTAGTTTGAGGCAAAAAATACTTTCTTAGTCTTTCATCTTTTCTTAATTATTATTATTACAGTTTAGTATCTTAAGTTAAAAAAAACCACTTTGGTCTATTTGGATGAAATTGATCCTTTTTCGGTTAGTTTAGTGTGCTAAGTTAGTTAATTTGGTGATACAATAAATTGTGAGACATGCCACAACAGTCAAAATTAACATTTTCAAATTGGTCAGACAAAAACACTGATTAAACAAAGTCAAATTTTGTAAACTTGAGAGATGAAATTAAAAAGAAAAAAATTGTAAAGAAAATGCATATATATAATTTAAGTACCTGAATTCCTGCCCATCCTTTGCGAACATCATCTTCCTTGGTATCAGACTCGTTTGCCCAACCCCACAAGATCCTTCTGTTCTTACTGGGGTCAAAAAACGATTTTGAAGCATAGAAATTACCATAGTCATACCTAAGTCCACCCCAACCATCCACTGAAGTGTTATCTGGGACATATCTATCCTTATCTTCAAAATATGTTCCTACGGTGTAGTAGTCGAACCTAGTCATGTCAAGACTATTCTTAAACACGTGCTTCACATGATTCCCTCCCTCGGACGTCTCCAATCCTTGATTGCCATTAACCAAAACTGGATAAAAATCAGGACACTCCCACATACCTGTCTCACCCTTGGAATGGATCGGATGTTTGGCTTGAACCCAAGTCATAAAGTCCTTGCTTCTGTACAAATAAGCTATACCTCTACGCTTCCTTCTACTACCCACCAATATCTTCCAGTGTCCATCCTTGCTCCACCATGCCGTGGTTGGGTCGCGAAAGGCACTACCATTAACACCTTTGTTAGCAACCAAGATCGGGTTGAATTTGTCAGGTTTAACCCATTTTCGGAGGAGTGGGTCATTTAGGTCTTCGGGTACGGCGTAGCATTGAACCTGAGTTTGTTTGTCGTCAACAACTCCGGTGTAGAGGATCACAGGTCCTTTACCTGGGACTATGGTGGCTGACCCAGACCAACAACCAAACTTGTCAAATGGTTTGGATGGATATAGGGCAGGTTCAAGGGTCCTCCAATTGATGAGATCCTTTGATATTGAGTGGGCCCACACAATGTTACCCCACACTGAGCCTTTGGGGTTGTATTGGTAGAATAAATGATAGATTCCATTGTAGTACATGGGTCCTACATTGTTTGCAATTACGAATATAAGATAATACACAAATGTATGGATGCTAATTTGAAAATGAAAAGTAAAATAAAAATTAAGTTTCTACTTACCATTTGGATCTGCATGTGGTTGATGTGTCCATTAACCATATGGAAGGATTAGAAAGTTAGTATTATGAGATAACAATTCATAATAACCAATGGAAGCTTATAATTAGCCATGCATCGATCTCCACGTGTTAGTGATTGTCCCAACAACATTGGCGATGTTGAGGCGTGGGATAAGGAGAATTGAAGGTGCGAACTATCCGGGGAGAACAATTTGAAGCCATTACCATAGAATAGGACACGTGATGATAAAAAGTAACTAGCTAGAACCGAAGTAGTTTGTTTCAAGCTATTCAGATGATTTTTTATAATAATCATTTTTAAAATTATACTTAAATAAGTTTATGAGACTCTTAATTACTGATTTGATTTCATTTTGTAGTACGAAAATGTAAAAGATAAAAAAGGATGATGATTTGCGCACCACCTGAGTGCGATAGTACATATAGTTAACTTAGGATAACAAGAGTAACTTTTTTTCCCTTTTTCACGATGTGACCTATGTAGTTGAAAAAATAACAATATAAATGCAAAAAAAGTATAATTTTAAATGATATTTTTATTTTTATTCGATCAAATGTTTTATAAAACATGAAATATTAAGTGTCAAAACTCCAACACCATTGTGACTAGAGTTGAATCACGCAACAACTTATACAACAATTTATCCCTTATGTTCTAGATTTCTCTTTCTATATTATATCATTTATTATATTAATTCCACATTTCTCTAACTTTTATCTCTTTTGCTTTGTTGTAAAATTATAATTTGTTATACAAAGAAGTCTGATTCTCCACTATTTAACAAAGGGAATAAGATGGAAAGCTATTCCATATGTATGAAAAACAAAATCTACTATTCCCTGCCCTACTTCCCATGCATTTAAATCTAAAAAAAACTATCGTATAGATTGAGATTACTATATGGTTATAAATTTTTCTCTTAAATTAAAAAACATAACTATCCTGGACCGTACAAAAATTTCGTCCAAATCCACGCAGCACTAACACAAAATAGTTTAGACTTTATATACCCCTGCTGAATAGAAGACTTTTGCATGCTTCATTTTTTAACTACTAGAAAGCCATGCTAAAAGGCATAGGTTTAGCCAGATGTAGTATATCATTTACACCTATTAACGAGCACTTAATTAATGCATGAGAAATAATTATTTAAGCTTCAAAGGGGTGTACCAAATAACCACAAAATGATGCTCGTCGTAGCCGCATAAAAAGGAGGAACAACAAAAGGATAGTATTCCCATATATAATAACTGTTTTCTATCGCATCAAAATTTCCGTTTAACACCCTAAGGAATGCTCGGATCCTTAATTACAGCCTAATCCGCTAAATCAAATCAAGAGCATGGAATAAAAAAGCAAATACATATTTTGTTAGGTTTCACCAAACCAAAACTCACAGCCCATTCTTTTCCCGTGATATTCGAAATTTTGAGTATGAATACCTCATACCTAACTATGATATAGAAAGTTTTTTCTTTTGTTCTTTTTTTTATGATAATATATAAAATCGTTACCATAGTTTGGGAGAACTAAGGATATTCTCAATTCAGCGAGTCAATGAATAACTTCTCAAAACATAGAGATTTATTTAAGAAATCTCTCATCATGTTTTTTTTATACAAACAAAAAGATTAAATACTCTAAATTACATTTTTAGAGACATATTTATCCATCATATCATATCATCATGTTGATGTTATCATAATTTCAAACCATAATTAATTCAATTGTAGACTAAAAAAATTTCTTCAGTTTTTTTTTTTTCGTTGTTATGAAAGCAGAACCTTCACTGTGCATTTATCATCCCACTGTTAAATACTAGTTAGTTGTTAATAAATAAGTTTATGTCAAATACTTGTTATTAAACAATTTATTTTAAAAAAAAGGAAATTGCACTCAAATTACTACAAATATATCAAGGTTAAAAAGCGTATGATACGAACCGTTGATCCAGTTCTTAGGAGGTTGGAAATGGTATGCAGTTCTGTGTTGTCTGCTCACGGAAATCGTTGAAACAGATTGAAGATGAGGATATACTTTATGAAAAGCTTCAACGCCATTGTTGATCAGTAACACAACAAAGGCAAAAAACACTACAGTGATATAGCGACACTTTGGAAGAACCATCAGAAAAAAAAAAGAGAAAGAAAACAAGATGAAATAAAAGGATTTATTGCGTGGGGTGGTCTAGCATGGGAATAAAAAGCATGGAGAGAAATAATTAGATGGTTCACATTATTTATAGAGTGAAATTCAAAGGGGGTAAGGTGGCTAACGTAGACAGAAAATAGGAATCAGATAAATAAATCCAAAATAAAAGCAGTAGTTGTTTTTTACCATTGTTTTGAGCGATTCTAACGGGGAAGCTGAGTCTATGTTATTGGGATCTAAATATTTTAAACCGAGTGGAACTTCTAATTATAAAACACTCTTATAATCATTAATTACTATTTTAACTATACAACAAAATTATTTATTTTATATAATTAAAAGTTATGATAGAAAATATTTTAAATATATAAATTATATTTTAATTTTATGATGAAAACTTTAATTATTACAATAATTTTAAAAATAATTATCATAAAACTCAATAAATTTGACATATAGAATTAATTGTGATTATATGACAATACAATTATTTTATATCGTGTGCATAATTTATTTATTTATTTTTATTTTTTAACTAAAATGGACTGATGGTTAAAAAAATTAAACATACATATCAATCAATACAAAATGGTTTTGCTATATATGTAAATATTATATAACAGCACTACATTTATTCTTTTCTTGTAGTTGGGATTTTTTATTTTATTTTTAATAAATAAAAATACATAATTATAATAATTAAAGTGAATCTATATTTTAACTTAATCAATAAATTCAAACATTAAATTTTATATAGATTTATATTTAAGATAAATCAGTAATTACTTTATTAAATATCATGGATATAATTATAGTAACTTATTAGCAAGAGATTGAATAATGAATAAAATATTTTAAATTAATTTTGGTATATTTAAAATGTTGAAATAAAACAGTTAATTATAAAAATATCTGTTGGCTGTTGTTGTTGGTAGTTTCACCAAGTTGTCACAAAGCTTCTTAAAATTTGTGGTTAAATGTTTCAACTTAAACATCCAAAACCTAGAGCACATGTCATACGATAACTGGTGCGTTGAATTCTCTCATGCATAATCGTAAAAATTGGATAAATCAGTCGATTTTATTGAGAACTAATGACTTAATACACTTCAATAATTGGATCAGTTAAACAAGTAACCCAGATTAACTTGATAGATTTTAATAAAATTTATAACTTGGTCGATTCTGAAAACCCGAGTTAGGTTGAACACGTTACCTTTCTAAATACAAAAAAAAACGGAATGAATTCATTTTGAGATTGAGGCAAAACAATCAAACTAAGTAAAATGTGCGTTTATTACCCTACCCTTCTCACTTCTCAATTCTCTCTTCACCCTAAATCTCGCCTCTCCCCTTTCTCATTGGATCAATCAGTCGATTTTATCGAGAACTAATGACTTAATACACTTCAATAATTGGATCAGTTAAACAAGTAACCCAGATTAACTTGATAGATTTTAGTAAATATTTGTAACTTGGTCGATTCTGAAAACCCGAGTTAGGTTGAACATGTTACCTTTCTAAATACACAAAAAAACGTAATGGATTCATTTTGAGATTGAGACAAAACACTCAAACTAAATAAAATGTGCGTTTATTACCCTACCCTTCTCACTTCTCAATTCTCTCTTCACCCTAAATCTCGTCTCTCCCCTTTCTCATCGGAACAATCAAAATTAAAAGAATTGATAAAGGCCAAAACATATATATATATATATAATATTAATTTTACAAAGTAACATCATAATGTATTATATTGTGTCATAAAATCTTTAAGTACACCCAATTTAAATTTGAGAAATGTTTTGTGAACAATAAAACAAGACAATGAAAAGTCAAGGATCCGTCGAACAATAAAACAAGATAGGGTCTTGTGTTGATAAGTCACGTACTTTTGTTTGTAACTAAGGTTAATGGAAGTTTTCTTGTAAGCATTTTTTGAGTCTAACAGTTTTCTATTGCATGGCTAAGACTGAGGCATCATTCTTTTTTTCTTAAATATTGTGGCGAAAAAATAGGACAGTGCAAAATATTTTTTATTTTAGAATATATTTCTGAGATGTGTACGTGAAAGAAAAATAGTAAAAATGTAAAAAGGAAATATGTGATGTGATGTACGTTATTATTTATTTTTTTAATTTTTAAAAATGGTATTATTTAATTAAATATATTTACAGTTTGTACATTTCTTCCTAGACTCTTGATTTTTAGAAAATAATCTACGACTTGATTAATCTAATTTGATTTAAGAGTAACTTATTTCAAGAGATATTTTAATATTTCAACTCACAAGATAAAAAAAATATGTTTTCGTCACTTGTTTCATTTAACGACGGTGATGCAACTCGTGTTGTGCATCATACGAATACGTAAAAGTTGTGTTCCAAGACCCACACCATGCTCTCATAAATTAAAGACTACTTTCTGGATACTTATATAATTAATGACTTTCGTATATTTATGACAAATGTTAATCATGCACGTTTAAGAAATTATAAGCAAAAATAAATGTAAAACCTACACAATATTTTTTAGTAAATTCCAATGAATTATAAAAAAATGTGATCAGAAAAATATATTAAAATTTTGATTTAACATTTTTCATATTCAATTACAACTTGAGTGATTTTAATCATTTTCATTATTTTTGTTCAGGAGCAAAATAAACTTATCCACTGTATTTTAAAATGTGGATTTAGACTTAATTTAATCGGAAAAACTATATACTATATTTTAATCTTATTCTAGTCAAAGATTTGAGTTTTTCAAAAAAAAAAAAAAAGAGTAAGCTTACGGATACTGAAACATGTTAGAATCATGTATTTGAACTAAAATATTACAAAAGACAAATGTTTGATAAATTTCTCGATGAATATTTATAGGATAAAAAATAAAATTAAAATTAACTTATTCATAACTTAATTTATAAAAATTAAAATTAGCATCTCAAAAACTAATTTAACTTTTCCACAAGTTAATTTTAAATTATAGAAAACTTATTTTATTTTTTCATCTTATTTTTTTTTCTAGAAGTGCTTACGAGTTACGAGTGTTTTCTTTTGGGGAGAATTATTTAAGTTTCAAGAACTTAAACTAATATTATCATCACTATCAGCTAAAGAATAACGTCGCAGCAGTCACTAATTCTTGCCCTGCCAATAGGACAAATAAATAATTAAACCTTTTGATTACAGAAACAAAATTTAAAAAGTAGTTCCAATATTAGGCAGATAGGAAATGTTTTCGAAGTTTCAAAGACTACACCCACAAACAAAACAAAAGCGAGTATGCCCACCTTTACAAGAGACAGAAGTAGATGGCAAACAGCCAAAACATCACAAGAATAGATTAACCACAAGGGAGAGCCTTACGTAAAATGAAGCATTATTTATCCTATACTTCATCCCAAGGTGGGATTTACATGAGTATTTTGCTCTAAATATCACATTACAATCATCTATCTGCCGATGATGCATTCTTCCAACAATTAATGGGTAACAAAGGCAATGTGATGTTACAAAAGAAAATACAAATTTGACTCAACAGAGGACCCGACCACCGCCATTAGTTCAGCTGAGTAAGAGGCGATCGTGGAATAAGAGATGGTTTCAACTCCTTTACATCATTAGATTCATATGGATTATTTTCTCGGAATTCCTCAAGAAGGGCTTCCATTGGCAACGATCGAAGAGACTCTATTGTCCCCTTTGTCGGAACATCAGGCTCACATCTTATAGGTGTTGTGCCGCTAGGCTCATAGTCCTGCAAGACAAGAGAGGAAGCAACAACACATGTTAATTAATGTTAAACATGTCTACTAAATCATGTTTATATTTGATCTTTCGAGAACAAAATATAAACCGAATCAACATACCCTGTACTGCCGTTGAAAAGTTTCGCTTGTTGTGTGTTCAATTGAAGTAGCTTGGCCAGCGTGATCCTCTCGTAGCGTCTCAAGTGTATTTGCATGAGTTCTCACCACATTTAATACGCCAGATATGGACTCCCGCTCTTGTGCAGACGTGACTGCAAAAAATGCACCCCAAGAAAAAAAGGATGAATGCATCCTATATACAAGACATTTTGACAAAAAAAGTGAGATATTTGGTTATTCGTGCCTCTTAAAATATTTGAAAGACTGTTTTTAAGGTATTTGCGTGCATGAAAGTTGTTAAATCATGAAAGTGATAGTGAAATTTGTTAAATCACAAAAAAAAAAAAAAGTAATCATATGATCAAACAATCTCAGCTGCAGAGGTAAATGTTGTTATCAATCAAAGGACCATGATCCAACACAATAATACTCACCATCTAACTGCTCAAGAAGATCCTCACTGTTCTTTGCCACATCTTCCTCTGCTGCAACTCGTGCAGAATCAACCTCAACGACATGTTGCACATTGTTATCAGTAGCATTCCTGTACCAAACATTTGATATCACATCGCATGAAGCCTATTGATGAGGCATCAAAACAGAAAAATGGACCAAGAAAAACACAGGCAATAACCATATCGGTACAACACTCCCTCCCCACTCCACATGCAGAGATGGGCTGCAAAGAGATAGTCATTGACAATCAGTTTGCCACGCACCTGACAATTGGCTCTGTTGCTGAAATATGTTTGGTCCCCATCTCAATTATAGCCTCGTGTGTTCTCTTTGTATGTTCGAAAGCCGATTGAGCAGTATTAACACTAAGGATTTAAAAGGAGAGTTAGAATGTATGTGAGTGAATCCGGATGAAGAAAACTTGAGGAAAAACACTTATACCTCTGCTGCATGAGCACCTCCATACGACAATGCTTTGCGGCAGAATAATCAGCAGTGTCTTTTGCATCCTTTTCTGCATGCTCGCAAAAGGCCTGCCATTTTCTTTTTCCATTGGTCACAATGTCTCCCACTGATGACACATGTCCATCCAAGAAGGACTTGTTCT
Source organism: Glycine max (assembly GCF_000004515.6). Lineage (NCBI taxonomy): Eukaryota > Viridiplantae > Streptophyta > Magnoliopsida > Fabales > Fabaceae > Glycine > Glycine max. The sequence continues at coordinate 45,787,519 of NC_038255.2, read as the reverse complement.
TGATGCCACTTTCTCTAAGATCAACAAGCTTTGCGTCTACCTGCAAGGCCGATCATCAATCAAAGACAACAAACTAAATTGACAGGAATAGAAACACAAAAGTATCCAGCCACCCACCGACCCCAATCATCACCCATCAAGCCAAGGGCCAAAAAACGATACGTCTATAAAAAATAACACCCAAAACTGACCAGATCCATTTGTCGCCGAATGTGATCTGAAACTAAACTAGTCATATTGGCAATAAGTTTCTCTGTATCAGATTTTGATTGTTCCTGTACAGAATAGAATAGCATGTCCACATCAGATGTCAGCAATCATAACCATCTTTCGAACCATACATGTTAATGTTATGATATAACCTCGTATGCTTTCTTAAACTCATCAATGCTCTTCAATTGCATTTGGTCAGCCTGTGATGCATAGTCTTCAAGCTTCTTTGATTCTTCAAAAAGCTTATCCACAAATTCTTGAGAGCGATCAGAGATATCCTTTATTTGTTCGAGGCTGAGATTGAATCTCTTTGATTTACAATACACAACATAATAGAGTCAGAAGAAGATAAAGAACATCAGTCAGAACAAAGAAAAAAGAAATATACAGGATACTGTACAGAACAGAGAAACAAAAGACAAAAGATGTGACAAATTTGTTAAAAGCTATAATAAACAGATAAAATGAAGGAAAACTTTGAAGCACATACATTGCGTAGTTCCCTTGCAAATAGTGCCAATTCACCCTGCTGAGTTGAAAGGGTACTCTGAAGATTGTCAAATATTGAACCAGCTTCAGTGGCTTCAGATGCAAGAAACTGATTCACCAAGAATAAATTTTTTATTTTAGTGGTTATAAGAATGAAAAAAATGTCACCAAAGACATAACAGTAAAAGTAGAAACAATAAGTTGAAACAGCTGAACCATACTTCTTCAATAGAATGACCATTAGAGGATATAACAGATGATAGTTCCTCCAAGTTAGCATCAGAGCCCGCCTTATGCAAGCGCACAACATTTTCCACTGCCTCGAAATGAGATATATATAAGGCCCTCAGAGATGTGACTTTCCTTTTCAAATCGACAACCGCCTACAGAAAACAAAAAGGGGAATGAGAGAATTTAGAAATAAACTACTACAAGAAACGTAAAAATATGGGGCTAAAGGATTCAATAAATTGGATGAAACCATCAAAGAATGTAACTGACAAGAGCAACAGTATTGGATATTTGACGTACACACCTTATCATGAACGTCCAAAAAAGAATGACAGAGCTTCTTCACACCTTCTAGATGTTCATTCTGTTCAGACAATGATGTTGCAACAGTATTGCAAAGTGAACCAACCTGCTGAGCAAGCTCCGCTTGGAAATTGTTCACTACAGCTTTGTTATCTGAGTTCAATTTATCTTCTCTACCTATATTACCAGACAGATAAATAAGTTAATAAACACATCCTCAATTCTTAGACGATCATAAGTTCATAACAGAGAAAAGAATAACACCTACCAATTTTCAAAAATAACGAAGCATTATCCTGATGAGCTTTCTCCAAATCAGCTCGTAAAACACATGCTTGATGAGCCAGAGCATTTTCTGTCGCGCATAATTAACTTTATCACAAAGGAACATTACACAAGAAACAATGATTGAAAGGCGATAGTGTATACGGCATACCTGCTTTTCTCTGCCCAGCAATGATGAAGTCTTTTTCTTTCAGGGTATACTGACATTTCTTCAATTCTTCCTCTGTGTTGGCAAGCAACTTGCTAGTCTTGTTCAAGTTTTTCTGTGTGGTTCATCACCATTTCCATATAATAACGCATATAAAATTCCATGATATTGAACAAAAAAATCGATAACTCACCTCAGTACTATCAAGTTTGTTGCTCAAATCTGAACACTGCCGAATTTGGTCAACGTATTTGTTTTGCAAATCCTCAAGTTGCTGGTTGAAACATAGAAAACAAGTCAGGCACGCCGTATATTCTATACATAAATAGTTTTTTCAATAAAACAAACCTTCTGTTGAGTTTCTATTGTGACACCCATCTGCTCAATTTGATCTGACATAGCCTAAACAGAAGAAAAGCATGCATCAATGAAAGGCCTGGAAAAAGTGGTTTTAACAACCAGATCATGAAAATAAAACACCAAATCAATTTATATTTATCAAGGATCAATATTTAAAAACATGCTAGACGACTAGAAATGACCAAGGCACTAAACCAGAATGATCTCTATGATTCTCAGCAGCTGAAAGTTGCATGGAACAATAGTACAGCTCTAGTGCTCTTGATAAATTTTCCATATTGCGACAGAAGGTAACAGACAAATATGGAGAGAAAAATAACCTTCTTTTCACTCTCCTCCTGATAGTATCTTTCCTTCGGAATATACACTCCATTTTTCTCGCGTGTAGCATAAACCTCTGGTCATAGTCACGAATTTAATGGTTTCATCAACAATAAGACACTTTAGCAGGAAATCTGAAAAACCCAAGAGATACTTACTTTAGGAACTACAAATCTACAACGCAACTCACCTGCCTTAAGGCGTTCAATTTCACCATAAAGATCCTTGATAAGTGTTGATTTCATCATTTTTTGGTTAACCTAAAAAGCATCAGAAAATAAAAAGGAGGTTAAAAGCAATGCATACTTGTCTAATATGGATCCAATAGAACACACAAATCAGTCCCTCTGTTTAAAATTTTTATTGTAGATGATTTTATCATATATTTAGTTAATGGGTGTAAAACACAAATATAGTCAAGTATCTCATAAAATCCTTGTAGAAGTGGTATACTTGTAACATATTCACATGAAATGTTTGAAAGATATTTCGCTAAAGATGCATGGTATCGTAAACATTCTCAACCCTCAAGTCACTCAGTCAATAACAAACCTCAGGCTTATTTTTTATGTGCTTTGCCCTGTGTGCATAATCCAGCGTGCTTAAAGTTTCTTCTAAGCAATGAACAGCAGGAGACACTGTCGCTATGATGCATGTTTTCGTTCTTCCCCCAAGTGAATCACGCAGTAAACGCGTCAATTTACTATCCCTAAATACCAACTTATCCATGTAAGAACACAAAGAAAAGGATAATGCCAATGACTAAAAAGAATGAAAGCCCAAAAGTTAAAAACCTGTAAGGGATGTGACCCAGGTGCTCCACTAGTGCATTGATCACTCGCCCTAAAGTAAGCAAACTTTTGTTAATTTCCCCTGCTTCCCTTGCACGACCCTAACAAATATTACACGAACAAAATTCAACTTACTAGTTCAAAATTATTATTTTTGGGAAAACACCAGAATATATAGAACGCTGAACAAATGGGAAGCTTACCTCCCTAGCACCAGAACGAGATATATTTTCTGACCCAGCAAGATCCACCAAATTAAGTTTACCACACTTTATCAGTTCTTCACCCTCTGGGGTTGCTTCTTTGATGTGGATTGTAATGGAAAACAACGAATGCGATCGACTGAAAAGAGAAAACAAGTCTTAGTAAGTGATCAAAAATTGATTCCACTACCTATCAACTAAAGAAATAGCAAAACAACAATTACCTTGACTGCTTGTTCAACAAAGTTTCTGCAGTTCGTCGTTTAGAAGACCCTCTCTCCAGAAGAGTAAAAATCTCACTGGCACTCGTCACAATCTCTTCCTCCAAGCCTCTTACTAGAACTCCACCTTTACCATCCTCCATGAGAGGCAGCTGCTTCTTCTGCTTCTCCTCCAAAGAAGCCTTTAAAAGCTCCTCTGGGGCAAGCAAATCAGTGATTTCTTCATTATACAATTCCAAAAAGGTGACCTTCACACTGTACTCAGCATTCTGGCTCTCAAGTGTGTCAAAAATCTGCTTGACAGCCCTAGGAATAACTCCAGCTCCTGGAGGCAACTCTCCATTGGGACCACTCTGTAGTACAATACTCAAATAAAGTCACTAACATAACTCAATAATTTGTGTGTGCATAACATCAAAACACTAAAGCATACCTTGGCCTTTTTGCATTCCCCTTCCATTGTGTAGGTTTTTCCCGTACCAGTTTGACCATACGCGAATATAGTGCAATTAAATCCCTCTAGAACTTCATTAACTATCGGAGTAACAGCTTGATCATAAAGATCCCTTTGCTGTGCAGAAGGACCAAAAACCTTCACAATAAAATGAACACATTTCAGATTTGAAATTGAAATCCCCCTAAAATTAACTTAACATCCCAATATTTGTGTCCATTTCCGTAAACTCAAGCTTGGAGATTATAACATATCAAATGTGAGGAAGAGTGAGAAGAGGGACCTTATCGAAGGTGAAAACCCTGTCGATGTGCTTGCCGGCGATGCTCTGTGACACGGCCACTTCTCGATTGTATTCGTTGCAAGTCACGACTTGCGGAGCATTGCTCCGTAACTCTTCGTCGCTAAAGGGCCTGCGAAAAATCGACGTGTAAGGATGGGAAATGGAGTTCCAGAACGCGGAAATTAACGAAGGAAAACGGAATTACCTGCAACGGAGGAGGACCTGAACGTTGACGCCCTTCTCTTTCGAAGACATTTTTGGTTCTTAGATCCGATTCTGAAATGGCTTCTGAGAAATGAAAAATGGTTCCTTCTCTCTCTCTCTCTCTCTCTCTCTCTCTCTCTCTCTCTCTCTCTCTCTTTCTCTCTATAGATGTGAAAAAAGGGTGTGAGAGCGGGTTCGGGGAGAGAAGCGTTTGAGATTTGAATTTTTGAAATCCGCTCTTCGCTTTTCATCTTCGCTATATATCTACGGCTCAACGTTTTTGGTGATAGTGATCCAACGGTGCTCCACTCTGTCATATTCTTACCGTTTTACCCCTGTCGGGCCTGGATTCTAGCCCACCTCAGTGTTGAAAGGTCCATCGACACTGACAAAAAAAGCATACAAGGTCCATCTGTAATATATTGCATCTGAATAGTAACATGTTGTTTACTTAATGATCAACTTCGGTATAGTAAATTTGACTACTAAATATTTATAACGTATTATGTATTTAATGATCAAATTTTATACATAGGGTAGTTTGGACAAACAGACTAAAAATTAATTAAAAATTAAAAAACCAACTAAATAATTAGTATACTAACATTAAATTAATTAAGAGGATGAATCAAACTATATCAATATAATTTTAATAATTATTTCACCATTTTTATAATTTGATATAGAATTTAATTTTTATTGATCAAACCCTTAAATTATATTTACATATTATCAAGATCGTTTGTATCTAATTTTGTCAAAATTGAACAACAACAAGTAATCAAATAATTTATATTTAATATATTTTGACATGTTTATATTATATCGATTTTAATTTATATGAACAAGATAGTAAATGATTTTGGATTAACATGAAATTTTACATATATAATCTATATAGAAAAAACTTTTAATCCAACGGTGAAATTTAAGAAAATATTATTTAATTGGATCTCAATATATAATATTAAAATTGTTTCAAGAATTGATCAGTTGTCTATATTTCACCATTTTTTTTCATAATTCTGTAATTTTATTATATGGAAATTGCTGTTGTCATTTATGTACAAATACACACACGGGTTGATGACCTAGCTAGTAATTTACCAAACAATATCTCATGTGGTACACGAATAAAATAAAATATATCTCTAATGTATTTTATTTTGATTGGAGAACATGTGGCCTATCCCAGTAGTCCTATTTATTGTTGAGGGTAAATATCTATACTCAATATCTAATCCATCATGTTAATAATTTTAGTAAGGAATTATTCTTTATTTTATTATCATATTTATTATTTTATTAAATTATTAATAAGACATAAATTATACAGATAGATTAATTTATATGTAATAGTCTTTATTAGATAAAAATTAATAGATCTCATTTATTAAATTCTATATATAAATGATGTATGTGTGGATGTCATTATTGAACTTACTCGATTGAGATTTTCAATGGTTAAATTTTCCATAAAATGTCAATAGAAAATTTTCAATAAGAGGTTTAATAGGTTTATTTGACATGAGATTGTCATAGTAATTAATAGGTTATTTGTTATGTTTTGATTCTAGATACCTAATGCTTTAGAACACTCGTTGAATAAATATTTGATATGATTAAATACATGTGAAATTAATGATTAATTAAGAAGGAATCAATCAACTTTTGATAATGAGTTTGAATTTTATGAATAAAATTATATTTTGGCCAGAAAAATTAAATGAAAAAAGAAATGAGTTTCTTAATTTATTATAAGTTAACTCAAAAAAGAGTTTGATAGTAATATCATACTTTAGAATATTATATTATTCTTCTAGGGGTTTTTGAAAGTAAAACATTATTTTATACGGACGTTAAGAAGTGTTGCTAGAAGTCTAGCTTGATTAATATATTACCGGCTTAATATTGAACCTACGAAGTCACACAAATCTAATCTCTGTTAAGGAAATTATTTTAATATTTGATGATCATTTGAATCAGAGAATTTAATATGATCAACTGATTAATTAATTTTCTAAGTGAAATATTATTATATTTTTTGCTAGAACTTAAAATATAAATAATATAAATATTTGGTGAAAGAAAAGAAACAAACGGCAATATTTCATGTTTAAAATTTGGTTTGAAAAGTTGTTACACATAAGTTGGACTTAACCAATTATTATTTATAATTTCAAATTGCTAAATGATTAAAATGGATTAAAAGATAAGATAGTTATTTCGATCTCAGCACAAATCTGTTTTGTTATCTCGTGCGTGTAACTAAATATGAAACCTTCATATTATTAAAGAAAATTATTATGTTTTAAGAGTTCATTAACACATACAATTCTATTTATTCTGCTATGTATTTTAAACACCTTTTTTCTTTCCGTATTTATGTCTCGAAGTATGATACGAAAACGACTATAACATAATGTTTTCCCTCTCCAACTCTCTCATATTTAATTAAAATAATCAACCCATTGGAGATAGGTGTGGGACAATATGCAACTGTTTTCTATTAAAGTGATTTTCGTGTCTGTTGGGGGCATTTATGTTCTACAGTCCTATTGTTTTACCCCGCTTATCATTGAACTGTTAAGAAATGAGGGAGATTTTTTTTTCTGCCTCCTAACTAGTTTATTTATAATAAAGTTGGAACATGACTTGATATCTAGTCCTCACGTGAAAGATTTGATGAATTTGGATTAAACTAGTTAAAGTATTTGGTAGAGCAGTTAAATACAAATCATTAAACTAACTTTGAAGAAAATCATGACGCTTAATGCAGTAGGTGTTTGTAAAAATGTCCCTTATTTTAGTGAGTGAGCATACCAAACCTCACGTAATCTGTCTTTCTCTTCCAATTCTGGTCTGTGAGTGGCAGGGCATATTCCAGGAACTCTACCGCTGGCTCTGGTTGTTTGCAGAATTATTAAATAAAAGTAGGAAGCATGCATCTGCATCATTTTTTTCCAAAATACTGTATATGTGTTGGCCTCTAGCCTTGGTTATGTAGAATTGTTATATGAAATTAACTAGCATTGCAACTCATGCACTTAGCACGGATTTTGAAAGAAAGAAAAAAGTGAAAGAAACAAATACAACGCAATTCATGCATCATACTCGTCTGTTCAAAATTCTACCTTTGGTGTAGATTCTACGAGATCTGTTGAATCTCCCCAGAATCATAAAAGCAAGATATAAATACAACGCAATTTTCAACGAAGAAACAAATAAAATCATACACAAGCGAAGGTTTCTGTCTCTGCAAGCCTCAACTCTTGGATGACCACATAATGGAAGCTAGTTAAAGGCAAACTCTATAAAGATAAACAAATGCTGAAAGTTCACTAAATCGCTACTTTATAGGTCAGATCTATTCTAATTGAATCTGCTTGCTATAATAACTTCATTTGAAGTTAAAAGCTACCTATCTGGAGTGTCGTGCACTACATGTGTGTGGGATACATTATAGCTAGAAAAAAAAAACCCACCAAAGACGCTATAGTTATCAGACTATAGCAAAAAATGAAATATCTTGTGTTTTATGCGCATCAAACAAATTCTGCAAAAATCTTTCCTAAGTCAAACTTGTCGTTGTTGCATTCTATAGCATTCACCACCTCCTGAAATGTGGAAACACTGCATGGAACTACAAGGCCATTCCTTTGCGAAAATCCAAACTCATTGTAAGCCTTCTCCAACAGCATCTTGAATAACGGGTGAGAAAGGTAGCGTGTCGGAACCACGTATCTTTGACGCTCTTCCCCAACATAAAGTGCAAAAAACCCAGTTGGGGGTGTGTTAATGGCACATTCTTCTTCATATTCCTTGAGCAAACACTCGTGATGTGCAGGGTAAGGGTCAGGGTCAATTCCACGTACACCCTTCACCTTTTTTGCCAGTTTCTTGAATAATACCATCTTTTTCCCCAACATGTTGTTTAAGGATGATTAAGGATACAAATATGTATATAGGAAGAAAGCTATGTAGAAGAACTAGCTATTGTGCAAGGTGAAGGGATGATTTATATGATTATATTTGAGTAAGATAATCGGCTAATTAGAGTATGAGAGGGATTTATTATAAAAATGAAATTAAGGAGTAGTTTCTTACTTTTGAATTGAGGAGAGTTGAATTGAATACTTTGAATGTGGAAAAGTAATCTCAATTTTTATATTCCAATAACTTTCAGTTATCTTGAAGTGGCTCATGGCTAAGCCTGACCTAATCATTGTAGTTGAAAATAAATGGCGATAGTTCATAATACTAATAGTAAAAACTTGGAAAGTACCAAAAGCAAACATGCATAATGTACGACACAATAAAAAAAAAAAATAGCATAATATAGTTGGGGTGGTTTCAATTTCACATTTGTTGGGTAGCCATTGGCCAAAGTATACAAGCCAATGCAATGGCGCCAATCAATTGGTTGATTGTGGCTAAAAATATTGATATTGCTAACATGTTCTAACTTCTAACTAAACATCTGACATTTGTTCGTTAAAAATAATAGAACAGTATTATACTACTGCCGGCGTATTGACTACTGGTCCATTTCGCATGTTTAATGTTTAAAATTACAAATGGCTTATAATAATTTGATTTTTAGATTCCTATACCTACATCAATGACAGTGCCCTCCACCTCTCTCGAATTCGAAATTTACATTTTTATACGTGCAAGCTACACCCAGGATCGCTCTTCACGTTTAATCTGAATTTAAGTAAAGCCAAGTGACCATTCAACGAACATAATTATTTAACTTATTATAATGTTTCAGTAATGAATCAAGGTTTTTTTAGCTTGAATATACAAGGGATGCTTTAAAAAACCAATATTCTAGAACTTCATAACTCGAATCCAGTAACGACAAAAATGAAAAAAAATAAATAATTGATCATGTCATTGTCATTGTGAAGTAACCACGAAGTTGATGGAGCTAATGTGAAGCTTTTTTTATTAGCGTTTTCATAAACGCAATGAAGAATATCCTCGGAATCATCGACATCCTCACATTTATATTTCTTTTTTGACCATAGAATATATTTTGATACATCATTATCTACCACCAACTCACCAAACAAACTATTACCGTAAACACCAAGACTTGTACGGAAGACTGCAAAGGGTTAGAGACGGCTTTGTCTAAGTCAATAATAAGAAGAGATGTGTTGACTATGGAAGTGAAATGTGAAAGCCTTTAACACAAAGACAAGTGTGTGGAAGACCAGGCATCAATTTGTTGTTCAGTGGTGACAAATTGACTGAGGCAATGTCACAAATGTGTATTGATTACATTCACATTGATGGTATTCTCTTGGCCCATGATTGATAATGCACTCTCAGAACTATACATATTTGGACGAACTATATGACCGTAAACAAGTAAACTTTCTTCTAGTAAATTATACTGCTAGTATAAGAAAATATTATTTAGATAATTTTATTTTCATTTACATAAACCTATTTTTTTTTAGGAAAATATTATCTTTATAAATATATTTATTTTAATGTATACTAATTTGTACAATTTATTAGTGATTTGTTGATTTAACTAGTGACCCATTAACTCAATAGTCTTATTGAGTCAATGACCATTATGGTTTTGATAATACTAATATGGAATCATTTATTTTGTTTTGATAATAAAAATCCACTTTTTTCTTTTTTTTTTTAATTTTTAATTGATTTATTTAAATTTTTATGAAAATCAAAATTAAAAAAAAAAGACTTTTGATTGTTTTGAAAAGTAAATTTGATTAATTTTAAAAGAATAAATCAATCGGAACTTTAATTTTTTTTTATAATTGATGAACAATAGTTTGTATTTTATATAAAATCTAAAAAAATATCTTTTATACATAATTTCAAAGTAACTTTTTTAAAAGTTTAAATAAACGAGCCCCCGATATTAATTTAGGTTTTCCCGTATTTTGGTCCGTGACTAAGGCCATCCGATCCATGGGCCTTTGAGCAACCGAGTTTCCCTTCCTGGGCTTGGCTTTAAACTATAAAATTTAGCCTCCGAAGATAGGGCTGGGGTGAGCGTAGTTGAGGTTTTGCTTTTGCCACTTCGAAACCAAATTTTCTTCGTTCGTCCTTCTGTGATCTCTTCTTCCACCATGAGCAGGTCAGGGCAACCACCGGATTTGAAGAAGTAAGTGTACCTTTCATTTTTCACTTCTATTTTATTTTATTTTAATTTTTCATATTTTTCATGTTCTGTTACACTGCTGTGGATTGATCTGTAATTATCTTTTTTGTTTTGGGGATTCGGGCAGGTACATGGATAAGAAGCTTCAGAGTAAGTCTGATTCTCTATTTGTTGCTTCTCTTATCTGTATCTGAACGTGTTCGTGTTTTTTTTTATATAAAAAAAACCCATTAGTTTTTTCGAGCTGGAGTGTGGGTGTTGTTTTGTTAGGGCCTGGAAATATTCTTAAACTCCAATTTTCACTATCCTTGTATTTTTACTTTCGCGTAGAGTTCAGTGTTGTTAAGCAGTTTTGATTTTATTTGATGGAAATAGTTGAGTGGAGTGGAGCATGTCTTAGCCTGGTTGTTGATTCAACGGGTATTTTTTTACTTTAGGGTTTATGTTATGAATATCTGATATCTCAAGTTTTGTATTGTTTCTTAGACAATGATTTTCTTACATTATTTGTGAGAAGATTATACTGAAATGCTTGCTGTTTTCTTGCAGTCAAGCTGAACGCAAATCGCATGGTTGTTGGTACTCTCCGTGGCTTTGACCAGTTTATGAATTTAGTTGTTGACAACACTGTGGAAGTGAATGGCAATGAGAAAAATGACATAGGGATGGTGGTGAGTCCTATTCTTTTGCATTGTCTTTTAAATTTAAGTTGTTAAGATATTGCAGTTAATAGAGCATGAACATGGATTTGAAATTGATAATTTTTTCCTCTTATTGCAGGTAATTAGAGGAAATAGTGTGGTCACTGTTGAGGCGCTTGAACCCGTGAATAGGACTTGATTTCTGTTTGTTGTAAACATTTATATGAGTATTTCCTGGTTTTAACGGTTGTGTATTTGAACAATGTAGCTATGGAGAGTCACATGTAATTGTGGATCTTAAGAAGAGGGTCATGTTGGCCACTCATTTGGGTTCTTCGGGCTAAATTGTTCGGGAAGGATACCTATAGTGTTTTAGTGTGATGGCTGTGACTAGACTCAATCGAAATGTTTACGTATATCCCTTTTAGCCGATTTTTTTCTCTTTTTATATTGCATTTAGTGTTCTCTTCCTCTCTATGCTCTAAAGTCTAAACTTAGGGTTTGTCTAAGGAATCATATTGTGTGTTTGGTTTGCAGTTGATTACTTAATGGAATAGATAAAAAAGCTTGATTGATTCCTATTTGAGTGTTTTGGAGAGTGAATCCCTGTTTGCATTGATACAAACAGGTTTCCAAACACTAATATTTGTTATTACTCACAGAAGATACATCAAATCACAGTAAGATACATCAAATCACAGTAAACAAGAGAACAAACAAATATAAATGCTTGTCTATTTATTTTCCCAACTGTAGTTCACTTTGATGATGTATATTGTATGTTGTAATAGAGGCTTGTAGAAAAAACTGATCTTTACACTTCAATAATATTGTTTGTGATGAGTGGTTGAATGGATGTAGTCTTCTGTCCCAGAAGAAGCATGGAGTTGCAAAAAATGATGGAGCTCATTGCAATCTTTATTAGTTCATTATGGGCATTGAATTTGATTTTTCTTACCCTGCTTCAGATCTAAGATAACATACACTGTTCTTATTTGGTTTGCTTGGTTTGCTTCTTTTTGGTGATGGTTATTTTCTGTCAAATTTATTTCTGCTTAATCTATTAATGCAATGTAATTGTTGGCTTTGAAATTGATGGAATTCCAACTGGCCAAACTTAAGAGCCCGTGAATTTTGATTTTTAGAAAAGATAAAGGAGGTGAATTTTGATTTTTAGAAAAGATGAAGGAGGTAAGCAACTGGTGTCAATGCAGACACAAAAGTTCTCAAACTAATGTTACAATGAAGGATGACAGGTGCATGCTCAGGTGCACTACCCTTTTTGGATGAATTGGAGTTTGTAAGATTTTCCTACTTTATTTTTTTTTTTTTTCTTAAGGAAGGTTTTCCTTGCTAAAACTCAGAATTTTGCATTGGATATAATGTCAAAGAGAACAATAGGTGGGATGATGGAGTAACTTTGAGCATAGGTGAGAGAATTATTAGATGTTCTCCCTATATTTTTTATTTTTTAATCATAACACCTTTCTATTTGATATAGACATGCGGAACAATAAAATAAAAGGACATGTGAGTGTTTCTGAGGGTAGAGATATCAATAGAAGTCGAGCATTCCTGGAATTTTATATTAATATAGTATAATGATACAATTATAGTTGTATGCAAAAAAAATATACAAAATTATACTCGTAAATTTTCCATTGTGTATTGTATTGAAAAATATTATAAAAAATAAGTGTATTTTTTTACAAATTATAATTACTCTTTCCACATTTTCATATTTTAAAAATGTTACATGATTTTTTTAATTGTGAATACTATAAAAATTAGCAAGTTGAAGTGATAAATTTTATCAATTTGTTCTAATTTTTTATGGGAACAAAAATAAAAGATATAAAATATATTAAGTAACAAAATAAACCTTGTGGGACACCTCCAAAGGTAGATCCACCATTGATATATACAACCATGTTTTTTTTTTCCTTGTTCTTTTTAATTAAAAATACTATCGATTTTTTTACAGATAAAAAACTACTATCAATTAAAAACTTCCTTCTATCATTGAAAATAATAGATCTTTCAATTCGATGGAAAAATAATTTATTACTTACTAATTAATGTTACTATTAATGATTAAAAACTTAACATTTATATCATTAAAAGAGTGGCTTTAAACGTTTAGAGTGTGTGGAATGTGGGTCGTTGTGTGAGGTGAATTAGAAAGAATGAAAGTAATTTCATTGGCCATTCAGTTTTTAGTTAATTAATTGCTATAAATGTGTGCCCTCCGTGAATTATGAATGTCTACATGATATTGATGGTTTTCTTATTTGTTGAATTGTTGTGATTACGACTCTAAGAGGAAGAGTGAAAGTTGTGATTACGACTCTAAGAGGAAGAGTGAAAGTTGAGAAACGGAACAAAATCTGAATGATCAAGTTAGGTTGAGAATAATGCATGCTAATTGAACTAACCAATTCATGTTGCGGAGTACGTGAACCACTCAACTTTTGATGATTTTCATGTTTATAAATGACATTCGTCCCAATTCTAAAATCACAACTTTGTTTCTTCCTCTACCATCAATATTATATTGCACTTATATTTTTACTACATTTTAATTTTAAGTATACAGTCATACGCACACTTACTCCCTAGCTTGTCGAACCACGGACACCTTCTGTGTAAACAACAACAAGACAGATAGACGGCCAATCTTATTAAAGGACTGCCAAGGACACAAGAAGGATACAATTTTTTGCCATTGGTCATCCTTTCACAACTAAGTAAGTAGCAAACAAAATTATTTTTGAAACAATACTATTGTACATCATGCAAGAGAATGAGTATTTATGAAAATACAATAGTATAAAATGCGATCATTAACCAATGGACAAAATAAAAAGATTAGTCCGATAGATTATTATGGTCCCATCAAATATTATATTACATAAGGTAGGCAGCTTGTGAGTTGAACTTGGATTTGGATTCAGTTACTTTAAATGTGATGATTTTGGTGATTTTCTTTCATTTTGGACCAATGGATTAATCTAATTATCTAGATTTTCTTATCTGTTTTAAAAATATTAATTTAATTATTCATCTGCTTTTTATAGTTAAAATTATAAAAATATTACTGACCTGTAGATGAACTTATTCATAGTTATTTTACTTTAATCAATAATCTAAGTTTTGTTCAGATTGTCATGTGTTAACGTTGTAAAAAAAATTCTCACATTGAAAAGTTGTTAAAAAAAAAAAGACAGATATTGTTAAAAAAACAAATAAATTTCCACACAATACCATATCACTATTTAAAACATTATCAAAATCAGAAATTTATTATCAATATGAATTTTGAAGTGATTATTTTAATTAAATAAATTTACCGCATATAATAGTTTATTATTGAATATCAACAACAACATATAAAACATTTACATTTTGAAGACATATATTATTTATTTTTTAAATTTTATATGATAAAATAATGTTAAAAATTGAAATTTATAATTATGCAATTTCAATAAATGTTAAATAAAGAACTTCTATAGACATAAATCTAGCTTAATAGAAAAACTGATGTAATATAAAATGGAAATCATTGTTTCCCTTACTGTCGCCATGTTACATTTTCGAACATGAGTTTGTAAGGGAAATGAAACGTAAGGAAACGAAAGTGTTCTTGTTATTCATCTTCTACTTAACTTGGAACTGTGTGCATCGCCGTCACCCTGTTCACCAAGTCTCAATAACGTAAACTCATTTGCTCATTTTTAGCGTTCAAAAGTTTTAAACTAAGCTTACCAGAGTGTCCACACACACTTACTCTTCAGAGTTTGCATAATTCACATCAACAAAAGTTTTAAAATTTCACTATTCTCATCTAATAATCATATCTCACTTCTCATTCTTCTTCTTCTGTTATTTTGTTTTTTACTTTTTAACTTTTTTTTCTTCTATTATTATTTTATTTAAAATCTAAAATATATAGAGAGGCACCGTGCCTCTCTTATCCTATTATATCTCCATTCAGACTTAAATATAAACAAAGATTTGGACTTAAATATAAATAAATATTAATTACTTATAATATTATTTATTTAATTGTAATTCTATTACCAATGGTTATTTTTTTATTCATAACATTAAGTTCAATGAATAATATTTTAAGAATAATTTTATTTTTTTACTTGAAATTAATAAAATTAAATGATATAACTAACTTTTTATTTTATGTAAAAAATAGTTATTTTTACTTATATATATATATATATATATATATATATATATATATATATATATATATATGATAAAAGTGAATTGACCATGAGACTTGGGTTCTAGTATTTTATTGGCATGGAGACCACTACTAGGCAAACAGATAATTGAAGAGAAATGGTTATACCATTATGAAATATTGATTACAAACAAAACCAAAATAAAGAGTGCACATTAAGTGTATACAGAAGTATAACTTTAGAACTAAAAGGCTGAACAATATCAATGCAATCATATATTCTTTAATTCAATTGCAAGCTTTGTTAGAATTATATTTTAGTTGTTTACTTGGTTTGTAGAAAGAATGAATAATGCTGTAGCGGGGTAGGACCTTAGGAGCCTTATGTAGAGCATGCAAGTTACCAATAATAGAGTTAAAGTTGTATAAATTGTCACATAAGCCATTTTCGCGGAATCTGCACAGAAGCTTGTGCTAGCAGTCTCCTTTTTTCACTTTATGCAACGGGAGAGAGGTATATGTTGTTATTAGACTCCTATGGAGCCATGAAGTATCTTTACTTTAGCATTATATATCCGTTAAGAAACAAGTCCATGACTAGCTTCACAACATTCATTAGGTTTCAATATACAGCATTACCTATTAGCAAGAAAAAAATATATATGTTTCTCTACATTTCATTTCTTTCTCCTCAAATCTCAGTTGCTGCTTTTACCTGTTTGGTTTCCCATCCAAGATCTACGTTTAGTATAAATCACATTAAAAACAATACAAAAGTAACTATTAGTTACATTAATCTACGTTCAACAATACCAAATGTGTTTCTAAACACTATAAATGGTGGTACGTGTTTGGTGAGAATTATACTTCCAAATTATTAAAAAAAAATCTACCATGTCATCGACAGCTGGATGCTGCTTTTCTCAAGCAAATTCATTAGGCAGATTGCTTCTTGTCCTATTCTATGCTAAAGTAATGAAAACATTATTTCTAATTCTATTATGATTATGATACATTGACAATAAAATGTTTACTGAATATCAAAACGAGACAACAAAATATTATCTCTTTTGATTTTGGGATGTATTTTTGAGATGTGTATATACCAAAAAATAAAACGTAAGTGAGAGATAGGGATAATTATATACAATGTCAATTTCTTTAATATTCAAAATAATGAAACTGTGCATCAACAAATATATTGCATTCATAATATTCCCTCTAAACTCATGTATAAACTAAAATAATTAATTTTACATTAATTAAGTTAATTGATATTATTTAATTTTTCTAATATCAAGTACAAAATAAGATTATTTTTAAAATATTTTTTATTGAAATTTACTAAAAAGAAATCATTGAAAATAAAATTAAAATTAAAAAAAAAATATCGAAATAGAAACATATTTTGTAGTGAAAAAAAGAGTAAAAGAGAATCCAATAAATAAATAAAGAATTCATTATATATTCAGTGCATATACCTAAAAAAATGCATCTATATGAATGATCATATTAAATAGAATAAAATTAATTAGATTTACTTCTATTTTAGTCTAATATACAATATCATTTTTTAATATATGAGTGCAAAGGAGTAACTAAATTGTAAAGGTAAAACAATTAAACAATAAGAATTTTTAGATATAGCCTTTTATGAGCATCCACACGAGGCATTTTAGATCTCCTTAGAAAAATGAATTAACTTGAAATTAAGTACATATATTGTGGAAAACAACAATTAAATTAAATGACAAAAAACAAAAAGAGGTCAGCGGAAGTCACAAATTATTTTGATAATGCAGATTAAAATTGTAACTTTATATCTAATTTGTTATTGGAAACAACGTCATTAATTCAAATGGTCCAAAATGAACCACAGCTTTAACTCATTAAATTAATCTTTTTCGATAGGTCAAATTTACATAAACTATTATCAACTATTGCTTCCACAAATCTCTCCTTGGCAACCCTTGCTTCCAACCACCTTAGTAAACAGGATGTTGTCACTTGAGATCTTTATTCTAAGATATCTTCTCTCTCCCCTTGGAACAGATTAGCTTTGGCTATGGAGATGTCAAGATCTCTCCGATTGCGTCCAGATTTGCTCGACCTTCATTCGCAGCCAACCACCGCATGCCATCGTTGGAAATCGTCTCCAGCAGACGGTGGTGGTGTTCCTTGACGACGATCCAGCAAACGGTGGTGCCGTGTGTGGTGGTTTCCGAAGCCAATGCAAGGTTGTTGATGCAGTGTTGATGAGAATCACTATGTGTGGTTGGTTGTGAGATGATCCCGCAACCGGTGGCACCGTGGCTGTATCGTAAGTAGTTTTAGAACAAATTTGTGGAGTCTGAGATGAGAGATCGGAGTTGCGACAATAAATCACCATTAAATGTTGTGTGAAAGTTAGCAAAACTTGCAGAGAATTCATTTAAGATTTAAAAAATAATATATGAATCGTATAAATTATTTTCAATTTATTTAAAAATTTAATAATTAAGTTTATGATAGAGTGGAAAAAAAAAAAGACAATACTAAAGAAATTCAATTCCAATGATAGTTCTCTTCCTTTCAATTAAAGAAACACGGAATAACACCTGGAAAAAATAATACTTTTATCCAATAAGTCACGCTGTTAAACATATTAAGAAGTACATATTTAAAGCAACATAGCTAGTAAATATGAATGTGATAGTAATCTTATTCTTAAGATGGTTATAAGCTGCTACATTTTAACTTTTCCAAGTTTGAAAGGCCCTCATTAGATGATGTCGCTAAACCTTAATACCTTGTCTTTTTTTAATTTTCTTCCGCTAACAATGGCCCTAACATTGCAACAATGACAACGAAGTTATTGACACGTGGAGACAATATTAAAGAGTTTCTTTAGATGATTTAACCTCGAAATGTTATATGGTGGCGTGCCATGTGGACCACCATTTCATTATTTGTTTAGGTAGTTTAGTAAGACAAAGACTATATGGCTATATGCACAGTGATTCTTAAACATGTACAGTCAAATGACCCCTCCAAAAAGCATGCATAATAATCAAACACAGGTCCCAAGCAGAGAAAAAAATAAAGGGGAGGAAAAGTGACAATTCACTGAAAAAGTTGGGGATGGATAGGGCAGCGAAGCCATTAGCGAATGGTTAGTGTACACCTCTGATGTCTTATTCTCACATGTCATGATCATGGATTCATCATCTTGGGTTTTGGACTTTAGATTGGTCTCCTTGTGAGTAATGCTTGTCATTCTCTTTGAAATGGACACACAAATTAAGAGACTAATAACTACTAATACACCACGCCACCCTCTTCTGCTGGCCTACGTCAAAACGAAACATTCATTTTTGCTGCTGTAGAGAAGTTGGCATTAATTTTGCAACAAGAGTCGATTAGGTTTGAATTAAATTCACCCAAGCAAAATGCTGCACTTAGAATTGGTCTAAAACTCACATATCGAAAAAAGCAATTAAATATCGTTAGCACATTATTAAAGAATA
Source organism: Glycine max (assembly GCF_000004515.6). Lineage (NCBI taxonomy): Eukaryota > Viridiplantae > Streptophyta > Magnoliopsida > Fabales > Fabaceae > Glycine > Glycine max. The sequence continues at coordinate 45,768,517 of NC_038255.2, read as the reverse complement.
AGAAAGATACTCCGATTATTATTGAAAAAAAGAGACTACTTTTTTTTTCATGTGGTGCTAAATTTGGCCAGATTCACGAGTTGACTTAAATTTGTGTGATGAAACTTAGGATTGAAACTTTTAAATTTGAGTCCAAATTAAACATGAACCTTTTTATTTTTAACCCAATTCAATTATGGTTTAACCTGGGCTTACCACACAAAACCAATCAAACTTTTTATTTTTATTAAGTTTGAACTTCATCTTAGACATCCAAATTGAACTGAGTTATGTTATTGTTCTGCATGTATAACATGCAACTCGTGTCAAATAACTCATTTTTCTCACATTTATTGTAACAAATTATAAATTATAACAAATATAACTTTTAAATTAATAAACTTACAACATGTTTAAAATAATATTAACATACCACATCAATTAAAAAAGTAAGTTCAATTGATACAAAAGCTATTTCTTATTGTTTCTTAACATGTGTTTGACTGAATATTAACAAAATTAATTTTATAACATTAATTTTAAAATTATGTGATTTATGTTTAGATATTTTTAGTTCTTTTATTATAAAAATAAGTTAGGAGTAAAATTAAATATACATTTTTAATCCAATGCAAAATTTATTCAAAATTACTTCAATTCATAATTAATTTTAAACCTAAAATTAATATTGATCTATTGTCAAATGTAAAATCAAACAAGTAAAATTTTATCTAAAATTAAATTTGCACTCAAAATCAGTAAAATCAAAATACACACTTATAAACATGGAGAGAATGAGAATTCATGCTGCAAATTTGATTCCAAACCACTTGACCATATGTGATTACATCACATTGCAAAAAGTCATACCCTATTTACTGAAAATGCTATCAGCGTATTTCTATCCTAATTTCAAATGTAATCGTATTATACGTTGATTCTTGAATTAATATACTAATTATCAAAGCTAAAATATCTCCCTAAAAAAAACAAAGATAAAATATCGGTATATTAAGTTAGACTTTTACCTAAAAAAAAAGAGGTTAGACTTAGAGGTTGTTCTGGACTTGGGTCATCTTTGGAAGTGAATCTGAGAAGAATAAAAAAACTTGGAAAGAAAATTAGATAGGACTCAAGAGTTGAATTATTAATTTAGTACCAGATTGGAAAGGTGTGAGGTGGAAAGCAACGCCTGCCACACTACCAGTGCCACCTCCAAAATAATACTGAACAAACATAAATAAACAATAATAATTATTACATTATTATACATTACATATACACACAATTGTTTCTCTCTCATTCATCTCCGGTTGTGTTCACCCTAACCATTTTCAACAACCATCTCATTCTTTTCCTTTTCTCTCATATGACATGAATCATCTCCGAAGGCACAGTAATGATAGTCACGTCTCACCTTCCGAGACCCTTTTCTTGAAGGAAACTCTAATCCACCAAAATCTTGCCTTTTCTTGGTGAAGAACAACAAGAAGAATAATACCAATAATAACAACAACAATAATAATAAATATATTATTGTTGTTAATATTGTTATTAAAAATATGACGGAAGTGCTTCAGTTGCCTTCATCCTCAAGCTGTTCGCGTCGTCCATGTGGTAGTCTCACACCCAATGATGGGTCGCACCCAATTTCCCTTATTAACGCTCCTCCCACTGTGGAAGATCAAAGGGTGGAAATTGAAGAAGAAGAAGAGAAAGAAAGGGAAAGGGAGAGGGATCAGCTTTCTATTTTGACCCTTTTGATTGCTACGTTCAGGAAATCTTTGATTGGGTGCAGCACCACTACAACTTCTTCTTCTTCTTCTTCTTCTTCTTCCATGGAGATTGGGTGGCCTTCCAATGTGAGACACGTGGCACATGTCACCTTTGATCGCTTCCATGGCTTTCTCGGTTTGCCTGTTGAGTTCGAACCCGAAGTTCCCAGGAGACCTCCCAGCGCTAGGTAGGTTCTTGAGGAATCTTGGGGTTTCTTCAAAATTTCATCTTTCTTCGAATTTTGTTGCCATTGGAATCGTGCTTTTTTTTTTTTAATGAGGTTTGGTTCTGAAAAGGGTGTTTTCTTGGAAATCCGTGTTAATGTTTCCATTTTTTCCCCTGTCTAGAGTTTAATTGATTGAACTTGTGTTATATATAATTTTGAAATTCATATCTGATGCTTAACTAATGGCATGGAATTTTGTTGCTTCTTGTTTCCTAATTGAGATTTTAAGTTAATAGTTTGTGCTTAAATTGGTTCTATTTCTACTGTTCTAGTTTCTGCTACCGTGATTTGTTTTTCTACTCTTGCTCTTTAAAAGCTTGGAGTTTAATTGAATGATAGATACTATTGAAGGCTCGCTACAACATATAATTCTAATTTTTCAGTGAATGGAGTAGCTTTCAACTGGCTTGTCATGTTATCCATTTACAAACTGTAGTTAGTACTTAATTCATAATGATAAGGTGCTACTTGTCTGTCTTGCAAAATTAGTCTTCTGAAGTGGGTTTGGTTCATCGTAACAAAATATGAGAAAAATGAGAGGTAGGGAGAGATCATTGATCTAGGTGCTTTCTTCATATTATGTGTCCAGTGGATGCATACTGAATTGTATTATCCTCTTGAATGTTGATATATTTTCATTTACTATTCGCAGTGCAAATGTTTTTGGAGTTTCAACAGAATCTATGCAGCTTTCTTTTGATGCCAGAGGGAATAGTGTACCTACAATACTGCTGTTAATGCAAAGACATTTGTATGCACAAGGAGGTCTGCAGGTATTTATCCTAGCTCCTATGTCCTTCCCTGCCTTGTTGGTGAGAATCTAAAGGTGTTTTGAATTATTAATATGCTTCTTGAACAGATAATGTGAGTTAGTGGATAAACAATTTGTACATTATTATTTTACCATGTTTGCTTCTGATTTGACCAGAAACCTTTCGTATGATTGATTGTTTAATTTAAATTAGGCTTGAATCTTTAAATTGAAACTTGAAACTTAAATGTATACATCCAGGCTGAAGGAATCTTCAGAATTAATGCTGAAAATGGTCAAGAGGAGTTTGTGAGGGAACAATTAAACAGAGGTGTAGTACCAGATGGCATTGATGTGCACTGCTTGGCAGGTCTCATAAAGGTATTACCATTTTTCCTATTCAAAATTACTCTTCCTTTTCTTTCCCTATATATTTTGAGATTTATTTGGTCTTGGATTGTTGGATTTTGGTCTGGTCTCTTATTTGAAAGTTGTCTAGGTGAATTTAATAAATACACTAATGTTAATTGTTTTCCTTTTTTAACCATGGGGCTGAGTGGTGGATGCATTAAAGAGGCCACTAAGGCACTAACTCATTATGGCAGCTATATTAAAGAGATTATTTCATTAATTTTTTTGTGTTTCTGTTCCTTCATAGGCTTGGTTTAGAGAACTACCAACTGGAGTATTGGACCCTCTTTTGCCAGAGCAGGTGATGCAATCCCAGTCAGAAGAAGAATGTGCTCAGCTTGTGAGGCTTCTTCCTCCAACAGAAGCTGCTTTGCTAGATTGGGCAATAAACTTAATGGCAGATGTTGCTCAAATGGAAAACTTGAACAAGATGAATGCACGTAATATTGCAATGGTTTTTGCACCAAACATGACTCAAGTAAGACTAAATCATTTTTTGTTGTAAATGTAGTATACGGTTCTGCTCTTAGCCCCAATTTTTGTTATTGAGTTCATACCAGTCAAACTCATCTTATTGGATATAACATCAATGAGTGAAACAAACATTTTGATATATTTTCATTTATGTAAAAGTCTTCTATTGAAGGAATCAAAAGAATTGGTGAAAAAGATTTACATTATTAGTTTTTTCACCCTTAACAAGGGTTCTGGATATTTTTGAAAATCTGGGAGAGCATACTGATGTAAAATGGGCTAGTAGTTTTAGGATTTTAATTTTGAAATTGAGTCTTTTGTTTCAATATTATTTGTTACTTTAGGAATTTATTGTATGTTGGATTATCTTATTCAGAATAAGGTTAGCTTGTTATGTTGAGTCTCTAGATCAGTGTTGTTAAATGGCGGCGCTATGGCAGAATGGCATGGCGTTTTTTTGCCAACCGCCATAGGCAATTTGTAAAGGGAAACCCGCTGTGGCGGCACCATAGGCCGCAATGGTGTGTTTATATGGCAGAATTTTGGCCTTCTGCCGTGTTCCGCTATCCACCATTGATAACACTGCTCTAGATAGACCATCATTGTTAACATTTGGCATCATAATTATAATATTGAGCTTTTCTTTTCTTGAGAGAGCATCCAATACCCTGGTTAGAGGAGTACTTTTCCCTTGAGCTGTAGTCTAAACTCATTGTTCTAAATCACGTGCTTGGTGTGTAACAAGACACAATCCTTTAGATGGTTGAATATTTACTCAGAATGGCATGATATGTTCAAACTAGAGAAGTGTCTGGGGAACTTGGAAAATCATTTTTTTTTTAATTCTGGTGAATAATTAGAAAATTTTCCACTTTAGTACCATATAAAATTAGCAGTGGTCTCTTGCATTCCTAGAATCTTTTTCAGTTTGCCATGTAAAATATTGTCTTGTCAAAGGTTATGGTTGAGTTATGGTGCAATAACAGCATTTCTGATTGACTCCAGTCTGTGTGTGCATGTTCCTTTAATCTTGTTTCTAGTATGTTACACAAAATTCTAGTGCTGGTCTGTGGTTATGATTAATCTATGGTGAAATAACAGCATTTCTTTCTGGCATGTCTTTTACAGATGGCAGATCCTTTGACTGCTTTGATGTATGCAGTACAAGTCATGAATTTTCTCAAGACTCTTGTTGTGAAGGCATTGAGAGAAAGAGAGGAATCTATTGTAAAATCAAATCCTGTTCCTGACCTTAATTCTTTTGACGATGATGGGAACCATAGCAATTCAGAAATGCTTGACAAGGAGGACAGTGAAAATGGAAATGATTGTAGCGATGACGATGAAGATACAGTGTTTGTCACTGCAGAGCCTTCTCAACAAAGCCCTAGTCATCTTACAGAAGATGGTTGTGAAACTGAAACCGCGACCAAATCCAAAAGTTTGCCAGCATCTACTGAGAACTATATTTCAAGTGGAAATAGGTTGCTGGTTGACAGTTGTCCTTGCAATCTTGTATCTCAAATTTGCTCTTTGGCAATTGGACTTCAAGACTGTGGCCTCGCTACCGGGCAGACAAAGGGGGATCAAGCAAAAATTTGCAGGAGCAAAAGCCTTCAGTTGAGCACTTATGACACGGACAAGTGTTCCAGAAAGGTGATTCAGCTTCCAGTAACCGGAGCTGCAGAGAAGAACCTTGGAATGGCAATTATTGAGCGTATAAATTCGAGAACGGAGTTGGCTGAAGCTTGGCGTTGAAAGGCATCTGATCCTTTTAGCTTGCTGCCTGAGGGACAGGTTGAAAAAAGAAAAATGGTACTCCCATAATGTTTCTGCAATTGTGATTTTCAGTAAATATGGACCCCTTATGAGTTGCATAATTGCTGATGTCATAATGGAGAGCATCCATCGTCCATGTACTGGGAGCACTCACATAAGCTCCTTTTGGGAAGGGAATGGAAAGGACAAGGTGTAAAGGGGAGGTCTCTATTTGTGTTTCCACGTTTGGAAATGCTTGCTACTGGTTTGGTGTGTGTTTTTATGTTATTGTTTCTGGGTGAGTTGCTTAACCATGCGTCTTAATTCTATGTGATTAACCATGCAGACTTCTAACGTTTTGCTTTCTGTTCCTGAAGTATAGAATTTAACGAATTCAAAGTTGTTTGTCCGCTTTGTTCAACACATTTTTGTATGGATGACAGCATGATCTTTAAATCCTATGTCAATTTGGATGTTTAAGGGAGAGTGAAATGGTTTGAACAGATGAAACATGATGGAGTGAAATAGAATAAAAATACCACTTTAATGTACGAAAATTCTTATGGTGTTATGGAAAAAAATAGTTTGGTTATAATTGTGAGTTGTTATAATTGTAAATCTCTTAATATTTGAGTTCGATTTTTAAGAATAAAAAAATCAAAATTTTTATTATATATTTGAGTAACTTGAACTCATTATTACATATATCAATCATTTGTTAACTTGTTAATGTTAATTTGAAAATTGTACATGCGAAATTACTTTTTTTTTATTAAAAGTCATTTGGAAACAATGATAAAATATGTTAATATGAGTACCTTTTAATATTTTTTTCCTTTTTTGTTAAAAAAACTTCTTTAATAGTTTCCGTTCCAACATAAAATGGCACTTTATGAGTAACTTAATTTTTTTTAGGCAACATTATTTTTCCATCCATTAAATTTAATTTTGATTTGTAAAGAGAGAGAATTTTGATTTCAAATTGTTTGTTTCAGCTAGCTTATTTATTCAGTTTAGTTCACAAAATCCTTCTAATTGAATATTCAACGTTGTAATTGTAAGATGTCTCCTCAAGTCTCAAATTCTATCAGCCAAGATGATAAGTCTTCCTATGCCAAATATTTTTCTTTCTTGTTGTATCCTTCTGGGGTGTGCTTTCTTAGCACTGGGCAACGCAATCTTCCTATGCCAAATAATGAACTTAGTAAACAAGAATGAATATTATCTTAAAAATATAACTCTTCATATACACGTATCTATGAACCTCAAGGTCCATAAACTTTACCTGTTAATTAAGAAGATATAGTATGGGATTACCTAATAATAAGTAAATAACAGATGCATGCCACGTGGATGCTGTGGATAGAAGATAGGAAGCAAGCAGGTGCAGCTTGAGGCAGAGGAGACGACATGGAAGCAGTAGCAGGCTCCCGCCATTTCTCCACTCTCCCCCTTTCTTTCTCTCAAAACAAAACCTTGCGCTCTTCTTCTGCCAAATCAATTAAGCTTTCCTCTCCTTGGACCAACGCTTCCTTGACTTCCCCAAACTGTTTCGCGGTAAGTACGTTACTTACTTACTGTTTGGAAGCGCGTTTGGCACAAACAAACACGTTTAGTGACTATTAATTTGGCAGAAAGAGGTATGGGGTTGGGTGAACTCCAACTCCAAGGGCGTCGCCGTGAGAAGGGACACCCGCGGAGTGGTGGTGAGGGCTGAAATGTTCGGCCAATTGACTAGTGGCCTTGAGACTGCATGGAACAAGCTCAAAGGAGAAGGTAGTATGTTATGATATGAGCATTTGATTCAGCAGATTTGTTGATGTGTCATGTCAAGAATTACTAGCTTATTTGATTATTGTTTAGACTTTAGAGTGTTAATGAGCTGCTTTGTTTGTAGAGGTTTTGTCTAAAGAGAACATTGTGGAGCCCATGCGAGATATTAGGAGAGCTCTCTTAGAAGCTGATGTAAGTCGCGTTTTTAACATGTTTTTGAGTTGTCTGTAGAACTAGAAAACTGTTTTTGAAAACAGTAAACAAACAACAGGTAAAATATGGTATGCATGTTGTGTTTGCAGGTTAGTCTTCCTGTTGTCAGAAGGTTTGTGCAGTCTGTCAGTGATCAGGCTGTGGGTGTTGGTGTCATTCGAGGAGTGAGACCGGATCAGCAATTGGTTAAGGTAAAATCATTTAGTTTCACACTCATCAGAAGCCAAGGTTTTAAATTGCGATTCTTGACATTGCGCCAAATGTGGCCACAATGTGGTCGTGGAGAGTCCAAAAACCTTAACATTGCAGCCGAAATCACAGATCATTTTTTAGAACGATTACTAGCATTTCTATCATCTTTAAATCACCATAAGATGCAAGTCCACCATTTTCTTGCAATGCTTCAATTTGTGCTAGAAATTTCAATTTAGGCCCCACAAAAAGTTTTCAGTCTCCAATGTGTGTGTGTGTGTGTTTGGTTGCAAAGGTTCATTTGAACAATCTGAACTTGCATTTGAATTCAACTGATTTTGTCTCTTTTTTTTTTTGTGTGTGTATGTGGATGGGAGGGGGGAGGGGGTGTGAAGTTGCATTTGGAATTTGTGGCATGAAATGCACCATATGACTATTGCACGATTGCATGTTTATGTATATTTCTGGTTTGTCTTGATAATGTGTATAGGTCAGATTTGTTTGAGATGTTGATCTATATTTGAGTACTGAATGAAATGGGTGTTGTGTTGATCATTGGTTTGTGCAGATTGTACATGATGAACTTGTACGATTGATGGGTGGAGAAGTTTCTGAACTGGTTTTTGCCAAATCTGGGCCCACTGTCATTTTATTGGCTGGACTTCAGGGAGTTGGGAAGACAACGGTTTGCGCAAAGTTGGCAAATTATCTCAAGAAACAGGTGTCCTTCCCACTTACTCTACTCCTTTCTTGTAGATTGTAGTTCCTGCACCTTATTGAAATTTTGAAGCAAATCATATTAATTTATCTCAGGGAAAAAGTTGCATGCTAGTTGCTGGGGATGTTTACAGACCTGCTGCTATTGACCAGCTTGCTATTTTGGGAAAACAGGTACTGGAAGCCTGGAATTTTATGTCATTGAAGTTGATCATTTCATTTTTTGAGAAATATGCATCCTTTAAATATAGCCATCAATGCCATTGTAAATTTTGAATTGAAAGTTTTGTTTGGAGCCCTCTGATTTCTGTTGTTACTATTACAAAACTGATGAAGAGTGTATTGTAGAAGAAGTGATGTGTTTTATGGGCTGTTATGCATTTGTTGTTGGGCAGTGCTTTAGCATCTAGCTATATTTTCTCCTCCTAGGCATTTTCAGTGTACTTACTGATCTATATTAGGCTCTTAAAATATGGATATTTTATAATCAAGTGATTAAGACATCAGACACCAATATCTAATTAACACTGTTTGATTTATCTCTTTTTCTCCTCTCATTTTTATATATAGTCATATTTATAATTAGTTTTAGCTTGTATCAGGTGGATGTGCCTGTCTATACAGCAGGTACCGATGTTAAACCTTCAGAAATTGCCAAACAAGGTTTAGAAGAGGCAAAAAAGAAGAAAATTGATGTTGTTATTGTTGATACTGCTGGTAGGCTGCAGGTGATTCTTTATGGGATTGGAAATATTATAATGAATAATTATTTCATTTTTCTGTTTATTCTTGAATCATTTTTATTTTATTGATCATGTTTGCATTTCTTATCAAACAGATTGACAAGACAATGATGGATGAGTTAAAAGAAGTGAAAAAGGCATTGAATCCAACAGAAGTGTTGCTAGTTGTGGATGCAATGACAGGGCAAGAAGCTGCAGGTATTTAGAAGTGTATTTTACTCTTTTACATGCATAGAAATCTTTTCTACAAATAATATAATGAAAAGAAATCATCCATAATTGTGAAATGATTATAAGTTAATGATTACCATATTATTGATCTGTTTCTTTTGGCTTTGGTATAATTTTGTGCCTTATGTAGCTTATTAGTTATTATATTACAATAAATCATTCCAAAATTCTGACACTACTCTTTTCTTTGTACAGCGTTGGTGACTACTTTCAATCTTGAGATTGGAATAACAGGTGCCATCTTGACAAAGCTTGATGGTGATTCAAGAGGTGGAGCAGCTTTGAGTGTCAAAGAGGTTTGCTTGCATAATCTTAGCTTTCATAAGATGTTTTTATTTTGTATTTAATTTTCAAAAATTTCTGCAACCCTGCAATTTGTTCTTGTCTTAAGCAAAGTTTACCATTCTATACCAGAATTTTTGACATTAAAAACTCTTGAAAGCTAGTTCCCTTAATTTACAAGATGTGATTAATAGATGCTTGATGATAAGAGATCTTATCATCTTTGCTGTTTTTGTCTTTGCATGATGTGTCATGTCAATGATGCTGACACAAGGCTAGAGATCATAAAGTACCCTGTTTGATGGTGTTAAGATCCCACATCAGCTAGGAATATAGCTAAAATACTTCTTATAAGACTTGGCAATCCTCCCCCCTTAAGTTAGCATTGGGTTAAGTATCAAAGTGTATACAATCAAATAAGCTTTTCGATGAAGATTATTGAAATAAGGTAAAAAAAGAAGTTTAGAAAGGTTATAAGCCACTTCCATAAGCTCTTCCAAACACCCAACTAGTCTATTTCTCTTAGTTTCTCAACCTGCATCAACTTTTATATGTTTTATCTCTGAAATAACAAATAATTTTTATGGTATTCTGGTAAATGTTAACCTAGTAGGTCTCCCTGGAATGCATTTCAAAAAACATAACAGCCTGACAATGGAATGTTGACGAACTCTTCTAGGGTAGACAAATTTTGTGTCTACTGCATCCTACCTCTCATCTTCTGAATGTATGTGCCTTGGAAAATGTTACTTGCAGATTTTCTCATGGAGATATACTCAGTAACCCCTATATCTTTGTATCTAGTACTCATGATTTATTGGAGGATCTGTGTTTGTAATGTACATGTCCATCGATATGTTATAACCACATTGATTTTGGAATGAGTGGCATATCTAAACCTAATTTATATGACTCCTGGATTTCAATGCCCTAATATACTACTGGTGCTGCATTTAATTTGTGAATATATAGATTTTGGTATGCCCTCAGCTATGGGAGGTTTTTCTATTTTTAATTGATTTTTTGAAGTGACAACTTTTGCACTTTGTTTGGATGAAGGAAAAATAGGGTGGAATAAGCACATTTGGAATTGTGAAGTGATTAATATAGTCCACCATTTTAAGTCTCTCTCCTTTCTCTCTCATTTTTTTAATTGGATAGTTCAATGATGGCAGGTATCCGGAAAGCCAATTAAACTTGTAGGACGGGGTGAACGCATGGAGGATCTTGAACCTTTCTACCCTGATCGGATGGCAGGACGCATTCTAGGAATGGGAGATGTTCTTTCTTTTGTAGAGAAGGCACAACAAGTTGTAAGTCTCACTATATTCCTATATTGTTATTGCCACAAAACAAAAATAAGATGTTCAATATTAACCACATTTGTTGTAGATGCGTCAAGAAGATGCTGAAGAACTGCAAAAGAAGATCATGAGTGCAAAGTTTGACTTCAATGATTTTCTAAAGCAAACCCGTACTGTTGCAAAAATGGGTTCTGTCTCTCGTGTCATTGGAATGATTCCTGGTATGGGGAAGGTATTAGATCGTGCACATGAATTACACTAAATATTTCTATTCATGACAGTTTTATCCTCATAGCAAATGCAAACAAAGGCGGGAGTTATGTGACAACAAGCTCTCAGTTTTGGTTTATGAACCTTAAAATTCAGCATTGCTAGCATTTGCGAACGTTTCTTGATATTTATGGTTTTGATTCAGTAGTTGTTATAAAACTCATATAATATCATCTGCATGCATACAGGTTACTCCTGCTCAAATTCGAGATGCAGAGAAGAATTTGCAGAACATGGAAGCTATGATAGAAGCAATGACCCCTGGTCCTTTCTTTCTACTGATCAATGATGTTACATCTGTTAATAAAAATTGCTCATATCATCTTTATCTGTGATTTTTTTTTCTTAACATGGGAATATCTTTAGTAAATAAGATACCTGCCTTAGCAATGATAGAGGTCACATGCAGTATATGTTGATGACTTGCATTACCTGGATGACTCATGTCCTTTGATCGATCACTTTTGCTTTTACTACCAGTGCAATTATCTATCAGCAATGATTGTTTTTCTGTATTTTTGAAACTCAGTTGTTAGTGTTTTGTATTTTTTTAAACCCAGTTGTTTAATTGTATGTTTTAGGTGAGACATCTAGTTGATACCTGCACAGTGTCTTTACCCTTTAGTTTTCCCAGTTTTGCAATCAATACTTTATCCATTATCCCCTAGGCTTCTAGTCAATTGTTTTCCTTGAAGACTTTGGCTTGAACGAGACATTTACATGTATAGGCTTCAAATGGAGTTATTATAGAGATAACGTAATACATAATCTGTGCTACGGGTAAGCACATCTTCAACGAGTAAATGGTCATTACATAGAATTCTTACAACAAAATTGACAGAAACACCCCAGGGCCAAATTCCCTTGGTTATCAAATTATAAAAATGCTAATTTTATGTTTTTTTTTGTTATTGTAAGGAGAATTAACTTTGCTATTTTACCCTACGTCTTTTTGAACCTACATTAACTGATTTTGCTAACCAACCTTTTTTATTTATTTCCAGAGGAGAGGGAAAAGCCAGAACTGTTGGCAGAATCCCCTGTCAGGAGGAAAAGAGTTGCTCAGGATTCAGGGAAAACAGAGCAGCAGGTATGTAGAATGAATTTTCTTTCAAATTTAACTTTCTCTTAGTGATTTTAGAGGCTGTGGTTTCTCGATCAGTGCTATACTTCCTAACTTAGAGGAATGTTCATCAATAATATCAGGTAAGCCAACTTGTAGCTCAACTTTTCCAAATGCGTGTTCGTATGAAGAACCTGATGGGTGTAATGGAAAGTGGATCACTTCCAACACTTAGTAATCTTGAGGAAGCGCTTAAAGCAGAGGAAAAGGTGATTTCATTTTGTACATGTATGAGATTTAACAATTTTCAAGTTACTTCATTTATTTTTGAATTAACTGAGCTAGTTTGTGTAGAATAATACTAGGTATTCAAAACCCTCATCTATAGGTATCCTTTGGTGGGCTGTAACATGTCTAGAATGTCATGCTTAAAATGTGTAATTGCATGCATTTAATCCGTGCTATGTGATGATTTTGAGATAATCCTAATCCCTTGATGTCATTTGACTCATTTTCATGTTTCTTTTAATTTGATTGGAGGTGCAGGACTTTTTTTTTTTTGGAGGTGCAAGACTTTTAGGACATTCTGCATCTTTTTTACATAAAAATATCCTATTGTCATTTGCATTTCTGGACTTTCTAAGAAAAGCATGGAACAAATACAGAACATAATTGTAAATCTTGAGCTTGCATGTGCATGTTACTTGTCATAACATTTAATGATTTCTGGTTTTTGCATTCTGACTGTATCAGGCCCCACCTGGCACTGCAAGGAGGAGGAAGAGATCGGAATCAAGGAGTGTATTTGGGGACTCAACACCAGCAAGGCCAAGTCCTCGTGGTTTTGGGAGCAAAAATTGAAAATCCATAAAGGGTTTAACACAACAATATAATAGAAAGTCTGGATCAACGGGTCACTAGTGATCAACTTGTTTGATTTAGCTTTATTCAGCTAAAATAATTCTTTGCCATCATTAGAGCAATTCATATAGCTCCAACTCGTTTGATTCAGCTTTCTTCGGCTAAAATAATTAATTACCATAGTTAGTTCAATTCATATTGCAATGACTGAGGGTTGTCCAGGAGAACGATGTAATTTAGGCAGAGATGAGTTGTATCATACATATGCGGGATATCTAAGAAATAAGCGTGTCATTCTTCTACAATCTCAACTTTGAATCTTGGCGTGGGAGTGGAATGTTACTCATAAAGACCGTCCAATATTTTTTCATTTGATTTTCTAACTTGAAAGCCTTACTTTGTCCCCTTATACGTATTTCCGAATTTTGAAAATGCATGCAATGGATGGCATAAGGCAAAATACATGTTAATGTGTAAAAAATGGTTAAAAAATAATCTAAAAAGGTAAAGATGCCATCTTGTGTAGATTTATAATCTGGCTCATCTACAACAGAATATTGCTGAACAATGGTACTTGTGAAATCTCTTTCATTCACAATGCCTTGTACGTGTATCTTGTGTTTGTACATCATTTTATTTATTTAGTAACCAAAATAAACAAATTGTGTTGTTTCTGTTGGTGATAATTTCTAGTTTTTCGTTAAATTCTTTTCCCACAAGATTGCATTGAGCAAGAGTAATCTCAGGCCTGACTTTTGGGAAAAAAATAAGTTGTTGAGATTTGATTCATTAAATTTAAATGAGTAAAATTTAAAGCTTCAATTTGATTTGGTTTAAAATTTTAAAGACTAAGCTTGATCTTTGTTTTTTCTTTCTTCATTATTTTTTAAAAATAAAATTGTTTATTAATTTAGTACTTAATAAATATATTTATGTTAAAAAGTAAAGTAAAATTGTAATCAAATATACTTTTATATTCATAAAGATGTTTTTAAGATTGAAGATGCAATTTTTTATGATGAAAATGATGACTTTCGTTGAAGAAAATTTATAATCATTCACGTAAATTCTTAAAAATTGACATTAAATAAATGTTAGATATATAAGATAATAATGAACAAAGTTATATTTTTTAAGTAAATATAAAAATTAAAATTCCATTTGTCTAAGTAATGCATACACATGCAAGCTATTAAAAAACTATTAATGTTAAGTTTTAAAGCTTGAATTTGAGTAAATAATCAAGTTTAACAATAAACTTGATCTTGTTTAAATAAATGAGTTTGAATGAATATTTAATACGCTAAATTTGAATAATTCACAAATAACTGAAGTTTTTTTTAACATATAACACGTATTCTTTTTTTACAGTAATTCTATTCATGTCATGTTAGATATTAAATACGAGTATTTATTCGAGTGAAAAATATTTGAACTTCGATTCAACACATTGAAAGAAATTAATCTTTTTTATTAAACCCAAACCATTGGTAAATAACTGAAGCTATTTACACCCTTAAATTAAGTAATGTTAAAATGGAATGTAACATAAACTGAGTTCACTAAAAAATGTGGAAATAAAATAATGGGTATAGCAATATTTTAGCAGACAGAAGACAGTTTGCACCGTTTGTTCTTTTATTTGAAGAAACCATCATGGTTTTTTTTTTTTGTCCTAACCACCTAAAGTTTAGCGGAGTCTGAACAATTATCTCGGCGAGTTTAAGAACAGGAAGGACCCATAAAACTCTAACAACCACCACATTTGGAACACTTGCACGTGTCAAATAAGCTTGAGCAATATTTTTGGCATTGAATAATTGGCCATGAAACCTTGATCATGAATGTGTTCTTTTTTCTCCAATACCTTCTCCCCTACTATTGAATTGAATAAGAGTATTATTCTTAAGTAAAAGCTAGAAGAAGAAAATGGGAAGCCCGCCAGTGAGCTCAGACATATCGTTTCCACCAGCAGACGTGGATGGGGAACTGAATCCTGGGCATAACGTTCGTGTTGAAGTTGATCCTGAATCATCAGAGATTGCTGCCACAAAAAAATCAAAGGTACTATCCATAAAGAACATGTCATTTGAATAGTGGAACAACTCTTTTTTTATACATGTATAGCCGCAAAAACAAGCTTATAAAAAAGGGTGCATGGTTCCTACTTATATATACTATTCTGAAAATATCATTATGTAGGTTTTGGGCTTTTTTAATACACTTCCTTCACGCCCAATATTATTAAGCATTTTAGGCTTGATGTGGATTATATAATAGTAATAGGTAGTCTAATATGAGATAAACTTTGATATCATTTTAAATTTTGAGTCTAATTCAACTTCAAAAGTTAACTTATTATTTTAATCATATCACCAATCAATTGTGGGCCTTAGATTTTTTTCAATTATATATGTTATTGTTTGGTATGTATATGTCTGCATTGATGGTTGTTATATGTATATGCTTGCTTGATTGTTTGAAGGAACATGCTGAGGCCAAACAAAAGAAAAGGGAAAGGAAAAAGAAGGATGCCTTGCAGACGCTAAAATCAGCCGTTATAGTTTCAGGCATAATTGTGGCTGTGGCAGGTGTTGCCTTTGCCATAACCAAGAAGTTAATAAGAGAGAAATGACCTTTCCTTCTCCTAAGAAATATGGAAGATTATAGACAATGGTTTAGGTTGGTTTTCTTGGTCAGGTCTCTTCCCTCTTATATATAAATTTAATTTTTGGGTTCACAAATAAATCCTCAGTCCCAACAATATTATTAATGTTGAAATGGTCATCATGTATGCTTTTTGCGATGTACCTGATGATTCACTTCTGAGTGCACGTTACATGTAATTTATTTAGATACATTGTTAATGAGCCATTGTATACCATTCTTCGTTGGTTAATTAATCGTTCAAGCATAAAGCATTTTAGACTCGTTGAGTCAGTTAATCCGGTGGCTGTGTACCAGTTTTTAAACTCACCAGCTTTCTTAATATGACATACAAGTTTATGTTCACATCAATCTGTACTTAATTCATGCATGTATTGAACAATTGTGTTATTCTATTTCAACACTTTTGTTTGATTTTAGAATGAAAAAAATAACAATGTGTATTGGATGTAACAAGAGGTTTCTTGTATCATAATCGATTATCATTGAAATCAATTTCTGTTTTAATAACTTTGTTGGAAAACGACTAGAAGCTTAAAAAAATATCTAATTTAATTAAAAAATCGACTATCATTGAAATCAATTTCTGTTTTAATAACTTTGTTGGAAAACGACTAGAAGCTTAAAAAAATATATAATTTAATTAAAAACCAAAGCTATTTTAAATGATTTATCATCAAATCAACTAACTACTTTTTTTAAAACAAACATAAATTAATTTATTTATAAAAAAATATCTAAAATTTTTTCACTAGATAACTTTTAATATCACAATCACGTTTTTCTTAATTTGTAAAAACTGAAAGTAAATAAATTTAAAAAACTAAAAACTAATTTTCAATATGCATCAAAACCATTCACCAAAAAAAAAAAAGAATATGCATCAAAACCACATTATAATTAACTAGCATTTCAACTTTGTAGGGGATAAATGTTTTTTATATAATTAAAATTTATGATAAATAATTTTAACAATTGATAATTTTTTTTAAAATACTGCAATTAAACTTTAAGAAAATGGAAAGGATAGGTTAAAAGAGATAAGACAAATTCATAAAAAAAACATTAGTTGGAGATTTTTTTAAATTAAAAATACTTTCGTTAAAAAATAACTCATAATCTCATTATTATCCTCTCTCTATATATATAAAACAAGAACTAATTCTCGAGTTGGGATAAAATCAAAAACTCTTTTTTTTTTCTTATATAGGACTAAAATTTGAGTTTAACCTAATTTTTTTAATAGTTATAAAAATCATCCAAACCCGGATTGAAAGGAGAACCTCTGCTCTGTTGTGTTGTGTTGTGCGTTTCATGGTTGCCACTTTGTTTCTCAGTCACCATGTAACAATCCCTTCACTCCATAACAAAACATGTTTCATGCTTCTTTGCATTCACTTTCGAATCTCGAATTTTCTTCACCAACCAACATAATTAACAATTCTTTTTATATACCACTTATTTTTTGATTGTGTTGTGCGTGTCACAAATAATAATTTCGTGTTGATAAACAGTGTCGTCTTCATATAATTATTTGAGCGAGTTTTGATAGAGTTCAATTAATGGCAAAATGAGAAGCCCCCAGCTTCGTGGTTGAAAAGGGATGGAATAGAGAAGAATCAAGTAAATTGACCTTGCTCATGATTGTCGACTAATCCTACCTTCATTGTAATTGATTATTAACCATGAAGCCCTCTCTTGTGTGATTTTTTTAAATTTTTTGCGATATATACTTTAATGGTGAAACCTTGTTCCATTTAGAGACTTGGGATTAACCCGTAGGATTGATGAAAAGTCCTGCTACGTTTACATGTGGGGAAAACGATTTATTTAGTGGAAAAATTTGTGTTCGATTTTCATCATGTACAAAATTTCCTTGAGCCAGTGAACATCACGCACCGCGAACAAGATTAGTATTTGACCCATTGAGTGAGGGACATCAGCGTTCTCTCTGACCAAGGACCCAAAAAAAATCAAAAGTTTTTTGTGAGCTCTTAACTAGTGTAATTAACATTTGCGAGATAGGAAAACAACACAAAAAACACAATAGAAATAGAAATAACGAAAGACATAATTTAATATGGTTAAACACATTTTGCTTATGTACACGGAAATGTTCTTTAACAAAAAATATCATGTATCTCAAATAAAGATTATACATTTCATGGACAAATTTGAAAAATTCTCTCCAAATAGTATATTACCTTATAAACCCTAGTCCTCCTACTTAAGAGTTGCAAGTAATGATGGTTCTTTCACTTGCCAGAGACTTTCTCACATCTCTTCTATTTGGGATTCTCCTCCCTTTATACAACCCCCCTTGGACTTGAGATGATGTCCCTTCTCTTCATAAGGACTCCCTTTTTTATTGATGTGGTACAACTCCATTCAATAATGGATAAGTGCAAGTTTGTTACCTGTTATAATCCTAACACCTTTGAAAATCTCCATCTCCTTCATCCAAAGTTGAATGCGAGCTTACCAAAAGTTGGAATAATAATTCCATAAAATCACAATTCATAATGCATTGGAACCACAAATTCAAAGGTTTGAAAATTTGAATTGTCTTTTTCCGCACAAACTAATTAAAGAAGACAGCTTTTTCTTACCATCAATTCTTGTTCTGTGTGTATGTGTTTTTTTTCTGTATTTAAATCAAGTTATCTTGTTTCTTTTTCAGAGTATGGATATATCAAATCCAGCAGCCTTAGTCAATGCAGAACTGTTGCACTTCTATGTTGGAAGCAGGGTAAGGGTTGTGATGCAGGTTGTGCGATCTGATGGTGTTGTGATTGGAAAATCAACAGATGAGAAACAACTAGTTGTAAAAGGATCACCCCCACCTGCTCCTCATACAACTTATGTCGAAGTTTATGGTGCTGAGATATGGACCAATTTTGGTGATGCCATTGGTATTGTTTTTCCCTCCCATTCCTCAAATTGATTTTTGACATATAGCTATGAAACATATGGAATACTTTGTATCTCTTGTCATTGTTCTTAATGATGACATTCTTAAGTTTATGAAGCTGTGGACTCTGATGTATTTTTTCCCATGTTGGCAGATATGGATAGCTACAATAAGCTCTGTCAGCTTGCAAATGGAGAATTTAAACACTTGTTCCTGTGAGTTATAACAAACTTGTTTGATGATGCGGATGCCTTTCTATCATTTGGAATACTAGAGGAGACATGACATAATCAATGTGTTGGCAACAATGTTTTTCAAATTTTTTTCTGATATGATGGTGACAATAGGTTTGATCTTATGTAAAAACTACCCAAGCCCATCAGCACTAGCCCAATGGGCAATGTTCACAGTCCTAGTGCTTAACTAGCTGCAATTTTTTATAATTTGTTTTGGATTCTCTTGGTAAATATAGTTTTTACTGATTATAATGGAGATCTTTATCTTTTTGGGTCATGTGAAATGGAGATCGTATTTTGGTTTTTAAAACACTTTCTTTCACTTCAATTTTTATGATTAGCATTAGCCCCAAAATTGAGAAGTAGATTGTTGATTTACTTTTTACATTGGCTATGAATCTGTGGCAACTTTATTAAGTTCTCAGGGCTATCCAGCCAAGTGTTGCAGTGATAGCATTTTACATCAGATTCTGGCCTTTCATGCTTCGCATGCAGCTTTTACTCATGCTCATGCAACTCATCTGCACTGAATTTTGTGAAAACATATCTACCGAACAATTCACATTCCTTCACATTAGGTTAAATGCATAATGTAGTCCCCATATGTGTTGCAAATTTTTAATTTGGTCCCTATACATAAAAATTTATTAAATTTGGTTCCTTAAATATTATCAATTTGGTCGATACCATTCACACATTAATTTGGCTTGTATGTATAACGCATTCTTAATTTGGCTTCTATGCATGTAAAATTTGGTCCTTATATAAATAATGCATTCTTAATTCTTATAGTGATCAAATTAAGAATCCATTAGAAAAAAAAGGACTAAATTAAGATTCTGTCTTATGGTTAGGCAGTTGTGCATATTATATTTTAACATTCTATTCCAATTTTGCACAGCTTGCGAGCAATTGGTTTCTTTCAAATAAATTATTTAGCTTATAAAAAAAGGACTAAATTAAGAATGCACTATAAGAACCAGATTAAGAACACATAAACAGTACCATGACAACAAGATTTTATCAAAATTTCAAATTAAATTAGCTGTCTTGACTCTTCTTATAAACAGTTACATATTGTATTGAAAGTCCATAATGATTTGGCATCATAAACACTTACAAATTTTAAAGTTTTGCATATTTTTCTTTTTATTTAATGAATCTCATTCATAATTTTCCAAGTTTTAATAAAATTTAACCACTGATATAAAGTATATTAAAGAATATGTTAATAGCTTTGTCCTCAATATAAATACAAGCTTGGAGGGCAACATGACCTATATGATGTGTTTAGTTGAGGAAAAAATAGACAATGATTTTTTTATTAAAAATAAAATGAAAATAAAAAAAATGAGACAAGTTATTTCTTTTAATTTTTATTTCTTTCTGTTCATTCTCTTTGCAATTCAAATTTCAAACTCTTCTCACATCTTTTATTTAAATTAACTTTTTTTTTCATCTAATCAATCAGAGCCTTAATGATCTAGGCTCAATCTGAATTAATATTTTTTCAATGTACATCGAGATAAAAAATAAATAAATATATCTATAAAAAAAATTTAGAAGAAGAAAAAAATAAAAACTTTTTTTATAAGTTAAAATTAGTTATGTATAAGTTAATCTGTAGAAATTTTTGCATAATAATTTTTTTTGAAAATATTTTTATCTCGTACCTAAACTAATTAACTTATAAAAACTTCATTTTTTTTCTTATTATCTTCTCCTAAAATTGTTTTTAGATTTCTTTAAATAAAGTACTTTTAGATATCTTATAATAAAGGTGGTGTAAAATAAGAAGGCCCGGTTCAAAGGCCCATGCCAAAATCCCCCCGACGCCGCCGAGCAACAGTGAATTTGGCCACCATAAGAGCGCGCGCGCAAAGGATTAGAGTTTCGAACATAACGATTTTGGAGCTTCCATTTCGATTTCGACTTCGACTTGCGCACAATCAGTTACTTTCGCTTCTCTTGCTGTAGTTCTTAATAATGCACAATTTCGCAGGCTTTACTATTTTTCTTTTATCTCGTAAATTCGTAATCTTGCGAAAGAAATAGAAGAAATCATGTGCCCTTAGTTTTATTGATATTCCATGAGATTAACTAGGCTATTCTACGTAGCAAATCGTTCAATTGGAACCGTTTGGTAGAGGTATGGTTCTTAGACAGCACATTATCGTTTGAAATTTCGTAGTAAAGGCTCTATATTTCATAGGGAGCAGTAACATTGTTTTTCATATCTCAAAAGAACTGAGATAATATGACGTATCTTAGTCTCCAATAAAACCTAGTTAAGGAGGGAGAGCTTTGGAGTAGAATGTATTGCTCTTTAGTTTTTACTTTTAATTTATCTGCCTCTCTATATTATCTATTTTTTTATGTATATTTTGTATACAGTTCAGTTTCTTATTTCTTACTTTTGTTCCTTTTCCACCTTGTTCTCTGTGTATATTGTCCTCCGACAAATAGTTAAACTATAATTAAATTGGCCTCTATTTTGTGGGCAACTCTCAGCATCTTAGTTAATTCATTTCTCCATAGATGTTTTTATCTTTGATTGGCCTGTTGAGCATTGTTATCCTCTTGAATTTTTGTTTGGAGTTCTCTCATGCCTATCTCTGTTACTTTTGTTGTTATGCTATGATGACCCCTGGATTAAAAATCAACCATATTGCTACTCCTTGGTCCATACCTCATGCAACAGATTCAATCAAAATTCTTACTCTGCTATTCCATTTGGTCTCTCATATTGTTTCCCCCTTACATATTTGCTATCTCTCTTCTATGAATGCTTCTGGCATCTGTGCTTCCTTCACAGTTCCCCTGCAAGTTTGCTTTTCTAGATGCAAAAAATGCCTGGGACGAGGCAGAGAGATACAGCTCAAAATCTAGAGTCACCAGAGGGGAACAGTGAGCTTGAGAAACCTACAGATTCTGATGAGCAAGTAGACTTTGATGGGGACAATGATCAAGAGGAGACAATGGAGGAAGTTGAGTATGAAGAAGTAGAGGAGGAGGAAGAAGAGAAGTTGAGAAAAAGAAGCATGCTGAGCTTCTTGCACTTCCACCTCATGGGTCTGAGGTTTACATTGGGGGCATTTCTCCAAATGTTTCCGAAGAAGATTTGAGGGTCTTCTGTCAATCCGTGGGAGAAGTTTCAGAGGTAAGATACATGAAATTCTTCTTTCCTTTTTTTTCCCTTTTCCATGACTGCCTAAACTAATCAAACTTGTACAGGTTAGGATAATGAAGGGAAAAGAAACCAGTGAAGCAAAAGGTTATGCTTTTGTGACCTTCAAGACAAAGGAATTGGCATATAAGGCTATTAAGGAGCTGAACAACTCTGAATTTAAGGTATTTTGGTACACTTGTTGCTGTTATTTTCTCTAATTTTTAGTTGTTATCTTGTCCATTGATCACATCATTTACTCCAGTGTACCCATCTTTTGATTTGTTTACCTTTTAGTTTTAAAATATTCTATACACTAGAGGGTCGATCAGGGTAAAGAAAATTCCATACTGAGTACATAATTGATGAACTTAAGAGCTTGAGAGAATGAGTAGAGAGAGAGAGAGAGTGGGTTAGCGTGAGAAACACAAAGAGGGTGAGAGAGAGAGGCAGAGTGTGGACGAGAGAGGATCCTCGACTCAACTTCGCCGGAAACAAGGATGAACAACAACCTAGTTTTAAGTGGGCAAACTGGAGGGATATGGCTGACATCTCATCCTTTTATTTTATAAGATTCCAGAAGATGTAACTGAAAAGGATCTATGGTACCAGTTCAAAAAGTGGGGGGATGTGAGGGAGATTTTTATCTCCAAACAGAGAAACAAAAGCAGTAGGAGATACGGTTTCACGAGGTTTAAAGGGGTGACCGATGTGGACAGATTAGAACGACAGCTGGATAATATCATAGTTGGAGGATTAAAGCTACATGTCAACATACCAAAATATGGAAGGGAGATGAAGAGAAACGTAACTCAGATAGCAGAAAACAAAGTACAGGAGTACAAGGAGAAACACGAAAGGGAAGCAGATCGACAAAGGCAACCACAACATAGGCTAACTTCAGTATCGTATGCGAACGTGGTGGCGACAAACACCAGAAACTCAGGGCAAAGGTGGACAGACGAGAACACGATCCACAGGCATGAAAGTTCACATTCATCGATCCAGCTGGATATTCTGATGGACGAGAAGAAATGGTTCATCGGCGTTTGTGTGGGTCGACTGAAGAACTTGGCCCTGTTTGATAGAGTTGAAGACGAACTTTCGTGGGATGAAAGAGTACACATTTCGCCGAAGTACCTAGGGGACGATATGGTATTGTTACTTGGTCTCATTGATGCCAGAGCTGAACAGATGGCCAAGGAAGAAACCATGAATGGATCATCCCTGTTTCACTCACTGGAGAAGTGTAACCCGAGGATGCGAACAGGCTATAGGCTGGTCTGGGTACAATGTTGGGGTATCCTGCTACTAACTTGAGACATGGTGCAAATTCAAAAGATTGTGGCAACGATAGGGGAGATGGTGGAGGTGGACGACGACATTGAAGAAGCTCTGAGGTTGGATAGGGCACAGGTACTCATCAAAACTCCGTGGCGACCCCCAATCCAACACACAATAAATGTAGTCATCGACGGGGAGACTTGTAGAGTCTATATAGCGGAAGAGAATGGGACCAGCACCGGAAAATGCAATTGTCGACTTAGGAGTGTCTTTGGGTCATCGGAGGAAATCGAGTCTGAGGAAAGTGAAGTCGGAACCCCGAGATCAAAGGAGGATGCCCCGTCGGAGAATGAAGTTGCACTGAGAAGAACCAGTTGCAATCCGAACGATGGTTTCTCAGTTCAGGGGAATACACTAATGTCCAGCGGTCAAAACGAACCGGAAAGACCACAGTGTAAAAACCGAGTTCTGTGGACACACTGTCCAACTCAGAATGGGTGCAGAGTAGAAAGCATAGGAGGAAAAGAGACAAAACATATGGCGTGCCCCAGGATGGCGGTAGATGACAGACCCCAAGAAGAGGAAGCAAACATGACCGAATCGGAACAGGGTGAGAGGCAAATCAACATGACAGGGAGGGAGCAGTGTTTTCACGAAAGTGAAAATGTTGACCTTGAAGTAGGTCACAAGCTGTCAGGGAAACAAAATTTGAATGAAAAGGGTCACGTGACCCACAGGAGGCTGATGGGGAGTTCAGAAATTTATTGGGCCTTACTATTCACACCAATAGTGTAGCATCACAACAGAAACTCACCAGCCCACAAAATAAAAAAGAGGGGACAATATGCGCAAGGTAGGTGTACTCACAAAATAGGAGGTGCAAAAAGCAATTGGACCAAGGCAACATAAATAACAAGGGGGCTGCCGAAGACACAAAACCAGCTACAAAAAATAACGGTCAACAACAGCACAGTGGTGACCCTGAGAAAGCTGAAAGCCTGCTATTGAGATTAAGAGACAATGGACGAAAGGAGGTGAATACTTGGGTGGACCCGAACCCAGTGCAAAATGAAATAGAGGAAGTAACACCAACCAATAACAATGTTATCAATGTCCAGCTGGAAGAGGCAACATCCTATTGGAATATGGCAAAAGACATGGGGGTAACATGCGGGACAGAGCAAGATACAATCATTGACAAGCTAAAGGCCATGGAGGAAAGAGGCAGAGAGATTGGGAAATAGGACTGCTCTCATATGAATATTATAACATACAATGTAAGGGGGCTGAGGAGGGGGGTGAAATGGGCAGCAATTAGAAGAATGGTCAAAAAAGAGCAAATAGACTTGCTATGCATCCAGGAGACCAAGAAGGAGCGAATTGAGAAGACGATGTGTCGAGCACTGTGGGGGGACTCTGAAGTTAGCTAGGTAATACAACTTGCATCCAATACAGGAGGGGGCCTATTATGTCTATGGAGTGAGAAAACTTTCGCAATGGAAAGGAAGGTCAGTGGAAGTGGCTTTATCTTGTTGGAAGGGGTGTGGGTTCAGGAGGCACAAAAAGTATATATAGTCAACATTTATTCACCATGTGATATTTATCAGAAGAGAGCTTTGTGGGACATTGTTTGCCAGATGAAAAATTCAAACCCTAGAGGACTATGGTGCATATTGGAAGATTTCAACAATATCAGAACATCGATATTTATCAGAAGAGAGCTTTGTGGGACATTGTCTGCCAGATGAAAAATTCAAACCCTGGAGGAATATGGTGCATATTGGGAGATTTCAACAATATCAGAACACCATTAGAAAGAATGGATGCTTGTCAGAGAGGGGTGGATGATAGGAATATCAAGGAGTTCAATGATTGGATTGTGGACTTGGAGGTAGAAGAAATGTCATGCGTGGGGAGAAAATTCACATGGTACAGGCCGAATGGATCAGCCAAAAGTAAGCTGGACAGAATTTTCGTCTCTGCTGACTGATTTACCAAATGGCCTGGAAGTACATAATTTATTTTGGATCAGAACTTCTCTGATCATTGCCCCATTTTGTTGAGATCTAAACATGTTGACTGGGGCCCAAACCATTTAGGATCTTCGACTGCTGGTTTCGAGACAAGACATTCAGAAAAATTGTTCAGGACTGTTGGGCAAAAAATCAGTAAAGGGGATGGGGGGTTTTGTGCTGAAAGAGAAGATAAAACGACTTAAGGAGAGGCTGAAGGTCTGGAACAAAGAACAGTTTGGAGATACTCTCAAGAAGTTAAGAAGTATTGAGGCTGACTTGAACAAGCTGGAAGCGGACACAATTGACAGGCAATTATCTCCCCAAGAATTGTTGGCCCGAAAAAAGCTACAGGAGGATCTATGG
This sequence comes from Glycine max, assembly GCF_000004515.6. Lineage (NCBI taxonomy): Eukaryota > Viridiplantae > Streptophyta > Magnoliopsida > Fabales > Fabaceae > Glycine > Glycine max. The sequence continues at coordinate 45,742,851 of NC_038255.2, read as the reverse complement.
CTAGCTGCCCAATCACATGAGTCTTTATTGAGGTAGAAGGCGCGGTCAAGATGGATTAGAGAAGGAGATTGCAACTCACGTTTTTTCCACTTGATGAATTCGAATCATAGAAATAATTCTATGAAAGGAGTGATGATTGACGGATCCTGGGTTGATGACCCGGGAAGAGTGAAAGAGGCAGTTCGGCTGTTTTTCTCGCAAAGATTTGAAGAAATCGAGCGGGTTAGACCCAAGCTGGATGGGATCAGATTTCAGAGCATTGGACAGCAACAAAATGATATGCTGACGGGGCGCTTTCATGAGGATGAAATAAAGATGGTTGTATGGGATTGTGGGAGCGAGAAAAGTTCTGGTCCAGATGGACTAAACTTTAAGTTCATTAAGGAGTTCTGGCAAGTCATTAAATCCGATGTTGTTCGGTTTTTGGAGGAATTCTATGTTAACGGAATTTTTCCAAAGGGATGCAACGCCTCCTTTATTGCTCTAATCCCTAAGGTGGCTGACCCACAAAACCTTAACGAATACAGACCTATTTCGCTAATAGGCTGCATGTACAAAATTGTGGCTAAGATATTAGCAAAAAGATTGAAGAAGGTGCTGCCAGCCATTATAGACGAAAGACAGACTACCTTCATAAGGGGTAGACATTTACTGCATAGCGTGCTTATAGCAAATGAAGCAGTCGAGGAAGCCAAAAGGTGCCAAAAGCCATGCATGGTATTCAAAGTAGACTACGAAAAGGCATATGATTCAGTTTCATGGAATTTTCTGATATACATGTTACGGAGGTTGGGATTCTGCCCCAAGTGGATTAAATGGGTTGAGGGGTGCCTCAAATCTGCTTCTATCTCCGTATTGGTGAATGGAAGCCCCTCGACTGAATTCATCCCGCAACCTCTTCATGCATGGCTATAGTTTAGGGTATAGCATAATGTTTAGATCATATTTTTCATCTGCAACCTCTTCATGCATTGTATAGGATAATGAAATTATTTGAATAATGGCTCCTATTTTATGAACAAGATATGATGTATTGATTACTATTCAAAATGACAATAATATGCAAATAAACATAAAAAAATCTTTTATATATATATATATATATATGAAAGACTATATTCACATGAAAATAATGGGTGTCTATAACCAGTACTACTCCTATTTATAAATTTCATTTAAAATGCCTTTTTTCTTCTTTGTTAATCAAACTAATAGTTTAGAGAAATTATGTAAATTAAAGAGTGCAACACTTGTGTCCTGCTATTATGTTTTTGTGGGACTATTTTGTCATTAAGTTATAATGATCAAATACCAATTTGTCATTAAGTTGTAAAGTTCATGGACCAATTTGTCATTAAGTTGTATGGTAGGATGTAATTGTCGCACTTACACATTCAGGGACTAAATCAAAATTTTCATTCTTTCATAGACTAAATTATCATTGGTTTACACATTCAAAGATCAAAATGATCATTTATCCTAAAAAAACCTTGTTAGGTACTTTGGATTCTCCATTTTCTGTCTTTAGTGCATTTCTGCTATAGTATATTGCTATCTGTTTTTCATTAATGAACAAATGGTGCTTTTTTTATGAAAAAGGGAGAGTTATAATAGGAAGAGGGATCTTTATAAAAAAATTATTTAGTTACTCCGAATAAACTATTATCATTTATTGATTAGTTACTGACTTTTTTAGTTTTTTTAAAATTTAATAGTTAGTAAAATTATTTTGGGAGGGCTTAAAGCAAGGCCTTTATCCGTCTTACTATTGGACTGGCCCTGGGATTAACTTTCCTGTATCTTTGGTTATTGTATTTCATGTTATGTAGTCTGTGCAGCTGTTGTGATTATGGGATTAACTTTCCTGTTGTTTTCCTCATGAAATATGTTGGATTATTAGTTATGCTTTATAGAAAGTTTCATAACTGAGACTTAGTTCTCGTTACAAGGTAAAATTAGTGTATGTAAAGAACCTTCCAGAAAACATTACTCAGGATCGTCTTAAGGAGCTGTCTGAACATCATGGAAAGATCACAAAAGTGGTTCTCCCTTCTGCTAAAACCGGGCAAGAAAAGAGCAGATTTGGTTTTGTTCACTTTGCTGAAAGGTCAAGTGCCATGAAGGCTTTGAAGAACGCAGAGAAATATGAAATTGATGGTAGTTTTTATTTCCCTATGTTTTCTTTAGTAATAGTGGACTGGACTGTTATATATGGTAAGCATTGTTTTTTCTGGGGATGGACAGGACAAACGTTGGAGTGTTCACTAGCAAAGCCACAAGCAAATTCACATAAGCCAGCTGTACTTCCTGCTTATCCACCTCATCTTGGTTATGGTGGTATGATTGGTAGTGCTATAGGTGCAGGATTTGGTACTGCTGGCTTTGCACAAGTTGCTCTTCGCCTGGTAGAATTCAACCTTTTAGTTTTGCAGTATTCTAAATAAAGCTGAGGGTTGGAGGTTAGCCAGAAATATGCTTCCCATGAACTCACTGCTGCAACTGTGCTGTCTCACCTTGATAGGTTACAGGAGTGAGTTGCACTTAATTGTAAAGCATGAAATTTTTTATCAATTTGGATGATTAATGCCTTCAACTGTCCAACTTAATTTTACTTGCTGTAAATGATCCCCAACTTTTAGTTTGTTTTTTCTTTAATTTACTTGTAGATGGACTTGTGTTGCCCTCATCCCGTGGAGAAACAGGTTAACATGATCTTCAATTTGTGGATTAAGGGTCTCTTGACAAGTTGGAACATGTATTGATATCTATGTTAATTATATTATCATATGTATTGGTAATAGATATGAATCACAGTAACCAACCCCTTGTGGCATGGCAATGATGCCGATGATTTTATCAGATGGAAGGATTGCATACATAGTGTGAGTGTCATCATGATTTATCTAGTTTTAGATGTTTTACTCATCATTCCTATTCATGCATGGGAGCATGTTAGCTTTTTCCACATTAGTATAACAATTCACAATTGACACCATCTACCAAGTTTTTTTTATTTCTTTTGTCATTTGGTGGGGCTATACCTATAGGCAACAGCCAGGGTTTCAACAGCCTGCTCCAATGCCAGTATCCCGACATGGGAGGAGTGGTGGCGGTAGCTCAAGTGGTGGGAAATGCAGTAATGATAATAACAGCAATCGTGGACATGGCCGCTATCATCCCTACTAACTTGGGCTTTAAGGAGCTAGGAAATGGAGGTTTGTTCCTGCTTGTTAGTGGTTTACCTCCACCAATGCTGAATAAAGCTTTGTCGCTGAACAGATAAAAAATTCTGGAGAACAAATCCAGGGAAATGAAATTACAATTCAATTCATGTATATTTGTTGAAATTCTTACATATAATGCTGCCTTCCATTTTCTTCATTTATCTCTGCGTGATAGACAATTTATGAAACGAGATTTTTCTGATATCGTATTTTGTGTCCATCAGCAATTGCACTTGAGGCCTAAAAGTGTTGACGATTCAAGGCACGGAGCCCAACCGATTAAAAGACAAATAGGGCGCTGCTATGAACGAAGTTATGATTTTGATACATCTGCCTAAGGCCAAGATTCAGTTAAGCATCTAAGCCAGCTTTTCGTATAATTTTACTTGTCCTTCAATTTTTTGTTCTCAAATTCTTAAAGATACCACAGTGATCTGATGGACACGATAAATCTTACTAGATTGATGAAAAATTTGGTAGAGGTGTTTCAGATGTTTTGCTAGCGGTTCATGTATTCATGTTTCTAACCGTCGTTCTAGAAGAATTGGAACGATGTTTGAATGAGTATTGGTGCCAGTGCAACACAAACTCCTCTTATCTAACCCCATAAAATTATCTTTATTAAGCGACTGTACGCAGTACTTTATCCGTACAAAAGTTGCATTCCGTGCTATTTTATCGTTAGAAGTAGAACTAATCTACATTCAATTCAAGGAGTTTACTTTAATAATTCCTTTAAAAAAAAAGGTAGCATGATACCATTTTCGTATGCTCCATTTACGGACTCGTGGAAGAGTTAAAAAGAATTAACTGAACATGTATAGATCCATTGACTCAAAAAATTTAAAGTACCTGCCGAGGTAACAATGATACAAATTAGGTCATTTGCTAAAAGTTTGTAATGCAGTATCATATTGCAATCCAATCTTTTTACCATGCCGAGACAATTGACTGTATACTTTTGAAATGATAACACACTTTTTTTTTATAAAGAAATTGTTTACAATAGAAAATTATTAGGAAATGGTAAGTGTAAGTTCCACACATAATTTAAGTGAAAATATTATTGTATTTTTATTTTTCTTATTAGAATTACAAATAGCTTTGATTTATTATTCTTTTTATATTTATACAATTATTCAATTTTGGTTTAATCGTTATTTTTCTATTTAAAGTCTTTAAATTGCTAGTTTCTAAATATTGAAGAGTTACCTATGAGTCTAGAAAATATATTAATTTCAATGTTAAAAATTTGTGGATCAAATTTAAAGAAATTTTTTAAGAGAAAATTTAAAGGATTTGATAAAATGAGATTTGGAGTTTGAAAAGAGGAGTTCAGTTTTTTTTATAAATAAAAATTAATAATTTAATGAATTGAAGTTGTAAAGATTTTGAGTAGAAACAAGAGTTTTAACATTTTAAATAGAAAAATTAATACAAAATTAAATTTGTTTGATTTAAAAAATAAAGGGATATAATTAACTCATATTTGAGACAAATCACATGCAGTTCATATTTCAATTTACATCTCTTCGTTTCAGAAGAGCCGAATCCTAATAAAGCACGGTTTTTATACAACTTTGATTGAATCAAATGCTAATTGATACTAATACTAAACACAAGACTAATATCAATAGTAACAATAAACAAAGGTAATTAATAAATCTCTTTATTAGTATAGTCTCTAATGTTCTGCATAAGCCCTGCTGTGTAGGGGCAAAAAAACTTAAATATTTCAGGATCTGCAAAGACAAAATGACCAAGGAGGCAACTCTTTTTCGCTTCCCTTTTACAGATGTCCATTCCTACATATAATAAACTATGGATCATGCCCAAAATAATAATTAATCTCTAGATCAGCATCAACTCTAATGTCTTCTGCTGTGCTGGGGCAAAAAATCTTATTGCTCCAGAATCTGCAAAGACTAACCAAGGAGGCAAGTCTTTTTCGCTTCCCTCTTACAGAGGTCCATTCCTTTACAAGTAACTTCCATTTTCTGCATATATTAGCCTCCTATATGCAGACTGCAAACATAGCAATGTTTCCAAATATTCACATGTTCTGCATTAGGGTTTAGGACTTGACGATGAATAAAAAATGCTGCATACAGACATAGATCATATTAGGCAATGCTGATCCACAGTTAACAAGTAGAAGGAACAAACAATAAAGCAAGAGGGAGGGGGAAAACTCCACGAATGGCAAGGTAGAGAGCACTACACTATAATCTCATGAAACATCTCAATCTGAAAAAGAAAGTTTGATCTTCCACTCTTCATTTGAAAACAAGATATATATGATCAATCAACAGCTTGGTCCAATCAGCTTAACCACCCAAAAAAGGAAGCCTTTCAACAACTCAATAACCATTTACCCATCAGACTGGTTCAGCACAAACTAGCCCTAGCCTAGACAAGGTTTGCCAATGCCAAGAATGTTCTTAAAATTTTAAGGAATGCAGGTGTATATTTTCATCATCGACATGTACACGAGCTGAATTAAGAAACATATGGATCACCAATAAAAGTCAAAATGGTGCCCTTACTAATAGGTTTTCTAAACCAGTCAAATTTATTTAAGTTGGCTCTAATTAGATGAGAAGGTAACAAGGCAATATAAAGCTCACAATTTGACAATTTTTACTACCCAACTCATATAAGAATTTCACAAAAGTTGAAACTAAATGCAAATAAAGGAAATTTGTCTAAATTAACATTGAACTTTAAAAATATTAATTATAAATTCTAGTATGCAGACTTGACTTGGTTACTTCTCTCATTCTAACAATAAACTAGTGCTCTTAATTGCATCCAGGCACACAATTATGTTTTGCGGTTTAACATGTAACTTTGATCCTTTCACATTTCCATAGCCAATGATCAAAAACTTGACTGTAATCATAATGTTGAAATAGAAGACTTGGCAACATGATACTAAATCAGAAACACTTTATAATGTACTAAAAACAATTCAATGTATAAGAGACAGTAAATGTAAAATAATACTTTATTTGTACTTAAAACTGAAAATGAAATGCTATTCATGTACATGTAACCTTGATAGGGTTAAGAGAATGCCTAAACCTCTTGTTACCAAAGTGTATGTTAGGCGCCAGCCTGGCAGTAATAGAAATAACTAACCGAATTCTGTTAGGAATAACTAATTGAATTCTGTTAGTTAAAGAGTACTATAAATAAGAGCTCTAACAAATTGTAAAGGAGTTTTTGGCATATTGGGATTTGGGACTAATTGAATTGGAATTCAGTTAGAGTTGGTTACAGAAGAAGAACTCAGAACAGAGAATTACAACTGAAAAAGGTTCAACTGAATCCCAATTCAGTTGAACTTCTGTAACCAACTCCAACTGAATCCCAATTCAGTTAGTCCCAAATCCCAAAAACTCCTTTACAATCTGTTAGAGCTCTTATTTATAGTACTCTTTAACTAACAGAATTCGGTTAGTTATTCCTAACAGAATTCGGTTAGTTATTTCTATTACTGCCAGGTTGGCGCCTAACATACACTTTGGTAACAAGAGGTTTAGGCATTCTCTTAACCCTATCAAGGTTACATGTACATGAATAGCATTTCATTTTCAGTTTTAAGTACAAATAAAGTATTATTTTACATTTACTGTCTCTTATACCGCTTTAACTCTTGTAAGACCACATCTTTGGCTACCAGTAGCTGATTCACTGCGTCAATCTTGGAAGTAAAAGTGCACCCTTTAATCAAAGTAGGAGGATCTCTTCCATATAAAGCCTAGAATGGTGTCATGCCAACAAAAATATTGAAAGTAGTATTGAACCAAAATTCTGCCCAAGATAACCAATCAACCCACTATTTTGGCTTTGGACCCACAAAACATCTGAGATAAGTTTCCAAACTCCTATTAACCACTTCTGTTTGTCCATCGGTTTGAGGATGGTAGGCAGTGTTATACTTCAATTGTGTTCCTACCAATCTGAACAATTCCTGCCAAAACTAACTGAGAAAAATCTGATCTCTATCTGAAACTATAGAAGCGGGAAAACCATGGAGTTTGACCACTTCTCTGACAAACACAGCAACCACATCCTTAGCAGAAAAAGGATGAATAAAAATGAGCATATTTCGTTAACCTGTCTACTACCACAAAGATAGTGTCTTTTCCCCTGGATTTTGGCAAACCTGAAATGAAATCCATGGAGATATCTTGCCACACTTGAGTTGGTATCGACAATGGCTGTAAAAGACCTCCAGGAGCCAAGGTCGAATGCTTGTATCTCTGGCAAACATCACAAGCCTCCACATACTGTTTCATATAATTCCTCATGGCCTCCCAATAAAAAAAACTAGATACCCTTTTGAAAGTTTTGAAGAAACCTGAGTGGCCCCCAGCAACACTATCATGGCATTCAGCCAGAATAAGAGGAATTCTATTTGAAGATTTTGACAACACTAATCCTCCTTTATACAATAACCTCCCAGCTTGAAACTGGAATCCAGGGTGAGAATTAGGATCCCCAGGTAGATCCTAAATAACCTTCTGCCATTTTGGTTCCTGTTGCACCTCTTGAAACCAATCCTCAGAATCAGCTAACTGTATTACAGAAACAACAGCATACATAGCCTTTCTGGAGAAGGCATCGACGATTGGATTTTCCTTCCTGGCTTGAATTGGATCTCAAAATCTAATCCAATGAGCTTCACAACCCACTTAAACTGCTCCTCAGTAAAGAGCCTCTGGTCTGTGAGGAATTTCAAACTCCTTTGATTAGTCTTGATAACAAAGTGTCTCCCCATAAGATAGTGTTTTCATTTCTGTACAGTTTGCACAACTGCAATCAACTCCCTTTCATAGACTGACTTCAGCTGTGCTTGAGGGGAGAGTCCTTTGCTCCAAAAAGCCAAAGGCCTGCCCTCTTGCATAAGAACAGCCCCTACTCCTTTACTAGAAGCATCTGTCTCCAGAACATAGGTTTTTGAAAAATCAGGAACTGCTAATAAAGGCAAACTGACCATGGCAGATTTTAAAGTTTCAAAAGCTAGAGTAGCTTCTGGTGTCCATACAAAGCTATCCTTCTTCAGTAATTCAGTCAAAGGCTTTGCTATTTTACCATAGCCTAGGACAAATCTTCTATAGTAGCCTATCAGTCCTAAAAACCCCTTCAAACTCTTCAAATCTTTAGGAACTGGCCAGGAACTCATTGCTGCCACCTTGGATTTATCTGCTGCCACCCCAGAACCAGAAATGATGTGGCCAAGATACTCTAAACTGGGCTTAGCAAAACTGCATTTCTTTCTGTTGGCAGTTAAAGAATGAGTCCTTAAAGCTTCTAACACTTTCCTCAAATGATCCACATGAACCAACTCATCCTTGCTATAGATTAGAATGTCATCAAAAAATACCAAAGCAAATTGCCTAAGGAATGGCCTCAATATGTCATTCATAAGGGCTTGAAAAGTTGATGGAGCATTGGTAAGACCAAAAGGCATGACCACAAACTCATAGTGCCCTTCATGTGTCCTAAAGGCTGTTTTTTCAATATCTGAATCTTTCATTCTGATTTGGTGATATCCAACCTTCAAATCCAATTTAGTGAAGATAGTAGCTCCACCAATTTCATCCAAAAGCTCCTCTATTATTGGAATTGGAAATTTATTAGGTATAGTTATCTTGTTTAAAGCTCGATAATCCACACAAAATCTCTAGCCCCCATCTTTCTTTTTGACTAAGATAATAGGGCTAGAATAAGGACTTATGCTAGGCCTTATGACCCCTGATTCCACCATTTCCCTAACCATCCTTTCTATCTCATTTTTCTGATAATGAGGATACTTATAAGGCCTCAGATTGGGAATAGAAGCACCTTCTGTTAATTGGATGGCATGGTCATGTCTTCTTATTGGAGGTAACCCTTGAGGATCAGCAAAAACATCCTCAAATTCTGCTAACAAATCCAGAACAGCTGTAGGAATTTCCACTTTTTCAATGGCAGCCTCAGTAGAAAATTATTCACAATGAATCATTAATCCTTCTCCTTCCTCCTTCAGAATCTGCATCAAAGCCCCTAAAGGAAGTGCAGTTCTTGTCAATGCAGGATTTCCAGAAATCTTAATCAATTTGCCTCCCTGTTTGACAGTAAGTTCCAGCTTGCCAAAATCAGCCTTGATTTCCCCCAAACCAGCTAACCAATCCAACCCCAAAACAATATCCACCCCTTTCAAAGTAAACAAATAGAAATCCTGTTCAATTTCTAGTTGCTGCAATTGGAACTTTAATTTGAGACATTTTCCTTTGCACCTCACTTTATGGCCATCTCCCACCTCCACAAGGTAAGAAGGAGTATCTTGAACTCTCAAGTTCAGTTTATCCACCAATTCTGTGGCTATAAAATTGTGGGAAGCCCCACAATCCTACAATATCACAATAGAATGGCCCTGTAATAAACCCTCCACTTTCTAGGATTTTGAAGTGGTAAATCCAGACATAGAGCATAATGATAATTGCAAGGATTTAAAAGTCTGCAAACTGTCTTTTTGTTCCTCTACCTCTTCTTCTTCTGCTTCTAGAATTATCATTCTGAATTACTTATTTTTGCATTTGTGTTCTCTAGTAAATGGCTCATCACATCTAAAACATAGTCCGTTTTCTCTTTTCTCCCTCATTTCTGCCCCAGTTAAGTGCTTAAATTCCCCACTTCTATTCCTCCCACTTTCTACAATTTGGCTTTGCCCTGTACCACTCCCTGTACTACTCACAGCAGAAACTTCGTTCTTCTTATCATTTCCCAATTTAGACTCTGGAGTAACAGTTTCTGTGTAGGTACTGCTTCTAGAATAATTAGAAGTTCTAGCATAGCCATAACTATTCCTCTTATTAAGCAACACATTCTTTGTTCTATCAATAAAGCTTTTTGAATGATTTCCGATAAGGAATGTAAATCATACAATTTACCTCTGCTTGCAACTCTTCCTTAAGGTCATTCAGAAAAATTCCTCTCACGAATTCTTGATCAATAGTCCTCAATGCTCCCACATACTTCTCAAAATCTTCCACAAATTCCTCCACAGTGCCTGTTTGCTTGAGAGATAGCAATTGTTCAAACGGATTTTGAATCATGGAAGGTTGAAATCTCCTCACAACAGCAAGTTTGAACCTTTCCCAATTTGGATTTGGATTGCACCTCTCCCACCATTGATACCAACTCAAAGCTTTTCCCTCCAAAGCCATCATTGCCGCTTGCATCTTTTCATCTTTAGTGACATCTTTCAACAGAAAATATCTCTCCAGTCGATACGTCCAGCCAAACGCATCTTCTCCAACAAAATTCGGAATCTCCAGCTTGCGCCACTTCTCCCTTCGATTCGTATCCTCAAGATGACCACCACTGCTGCCGATTCCTTCAAGAATTAGACCTCCCTTGCGATCACGATCTCGATTTTGGCCAAATCGCGCGACAATCTCTGCGATTTGTTCCTCGTGTTTCTTCGCCAGAGCTTCAGCAAGCTCCAATCGAATCCTCATCTCCTCATGTTCTTGCTCCCAATCTTCAGAGTTTCGCGCCATACTCCTGGTCTTCATACGCAGCGTCTGGAATCGCGGATCTCAGGGCACCAGATTGGTGCTCTGATCCCAATTCAGTTAGTCCCAAATCCCAATATGCCAAAAACTCCTTTACAATCCGTTAGAGCTCTTATTTATAGTACTCTTTAACTAACAAAATTCAGTTAGTTATTCCTAACAGAATTCGGTTAGTTAATCCCATTACTGTCAGGCTAGCGCCTAACATACACTTAGGTAACAAGAGGTTTAGGCATTCTCTTAACCCTATCATAACCACTTGAAAAATCCGGTTAAGGTCTGCATATAACTTAGCCCTGATAAGATTACATGAGGCAGGATTGATTTGTATGGGGCAAACATTGGTTATCAAACAAAAATATTTAACATTAATGAAAAGTTCAAAGATACATAAATTAATTAGGAAAGCATAAACTAGTTGGCCCATAAATGTCTTGTTATGCTAGCTATAAAAGCATGGATCCAACAGTTATACAAAGTTAAAAGCTTAGGTGGAAAAAAGAAAAGAAGCTATACACAATACTGACTCGGAAAATGCTTACTTGCTTCACTAAAATTCTTCACATGCAAGCAGAAAAGTCCTTTGGTGGCTCAATCCAGATGTTCTCAAAAGGGTCTTGTTCTCCCCAGTCATGACACTGTTTACGGGGATAGTATCTATAGTCATCAAGAGAGAATGAAATGCAACGCTTACCATAGAAACGAACTTTGGAGAAGTAGACACTGTTCCTCATTATTCCAATGAGGTCAGTCCTTGAATGAGATGACAAAAAACTAGCAAAAAGAGTTACTCCATCTAGTGTTGTCATCTCTTCCCATTTCATTAATGTCTGATCTAACTTAAAAATAATGGGGTTTTCACTACAGCATGTATAAATTACTAATATATCTCCTTCATGCTCAGTCATAAATTTTCCCTTCCACCAGTTTTTGGCAAAAAAGTTCTCTGGGCATTTGGGTGGAGGTACTGCCAGAACACTCCAAGTACATTCTACTGGGTCAAACACCCCAAGCCAACCAGTGAGGCTCAGACAATAAAATAGCCCATTACAAAACACAAGCTTATTCCAAATGCTACTGACAAAGGGCAAGCGGTTTTGGTAATTAACAGTGGTCCATTCTGTTGCCCCAGGATAACAAGTGCTAATAGCTACAACAGTAGGACTAACATGCTTAACAGTAAACAGAACACAGCCAGGTGATGTTGGAGCACAAGAGAAGGCCACAATCTGGTATGTCATCTCAAATCTTGGCAGTTTGATCAGCTCCCGAGTAAAGGGATTAAAGAAGAATACTCTGTGAGTTCTGGGCCGGTATAGCAATAACCAACCATCTTTTGTATAACAAACTCTAGATCCATTCAACTCTGGCAACTCGAAGGTGTGTGTCTTACGCTGCACAGGGTCATAGAATTCATAACAGTCACCGAATTTTGGAAAATACATAAGCCATGGTGATTGGTTTACTACACGTACATCACTGGCAACAGAATGCCATCTCCTGCAAACAGCAGAAGCACGGATGTTATCCGCTAGGATCAATCGGGACAAGATCGATTCTAAGAGTTCAGCAGGGAGATCAGCCCAGGATTGCATCTCCAAATTTTCACTTTTCACCTCAGCAACTGTTCTTCTATTATCTGTGATTGCATCGCTTAACCTAAATAATAAGTATTAGAGATGTGCATGCAAGATAAAAGTGAAACAAATTCAACAAATGAACTTATGCAACAAGAATGATAAAAGAGCCAGAATTTGGAAACTAGAAACAGTTTTCCATCCCAACAAAGATGTATACCAATTTAACTTCTAGCAGTTTAGAAAAATATCAAATGAAGAACAGGAAAAAAAAAATAAACAGAACAATGGCATAGACATTCAACCAACTTGCATCTCTTCTCAAAACTTGTAAATTTCTGTGAGGTACAAAAATTTGCAGGCTTATGTGATGACAAGTATACAATACCACAATTATACAATATCATACCGCCACCATTAAGAACTCTATAAATACCAATGATATGGATCTACAGGAGCATCCCACAAGCCTCAACCCTAGAAATGGTTATTCATAGAACCAGTCATGACGCACCAATCACAGCTCCAAGAGAAAGGACAAGATATCAATAGCAAACTTCATATACAGTAAATAAGTGTGAATGAAATATGAAAAATTCATCAAATTGGAGATAACATACATGTAGTAAGTATAATATAATATTATTCTAGATAACTGAAATCAAACACAACATATTTACAAGTAACAAATTCCAATTCTCAGCCATTCAAATTAAGTCAACCCATTCTTCAACTCAATTGTCAAAATCCAACACTGATCCGATCCACAAACCCTAGCAAACATTCTCAATCACAAACTAAGTCAATTAGGGCCACACAACTTTTTTTTTCATTTTTGCGAAATTCAAACTCAATAGCAAAAACAGAACTGAAGAAAAACCAACACATCCTACAAATCCGTACTGATCCAGCATTGAAACCCTGTGGAAATGCTTCATGTCCCTATAAGCATGCAAAGTTCAAATTGGGACTAAGGATGAATATAACTTACAATTTCAACTTCCTCTTTCTCTTCCCCGACATTTTGCGAAGCCAATTAATTGGCTAATGAAGTTGCGTTTCAGAGAGAGAGAAGAATGAAGTTGCTTCCTACATTACACAAACACAAACTGCAGAAAAGGTTAACGAGAGCACATGAACAACACGTGTGAATGACTCACACAGTTGTACAAATACTAACGTGTGAACGCTTCCACGCCCCGCCGCTACACCCTTGCCAATTATCGTGACGTGTCAGATATCTAGTGGTGCATTTTTGTCCAGTGTGTGCGCTGTTTCGCACACAATGGTAACTCTTCCGTGCTTTTGTAGGATTTTGTTCACTCTGGTCAAAGTCAAGACTATTCACCCCTTTGTCTTTTTTTATTTCATTTCTTTCTTATTTTCCTACACTCAATCGATCACATCTAATCATTGATTTCAAAAATAAAAATTGAGGTTTGACCGTAAATAGATTATATTTTTTTATTTAAATATATATTGATATAATCATAAATTTAAACAATTTATATATATAAAAGCACAATTTGACCCTCTATATATAGTTTTATACTATGTGTGTGATTGATTACCTTGAATTTTTTCTGATTTATAATCTAAGTTTGAGTTAAATTAATGCATATAAAAATGAATAAAACAACATTTAATTACATTTAATGATTTAGTAAATTATATTTTTATTTGTAATTATTATCAATCAAGATGATTATAGTTTGATTAAAAAAAAATTGTTACAATTCACATGATTTCATTTATTTGTTTATTTTAAATTATAATAAGCAAACAAGTAATAAATTGAAATGTCTCTTTATCTTTTAAATATTTTTATATAAATTTTAAATTGTATCATCATTTATACTTTATTTTTCAATTTTATTAAAAAATATTAATAAAATATAAAATTACACATGCATTATATAGAAAAACTAGATGGTGGGTCCGTGCTAAAAAGAGAGAGAGAATAAATAAAAAGATGAAAAAAATGGTGAGCCTGCAGCACATTAACAATAACACTTGACAAGCGGTTGGACAGATTTTATATAAATGGTTTAATAAAAATAACTTCTAAAATTATTTTTCTTCAAAATAAAAACTCAAAATTCTTCGATTCTTAGAGGGAGAAAAAAGTCAATTTTCTAACAAAAAGATAGACGTGTCCTCAAAACCTATGGGCGTACGCAAAGAAACTTGCAAACACTTTCGCTTATAATCAATCTAATTCGGATAAGGTGTAAAAGAAGCACGGAGTAACATTTTTATTTTAAAAGAATAAAAGATAAAACTAATAAACGTGACCAATGGATCAGTTCAACCAAGAAAAAAAGGTTTGAATTCGATTATTTGAACATCTAAAAGTTAAGGTTGTATATTTTTTTATCTTTTCGTTATTTTTAATTCGAGATAAAACTTTGGTGTCGAATGTTTAAAAAAATCTTATAAAAGCCTTCTACATTTATAATCACTAAGACCCAGCTAATTTAATTCGAGTTAAGGGACTTACATATTTGACAAAATTTTATCAAATACTTTTATTTTGTGTGGAAAATTTCCAATCCGCTATCTCAAATTTGATTTAACTACAGGTTATAAAAAAAAGCTAAATTATCATAAATTATTAATACATTTGAACGAAAATAAACCACTTGTGTTTTTTTTATTACCAATTGATTAATTATGAAGTTCACAAAAAACTACTAGAAAAGGAGTGATTATAATATAAATGAACATGCTTGTTAATTGGGTTAGATATCTAATTATCATACTAGTAGTGGAGTCAAAATAATACGCATGAGAGGAAAAGTTTGAACCTTAGTATGACTAATGTGCACACAAAATGTTAAATTTCATATAAAAAATCTAATTAATTAGACTGGGCATTTTAATTTTTACACAGAATAAAAGCATCACAATAAACCCTGAAAAAAATGAAAAACCGTTTGTAGTAGCAATGAAAAAACTTGTTGGCCAACATGATCAATAAGTTTGTGAAATGAATTTGTATGCATTATTCAATAATAAATAATAACACAAAATTATCAAATAATATGACAGCACATCATTAAATGATAATTTAATTTCTTAACATTGATTATGTTTTTCCGTCTTTTTTTCTTGGTTAATCTTGATAAGATTTAGTTTCGGTGATCAATCCGATGCCATGCTTGGTGTGTTTATAGCAGAATGGGCTTAAATAATTGCGCAATCAATTATTGTGCTAGCTCTTGTTTGTTCCTTCCCCTCACTTTTTGGGCTTGAGAATGACAATCAATGGGTAAATTCACAGAAGGAGGAAGAGGCCCACGGCCTTATACTAAACGGGCAAAATAATTATGAATGTCGCCCTAAAATTATCTTCTTTCCAAGGTTTTGGAAGAAATTTAAAACAAAACTTTGTTGAAATGAAAAATAAATCTCCATCTTGTTAGAAACATGGAAAACACAATGAAAGCTTGTAAACTGGACCAATAAACATAGTCTAAAATGTTTTTGATGTAACAACAATAATAAGAGTAAATCTTTAATTTATTCGTGTAAAACGACATGTGTTGTTAAATAAGTATTTTAAAAAAATGGTTATTAAATTAGTTCATAAATATTTTTATGACTAGTTTAATCCTTAAAAAAAGTCATTAATATGAAATACTTAACTTATCATTAAATTAATCTTTCAAAAAACATTATTTCGGTAATAAAATATTAAATCTTCAACAGATTAATATAGTGACATTTTTTTAAGATTAAGACGACACTTTAAATATCTAAGAGATTAATTTAGTAACTAATTTATTTGAAATACCTGCTTGATGATATAATGACCAGATAAATGTCAATAATATACTTTCTAATGAATTATTAGTAATGGTTGTAATTTTTTATAGAGGATAAATAAAATTTATTAAAAATTACTATCTCTTATATTCATAAGACTCAAATTAGAGTTTGTTTCTTTTTATAAAATTCAATTTATAATATTTTTAAATTAATTATTTTTAGACTAAAATATATATATAATTAAATGAGAGATTGTATTGATAAATATTTAAAAGTAAGAGCGAAACATTAATCACAATATGTCATTATCTTATAATTTTTGGTTTATTGATAAACAATAGATCCAAAGAATCTAAACATAGATATAAAAAATCTCCATTGCATATAAGTTGTTACTCATGTGAATATATTTGAATATGAATCGACAAATGTGATTCAACCAAGTATAAGCAAAACACCACAATACTACACTCAAATTTTACCTATTATCATTCTTATACAAGCAAAAGAAAGAAACCCGTCAGATGTGATTCAACTATCAACCATGGCTTGTCATAAAAAGCATCGCTTTTTGGTTAAAAAGCATGCACACTGGTGGTTTGGCGCGCGTAAACAACCCAATATATCAAACTAAACAAGCTAATGTCTTTTGAACTATACATGGCATAATGATGAAAGGAGACATCGATTGGGAACTTGAGCTAAACTAATACCATGAAGTCGTGATATTGACGTAACATCACAAATCCTTCGAAGGTGAAGTTCCCACTTTCTAGGCATGATTCAAATGTGTCTTAAGACGAGATTTTGATCTTTTGTATATACGTAAGACGATGTAATGTTTAAAATAAGAAACATAAAATTACCAACATTTGTTCGTATATGCGTATGAATTTAATTCGACTATACTGATCGTGTAAACGTTTTTTTTTTTTACTTTGTTATTCAATTATGAATTGGTATGTATGGGAAGATTTTTTTTAAGGTTTACATATGTTTTTAATATTTTAAATTGAGTCATATTTTTTAGTCTTTTAAATTTAAATGTTTTTTCTAATCCTTCAAACTTATAAAATGTTTTCTTTTAGTCTTTTTCCCTTATGTCACTAGCATGTACCAAACAAGGAATAACGAATTTGTATTCTATGGCCTTTTTTAGCTATCAAAATTATTTGTTCATCAAGCTTAACCTTCATACCAAATCTACCAACGATAAACAGGACTATAACTTTTTACCACCTCCTCTCATCCAACTAACACAAACTGCACATTAGCGACCATTATGATCTTTATATGATCCAATAAAACTCCAATCACTTCAAATATCTTTTGCAATTGATGAAAGACCCAATAACCAAAGCAAGATCGAAAAAAACTAGAAAATTTAGCCTAAAAATAGTAGAAATTTTGTAGCTTTGAGGCGAAATGAGTTTGAATAAAAGTTTAAGTTTTTTTTTTCTTTTTGTGAGAGCTTTCCTGAGTTTTTGGGTAAAGAATTGAATATGATCTTATCAAGACAACTTATGACCATCAAATCTATAACTCCATAACCACTGTCAAGGGTACGAGATTGATATATAGCCAGGGGGTACAAGTATTTATTTAGGGGATATAATTCATTGTATGTGGTGGGATATGTAGTTTGGAGCAATTGCTAGCTTGGGTTCTCTGTTGGGGAGTGACCGAATGGGTTTCATAGCTTTACCAAACTTAGGCGGGCTCTTTAGTGGTTTTAGTTGGGGTACTGGCTTCTCTCTTGTTTTTCTATGTTGTCGTGACCCACCACCTCCGATCCTCGCTCTCTTCCTTTCTTTCGCTTCTCATTGTCATTCCCCTCATCTTGCCTGACAACATCACTGGTGGCAAATTCGAAGCATGAAACACATCTGAATTGAGTTTTTCTTTCAAGTTACTGGGAATGATGAAGCATGAGACATACACTGAGAGAGAGAAAGAGAGAGAATATGTGTGTGTGAAATAAGGCGGTGGCGATGTAGACCATGAAAGCAAGAGATGTCATGTTGTTTCTCTCTTGTGCTTGCGTGCGCACTTGTCGTTTTGTTGTTTCTCCCTTTGCGCACTTGTCGCAGTGCTACTTCTCTCTCACGTCGTCTGCTTCTGTCTTGTTGTGTTGCTCTATTTATGCATTTTGTGGGGTGCATCTGATGGGAACTTTGTGGGGTTGTGACACGAAATAAAGATAAATAGTGATAGTTTTTAGTTGTTATTAGACTAAATTAATTATTTTAAAATTTAAATGTTAATAAAATACTAATATTTTAAATGGAAAATTAAAAAAATAATTAAAATGATAAACTTTTAAAAATATAAGAAATTAAAATAAAAATTTAAAAATTTAATATATCAAAATAAAATAATTGTAAAATATAATAGAGCAAAAATAAAATTAAATCAATTAATTTATGCATAAATGATTTGTAAAGTTTTTTCATTTAATTTCTATAAAAAAAATGATTTTAACTCATGTAAAAACTAGTCTTAGTTTATGACAGAAGTTTATTTTATTTTATTTTTTTTAGAAATATTTTATTGTCCTATAAGTGTTTATAAAAAGGTTTATCCATACATATTATATTCATATAATTCTCTTATGTGAAGTGGAAAGTGAGATTCTCATAGGAGAGCATGGCTTGTCCTATCCTACTCATCCAACATAGCCCAAGGTTGATTTTGAAATATTTGAGTTTTAGAAATTAGACCATATATATTTTCAAGAAAAGTTTGAGTTATACTTTGTGTCATACTAACTTGATTTAATTTCCTAATTATTATGAACATTTTTAGATCACCCACAGGTAAGCTCTTCTTCTTAGTTAACATCATTAAAAACGGAACATTATGTTGGACGACGACGCCGAACCAACCTGCAAGCATTGAAGAGCCAAGACTACGAACCATCAAACAACAGCAATTTAAGGGTGGGAAAAGTAAAAAACACATACACACAAACAAGAACTTGAAACTAAAAAAAAAAAGTGATTACCCACTGTTTTAAAATATACAAATTGTAAACAAAGGGCGAATAAGCTTTTGGCTTCGCCATTGCTTTCGTGTGCATTTGACGAGGACAAAAAAAATATGCTTTTCTTCCTCATTTTCTCTCTCTCTCTCTCTCTCTCTCTCTTCGGAAACTTGAAAGATGAATTGTTGAAAAGCTAAATCACGGATACGCTTTCATTAATTTTTATTTATCCCATTTACTCGTTTCGCACTAAAACATAAGTAAAAACAATTAATTTATGTCCTAATTAAGAAAATTAATTAATACTAATTAGCTTTATTATTTTATTTTTAAATTTTTTTTAATTAAGATGATTAATTAATTTTATTAATCTTATTTGAAAACTATTTTTTTCAAATATAGGACACCAAAAAGTTGTGATCCTGATAAATTTTAATTTGGTCAATAAAAAAGAGAGAGTAAATTACACACAATCTGTGTGAATTGTGCCTAATACTCATCTATTATTTGATCTTACTTTTGTACACCTTGTTATAACATCTTTAATTAACAACCATATGTAAATAGAGGGTATCACAATTTGTAAAAAAACAAGGAAGTGTAAATATAATTTATTCAATAAATCATATATAATGTATTTATACAAATATTATATTAATATAATTAATTAAATATTACCTTAATGGTACTTGTTTTATTATCACCCTGATTAAAATTAGAATTCAGCTTGTATATATATATATATATAATACTTATGTATACTTCAATTTTTCTATTCTAAAATAAATTTTATAAATTATTTTTTAAGGAATAATAAGAAATATCTGTTTAATACACACATACATAAAAGTACACATTAATTTTAGCTACAATTACTTTTTATTTAATATAATATTTAAATATATAAATTCAATTAAAAATTATATATTTAATATACGTATATTGTCGTTATATTCATTAAAGTTAATAAATATATTATATTTGATAAATATAACAATCAATAATGTATAAGAAAAATAACGATACATTTATCTATATACATACAAATTCTATATCAATAAAATTAATGAAAAGATATTATGCGTAGTTGAAAGAAAACACACAAGGGTGTGAGTATAATTACGTATAAAGATGGCATATCAAAATCACATTGCCCATAAATAAATAAAATAGTATTTTCATTTATTTGGGTAAACATGTTTAGAGGAATGAGTATCGGATGTTGTACCTGAAAAACAATTAAACTTTTTGTAAAAGGATGACATAATATAAACATAATCAATAAATTATTTCAATTCATTTGATAATCTTATTATTTGTAAATAAAATCATAGGATTATTTTATTCATCAAAAAAATCATGATAATAATTTTTTTTTATAGTTGGATTTTTTCAGGCCATCTACTGGTTAGTGATTTATATGAATCATTAATATTTTTTTCATGGACTTTTTTCCATTTTTTATATGGTTCCTTGCTTAAAAAAACCTAAAAACTACTATTCAAATACAATAATAACACCAAGTGTTATTTTTACCCTTAATTCAAATATTATTAAGTTTGATTTCCTTAGGTCACGTCTTAGATTAAAAAAAATATTGAAAATGAAAATTTTGATAATATTGAAAATGAAAATTTCATCAAAATGATCAACCAAATTTTTTATAATTATTAATTATCAATAAAATTAATGATAAATACTATTTATCAATAAGGTGATAATAATAAAAAATGATAAAGAGGTATCCTACAATTCACTAAAAATACATAAGATTCATGACTAATTTACTCTAAACAAAATATGCCAGTGAATATGTTGTTAAATCTTTCAAACTTTTTTTCAGAAGTAACATTTCTCTTAAACTTAAGATCTCTAAATACCGATTAAATTAAAACTACTTAATGATACGCGCTGCATATCCTATTATCGTTAATAATAATGTAAAAAAAAATCCTCATTAATAAAATATAATAAAACAGTACGGTTACAATTTTTTTCGTGTGTGAGTCGTACTTATATTATAATTTTATTTAAAAGGTTAGATGTTTTATTTTATTTTATTTTTTTAGTTCAGATTTTTTATCTTTTAAAAAGTTTTTTTAGGTTTAATTTTTTATTTTTTAAAAATCTTATTTGATCATTTATTTTATTATTTTTGTTTAATTTAATTCTTTAAGTTATTTAAGATTGATTTCAATAATAACTTAAAAATGATTTTTTTTCAGTTTTCTTTTTTTTTTTTGCTTCATAATTGACGACATCAATTTTAAATTAATTGAATTATTAAATTGAATAAAAAATAAGATAAATTATTAAAATAATTTTTTTAAAAGACAATAAATAGACTGAACAAAAAAAAACAAATAGGTGATTTGGCCTATTTAAAAATAGGTTTTATCATGATTTTAATACTAAAATAATTGAACATGAATAGTTGGCATTTATTTGTCAACTTCAAAACTAAACAAAAGCACCGCTCTAGTAAATAGCGTGAGTAAGCAAGTTGAAACCTCTCCCTCCAAATTATATATACTCTCTCTCTCCTCCTCCTCCTCCCCCACCCCATACCACTAAGTCACAAACACAATCCTCAAACAATTTCCCACTACTTTGTCTCTGTCTCTGTTTCTCTCTTAATAACCCTTCCATTTCGAACTAGGATCGATGCTACAGGTGGAATCACTGGTTTCAGCGTGCGCCGGCGGATCCAGCGATCGGAAAATCGCCTGCGAGACCCTGGCCGACGACGTCCACCCCACGGATCCGCCGGAGTCCCACCCGGATTCTCCGCCGGAGTCCTTCTGGCTCTCGAGGGACGAGGAATACGACTGGTGGGACCGCAACGCCGTTTACGAGCGCAAAGAATCCACCAAGGCAAGTAATAATAATTCAACAAACCTAAACCCTGGCATCAACTCCAGCAACAACTCCCAGCGTTTCTCTCTCAATTTCAAGTCCAAGGCTTCCACCATCATTGGCTTACCTAAGCCGCAGAAAACCTCCTTCGTCGACGTCAAGAACCGCCGCAACCACAACAAGCCCAGTAACATCAGGCTGTTCCCGAAACGCAGCGTTTCGGTCGGAAAATCTGAGTCAGGACTCGTCGAACCGTCTTCGCCCAAAGTCTCTTGCATGGGAAGAGTCAGATCCAAGCGCGATCGAAATCGCAAGTTGAGAAGTTCACGAAAGTCTTCCCCTGACACAGACGCCAAAGAAAAACACAGCAGAAGCGGAAAGAAACCCGGTTTTTTCGAGAGTTTTCGCTCTATTTTCCGGTCCGGCCGAAAAGGGAAACCGGACCGGAAGAAAAGCGATCCCCTGGCCGCGGACTCAACTCATGAGACGAAGAGCGGTGCCGTTAACTACTCTAGAGCGCGGCACAGCACGTCGAGCTTGAACGACGTGTCGTTCGAGGAGTCAGTCTCGCGAAACAGCGTGTCGGAGAGCGAACCGCCCGGTTTGGGTGGCATGATGCGGTTCGCGTCTGGGAGAAGGTCTGAGTCGTGGGGAGTAGGTGATTCCGAAGGACACGTGGCACAGTAGTATTGGATGAAGATAACCGTTCGGCGAGGGCAAACACGAAGTGGGGCCCTTTGCCCTTGGATGTAAGCAATTGAGATAAAAAGGCGAGTCT
The DNA here is from genome assembly GCF_000004515.6 of Glycine max. Classification (NCBI taxonomy): domain Eukaryota; kingdom Viridiplantae; phylum Streptophyta; class Magnoliopsida; order Fabales; family Fabaceae; genus Glycine; species Glycine max. The sequence continues at coordinate 45,720,094 of NC_038255.2, read as the reverse complement.
TTTGGCGTGGGACCAAGGCGTTGGAAGAGGGAGTGACGTGGCGCGTTGAACAAATTTTACTTGTTACTGTTTGGAAAGTAAAATCTTTTTCCTTTTGTGCTGTGCTTGATTGAATCTGGTGTATTTTGTAGCCACAAAGTTTTGTCTTGTAAATATACACGAGTCATGAGTGGTTTTTGTTTCTTTGAATTGAGCAGATGTATGTATATTTTGATTTTCTCTCTTGGGTTTCAATAATTGTATGAATTGTCCAACGGTGCATGCGTTGCCGGTTCCCTCTCCTTTTCAATTAAGCAAAATTATTAAGCATGGGTGTTAATGTTTTGCTGTTTCTGAATTCTATATTGTTAATTAAGGGAGACTAGAGCTGCGCAGATGCACAGTTTTGATGAATTAAAAGATCATGCATGGATTGGAGGATATCCGTATTTTAACCGCAGATACCATTTTTAGGTTAGGACACTAGTTTTGTTTCTCTTTACCTCTCATTTTAAAGGAAATTTACTTATTTATCTGTTATTTTAAAATTTAATGATACTGTTAATTATTATTTCTCTTTTAATATCTTTATAAAAAGGGGAAATATTAGTTAATGAAATACTCAAATAATAAATAAGAGAAAAAGGATAGATTAATTTACAAATTATTTTAACATAGCATGAACAAATTAAACGATATGTAAAGAGAAATGGAAGAAATAATTTTATTTTTTTTCAAATATCTTCTAGTAAATATTTTTACTTACTAGAATTAAATTAAAAATTAAATACATTGTATGTTTTTTAGAATAGTAAATAATTTAATTTTTGTTTTATGAACTACTTAGAGAATTAATAAAAATACACATCAATAAGAGGATATAATATTTTTCTTGATGTATTATGCAATATACATTACGAAAAGAGATTTTTATTGTATGCTCACGTACACAACATAAGAATTGTTCTCTTTAATTAGTCATCATATAAAGGGCATTATGGTAATTAACGTAATTAAAATTTAATTAATTTTCTATCTTGCCTTCCTTTACGTTAATCATATAAAGGGCATTATGAGTGTACAATATTTACCAATATATATCTTCTTTCAGTATAATCTCAAATTAGTAATTCATAGTGCTTTTTTATTATTATTTGTAGTAATTCATAATGCTTGACGACTCTAAAGAACACTGACTATCGATATATATTAGGGAAAAAAAAATTAATTTTTTTTTTCTTTTTCACCTATTATGGCGACAGGTTAATTAAATCTTATAAGATTCACTTTTTTTATGAAAGAGAAGTATATTTATGCCTTTTCAAGAAATTGATAAAGTGTACGTTAACTTTTAGAAAACTAATTTGAGAAATCATTTTAAATTTCAATAGATTATGGGAGAAGTTTGCAAAGGGAACATGCTAGAAAATTTAAAAACCATTTTTCAAGTCCTATTAATTCCATAATTTCGGTTTGGAATCAAAATGCGCCAAAGTGTTTATATTGCATCATACGTCTACTGATTTTTATATTACATAGGACTAAGGAAAGATCAGAGTTGAACCTCAATCTTATCTTACCATCAATTCGTGTCGTGGCGTTGATCTTTAAGGTAGAATGACCGTGTTACTAATACTAGGTGGACTTGACGACAGGGAGGGGTGGCTTGCCATTTTGATTTTCCATTGATCACATGTCAAAGGAGAATGATTATACACTTACCAAGCCTCTCTTAAATGGCCAAAATGTCAAACCCAATGACAAAAGATTCAACGCTTTCCATCCTAACTTGCCGTTGAATCATGTTTGCAAGCTGTAGCTAATTTAATTTTCGGCCATCACTTCATAAAACAAACTTTTGGGTTTCTCATTTTTTTCTTCTGTAATTTTTCTTTGTTAGGTTAGACGGTGAAGGTTTTGACTGGGAAGACAAGAAGCTTCAACAACAACTAAGGTTGAAACACGTTGCATTCACACATACAATCGTTCAATAGGCTACTTTTATACGCTTTGTTGAGACTATTAAATCAAAAAAGATGAATGAAATCCAAAAAAATCAAAACTAACATTATTATATTAACAAGACTGAAAACCAAAGGCATTGGACTCAATATTATATTGAGTCAGTTTATTTAAACATATTTGTTAAAATAAGTGTTTATTTTAATAAAATAAATATATTTTTTTTAGTATGTTTGTTTAAACGATTCCTGTTTAAAAAAATATTTTTTTTGTTTATTTTAAGAAAGAAATCATATCTTCTTCTTAAAAAATATTTATATAAAAAATACTTATTTTAAAATTATTTGTTTAAGTTTGAAGAAACTCATCCATTATGTTATGTCCTAACATCGTGTAGAATCGGTTCAAATCAGAGTATGATTTTTATCTCCTACAATACATAATCCGGTAGTCGTTGCTGTAATATGTCTGCTCCAATTGACCTCTTGTATTCCACACATCCAAGATGCCAATAACAAATTGGGCCTCCTTATATCCTGCACGGTTCACTTTGTCCAGCGCAACCAAACTAGTCTTCAATACGAAATCTCCTACTGGGAGTTGCTATTCTCACTCCCAAAAGGCTACACTCAAACAAATGGTTTGTTAATATAGATTTTTTTTATAAAAAAAAAAAAAAACCTGAAGGACATGACAATAAAAAAATGGAAAGGGGCTTATCGGAATAAATTTTGTCTTCTGTGCTCAACTCATATTACCTCTAGCAATACAGAAGTAGTTTCACTTCCTGTGAGCAAGTATTGACCAATAAAATTGGTGTCTCCCTTCTTGATTGACTGTAAACAATCCATACAAGATTAAGGTTCAAACAAACTCAAACATTGCATTGAAAAAAAAAATTGAGTCATAATATATAGATTGTATTAATCATGTAGCAAGTAACAAATTACAATTCAAGCAAAGGGCCTCTAAGGAATCATGCAAATGTAATCTTCTATTTATAACACCATAAGCAAGATCAAAATCACATAGATAGCTGAAATTTACAGCTAGTTTTAGCTAAGCAATGGTAGCAAGTTGAGATTGATTCCAATTCGAGCAAGACCAGAGGCAACCAAGAGTAAACTTAAAAAGAAACCACTCAGGTTAATACTCCTAGAAAATATGTACATGAAAAGCAAGTCAGTCACACAATATCATGAGAAGGCTGAAAGCTTTTAATAAACCTTTGCCAGTCCATCAAAATTGATAGGCAGTATCTGTGAAGATGCTTCTTGTCCCCTGTCAGGAGTCAGAACAACCTGACCATCGGCCTGAAGCGAGATCCATTTCTCACTTTTGTTAAAACCTGCATCTCTGCACCAACTGTTTCCAGCCTAACCTGGCAAAGGCAACAATAGAGTAACCAACTACCGATATCCACACTGATATCAGAAGCAGAATTTCACTGAATAAGTGTGCTAGCTTAACATTTCAACCGTATTAATGGACACCATGCTTACATCCCTTGAAGGCATAGAATCTACAGTTTGGCTTGGAATTAGTCTGAAACGATTTTGTCGAAGCGAAGGTTTCACTAAGTGTAATGATTTTAATGATGTTCATTGGCTGTTATTATGATTATCTTTTACTCATTCTAGTTTGTGTCTGGACTAGTTTTTGTGTTCCAAATAACTTGTAATTCAAATTTATTAGTTTTGTAGCAGAAAAATATAATAAATAAAGAAGAAGAGAGACAATACAATCTCTAGAAAATATAATGATTTTTCTGAATCAAATTGTTCTGAGCAGCAATACAATATATAGCAAAACAAAAATTAATCACTTATTAATTTTAGGAAAACTGAAAAATTGAAAGTGACTTGCTCTTAAAGTATAAGAATCATTTATTGACTAGGTTAATCTATAACTGAAACAAATAAAAACAAAATATGCACTTACAAAACTAATTTAAAGAAATTTAAATCAAAATTTACCCTTTTTTTGAGGGGGGGGGGGGGGTGTAACTAATCCAGAAATGCACTTGCCTGTTCTAAATTAATCTGAAGTCCGTTGCAAGTTTTTCCTTCGGTCCCTACATAAAAGTGAGGTTATCTAGTAGAAGTAGAAGGATTGGAAAACAGTTGAGAGATGTCTTGCAGGGAAGAAGAGTTTGGAGAAGATTTTCATAAGTTATAGAAGCAGATAAATTTTTTTAACTACTGATATGAGGTTTTTGGTACATTTGTACTTATACATACAAAAGTTTGGATTCATTCTTGAGTAGCTAAACCACACGCTTAACTTTAACTTGGATGATCAATCTTCCATCCTTGAAAAGGAAAATACTGGTTAACAAAATAGAGGAAGATTTGTTTCGAAACATGCTTTAACAGTGGAAGTCAATTAACACACCAACTAAATCTTAATAGCAGTCAATTTAAAATATAAATTGCTAGCAACCGCTACACACTATTATTGCATTGTATTTGGTTTTGGAGCATCCAATGGTTTACAGGAACCGCCGCCAATGGATAATATTATTTTTTTTATTCGCTATCTTAATTCATCACATTTAGTTCATCTGAATTACATACTAGTTTTCTCATCAAAATGATTAATCTCTCCTTGTTGGTTGGTTGGTTAGGTGTCAGTCTGTATTGCTGTCTCTATATATTAAAAGATTCTGCAATGTTCAAATGTTTCAACTTGGTTTGATTACTTTACATAATTTCGCAGTATGACAATCTTTACTCACGATATTTTTCCCACTGGTAACTTAAGCTTTCGCTTGTCTAAAGCTGTTTTTGAACAACTGCTTTCCATCTGCAGATGAGCATGCTGCTTGCTGCAAAGGATGAAGTTCAATTCTAATAATATCTCATTGGATTCCCATAGCTGGTTTTTTCAATACTGATGAAGTACAAAATTAAACATAGTAAAAGATGATGAAGTTCAATGTTGGGCATTGGATTATCAAGTTTCCCAAATTTATGCCATTTTTACGTAAAACTAAAGGTCATTAAATAAAGGCAACAAATCATTCTTACAATTAAATAAAAATTTGCAAATAGAAAGAGAGTAAACTTCAAAATAAAATTGATAAATCAATATTCACATGATCAAGTAGTTTTTTAATTTGTCATATACTTATTAATAAGTATGACATGCGTAATTGACAAGTCACACAGTATACAAGGTAAAATCTTGATAACCAGAGTCATAAACCTCAAAGGTGAAAACAAAGAAAAAAAAACTAGTTATCTATTTCTGCAATCGGAAGAAAGCTTTCCTTGTAGATTACTGTCTGACAACAGTGAAGCTTTCCTTTGATACCAAGCTCTTCAATCTTCAGGCTACTCAAATCAAACGAGACTAGTTCACCATCATTCTTTCTGAAGAATATGTTGCCCTTCTTCCCCACTCCGATAGGATGCATATCACCCTCCTCAAGTCTCACTCCAATAGGAGTGTCAACCCAAGGTAAGGACCAACATTGAAGAGTTTTAGTCCATGATTCTTTCACACTTGAGTTCACCCAAAATTGATATCAGAAAAGTAGTTGTACCCAATGTTATGAAAATCGACAATCATTCACTCGGTTGAGGCATTGGATCAATGGTTTAGAGGAGGTTCAATCCATGGGTCACTTATTGACCCAATTAACCTAGTATATATATTAAAAAATTAAAAAATATATAATATACCTAATAAAATCCGATCAGTTTATATTTTTATATTCTAAAATTAAATTCATTGTGATGATCAACCTATAAATATTATATAATCATTTATTATTATAAATTATTTTTGTGGGTATTATCATTAAATAACTAAGGAAACATTTAATTTTCAGGATTAAATACAAAAGTTATCGAATGAACATAAATAAATAAGATGAAGATATATAAAATACACAAATATTATACATGATCAATATGATAACAATTAATTATTATATATTGTTATCAAGATAAAAAATATATTATAAAAAATATTATATGTCGTTTAATAATTAGTTATTAACAATTTAACATATTATAAGAATTGAAAAAAAAATTGATCTAATTAAATCGGACCAACTCAGTCTAGGTCATCAGATTTCATCAAATCCTACCGGATGAAACCAAAACAAACAAAATTTCTTGCATTTACATTAATGAGACCACACCAAGTCCGGTCCAGTTTTGATAACTTCGGCTGTACCTACACAATATAAGATTATAGCAAAAGACTCATTTAAAATCGTCAAGTATGTACCCATATAATAGTGACTATCATCTGTTAAACTAATGAATGGTTTAATGTCATCTCTGTCTGAGTGCATAGGTGTTGTAAGGAAAACCTAATTGTTAAGTCAAATGACACCAAACTGAATTCAGTTTCACTATCACTATTACCCAATGACATATTCCATTCATATACACTTGAACCTGCTTGGTCATCAATATTACCAGGCATACCGATATCAAGTTACTAGGCATACCGATATCAAGTTTCCTCGAAAGAGTTACTTCTCAAACTATATATCTCCCACAAGGGGCGGAGAGACATATTCTTCCATGACTGTAGCACTGGCACATCAGATCGTCGAGGAAAAAATGATAAGTATTGAAACACCTTATAGTCATTTGTAGCATGATCATAACCAAATCCTTGATATGTAACCAAAAGAACGCAGTAAGGTGTTATAGACTCAGCATAACCAGGAGGAATGAGCTTGAATTTTTTGGTAGCTAGATTCCACATTACAACTTTAGTCCATTGCATAAGACAAATAATGTCATTGATTGTACCCCAACCCAAGGGCAGAATAAAACTTGTTTCTCCCTCACCGTTACAAAGCAAGGGTTGCTTCTCCCTCACCCCTACATTTTTTTTATGAACTGTTACAATTCTTATTATTAATTTTAATTGTATTTTCACTTGATATTATTCCTGTTTTATGAGTTATTTTAGTTAAAATTTATTTTATTTTTTCTCTTATTTTTGTTATATAATTTAATTTGTTTATGAAAACTTCTTGACTTCAAGAATGCAAAAATTGAAAAATTCAAGTTTATACCTTTATTGTAAAATAAGCATATACTACTATTATATTTAGTAGTATCAATAAATGTAAATATTATATATAATTCATTTTTTTATTAAGTATAATCGTTAAATATTGCTAATAATTTCTATTTTTATTTATAAAAACAATTAATTCTATTAATTATGCTATTTACAAATTATATATAGTTTAATTAAGGCAGTAAAAATTATTTTAAACATTGGTAATTAGATCTTTTTAAATAGCCTTTTAAAAGTAAAAGATTAAGGTAATAACATAAACTTATTAGAGCATTTACAATATATGATTGCTATATATATATATATGGTGCATCCTAATCCAACCTCAAGTTATATATAGATAGATATTGAGATTTGAGACAACTACCATGTGATGCAAATAGCAAGGCCCAATTCTTTCAGTACATCGAAAATATACCTAAAGATTTCCTGTAAGAAAAACGTGTTTGGAAACAGCAAAGAATAAATTGTAACAAGTGTGGAACTAAAAATGAAGCTAATGATAGTGCAGCAAATTATAATTAGATTAGAGAAGGAACAACCAGTGTCCCAAAATACAAGACAGCCAAAGAATCAAGCATCAAACAGGGAACTAAAACACGCTTTAGAACCCTACGCTAGGAACATGACAAATTAACAACGGACCACACGCGCATCATGCTTGTTCTGTCTCTCTCTCTTCCCACAAATCAAGCAGAAACAAACCCTCCCAAAAGGCCAAAACCCAAACCAACAAAACCACACACACTCCATTTCCAGCAACCTTAACGACACATAGGACACTGAATCAATCCATTCTCATTACACTGCCCACACCTCAGAGTCTTCTTGCGATCCTCATCCAAAACCTTACAACTTCCATTACACTCCACGCACATCACAAACCTCACACCACCACACCCTTCACACTCCCCCAAAGCCTTGGGAGGAATCCCTTCAAAGAGAACCCCTAATTTCCCCTCCTCTTCCAACTTCACAACTTCCTCAGCACCCCCAACAAACCTTCCCTTCACGAACACAACCGGAACCTTAACTTGCTCGGTCCCCATCAGCTTCCGCAACTCCTCCTTAAACCTCGAATCCATTGACACGTCACGCTCCAGCACGTGCACGCAATAGGACTCGATAATGGACCTTACCTTGTTGCACTCCTCAAACGTCTTTCTGATTCCCCTTAGAGTGGTGGTGTAAATGACAACGCAATTTTCCCCTCCGGGGGGCAATTTTTCCTCAAACGTCTTAATGAAAGTTTGTGAATCCAAAGATTTTCTGACTCTTCGGGTCTTGGGGGTGGCCCACACCATTCTCTTGATCTGTTCTTCCTCTTGGGAGAGTTCCTTTTCGTAAGAGGCGAGAAGCTCTGGATCGAACAGAGGACTAGGACTCCTCCGCTTGGTGTCGCTCCCGAAACTATTCCTTCGAGCACGAATCGGGGACCCGTTTAGAGGAGAACAAAAATTGGAGGGTTTGAGAATACCCTTTGGGCTAAAATTGTAATCCAAGCGTCTTACACCGGCATTGTGGTGAACTTGCACTTCAATTTTGTTCTCTTTCCCTGTGAACTTCCTGAGACTCTTGGGGGACCCGAGTTGGTTGAGGAATTTGAAGGGGGTGGTTTTGGTTTTGGGTTTTGGGTCGGTGGAGATGAATCCGCGAAGGAAAGGTGTGGACTTGGGGATTTTCATGGGGTTGTTTGAAATGGGCACTCCCTCTTCGAGACCCTCCATGAGTTCCCAAGCGTTGATAACTTCGGGTTCTTCGCGAATCCGAGGTGGAGATGTTTTGGATTCTTCGACGGGGAGTTGAAGTTGGTGTTGCTCCTTCTCCTTGTCCAACATGAGTGCTCCATAGGTGGAGGAAGTGAGGGATACGACGTGGTTCACGTAACTGCCGCCATTGGTGGCAATGACTTCTTCTTGCTTAAGGTCTTTCTTGATGTGTTTTGAGGAGACGCAGCCCATGAGTGAGTGAGGTTCTCTCTATTGTTTTGTTAGTTTTAAGGTATTGGAGAAGACGAAAAGTTGGAAGACAACGGCTCTGGGAGTTTTCCCCCTTGTCCCAACCGTTACTTGACTGCAACGGGCCCCAACGGTCAAAAATTCAAATATTGGCCATTTCTATTTGCACTCTCCTACTCTTCTACGCATTCTGTATTTTTTTTTTAAGAATATGATTTTCGAAAGAAATTTATTTTTGTGAGTAAATTTAACATATTTTGGAAATTAATTTTGATAAAATATTTCTAAGAATTTGTAGATTTCTCTAAAATTAATTTCTAGATGGGTTCTGCTAACTAGTGCATTGGTTAATAAATAAAAAAATTGTATAAGATTGAATTGAGATTGCATTGAAAATCACACGGAGTACATTGTTAGACTACATCTCTATCGTTAGTTTTTAAAGCAAGTTCTTCTGTGCAATAATTCTTGACGTACCACTAGAGCAAAACATATATTCTCCACAATGTAAGAATACTTTTTTAATGTCTCCCTTTAATTGATTTAAGAGGAAAAATTAACAAGTCAGTACAACAATCCAAATTGAAGAAAATGAAAAGAGAGATCATACAATTCCAACCCATAATCAAAAACAATTTTTTCACAACATTTCATCCCAATAACAAATTTTAAAAAATTATAAATCAAGTGATAATTTTTAAAAAAAATAATTGAGAAATATGGAAGAATCACTCGCAAAAATCCAAATGTCCTTCACAATCGTGGTCGTGCGCATAGCTCCTTTACCGTTGCTTGTCGGCGGGTGTGGATCTCATTTGTTGTTGTGGTGGTTGTGGACAAATCTCCTCCACCTTCGTTTGTCATTGATGTGGCCTTCCGAGAAGTGGATGACCGCATGCAAGCTGTGAGAGATGCAGATCTCCTCCACCGCTGACACTGGGAAGAATGAGTGGAGGCGGTATGCGGAGTGGTTGAGGGGGCAAGAAAGAATGGATTGAGGAAGGTCCAAGGGGGAACGTTGAGTGGGTGGGAAAGGAGATGGAGCGTCCTTGTGATTGAAGAAAAAGAAAACATTGAATGATGAATGGAAATAAAGATCCACAAAAATTAATATATAAGCTCATGTTCAATTTTAGCGAACAAGTATATTGAAGTATAATTTTAGCGAACAAGTATATTGAAGTATAAGTTTATGGTGAAATCTTACCTCAAAAATTAAATAATATATAATTAAAAATAAGACCCATAAATTTAAATCTTAAAGTTTTAGATTAAGGTATAATATTATGTTTATGTATAAGTTTATGGTGAAATTTTATCTCAAAAAATTAAATAACATATAATTAAAAATAAGACTCATAAATTTGAATCTTAAAATTTTAGATTAAGGTGTGATATTATGTTTATGTATATGATTGCTCATGATTTATTAGTGAAAATCTTTATGATATTTTTTAACAATTTCCTAATAATTGATATCAGAGTTCATGATTCAATACGATTCTCGAGAAAAAAAGTTATCATATGATGAAAGAGACTTACGCTTAAGAAAGAAATTGTTGAAGTCCAAGTATCAAGTAAAGTCTTACTTTATATAAGAATTAGAATGTTGAATACCATATAAGTGAATATAATATTTATAAATTTGAATCTTAAGATTTTAGATTAAGGTATGATATGAGGTTCACTCATATAGTTTATTCATGGTGTATGGGTGAAAATCTTTCTAGTGTTTTTTTCTTAATTTCTCAACCGAGTTAAAAAAGAAAAAAAACATGGTTCTTAAATCCTAGGTGACAATAAAGGGCCCACAAAATGTATTTAATGTTTAACATACTTTTAAAAAAATAGTTTTTTTGAATTTATTAAGTGCATTTCTTCAACCTATTTAATACATTTTGAAAACTAATTAGTTGTGGAGAGCCTTGCTCGATCTCAAGAGATAAGGAAAGACTTTTCAAAATCGGTCTCCCATTCTTCCTAGTTTGAGTTGTCAGCATAATAACTCCTATATTCAATGGTCTCTTCCCCCTTTAGGCAGCTTACTAGCTAAAAAGTGATTGAGCTGTTGTTAGAGCCAAGACGTATCTTGTGGTGGTATAATAAAAGACCATTTTGGTGCCTTTGTGTGCTAGCTTTTTCCTACAAGTTGGGATCCTTCTCTTTAGTTAAAGCAAAACTTTGGGCAGTTTACCATGGTTTGAAGATTCTTCATGACAGAGGGATTCATGAAATTATCATAATGGAGTCTGATTTTGCTCTTGCGGTTTAGTTTTTGAATAAAGGATGCGTTAGAGAGCACTCTTGCTACTCTTTGGCGAACCAAGTAGTGAACATGGCTGGTTAGGACCATTGTTTCTTTCTCTAGTGATTTTTAGTTTGGGATTTTAGCTTTTTGTTTTTTTGATAGTAAGGAGCTTTTGGCCTCCTTTATGTACCAAAAAAAAATTCTGTCTACATTTTCTTTTGATAACGACAATAATAACAAGTATTATTAATAATATTATATAAAAATTACGTATAATTTTAAAAAGTATTTTAAAATATAGTTTAATACTTCTAACTTTAATCCCTTTCGTAAGTTTGTTGGTATTTCTTTTAAGTACAGTCAATTTATGAAAAAGGTCAAAACTACTAATATTTAATTTGTTTTAATTCAAATAAAAAAATATAAAGTAATTTTGTATTTTAAATTTTATTTGAATAACTTATGGATAAAAGAAAATAATTTTATTATATATATAATTAAAATAATTAAATCTGAAAAAGAATTGATTCTTAATTAAATGAGTGATATCATTATCCTTTTTTATTGAAAATTCAAACCTTATTGTATTGAAAAGGAGGTTTTGGTAATAGCCCGTGTAACTCGCCCACATTGAGCACCCATTGGATTTGGAGCAAAATACGTGGGTCATTTGGTGGATGAGGATTGAATTTAAAAAGAAAAGGGTTATGAGGTGCAAAAATCAGCCACAATTAGTCTAACTTGGACAATGAAATGAAAATAGTACTACTAATGAGACAATTTTTTTTTTTAAAAAAATATAGACGGGTTCTGGTTAACCCAAATTGACCCAACAGCAGGATTTGAAAGTCCCACCATAATTACTAAGTTAAAAAGTTGTACAGAAAATAATAGAGAAAAACTAATATTAACAAGGAGAAATGGAACCTAATAAATTCTCTAATATAACAAAACTAAAATAAAAAAACTCCTGAGCTATCCAACTTAAAACACAAGAACACCACAAATCTAAAACGCTGGCAATCTCCTATTCACATGGTCCTAATCCACTTTTTTTACAGTATTTAGTTGCATGCTACACGTATATATATATATATATATATATATATATATATATTTATTTATTTATTTTTAATTTTCACTTTTATACGTTTCAGACGTGTGTCCAAACACTCGCAAATGAGATAGATTCCTATTTAGGAGTTGATACATTAATTTTTAATAATAGATGTGTTAGAAAAAGCATATTAAAAAACATGTTATTTGTATTTTCTTTACAAATATCTCAATATGCCCGTTGTTGTAGTCCAAGTGACGGGAAAGTGGAAAAAATAAACCTAAAATACTCCTCTAAAAAGCAAAGCATTTCTCTTAATCTCAATTATTCTGTAAATGAAAACAATAATATTCAACAGGTAAAATTGTTTAAGATTTATAATATTCAATAGGCAAAGCAAAGCATCTTTTTTTTTTTTTTTTTTTATACAGAAAAGCAATAATATTCTGCAAATGAAAACAATAATATTCAATAGGCCCAGATGCAATAAAGTCCCAACATAATAACAACTACACAAATCCAAAGATATTGCACTAAGACATTTTTTTCAAAAGATAAAATAAATCCTAAAATATAAACAATTTCAAAATATAAAACATTAATCATGAAATGGAAAATCTTAAATAATAACTAGTTGGGTTGGCAGTTCAATCTACATCACCAGGCCTACCCTTCGGTATCTTTCCCCTCATCCTATAGATCTACACCAAATAAATACTATTTTGTTTTAAATATTAATAAATTCAAATATGTTTACTTTAACTAATTTAACATTTATCATAAGCATACTTTGGTTTATATAAACAATAAGTTAATTTTACAATTAAAATATAATAAAATATTAGACAAATTCAATTTAAAATATTTGCCAACAAAAAATAAAATTTGTAGGTCATGAATATTATTGTTTTGTTAAATATGTTTCTATTTTATGCAAATCAGTTTTTTTTTTCTTTTAATTCCTAAAAAATATATTTTTTTCATATGTGATCTCTATTTTTATAAGCGAGATACTAGGAAAAAAATGATTTTTTTAAGGAATAAGAATCATATCTAATACATTTTAAAAGCAAAAGACGAAATCTATTTAATATTAATTACTAAAAGTAAACAAAATATTTAAAATAAGAGTAAATTTTGTTTTTGTTTTTTTGTATTTGGAAGAGTGAAAACATATATTTTGTTTGACACTGACCCGTAAAGAAATGGAAGGAAGTGAAAAGGTATGAAATGGGAAGAAGTGAAAAGTAAAACGATAATAAATATTAGAATTCAAGTGATTTAGTAAGTAAAAAAAAAGAAATTAGTGTGCTAACAAAAATACAATTTAAGTACTTGTTATAAACTTTTTTTTTAACACAACACACAAAAACAATTTTTTTTACCTAAGACATAATAAATTATATACCATAAGAGAACCCAAATCTTCAAGGAACAAGAAAATGCACGCGCAAAATAACAACAAAGTAAAAAATCAAATGCAAAATGAAATCAGGAGCTACATAGATTAACTATGCGGGTCATGAGCTCACCAGAGACTTTTTTAAAAAGATCTTGTTAATTGTTCATTTCACCTTCTTTCATTTTTTTTCTTTTGCATATAAAAAGGCTTTTTAGATAAACTTTGCCAAATTTAAAACTTTATACTCTCTATTAACCAAACAACTTTAATTTTTTTATCTTTAATCTTTTTCATTCTTGTACACTTTCATATTTTACCCAATACACAATGTAAGTCTGGTCCTTGCCGTGTGATTCTCCCCTCCCTCAACCTAGAAGTGCATGTCCAAAACTAAAGTCTAGTCCTCACTATGTGAATGTAAAATGAAGGCACACCTGCAAGACACGTGGCACCAATGATCTTTGGGTGCATCAGATTTACTTATCACTTGCCTCTGAATGAGAAATAAATCCTACAAAGAGAAAAAATTAGTGCCCAGTGCGATTCAGCGGCGCCGTCTAACCATTCAGAGGCAAGTGTCACAATTTTCTGTCGTTATCTTGTCGCCCTTTCATCTTCAACCAGTGTATAAGCCATAGACCAAATTGAAGAGAGAATTTTGGAGAAAATGTGCCTTCCGTGTGGCCAAATGGTGAAGTGATATTTCCGTTTGAGTCCTTGAAATTCAACGTGAACAAATAGAATATATATATTTTTCTTTCATGAATCATGAGGATAGTTACAGATTGAAATAAAGCAAGGAGCCACAATGAAGAACTAGGTCTTGCTTTGCTGCCCAACTGCAAAACCCAACTTTGCATTCCCCTAGACAAAAAGCGTCGTGGATAATGACAAAAAATGCCCAAAAGCCTTCTTGAATTCTCCATTGATAATAGACTTATCAAACTAGAAATTCTTCTTTTTAAGTTTATTTTTTATATATAAAAAAGTTAAGATGACTCGCCAAGGTCCGTTCTAAAGTTTATTAAACACTTATAAAGATATAAATTGTTCACTGATTAGGTCATCACATTAGAAGGAGAATTTGAACTCATATTCTACCAATTGAGTTAATTTTTGTTGGCCTTTTAAGTTTAATTTTCATGCATGAGTTTTAATTTATCGATTAAAAAATATCTTACATGTATCTTTTAAAATAATTATTATAAATTTAATAAGTTTGCTAATAGAAAATATCTTATGCCTGTTTTTTTAAAATTATTATTATATAATTAATATTGAAATTCTAAAATGATAATTATTTAGTTACTTATTTTCTTTATTTACACAATAATTATTATGAGAGTAATACTTAAGAAAAAAGCTTTTTTTTGTCAGAAAAAAAAATCATTTAACACATGTTTTTTAAGACTTAGTAACAAGACTCTGAGTCTTTATCATAAGTTCATTATTTTTTTTTTCAGTTTTGCAAACTACTATTGTATTTTGAGGATGCTTGTTTAAGAAAATAAAAAAATATTTTTTATTAAATATAGTATTTAATGTTATTAATATATTAAATATCATAATTTTTAAATCTTAATCAAATTTTTTTCTCTTCACTCTTCGATTCATTAGGGAAAAAAGATCCTGATTAATCTAAAGGTTGATCAAAAAATAAGTAAAGTCTGATAAATAATTATTTTCGTCAATTATTAAACTCGAATATTATCTGAATGATTCAATCTTAACTTTAACACATTAATCATTTTTATCCAATCACTTGATTTAACTAGTGTCTTTTGGATAATGATTAATAAAACTGATTTTTTTTTTTTATTAATTCAACGTATAGTCCTTGTCTTCATTATTAATGTTTAAACTTTGTGTTGATATATAAATTAATTAATTTAAAAAATATCTCTTTAATGTAGAGTGCATTCTTAAGACCATTCGAGGTAGGATTCAATCTTTGTTAATACGGAATACCATTTCCTGGAAGAAACCCTCTTGTGGGCCTCATAAAATGCAACATAGACGCAATAACTCTATTTAATTATTAACAATGCTTTGGTGTTGGCATCATTCTCCACGATGATCAGGGGCAATTCATAAAAGCAAAATCATCTTTGAACAGTGACAATCCAAAACCGAAGGAAGCAGAGACCTGGGACTTCTGCAAGCCATACAATGGGTCAATGAACTTGGATCACAGAATGTTGTGTTTGAGCTTGATTATAAAAGTATCATTGATGCATTTTGGCGAACTCTATTGGTTTTTCTGATTTTCATGTTTTCTATCAAAGTGTAGAGTAGTTCACTTATACAAATGAATTGTGTTGTTCGCAGTTTAGCTAGACTTCAAGATCTTTAGCTAGCAATCATGTTTTTGAGATATTTTCAATTGCATTTGTTATTTTTTATTCTGAATGAAATAATATAAATATCTTTATCTAAAAAAGAGTCCAAATATGAATACTTAAGTACCTCTCGGATAAAGATAAAAATAATAAATTTATTATCCACATAAAATGAGTCTAAATATAAGTGTATTTTATATATAAAAAAAAAACAAGGACAAATACTATAATATTCTATTATTTTAATATGAAGGAAGTCTAACTTAGTTAAGTTAATTAAATAGGATATGTGAATCATTATAAATTTCGTGGATTAAAAAAAAATCCTACCCGTTCTCATCCCCTTCGCAAAGCAAAATCATTACTTAATTTGTCCAGCTTTAGCCTGCAAATCAGAGGAGGTATATTGGCCTGTAGAGTATAATCCAAAATAATATATACGAATCCCTTCCAAGGTCTTAAATGGATTTATTTATGGGTATTAATGATATTGAAAACAAGAAGTTAAGTCTATTCAAATAAAATAAAGAATAGAGACAAAAAGACTTGATATTTGAAAAATTCACTACATATTTGGATAATTTTAAAAAAAAATATGTTAGAGGATATTTATTCTCAAAAGTCAAAACATTTTTAATATCTAGTATAATGGGCACTAAAACTATCTTTACAAATTAACTTACAATTTTTTTTTTATAGAAAAACTCGCCTCCGCCATTCATAAACGTTGGCACAAGTATTTTCAACTCAAAATTAATTTCGAGAGATAGATGAGGGTAATGTTATATATATTTTTATAATAATTTAAAATTTTACAATATTTTTTTAATAAAAATATTAAATAAAAAAATATTTAACATCAATAATAAAAATATTTAATAAGTATTTTTTTAATAAAAATGTTATGTTAAAATTTAAAATTATTCGATTCGGTGTGTGAAACATTCACCAATAAGTGGTCCAACTCATCCGAGAATTATATAATCCACACAAGTTGCTTAATCTATTTACTTTTAAAATAGTTATGTTGCTGGCTTACTTTCTTACTGCTTACTACGTACCATCATGCCGCACAAATATACCATAATTAGATTTATCATCTTTTTTCTCCAGAAAAGATGTCAATGTAGTACCATCATAGATATATATTCTAATGATCATTTTCTAGCCGGCTACTACAATAAATCCACAATCATTCTAAAGGAATTAAAGTGGGGCACTAATAAGATTAAGGAAAAAAAAAAGGTGCATACTACATCATGCCTACGTAACTGATTACACTATATTCTAAATAAAGCCAATATCGTAAAAAGTATATTTATGCATGGTTGAGCACCTTAGGATGCCAGATATTATTTTGAGTGTCACCTAGCTAGAACATCTTTTTTATCAAAAAAGGATAATTCATATCTCCTCAATGCTTGAAGTGGTTCAGCTGCAAATGCAGACATTGAGCAATGGGGAAGTGGTTTATCTTTATCCGGCTAAGCCCAGTGGTAGTTTGCCAAGTATAAACATAAGCAAATTCCCAGAACTGATTTTGATGATATTTTCATCAGAAACATAAATATCCTGATCTGCTTTCAATCAAAGCATCTTTCACTTTACACTTTATTTACAAAGCATATAAGATTTTTTTCCTAAAAAAAAGAAAAGCATAAGATTTTTCTGTGAACTTCAATGATCTAATAATGAACATCTCACACTTTAATTAAAGTACAATACTGTAGATCACGAGCACATGTTTGTAGTCAAGCAAATATCATAGATCAAGAGTAATCTCATTCTATTAGATTTTTTCACATGAAGTGTCGAGTCATACGCCAAATGTGTAGCTAGCTAGATTCTTTTCACAACTGTCTCTAGTCACACTCATATAGCTTTTCATTTGCTGCATAAAACTTTTTGTTTCAGCCCCAAACAAAAATGTTAATATAAGTCTTTAATTTTGATTTTAAGTATTTTAAATAGTAAATTTTTAGTAGAATTCAGTAAATAACAAAATTCAAAATTTTACCTTAAATTTTAACTTTATGAAGCTTTTTTTTTTTCAAGTAATGTTTAAGATTGTAAGACGAGAATTATAAATATAATTAATTTTTTAAAACATGTTATCTGATTTCTATTATATCCTTTATTTATCCAATTAATTAATTAATTTCTCTGACATTTATTATTAAGTATTTTTCTCTTTATTTAATTTCATGATAAATATATTAAATAATTAAAAATTAGATAAACATAAGCATATAATTGATAAATTAATAATTACTATACCCATAAACTCTTAAAATAACATATAGACTGAAACATTTTGTTTTTACAAAAATTAACACTTGTCCTTTGCTTGGTTAGGTAAAAGTAGAGTGAAAGGAAAAAATAGAAAATAAATGAGAGAAGGGATATAAATATTAAATTGTAACCATTTGTTTGAATGGAAAAATAGAAAAGAGATAATTTATTTATGAGATTCACAAAAAAAAAAAAAATTATCCCAAATTAGCATGAAATGAAAAGAGGGGGAATGATCTCTCTCTCTCTCTCTCTCTTTTATCACGATTATTAAAATTTTATTACGGAAAAATTATTATTCATTTTAGATTCTTAAGAGTAATACTATTTATATAATATTTTTTATTCAATTTTGTCTCACAATATTATTATTTTTAATTTATTCATTAAATTATTTATCTTATTACACAATTCTGTTTCTTCTTTTTATTGAGAAGAACCATTCTCTTTCTCCAATTATATAAAATAATATTCAAATTATACAATTAGTATTTCTCTATCTTTAAATCTATCTCTAACTAAGATAAATTATTAGGTTACCTTGAATTATAATTATTCATGCTCTCGACTAATCTTTATATAACATGTACATATTTAAAATTTGAAATTTTCTATAAAAAAATAATAATACTTCAATGTCACATTAATAATTTCTCCTCTAAGAGGATCTTGTCTATGATCATCGGCAACAGATGAGTTAATGGAAGATAAGTTTCCTGCTAATGATGTTAAAGTAACTTGTAAGAAAGCCATTGCCTTTTCTCCGCTTCTGTAATGTTTATTCCATTGATTTTTCAATTGAATAGTCCTATTTCCTACCTCCACTAACACACAACAGCCCCCCAGAAGTTTCATATTTCCAAAGCATGCGTGTTGACAGCATCAGATTGCACTAAGTACCTTCGATCGTGTAAGTATGTAATTGCCCAATCTCCACTAATAGGTTTGCTTCGTATTTTAATTTAAGGCCTTTGATTATGTTTTTTTTTATACCTATTTTTAATTAAAAATATCTTAAAAAATCTCTCTCTCTCTCTCTATATAAACTATATAAGCAGTATATACTTTCTCAGACTTTTACATTTTCTCTCCATCTTAGATTTTCTTTCCTTTTTATTTGAATGCTCTTATCTCATGAAATGCTAAGGGCATCATATATCTAGTATATATTTTTATATTTTTAATGTCAAATCAACAATTTAACAAATTGTAACTAAATATCAGAAATCAACTTCAAATATATGTATTTTATCTTCCAAATTTTAATACGTTTCTAATATGCATATCATATATGCTTTTATATTTTTGACATCAAGTGAATGACTTAATAAGCTAAAGCGGTTGTCAAAATTCTAATACGGTCATATTCTCCTTACATGTATATAATAAACCTTCTCTCTATATAAATTAAAATAATTATCTTTAACAAAATCATTTTTAGTTGTCATTTATCAACGATAGTGTTTTTAGCTACGTTTATTTGATGAAAGTGTTTTTCAAAGATTTTTCTTATTGTTTTCTTCATCTCTTTCAACCTATCTTTTTTAATATCTTTAGTTTTAACTTAATTTTAATATTTTCAAATAATATCAATAATTAAAAATAACATTGTATCATAATATATATTATTTATTGTAAATCTATGATATGATTTATATGCTTAAAAATATTTATTTAATACAATTTTTAATTATAATATAAATTATATATTTAAAATATTTATTTATATAAATTTTAGTTATATAAAACAAAAATATATTTTTTTCTTAATGCATGGGTTAAAATACCAGTAGCTTTTACTAATAATATATACCAGTACCTTAAAAATAATATATATATATATATATATATATATATATATATATATATATATATATATATATAATTTTTGTTATTGTAAACAAAGGCCTTAGTGTACTTTCAAAATTATAATTTTAGAGCTCCCACCCAACACCGAAGCTTCAAATCAGGTTCTTTGAACTGATCATGTCTGGTCTGCGCCGGTATTGCTGCTTTGCTCTCAATTCTCAAACATAGAAGAAATCAAATCTCAACCTTGGAGTCACATTTGCAGCCTAGCTAACTACACCGTGTTAAAGCTTGGCAATGACTAATTTCGTTCTATTTTTTCTTAACTGGACCACCACTACCCTAAAATGACACAAGACCAAACTATGTTATATGATGCGATGGGTCGAGATAACGACGCTAATATAATGTATATATCCCAAGTTGTCTTAGATTCCTATACCAATGTTTCCAAACAAAGCAAATAAAAACTAAAAAACAACATTTCTATAGGAACTGGTTGCTATTTTTGAACGTGCATTAAGCATTATACACCACACGCAAGAGGAGCTGTTATCACAAGAGGTTATAGTCTTTTTTTGAATATCATTTCTGAAATGAGGATCGATTTTATGTTAAGACAGATCAATCATAACATTCATTAGCTTTTGCATTTGAATATTTAAAGCTATGAATTAATTGCGTATGGACCATTTGATGTAATTAACTAATCGTTACCGGTTGTTAACTTTAATTTCCTCTATACTAGGATGACTCATGATTAGATTAAAATAAAATTAATCAAATTTATTGGAAAATGCAGAACTATTCATATCATAATAATGTTTTACTTTATCAATGCTTGGTGTTTCAAGACTAAGTTGTAAGCAACCTGAAGTTTCTTAAGCTTAGAATTCAAGTTTTGTGAATTGATAAAAACAAATACGGATAGAGTTTTATTTCTTTAAATGAGTTCACCTAACTTAATTAATTGAAGCTCAAATGTCACTTCTAAACACTCATCTGTTTAGAGAAACTGTATTAATCCTGCATTTTCGAAATGCTCCTAGCTTTAAGAACTGCAACATGAGAAAGTTAGCTCCATACATGCTGTATACATTCGATGATAATTATCCCTTCTACGTAACTACATGTTTGCTGGTTGTGACATAAGCATCTACATCTCTTTTAGCAAAATAAACATGCTCATTATTCCTGTGGTACAAAACAGAGGAGAAAACTTTGCAGCATGCTTCAAAGTTTCAACACTGTTGCCGACTTTAATGAGCATGTTTTGATTTGATGTAACGGTATGATGACAGAGGAACAAATAGTCTGTGTGGCACAGGATTTAGTCAACATAACAAAATCCATAGTGCACAGGTGGTCAACCACTTGAGCTTTTGAGGGTCCCACCGCATCCACAACATGCTCAAGTGCAGCAAAGTCGGTCACAACCCACTTGTTCTTTATTCTTTCTTTTTTACAAACTACGAATTTTTTTTACGAGAGATAATTTTATTTGAATAAGATAATATTATTATAATTATTAAAACTTATTTTTAATATTTAATAAAATTTAAAATTATTAATTAAACAAAAGTAATCTTATACTAACCGGCTACATATATAATCCGATCACAAAGACAAAAAAGCTAAAGGTATTTTCGTAATATATGAAACAACTTGAGGGCATTTCCAACAACCCACTTGGTTTAAATATTGCACGGTTCATAGCTCGTTTTCTTGCATTCACAAAACCAAATTGCTTTGCACTACTACTAAACTACCATCTTGCTTTCCAAGCAATCACTAAAGTAAAAGCCAGCCATGGGAAACTGCTTGGTGCTGCAAGAGAACGTTGTGAAGATCGTGAAAACCGATGGGAAAGTTCTTGAATACAAAACACCCATCAAAGTGGAAGAGGTTCTGATACAATTTTCTGGCCATGCAGTGTCTGAATCACTCACAGTGCTGCGGCATCTTGAGCCACACACAAAGTTGCTTAGAGGGCAGTTATATTACCTAGTGCCTCTGCCACCATCACCAAAAACCAACAAGAAGGTGAGGTTTGCGGAACCAGAAGTCCAAGATGTACATAAAAGTAACGTGGTTAGGATTAAGGTGGTTATTAGTAAGCAACAGCTGCAGAACATGCTGCAGAATGGAGGGTTTTCGGTTAGTAAGATGTTGTCTCTAGTTCATGAGGAGAAGGGTACTGAAGATTTGTCTCAAAAGAGTGAGGATGTTTCTCAAGGGTGGAAACCAGCGTTGGAAAGCATACCTGAAGTAAAGTAGCAATAAATTTTAAGTTTCAATACACTTTCTCTGTCCCTGCTTATAATTTTCCCTTTTTCTAGCTTGCTTTATACAGTGTAACAAGAGATATATATTAGAGAAAGAGAAAAAAAAAAACAAACAAACAAAATTTAAGACTTCACTTTTGGCATCTTTTGCTCGAGGCTAACTTTGTATTCTCGTTACATCTAACCAAAAAAAAGTCACCAAGTAATCCAGAACATTAAAAATGTGAGAGAGAGACAGAGAAAAAAAATAGTCTAGCATAGTTGCTATCTAATATGGAGAATCGATCGTATAACGTTTAATTGATATTGATATTAGCAACAAATGAAAGATATGATCAATGAAGAAACAGAGATAGATAAGGGTCCATATAAGTTAATCATACTCCTCTGTTGTTTATTTGTTTAAATATAATCCATGTGGCGAAGGGGGTTACCTACGATTGCATGCATCAAAAATAGCAATGCAGACGTTATATGTGACTATGAGATAGTAAAATGACCGCAAAAGGTTGAGGCTTAACTCAGCTGGTAAGATCCCATAATAACTGAGATTCTAATTATAACGATTATAATAATAATAAATTGTTGAAATAATTTAATTTTGTCCCAAAACAAACCCTAAGTGGTTTCCTTATTGTAAGTAGGCTTCTGTTAGCAACTTTAAGTCTTACGGGCTTGTGAACTACTATAGCTTTAAAATAAGATGAACAATCTCGCATCTCTGTAATTTGAAAAAGAATTAACAGCTCAAGTGAAGCCTCAACAACCCCCCCTTAGTTGTTCATTTCTTAAATTAAGGTTATCTTCAGTTTGGGATCTCCGCTTTAAATGAGATTCTTACATAAGTATTTTTTAAACAGGTCCTATAGGGCCATTTACATGAAGCAAAATGAATGTTTGCGTTTAACTATAGATCGCTTTATTGTTACCTGTTTTCCATTGTCTATAATATTCTCTCTCTAGTCTCTTCTGTAAAAAAAATTAAATAAAACTCTCCCTCTTGGTGATTAATCTCATGATATGGTCAAGCGTTTAAATAAAACCGTTCCAGTTAATGATATGAGCACTTAAATTATTTTAGCTGATAAAAAAATGCTTGATAAATATTAATTAAAATTTAATAATTTTGCTTTTTACGTATTGCATTCATATAAATAACATATTATTAATTCGTTAGAAATCACTCTTATTTTTTTATTAGTTATTACCACCCAACCTACAAGGTAAAGTTCGCATTGACACGAATTTTTCAAATGCTAATACAACTCCCAAGAAAAAGAATAAATAATGGAGAAAATATGATTGTGTTTGCCATTCACACTGGAGTTTATGGCGAAAACCTGATTATAATGGTGTTGCTATACTGCTCTCGTTGTTATTGTATTGGATCAATTTCCCATTATTGCCAGTACTCCGTAGTCCATACATAATATGATGAGACGGGTCAACTACTGATAAAGCGTCTATATTCGTTGAAAGTGTAAGATCTCTCATTTCTAGCATAGGCATGTTATTTTTTTATTTTTAATCAGATTTAATCTCTACCACTTAGATCTGCAAGCTTATTTGAAACCATCAGAACCATACAGCATTAACTAAATTTCCTACTTATGTATCACATTAATCTATCTCAACCTTTTATTAGGCATGGGATGATGGGTGTTCAATTGAAAGGTTTAGATTCGATACCAATAAGCTAACAGAAGTGAGGACACAGAACCACGTTCTAAAAGGTAGGATAAATTTAGCATTTTAAATTGCTGTTGTGAATAAGTGTGGCTCAATTGAGTTATTATTTGGGTAGACTTTATTTGCAGTGCAGTTGTTCAAATCCCATTGAAATCACCATCTTGTTAAAGTCATCCTATTAGACCCTTGAGGGAGGAATAATTACCTACTCAAAAAGGTAGTAGAACTCATAGGATGAATAAAAGTGTTTGAATCATATATACTATAATACGTTGGAAGTGACAAGGCATAAAAGAACATAAAAAAAATCAAAAACGAAAAGGAAAAAGCGGGGAAGGATAACGAACAATCGATTTTGACATAATCCAACTTACTTGGGGAGTGGGGAGGATAAGAGATAAAATGTTCAAGTCCAAGTAAGCTAATAGAACTTGCATGCTTGTAGTCTGGACTGTTCCTTTTTCAAGTGTACTTATTTTTTGAATAAATAAATTTTAAAAAAATTGTAAGATCTACATAATAACCGTGCTATAGGCTGCTGAAATTACAAATCATCAATTCTTAATTAGAAAAAAGTATTATCGTTAAAAAAAAAAATCAGCAATAAATGCTACAGTGATAACATTTGTTAACTAGATACATTAACACCAACCCTCCCGAACTGATATAGGACGACGCATGAGGTGAGGAATATATCCTGAAATCCAGGAAACTTCACACAATCATTCTATTTAAGTTTTCATTATCTTATATTCTACCTTCATAAAAGCGACAAAAATGGAATAGAAATCTTCTCTCAATATAATATCCACAAACTAATAGGACTCTACGGGAACTATTAAAGTTCAGAAGTATCAAATCTCAATTATAGCACACAATTGTCAGGCGTACTGACACGTGGCCTTGTGTAAACTGCCATTCCTTATAATGATGTATTTCACACTCTTTTCCTATTAGTTATTTATTGGTTTCTCTAGTATTCCCGCATCCTTTGGGTGTAAGACTGGTACCTTTCAGGTACGGAACGATATGGCTTTAGTCCTCTTCACTAGTAGCATCTTCAGGGCTCAAACCTTTATCCTTCCCTAGGAGCATACATTGCTTACCACTATCTATGCCTAACCCCTAGTAGGGATCTTTCCGTATTAGTTATTAACAGCATAATAAACTTTTGGTTTCCAGATATATATATTTGCTGTAGAAAGATCCAAATCAAGAATGTAGAAGCATAAATGTCAACATACCCATCTTTTATAGTGGAAACAAAGTTTGTCATTGCCCACCACGTATATTTCCACTCTGTTTTAACATCCTCAAAACAGAACCAGAATAAAATAAGAAAATTGACATGTTGAGTTACACATAATACACCAACTTTATATATAGCCAAGTATTGGATGGAATTCGTTCGTTTTAGGAGTTGTATTCGATTTAGTAGAAACACTGTCTCTCTTCAGCATTCTAAATGACATGTTTTATGAAGCAATAAAATCAAAAAGTTCTTGATAATTTATTGAGTAATAAACTATTTAATCCTATGTAGACTGATCTAACATTTTGTGTGCAAGGGCATTAAGGAACAGTTCTTGACAATTTAAACACAACATAATTTTTCTCTACATTGTGAGTGTGTGTGTGTGTGTGATAGAGCTATATTTTTTATGTTTTCACCACATTTTAAGGAATATTAATGCCCCAAAAAGGATCAAGAAAATTTAAGGGAATAAATGAACAAGAAGGAGAATTATATATTTCAATAAAACATGCCCTTCTTAATATCTGAGAAGTACAACAAGGACTAAATTCAATGAAGAATAAACCTCTATTTGACACAAGTTCAGAAGCACAGTAACGACAAAAGGGAGAAAACCAAAGGTGTCAAACCATCGACCAACTTCCTCCCCATCTCAACACCACCAGAGAAGTTTAGCAAGAAAATATAAAAGCAAAAGTGTATGAATATATAACTAAAAAAGTAAGATGGCCTTCTCAAAAAAAAAAAAGTAAGATGGGGAAATCTTACTAGTGACACAGGTCTTCTACCTTCTCTGAAAAAATCCATATGTAATTTCTGTATTATGTAACACATTTACAATGCAAACATACATTAATTGGTAGATCCTCCATCATTGACTGTAAAATTGCCAGGCTCATTAATATATATATATATATATATATATATATATATATATATATATATATATATATATATATATATATATATATAATGATTTTAAAAGACATGCATCAATATTGAGTACAAAAGATCTTGTATTGCAATCCGAGTAATGATATTGAACGGGTTAACTTTTACAGCTTGCAATAACAAAGATAGAAATTCAGAAGTACCCAAAGATTGTAAACTAGCTAATATTATTCCTATTTATTTTTCCATTCCACCTCCAATGCAATTTCATTACGGCGTTGAAATGGAAGAGTAAATGGTGGATTATACTGCAAGAAAATAAAAGAGTAAGTGACGTTTGAAGAAGAAAGGGATTAACGGGAATACCTTCCTTTAACCCCAAGATTGCATTAAGATTCTAACCTGTGCAACTTCTACTGAAGTTCCCTCTTTAATTTCAAATTGACTGTCACTTTTTAATGCATCTCGTAGTTTCAATTCACGCTGCTTAATTTCTTCATCATTCACAAAACCTGATTCATAAAGGAAATAAAATTATTTATTTGATTGAGGACTTTAAATTAAATTTGAATAAAACTTTTATCCATTTATGCGGCAATACAGATACAGCAGTCTAACTTACTCTTTAACTTTATGGTTAGCCAACCAAGATTCAAGCTCAGGCACACCAATATTCAATTGAAATAAAAATGCAACACATCCATGCACCCAAAAAACAAAAAAGAATGGAACACATCCAGATGAACATACACGCGTAAATACATAAAAATATATGTGATTTTAAAATTTGAAATAAATCAACTGTGTATTATTTGTGCTTCCTCCCAGTAGTTAAATATTTACAGAAGTAATGGCTTTCTGCAAATAAAACCTAAATAAAAGACAAGCGAAAATGAAATTAAATTACATTTGTATACAAGTTATTTGTAAAAAGTATCAAGGCAACAGCCCACCTGAAAAGGAAACTACAGCAACTATTTTTCTGGGCACCTCTTTAATCCTCACAGAGGAATCTTTAGGCAGTGGCAAGTTAGCACCATACTTTGATGGCATGACAAAAGACATTTTCCAATTATCTTGATCTTCCATCTAAGATAATATCATTGATAAATTAGAACATCATAAATTATAAATGTACATTGAAAAAATAGCTCCTAATCAAATAAATGTATTAATTATTAAATATAGAACTTTCAGAAAATAATCTCACAAAATCCACACAGTTAAGTGCAAAGTGACACTAGCACACTGGGTATATCATAATTTAGAAAACAAAAGGAAAAAAGACAATGAAAAATGAACCCATGACCTAAAAGGGAAAATAATAGTGTTATTGTGTCATCTAATTGGGATAGATATAGGTGATTCATAAGGTGAAGAATGGTATCAATTTACCCAATCTCAGACAGAGCTTAAACTTCACAATTTTCATATTAATTAGCCCATCTGTTAAAGAACCTATGAATTCAAAAGAATTTTCAGGTGTTAACTATTTATTTGGATAACGTGACAGAAAATTGGCCTGACAAAATATTCCAGGGTAGTCTAGCCATTGCTGAATCATTAGGAGAGCTTTATTTCAATTAAACCTGAATTCCAGAAGGATGGTTTTTAAATTGTGAACTATAGTAGGTCAAAAATTCATATATGAAAATAAAATAGGTGCAATTATTTCACTGCCATTATTGACAATAGTTTTATCAAATTGTTGCGCCTACAGGTATTTTAGCTTTGGCTGTTTAAGTGTGCCTTGATATGAAAAGGCATGTTTCTACAGTTATGTTTGCCGAAACGAATTCATATTAAATAAAAAAATATAGTTATACTAAACTTGTGGGCAATCCATATAAAAATAAATAAGATAGAGATTGTAAATGAGACATTTCACAAAATCCATGAAAAATAATCATAATACCTTTGTTGTTAACACAGGAGTTGTCATGTCCATTTTAACCCCATCAGATTGATTCTTACTTGTGAAAACAGGTGTAGTCATCTCCATCTTCTCCTTAGTTGTATTCTACCATCAGAACAAAACAGCTCACATCTATAACTTTTCTCTTCTCTCAAAATAGAAGGGGAAAACAGAAAGGGACAGCAATCAAAGGCAACCCAGTAAAATTTTAAAATGTATGAATGTGGTTCAATTCTAAAATATATAACTACCTTACCGAAAAGGTACTCAGCTAGAGCATTAAAGGAACGAGAAGCACCATTGAAATCAAACCCACTCTTCCCAGGCATTGTTGTCTCTGCCACAAAGTAAGGCTACAAAGATAATCATCAGATCAAGAGGAGACATTCCCAAGACCAGATGGTTAGTCAGTGACGGCAAGCACTTAGCATTCAGTAGAACTGTCAAGTAATTCACTCGTACGTATTTTGTATGTAAGGATTTGGTAACAGCATATTGACACTAAAGCCTAAGAATATCATGTAAACTGAGTCCCTTAAATGTCAGAAGCATAATACATCACACAATAGGTTCCATTCCATCTCTAAATGCAATAAATTTACACAGTTTGGCAAATCATTGCCCTAAAGGCAAGGGTTAAAAAATAATAAACGGAGACGTCTTATTGGAAGTCACAACAAGAAGAATGCATTCACAATATTAAATATTATTCTTTCTATTAAAACTTTCTATTTATCGATTCCTTAATCATTGACCTTAGGGGTTAATGGTTAGCAGAACCGTAATTTATATATAAAGAAAGCACCTATGCTTACATGCACATGAATATGTGGAGCATAACAAGAAATGACTCTATTCCTTAAAAACCAGTGAATTGAAATATAAATATAAATTTACATAAAAGGAACAAACCTCGACTTCCCTAATCTCATACTGGTCCATTCTGCTCAGAACTTTGAAGTCGACAGTCTCAAGGTCCGGAACTGTAACCAAGCTCCAACACAGAAACAATTAATTAATTACGCAATTAAAAGGAAGAAATTAACAGAAATCTGTATGTTAAATACTTATTAGTAATTACCACTCATCAACGCCTCCTCAAGATTGCGGCTTTCAAATCTCTTCGGAAACACGTATTTCGCAGTCTCGGCAGCCACGTCCGCTAGAACTGCGGCACGAAAGTTAATTAGGAAAATTGCAGAGAGAATAGAATAGAACAAGAGAGAAAATCACCAAGAGTTGGAATTCAGTGGAGGGAAACATTTACGTCGCTGGGAGAGAGAGTTGGCTTGAGAAGCGAGGGCGAAGATGAGTGAGATTCGGGATTCGAAGGGTGAAATGGTTCTTCGCCTGGTGCTACTGCTGATTCTCTCGCCGGAAGAGGCGGAGTTGGTGACAGAGAGATTCGAAGAGTGTTTGATAGGTTTTACCGGAATCGGAGCCACGATACCCGGTTGCCGAGAAAGAGAAGAGGGGTTGCAAATAGTAAACATGTTTCCTTCTGGGAATTGAATTTGTTTCACTGTACGACACGAGCTTCTTCTTCTTCTTCTTCGTTTTGAATTTCTGTTGCTCCCTGCGAATTTGGTCCACTTGTCGTTATGATTTTTCCCGGCACAAACTGTTTATACGTGTACACAGTTTTCTGATACTTTGCCCCGAACCGCAACTACATGATTTTGTCATTATCTACTCTTATGAAAATGTTTTAATGAAAATATTAATTATTTAAATAATTACAATACAATATATTTGTTGACCCAAATTTCTCTATAAAAACAATCATATTATATCTTCTTGTAATAATTTGACTAATCATTCTTCTATTGTATCTTACAAATAAAAAACAAATATATTTAAGGTTAGATGAACTATTTCTTCTTCGGTATTATTTTTCCTTTTTTGGTTTCATCTTTTATCTTTTAAAAAATTATTTTAGTGTTTTATCTTATTTTTTAATTTATTTTACCTTTTTATCTTTTTAAAAATTTATTTTAATAATTTATCTTATTTTTTTTATTCAATTTCATCCTCATTCTAACTAAAATTAACATAGTGGGGGATTGAAATGATAAGGGGTTGGAAATGGAGATGTGGGGGATTGAAACAATGAAAATCCTCGTCTCATGTCATTGCCTCATTGGTAGTGTGCTACTGTCCCTTGATTAACACCTGGACAGATGCCATTGGAGCTATGCTACAGCCACTTGATGAAGACCAAAAGTGATATCATTTGAGCTATGCTCCACCTGATGTTTTACAAAGGAATGTCGAAATTAAAGTGTCAAACCAAGCTAGACAGCAATGTTGTTGAGTATTTGGATAATTGAAGTGCCTTTGTTGAGCCTGAAGGTATGCATGCCGATAGGGATAGTAATATGGGACTGCGGGAAGTAATATGGGACTGCAGGAAGTAAAGGGTTTGTAAGAAGCAAAAAGCATGAGACCCATGTAGCTGGCATAATACATGAAGGAAGTGCACAGCACGCACTAGCATCGTGCTTTCTAGAAGATATGTAGGTAGTGGAATAAGGGAATATGGTTGTTAGGATATTTCATTTTGTTATCTTTTCTGTTTTGCTTGTGGGGCCTTGTTCCCTGGACAACAGCTATATATGTAGATGGATTTTACGCTTTCAATATCAGAAATAGAAAAGCAGTTTCTCCCTTAGTCTCTCTCTCCCTCTTCTTCTATGGAGGTTCCTAGCCCTCGAAGCTAGGTGGTTCTCATTCCCAAGCTTGGTTCCTAACACATGCCAATGTGTTATAATTTTGCTCTTGTATGGCCAATTTAGTGCCCACTGTACTGTGTGAAATTTTGAAGGCATTGTTTCATAAAGTATTTGAAAATTCTCAGTTGCTTTTTTACCCGTTACATATAGTCATATATATTGCTATTTGTTTCTGGTTCTCATGAAATAAACAGCTTTATTTGTTTCTGGGCTAATACTAAAGAAATTGCTTAATTTTCAACCTCTTGTTTGTATATCTTCTTGGCACATTTTCATGTGTTTTGACAAATCAAAGTGTTGTATATATTTTTTATCCAATAAATATTGAGATGTATTTGAGGTACCAGAAAAAGGCATTGGATGTTGTTCACGGAAGGAAAAGAGAAAGTATAGATAGTTTGTATGATGACAGTATTTTATTAGTGAAACCATGCCATGAAGTATCCCTGTAGGTTCCGCTCATTTTACGTCACAGTTTGGTTCCGCTCATTTTACGTCACAGTTTGGCTTTACCATTTTATCTTTATTACCAGAAACATAGCATCCCAAAAATTACACAGCAGGATGTATGACTAAATACCATGACAGTGTATTTTAATGGTTTTATCTTTATTGCAAGAGAAGCATTTGATAGATCAGAAATAATTTGATACTCGATTATAATTAAGGCATTTCCTTACCTATTTGCTTGGTTTTTAGGAGAGTTTGTTTGTTATCCACAAACAAACGTGTTTTAATGCAATCTGGATTCTTCAACATCTTGCAATTCAATCTTATGTTGCTGTTTTGGTTTGATTGATAGTCCATAATTACCTTTTTAATGATGTATACCTACATTATTTCTTAGGTTTGACCTTTTTTTATGCTTTAGATTCTCGTGAGTTTCTGGCCTTGCTTTAAAATCGTCAATATGTATAGTTCAAATTGTGTTGTTTTATGTCACTTCATTGTTTGATTTGCAATGGTATTGGGATGTCAGATTTGACTCTGCTAGTGTGTTCTAAAGATAAATTGTCGAGTTATAATTGTTGATTGAAAAATTATAACAGTTGAAATTATGATAAGATACAAGAACATATATAAGTATATAACAAACAACAAAACTGTTTGTATTATTCTGTTAGTTTTTAAATCAATGGATGTAAGTTATAACTTTGTACTTTATTTTTTAAAAGTACACATTTTACTTTAGAGGAGACAAATCCTGTAAAAGCAGCTGCTTAAGCTCATTTCTTGTTTCCATCAATGCAGCCGCCATAGTCCATGCTGTCCTCTTTGGTTGCATTAGATGTGGCCCAGGTGAAAATTAAGCTCGATCCTGCAATCTCCTCGATGAGATTTCTGCCAATAGAGCAAAGATTTTCCTTCACGAAGTTAGGATTCCATTCCATGAACTGCCATAATGCTGTGGAATAAATGTATTACTAGAAGTTCGTTTGTTAAGATGCAGTAGCTTCAGTTTGTACTTTGTAATGCGTAGTTTTATCAGGGACTTGCAAATGGATTAGGAGAGCCCCCCCTCCAAAAAGAGAT
This sequence comes from Glycine max, assembly GCF_000004515.6. Taxonomy (NCBI): domain Eukaryota; kingdom Viridiplantae; phylum Streptophyta; class Magnoliopsida; order Fabales; family Fabaceae; genus Glycine; species Glycine max. The sequence goes on along the minus strand of NC_038255.2, from coordinate 45,687,696 downwards.
TTACCAATATATGTACAAGTTTTACTGAAAAATTTAGTTAGCTTGTGCTGTAAGCACTAATTTGCTTGTATTTAAAGGAACAGAAAAAAAAAAAATGCTAGTTATGATGATTGAGAATGTGACTAACGGCTTTGAAAAGTTTCTTCAGCGCTCTGAACTAGAAGTGAATGAGCACGAATGTGATTTTGTTGTATCTTTGCATCTATATGATTGTAGATGATAAGCATGTAATAATATAAATTTCTAAACTCATAATTAAATTTGCAGATTATATTAAACAAATAGATCTCCAGATATAGTTAGTGTAATATATTTTTTTGACAGCTCATTTTTGGTCTAGACCCTACCATTTACATGAGAACAAATAGTAATATATTTTAACAAAGTATTTTAATACACATTATTATTTATTAAAAATTATAAGTAAAAACATAGCATTAAACAAGTAATGAAATTTTAAATAAATTTTAACAAACATTGAAATATGCATCGATAGCATTGCTCTTGCAACCTACAGGATACAGGAGAAACACCTTTCAGTGATTTTTTTTCTTTTCATACACAAAATGAAACATGTATCAACCAGAATCAGAATCAGAATCAGTTTTGCTTTCATGGACTATCGTGTAGTTGGAAGTACATATAATTTTTTTTTTACTATTTTTTCAAAAAGGGCCAAAATAAATTACTCCAACAAGAAGCTACTCAAAAGTCAAATCGCATGGTAAAAGCTGGAAAATGAAAGGAAAACGGACGTACTCATAGATGGATCATACTGACGTTAGGAAAATATTCATAAGCAATAGGAAACAAAGTGTAAAAAAAAAAACTAATGCTCAAGGAAAATACATAGCCATCTGAACAGATTTCTGCTGGAAGCCACATTTCTCGTAGAACGCCTTGTTCTCGACGCTGCAATCAAGAATCACCTTGTAGCATCCCATTGAACGCGCATGCTCCGTGAGGAACTTGATGATTCTCTTTCCCAAATGCTTCCCGCGAATGCTAGAATCCACAACAACATCCTCAATATGCCCAACTTTGCCGCAATTTCTCAAAAACTTCTTCTCGATAAACACGCTCCCGGTCGCAATGATCTTTCCGGAAGCCTCGTCTTCGATCACGCCGATCACGTGGTCATCGCCGAGAACATCCAGGTCTCGAAATCGATCCTCGAATTCCTTGTCGGAGACGGAATCGCAAACGCTGAGTTGTTGCAGTAACTCGATGAAGCCTTTGCCCTTGTCCGAGATCTCCAATTTCCGGACTCTGTACTTTTGTTGCTCCTCACTGTTTTCCATCTTCTCCTCTGCAATCAGAAAATTAAAACTGAAACTAATTGTAATCAAAGAGAGATTCATCGATGCAGAGATATTTCATGTTCTTACGCTTTGCTTTGATTCCAATATTCGAACAATGTCTCTGCTTATCGCTGCGAGCGAAACAGCTATTCCTCAATTTTTATTTTGGAGCGGTTGGTAAATTGTGAACCGTTGGTCCTGATTTGATGACGTGGCAGAATCTAAACCGTGTGTCTGTAAAAAAAAACGAATGGTTGTTCAGAGAGAGATGCAGAGGTCGCTAATTCGATGCCTGGCGCCGCCATTGGCAGCGGGATTGAGGCTTAGCACCAATTCTTCGTTTTCTTCTTCTTCTGTAGTTCACCATGTCACGTCTTCTTCTTCTGATTCTCACTTGGAGCCCCTTCACATGACTGAAAACTGCGTTCGAGTTTGTTAACTTCCGTTTGGGATTTAGCAGAAAAGCTTCTCTTACATAATTCCACAACTATGTGTTGTCTTTTTATGTTTCATGGCATCCTTTTTGTTAGAGAAAGAGGTCTTGCCTCTGTGTGCAGAATACATTTTGTGCAAACCTAATGGTATTGAAATGGGTCCAACTACTCTTGGGACGAGATTGAATAGCATTCTTAAGGCATGTAACAGAGTATAAATTTAATTACAGTTAGTTTCTGTTTTCATTTGCAGGTGACCGAAAACCCCAGTGTAGTTGGGGGCTGCAATTGTAAAATTTCCTTCATGGTGAAACAATAATTAGTTATCTTGCTAGCCTCTTCCGACCCTCCACCACTGCTCATACAAATCGGTCCTTTAGAACTAGATTGCATCGTGAAAACATGATTTTTATACCACAGAAGGCGATAGATTGAACTGAAGATAAAATGTATTTCTTGTATTGTGATATTAATGTAAAGATGAATCGTACTGGTATTAAATTATCGGGCACTTTTGTCTAGTCTGATTTATTACCTTGGAGCTTGTTACCTCAGATTTAAAATAAGACATGCAAATGAGATTTACAATTTGCAGCAATAACTGGTTCCTTGTTTGATGCCATGTAATAATGGAGATGAGTTGGGCAGATTCATTCCGTAAACCAGAAAGACTTGGCACGTACAGTTGATGATATAGAACATAATTTTAGCAGCGGACAAGAATCTCTTTTAAGAAATTGGACGTAATTTCATATTAACTTGTTGAATAACAAGATAAACTCACTGTGTTAATCCATTTATTTATCGTTTAGCTTGAAGCATTTCATAATAAATTATATTTTAATAGAATAGTGCTATTGTGCTAAGAATACACTCATTTGGGCAAATTTTATTATTTGGTGAATTTCTTATCAGTCTCGATAAAAAAAAACTAAGATCCACTTTTCTTGTGAAATCCCATAACTCACCCAACATTTCTTTTCTAGAATTTAACTAATAAGCATAGCTGCCAATATGTATCAAAGAACTGTAACGGGTTAAAGGGCCTCGTCATTAGCAGATACACTGTAGTTGGTTGTATGAAAGTCAATATCGTAAGTGTACCAAATCGAAGCTATGTTAAACTCGGCTTTTTTACCTTAGTTTCCAGGTTTAGCGTCCAATAAATAAAATTGAATGAGTATAAGTGGTGGCTACTTGGTATGAACATTGCAAAGCAATTCATAAAGCCACCCACGTGTCCTATCAAATGTTAATAGCAAAGCAAGCACACCAAATAAAAACCAAATGAACAAGGTACTGGTAATTTTTTTCAAGACATCAAAATTGACGTCAAAAGAATATGAAAAAAGCCAAAGAAAAGGCATCGACAGTCACCAATAATGTCTCGCTTACATGTCCATAACATAAGAGGCTTCGCCCATGATTATATTTAAATGGAAGATATATATGAATTTAAAATACGCGGATTGCGCTCCCCATAGTACTCTTCAGGTATAAGCACCTCACCTGTTTACATGCAAACAAAAACAGAATTAGACATACATGGCTAAAAATGATAATCAACCAAACAACCAAAATGTTTACCGAAAATAGGTCAAGGTTTCAAGAAGATTCTTTACAACCACAAGAATCATATCGGTCATTCCAGTAGTTAGAGCCTTGGGGCTCAATCAAATTGTTACTTCATTCTTTCAGTGGATTTTTGTCAAACTGATGGACCTTTTGAAAGAAACTACTATCACAAACAAAAGCTTTAACCTACTACTTTAATTTGGCAGAACTCTCGCTAAATTAGCAGTAATAGAACACTTTTAAATATGTTCATGTTAGTTATAGATAGCACAAGTTGAACATGCTGCGATAAATACAAACCACCACACCATGATTCATTGTCTTACATTTATGGTCTCTTTATGCTGAGTGAATGGAAAATAGGTAAAAGTAGATCAAAATGGGATAATTTGGAATCTTAAGACTTTAGTACCCAAATATTTAAAATTGTAATTCAAGGACTTCAAACTTACGTTTTGCCAGTTTTTCTTCAATAATGAAACAAGGAAATTGACACTGAGTTGTACATTCTGGAATATCTGTTTCTCCTCCATTGTGCAATTTCCAACGGCAACACCCATACAAAGAACTTTCTTAAGTTGAAACTTCACCATTGCCTTTGTTTCATTAACTTTTGACTCCAAGGACTCCTGATGAGTCACTAATGTTGGAAATTTACCTGCATTCATGTGCTCATACAGTCATATAGCAGATAAACAATAGGGTATCAATCAAAAAGTACAAGAACTGAAGTTTCAACCATCACAGCCACATTAATATGCAACCTTCTGTTAGGAACCAAAAATTGAAATGGGGAAGAAAATAAAAGATTTTATTGACTAGTAAGAAAAGAATAGAAAATAGGAGAGAAAACTCTCCTCCAAGGGTTTCCCCTTCACAAAGGATTTCTCCTTTCACAATTCAATCTACAAATGATAAGATCTCCCTCTCTCCTATCCTTCTTCCTCTATTTATATCTAATAAACCCCTCTAACTAACTAACTAACCCATTAGTAGTCTAACTATATTAACTAACTCTTCCTTCTCCTTATATCCTAACAATACATCTCTCTTAAAAATCAACCTTGTCCTCAAGGTTGGAATCTGAAAACTGGAATTGCACACTGAAACTTCCTAAAGTTTTGTTTGATTGCTGGAAGACAATTGCACCCCTTGTAGCTTAACTAGGAACGACCCACTGCCCCTGCATGCAAACTGAGGTCTGGTGGCTTCGGTGGTGGGAGGAACAAGGGTGGACTCCATATAACTTTAATCAGCTTGACTGGCTTAGTACATTCCTTCTGCCTTAGCTCCATGGCTAAGCTGTCAGCCATAGATGCAACAAAATTTAATGCTAAAGGCTCATCCAACAAGTTGACATTCCAAGATTCCAGCACCATTGTTGTTCCAACCACCTTCATGAATGATTTTTGTTTCACAATAACAATCTTTTTATGGAAATCTGAATCTTGAAAACAATGTGGCTTGGTTGAATCACCAGTTTCGACTTCCTTCTTGATCAAATCTGTAATTGGGTTATCAAGAAAATCGTCTTCGCAGCCCACATTCGTCACTCCATTTTCCTTGTGCTTCTCCCTCTTTATCAATGGATCAACTTCTTCCTCCATAACCTTTTCAATCTTTTTTTCTCTTGCTAACTTTGCTTAATCATTTTTGGTTTCTTCTCCACCACAAAGGGAGTGGTTCTTGATTACTGAACTTCTTTACTTTTGTTTTCTGATTTCAAGAACTGCAATGGGTCATTGTCACACTCAAAACTGCTACCCTTCAAATCAGTTCCCCCTTCTATGCTTCTATCAAAGCTGGGTAGTTCCACCTTTCTTGCCCAAGAACTAGCCTTTGCTTCACTGAATTCTGACCCACTTCCCTCCATGCTATTTTTGTCTTGTTGAGAAGCATGTGAATCAACTTCTTCATTCAATATCTTGCACAACATGTGTTTCCACTCTGAAATGTTGGTCCTCCCTTTCAAGAACTTTGTGGAAGTCTCCCATTTTTTGATGTGGGTTTCTGTTTCAGTTGGCTTTTCTTGCTTCAAGATACTCAATCTTTCAAAGATGTGGTTACCATGGCGATCTCCGAATCTTTTGATCAAAGGTGTGGAAAATGACTCCCAATCTGAATCTGGGTTGTTTTGGCTCCAAATGTAGAACCAATGTGTCGCAGCACCCTTCATGCTCATGAATGCATATTGCAGCTTATGGAACGAAGGAATTTCTTGTACCTCAAAGAATTTTTCAGTCCTAGCAATCCAACCAATTGGGTATGTTCCTATGAACGCTGGCAGCTCCACCTTCTTAGCCCAAATTTGCGCTTCCTCCATCTCTAACACTAGCTTCCCCTTGAAGATCCGGCAGGTCGGACCAATTTGTTAGGAACCAAGAATTGAAATGAGGAAGAAAATAAAAGATTTTATTGACTAGTAAGAAAAAGACAGAAAATAGGAGAAAAACTCTCCTCCAAGGGTTTCCCTTCACAAAGGAACTCTCCATTCACAAAGAGCTAATGCTCAATCTACAAATGATAAGATCCCGCTCTCTCCTATCCTTCTTCCTCTATTTATATCTAATAAACTCCTCTAACTAACTAACTAACTCACTCGTTAGTAGTCTAACTATATTAATTAACTCTTCCTTCTCCTTATATCCTAACACCTTCACAATTGTAAGAAATTACAAGGCAAAAATAATAAACAAAGAATCCATTAGTGGACATTCTGCAACTTAAGGATAGGCAATCAAAACTTTTAATCAACATAAATTTCCAAGGTTGAAAGCTGAATTGTTTTTATTTTTGAGGATTCACCTGTCCTTAGTATTATCATCAGTGCAATATTCGTCTACTCTTGACAAAGTTGCAGGGATATAAATACAGAGAATGTGATCAATAAGTTCTCCCTAAATCCCAATGCATATCATAAAAGACAACCAAAGAAGCCAAAAGAAACACCGTTTCTTCAAGATAAGTGAAGGAAAGTTCTGGAACCAAGCTAAGAACACAAACAGGAAACACTGAAACTGTTCTATTTGATTGTTTTACCCAATCGGGCGTGTGTCACAACAGAAGCTACAGTTTATAGCTTCTGCGGTATTTCTCTTATTGACATTATTTGGTTTGAGAACTCACATATTTTACGCAGAACCAAACAAGAGCAAATAGCAAGGCAATCAACTTGCCTGCCTTATTTAAACCAGGCCCCAAAAGACGAGGAATTTGCTTGATGACTGCTTCAGAAGCTAGAAAAACATGATATTTCTTGGCAAGCTTCTTCACAAGTTTTTTGTTTTTATTGAGTTTCTTCAGTGCTTCCACATCCATGTAGTCCAGCCCAATTTTTTCCGCCTGTGTACATACATGTCAGTAACACTAACATCATGTAAGTCACAAGAACTCCACAACACTCCAGAGTAAGCTTTCTTTGTTGAATAAGAATTTAATTAGAATGCACATGATTTTTTCCACTGCCATCGAATCACAAATCACAAATTATCATGTATAATAAGTTTATTGATTTTTACAATAATTACTTTAAAATGTCTGGGATGATTTCTGATTGGTTAACACTTAACAGCATTGAGAAAGCATAAAAATTTAAACTTGAATTAAAAAAATCCATTTGAAACAAAACTGTCGCATGAATATTATAGTAAAGGCATATATATATTATAGTTAGAAGAATATGAACCTCTTCAACGTGCTGAGCATCACCGAGCATGCAGATTTTCATCTTAGGGCGAGGAATATGCGGAAGCTTAACAGAACCACTGAAACGCTTATCTTTCTGAGGATCATAGTTCTTCAATCCAATTTGCAGCTCAATAGTCTCGGTGAATTTACGATTTTTCTCCTTTGAATTACTCACCACCTGGGAAATTGCCTCTCTCAGTGCATCACTTTGTAGCTTACTGTCACGGAAAAAAAAAAAACACAATGAATATTAACATTGTCAAGAAAATTTCAGAATCGTAAATGATAGTGCATTGCTCAAGGGAAAAAAATGGATATGAAAAAGGGGGAATTGAAGCACCTCATGGTAAGAGGCTGAGGTTGGTCGTCTCAGATTATTATTCTGAAAACAGAAGCGACGATTATAACAAAATGGCAAATGGCGTTGAAAGATAGTAAGAGTGCCAAAGCGAACCTACCTTAGCCGCCTATCCGGGTACAATTACTGAGCGACGGGGTTCATAAAAACCCTAAACATCTCCATAAAATTTAAAATAACTTAAATATATTTTTGTTTCATCATATATATATATATATATATATATATATATATATATATATATATATATATATATATATATTTTGTCACTTAATTCCTAATAAATTTATTTTTAATCGGATTTCTAATATTTTAAAAACTTTATTAGTCGATTATCTACTTGCGTGGCTTAGACACGGAGGCATGTGAAGTGTAATATCATGTGTATTTTTTGCCTAAATGAGATTACATAAGAAAATTTTTTTAAAAAAATAATTAAAAATGACATCATTTTTGCAAGCTCTTCTTTCTCTTTTTTGTAACCTCTCCATGCACCACTGCCACCACCGAACAAGGACCCCCACCACCAAATCACATATTGCAACGCCAAGCACACCACCACGATGCGAACATGGTGTGCAAACAGTACCATCATCTCACATTGCCATCATGTCCTCGTTCATGTGCACGAACTTGGTGTCGCAACTTGTAGCCACCATCTCCATCCGTCTTCAAATGCGATTTACCATGACCGCATTGTCGCCTCCTTCCTCCCTAGAGATCACCACAGCCTCCAACACCACAATACCCACCCAAATCAGTCCCACCACCAAACCACTTGGTTTTCACTCATTCTCTACGCTCTCAAAAAAAGTCATAACCCACCTCCGCAATTCAGGAATATAGCTCCACCCGAGTCATGCCATTGAGTTGGCTCGCTCTAACTTAGATCTCATTCTTAGAAAGTGTCTCGCCCCCAGTTTCTCTCGACATAGCCTCGATGTCGTCGTGGGAGATTGAAATGGGTGGAGGGATATGTGGGGATGATGGGTTCGATTATGAGAGAAAAAGGGTGGAGCAAATCGGATATAACCGAAATGATTTTTAGTTCGGGTTTAGGTTTGGGTTCAATTTTGGGTTTACGTCGTATTTACTTTTAAAATTTTTTAAAACAAAATCTTACGTGTAATCCTATTTAGGCAACGAGTACACGTGACACCACATGTCGCATGTCTATGTGTCTGGTTAATAGTCACGTAAGCAGATAACGAATCTCGACTAACGGCAATGATGTTGGACAAAAAAAATTTAATATATTAGGAACCCAATTTAAAGAAAAAATTTAATAAGAATTAGATGTCAAAAACAAATATATATCAGAGACCAAAAACATACTTTAACCAATTTAGAATAAAATTTTATTTTCAATTGGGACCATTAATACAAAATAAAGTTTTTAGTTCATTTAAACTTATTATTGTAAGGATTTAATGCTTATATATTTTCATCCAATCACCAATCATTTTTAAAACTAATAAACTCATATATGATGAATTATTATTAGATGTATGTATAAAAATTTTTACACTTTCAATATGTAACATTTTTTTATCTTAAAATTAAGCTTTTAATCTCCCATTTTGAAAATAAACTTATTTTTGTGTGTCCATATAATATATGTTAAATGTTACTATAGCTAATGGATTGATCCGACATTGTCCTCCATGTGTCATTTTCGTTTTATGTGGCCTAATGATGCCACATCAAAGGAACTGCACGAATTTGTACATCTGAGAGAAACTACAACTGAATTTTAATATATTTAGAGGGGCTTAAATTATACTTTTTTTCTGAGACCAAAAATATTTTTCTCATTTATATATTTGTGCAAAAGAAAAATATTTGAAACTAGAGACCAAATTTTTTTATCATATTCATATTTTTCTCATTTTTCGTTGCCAAGTATCAGCATTTCTTATGCTAATGTTAAAGAAGCTTATCAGTCTTCATTTTTTTCTTTACATTACTTGCATATTGATCACAATGAACTCCGTGAACAGCGGCAAGAGCTGGCATTAATAATCTTCCGTATTTAAACTTTAAACTTTCAGAGAATAGGCTAACTAGAAAGTCCGCGATTTGCATAATCAATGATTCCAAATAATCGTTTCAAAAAAGTACAGAATTCTGCAATGGTTCAATATTTAATATTTCCAATGGCCAGTAAATGAAACCACGCATAAGAGTTAAGCCTGAAAGAGACAAGCATATGGTATTTATTGTAGAAATGGAAACTGCTTCCAGCTCTTAATCACTTCAAATTTTCATGAAAATAATAAAACTTCAAAATGGCTAACAAGCTGGTCACTATTCTGACTGCCTTTGCCCTAGCACAGGAATGTCTTCATATCGTTTCTGCAGAAGAAAATATAATTAATTATAGATCAATGGTAAAATAATAAAAAGCTTAAGGAGAAAGCAATCATAGGACCATCATAAAAACCAAAATCCTTAAAATTGATGGTTGGCAATTGTTGTTAACACAAACCAATAAATACTTGTCTACTAGCATACATGGGATTGACAGTGCAAAATTGCCCATAATTAGACATCCCATCTATTTTTAAGTGGAGATTATGAATTATAACTAACTACAGCAAGGTATAAATGAGGCAAAGAAAAACATTTAAAAGTCAGAAATGGTGAGTATTCATAATAAAAAAATGAAAATATAAAAATGGGCACATGCACCAAACATGTACTCACAGAGTCAACTAGTTAGTAAGTGCACTGCAGAATTTTCTCTACCTCAGTCGTTTTGTACTCCTCCCTCGTAACTATCAAAAAAGATAAGCCTCGCAAAACAGAGTAAATGTCTATTGCCATTACCACTCTTATTTAATTAAATTTTATATAAATTCTTTAAACTACTAGTTTCATTAACAAAGGGAGTGACAATGGACACAAGGGAATGGCAACACTCATTCCCATTAACAGAATATCAACCACAGCATATATTTTATCTTTTACCCCTAATCAACAACAGGCTTTGTACTCTATGTTTGATTGTTTCAAACAATAATAATGAATACCAGAGCAATTCTGTAGCATTTGCTTCACAAACAAAACCAAATGGAACATCCTATTCTGTTCCTTTCTCCTTGGTTCCATACTTTTCAACAGAACCAGAATGTACCATTTTCCAACCTCATGTTTGTTCCAACTTCTATAATTTCCAAATTGTACCAAACATGAAATAAAAGTCATATGTTATGTTCCCATCCTATTCAAGCCTGTCTATCAAATGCTACCTTATTTTGACAAATGGATTACCGATTACCACAACTTTTTGCCCTTTTGTTAAGGAGGTTAATGAAAGCAAGATTACCAACAAGTGACAGAGAGAAGACATATGAAAGAACTAGCTAGTGAGGTGAGACACATCACAATTGCCAGTGAAGACCAACCTGTGGCCCTTCTTGATAATTGAGCTCTCAGGACAAGGCAAATGAAAAGAGAAAGGGCTGCCTCTAGGTGTACGAGAGAGAAAGTGTGTGTGTGTGTTTAGTCATATTTAAGAAAAAGAACCATATTTTCTTCTGCAGCTTTTCTTTTGGGGCAGCAGGCAACCAGAGAACAGTAAAGATAAAAAATGATAATTTTTTTGACAAAACTTAAACAAAACAATTGATACTGATTGGCGCAAGCAAAACTATGATGTGTCAAATTTGCATTATCTGCAAACAAGATGGCGGCTCATGCAAAAGGGATGTTAAACTATTTGCAAATTGCCACTGAATAAAACAGCCACAAGATGAAGAAGTAGCATAAAACAGTGGGAAACAAGGAACGTAGGCACTAGGCGCCACCTAATGAGAGACAATACCCAAGTATTATATATTTATAATTCTTTGAATAGAACTTGGCAAGATAGCAAACATTATGAAGCAGTCAAATAAAAAGCAGTCATCCCATAAGAGATCTATTCAAAACCGCAGCTATAAATAAATTAAATAAGAAATTGTAAAAATATCATGGACAACCTATCATAGCAATTAAAACAGCAGAAACATTAGAAGTTTGATCCCTTTAAAAGTGATACAATGTAAAGATCTTAAAACAAGCATCAACATGAAGAATACAACATCCAATCCAACTAAAGCATGAATTCAATTTGAGCAGTCAAATCTATTTTCTGAGAAAACTAACAGCATATGACATTGCATGCATCATAAAATGGATAGATAGATTGTTTAAATTAAGCATAGAGCCGAGAAGGTTTATTACCCCAACATTATTAGCCTCCCAGAGCTTGTGGACTCCATAATCTACAGCCTGCAACCAATAACGGTAATCTCTTAGCAAAAGTAATAACCTAAACTGAAATAAGAGGAAAAAAGGAAAAGGCAAAAAAGGATGGACCCGTTCTCCGAGGAAGGCGCCAGCGATGACGAAGGTAACGTAGACAGAGTTGCGACGCATAACGACCTTGTAGAGGCTTTCGAAAATGCCTCCACCTCTTCTTCGAGAAACAGCTTCCATCTTTGCAGATTCGATTCACCACTCTAGGGTTACCTTACCCTTCTCTCTCTTTTCTCTTCTTCTTCCACCTACGCCAAACGCAAACTAAGATCGGAATTTCGGAATAGATCACCGCTTTACACGGACTTTACGGGCCCACTTCGCTCTTAATGGGCTGGGCTTTATCCTTCACAGAATCCAACTTCCACGTTTATGGGAAAAAAAACTGTCATTTTATTTATTTTGTTTGGTTTATATCAAGTGAATCATTTTATTACTCAACTGATTGAAAATAAATTATTAATATGTTAAAATTATGATTAAATTATTTGAATAATATATTCAAATTTAATCTTAGACTGAGATAATTTTAAATGAAATTTTGTTTATTTTTTTTAACTTTAGATTAATCATGATGACCTTAAGAATTTAGATAAAAAAATAATCATTTTATTGAGAGAAAATAATGTGGCTTCTCATTCTCTCTCCTCTTACATCCTTTTGCAACATTTATTTTCAGAATTTTATAATTTAATTTTGTATGTATAATTATGTTAAAACCTACAAACTAATATTTTTACTTATCTATCATATTATATACACTTCAAATAATAAGTATTGTATGAAAAATTTAATATACTGAGAATATTTAATACTAAAAAATTAGAGAAAAATACATCAAATCTTGTTATATACTATCAATTTAGTTTTTCACAACAACCCAAATATTTCAAGAAAGATGTAACGGATCAATTTTATTATTGATTAAGAATAAAATAGTATATAGCCGTAAATACTAATTTAAAAATTGACTGCGATTAAAACTCAGAGTTGGTGTGCTAATACTTAATTGACTACCCCTGTAAAAATTTCTTATTGGAAGCCTGTTTCGAAATGAATCTCCCTTTATTTTGTTAACCAGTTGTTTGCTTTTCAAGGATGGGAGATTGATCATCCACGCTAAACTTGTGCATGTGCTTTAGCTTCTTTCTCAAAAACGAATCCAAAGTTTTGTATGTTATAAACAAGTACAAATGTACCAAAAACCTCAACAGTAGTTCAATTTTTCCTGCTACAATAACTTTTGTTGATTGAGCATTTTTTGATGAAAAATTCTTCTGTACCGTTTCATAGTACAAAGGCCATTTTGCATTACACAATTGTTTTCCAATCTTTCTACATGATAAACCTCACTTTTTATGTAGGGACAGAAGGAAAAACTTGCACAGAATAAGATAACAAACAGACCTCAGATTGATTTGGAACTGCTAATTGCATTTCTGGATTGCTCAAATTTTAGAGATTCCCCCTACCCTGAAAAATATGGGTAAAATTTGAATTATAAGTTGTTTCGAACACAAAAATTAGTCCAAATACTTACAAAAATGAGTAAAAGGTAATCATAACTAAGTACAACCAGTGAATCAAAGAAATAACAAAGTATAACCAATGAACAATCAATCTTTACACTTACTGGAAAGCTACGGATGACCAGAAACAGAAACATTTCACACAAATTCCAAGCCAAACTGTAGATTCTATGCCTTCAAGGGATGTAAGAATGATTACTAATTAACCATTAATTGTATTTCTTAATACTTGTGCAAAAATCCCTTAAACCTCATATTCTAAAACGGAGTATAAAAATAATGATTGACTCAATTGATAGTAATTTGGGATTGATATGGAATAAATTTTGAAGAAAAAAAAATAGATAAAGTACCATACTAGTACAGTATTTCCGTTTGCACATCCCTGGATTGGTGGCGGCCCAATTGGTCGTTTTTGTTTGTTTGTTCAAACAATTTTCATCTTTTTTCTCTGACGCGTGGAAAACAGAAGCACGCATGCTTCTTTTGGGAGAGAGAAAGTAGGAAATAGCAGAGTTTAGACTCGGTGTATGCTAAGTAAAATCGATTGGCGATGGAGTTGAAAGAGATTCAGAGACTCGAAGGCCCCACCGATAGGGTTTGGAGCTTGGATTGAAACCCGGCCACCGGTCACGCCGGTATCCCACTCGTCTTCGCTTCTTGCAGCGGCGACAAAACCGTCCGAATCTGGGAGCAGAATCTCTCCTCTGGCCTCTGGGCCTGCCAGGTCAATTTCCATCATCTATTTGAGTTTATAGTATTTCATAATTGAAGAAACTTGTATTGATGATAGTTTACTTTGAATTTGATTATGTAAATGAAATGTAGGCGGTTTTTGGATGAAACGCACACTCGAACTGTTCGATCTTGTGCTTGGTCACCGTCGGGTAAGCTATTGGCCACTGCAAGCTTCGATGCCATCACTGCCATTTGGGAAAATGTTGGTGGTGATTTTGAGTGCGTTTCTACTTTGGAGGTAGGTTACTGCTAAATACATGTACTCATTACCAAACCTGGAAGAAAATTAATAATCTCTATGTCATGTCCCATTGCTTGCTTGCTTGCTGTTGTCTCACATTTCCCCAGTCACCTTAAACTCAACTATGTATTGGAATATCAAATTTCGATACAGGATCCTTTGATGTCATTTAATATTCTGATTTAACTGCACTTCAAGTCATTGTTGGTTTGGAATAGATTGAAGTGCCATTGTTGGTTTCTTTCAATTATAATGAAATCAATTGCATAGGTTTGGGTTAATAATCTATTATTTACTACAACACTTCTGAAAAATGAGGGATAGATCATTTAATTTTGAATGCATATTTAATTATTAATCCTTTCCTTTCCAGATATTATAAAATTATTTCTTTTCTTATTGGAATTTCAGGAGACATCTTTGCACTCTTACAGGTTATCATGATCGAACAATATTCTCAGTTCATTGGTCAAGGTAAAATGTAATTTGCATCTCACTTGGCATTTATGTAAACAGAAACCTGCTTGCTATTTGGTTATCACAATTTCATATGTATGTATGTCTTTGAGAAATCAAGTGTCATCATTTTTATCTATGCCTATTCCTGTTGTTAAGAATGTCAAATTAAGTAAGATTATAAATTTATAATGGAATAAATGTGAGCTATTGTGTTATCGAGTAAATCAACCAACATCCATATTTGGGATGTGTGCTGATTTATTCATATATTGTGGGTGGATTACACTCTTTCAATCTTTGAGTCACAGATGTTTTAAAATATTTAAATGTTGTTTTCTGATTTTAAAAGCATTCTGCAGATTCAGTCATTAGTTCATTGCTTCTTTCTTTTTTTCCTTTTACGTTTATTGAAAGCAAGATGAAGATAATGACTCATGCACTTCGCGATTGTCACCATGATATCAGATGTGAGATGTATCGTATCTAATTTAATTTTTTATATATAAATCTGATATTTCTGTATCCTTCACTGTGCTGGTATGACAGAGAAGGCATCTTTGCCAGTGGAGCCACAGATGATGCTATACGGCTTTTGTGGATGACAATGAAAGTCAGGTATGGAAATTGTTTATTACTGCAATTATCCACTAGCAAAAGCAGTTCAAATGCCACCTTATGGCCATTCCAAATGTAGTATGTGGGCTTATTGACAAATAGATAAATTCTCTTGTCAGGATGTAGTTTGTAATTACTAAAAAATCAGGCTATTTTTGATTGGTACTAGTTGTTCATTAATTGAATTTTATAGAAATAGAAACTACAGCTGAGAATGTTAAGTGAATATATTCATATGCCAAACTCAGAAAAGTGTAGGCCAAAAACTGTGTTCTCCTGCTGGAGAAATAAAAATTCTCTCTCTCTTTTTCACACACAGACAAACACCCTCACACACATATAATACAATATGATTTTCAGCCCAATAATTAGCTAAACTGCTATATATACATTTATCTTACAGTTGGGTAGCCTAATTAAGGGGGAACTACAGTTACTAAGTTACAGCTGCTGGGTATCCTAATTAAGAGAATAACAGTTACTAAGTTGTGGATGCACAATAAATTGCATAGGCTTCACTTGCTTTAAACTTAAAATGCCCAGCTAACCTATGCTGTGAATTTGCTGGTTTTAATGACCAGAAAATTTGCTCATCAACTCCGTTGACGTCATAGGCTGCTGGTCCCTCACCCTAAGTCCCTCTTTTTTCCTTTTGAGTTTTGAGTACTGGTGGGGAGAACAAGTGTCATTATTTAGCATGGCATGTAACTTTCACTCTAGGGATGCCAGTGGGAGCATATAGATATTTTATCCTTGTATGCCAGTGTGTCTATTACTAGTTTCCTTTTCCGTTGTAAAATCAATCACTTTAAATCACAGACACTGTGATTCTATAATTCTATTGGCTATTTGTGCATATCAATAACCTGGAATTTCTTAATCTTTTTGTACTTGATAACAAGGACAAGAGTAGCAAAAGATTTGACAAACCAATGCCAGATGTTTCTTTATTTACAACTGAAGTGCAGAGAACACTCAGTCAAACAGTTATAACATTAACTGTATTTGCAACTTTATTTATTTGCATCGAGTTTCTATTTGAACTATGTTTTATTTTGAAGAAATGAGCCTAATATTCTTCTATATTTGCATTACTGTTCGAGTATACTGACGAGCTGGAGAATCTGGTTTCGAATTTTTCTTAATATAAGAATCACCCTTCTCAGTTTCTCCGTGTATTTTTCGACTTGCATCAGATCCTTTTGTTTAGGTGCTCTTCTCGGTGTCTGAAAACGTGCGGATGTTTTGAACCTCTACATTAGTGCAGTTGTTATTAAGGGATAAATCCTTATATTGAAATCCAAGTCCCTGAAAAATTCAAACTACTATAAGATTGTATGATTTTGTTGTAAAATAATGACCAAAATTGAACAAAAATATTTTTTAAATAATTGACTTTGTATCTTCGTAGATTTAGATGCATGTCACTATGTAGAAAAAAGAGGTTAAAATTGTGAAAATTTTATTGCTTGCTTATAACATAGGTTGGTGGTCCTCTCTACAAGTTGCTGCTGAAGAAGGAGAAGGCCCGTGGCATGAATATAAATTCTGTGCAGTGGAGCCTTGGGGTAAGATTCTCAGAAACTACTTTAATGGAATCACGTTGATAATGAAATGAGTATCTCTTTCCACAAACATCAAGTGGGTGGAATGGTGGATTTCACTGCTAAATTAGATAATGCTCTCTTAGCTGATTTTGTCTGAGACTGAATAATGACCTCATAAAGTTCATTCTGATAACTTATACATGATAAAAAAAAATTGTGATTAGTTGGCATTTTATTACTAGTGATGTGTTTAACTGACAAGCATTGGCAGACTTTGCATCATGAATGACAAAATAAATTTTCATTAGTATTATAAGAATCACAAAATTTGAAGTCTGCTACTTACAGCTTAATAGCTTACAAAAACTTAAGGCCCTTTTGATTTGAGAAAATGTTTCCTGTTTTCACTTTTAATTAGGAATAATACTTTGTTTTCATTTCGTTTTATGTTTTTAAAGATTTGTATAGGAAACAGAAAAAGTAACTTTTTATTGTTTTCACTGTTTCTTATACTTATCTTTGAAATCAAGAATCAAAGTACAAACCAGAAAGCAATTTTGTAATTAAAAGTTAACAGAAAATAAAAACAATATTTTCCTAAATCAAACAACCCCTTACATATTTCGAGAATGGTGACCTATATCAGCATTGTTTTCTGCTTCCTGTGTCTTTCTCTGCAATTTGTAACAGTCTTATTTACTAAATAGGAGAAGCCGGTACTAGCCTCTGCAAGCGATGATGGGACGATCAAGGTGTGGGAGTTGATATCATACTAGTTTTCCACATTTGCTGTATGAGTAGCAGATATTTATAATGGCGGAGCCTAATAGAAGTGCTAGGTGTGCAGGCATCCTCATAGTTATTTTTCTCTTTTTAGTTATATTTACTAAAAATTTACAACAGATATTGAATATTATATTTTTTAGGTGAGTCAGGAGTGTGACTGTAAATTGTAATTACTGTCACAAGTCACAACTAAACTTTTCATTTTTGCTCAGGAATGGCTCATAAATTACTTACCCTAGGGTGAACTAGTATCGTAAGTATGCTTTGCTTCAGTAAGTTGTAGTGGTAGAATGATAAGGAAAGATATATTACTCACTAATCGCTGTGTGGCAACTTGCTGTCAGAACGGATTAGAACAGGTAATCGAATCGAGCTACCCCGTGCCCACATTGGTCGCATAGCTAGTTCTCTACAAGAATCAGTGAATGATAATGACTCTTTCTCTAAATTTTGCTAGCAGTAGATATTGCATTTTCACTAGTATACCCCCGGCAAGCCATTTGTAGAGGTCAATATATATGCACAGGGAGGACTAGTCTATAAGAGATGAGCATAATAAATTATAATATCGAGATCTATCTAGTTATATGTACATTAAGGTTTAAACGCAAATGATTCCTTCGCTTTTTGACAAATAAATATTAATCTTGATAACTACTCTACTAGAAAATTTGACAACTGACTCTACAATTTGAAGTAAAGTATTGATGAATCTTTGATTAAACAAATGTACTCAGATCATATATTCTATTTTCGTGAATAAAATTTCTTTTGTCCAAATGGGTTCTTTTAAATAGTTGGCATTTGTTACAATATAAGTATGCTGGAGTTAGAATTGGATACTTACCACAAAATACGATGCATCTTTTAATCCGAATTATACGTAACTGTCTTTTCCCTGAAACAACACTACGAGAATTATTTGTCAAAGACTAGCCGAAAGTTATTTACATTATACATGTGGCCTTCTTAAGCAATGGAAGCTTCAATTTAGACATTTTATACCGAGCGAGAGACCGTTTGGGAAATTGCTTGAACTAATTGACTCTTTTTTTCTCTAAAGACAAAGACAAAAGTCACACAACACAAGTGCTGAAACTGAAAGCATAATCAGTGAATAAAAAATATAAGAACTTCATAGTTCACAAATTTTAGCTTCGAAAGTGTTAGTTAAACTTTTCAAAAACATCTTAAAAATCCATGACGAAAATGAAATTCTCAATCCGTGATGAATAATATGGTTGTCGATTGACCGTTAAAGTGAATGGAATTACAGAAAATGAGAAAAAAATTCTAACACCTGTTCTCTATTCTTAGTCCAGCAGAATTGGCTCTTGTACACTCTTGAACCAAAGCCTCTCGTGCAGTGGAGATTCTGCTTGGAACTAAAGTAGCATCAAATGCAGTGCAATCTATCCAATCCTTCAATAGCTCCTCCTGACCCCATATATCAGGAATCCATACCCTCCCAGCCACTTCAACTCTATGCCTATTCAGCCTCTCGCGTCCACTATCTTCTTCTTCTTCTTCTTCTTTTGCTGCTGCAACATCTGAAGTCTCTTCTTCTTGTAATGCCATATTCTCCTCGTTGCAACAAAGAAGGGTCGTTTCTGAAGCTGCAGATGGGTTTTGTGTAGTAACAACATCCTTATCTTTATCTCTAATATCTTCATCATATTCATGCTTGTTAAGGTTGCTCTCTTCTTGTTGTAGTTCCATGTTGTTGTTGAAGATGATATCTTTAGAAGGATGGGGACTGTTTAGGTCCAATGGCTGATGATGAGAAGGAATCTGGCGGTCATCAGATTCAGAAGAAGAGGATTGGTGAGCCATGAATGAATGAGGTGTTGTTGTTTGTTATCTTTACATGGAGAGAGAGAGAGAGTATTTGTTTGTGTGTGCTGTAATCCTTGATGTTGTGTAGAGGAGATTTGAAAATGGGGTTTGTTTGTGTGGGGAATAAAGCAAAGGGAAGTGGGTGGAAATTTAGTTTACACGTCGCCCACAAGACCACAAGAGTTTCTTTTCTATTGTAAGTGACAAACGTACGTGTCTTGTTTCAGATGAGATTCTATTTGTGTGGCTTATTATTCCCACTCCCCTGCCAAAACCGAACGAAAAGAAAAAATAAAAAAGAAGAAAGAAAGACCGATCTCTACTAACAAATCGTTCCACTTAATAAAATTAAGTTTAAATTTCTTAAATAAGTTATTGGATTAAGTCCAATGGATGAAAGAAATATGATTAAGAAAAAAAGAATTTATTAATGATAATCAGTTAAATTTTTCGATCAACATTCATACATTAATTTTTAATAAAATCAATAAATACTTTACATTTATAATCAACATGATCACTTAAAAAAAAAAAGAAAGAGACTGGGATTGGAGGGGGAGGGAGGGCCTGGGGGATTCCTTGGATTGATTTTTGGAGGATTGTGACGTTGATTTGCAATGCATACCCAATTGTGTGATTCTTGGCTTTAAACCAATGAGGTTGCATTATTTGATTTGATTTTTTAAATTTCAGCTCCTTTTCTCTTTACAACGTATTATTATTTTTTTCATCATTTTTCAATCCAACAAATACTTTTGTGACGTGTTTTGATGAGATAGATGCTCTTGAGATGCCAGAAAAGATATGTGTTTTTTTTCCCTTAGGAGAATATTATTGTGAGGTCTTGATAACACAAACAATATTTAGTTTATTATTGAGTTTAAAAATGGTTATGCTATAGAAGAAAATAAAACAAATTATTAAACACTAAATACAAGTCTAAAAAATTATTAGTTAAATAAATTAGAAAAATATCTTTTATCCCACCACAAACCGCGTTAAAAAAATTTACTACTACTATTTTTTGTTATGTGAAGGGAAAATCAAGATTACTATTGAATACGTACGAATTTAGACGAAATTTAAGACTAATAAATCAAGATTTTATTTTATTTTTATGGGGAGGGGAAATAAAGATCATTATCATATTGTAATCCATTGCAAAATCTGTCAGATTTCATATTAAACATTTTTATACTGAGCATCATTATTGAAAAAAAGTTACACAAAGTCTTTGATGGTTTTAGAATAGATTAAGGTGAAAGAAAGAGAGATAAACAGGAAAAAATAGATATGATAAATAATGTAATCAAAATAAAATAAAAGGTAAATGGATATATATTTATAATAACCCATTTTTTTTCTCCAACTTCCATTCTCTCCCTCAACCTCCTATGTTATAATTTCTTTTCCTTTTCTCTTTAAGGGTTTGTTCATTTGAGTTGAAAGAGAGTGAAAAAAAATTGAACAATATAATAATATAAGACTCACACTTTTATATTTTACTTTAATTTAATTTTTTTCTTAATTCATTTTTTTCATATATTTGTATACATTAACTGCCAAATAACTGATAAAATAAAAGCCTTTTTTAGTACGGTAATAAAAGGCTTTATTGTACTTTCAGCTACTTATACCGCGTTATTCTATTTTTATTATCTAACATGCATCAAACTCGTCCTACATCTCAATTATGAAATTGGAAATGTAGGTACATGTGTATTTTCATTAGTGTATTTATTATATATAGGACAGGGTATGAATATAATATAAAAAAAAAAACTTTAACGTACACCTTGTGGATAAGTGTATGAGAAAAAAGAAATTAAAAAGGTGCAAAGTGAAAAATGTAATAAGTGATAAACAAGAAAGGAAGAAATAGATAAAATGAAAAATGTGGCAAACAAAGAGAAAAAGTGTATGTAAAATTAGCAAAGCAATTCAACCCGTCTTATCTTAAGCATGATGAGAAATGGTAAAGTTGGGATAGAAATTAGTTGATAGTATAAAATTTTATACTAACAATACATAAAAATTAAATATGCAAGTGTATGTAAAATTAGCAAAGAAAGAAAAAAAAATGCAAGTATATGTAAAATTAGCAAAGCAAATCAACCCATCCCTCATTTCAACTTGCTTTCAGCCTGTCTTAAGCATGATGAGAAATCTGAAAAGCAAGTTGAGATAGAAATTAGTTGATAGCATAAAATTTTATACTAATAATACATAAAAAATAAATATATATTTATAAATTTATTCAAGAGTCTAATTTTTTTCATATTCTTAAAATAAATTAATTTATGTTCTTAAAATAAATTAATTTATATCGTCAATTAATTAAAAATTATCATTTTAAGATAGTCACTATAAAATTTAATAAATTTATGATTTGTCATAAATTATAATTAAATAACAGTATAAAAATATTTCATCTTAGCACATATACTATTTACATTTAGTCCAATAATTGGTGTAATTTCATGTGATATTACCATGTCATATATTGTAGTGATTTTAGCTTTAGGATCAGATTGTGTAAACAACTTAATTAAATTTCCAAAAAAAAAACAACTTAATTAAACAATTATTGGAGGAGTATTTAACATATACGCCATTTATAAGTTTTTTTTTATATATATAATCCAAGATGAAATAGGTTAAACTATTTTCATATTGCATGTAAGTTGGTTTCATATGTTATCTTGCATAGTTAAATAAGTTAAAAGTAGTTTAGAAACATAAAGTTTAATGTTTATGCAAAACAATTTTATAGTGTTATTTAAATATAAATTATCGTTTGAATTATTTTAAAATAATTATTTTAAAAATTAATAAATTTATCAGATATAATAAATTATAATTAAATGGATGTATAAAACTTTTATACAGTATAATTTTTTCTCCGAAACATATCAAAGCTATTTTTGAAACCTCTTTGAAGCACTTGCACAAATACTTATCTCATAAGATAAGTTTAATAAAGTGCAAAAAAATACTTTTATAAATAGACTCTTAATGAATTCGGGGTTGCTGTTTTAACTATCAGAAAACGATATGAAGGTTGCTAGCTTATGGACAAAACTAGGATCCTTTCAGTCCTCCATGAACCTCACTCACCCTTCTGACACTCATACACCACAGCACGCCATGCACATCCCCTAAGCTAAGTTTTCTCTACACTATTGTCGGAATCACTATTCATTTGAGCAAATTTCTCGTACCTAGTTTAGTACTTATTTTAGGAGGTACAACATTAATGCTCCGAAACCTAGACTGACAAGAGGATCAACATATCAAGTTCCTCTGCCACTCAGTTTTTTTTTTTCTCTTTCTTTTTTGGTTAATTGTCACTCAGTTGATTCGGAATGAGGCTTCGATACGAAGTGTGGACCTTCCTTATCCTCCCAATCACATGGGTGTGTTTTTGTTATGCCCCTAGATATGCGTTTACACTAAGTGTGTATTTGGAGTAGTTGTATTTACAAAATTGATTTTCAAGGAAATTGATTTTAATTAAAATTAATTTTAAAATAAAATAATTTATATTTAAAATTTAATAATATAAATTTTTAGTCATTGAATTTTTTTTTATAAATTATTTCAACTCAAAATTAGTTTTAGATCCATTATCAATTCCTTAATACGAAATTAAGTATTTGAATATTTATCTAAAATCATTAATTGTATTTCAACATAATTTTAAGTAATTAAACGTGAAAGTGTTCGGCCGACGTGATTATAGAATGCAGCCTATTTTTTTTTTCAGAGAACCTTATTTTTTTATTGACACCTTGGATTACAGATTTTTAATCACTCAGTGGATTAAATTACAAATATTTTATTTGTATCATCCTTACAAAGTGTTTCATCAAACATTTTTATCCTAAATTTTAATTCTATTTTGACAGTTAAACAACGACGAGGTGACATTAATATTATTATTTTATTTATCTAATAACAAATATCTTTTTGCGGTTCAAAATAAAGTGTTAAATGCTTCTCAAAATTTGAAAAACATTCCATGTATTTGCTCCATTTTAATACTAAAAAAAATATAAGAATTTTTTTTAAAAAAAAGATAAAAATATATCATTACTCTATGAACAAAAAAAATGAAATTTTTTACGGCAAAGACCCACAAGAATAAGATAAAAAGTCCGGAGATAATTTCACCTGACATGTAAGAATGTTTGAACATTCTTGGTTTTATATTAGTTATGTTGACAGGAAACATCAAACCCGTGACCTTCCCCTCCTTGCTTTCTCTCTTAATCATTCAATCCACCTTATATTTCCTGTATCAAGAAACAATCATGTACACGATTTTTAATTTACTTTAATTTAAAACCCGTGGTTGACTTGGTTTGCCGTTGACATAATCTTGATTTCATGGTAACACTAACAAGCCAAATATCTATAACAAGCACTGACCATTACTGATATATTATTCTCTGTACAAAAATACAAGCTAATAAACTTATTAAAACATGCCAACAAGCCTCAACTCAGAAAACAACGGTTTTGGAAAGTACTTCGCTTTCATGAACAACTGTATGCACAATGCGAACCTAAAAATGAAAAAAGGGGCAAAACGTGATCTAATACCTAGACTGATGAGATTTGTATCCCTAAAAATTGCTTGGTAAAGAGATGCAAGGAGGGATTAAGGAGTTGGGGAAAAGAGTATTAAACTCTTGGATAACGTGAGCGCCCCTTCTTCTTTAAGAATTCAGGGATCTCAACAAAGCTACCATCAGTGAAAGTAGAAGATCGCCGATTGATACCAACGGTATCTCCTTGTGTGAGTTGACTGGCCTGCATACAAAAAGCAAGATCATGGGCATTGCATCAGAGAGAGGAGGGACTGGGACTAGGGACGGCTGATTGGCACACAACGGGAAGAGGGGGTAGTAAGTCATACCTGCATAGGTCTCCCTTCACTTTCCTCTTGACGCTTGAATCCAGTTGCGATTAATGTTATGCTTACCTATATGAAACCAAATTACATGACAAAGTTAAAAAATGATAGGACATAGTATAAAATTAACATTAAAGCACAAATCTTAAAAAAGAGAATCAATGTTTTAAGTTCAAAAATCAGATAAGAGGGAGTTTAACTTAAAATTTTATTTCATCCTCTGAAGTCTTAAATGAACAATAGGATGCTCAAAATTAACTTTCGGTGACATTGAAAGTTGTAAAAGAAAGGACAAATGTCTCTAGGAAGCTCATTCGTAGTGTTTCACCACTACCAGTAGGTTTGTTTACATTAAAATAGACTAAAATGTAGCACATTACATCTCTCAAGAGAGGAAGGTGTAGTCTTAAAAATTATGTTTGAATTATGGAATTTTAGGTATAGAAGGAGGAAGAGAGATAAAAAATAATGAAATACTAATTGATATTAACTGAAATGTATTACAGTGTATTGATGTATTTGATATGCTCATAAAACCTAGAATACTAACCCCCCTTATGTATACTAATCATAATCCTAATTCCTAAATAATTAAGAAAACAAATTATAACAAGGAAAAAAGGTGACTAATCCTAAGAGAGAATGAGAAAATGAGGAAACTAAGAAGAAAATTTTTAAGATATGATCAATCATTTTTAGACATTTTCATATTTGAAGGGAAAAGAAGTGTAATTTATAAGAAAAAAAACTATAAAGTAAGATTGAAGTGGTTTGCATAGCTTAACTTACTTGCCCACTGAGTGATGGATCTATTACTGCCCCAAATATTAAATTAGCAGTGGGGTCCACAAGGTCATATATAACTTCTGCTGCAACATTTACCTGTAAATGGTAATATTAAAAGCCATAGCATACAAAGGACTATAATAAATAGAATGAGTATGATGAGTTTAATAGATTGCAGATAGTTAAATAGGTAGGTATTCAGAATCCAGAACTGAAGGCTAGTTTATTTTATTTCTTTGTTCACAGAATGGATGCCAAAGTATGCCTGAAAGAATCACTTCTTTGCTTCAAAAACCAAGCTTATAAATAGCTTGCCAGAAAAGTATGACTAAAGAGTTATAGTGACCGGATTACTAGATTGAAGCAGAAGTCTTTTACAAATATTTTTATAAGCCTCAAAATTTTTACCCTTGACTAAATATCATGTCCATGGAAAACTGATACAATTCACAATCATCTCAATCATGTAAGGAAGTGTTACGATGGAATTCAGCACATGGCTTTAAGGTTCAATTATTCAAAAAAAAAAATCCTAACTTCATTCAATACATGTTGCTCCTAGCAATTTCCTAGTCATTATATGACCCAGATTCCAAAGGAAAAGGGAAGGATTGTTTTTCAAAATAAAAAGGAGAAAGAAAGAAAGAAAGAAGGAGGAGAAAACATCATGTACGTATACAGATGAAACAAATATCTAGCAAAGTTAACATTAGTAAAAGGGACAGAGGGATAGCTAGCTACCTCAAACAAGGTCAAATCACTTCCACCAGTTATGTTCCATACAATTCCAGTAGCCCTTTCTATACCAATATCCAGTAAAGGTGACTGGATAGCATTTAATGCAGCATCCCTTGCCCTTGTTTTCCCTTCAATACAAAAAAGAAGCCAGAAGATAAATTTCAAATTTTCAAGAATATATGCTGCAACTATGTGGGTCAGAATATCCTCATCAATTCTGACCCTCCTCTTTCCCCATAAAAAAAGTGTATGCCAATAAGAGGATAATATATTTATATTTTAATAATTAATCAGCTAACTGAGAGTAGAGTAAAGGGGTAAACTATTATTGTTGAGGATCATTAAAGTACGTTCAACATCGAAGTGTGTGCTTCTCAAGAATTTTAAAGTGTGGCACGACCTTTGAGAAATAAATTTCTAATCTTCAAATTGCCTTTTTTAGGATTTGCAATATAAAAGAATACTTTCAATTTTCAAGGCAATGCTATGCCTCTAAAACAACTTTGGTCAAATAATCATTCCCTTATAGTTATAGACATGCGCTTCTTGTGGTAAGGTAATATTTACAATTGTCACTCTGCATATAACTAATATAGCAGGGCTCCTACAACAGTAATATTTTGACTAACTGTAGTTCTGCCCTTGGCTGGGGTAGCTCGGCTATGGTTCCAATCCAGACTCCATTTTAGACTGCTGTGGAACCACTGCAATGGGCAATCCAGTATTTTGTAATTTAGTACCTCTGGTACTCTTTTTTTTTTTTGAACAGCCAAAAGTATCATATATTAGATATTAAATAAGGATAGTACCAGAGGTACTACAGAGATACAAAAAGAAAGCCATAGGCTGAGGATATAAAGCAAAACTACACAAGCTTCCCCAACTAGAGACCTTACAAAAAACCACCCATCCTTCCCAGACTAGGAGAAGGCAAAGGACATAGAAGATGACCATTGATTAAACGGAATGGCAAAGTCCTTTTCCCACCCCCTCAACCAAGACCAGGTAAGATAAATTGCATCATCCACCAATTTAGAAATGGCAAACTGATGATTTTTAAAAATCATGGCGTTCCTATAGTTCCAAATAGAAACTGTGGCTGCTACCCACCAAACCTTCCACTTCCTATTAATAGCTTGCGAAGCAGCCAAAGAGAGGTGCTGAGTGAAGTGATCCACAGGCCTACAGTGCATGACTCTAGCTTCGTTGACCCAAAAAAAAAAATATATATTATCTATTTTTGCTGAGCAAAAAAAAAAATATATTTACAATTGTCACTCTGCATATAAGGTTCAAGTATCACAATACCCTCTAGAGATATTATATAATTTTCAGTTAGCAAACCAGAGGTTTAAAAGCAATCCATTGCCATATATTAAATTTGAGTACTCACTCTAGAACAAGAGGACTTTTAAGACCTACACTTTTTCTTAGTAAGCCATACGAGAGATGACTTTTCTTACATCAAGTATCTCACTTTTTTAATATTTTGTATTCCTTTGAAATACTTTTTTTTAAAATTTAGTTATTCCTAATTTGAATTTGAATTTTGACAAATCATTCAAAATTAATAGACAATGAGATTATGTGTATTGATTCGTTTGATTGTTTGGTATATTGATGAGTATTACGTTGGCCACCATGGGCCTAACACAACCAACCTTTACACATATATATTGACGAGTATCGAATTATTGATTCAAATAATTTATTTTCATAATCTCATTAATTTCAAAAGTCTTATCTCTTTAATTTATTCCTATCTATTAAAATAGAATTCTCATTATTGACAGTCAAGACATCTATTATACTTTTTCTTTCTTAAGATACCTGATTTCAACATTGTTTAACATTTAACAATAGTGATATTTTTATCTCCTTATGTTTATATTTGTGTATATTCATATTTCAAAATTTACTTAATTTAGAAATAATCATACAATGTATGGAAAATTTGCTAGTTATTTAGGTCAAATAGAAGATCAGGATTCAGGACTAGTAATGCATCTCCATCTGCAGTTCCCATACATACCAGTTGCAGTTCCTATCCCCATAAGTGAAGACCCTGCATTGGCCATTATAGCTCGAACATCAGCAAAGTCTACGTTCACCAATCCTGGTATCTGCAATCAATTACAAAATTAATGAGCATATATGATTCTACAGACAGACACCATCAACTTTAAACCATGGGAAACATATAATCAGGACATCTTATTAGTGGGATGGCAAGATTATGTTTTGCCAACATGCATCCAAAATTGATAATAAAAAATCATATGAATTCTAGCAAATAAACTAACGATAAGAGATAACTTTGAACCAACATATCAAACAACTTAGTGAATCAGGTAGGGACTACTGAATTGTCAAAACATATACAAGGTTTCCTTTTCATTCTTTCTTTCCTTTTTACTCCTTTAACAATCAAGATTTGATAGAGATAAAAAAAGAACAAAGCAAAGGCAGGAAGGTATTTGTTCATGTTCAAAGATCTTCATGATTCCCATACCGTAATAATATCAGATATACCACGAACACCTTGTCTAAGAATATCATCAGCCAGATTGAATGCTTCAGTTACAGGGGTAGATTGAGAAACTGCAGTCAGCAGTTTGTCATTTGGAATAACTATCAGTGTATCAACATTATCTCTTAAGGCTGCAATTCCTTCTTGTGCTTGAACTGCCCTTCTTCGCCCTTCAAATGAAAAAGGGGTTGTGACAATACCAACAGTCAGTATACCCATTGACTTTGTGATACCGGCAATAACTGGAGCTCCTCCAGTGCCAGTTCCTCCACCCATTCCAGCCTGCACAAATGAGTTCTAATTTTTCAAGTTTGTTGAAATATAGCGATTATGAAAAGTTTAGTAGAACTGAAAGTGTGCCTACTCCCAATTTTGAAAATTTGACATATTTGAGGATTTCAAAGATCATGAATTGCTGGGTCCTTATTTCTAATAGGCATCAATTAATAAGCAAAATTCAAAACAATAAATACTAGAATTTTATATATGTCCTGATAAATTTCCTCCTAAAATTTATATAGATATATTGCATACAAGTTATTTTCCATTGTAGATGTTTCAATTTTCTTAACATTATTTAATCTAATAAGCTATATATTGAACTTCAACGTCAAATAATAACATATTTGCAATACCATTTCCCTTTGTGTTATTATTATATTATTATATATCTTCACTGATAGTAAAATTCCAAATAAAATAAGTTATCTTTTATGAGAAATCTCACTTGAAACACTATAAATCTGTCAGACTTATAATGAAGTATTGGTAGTTACCTAAGTGAAAGCAATGCCTATCACGGTATTTGAAATTCTTAACTGCTTACTTAAAAACAAATCCACAATTTTTATAATTCAAAGTGGCATCCTAGGAAAATGATATACTTGTAGAAATTTTCAGACCTGTTGATACTCCAAACTGTATCAGGTGATTTTGTATTGGTAATTGGTTGTACAAACCTCTGTTTCATCCCCTATTAATGTTCCCCTTCCTCAAAAGAACAACCAGTCCAACAGCATTTAAGAGCATACATAGAAAATGAATGTGATAAAGAGCCCTTAGTTATAGATTTTAAAATTTTGGAGAAATGTAAAAATCCAAAAGAGTGGTTCACAAAACAATATGCATCAAGTTAAGAAGGTCAAATAACTCAGATCATGCACTTGAATACCACCATAACAAATGTCAAAGGAAGCATGGAAGCACATGGAATAAAAATTAAAGCTACACAACAGTGTAACCCCTCAGATGTAGTTCCTTGATAATCTCTTCGCAGAATATTGTGGCCTATCCCTCCTAGCTCAACATATTACCCTATCCTTTCTTTCTCTATGAAAACATACATTACCACATCCTACTTTAAGTTATGATTTTACAAACATATATATTGGTATCACAATAGAGCATATATTATAATTTATAAGTTACAAACCATGTCAACTAGTGTGATGCTAACAAGTGCACTAAAAATAAAACTCAATAATGCAAAATTGTAATGCAATCAGCATAAGCTATAACTAAAGAAAAGTGGTCAGTTGAACATACTGTAACAAAGACCATATCAGCTCCATAAACTGCCTCCTGTATTGATTCCTTGCTTTCCTTGGCAGCATTCATGCCAATCTCAGGATTACCACCAGCTCCAAGTCCTCGTGTAAGCTCCTGACCGATTTGTAACCGGTTGGGAGGAATGACTGGCGACATCCTCATGGCTTGAACATCAGTGTTAACAATCCAGAACTCCACACCATTCATGGAGCTCTCTATCATGCGGTTGACTGCATTTGACCCGCCTCCACCCACACCAATGACTTTGATCTTTGCTTCACTGTAGTTACTCGGAGCCGTTGTGGCTTCCAAACTTTCAGCGACGTTTCCACCTGATACATCCTTTCTAGGTCTAGGGCTGTTCAGTGCACTCCCTCCTTCTCCTCTGAGCATTGAAACCTCAGGGTGCAGATCCAGAAAAGGATCCTTGCGACTGATGCTGTGGGAATTCGCGGAACACTTCACTGGAAACGAACCACACTTCCGATTGCTGCCAAACACGGTCTTGCTCTCTTGAATTCTCAAGAAGCACGATCTGATACCGTGATTCTCAGAAATTGTTCTGCCTCCAACAACAGCCAGCACCCCCGCCGAATTTCTAACATTCGAGGGAGTATAACAGGTCGCCATTTACACACTATCGAAATTCGTAGCTTATGATAAATACGCACAAAAATTAACAGAAACAAATTCAATTCGTGAAGGTTGCAATTCGCTCAGAATTGCTTCTTCCTATACCTGTGATTGGAAAATAAATAAAACAAATAATGGCCGAAACATTAGGGCAAGTGAGAAATAATTAAGGAAGTGTACTATGGTAGAGTGTAGGTACATAACAGAGTAATAGTAGAAGAGAATGAAAAGGGAGAAACGGCAAATGAAATAGTTAATAAAAAGCACGAAGATTGAGAACGGTGTTGAAGAGGAAATGCGTGAGAATATTAGGGAGATGAGGGGAAGAGAGACCTGAGAAAATTGAAGGGGTTTTGTGAGCAAGCGAGAGTAGTAGCATTTGAGTGGTGAAAAGGAAGAGTGCAAGGAGGAAGGTTTTTGTTTCGGTGCGAAGAGCGTGCTTAGGGTTTATGAGATTAGCTTGGAAACAGGGTGTTCTTCGTCCCATTCCATCAACCAATCAGACAAATTTTACTTCAATAAATTATTTTCATGATGGATTTAAGTTGGGTTAATTTCATCTAATGTCATAAATTCTTTCGCTACTTTTCTCTCATTATTTTTCGTACTAACATTTTTTATATAAAACTACTAATAAATTAATGAAAAAAATAATAATTTTATAAAATCAATCTTATATTTATAAATTTTATTATATATTATAAGAGTTTTACATCTAGATGAGCTGGTTTACTATCCAATTCAAAAATAATTCCTCAATCATTACTAACATGTCACGTTAACAATTTCAGATAAAAATTTAATGACACATTAATGATAAATTAAAAATTGTTAAATTTTAAGAATATGAGAGACTAAATTGCATGTTTGGTTTGCGGTTATTAAATTTGGAGGGTGCATTTCAATGTAGATATAACCAAAAGTTCTGGTTATTTTGCAAAAATACTTTTGTTTCAAAAATAATTTTTTAACCTAATTTCTCTAAATTGCAGTTAATTTCTGTGAGGGATCAAAATTATGTTTCCGGAAATAGACACACCACACGCATGCAATACATTCGGATATGATAACTTCACCCGCCGTGGTCTAACAGCGTTATGATTAGGCCACATAAGCACCTAGAACATAGGTTTCTTCGGGAACGTTCTACGAGCAGCATAGCCACGTTGTGGCGGCCACGCGCCAAACCTGAAAAAGAGGAAATGCTGTAATATCCCAAAACAACGGGACAGAGATAGCTCTTCTTCGATGGCTTCCAAGGCGATGAGCGTGGCAGCAGAGAAGATAGGGACGGCGGCGCGGCGCCAAGCCGTGTCGCTAACGGACGCCGCCGCCTCCAGAATACGGCAGCTACTACAGCAGCGTCAGAGGGCCTTCTTGAAGCTGGGAGTCAAGACTCGCGGCTGTAACGGCTTATCCTACACCCTCAATTACGCAGGTCTGTCACTCTTTCCTATCTTCAATTCTCACAATATCGTATTTTGGAACAAATTCTCTCAAATAACCTAGCTGAATTGATTATGAATTTTTCGTTTTGGAATCCCTGCGGTATAATCGTAGGAATAAGGTTGATTCTAAATGATTTAGCTTCGGCTCGTTGGATTACCCTTCTTATGTATTCGGTTAATGAATTCACTATTCCATGTACATAATCTTTTTATTTTCGAGGAATCTTGCATCGGTGCTTGTGAATGACCGATTTTTCTCAATTTTTGTGATTTGCTCCTATGACGAAAGTCTTTGATATCGTATCTTATCACAATCTGAAACTAGATGATTAGGTTATTGAAAGCATGGTTCTCTTTTTGCTATTTGAATATTTAGAATTTGGTTTTCATATTTCTTCGGATGTTTATGTCTTTGGTTTTATATGCATACAATAGCGTGAAAATGCTCAATTCATTTTTATTTTTTTTGCTGAAATAAGTACTATGGATGATTGAAACGAGGAAGTAAAATTGGAAGTAACATTTGAGATTGTGAAATGAGTCATAACTTGAAGTTTGCCTATGAGCAAATGGCCCAAGTAATAAGGCCATTAATCCACTGGATGCAGTCTGCCACGTGTATCATTCTGCACCATGGAGCTCTATTAAAACATTTTCTACTCTTCTTTTATTTCACTTCCAATTTCCAAAATATTGTTGACTTGTGTCTTGTGAAACTTGGATTCCATTGTGTTACTCTTACTTAAGTTAGCTATGACCATATATCATTAGTCAAAAGCATGGATTGAGGTATGTCAAATACTAAGGTAAATAGGCACACCTCAAAATTGACCTTTGGTGCTAATCTATTCTCATATAAAAATTTCATGTCCCAAATATGAGTAATATTGATTAGAGTTTGATCCTGTTGGGAATATACTATTTTTGTGTACTGATTATTCCTTTCAATTGCGGTGAGCTGGAGATGGATGCGTGATTGCATTATGATTTATGACTTTTTGATCTTAGATTCCTGTTGCTTTGACAGATGAAAAAGGGAAGTTTGATGAGTTGGTTGAGGATAAGGGTGTTATGATACTGATTGATCCAAAGGCCCTTATGCATGTCATTGGAACTAAAATGGATTTTGTAGATGACAAACTAAGGTAAATGTTTTCTTTAACACCTTTTCTTCATGTTCGACTTTTATTTTTCTTTTCTTTTGCTATTTTTGTTTATTGTATTGTGTTTTGGGAATGGGATGATAAATCTCTCTATAAGCAGTAATCATATATTGGTTTGGATTTGGGATGCAGATATCTTAAGATTATTGTTTAAATCTGCTCCATCTACACCATAATTAGTTGTTAATTGCCTTCCCTCATAAATCTTTATATCTTACTCCTATCCTGTTGGTTGCTTTTTTGGATGGAGAGATTCATCCTCTCAGGAATTATATAGTTTCCATTGGAGTAGTCTGAAATTGGAAAATATTTATATTATTTGAGCGATGTCTGATTTTGAGGTTAACTTAGAATACTAAACACTCAATTATTATAATCATTAGTGAATTTGTCCTTCCTCTTAATATTGCCACTGGTATCAATATGATACTGTAGTTTTTGCTACCTCTCCCACCCTTCCACACTGGTATTACCTCCAATATGTTTATGCTCGGCTTTATTAAATATTTAATAATCCATGCATTTGTTATTCTTGTGAACTGAATCTGTTGTGCCAATATTCTGGCTGTAACACTGAGAATATTTTAATAATCTCATTCAAAGTTGATATTAAGGAGTTCTGTCTATTCTGGCTGTTAAAATTGAACTCATTATGACATAATAGCACACGAACGAAACTAGATCAAAAGTTTGAGCTTGTTATTTGGTTTCTTCTAATTGAATACTTTCAGGTGTATTTGTGTTCTAATTATCTATTTTAGAAGAACATGGAACTACAAACTATGTGTCCAAGTAGGTAAATTTGAAATCTTATTTCTTTGTACTGATACTTGTGGTTTGCATAATAATGTTTCATTGTTTTGCAAATGATGTAATTCAATAATCAAAATAATCATACTTCCAAAGACATATAGTATCATTTTTAGGGGAATTTAGTTTATACAAGATATTCATCTTGGTAATAAGATGCCGTGACACTGATGCTTTGGTAATTAACTATATTTTGTTATTCTTTACGAGACCCACACAATTATTCTAGAAACAGAATATTAAAACTAGTAGAGCGTGTGTGCTATAACAGTTAACAGAATTTAATGCTTTCTAATTTGTTTTTGCTCCTTTTCTTTAGACAACCATGCTGGCCTGCGACTAAATATAACGAATAAGACTGAGGATTTCACCCCTGTTAATTAATTGAGATTACCTCAAGAAATCTGCACCTTAAAGGATTATTAGTTAATCCACTGAATTCTTAATACAAGAAAACAGTTAAGAGCACAATCAACTCATGCAATGTGTAAAATACAGGGCTTATGACGTGTAGAAGTCTGTTCATTTCATGATTGAGATACTTCAAATCAATAATTAGCAAAGTTATTGAATAGAGACACATAAAATTAATCGTGCAGGAACTGTGACTCAAAAACAAATATATTCAAAGCTTGTGACAGATTAAACACATGTTGCATCTTATGAAATCTTCCCATTACAAAACTTTCTCCTCATACAGAACCAGCCCATTAAAGAGTTTAAAACACATGCAAATATGTTCTTACTGCACACATAACATACACATCCAGCATTAGCAAGTTTCAACTAAGTATACATGCGTTCAATTAAAATCTCAATTAACTCATTCAATCTGCTAGGAGCCTACTTTCTTGTACCAACACCTGAAATTCCCATAGCCAGTGGCTATTCTGTCTCCTTCATTTAGCAAGTATTTTGTAATCCTTACTTCTCTATCTCATTTTGTAGCTTTATTCCTCTAAGAGGGACATGCAAGAGAATTTCTTACTCAAGCTTCTTCACTTTGATAAAATTCTCTTCATCAGAATGTTAGCATCTTTGTGGCTTCAATTTAGGAACTGCATATTTGGGCATTGATCTGCTTGTGACAGAAACTATTTACCGCCTCCTTCGCCCCGACTCTGCATTAATTTGTGCTTTTGCATTAGTCAATTATTTTCTTTTCCAAATCCCGAATATCTTGCCAGTATGAGTATATGCATTATTAAAAGAAGCTTTTGATGAAATGTGGTGTGAATTTGTGTTGCATGTTATGCTTAGCTCCGGGGATGATTAGTGATTTTTCTATCTCAAATGCATGTAGACAAAATGTCTGCATCAATGAAGGAAGATATTGATGAAATGGCATGAAAATTACTTTACAGTTATTTTGCTGTGCTCGTTTCTGTTACTTGGTTAGTTGGTTCATCTGTTTACTTTCTTTCTTTCTTTTCCTAATGTGAACTACTTGCTTTGTTTTCAGTGCTCTTATTTTAACTCCTACACTTTTTGCTTCTCCTGTCAGATCGGAATTTATTTTCGTCAATCCAAATTCCAAAGGTCAGTGTGGTTGTGGTGAATCTTTCATGACAACAGGAAGTAGTGGATCTTCTAAGCCATGAAATAGTTAAAATTGCTATCCAAGCCGTGGATCCTCACGTAATGAAGTCGTCCTTTCATGATTTAATTGATAAATAGACATACAAGTACAACTAATGGATTTCTATTATTCTGCCTGCGAGAACAAGGGAAACGAAAACTTTGGTGCTCAGAACAAAAGGATACTGAGGACTGACATGGTCTCGATATACAGAGTTCTCTGAAGCTGATGGTAATAGGCTTATTTCAACAATTTTTATTGTCATTTGTTTTGATGATTCTTATTTCTAATATAAAATTCTTTGTATCATGAGAATTGTAGTTTGTAGGTTTACAATATCATTGAAATAATTTTCGTTAAGTTGAAGAAATTTCTCTTAAAATTCTTTGGTCAACTTGAAGATTACGGTTTCACTAAATTATTACCAATGATCATTTCTGTTTGAGTAACATAGTCTTTAGCATTGTGTTTTTGATATATAGTCTTAGCATTGTTGGGAGGAAATATGTGCGCACGTCTAACCCTAGGACCGAGGGAAGGTAGCTACAAGCATGAAGTTCTTGTGTTTCGCATTTAAAGGAATGATGACCTGCCAATAATGGCACAAGATGCTTTATCCTTTATGTAATGAAGAATATTACTAATGGCTAAAATATTTCCTACATGTTTCTCGGCCAAGATGCTTTTTGATAGTAGTATTGTTTTACAGGGTTGTTGACAAGTATTTGTTTTTACCAAATTTTTGGCCAGAGAAATAAAATATGGCGTGATTAGAGTAAAATGATTTAAAAAATGAATAAAGAAAATAACTTGGATTGAGCTTTGGTCTTTTGCAATTCTAAATATAGTTCATTTCTGATAGTTGAATGTGGTATAGATGACTAGGCGTTAGTCAAATAATTAAATATGTAAATATTTAATTTTATAAAAATAAGAGATGTTTTAATTGTCAATAATAAATATTTTATTTAAAGAATATTAAAATTTAAAAATATTATATAATGAAGAAATTAAAGATGTAGTTTTTAATATCGAGAAAAAATAACGAAAATAAACTATTTGAAGTAAGATATATAATCTATATGTTTATTAGTTTGATATAATTTATGAAAATAAGTTGTATTGTTCTATTTGATATAATGTGGATATTCAAATTTTAAAATTCATTTGGAATTTAAATTGAGATTAATTATATTTAATTATCAATATTTAAAAAATATAATATAAATAAAAACTAAACTGAAATACTTAAAATAAGAAAATAATATACAGCTCTTAAAATTTTCTTATTCAAAATTGAAGATTTAATAATTTTACAATATAACAATGAATTTATAAGAAATAAAATTTTCGGATACAAATTCATGATTATTTTGCAAAACAAATTAACAGTGATTTTTCACTAAGACAAGAGAGTAATCTTGGTGAGTCATTCATGTGATTTGCCTGTGTCGTCATGAAGGTAAAAGAAAGAAAAAAGTTGACTTTTCTAAGGGTGTAAAAATTAGTGTGATAAAAGTATTGATTAAAAAATTAAAAAATATATTTATGGTAAAAATTATAAGAAAACATAAAAAAAGTTATAAATAACAAAAATTGCATGTCTTAATAATTTTTTTTTTTAATTTTTAATAATATTCTAAGAATAATGGTTAATATGTTTCAATAATTTATAACTATTATGCATTGATAACAAATCTTGAAATAATAAATACATATTCACTCTCTTGCTTCCTACGCGTCAAAGTTGAGTGGGGGTAACACTTGCAAAGGACCTTGCACACGATTTTGAAGACACACTCCACTTTGCCTCCCCATAACAAAAATTCCTCTTCGCTGGAGAGAGAGAGAGTCTCTCAAATTTCGGCAAGCTTTGGCTTTTACGAGTGTTCGATTTCCAATTTCTCTTCGCTTAGAAGACGATCCTTTCATTCTCCAAGTTAGTCCCTTCCATACTTCTCTATAACTATGTTTCTCCTATTTGCCGATTCAATTCAATGTTAGTTTCGTTACTCCTTTTTTTGTGACCTTAGATTACTGATTCACTCGTATCACTCACTGTTCATGAACGATCCCCTTGTTTCTGTTTTTTCTTTATTAAATATTGTTATTATTATTTTTTTGTTCAATTAAGTTTAATTTGTGAAATCTTACCATACTGCACAGGTTCCGATAGATTCGATTGGACTCTTTTGAAATTCATGCTGTGGTTCAGTATTTGTTAATTCTGTTAAACTTGTTTTATTATACTGCTACTATGGAGCACCTTCCTGTTGAAGTGATTGGTAACATATTATCTCTTCTCGGTTCTGCCCGAGATGTTGTGGTTGCTTCTGTAACTTGTAAAAAATGGAGGGAAGCATGGCGCAATCACCTCCACAGTCTTTCATTCAACTACTGTGATTGGCCCCTCTTTCATGACTTTACCTCTGCTAGGTTGGAAATACTCATCACTCAGACAATCTTCCAAACCAAGGCACTGCAATCCCTGACCATATTCTTGGATGACGAGCACAAGTTCTCGGCTGCCCCGGTCATTGCTTGGCTTATGTATACTAGGGATTCGTTGCGCCAATTGCTTTACAATGTGAGGACAACCCCTTGTTTCAACATC
Organism: Glycine max; assembly: GCF_000004515.6. Taxonomy (NCBI): domain Eukaryota; kingdom Viridiplantae; phylum Streptophyta; class Magnoliopsida; order Fabales; family Fabaceae; genus Glycine; species Glycine max. Next base: position 45,649,521 of record NC_038255.2, on the reverse strand, counting down.
ATTGAGAAATGCAGCAGGCAGAGGTTGGAGGTGTTGGCCTTGGCTCGCAATCCGATCACCGGTGTTGACCCAAGCTACTTGAAGTTTCCTTGCTTGAAGTCGCTTTCGTTGAGTTTTATTAGCATCTCGGCGTTGGATTTGACCCTTCTTCTCTCTGCGTGTCCGAAGCTTGAAACCTTGGCTATGGTTGGTGTGGAGATTGCAATGTCAGATTCGCAGGCTTCCGTGGAGCTTAGCAGCGTTTCTTTGAAGTTTTTTGACCTTGAATTGTTTAGTTCGGATAAGTTTATATTGGAGGCGGATTTACTTGAGAAGCTTCATTTGAAAGATTGTAGCTTTGAGGCTTTTGAGCTGATTGGAAAGGGGACATTGAAGGTTTTGAAAATTGATGATGTGAATATTATCCATCTTGATATTGGGGATAGTACAGAAAACCTTGAGATTATAGATGTCTGTAACTTCACAGTCATGTGGCCAAAATTTTATCATATGATCTCAAAAGCATCAAAGTTATATAAGCTTCGGCTGTGGGGTGTTGTTTTTGATGATGAGGACGAGGTTGTTGATATAGAGACAATTTCTGTTTGCTTTCCTCAGTTGACACATTTGTCCTTAAGTTATGATTTAAGAGATGGAGTTCTTCATTATGGTTTGCAGGGTTTGTCTTGTTTGATGAATGTGGTGGTGCTGGAACTTGGATGGACTGTAATTAGTGATCTCTTCTCAGTATGGGTAGCTGGACTTTTGGAAGGTTGTCCCAATTTGAAAAAATTGGTCATTTATGGTTTTGTTTCAGAGGTCAAAACACATGAAGAGTGTCAAATTCTTGCCAGATTCTCAGAATTCATTCTTCAACTTGGAAGAAAATATGGGCATGTAAAGTTTGAGTTTGAATATGAGTAGTGGGTTCTGTCGTGCTCATCTAATCCTTGCCAAAGTGAAAGAAGATACTTGCATGCCCCATGAGTTTCTTTTGTCCATTTCTTCTGTCGTGAATCACAAGAATTCTTCAAATGTAAAGTTATAGATTCTTTGTGTATAAGAGTGAATTTCAGTTTCTATCACAATCCCTTTCTTCTATAATTTGTTACTTTTTTTCTTTTCCGTGGAAGGAGAACCTAAGATGTGGTTACTTTTACGCCCTTGAAAATTACAGCATTGCAAATGTTTACTGTTCCTTGTGAATCATTCTAAGATAATCTGAATCGTACCCCACGATCTTCTTTCCTAAACACGGCAGTTGGCTTTTATTCATGGCAGTAATTAGCAATGCATCTAAAGCTTCAATTAAGCACATGATTTTTTTTCTTCCTTAAATTCATGAATCAAGTGTTTGTGTAATCTGAATACACCCTGCTCAAGTAACTGGTCTGGACCTTCTTGATAGGAGGACATAGATGATTAACCTGTTCATATTAAAGAAATCAACACTCATTAAAAACATGGCACAACAAATCTTGTTGGAACATTTCAAATTTTGCTGTTTCACGCCAGTCAATTGTTTGGATCGTGGAATATCATTAAAAAATAGAAATCTGTGTTATCAAAAAATTTTCTGTGATTCTTTTTAGTATGGAATGAGTTAATTATCCACTTTGGTATCTTATTGAACAAAAATGATGATATTGTTTCTCCATTGATCAAGAATTTTGATTTTTGGAAAGTATCTTGGTCATCCAATCCAATAATAAGGGTTTCCAGTTTTTCAAAACTATTGCTGTGTGTAGTGTTGGGTCAACTATGCTTGTTTATGTCCACAAGCACCATGCCTTAAAATAGCGAACCTTCTTCACCTCTTCAATCTCCACTCCGGTTCCTTTCATTGAATGCATTTGGATCTCAATCCACGAATATGTAACCATACAAATAAATTTATGTGAGTACATTGTTTCCAGTTTCAGGTTTTCAACTTTTACAATGGATGAAAGAAAAAAAAAAGGCTGGCGATTAACAAAAATTAACGTATTGTTTCATAAATAATTAGATTGATTCTGGTAATTAATTACTTATATCTGGCAATAGTGCCGACCAACGATCAAATCAGTAACTAAACAAGGGTGTGGTAACTGGTAAGCGTAAACAAGATGAAATGTCATCAACAATACAATAACTATGTTGTACATTTGAGTAACTAGTTATCATATGATAAAGAAGTTTCCAAATTGGATGATCTAATCCTTCGTTGATCTTGAACTTGAGGACTCTTGCAGCTTGGCTTTATAATTAAATTTCATAACTCCGACCTTTTGTTTCTCTGTTTCTTCAACCGGCTTTGACTTGAGTAGTTCTTTAGTTTTCTTCTCCCCTCTTGATTTGTGTCATGACTATTTCTTCGTTTAGCCACACAAGTAGTAGATGCATCACAACAAACTCTTGTTGTGCGTACTAAAATCCAAGTATTTCACTGCTACCATTACCGTGCAGTTTCTTCACAAAGGACAACTCATGTTCCTTCTCAAAGCTCTCAGTTTCTCTTTTGCTTTCTGAGCTTTGGTTTTAACACTAACGTTCACTTCCTCAAAACACTGCACAAGGTGATCACAAGATACTAATTCAGATGTAGTTTTAAGTTATTTGTTGCTAAGAAAGGGAAAGTAGGGGTGGTGTCATGAAAATATCATAAGACAAATTTCCTTAGAGCAAGTGTGAGTTTTGTTGTGTCTTAAATTGAGTGTAGCCAAAGCTGCATAGATATTGAACAGTTCTCATACTGGGTTTTAATTATTGTAATGGAACATGAAAGGACAATGCTACACCAAATCTTGTGTACCCTTGATATGAACTTCAAACAAGAATTTAATTAGATCATTATTGGGTAGTGGTTACCTGTTGTTTTCTTCCCCTCTCGAGCTCGGCCTGAAGAATAAAAGCAAGATCCTAGTCAGTATGATTGAATTACTAACACTAATACATATAACAGCAACAGAGGGAAACTTTCAACATCCTGCAGAAGTTCATGTTATTTGGCAGTACCAGCGCCTGTTTCAGTTGGGAGTTCTCTTCTCTTAACTGGTTTAGTTCTGCTTCTAATTCCACTGTGTATGCCTGCCAAGCCCAAAAAAAAAAAAAAACGAATAAGGTTCCGCAAAGAAAGCTTAATAGCAATCCTTCCTCAAATATCTACGAAAATATTCCATAAAAAAAAATCTATTAATTAATTTGTGGTACTTCAAAATTTTAAATTTTGGTTTGGTGTAATTCCAGTGCTCCTTTTGTCTAGATTCACATCTCAAAGAACATGATAAAGTCCTTGAAATTGAGTCCCTACTAACCTAAACTAGTGTATGTTTTATCTACTTCCGGGTAACATTTCTCCCAATTAATAATTGCTTAACCCTGATCATCTGCTTCAGCAATACACACACACACACTATATACCATACCACATCAACTCTACGCAATGCAAGAAGTGAATAACACTTTGAGTCTCATAAGCTATAGCAGCTACGCGGTCCATTTTGATGTATATTTTATTTACATCTTTAAATCTAAGCTAAGTAAAAAATTAATTAATTGGTATTTTATTAGTAGCTGATAGCCTGCTGGTGCTTTGAAACCTGTCAACCCCCTATAATTTCTGGAAAAGAAAAGCCAATCCTAGTTAACATAATTTCAAGGGGAAAAAACTATATTAATGAAAACTATCGATCCTAATGCATCAATAGCAAACATGTACTTCAAAGCGGAAAGGTCTAAGGACAGATTCTTCTTAAACTAATGTTGTGTTTAGTACACACATACTATCAATTATCCTTAGTTAAGTCAAATTGAGTTCATTGGCTTTATACAACATTTCTAGGCAAGAAGCCAGCATGAATATTTCATGATATAAATCAAGATGATTATCAACAGGATATATATGTAGGCATTGCATTGGTCGATAATTAAAATGAGGCATGCATGCAAATGCACCTGTTTTCTGGCTCTAGATCTGGCAGCTGACTCTCTATTCTTGATCATCCTCCTCTGCCTTCTCTCCACCACCTTTTCCACAGGACCATCCACCACCCTCTTTCTCCCTCTCAAACCCCCCATGTCAAGCCCAAACTGCCCTCCATCATTCCCTATCCCATCAGACGAATTAGCCGGACTCACAGGCCCACCCATTCCCATTGTGGGCCCCACCCCATACCCACCACCACCACCTCCAAAACAATGATACCCACCACCATTATGATCCCTCTTACCATACCCACCAGAAGCCTCCCCAACAACTTGTTGATAACCCGGTGCAACCACGTTACTCACTGCACCAACATGCCTACCAACAAAAGAAGGAGCCATTGCAACGTTGTTGTTATTATTCGCGTAATGCGGCTGATGAGAGTGAGACACCGGTAGTGGCGGTGCACACGTTGTTTCCCGAACTACACCGGCCTTAACCAAAAAATCCTCCAAAGTCATCTCACCAAAAGTGGGTTGGCGAGGGGCAGACTCGGTATTATCATTAAGAACATTGCTAATGTTGTTGTTCTTGTTTTGTTCTTTTTGAATCTGGGACCAAACCTCGTCAACGGTTTTCCTACAAAGAGGAGCAGGGAGGGACAGTGAGGGTTGGCGAGGGAGGCTTGGCTGTTTCCTTAATATTGTTAGGGTCGACGACAGAGGGACGTTGTTGTTGGTGATGGCTTGGCTGTTCTCTTCAGCGTTCCAGATGCTGCTGAGGAACTCGTCCATGTTCATGGAGCCGAAGTTCTTGCCGCTCTCGCATAGACTGTGCTGGAACTCGTCCAGTGTGAGAGAGTATATCGATGATGTTTGTCTTCCCAGATATGAAGAAGATGAGAATAATGGAGAATGGTGGTTCTTCTTCGCTTCTTGCTGGAGCCATGATTCCACCTCACCTTGGGACTTCATCTCGCCCTCCTCAATCACCATCTTTTTCTTCTTCCTAGAAGAGGTGATAAGAAAGAAATACAGTACTAATATAAGAGAGATATAAAAATAAATAATGCTTTAATAATAAGCTAAGGAAGAATGATATTTGCACTTGTCTTTTCTTTCAGACTCCTAATTAATGCTTCCTCCCACTTATGTACTAGACATAATCAATAAAATATTTTATTCCTTATAATAAGATTTTATTTTATTATCTTGTACCTTAATTATTTTTTACTCAAAAACCTTGTCCTTTTCTCTCTCCTAAGGAGATAGGAGAAGATGAGTAAATTCCAAATAAAATCAACGATAAATTTATAAAAATATTATAATTATAGATAAATTTAATGCTAACAACTAAATTAATTAACTTTCTTAATAAGTTTAAATTAGTTAATTATATCTTAAGGACAAAGGAAGTACTTTTTTTTTATCTATCTTATTGTCATTGCAGTACATCATAACACCCACTAACTAAAACCATTAGGATCGGCCTCCTGATGATAAGTTGAAATAGTATGTAAGATTTTAGATTTGATTCGACCTCCTAATGATAAGTTGAAATATTATGTAAGGTTTTAGATTCAATCTTCATTGAGACTATTATACACCAAAATAAATAACACCTATTAACTAATAAGTATTTTTCTCTTTATCTAACTTTTTTTTTTCCCTCTTTAGATATCACTAATCATTTTTGGGTGGTCAAATATTAATTTTCCTTAAGTTAAACTGCGTCAACCTTGGGGACAATTGTATTTGAACATTCCATGATTCCATCAATATTTGTTTACTTACATTTTATTCTATCACATTATATCACTCATCATACGTATATTTTTCTCTCTTTTCTTATTCTTTCCTAGGTGTAAAATAGATATTTAGGTTCCAAATATATTTATCCTATTTTGTTTTCTCTTTTCTCTCTCTATATGTAAAATAAGATTTTGAGTGTTCAAAATCCAAATATACTAATTATCCTTGTAAGTACTTCTAAAATTTAAATAGCTCTAATTATTTTTGTTCCTGCATGAATCAAGCCAAAGACCTCCTGTACACACACTCTGACCTCCTTGTGAAATATCTTAGTTTGTACAGACTCTCAAGAGTTGTGAACCTAGCACGTTTCCACCGGGCCAAACTCCAGCGGATCTATAACTTATATTTTCAATACAGCAGTTGGTGAGTAAGTTATTTCACGTGGGGGTTGGTGGACCTCCGTTCCGAATCAGTTCAATTTTCTCGCCTTTTGGTGGAACTAGATGCTTTTCATAGTCTACTACATTATTTAATATTATCCAAATGTTTAATTATTCTTATTCCACTGAATTTCACGTAAAAAATCCAGCATTTTATATATCAGCACCAACACTGAAGAAAGTTGAAAACTGCACCATCGTCGGTCTGTAAAAACGAAGCAATTATTGGTTTGGTTTTATTCGCAACACATACCGGAAGGTGCAGTAGGCATGGAAACTTCACGCTGCAGAGCTATATATATATAAAATAAAATAAAATAAAATACTACAACTAATATTGCGCCAAAATAAAGAGGTAGGTTTAGGTTTAACTTTACTTTTCGGTTTGGTTCGGAGAAGCATTTTTTCTTTCTTTCAAAGATCAATGATTAAATTGGTCTTTTTAAATAGTTATTTTCCACTTCTAATTAAGTTTCCTATAGCTTTGTTCGAGCATAATTAACTTGAGCCGATTGCGATTTTTTTTTCTTTCTTTACTCGAGTGCCTTGAAAATAAATAGTATAAAATTTTGGGATGAAACGTCTAAAAATCTAATCCGTTGAAGAACAAGTAGACATTTAACTAGGAATACTCGGTGGGTCGAAAGTTTAATGTTTGGAATCTTTCCTCCTTGGGTGGAAATGACTTAGTGGTCCAAATTCATACACACAACATGATAAACTAAGGACTGAAAAAAGGATAGAAAAAAAAAACATAAACTATAACAAGCTAGCATGAATCAAGATATATAAGAAAAAAGTTTGATGTGATGGAAAGAAAAAAAAGAATAGTGTTGTAAAAATGTTATATAAATTGTTACAACCAAAACGGAAATGAACAATATACGATCGACAAGTATGGCTGATTACACAACAAAGTGTAGGAAAATAAATACCTGGAAATTGAAATTCGAAAGCGAAGCTGGTAAATGAAGTTCCTTTTGTAACAGTGACAAGTGCTTATTATTCTTATGATACTGAGGTGAGGATGAGATGGATGTGTCTGTTGAATTTGAGCAGCCACCGCGCGAGTTCAAATTTGTTTAGAACATGCAAACGCAAATTAATAAAGAGGTACAGTACATATAAGGCACACTGCCCTGCAACTAAGGACCATCTTCGTCTATATGATTCATTCCGGCTAAGGTTACCCCACAAAACAAGGGATTAAATAATTAATTAAAAAGTAAAATTGTCAAATTAATGCCGCAATAGACAGAAATTTTTTCCCGATTTGATCACAAAGTCGCCACGTATAGGACAGGTGTCGCATGTGTAGCCTTGTTTTAGTGCAGCGTATCTCTTGAGCTCCACACGTATTCATTCTTCTGTTTTTAAATCTTACAATATCATTATTTACGCACCATTTATTACACTATTTTCACGTAAGAAATTATTCTTACACCTCATTATGTTTTCGCTTAAAAATGTTTTTAAGTCCCGTAATATACTTTTTTAATTTATTGTGTATAACAATTTTTTTATTTTATTAATTTTTTTAAAAAATTACTTTTGATATATGTTATTATTCGGAGTTTATTAAGTGACATTTTGTTAACTTATCATATTATTATTTAACGGATAATGTAATATTTTGTTAACTTGTTTGATAGACAAATAGTACCATAAATACTAAAAATAAAATTTTAAAAATATTTGTTAGTAAAATAAAAAAATATTTTTTAAGTAGTAATATATATAGGAAAAATATTATCGGTATGAAAAAACATAATTAAGGTTTATGTTTTACTATATTTTATGCTAGACTCACTATGTTTTCGTTTTATTTTAATATTAAAAAAATACAGATACGATATTAAAAAGAATACGATAGGTATATGGATATCTGAGACATGGTCCATTCCCACAATCAATTATTTTGGTAAAGTTATTAAAAATCATCTTTCTTAAGAACAATTTTATTCAACTTAGAATTGAAATATTTATGAATCATCGAAACAAATCGCACTAGTGTGCAATGTGATTCTTCTTCCCGCAAATCAAAATTTTGATGCGATTACGTGGACTAATAGTAACAATCAATGTCCTAGATAGATAACTGATGCCATAGAGAAATTAACTTAATTCCCACTTAAAAGTGACATAATGATAGTATCACTCATACCATCAACATGAGGGAACAAGTGGTCAGCACCTTGAAGCTCATGATACTGAATCCACGGAAGCTTTTGTGCAATGTATCGTTGCACTTTAGCAGGCACTATCAAATCTTCATCTCCTTGCCAAATATGGACCGAACCTTAATTACTTGGAAATGGATTTTCAAGATCCAATGGACTAGATTCCCAGCTATATCAAATGCAAGAATTTAGTCTCGGTGGACAGTTTCATGTTCTCCTTGCTGTCTTACCTGAGCCTGTGGAATCATAGGACAATATATCAGCCACATCTCAATTACCAATAGGAGAAACTAACCAAACATGATCCAGTAAAAAAACTATGTGCATGGTATCAATAATAATAATCATTAATGTGCATAAAAAATTATTTCACGCCCCTAATGTTAAAAGAATTTCTACATATCAATTTATTGCTATGTACCAAAAAAAGAATCATCAATTTATTACTAGTGATCCATCATAAGTTGGGAAACAACTCTTCTTTATATAAAGGATTCATAAAATCAAGAAACATCAAGCAGCAGTCTACCCAAGGGAATAAAAATAAGGTAATTAACTAACATACATGATAACGGTGAAGATAGATTTAACACCTATGCCAAGCACACAAGTCATAGAGGCAGTTATCTAAAACTTTAAATTAAGATGCACTAGAAATTTGAAAGAGAGATAGAGAGAATGAAGGACTCACAAGTGCAATGCACTAATGCACCAAAGGCCTATAGCCTAAACAAATGTTTTAAACATTTACTACAAAAATTTTGTTTGCTTTGCAATCGATTGTTCTGCTTCTAAAGACAAATCTTGTAAACAGATTTCATACACTAAGTGACACTCCATACATATTCCATGGTGCTTCTGCACGGATGCTATGTGTTTCTGGTATGGCATCTACTCCTAAATTGATACTAATAAAATGCACGAGTGTTAATAGTTTAAATACTCTAGTCTAGTATTGCAAATGATATAATCTTAGTTGATGGTAAAAAATGAGTAAATACTAAATTTGAGTAGTGTGTATGATACTAGACCCTGCTCAGTTGCTCTAAATGATAATTATGGTTAGAGTGAAAATTTTGCTTTTGTTGAGCCCAACGGTAACCATTAATCCATGTAATTGATCCCACCTATTGGAATAAGGTTTGGATGTAATCAATGTATTTTGTGTACAAGATGTCTTTTAATACTTTTATTAATAGCCATTGGTAACTAGAGAGTACAGACAAACTGTAATAGTTGTCAATTTACAAATTTATGACTGGTATTGGTTTGAGCAGTTCTATAGAGAAAAAAAGATTACAAAGAACTACAAACTCAAACGTGACAAGTAGATATAATTGTTCACAACTGACTTCGACAGATGCAGTCCTTCACATGCAGTATTAAACAGTTAAATTAAAATGAATATGACAGCATTTAGAGGAAAGTTTGTAACTATGAATTAAAAAATGATCAGCTACAGCTCTCAGCCTTCATTCATTAATGGTGAAGCTTATATACATCTGCTACGTGAATTCTGTTACAACTGAAAAGCTAACTAATTCAACCAACTAACTAACTATTTCTGTTAAAGCTGTTTATACTGCTAAGAAGTTAAGACACATTTACAACCGTATTAAACAGTTCTGACTTTAGGCACAACAGTCACCAACAAATATCAAAATCAATTGGTATGAATATAACCAACAACAAATATAAATTATGAAGTTACTTGACTTCCACTCTATAATCCAGATACATACCACATGATTCTTTCGATCAGACCTCTTAGGCAAAAGTTCTTTGTCCTGAAGGGATAGAAGATCTATACTGTCAGCAATTAAACTAGAAGCTGGGAACCATCTTTGAGTGTTCCAACAGTAAGTTAGCCATGGTATGTAGTGAGCAACACAAACTGTCCACTGGTCTTGAAGTTTTTGTTGGTAGAAAACTTCAGTAGTTAAGTTTGCAGGAAGACCAGCCCACCAGTAGTTGAGAACTGGGGCTATGAGCACTGCACTTGCCAGTCTGTCGGCATTGAAATTTTTTTATCAATGTAATAAAGAGATAAAGATAAGGATTGACAATTCCATCTAACTGATGCAAAAATGATGCCCAGGAAATTAGGGAGGAGGGGACCAAACTATAATTATCATAGTTTCACATGGTACAGACTACAGTTGAACTGGCCTAAAGTGAGAAATTTCCTATTTTTATAGTGTCATCTTAGTAATTTTATGTTTGGGTCTTTTAGTTTTTTATAGGCTCAGTTTGTGAGTTATGCTAATGGTGGGCTATTATATTTGTGTTAGTGGCTGGTTATAAAATTGAGGCGTGAGCTACTTTCAAAGTCTTACTATTACTGACAGGTAATCCCATGCTCATCAAGGTTTAAGATAATTGCTAGATAATTAAGTTTTTTAAGCTGACAGAAGTTTGATTTCCTAGCCGTGCATATGTAGAAGACTCCATTGGAAGAGACAAAATTCACTTTTATGATCTCTATCCCTCAAAAGTTAGTCTTATAATTTTGGACCGTAAGAATATCTTACTTTCATTAAAAAAAAATTTCATGGTCAGTGGCAAACCTACATACTCCTGACTTTGATATAAACTTAAGTAAATGTTTTGAGTTTTGTATTTTGTACCCTGTATTTCTATATATTTGAACCCATTGACCCAAGTTTTCATTCTTCTTGTATGTTTATTATTTTTTTATTCAAGTATTTTGATTTGAAAGTTAAACTTTGTATTTTCTCCATATGTATAATATATTAGTTTTTTTATGATTTTAACATTTATATCCTTATCTTTGTATGTATGATAATAATTATTATTAATTTCTATTTTCTTAAAATAAATTGTTTCCCTAATTTAGAGTCTTGGATCCGTCACAATCCATCATTGGTTGGTGGAGTAATCAGTTAGCTAGGGAGTTAGTAGTTAGTTGGGAGCTTGAATAATTAGAGAAATAAGACATGTTCGGGTGAGAGGGAGAGGTATCTTGTCATTTGAGGAAGGATTAGGGGAGTTTTTTTTTATTACAATTATTAATTTAAAATTTTCTCTTGTTTAGTTGAAGAGTTAGTTAATAAGCTGGGAGCTAGAATAATTAGAAAAACAAGGCGTTAAGAGTGAGAGTTATCTTGTTATTTGAGGAAGGATTAGGGGAGTTTTTTTATTATTAATTTAAAATTTTTCTCTTATTTAGTTGAAAAGAAAATAAAGAGAAAAGTTGTTCTTTAGAAACAAATTTTCAAAATCTTCTCTCCAAGTTTTCTCTTTAATTTCAAATATCAAAATTTTCTCCTCTCATTCGTACAAAGGGTAAGAGAGTGGACAGAGTCTCGGTCTCTCGAATATCCAGGAAGATAATTTTTTTATACTCAAAAACAGTTCTATTAAGTGCTATATATGTTATATATCTAGCTTTGAATACAATATGAAGAGTTCATTTCCGAGAAATTCTATCCATCAAGATGTATGGTCCTTGAGAACCCTACATTTTAAGCCTAGGTTTCATATGATTCTTCTATTCTTTGCTAATTGAGCTCCCAATTAGATTTGTTATCTTAGACAAGCACAATTTCCCTACCCAATTTCACAACCCTAGGATATTTACACTTGCACTAGCCTAATGGCCAAGGAAACCTAAAGTTAATATTCATTCAAAATTTCTGTTTGGAGACAGCCTAGATCAAAATTCTGCATAATAAGTGCAGAGGAACAAAGATCTTGTATCACTCATAAGTCACACCACTAAAATACAAATTCAAGCAAGAGGATGCAAACATTTACATGCCAAAAAAAGAAGAAAAACCAAAGAATGCTCTTTTTTTAGCCAACAGAATTACATTTAACCTGAATACATCATACCTGTGAGGGATGTACATAAGGCACCTCCAAACAACCTGGCCACCCAAAGAAAAACCTATTACGTAGAATTTGGCCCTAATCCCAATTTATCAGCAAGTTCTTCTATATCTAATGCCAGGCTCTTCAGTGTTTGAATTGGATCAGGATCACTTTCCCCATACCCGGGTCTATCAAAAGATACAATGTAGACCCCTAATTTCTCAGCAACATCCTGCAAAATAGCATTACAAATTAAGATAACACAAAGTTCAAAGATATAGAACAATTACAGGTGATAGTGTTTTGGAAACATAGGCATCATGCCTGCAAGCATCAAAACCATGGACAAAGATGATTTTATGCTTGGCTACATCTTTTGGGACACCATGCTCTTTGTATGCTAAATTCCTTCCATCTCTTAGTTTGATTCTGGGTGCTGTTATAGTGGACCCATTAGGAGATCCACATATCTTTGAAGCAGGAGGTTGAATAGCTTGATAACCCCATGCTACAAACCCAATGAACAACACTGCCAGCACTGTTCCAAAAATTCCTAAGAGAATGCAAAGTTAAATTTAAAAAAATAAAAACAAATTATTTCAATAAGAATAAGAATATCAATTATTCAATTTAGTACTGTCTTGGGTAACAAACTAAACTAGTGTGAACAAAATGAAAGGTGAGGAAGTCCCATCAAGACAAGTGAATATCATTGATAAATCAGAAACAAAAGGGTTGTGGCAGAGGAATATGCCAAACGCAGTGCACATGCACATTTCATTCAAGAAACAGAAAAAGTGGGACCCGAAGGGAGATGAATTGAAGTGCTTTTATTTTGGTTCCTGGTATGAGCACGGGCTGATGCTGCAGAATTTTTTTCTTCTGTTCACTCCACTCTCCATTTCTCCCTCTTTCTTAGACAATGACAAACACGACACAATGTTTCAACTTCAGACACGGACAAGGACACACTATTGTCACACTTGTGTAGTAGTAGTATAACTGAACGGAACGATTCTCCTATCTCTAGTTTGTCGAATGAAGAAAAAGGGCAAAAAGTTTGTTACAGCTCTACTTACAAATATATACACATGTCTATATATCATCATGAAAAAAATCTGGGATTTTATTCCTGCACTTTAGAAGATACCATACCATAACAATTACAGTATTAAATTTATTTTGGCAGTACAATAACAATTATTAATTTAAAAAAATTAACAATTGAAATTGTAATTAATTACTGTAAGTGTATTTTCTTTTTTGGTTATTTTGAGTTTTGATAAGGAAAAGACACACTTCTTATTTCTTGAAAAGTCAGGAAAGATTACTAACTTCAATAAGAATTTATATTGAAATTTACAAGTGATTTAAGCTGGGTTGAATTTAATTTATGATCCAATCCAATGAAATAAGTACAATTGTGTTCAATTAGATTAGATTCACTCTTTTTTGCTAAGTAATGCAACCCAACCTTAATTAAGTTGAGTTGAGTAACCGAGTTGAATAAATAAGAAAAATAATATTTTTTAGCTAGAAGAATGTTGTTTTGTAGTGCTTTAGGATGGCACTCCATTGGGGTGTCTTGGACTTGGTTTTGTCATATAAAAGTTAAGTGTTATTAATATTTTTTTTTCTTAAAAAATAATATATTTTAGAATTTTGAGAAAAATAAGAAAAAAAATAGTTTCTTTAATAAGAGTAACACATGATTTACAAACGTGATTGATATTACCTTGCCCTTAAATAAAAATATAATGTCGTAAGGTTGGTTATTATTTTTTTTAACTAAAAAATTGCCAATCCATTCTCACTATCGTAAAATGAACTTGCGATTAACTAGATTGGCTCACAAGAAACTAATGAGAAAATGATTTAATAATAAGAAATTTCATATGATTTATGTTCTTCTTGAGATTTTTTATTACAAATTAGATTATTTTACTTAATTATTTGGGTTTATTAACGCGGGAAACATGAGTAAGATAAAAAAAAAATATCATCAAATATTAATTTTTTAATTTTTTGTCATAAAAAGGAATCAAATATATGATTTTTTTTTCTTAATCATTTAATCAACTTTATATCTCCCCAGAACAAGAGAATATAACACCATTCAAGTAAATTAACATGAGTAATTTCTGATTTGCAAGGATCCAAAAGAAGCCTAGAAAGACAAGAAAAAATCCAAAAATGTGCAAAGAAAGATAGATTGGTCGGCACCCAACACAATATAACTAGTGTCCATCGTAGGCTAATTGGAATTTGGAACCCAACTCGTCAGGGCATACGTATCTCTCTAATTTTTTAATGTTCTTGCTGGTCCAATGTGTTTTTGCGGCCTAGAATGCTTAAACTTGTTATTTATTTGGAGAAATTATATCATTAGGACATTGTTTGACTTCTCTAAGGATCGAAACTGAGGAAGAACTTGGAAATCATTTTCCGCCGTTGAGGATTGAAGGAAGTGACAACAATTCTTGAAGGTCTATGGTTTCATAGTAAAAACCTCTCTTTCATAGATTTCTTTTCTTTTCTCTTTCTATCAGTTTTTAATTTCCTAAGGGTTAAGTTTTGAACCATTTTTAATTGATTTTCTTTTTGAATCTTATTTGTTTTTATGTGGATTAAGTTATTGAATTATGTTTATGCTTCCCTGTTGACACTTATTAGGGAAATTAATTCGTAATCTTAATCTTGCAATTAATTTGGGAATTGGGGTCTAAATTGTTTCAATTCAATAACCCTGTGATTCTTGAGACTAGGGATAATGTTATATTGTATGCATCTGTGTGAATTTCCTACACCTAATAATTTTTACTAATTAATTTTGCTCAAGGGATTAAAGTTAATAACTAGGAATAGAGGGTTTAACGGTTAAGAAATTTGGGTTAAAAAACTAAAATAGAGAAATTGGATGTTGGCCTATATTTGGTAAAATTAGCTTAAGTTAACTAAAAGTTTATAAGTTATAAATTAAAAGTTGAAAAGTTAAAAGCTAATTGATTTACGTTATGTTCAAAAAGATATTTTAATTAATTTTTAAATTTTTTTATTAGTTAAAAAATTTGATTAACCTACGGTTTAGTAAATAATTTTTTTTATTAATTTATAGTGTTTTAAAAAATATTATTTCATCGTTTTCTAAAATCCTACTTGAAGTAATATTTTTAAAACGTTAACTTCTAATTTTATATATTATCTTTTATTTGTTTTCTCAATATATTTATCTAATTTTCTAGTTATTATTTTTAAATAAATTATAATTTTTTCTTATTTTACACTTTTCAATTACTTCAACAGTTAATTTTATTAAATATTTATAATTTAATAAGCTAATTTTTTAGTTAGTTTTATCGAATATAATTTTAATTTAAAGTGTTTGATAAAAATAGTTGATAAATTAACTAATAAATATTAAATGACATAAAAAGACATATCTAATATTTTTAACATTTAAATTTTATTTCTAATAATTTATCATCTTAAAAGGATTAACTTTTTAAATTTTGTATTATAAAAAAATTGTAAATTAATTTTTTCATTTTTTGAAAAAATAAAGCAAACTTTATGAACTATATTGTTTAAAATCATTTTTTACATTTAAATACTTTATTAATAATATTATTTTAAAACAAAAAATAAAAAAAATATTTTTTCTTTATAATTTTTCTTAAACATTCATTTTTTTATTTGTCCAAGAAAAACTTAATTGAATATGTAGGTCTCTCACTTGCATGACTATAAAACATAATATAAATCATATCTTATTTAATAAGATAAAAAATAATTTCAATTGAATAGAAGGACAAAATAAAATTTCAAATAAAATAATAAAGATACAATTAAAAAGAAGAAAAACTAATAATTTATAAGTTAATTTATTTTTCATAAATTATTTCAAGTTATAAAAAATAAACTATTAAAATAAATTTATATATCAAGCAAACTTATTTTGATAAAGAAAAATAGATGTAGGGTACCGGGCATTTATAGCATTACAATCTCTTCATGGGACAAAAGGCTTTTATGTGTTCATCCCGCCTTCATTGTTTTCATCATAGCAAAACTGCTAGGAAATTAACAAATGTTCCCTGTCTAATTTCTTCTTTTCAAGTGCAGGATTAGATTATATACATGATCAATCATTTCACTAAGATTCGATTTTCCTGTCGTGCCAAGTACTTCGATCATGTCGACCTGTAAAAAGTAATAAGTTAAATTATTATGTGTGAATTAATATTCATAATCGATCTCATCGTTTTTTTGAAACAAATTATATAATTTTAAATTCATGTAGTTCCACCACCAATATTGCTGGGACTAAGTTGTTCAGTATTAAACTATTTATTATAAAGAATCATTTACAAATTTAATCAAGTTATATAATAGTATATTTAAATTTGGTAAAAAAAAATAAAAGTATATTTAAACACTACAATAAAAATATCATTTATTAATAAAAAATGTTAAGCATTATAATTACTTAATATTACTTTTGTCTAGTGAAGATTAAAGTATATATTAATATAGATATTATGAGTCTATTTTTAGCAATATGATAACAAATATTTATAATATATGAAATTCTATACCAGCACACAATTGTTTTTTAGTATATAATGTAGATCATACTATTATGTATAAAGACCTAGAATGCCTATATTAATTGTTTGTTTTTCGTTAAAAAAAAAAAAAAATACCAATGATATACTTCACAATATCAGGAGATCTCTAAGTCTCTTAAAACTGGATCAATAAAAGCATACCAGTTCAATACTTAATGGTCAAATTGTGATTGAATTATAGTTGTACTAGCGATAATTTTGTATTAAATAATATTATAAAATAACATAATATTCATAATATTAAAAATCAAACTATACATAATTATATGTAAATGCCATTACTCTTAACCTTAACTCATAATATATATACTAATATTTAAAATTAATTATTAAAAGTTATTGATATAAGTGATTTGTTCATCATAAAAAAAATACTTGAATAATTTAATATAAGTATGAGATTGACTTGAATGTTGAATTCTAATTAAAAATATCATTTTATCTCAAGATAGATTGAGACAATAAAAAAAGATTATTAGTTAGATGATAAATAGTAACTTCAAACATCTCCTAGATATTGATATTTTTGTTAGATCACGGTGCATATTTATTAAACTCATTGTTTAACAATAATTTCCATGCTATTCCATATGTGCACATAACGGTGCTACATTCCCACAAGACAGAATTGTGAATGCAATCATCACAAAGGATGTTCAAATTAATAATAAAGAAAGAGTGGCTCCTACATATGCTAAACAGACAAATTGTTGTCTTCCAAATTGTGCTTATAATAATAGAACAATGACTTCCCACCTAGTTTGTTAGCGACCAATATATATCCTACATCGATGGTAACTGCAGGTAGAAGTTTTGGTATATCCTACAGCTACACTACTACAGAATGACAATTGACAAGTAACCTAATAAGTACTTGAATAAATAAATCATCATGTGTACTGGTTCTGTCTTCCTTTTTTTCAATAAAATTTTGTTTATAAAAACAAGTTGAATAAAACAAATCAGTCAGTGAAGTACCAACGAAGGCAATAGGTCCAAAGAAAACACCAATCTACGTAGAAGTTGGACCTTAATATATTGGACGTGAATACATATACTTGATCAGCTTGCTCTTCTTCTTTATCCAAGGTCTCTTTACTGTTCTATTGGATATATATGAATCAATATTATTGCCTCGTCCTGAAACAATTCGGTCAAAAGATACTGGATGTATCAATCTCAAGTCATAAAAAAATCTGCAGATAAATTCACCCAAAATGAAGTCCAATTATAAGAATGTTTGATACAAAGAAAAAAAGATAAGAATGTTTTTCCCTTTTTGCTAAATTGTGGCAAAATAGATAATTTACCTGCATATAGGGTTTTGGCAATGAAATGGAACTTATGACTGATGATTGAATCTAACCGGGCCGTTAGATTTCAACTGACCTAATTCAACCTTAAACCATTTTCTTAGCCCTTCTCCGTTCAGACATGCAAATTAATTTTGGTTTCATCAAAACCATGTCGAATCCGAAAGAGCTAGCCACAAAACCACAATCTAATTTCACCAAAACCTCTCTTTTCTCTTTCTTACTTGGCAAATGTGATTTGTTTGCAACCTTGCATGAGCATTCAACATTTGTCATTTCCGAAGAGAAAACCAATAGCAGAGGAGAAATGGTTCCTTGTGCAGTACGATGTCGAAGAAGCAAAACAACTTCATATGAGATTTGTTGGTTAATCTCGTAAGATCTTGTGGGATAGACCTGGTCCAAATTGGACCCTGACAAATTAGGGTCCCTTCAATTATGTCCTCCATAAGCTCTACAAAAAATATTGGAAGCGACATTTGAAGAGTTTCAACACAAAGCACTTGAATGTTGTGGTCCACGACTTGGCGGAATCAACTCCATAACCAGATTTTGATGCCACAAGCCATTTTAGAGTCGTGATAACCAAAGGCAGATCTTTGGGATTCTAGAGTAGATTGTGCTATAAGACAAGAAAATGTCGTTTGATTCTGGCAGAAATTATCATTCATTATGCCATTTATCACCTTGCTATGGGGTGTTAGGATTAGTAGTTATATGATAGTAGTAATGGACTATTTTAATTATATTAATTATCTAAAATTTGTTAGTTAGTTAAGTTGACCAGCAATGCTTATTAAAATTAAGAAAAATATTTAATTTAATTGATTGAAAGATAAATATGTCCTAAATTTATAGGATAACTAGAAGAATAATCAATTAGCATATTAGTGCTATGCTTATTGAAGGAACTATAACTCTTCTTTATATCTAGGGTTGGAAATATGTTAGGTTAAGTTTTACTAGGTTTGAGTACAATATTGGTTAAAAATATATAACATAAATTAACAAGTTTTTTTGTTATGTATTTTTTTTTAAATGTTTGATCTAACCTATAAGGATTTATTTTGTAATAATTTAACATTGAAATAAATATAAAAATAAGTATACTAGCCGTTTAATGAGAATAAGTCTAATTTATTTATATGATATATACAAATTTTATTATTGAACCTAACATTCATCATATCTCACATAAAAACATATTTTACAATAAGACTTTTAAATAACATATAAATTTATCATTCAATACTCTTAAATGACTCTTTATATATGTAAACATGCTTAACATATTTAAAAAGATGAATTAATATAACATTTTAATACATTATAATAAATTTAATATGACAATAAAATCAAATGATCTATTTAGTTCTTGTTTTTATTTTTATTTTTTTATATTTTGATTCTTTATCTTTTAAAATAATTATTTTAATTTTTTATCTTAACTAAAAGGTTCAGTAATCCTGTCCTTAAAGGTAAATTTAATGTTGTTGATAATATGCGGTTATTCACAGTTAAAATCCGCCACAAAACAGAATGTTTTCTCTCTAATCATCTCCATTTAAATGCAAGAACCACAAATCACAACCCCCAAATCGGTGTTGCCGAAGATTGCAAAGGAACTGGAGAAAGATTCAAGTGAATTGCATAATGATTTACTAACTTGAGTGATTGAGAACCATGAACTGAGATGAAGCGGTATGAAACGAGCAAAAGAAAACTATCCAACCCAAAAGAGAAAGTTTTGTTAATTAAGAAGGAAAGTTAAAACTAAAGAGTCACGGGAGATAAAAAGAAGGTGGAGGAGGGAGAAAGAGAGGGGGAGAAAAACAGTGAGCTCCTGGAGCCTTCCATCACACTCCGTGCTTCCAGCTTGAGATCTGGAGGAGAGACAAAGCCATTTTTCATATTCGTTTAAAAACATTGTCAAACACAGTTTTAGATCTTGCAAATTGCAACTTTTATTTTCAAATATGGAGGATTCCTGTTAGAAGAATCACGGACAGGTGGCAGAAACATAAGCTTGATGAACCACCCTTATGTGCTTCGCCCGCGATAGTGGAAGGAACAACATATGAAACCATACACCATTAATTCCTAAAATGTGAATTGTTCTGAATTCTAACCAATTAATTTTACTAGCATTCAAGCAAGAAAGCCAAAGAGAATTGAAGCCTAAGTTGATGACTGGATTGTGACGCATATGATTGCTTACCAATCACCAAATCTACAGATTCAGAAGTCAGGATAGTAATTGCAAAATGAATTCGTGTTGCGGCCTCAATAGCACTGCAGTTAGAGGGCATTACCAGATCCACTGAAGTATTGCGACAAGTGGCAAAGAACCCAATGTCCATCAATGTCTTGTGATTCCCTTTTGTTAAATGAAAATACGGTTACTAATATAATCTTTGACACGTTATTAGTTATTAATTAAAAGTTAAAAATTATAATTAAAATTTATTAAATAAAAAGTACATCATGCAAAAAAAAAAATTAACCAATAAAAATATTATTATTTATAGTCGTAGAAATTAAACTAAAAAATTTATAATAATTCAAACAAATTTATCTACCAATTACATAGTCATTCTTAGTTAAAAGATATATATTATGTTTAAGAAATAATGTAAAAAAAAAAAACTGAACCGGACTTACTAATCAAACTGAAAAATGGGTCAACTAATCATGTGTCTAATTCTAATACATAACAAAATTGATTCGGAGAAAACATACTTAAAGAACCGAAAAACCAATGAAAAAAATTACAAAAAGTTGGTTCACAAGGAGAGTTAATGAAATTATTTAATATAAGGTGCTGAACTGCTGCTGGGTGTAATTTATAATTTCTTTTTTGTTTATTGTATTGCATGATGAAGTGCAGTTTTTAAGAACATCTGTGATGTGATGGAGAATCTATTCATAGGTTCTTTTTTTTTTTTTAGTGACTTATACGCCGTCATATAAAATTTAAAAATTCTCACAAATTTTTCATTTCAATAGTAAAATTCTCAAATACATAAAATATGTTTCCAATCCTTCCCACATCTTTATAATTTTCAGTTGATTGATAAATAAAATAATTTTTTAATGTTAAAAACTCAATTCATATAAGAATTTATTTTATAAGAACTAATTACTCCACACTTGGCAGTCACCCGAACAAGTTCCAAACAGTAGAAACTCATTAAAACAAGTTCTTATTTATAAGAACCCTATAAGAATCACAGTTAAAGATGACCTAAGACACTTGTTGTCACTTGATATAAGTTTTTTGGACGTTTCCCCCTTTAAATTATAAAGAAGTTGAACCTGAAAAATCAGACTATGGTTTCCATTTTTATTACAAAATTGTTTTTTGGTATGATTTCTTACTATCTCTCTCATGCACACACAAATATCATTCAATACATTTCTTATTTAATCATATGTTTGAAAATCTGTAACAACCTAGTCATGTGAGTAAAAATATGAATGAGTTTTGGAAGCAATTTTTTGTTTTTTGCATACTCGGCAATTTAATGAGGATCAAATCTATGTCTTCAAGCAAATTATCATCCAATTCTCTCACTACTAGATCAACTCTATTGAATTTTTTAAGAAACAATTTTAAATTATATAGTTATACATAAATAAACAAAATACAAAAAAAACAAAAATCAAATCATGTGAAGATTTTCAAAAAAATACATGACTTTTAGAAAAAATCACAAAACTTGCATGTATGAGAGAAAGAGACGAGGGTTAATTAATTTAACTTCTTCAAAATTTTCTTTTTATTTTTTCTGTATGTATGCATATATTATTTGAAAATTTAATTGAAATACACTGATAATATAAGGATTTTTTATACTGTTGTTTAATCATAAAACATCATATAGTGAAAATTTGTTAAATTTTATACAATAATTATTTTAAAAAATTATCTTAAAAAATTACTTTAAAAAAATACATTTTTGGTACATATAAAATTTATACTAACAGTATATAAAAATTAAGCTAAATATAAAAAGTATATTTAAAAAAATTATGTTGTATATAATACCAATATGACCAACGAATATTCCATGCTTAATCGGCATCACTAACTTTTAATCAAGTTAAACGAAGAAAGTAGGAACTAAAAGATAAACATGAGCAACTTAGCATTTTAATTATAATGATATTGGAAGTTTAGGAAAGAAAACCTAAAATATCCAAATTTAGAAATATGAATATCAACTTATACCAAAATAAGCAACTAACAGTTTCAGACCAACAAATTTTAAAATCATCATCTCCATATGCCACATAATTAATAATTAAGTCTCAAATTGAAATAATATTATATTTTCACAGTGAAACGATACCAACCTGCAATTTATTTATGCAATAAACGGTCTATATATTCCACTTTCAAATCATAATATAAAAAAATCAATATAACGAATGTCTGCTTAATTAATTATACGTACTAATTAAACTATGCCACCACCAATTAGGGCTTTTTTATTTTCTGGAACTAGAATTTGTGATCTTTTAAGCACGGGATGTGCATGTACACACACCTCAACCCCTTTTTCTCCAACAAAAGAATGCAAACAGAACTTGAATAACATAAAATTTCACATGCAGAGATGAAGAGGGCAAAATGGTTTCTTGATAAAGAAGGTCCACCTTCCTCTTTTACCAATATTGGAACTTGGTCTGCATCTAAGAGTTAAGTTTTTATTCTGAAATGACCTCTTAGGCACTCAAACGCTTATACTCCATAGGCGTGTCTAGCCTTGAGAATTTGTGGTGGAGTTCCTTTAATTATGCCCTCTTCATCAGGAATCTTCCAACAAAATTAAAAGAAAGACTATGGCTAAGGGAAAATGGAGAATCACGCACGCACAAACAGAAATTTGCATAGTGTGTGCAAACAATTAAGGAAGGTTCTCTACGCAAGGCATACAACAGAAATTTCTGCACGTCCATGGTACTAGTAGTATACTAAAGAGAATGCTAAAATGTGGGTGTTCAAGAAACGAAGCATTTCCTAGAATTTTTGCCTTTTATGCTTTTAGTTTAATAATAAAACGGCAGAAGCTTGACAACTTGCAAAGGGGAGGGAGGACCCACACACACAGGATTACACATGATGCTTTTTTTGACCTGATCGAGCTGATGGGAGAGAAAAAACTGGGAAATTTTATATTTTTAAATATTTTTTACAAATTTTTTCAGAACTAGGATGGGATAGAAATAAATAAAAAAAGTACACAATAAGAGTTGCTAATAGAATAAAAAAAATTCTTTATTGGATGAGAAATATCCATGCATCCGGTGTACAGCCAATCAATTAAGAACCGATTCCAAGGGCCCCATTCTGTGTTTATGACCAGCGGAGAGAGAAAGAGAGTGGAAAAGTGGAAAGGATAACTCGTCACATATCATGACTAATGTGATTTCAGCACAAACATCCCAGACCCAAAGGCAATTGTTGAGATGAGCCGAATTAAGAGACAATATATTAGTAGTAGTGGGAGGACCTGCACGGATGCACTTGATTTATTTCTAGCCTTTTTTCATTTTTTGTTTTTCCTATAGAACTTGTATTTTCTCTAGCTAAATCTAAATTATGTATTGCAACATATTTTAAAGGAGGGGCAAAACACACTCGATCTACCTTCAAAGAAACTTTTAAGACATTATAAATATGGAGCCCACACTCCCTTCTTCCTCAGTAAGATCATCAACTTGTATTCCTCACTTCCTTAGCTCCTCCTCTTCCTTGTTCCTCCTCTTACAATGGCAAAAATGCCTTTAGAGCCTCTAATAGTGGGGAGAGTCATAGGAGAAGTTCTTGATTCTTTCACCACAAGCACAAAAATGACTGTGAGTTACAACAAGAAGCAAGTTTACAATGGCCATGAGCTCTTCCCTTCCACTGTCAACACCAAGCCCAAGGTTGAGATTGAGGGTGGTGATATGAGGTCCTTCTTTACACTGGTATATATATTTCTTTTATCTCTTCTCTTCTTATTCCTTTTCTTCTTTAAAGAACAAGATTTTTTTGGGGAAAAAAAAAGAGAAAAAACTTAAGCTGTTGCCAGTGTGTTTCTTTGTTATTTTCTGTAATCATGGTCACACGGTATGTCTCTTTTATTGGAGTTTTCTTTACAAATACTGAATCATTAAGCAAATGTCCCCCTTTTTCGGTGCAGATCATGACTGACCCTGATGTTCCTGGCCCTAGTGACCCTTATCTGAGAGAGCACTTGCACTGGTACTTAATATAAAAATTAACTAACTTAAGTAGTCATTTATTACATAAATAACACACCACACCCACCCCACATATATTGTTATACCGGTTTCTCTTAATAACTTAACCTCTTTAAAAGTTATGTACTGGTTATCCATCTGATATTCACGTTAGATGTCTGTGTATTTTATTATCAAGTTTGAAGTTTTGCAAGATATATGCATTCCTTTCATCACATCAAACTATGGACAGCCAGGAAGGTAATAACAAATACTTACATCACATGAAGAAGGTACACACATGCCTTTGTATTCTGCAAAAGTAGCTTGTTCCACCATAATCCCATCCACCCTAAAATCAAAACAATCTAAAAGGGTGAATAAATCTCGAAGTCTCAAACAAACATTACAGAACTACATATAAGGCAAACAACCAGTAACCATTCATTCATTCATAGGTATCTAACAGTCAATAATTTTGTTGCAAACATTCTTTTTGCTGCAGGATAGTGACAGATATTCCAGGCACAACAGATGCCACATTTGGTAGGTTCATATGAAAAATGTGTATATATGGGAACTTACTTTGATGATCATGAGAGAGATCACTGACAAAAAATGATATTCCTAATAATATGTAGGGAAAGAGTTGGTGAGCTATGAGGTCCCAAAGCCTAATATTGGAATCCATAGGTTTGTGTTTGTCCTGTTCAAGCAAAAGCGTAGACAGTGTGTTACTCCACCCACTTCAAGGGACCACTTCAACACACGCAAATTCGCAGCAGAGAACGACCTTGGCCTCCCTGTGGCTGCTGTCTACTTCAATGCACAGAGGGAAACGGCTGCAAGAAGACGCTAGCTATAGCTAAGTAGCTGCTGGTTTTGCCACTGCAACAACCAAAGTAGTATTGTATTGAATAAAGCGATAAAAAGGTACAAGTACAAGGAGTTTCAGTAGTGGAAGTTGATCTTCACATGTGGCTTCAAATAACTTGCAGAAAGAAGGAAGATAATCATTTTCTAGTTTGACTAGTGTGTATGCTATGTTTTACTTTCCATCAGATGTTGTGTACGTTCTGTAGTATAAGTGTACTACGTGTATTATTATTACCTCGTGGGTACTACTATGAGGTGATCTTATATATATATATATAAAGAAATAAGAGGTTTGGTAGGCCATGTCGTTTCTTTTCCTTTAATAGTTTAGGGTTTGGCTTCGTTTCTTCTTTCCTTGCGGTTTCGATCACTCAGTACCTTCTCTCTATTGGTTTTTTTCGATCTCTTCACAACTAAATTACGTTTTTGACAGAAAAAATGGTATTATTAATTAATTACTATATGAGACTTTATGATCAGTGACTTGTACACACTTTCGATCTTGTCATGTTGATTATTTTTCCTCAAGATGCGAAACATTTCACTTTCAGTAATACGAGGCTTGCTCGTCTATATAATATTTATGACATCTGCTTTTTGCTAACTTGATGGATTGACCCTTCAGGAAACAGTGATTTCTACACCAAATTTCCAGCATATATTCACACTGCTAAAATAACATGTGATTAGTGTGTATGGAAACTGTTAATATGCACTCCTTTAAATGCAGGTGTAATCGTTCCAATGCCCTAAACATAGAAGCTATGAAATAAAATGGCGTTATGTTGAAATCAACACATTTCCAGACACAAGCACATTTGACAATGGGTTTATCTCCGTTTAGTATAATAAAAATAAAAATAAGAAAATGATAAGGGTGTTGGTTAAGAAATAAAGAGTAGACATTTTTTTAGGATTTTACTAATCAATTCACTTAAAAAAATATAATAAAATAATTTTGTTCATTGATATAAAAAAAAACTTTATACTCTTTAACCAGTATCCTATAGTTTTTTTTTTTTAATTAGAAAGTACAATAATGTACTCTCCCATCATGCAACTTCAATACAATTTTTAGTAAAAACTTTATATATATATATATATATATATATATATATATATATATATATATATATATATATATATATATATTAATTTCTTTATCTGTCCTTAGGATTAAAAACACTACTTAGCAAGCAAGACTTAATTTAAAAAGAAATCAGTCATTTTTATTATATGTTTGAAGAATAGTTATCGTGCAATCACCCTCTTTTGCAGATAGTTCAGTCCTTTGCAAAGAATCATCCATATTGACAGAAAGCTACAGTTAATAAAATTAAAGCTTTATGTTCTTTAACAGAGATAAGCTATTCAAAGTAAAATAATAAGAAGGTGATTAAGGAAGCTAAGGAGGGTTTCAGAGTAGTTATTCAAAATTATGACATTCAAAATATCTCCAACTTGGGACAACTCAATATTCAACAAATTTATTTATTCCTACAAAATTATCCCCTAATTCGCCTCTTCCGTCTCGTACGCGTAAATCAGGTACAAATGATTTTTTTTTAATATCTAAAAAGTGTTTGGTTTGGTTGTTTTCTATTTTCATTTTAATTAAAAATAGAAAACGATGATAAAAATGTGTTTGGTTGAATTTCTGAAAATATTTTCAGTGAAAATAAAAACAGGAAATAATCAGAAAATTAAAACAACAAATTCTCGTTTTTAGTATTTTCAGTTGAGAACAGAAATCTCACTTCCGGTAAAATGAAATTGCGGTGACAATGAATATAATTTTAAACAAATCTAAAAATATAAAAAGACATAAGTCAATATATCATAAATTTTCAATATTTTGATTTCATGAAAACAGAAAATAAGAAGTTAAACCAAACATGTTTTTAGAATTCTAATCTTTTGAAAATGAAAATAATTTTCAGAAAATGAAAATAAAAAATGAAAATACAAACCAAACACCCCCTAAGATATTCACAAATATTCATGGATATTTTTTGAAAAATAAATAAAAAATATATACGAAATATTTAAAATACAATTTAACTAATCAAAATAAAACATTTTTAATGTAATTTTTTATTTATTCGAACCATTTTTAACAAAATAGTTTAAACTTCAAAATTAAAATTATTCAAATATTTTACACAATTATTCTACATAATTATTCAATTTAACTAGAAACATAGTTTAAATTTAAAATACTTCAATCTCATAAGTGAAAACAAAAGTTAATAAACTAATATATAACTTTTTCTCGTAAGTCTAAACAAAAGTTATTAAAGTATAATACCTCAATATCACAAATCCAAATAAGCTTTGGACTTTTAAGGTTGATTGGTAGCCCCACAATTATTATTATTATTAAGACAAATCATAATACATTTTATTTATGCAAACAAAATATTAAGTTTAATAACAGCTTATTGCTTTTAGACAAAAGCATCTAACTGATTTTGTTTGTGTCAACAGATGATATATGTTAGACTCTGATGTGCATTTATGGATAGTTAAGGCTTTGATATTTTGATCCATCTTGCAACGAAAACTATAAAAAGAAACGAGTCAACGAAAAGGCTGTATATTTCATTAAAAGGCATGTCAAAATAAGTTGCAGAATACTTAACTGTGCAAAAGCATTAAAATTAAATTCTTTAATTTTCTTGATTGTTTGCTCTTTTTTCAGTGTATTAATGTTACATTGTCCGTGTACAATGTAATCCCGAATTCAGTAAAACTTTCTAGTGAAACTTACAAAAAGAAATTATGAATATTTATCACTTATTTTTTTCATGAAATAAAATTTAGTTTCTCTTGTGATTACTTTGAATTAATTTATTAACCAGATACTTGGAAAACAAGTGCTACACAACGTGCATTTTAATATTTTTCAAAAAATAAAAATAAAATGTTTTTCTCTTTTAGTTATGGTAAATAACTAAATCATAAAGTCATGAAAATCATGGTGTTACATGGGGAGCAACAAAAAAAATCACTGAAGTTGATTGTGTGCACTATCCATTATCAGTAGAAAGTTCCATATTAGAGAGTTTGGGTGTTCTCCTTTTCCTCAGGTGTAATACCATTGATGGATCCCTCTTTCTCATATGCCCAAAACAAAAATATTTATTAATTATAATTATATATAAACTCATACATTATATTGGCCAACATATGATGTTGGCATTACAGTTTGTGGTAAGACTAGGACAAATCATATTCTTTCCCTCGTCATCTAAACAGAGTCTTATTTCAGAAAGATTTTAATACAAATTTCTATTTGAACTATATTTATAACAAGTAAGTTGAGGGGATGTGCCAATAACTCCATATATTGCTTGGATAATCGAGCTTTTTATCGTATGTGCGGTTCAATGATGCGGGACAATTTGTTTTCCAGCGAAAATAATTATATTGGGTGAACTTGTTCATTGCATACATCCCATGTTTGTCCCACTTTGTCCTCCAAAATCTCATCGTTATGTGAGTTTAAATTTGGCCAATTTGTCTCAAGTGCCGACTTTAAGACAGGAGTGATCTGAAAATAAAAAGATTAATTAGTTTTTATCCAAATAAATATATTATATAAGATATTGATTGTGTTTGTTAAACACCGGTTAAAATACTAAATGCTAGTTTATAAGATAAATTCACAATTCTTTTATCGAATGTGTCTTTTTGGAAGTTGCTGGCCTAGGACCAGTGTGCTTTTGTGGCCATAGTCCATGGATAGTGAACGTGTTTGGTTGTTTGGCACATGGTCACCTTCAGCTTTTACTTCCACGGTAGGTTGTTGGCGATGTTCCAGATAACATAACAAAATCATAAGAAACGAACTAATACGTACATTTGGAGTTAGAACTAGAGAGAAAACATATATCATAAATATATTATGACTAAGAAAAATAGAGAAAAAAAATATGTGGATAAAGAAAATTTCTATAATTTTTTTGGACTTAATGATCTCCTATTTATAATACACAATGAGTGACTATCAACTCATTTATGAAATGGTCATAATTTACAAAATCATAAGAAACGAACTAATACGTACATTTGGAGTTAGAACTAGAGAGAAAACATATATCATAAATATATTATG
The DNA here is from genome assembly GCF_000004515.6 of Glycine max. Classification (NCBI taxonomy): domain Eukaryota; kingdom Viridiplantae; phylum Streptophyta; class Magnoliopsida; order Fabales; family Fabaceae; genus Glycine; species Glycine max. Next base: position 45,620,265 of record NC_038255.2, on the reverse strand, counting down.
ACTAAGAAAAATAGAGGAAAAAAAATATGTGAATAAAGAAAATTTCTATAATTTTTTTTGGACTTAATGATCTCCTATTTATAATACACAATGAGTGACTATCAACTCATTTATGAAATGGTCATAATTTATTAACGTGTATGCAAAGCACATGTATTTTACAATTATATGTACTTTAAAATTTGACTATGCGTTATAATTAATATAATATTTAATATTATCGACCGGTCAAATTTATTAATAATATATTGATTATACTATTTATTCAATATAAAGTATAACTAATCAAAATAATAGTATTAAACATAACATATATATCTTTATTGAGCATATGATATAATACACAATGAGTGACTATCAACTCATTTATGAAATGGTCATAATTTACAAAATCATAAGAAACGAACTAATACGTACATTTGGAGTTAGAACTAGATTATTTAACTAAATTATATGTTATACTGAATAAATAGTTAATGAAAAGTCATATGGTCATATATAGATATATGAATATAAAATATATAAATAATTATTTTATAAAATATATTTTAAAAATGAAAAACTCAAATATATATATATATATATATATATATATATATATATATCAATATAATATTAATAAATTGATAGATTTACAAACACTCGCAATAATTTATCTCTTAATTTCTATATTTATTAATTTTACTACATATTATATTGAATAAATATAGTACTTAATGTTATTGGGTAGTCAATTTTGTTATAATATATTAATTTTGATATTTATTAAATAGAAAAACTCAAATAATTTGATAGATTTACAAACACACAAAATAATTTAAACTCTTAATTCTATCTTTGTTAATTTGACTACATACTATATTGAAGCAATACAATATTTAATGTTATTGGACAGTCAATTTTTCATATAATATATTAATCATGATATTTTTTAAATATAATATATTTATTGAATTTAAGAAATATATTAGATGTTTCAATTTATTAACCATATATGAAAAATGATCATATTTTAGATTTATATGTAGTTTAAAATTTGACTATATATATTGATTAATAAATATAATATTTAGTATTATTGACTAGTCATTTTTATTTATAATATATTCAATATAATATATATTTTAGTTAAATAATATTATTAAATGTAGCATATGTTTATTGATCATATGACTTTTCATTAAATTTGACAAATATAATACATGTTTCAATATATTGAATTTATTATTATTAATATTTTTATTTAAAATAATTAGTTGTTAAAACATATTTTTAAAATTTTAAATATATATTAATGTAATATTAACTAATTGATAAAAATATAATACTAAGAATCTATGTTTCATTTTTTATCCTTAATAATTTGACTATATATTATATATAATAAATATATGATTCAATCTTTTAGAGATTCAAATCTGTTGGCCCATATTTGTGTTTGACATCTCAATTAAAATGTCACGTATTATTTTAGTATAATTTCCAAATTACCCTTGACCACTCAAGGGCTTCCTCTAACCTAGAACGACAAAACATTCAGCAATCCACGGTGGAGATTCGTCAGGACGTGATGGCGCCCAGAGTAGCACATTCGATTTTAAATCCATAAACGAGCACCAAGTGATGTTATTATGGAGGGACTTTTGTCGGAATCGTCGCAGTCGCTGTCGTCGAGCCCGTTTACGATCAGTGGTAGCGAATGCGTTGTGGTTTGCGATCCCAAACAGTAACCAGAGCCAATCCAAAAGGTTCTGCCATGTCTCATTCCCACTGCATGAACTGATGCTGGAGATTGTGGACAGAGCGAACCTTCACAGCGGAAGCTCGTACCTCCACTACCGAAGGAATGGGTGGACCATGATGGTCGTGCATCCGTATCATGTTGTAGATGGAGTTCATCAGCAACTTCAAGGCTAGTTGACAGTGTCGCTGCGTACGGTGGCGGGAAACAATGGAGGCTAAGTCGCTTGAGATACATACCAAATGAAAGGGCAACAGGGTTCAGTCCCGAAGAGCAATTTAGAAATTGTATTCAAATTACATATTGCATTTTAATTGAGATGTCAAAATTTGATTGGTGAAACACAAAATGAGATACAGATATGGGATAAAAGGGCTTGTTTAACTTATACACTAGTATTTTTAGTCTTTTAAAATATATATATATATATATATATATATATATATATATATATATTTTGATAAATAAAATTATCCATTTTTAAAATATTTAGTAGTTTATTAAACAAATTAAGAGGGATAAGTTTTGGACGGGTGGTTAATTGTCTAAAAGGATAAATTTTGAGTTTGAATCTTGTAATGATCCTAAATGTTATTATATAAAACACTAAGATTTTAATATAAAAATATTTATTTTTAGTCTCATCAAAATTCTTGAATTAGTTTAATTGATGAAAATACATATAATTTTGTTCCAATGAATACAAACATATCATATAAACTTAATCTATAAAATATCCCCAAGTCCTATAATACAAACTCAAGGCACTACATCATCAAACCTCATAAACAAAACTCAAGGATCTAATTTAAGGAATAAATACAACATTGATTTATGAAAATATATAAACCCTAAGCCGGTCTTCACCAAAACAAAACATAAGTAAATGACAAAGAGTTGGATCTTGTCCCTAAGTCCATCACCAAAATCACATCAACCACGAGTTACATGCTCCTCAAAAGTTACATCATAATATGCTCTTGTATCAAATGACATGATCATCATAATTCAATAGGCAAGGGTAAGCTCATTTTAAAAGAAAATTACACGTAAAAGAAATATAAGATCAATATGTTAAAACAGATATAGAAATCTTTCATTTTTTCCAACAGTCATGTACTAATACAACTCCTCAAGTAACACATCATTCTTAAGTAACAATGATCAATGCATATGTCTAACTATCATGCTAACTCTTTACTCATGAAAGATTTCACATTTTGAGTGAGTAACTCAAGTATATCTCTTAACATAGTCACACTCTATGATCTTACCATTCGAGAAGACTTGAATTAACCTTGTAGAAGAAGTGTGATTTTATCGAAAATAGATGAGCATGGGTAGTAGCTTACCTCAATAAGGTTTGCAAAAACCTTAACCTATCTAAGGATTCACCCACACATCCATTCTATAGGTTCATTCAACGTTAGTCATCACAATAACCTCCAACACTAGGTTGAGGGTCTTCTTAACACCCCAACTTACGTGCCTACTCACATATAATGTCATTCATCAATGCATGTATGTTATGATCATTCAAATTAATACCATATGTCATCACAAATTCATTCACTAATCTCAACAGAGGTTATAACATCATAGATTCACCATTTATACGTTCATCACACTCATGAACCCACAGATAATTCAATATGCATAGCAAGATATTCCAACACCTTGAATTCTTGTAAACAACTCACCAAAAACTCATATGAATGTAAATCTCATGATCTCAACATAATAATATTTATGAAATTAATGTTTTAATGACAACAAATTTTTAAGAAGTAGATTTTTAGTCTATTAGACTTTTTCTACTAATGGTTTGCTTGTAAAGAAATAGGACTTATCAAGAAGCACAAAGAACAAGTGTGTGAAGCATTAGCCTACCACCTTGGTTTCCCAAATATGAAGCTTATCCAACTTCAAAAGCAAGAAACCAAAGCAAAAGAGCAGTCATGAGTTTTATGTCAAAGTAAAGATATCATAAGTTCTATATGACTAGAAGCATGACTCTAGAAAGGGATAGACATCATAAGGTACACATGACTTAAAGGTCATCAAAAGATGTAATGCTAAGACAACAAGTGAATACAAACGTGTCTACATATTAAGAAACACACACCAAAAGCTATAAAGGTTTATGCCATGTAGTAGTGTACTAATACATTATCTTGATTTAGCTATATTGATCCAACAAATGTATTCAAAAGAAGAGAAAGCTAAGTCCTACATTAGCAAGGCAATCATAAAGAAGAAAAGTAGTCATTCATAATCCACAATAGTAAAAACAAAATCAACATCATTTTACAGAAGACTCACTTTTATGAAGAAGTAGCAAGCCTCATGACTGAGCTGGAAAAAATGAGAAGTCATGAGTCTGAACAGACAACAAGCACCAATGGACAAAATTCAAATTCAAAGTTGTGTGCAAGTTGTTACAACTAAGGAAGGAGAATGAATCAGCTATGTGATGGAGATAACTCTCAACGGATATCCTTAACCTCCAAGCCTCTCACTCTTTGGCCTCCAAGACAAGGTGCAACGGTCATCTTCAAAAAAATTTATATAAGAATATTGAAGTGCACTTGAAGTTCCTTGCTATGAAGAAAACAATATGAAGAGAGCACATAGGTCAAAAGTTGTTCTAGCTTTTGATACTAGACTTTCTTAGTCCAACTCTCTTGATTTGCAGAGTCAAATCATTCTAGCCAAATACTACTATAAAATAATTGACAAAATAATTGAATTATTTTATTATTTCACATTTCAAATTTACAAAAACATTTAAATTTAACATAAGTTAAATACTTTTCAAATTTTAAACATATACAATTCTATACATATTTTAAACACCAAGTTTTTTTTTTTGTCAAAATTCACTCTTTTTTACATATCCATAGAATTTAAACTTTTAATTATGCTGTCTTTATGAAAAATTTTAATGTTATAAAAACAAATTCTAACATCCATAAAAACAATATTCATAACCCGTACAAAATCAACAAGTCATTAGTTTAAGTGATACTAGACTCAGTTTTTTTAAATAATATCTTGGGTTTAAGCTTTATGAATTAAAAGACATGATTAAAAGGAAAGAATAACACCAAAAGCGGTCAATCAGGTTCTCTGATGAATTAATCATCCACAAAGCCAATAAAAAATCCGAACCAGTAACATGGTTACAAAAAAAGAATAAACCGTACAAATGCATCAATTTCTTACTAGTTTAAATCAAACCCAAAGTCTAAAGAGCTTTGTTATTCCCACCCCGTATATTTTGTTAAGTTTACTTTTAATTATCAATTTTATCCTTTTATTTATTTGTAATTTTCAATTTGATCCTCCTATTTTTGAAATTTTTAATAAGATCCTTTAGTTTTTAAAAATTCTTCAATGTAGTCCTTTTATTTTTTTAAAATGCCTCAATGTAATCATTTCTACTGGAATTTGCAACTTAATGACGTTAGCCTCAATTGGACAAAAAATATCATGTTTAAGCAGTAAAAAAGGACCACATTAGGACCATTTAAAAGATAAATAATTTTATTGAAACTTAAAAAAAGATTTAGTTGAACATTCTAAATAAATAAAAATGATAATTAAGTCTTGAATATTTTTATAAAAATATGACAAAATTACCCTTGACGAAAATGTTTTTTTCATTGTGTTTTAAAATATAACTTCACAGTACACAACCAAAATACATTTATATGATATTTTTTTATAAAAAAAATTAACACACCATGAATATATTTTCGTTGTGTAATTTAAATGAAATACACAGCATAATCTCATTTAGTTACAAGTTATTTTTTTAAAATTACCTTGTATTTAAATAAAATTAATTACTATATTTATTATTGTATTTAAATAAAATTAATTATCATATAAACTAATTTTAATAGTAATTAAATTAATTAATACAAATTAGCTTAATAATTACATAAGTTATCCTTTTTAATAGTAATTAAATTAATTGTGATGTATAATTTCCTTTTCAAATAAAATAAAATTAATAACAACATAATTTACCGTTTTTAATAATAATCAGATTATGTAAACAATTAGTATCACAATTAATTCAATTATTATTAAAAAATAATTATTTTGATGATTATTATAAGTGGTAACTGTTGAAATTATTTCAATTTCAATTAAAAATGATAATATGTCATACTTAATTCGACTACTATTTAAAAATAATAAATTGTATCATAAATTATTTATTTTTTTTATAAAAAAAGAATGTCATTATCAATTTGATTACTTTAAAAATGAAGTATATTTAGAAATAATTAGACAACCAAAACTTGTTGCAGAGGGTATTTACGTAAAAATAAATGACCATAAATGAAAGGGTTATGCTTAGCAATATGGGGTGCCATTAACAAAGGCCAAAGTCCAAAACCTCTCTATTCTTTTTCCCTCTAAACACCCATAAAACCCATTTAGATTTGAAAAAACCCATCACAGTACTCGTCAAAGAGGTTCAGTGCCATAGTCGAGCGGGCTCAAAGAATAAACACCCCTATTTAATAAGTGTGTTTGGTATGGTTTATACTTAGAAGATCTCCCAAACGACCGTTGAATCAAAATTACAATCACTCAGTAATAACTCTGATTATTAATTACATCCACGATATTAAGCTTTCATAATAATTTAATCCATACACCGATTTTAAATGTTGGTATTATTTGTCCATAGCAATTTAAATTTAAAGCACGGAATACATATTTTACCAACTGATTTTGTGAGGTTGATTTAGGCCCTAAACTTTCTAGTGTTAAAAAATTTGATATCTATGAACCTATTAAGTTTCAAAGATAAAAATACCAGTCAATTTTGCCACAGAATTACAATACAATGAGAACAAGATTCAGTTAGTAGGTTTCAGCAAGCTGGCAAATGAACTTCAAAATAAAACTCTAACCTAAGGGTCAGTTTGCACATGGAAAACTTTGATAGTGAAAATATTTATGACAACCCTAGTCTCAAAAACCATGGCTACATACTTGAAGCTCCTTAAACATAAAGTCAGCACTCTACAGCTTTTCAAGAAGTCACATATGCAAGTATATTCCATCCATCATAATCATGGTGGATGTTAAGACATGTTGCATAACTATATGTATTTCGTCATATCAATCGATCAAAATGATACACCATATCCCCATCAAAGAAAAGAATTGCATACCCCAATTAAATAGTGATAAGTCCAAAGAAGAAGATAGGTGAGTACTAGCGGCGAATGAAAGAATGAGTTTCACTCCACAAGGGCTGAGAGAGAAACACCCTTCCGAGGAAAATGCCCCTTATAATTGAATACAGTTTTCTATTACAATACAATTGTCCTTTTTCCTATCCCTCCCTCCTATTTATACTCAACTCCTAATCACCTATTAACCATCTTGTTACTTCTAGAGTATACTTTCATTACTCCCTCTCCCTGTTCCCTAACAAATAGTCATAAATCCAGCACGCAAAGCCAAGTTTTGCTTGTTATTTCTGAGTTGAAATCCCCTCACCCCAGCAGCATTACTAGAAGTTAGGATCACTAAGCATTCATTCTGAAACTCTAATGAAGATAAATTAAGGAGCCCAAACTGTTTGATTGGGATGCATTTGGAAGAGTCTTTTTACAGCTTATCTAGACTTATCACATAAGCACTTGTACAACTGTGAGAAAAAGCTTATGGAAAGAGCTTTTAACATGTTTATAAGCTATTCTCAACTTACTTCGGTAAGTTCTTCAAGATAGCTTAAGAAAACAGGTTACAACTTGTTCGAAAACAATTTGGCCCTAATCCCTCTTCAATTACAGAAACAACTAATAAGCAAGTACTTACATGACAAGTTATTTACCGAAACAGCTCAATAACTAAGCATACAAATTTACTATGCTAATAACTTCTGACACAATCCAGTTAGACATACGAGTTTTCTAGCACCACACAGTCACATACAAAGACCTTAATTGCTAGTAGATTTACAAAAACCTTTCAGTATCAGAACAAAAATGTAACCTAGGAATAACTTTTCAAACAGAAACATTGAATCAAACTAATAACTCCATTTTCTATACCATAATTGCACCAAAAAATTGCAAGGTTCAAAATGCAGGAAAAGAACTAAAACCATAAGAACAGTGATCCAATCCAAAAAAAATCCCAACCAAAACGACAAGCCCTAGAATATGACAAGCAACGAAAACAGAGTGTAAATCAAGAAAGACGCGTATGCAATGAGTCCACGGTGTTCGTCACCGCCATCGGCGAGCGAAACGACGAGTCCCGCGGAGGCCCTGGTGGCCCACAAGACGAAGACCGCGGCGACTGAGAGGCGAATGACCCCGTCGACCGGTAAGAAGAGCGAGAGGGCAGAGAAAATGACGACCGGCAGCAAGCAGTAACCGACGACGCTGGTGCAGGTGTGGAGATCGAGGTTACCGGTTCGACCGGCGAGCATGTTGAAGACGACGTATAAGAAGATGGAGGAGACCACGATCCAGCCCAAGATCACGCCGAATTGGATCTTCCCAGCGAGTAATTGGAAGAGGCAGAAGGACATGTAGAGAAGAATTGGTCCCGATAGATCCGAATCTTTGTGGACCGTGTGATTGACGCGGAAGGGGTTCAGAACCGATCTGATTTTGCTCCAGATTTGGTCGGGGTGGATCCCGAGCTCGTCGAGGAGGGGCTCCTCGTCGTCGAAGTTGGCGGAGCCGCCGGCGCCCACGGCGGGGCCGGTGTAGATCGGCCCCGAGGAGGTGGACGCCGCGGCGGAGCCTATGTCGAAGGACATGAAGGGGATGCCGGAATTCGGCTGGAACGGCGGCGTGGGCATGCGCCGCTGCTGGAGGTTTGGACCCGCCGAGGCGGGGTTGCCGGCGGAGGGGAACGCAACCGGCGGGACTTTGAACTCTTTATTAGTCATGATGAGATTGAGATCTGATTGGAGGGAAGAGGATTTCAGGGGTGGAATTAGGGTTTTGAGAATGTTCGAACGAACAATCTACGAATTTGGGGGTTTCTTTGAGTAGAGTATAAGCGACCACGGCGTTATTGAAACCTTTTTTTGTGGCTGGACTCGGTGACGATTACTTAATAGAATGTGCTTAACGGATTGAAAAATTAATATTTAGTTTAATTTAAAAGAAAAATGTTACAATTATAAATAAATAAAATTTAGTTTTTAAATTTTATCTATTATAAAAAGTGGTAGGTTAACAATAATATACTTTTTAAAATATTCTCAGGTACCGGTAGTTAAAATTTAGTAAAAATTACAAAATTAAAAAGAAAATTTATTGAATAAGGTATAAAATCTACACAATTTTCTTATATTCGACGAATTAAAAAAAAATGTTACTTGACATTTTTCTATATACAATATAGCATAAAATTGTCTCCAAATCATAAATCTAAAATATAAATATCATATGTTTAAAAATATTTATTTATTATGAATATTAATTATAATACAAATTTTATATTTAAAATATTTATTTATTATAAATTTTAATTATATCAATAAGTTTTTTATTATGTTCGATGTATTTGCTAAAATACTAGTAAATATATAAATTAGAGGGACTATTTTCAAACAAAAACCTTTTTTAGAAGTTATTCTTGAACGACAGTGTTTTTAGGCATTTTTTGTTAATTGTGAGTGTTTTTAGTGATTTTTTAAATGTTTTTTTTCAAACTATCATTTTTATCTTTAATTTTGAATTAAATTATAATATTTTGAAAAAATATTATCAATAGTTTACTATAAATTGAATCATTATATAAATTATTTATCATAAAACTGAAATAAAATTTGTCAAAGAATAATTACAATAAAAAAGTACAATTAAGTCAAAATTTATCCTTAAAAAATATAAGTAATGTTTACTTGCTTGCTAAGCCAATAAAATAAAATAAAGCATTCATTTAGTAACATTCAATACAATTGCATGCATGTTTGAAAATACTTACAAGTGACACAACATGCATTATGACTACGTGCATGTTTGAAAATACTAGCAAATAAAACAACACATATCATAAGAGAAATTACCGACATCACACATATCACAACAAAAGTTACAAATAGTAATACTTACGTTATTTTTCTTATTAAACGTGGTTTTTATTGTTTACACACGTAGTTTACATGTGTTTAACCACGTGGTACATTATTTTTTATTTGTGATGAACTCATTTTCCATGGATTCATTGGTAAATTCATAGCTAAAATAGACAATGACAAATCAACTCTGATATTTGAGTGTAGTTGTCCTACTACATTTTTAACTTTTCTTAATACAACATACTCTCATTGGTCCTTAACCAATGCAAAACTTCATCACTTACACTTAAATTTCTAATATTTTGTTAATAAGTTGTGGCTTTCCATAATTCTTTTTCACCTTCTTTTAAGTATTCATAGAGTAATTAGACATTATCATTTCATAGACATTTTTTGTTTGTCAAAACATGGGGATATCACACAAGTAATTGTTATTTGCTTGTTTTGTCAACAAAAACACAAGTAATGCTTACTTAGCAACATCCAACACAACTACATGCATGTTTGGAAATACTTACAAAAGACGCAACATGCATAATGACCACATACATGTTTGAAAATATTTAAAAGGACATAACATATATCATAACAGAAGCTACCAACATGACGCACATCATAACAAAAGCTACAAATAGTAACCCTTACGTTATTTTCCTTATTTGGCGTAGTTTTATCGTTGGCATGCATACTTTACGTGTGTCTAAACATGTGGTAAATTATTTTTTATTCGTGATAAACTCATTTTCCATCCATTCATTGGTAAGTTCATAATTGTCATGGACAAGGACAAATTCACTCTATGATATTTGAGGGTACTTGCCCGTACTACAATTTTAACTTTTCTTAATACAATATACTCCCATCATTTCTTATTCAATGCAAAACTTCAACACTTATGCTTAAATTCTAATATTTTGTTCACAAATTATGGTTTTCCCTAAAAAAATTCACTTTCTTTAAGAATTCATAGAGTAATTAGGTATTATCATTTCACCGACATTTTTTTTTCAAAACAGGGATATTATACAAGTAATTGTTATTTGCTTGTTATGTCAACAAAAAACACAAGTAATGCTTACTTGCTTGCTATGCCAACAAAAGAGAATAAGCTCCTCACTCAGTAGCATCCTACACAACTGCATACATGTTTGGAAATACTTACAAATGATACGATACGCATCACAACAGAAGTTATCGACATGGCACAAATCACTACAAAAGCTACAAATAGTAACTCTTGTGTTATCTTCCTTATATGATGTGATTTTAACGCTTCTATGCTTATTTTGTGTGTTAAAACACATGATACATTATTTCTTATTCGTGATAAAGTAATTTTCCTATAGCTTCATAGGTAGGTTCATAACCATCATGCACAAGGACAAATCTACTATGTTCTCAGACTTCTGTCTCCCAAAAAAAAAAAGGAATAAAAAAATGTATATTGTCCGATGTATTGAACTCTCAATGCGAGTGCATTAAGTCAAGAGAAAAGCACACGACAATAAAAGGGAAAAAGAAAAAAGTCAAAAGCTACATAAATCTCGAGAATAGGAAATTGATCAACGAAAAGGTGACATTGGCATTGCCAACAGAGAAGGAAGAGGGGTTTCTATGTATCCCTCATTCCCTTGCTTTCTAGTCTTCCTCGCTACTCTCTTTTCTCTTTTGTTCTCCCTTTTCCTCTTCTTCTTTCTCATTTTTTATTTCTTTTCCTTTTTGTGGTCTGCTAGTTGGTTCATTTCATCTCATCGGTGGGCATCTTCGCTGCGGACGAGACCCGTATAGGTTAACATAGTTGTTTTTCTTGTTTTATTTTGTTTCATTGTTTGAATGTTTCCTCTTTGTGTTATTTGTTCATGATGCATTTTTTGTTATCTTTGCCAACTCCGACGAGGTCGCGTTGCGTCGTCGTCACTGCTATCCCGCGGTGGCCTCGCCCCCTTGGGCCCTTCGCCAGTGGCATTAGTAGCCCTTATCACCCTACATGGTGGCTTCCTCCTCCTTCTGCGCCGTTTTGGGATGAGGCATTTTAGGGTTTTCCAACCGTATTGGTTAATGGTGGGTTGGGTTGGGTCACCTTAGTCCAATTCCTACCTTAACCCAAGAAAAAACTTTTTACACCTCCTTTTAATATGTCTTCATTCCTTCTGGGCCTAGTCCATTTCTTTTAAGTTCGAAACTTTTAAATACATGCACCATTTTCTCATTTTGGGTCTAGTCTTTTTTTTGAAGTCTAAAATAAAATAAAAATATTATTTTCACCTCCTTTTTAATACATGCATTCTTTTCTCATTTTGGGCCTAACCCGTTTTTACAAATTGTGAAATAAAATAAAACTGTTAATTACACCTCTTTTTAACACATGCACCATTTTCTCATTTTGGGCCTAGTCCATTTTTGTGAAGTCTGAAAATAAAACTGTTATTTACGCCCCTTTTTTTAACACGCACACCACTTTTATTTTGGGCCTATCCTGTTTTTGTGAAATATGAAATAAAACAAACTAATGGTTGCACCTTCTCCTATATTTATGTATCCTTGCCACCTAGGTTGGTGACTGGGTCCACCATGTGAGCACTCTGTTTGTATTGACTAAGTCAAATTCAACCCTTTGACTTTGACCACAAAAAAAGGAAAAGTAATTTTAAATATTAGTGGATAGCTCTTTATGTTATTTTTTATTTATTGTCTTTATGGTTTATTTTATCCTTCAATGTGATTTTCTTTTTAGTTAGTTTAATTGATAATATATTGTAAATATTTTATTATTCATCTTATTTTCCCCATGTTTTAATCCTGCATCCTTAATTACTAGGTGTACACCTCGTTTCTATTTTATCCATTTCTATTCTCATTCTATTTATCTGATCTCGTAGCATTATGTCAATTATTTATTTATTTTCATAAATCCGCATTAGTATTCTATAGTGCACACTTACATTTTGTGCACTCTATACTAGGTCTCTAACTTACTTAAGTTCATCACATTTACCACAAAATTAAAGTCTTTTTCTAAAAAAGGTAAAATTCTCAAATAAATGATCACTCAATTCTCCTTTTTCACATTCCGCACACTCCATACCGACTTGCTTGATAGTGTTTCAATAAAGTGTGAGTAAATTTTGTAAATGTCATGTTGGATCTTCAATTTTCTTAAATTCACAAAGTTTACCACAAAACCAAAATCTTTCAAAATAAATAAAAATAATAATATATAATAGAATAAAATAAAATCAACCCAACAAATAAGCTCTTTGTCTACAAAGAAATACGCAAGTATGATTTAATCATTGCACCTGAGATATTGCACTTGGGATATATAGGAGCAAGGGCAAACATCTTGTCGACCTAAAAAACTAAAATAAAAACATAAATTTTCTTTTTTTTTTCCCTAAAAAATAAAAATTCACTTTCTTTTTCTAAATATACAAAAAATATAACAAACATAACTCATGTTCTCAAGGAAAAATAATAATTAAAAGAGTTACTTTATTTTTTAACACACTCGATTAAAGGATATTGTCTTCATGAATGGCACGTGGAGTGCTAACATCTTTCTCGTGCGTAAACAACTTTTAAATCATTTTTAATTTTCTCAAATAGTATACCATTTTGTTTTTATCTTTTTTGTTTTTTCAATGTTTTTCTTAAATAAATGTTGATAGCAACTTCCCAAATTTTTCTTTTTTTGGAAAAATGATTTATCTAATTTTATTTCGTTGTCCCGTGGTGACTCACGTTGCGACACTATATGACATTTTTTAGTGATGTTATGATTGTCTAATCATATGGTACATTAGTTTTTAAAATAATTTGCGACCAAATCATTTTTTTTGGCTTAATAGGTAAGTTCATAGTTGTGATGGACAAGGACAAATCTGTGACATTTAAGGGTAGTTGTCCCACTACATTTTTAACTCAATAGAACATACTTTTTGTAGTGCCGTTTATAAAACCCAAATTAGAATTAAAATTAGTGTTTAATCCTTTTTATAAGAGCCAATTAAAAATGTACCTTGTATTACTTTAAAAAACATCCTTAATTTAAGTAATTTCTTAGTTCAACAAATAGCTGGTAGAATATATTATTAATTTTAAGTGTATGTAAGTTTTTCAATTAAATTAACCAATTTCTATATATATATATATATGTGTGTGTGAACACATTATTTTGTATTACTTGAAATTTATTAAAATTATGTGTGAGATCTTATTCAATGAAATCTTTTCTTGTGTAGTTTTTAAAGATATTGGTTAATGAAATAAAAAATGAAAAGATTTTTGTTAGGAGAAAAAAAAAAGCTCTCCTACAGTTTTAAAATGCATCTCATATGATTTTTAATAAATAAAAAATCTTTTAATTTCTTAATTAGTGTCCTAAAATTAGGAAAATCCTTCTTTGCTAAATTTTAAAGAAAATGTGTTAAAAAAAGTGTGAAAAAATTATTATTATTATTATTATTTATCTTTAAAACGAGTAAAATAAAATTCAATATCTATATTATAAGTATATTTGTCCCTACAAAATATATATGAATATTGTCCCTACGGCTTAAATTTGTTTGAATCCATCCTAGTTATGGATTTCCCTTATCTATGAGTTTTGCTTTAGTTGATCTCATTTCATTGATAATGCTAATTTTACTTCCTCTCTGTGTCGCTGTAGCTTAACATTTATGTCAAATTAGCTAGTTTTAAAACACGAGCATGAATAGACTCAATGGCAAACCAATGGATTTTTCAGAGAAAATATTCGCATCATAGGATAGTGGGAGTATAAGCGTAAGAAATCTTTTCGCAACTCGAAACAGATTAGGCAAATCACATACACAAGCATAAAGCATTTCACAAACATGCATTCACACAGAGACAGAGACAAAGAGCGATAAACATATAAATTTATATTCCTTTCTAGCAGATAGTCTAATACATCATACCTCTCATGTTTTTCAGAAATTCATATCCAAACCCCTTATAGAAGATACGATAAAAAACATGAAAACGAAAGCGAAAATAACCGGAGATAGCAAATGCTAGTATTATCCTATGCACGAGAGACTACAACCACTGCTATGATCACTTTGGTTTTACACCAAAAAAAGGGGGTCTCCTAGTGGGGACATGATGCACTTCATCTCTAACAAGATTAATTGCTGGAACCAGAAGGACTTTGACTAGTACTTGAGCCAAGGTTCAGGTCATGAATGGTGTTTGGAGCAGCATTGGTTTTTGCATTTCCCTTGGAGAGCTTCTTTTTGAGTTCAGACAGAAGTTGTTGATTCTCTTGATTAAGAAGCTGAGCTTTCTTCCTCAGCCTTTCATTCTCTTTCATTATGTGACAGTTCTGGTAGTACAACTCTGAGTTCAGCCTTTCCATGATTGTGAAAACAATTCCTCCCCAGAAACTCTCTATTCACAGTGCTCTCGGTCCTGAAACCAGAAGAAAAAAAAATATAAAAAAGAATCAGAACAAATAGGAATAGAATCTTCAGATTATACTATCACCTGGCCCGGAAGCATAATTCAGTAATCGAACATATAAATACATACATTTATAAATCTCCACATCATCGTGAGAAACATAAAGATATGAGTATGATTGAAAAAAGCAAAAAGAAGAGAGCTCGTGAGGAAAAAAGAAGGGGAATGCCATCATTAAAAAAATTTAAAACGAAGGAGAACCTTAATAATTGATTGAAATCCAAAAGGGGGAAAAACAATTATTTACAAGCTTCCTTGCGAATGTGTTGCTTTATGATTTGCTTTGGTAGATAGATAATTATGACCCCTAACTGAAGCCAACGACAACAGGGAAAAGCATAGCAGGTAGAGGCAGAAAAAATGAGTCTTTTGGACCACCCTGTCAAATAAATAGAGCATATGGGTTGTCTAAACAACTAAAGAAGGAGATACAGATCGTGGAATAACAGTTGTCCAAATCTGCACTCACTTGAAAGCACAAAAAAAAAATGGTTTCTTTCGGCTTGTCTCAAGAGGGAAGAAAGGGATAAAGGTCACACATTAAAAAAGACACAAGCTTCATACCAAGATCTTCAGTATGTGTTGTGTATGCCTATGTAACAAACAAAGTTCTTGTTCTCACTTTGTAATATAACCACGTTAGAGGTATTCGAATATTTAATATCAACATACCCGAAAGTTTTTGTTCGGAGTGATAATAAATTGGAGGGGGTGGGGGACTTAAAAAAACACCCATGTATAATATAAAAAAAAATGGAATGTTATCTTAGAGCTAGTGAAAGACAAAGAAATTATTCGAGAGGGTCTTTTTGTATGAAGGAAAATAATAATTAAATGCAAGAAAAAACAAAAGGCTAAAGAATTCATATGGTTTGAAAGCAGATATCCGGAAACAAGTTAAACCAAATACTTATTGCAGTAGCCTGAAATGGTTCTCAAAGAAAGAGAATGAGAGAGAGAGAGAGAGAGAGAGAGAGAGGGTGGGGTCCTCTGTCTTTCTCTCTAGAACTTTCCGAAAAAGATCACCTTTTGGAGGAAGTTGGTTGAAAACTTGGGTGGTGGAAGCAAACTGAAGTTGGAAGGATAGAGTAGCAGTGAGAGTTAGCGAAGGGAAGGGTGGGACAAAGTGAACAATGTGTGAGTTAATTTATAGAGGAAAAAATTGAAGAGAGTAAGGGAAAAGAAAGAGAAGAGGAAACATGGGTGGGGGTGGGGGGGACGTGTCCCTTCTGTGTCTGACACAACAATCATGCATGTGTAAGCATAGAAGGCGGCTGGTTTAGGAGCCTAAAAGATTTTCATGTTTCGGTTCTATGATGATGCTTATGGCGTCATGTAAATGATTATTCTGAATGGAGTTTTGTTTTTGCTGCTTCTTATGATGCTCTTTCCTTGTGAGCACTAAGCAGTGGCAAGAGGGGCATAATGGGAATAGAAAATTTGGCCCTAATGGACATAAGAGAGGGATCATAATGGGTCTTCCCTTCTAGGGTTTGTAAAATGATGGTGGGCTAGGCCATCCCAAGATATGCAATGATGGTTTGGATTGGGTCTGTGAAACCACCATCGGTATTCAGCACCCTTCCTTAGCCCCCTCCCCCTATCATCAATTACTCTTTTGTTTTTATTTATGCTGCACTTCTTCAAACAATTTTTTAGTCCTTCATGATTCTCACTTTCATTTCGCAATTTTCATGTGTCGGGCACTGTTGGCAATAATCATTCTCATTGCCGTAATATTATTTACTATTATTCCTTTTGTTGAAATTTGGCGGTTCTTGTTCATTGATACTTGAGAGTGAGGAGAAGAAAATGCCAATTTTTTTGTTGACTTGTCTTCACTCTGCGGCACTACCTCTTTTTTCTCCCCATAGAAGCTTGTTTATTTATTTTAACATTTGAGCGATACGAAATTTGGTTCTTGGGGGTTAGTGGAATGGCAGACTCTCTTACTTGAACGGCAGGGCTTGTCGTTAATTAGTTTCATTTAATTATGCTAGGGATTAGGAGTGCTTTATTTAAACAAACGGAATGTGAAATCATTAAAAGGGTACCACAAAAAGGGCGAAAAAGAAAGGATGTGGAGGGTGTTATGCATTTTTCATTATACCCCAAGGCATGTTTCTTTTGGTACAAATTCCTTCTTCTAAGAATCTAGTATTACCTCTAGTGGAATTTCCATTCACCCGTTACCCAAATGACCCATGTTTTCCTACCATATACATTGTGACTATGTGTGCTAATGAGGGGTTATGAACCATTGATGGTATTTTGTTTTACGTTATTATAATGATGGTAATTATAGATGAAGCCAGTATCATAATTAAAGCACTCGTTTTCATGCCAAATTCAGGAGACGAGCTTGAAATTATTTGGTGGAGAGGAACAGGAATTGGGGCCAGACATCGCCATCTCCTCATGGGTTATGAGTGGCATGCGTGAAACATCATGGTTGCCAGATAATATTTTGGATGTGTCTAATTTCCTTCTGGGAGTGAAATTTGTCAAGCAGGTCTTGGCTTATCCCTCGTGGAGCTCGTTCATTTCTCCTCCTGTTGAGAACGTTGCTTGTATCAACCTATGTTTTCTAATGGCCAGGTTCTTAGCTCACTCTTTTGTTTCTAAATTTTTTAATTCAATTTTCATATAAGGTTTCTCTTTTTATATAACCTTCTCATCATGGACGGATCCAGAAATATCTCAAAGGAAAGATCGAATTGTTTTTACACAATTAATTAAATATATAATTTCTAATAAATGATTATTTAATAAATAAAAAGTTCCAAAAAATATTTATCATTAGTTTTATATGTAAAATAAGGATAAAATCTACTACTAAAAAAAATAAAGCAAACAGTAATTTAATACTCCATTTTTTTTTATCTATTTTCTCTATCAATATTTTTTTAAAATTATTTTCTTCTCATGCATATGCAAAGAATATTGAGGGAAGGGATTCAAGGCCCCTCCTAAATCCGTGTCTGCTTCTCATAGGAAAGTACAATACACATCCAAATTCATGATTCCATTATGCTAAAAAAGATTTTTTTTTAAAATAAATACTTAGTATATTAAGTCAATTGCATTATCCTTTATTACTTAAGTTAAAGTAATATACATCAGTGAAAACCCCTCCCCCAATTTTAAGGTTAATTTTGTAATTTCAAATGTATGTCAATTTAAAAAGAAAGTAATAAATGTATTTTTAATTATCAATAATTAATACATAAAAAAGAAAAATAATAAATATTTAATTTAAACTTGTGAATCATTTATCTTAAATATTATGTTATGATTTTTTAAATAATAATTAGTCTTTCATATTCAAACTATATTTTACATAAATATTTTTCTTACTCATTTATTCAACTTCCTTTCTTAATTATTTTGCCTGTACCCGGGCTAATAATCTATATATTAGTATTTTTGGTACATAATGATCTATATATTATGCTTACAAATCCATATTTTGATGTCACATACCCAAAAATTTGTTCAAAGTAATTATAAATTGGAGGGGCTGAGGGACTTAAAATACCCATGCATAAGTAATTGGTTACATATACTTAGTATATTAAGTCAATCGCATTATTGATCATAGCAAATTATCAATTAGCTAGTCATATAATTAACAATTTTCTTTCCATAAAAAATTAACAATTTTCTTGTTATGTAGGATTATTTCTCTGTAGTACCAAAAGTAAAAACAATAATTTCACAAGCCACTTCCTCGTGTTCCGTACAGTTTAGTTCGGTCACTTGAATGGAACTATATACTATAAGATAGCCGAAAAAAGTTTAGTCTATTGATCTTATTATTCTATTTGCATGTCTTTATAGAAATTGAGTAATCTTCGCAGCTGTTTGTCCCATATGAGTTCCTATCCCATCAAATTTTCAAGGGAATGCAGCAGGAACATGAGCTTGGTCAACAACCCAAATGCTATTCAAATTGTACCATCAGAGAAATTGTATTAAGGAGGCAAAAGAGTACCTCCCAATTCCAAAGCAAACCCATAAGAACACGGCATATAGCAGTAAATTGGCGTGAATGAGTGAGTGAATCAAATAAAAGGGGATATAAATCTCGTCAGAAAGGAACAATGATGGCAGAGCCCCGCTAATAATGCTTCTCTCGGTAATCTATTCAAGTCTCTCTTGAAAAGCCGTTTTGCTTTTTCCCCTCCAATATTGAATCATTTAGGGAAAACTTATGCATTCATCATTAACGGAAGCTTTTCAATCGTTTACATTTTTCTTCATAGATGTGTAGGGAAATTCTAGCATGGACCAAATATTCAGGTCGTCCACCGGTGCACCAAAAATTTTTAGCCGTTGGATGTAAATTGCTCTGAATTAGAGAAACTTGGACCGTCCAGATGTGAAAAATGTTTGTCTCCTACGAAATTTAGTGTGAATGTGTGAATAGTGTCTCGGAATGTGTTTTTTTGTGAGAATTGACATTTTTGTTCTGAATTAAAAAACACTTTTTTTTTAATTCATCAATTCATCCCCGCCACCACCACCACCAGGCGCCACCACTCTGCTCATCACTGTGAAACAAACAAAGAAGAATGAAATAACAAGTTTGTAGAGATGAAAATTTTCCGTATTTTTTATAATTTCTATCAATGTTATCTCCACCACCACCATCACACTCTTTGGTTGCTCTGCACTCTCTTCTAAGAACAAATTGGTCTGGCGCCCGCCACCGTAGAAGCTCACTCTTCGTCTACGGAGAACCCAAGGCCTTCGTGCCTTCTGATTTTGGAGGAGCTTCTAGATCGAAACCAAAAACGTGTGTTTTCTGGGTGTTTGTTTGTTTTTTTTTGTTTTAGTTGTTGTTTTTTGTGTGCTTTTGTTGTCGGTGGAGAAAGGGGATGACTTTCCATGCTTCAATTTCCTCAAATAGCTTGTCCAAGCTTCACTTTTTGCAGATCGGTGGTCAAAATTTGGGTTTTGAGTTTTGGTTTTTTTCTGTATTTTTAAAAGGCAAATAAAGAAACTATAATATTATAACAATTTATGGGTTGAAGAAAGCTTTGTGCGTTTTTGTTCAGCAGATCGCTGGCCTTAAAGCTACTAATGAACAACATCCTGCATATTATAACAATTACCATAGCTTTTCCTTTTATTCTCTCAACTTTAAATTCCTAATAATCTGAACCAATATGAGAACGAATCAAAATGGGAACACCATCAAGACTTTAACATGAGAACCAAAGTGTAGCAACCGGACTCCATCATAACCCAAGGAAAAAAAATTTGCAGATCTGTTTTTTGAATCCAAAATGGCAACGATGATGACTTTGATCGGTCTCATAATAAGATCCAACAGCCTGCACTGTTTTGGGCGATTACGGTGACGAGGATTTCTCACTTGGGAAGCTCTTTCCTCCGTCACCGTCGTCGGAAGGTGGCGGACTTCTCGCCTGAGTTCATAGTGGCAGCGGCGTCGGGGTCTCCAGTCAATCAAACCAATGATATATTTTATATAATCTATTAATATCTCTTTTTTTTATTATTACATTATAAATTCTATAATTCTATCATATCTGTATGATTATATTTTTACTCTCTTTCTGTTGGATAGAGGGTGCTTATCAATTTTATTTTTTTAAAATTATCACTGGACTTCAACGTTAACCAAGTGAGGAATATTTTGAGAGTTTTTTTTTTCTTGACACGGAATATTTTGAGAGTTGGGAGTTATAAACGGGCTTGTAAGAGTAAGAGCATCTCCAATAAATTCATTTGGGTTTCTTAATTATTATTTTGTGGTCCCTATATCATTTTTTTGTGGTATCCGTGTTATATCATTCATAAAGAATTTATGTAGAAATTTTATTCCAATGTAAAAAATCATAAGAAACTACAATAAATTTAAATGTTAAAGTTTTTTATATAAAAAATTATCCTTATCAATCAAAGAATTCACTTTGTTGCATCATTATACTTTAATGCAAAAAAACTCACAAGGAACGTTTGTTAACCTGAGAAATCATGAAAGAAGCTCCCTGTGATGGCTCAGGCCCATGATATCAAGCCCAATTGCGGATTTCCAATTTAAATTATTGGTTCTGTTTATGTGCAGGTTTTTTTTTGCATCTTCAAAATTGATTAGGATCAACACAACCTGCACAAATATGATAATAGAGGTGTTAGATAGGTAATTTTCCGTCTCTCTCACTGTCCACCCTAAACACGCGGTCTCAACTATTCTTTTGTCGAGGGATGAATTATAAATAGCCATATCAAATTATGAATGCATTCCTTAGACAATAAACTAAAAAAGTTAGAACATACTTGTTTTAATTTAATTTAAAAATTACCATATTTATAATTCTCTCGATAAAGCAATGCATGCATACATTACATACATACTAGCAGATAAACTCAGTAAAGGATAGAATATGGATAATTAAATGGGTACTCGTCGATAATTTAAGCTATTATGACAAAAAATTCAAATAATTTAGTATCATTTTCTGGTCAAATCTATACAAATATATTCACAAATATTTTTTAATGCATATTTTATAGAAAAATTGTATATCTTAAAAAAGAAAAGATAAAAATGTAATTTTTAAATCTCTCAAGCTAAAGGAGACTGAAAAAAAAGTTTAGTCATAAATTTTTTATAATAAAAATTAAAAATAAAATAAAGTGTAATTTGTATTTGTTTTTTTGCTAATAATTTTTTTAACAAAACTAACGAAACTTTAATAAAAAATTAAAATATAGGGTAAAGTATTATATACTTGAAACTGTTAAAGAAATGGGGCGTATGGGAGAAAAGGATATTGTAATACTTGCATCTCTTAGAGGAGAAGATAATTTAGTCTCAATTTTAACGTAAAATAAACATGTACGGGAATTTGAAACATGACTAAGGTTTTTTTTTCTTAATTATTAAATTATTTGTTGTTAGGAAAGGTAATTGTTAAAAAAAATAGATAAAATGAAAAGTTTTTTTATGATATTTGACAATAATAAATATATTTTTTAAGTATAGCATAACAAAGGTGGTAATAATTGATTAAATTTTATTGGCAAGGTGAGACATAAGTGAACAATAATTTGGATTCTTTAAGCATATAACAAAGGTTGTATTTTTATTATGTGAACAAAGCAATACTCGTGGGATAAAAAATATCTTTAACTAGTATTTTACTTTTTTGGAAGATTAGTCTTGGTAGCTTGTTGTAAAAGTGTCAAAATAAGTCTAATCTGATGGGTCATCAAATGGATTGGGTTTGGCTGTGAAAAAAGTCAAGTCTAAACCCATTTTAGCTTAGCGTGGTTCAATTTAATTTTTTGTTGATTCAAAGTGGGCTAACTTGTGTGATCTGAGTTGACTCATGAATTAATTATTTTTTTTTTTTTTTGTAATTAATAGAATTATAAATGATAAATTTAATATTAGATGTGTGGTTAATTTTATTTTAAGGTTAATAATCTATGCATATTAAGTTTTATTGATACATTTAGTACTTGCTTATTGTTATAATTGATATACTTTATTTTATTTCTATCTGTATGTATTATAATGCTATTTTATGGTGCAAATGAAAAGCTATATTGTTTTATTTCAGCTTATGGTGATTAAAAAGTATTTTATTAACTTGTCATTTAAAAAATAATTTATTTTGATGATCTTTAATTTTTACATTTTAAAAATATGAGTGTTCCGTGGGCCAACCTGTTTGGTACGCGGACATAAAACGTGGTTAATGCCCCAACCTGAACCATTCAGGCTAGCTCGAATTAATAGCTATAGATTTTGGTTGTCGAAATATTTGCTTTCAAGAAGAAGAAAAAAGCTAATTGAATTATATGACGTCCAATTAAATAATTAAATCGTAAATAAAGTCATAGAATAAATTGATTAATAAGCTTTCTTTATGGTTTAGTTAATGATTTATTAATGATTCGCGCGAAAACTCCTTGAAAACTTACAAGAAAGCACTGTGCTTGAAGGAAATTACAACGACGATAGCAACATGTTTTGCTTGCATAGGGGCAGCGCTTTACTTTTCCTAGTTTATAATTTGGAACTATGGGACGTCGAGGACATAAAACGTACGTGGTTAATGCCTTAATGGTTTTGCAGTCAAAAGTCATTTTTTTATTTTATTTTATATACCAGTCAAATATCATTCTTTGTCCAGTAGAACATGTCAATATATAGTACATCAAATGTTAACTAATATTCTTTAAGACATTAATTAAAGAATTAAAAATATTATTTTATTGAAATATATAATAATGTAATGTGAACAATTATTTTTGTTTTTTTTTATTATTTTTATATCAAAAAGTTTTATCTTTTAATTTTTTAACCAATATCACAAGAATAAGAATATAAGTGAACGCGTGTAACTTATAATTCCTTTCAACCCAATTTAATCCAATTATATTTTTTTGGATTGTGTTGGATAATTGGATTTATATTATTGAACTCAATTAAAATTTGATTAAGTAATATATTTTGAGTTCTGAATCCAATTAAACACAACTTAACCCGAATATACAGGAAACATATATATAAGAAAAATATTAATATTATGTTTTATGAATAATGTGAATGGTTAAACTGGTTACTTGTTTTATGTTTTATCATTATGAATGATTACCTAATCAGGTTAATGGTTTATCCTACGAATACAAACAGTGTTTTATGAATACTGTGAATATATATTTTATTGCACACATTGTTACGGCTAAATGCCAATGTTCCAGCAATATATTATGTTTGACTTTCTCTCTTGAACCTTATTTTGAAGAGTAGTGATAAAACAAATTTTAAAAATATTGGTTTTGAAAATATCTTTTATTGTTTTTTGAGTTTAAGGTATTTTTTCTTTTCTTTTCAAGATCTAAAGATGTGATATTTTTTTTAATAACTCAACTTAATGATCCAACTTGGGTTAAAAGGAAAAAAAAACAATTTAAATAAGACACACGTCCTTTACAGATAAGTTTACAATCTATCAACAATATATTGTAATTTTTCAATATATTTTTCTATTATTCTTTAATTTGTGGAATATATGTTAATATATACTATATAAATGAGACATATTGGCTTCAAATAAAACACCACTAGGATCATTATTTTCACAAAGTATCACTATTTACAGGAAGGAATAGAGGAGAAACTTGTAAGCCACACAAAATCACTATCAACTGCTTCATCGTTATCATTCTTATGCCAGGTCCAGCGTGCATGAGATACGTTAAATACTTCTAACGTACCATGTCCAAAGCTAGCCTCCCTGAATATTGATATCGTTGGCTTGGGATCCATGTACCTGTCGACACAAAACATAGAAAATTAATTATATATAGTTAAGATTGTGAATTAATTATTATGCAAAACTAATACACAACATCATTTTGTAGAAATTCTAAGTGCTCGTCAAAATTAAGCTTGCTCGATTGAAAGAAAAAAAAATGACAAATGTTAATTACTTAGTAGCAAGGCCTTCACGATTTCCCCCATCTCCGATTGTGATGTACATCGGAGCACAATTGTTAGCCTTGTCTTTATAAACACGTGTCTGACAAAACAAGCAAAAAGGAAAGTAAGACATTAAATTATTAGTAAATCTTAAATTGCATGATCAAACTCAAAGCAAGAAATAGTAATAATATAATATTACACTCGGTCTTTATTATAATAAGAAACAAATTTTAGCTTATTTAACACTAAAACTTGTTTCTTAAAAAAAAAATACCAGAGGTAGTAATTAATACTTACAAAACGCTCATAGGCATGAACATGCCCTGCAAAAACAACATCAACGCGGGCTTGATAGAGCAAATCTTCCATGGCAACCTTCATGTTAATGGATTCAGGCTCACCTTGATGAGCAGTGTTAGAGTTGTACCACGGGGCGTGAATCAATACTACAATCCAAGGAGTTGTTCTCTTGTTTACCGTTTGCAAGTCATTTTGAAGCCATTTGTATTGTGGAGAAGAAGGGTCAAAGTCAGTGTAGGAGCCAAGCATGATGACATGAACACCAGCCACATCGAAAGAATAATAAAGATTAGAGTTTGATCCACTTTCTTGGAATGGCATGAGCCACCTAGCATTGTAGGCTGTGAATGGTGTTTTGTGAAGCAATGGAATCGTCTCGACCTCGTGGTTGCCTTGGGTGACCATCCAAGGACGTTGGCTAGCTAATGGTTCAACTAATCGACCAAAGGAGTCCCATAGATCTTGGTTGAAGTCTGCGTAGGATAGATCACCAGGCAATAACAACATGTCGTAGTTTGACTTCTTCACATGCTCCAAAGTTGACTTGGTCCAATCTGTTTGTCCAAGATCTCCTGTGTGTATTAATTAAAAACATAAGTTGCATGGTGAAATAGTAGAAAATACTCCATGTAACATTTTTCATTAATTAAGTTTGTATCATTATCAAATTAGTTTGATTTACATTAATTTCAACTAATAAAAAAAATTTGGAGAATGTGTTGTCATCGCTCCTCAAATTACACATTCTTACAACTTATTACATATTTCTCATCGAGAAAGTTTACTTGTATTTTATGCCAAGATACACAAGTTAAAGTGATAAAGAATAAACTAATATGCTAGTATTCTACGTTTCTATTTAATAATAATATAAAATCACATGTTGATTATGTTATAATCATTAACTAATTATTCACAAGAATTAGACTGCAAAAAATGAACATGGTTGTAGCTTTGTAGGGTTTAATTAGATATTGAGCACTTACCAACTATTGCAAATTTGATTGGAAGTTGGGAGGGTGGAGTCTTAAAGTTGTATGTTTGGGAAGAAGGTGGGTCACCCAAACGGTAGTAGTAGACAGTGTTGGGGTTGAGGGGACCAATTACGACGTTGTGAATTTCACCAGACTCGTAGACCAGATAACGATACGAAGAGGTAGTTCCTGTGGCAGAGACTGTATTACCTGAAGGAGATGGAGCGTACATAACCTTTGCAGGAGTTGGGCTGTCTGTGATCCATGATATCCTCATCTTGTTTTGGCCCACTTGAGATATGTGTACCTTAGGCCCATCCATTGTCAACATTAGGCCCCATAAACTTTTTCCCCAAATGGAAAAAAATCAAGAACATGAAAAATTATCAAAGGAACATGACAAATTCATATTGATATGAGTGCTAAGGTGTTCAGTTCAAATTAGAGGTATGAATTTTAGTCCGTGAAAAAATATAGACTTTAATATGTTTTTATTCCTTCAAATGTTTTGTTAAGTTCTTCAAATTTGAAAAATGTTTATTTTAATCCTTCTCAGCAACTGGGATTAGTGTGTCAAAAAAGATATATTGAATGTGCAATTTGTGAAGGCTTATTATTTGGATTCTAATTTTTTTAGATTTTGGATTCTTTTTAGGAAAAAAACAAAATAACAATTGAAAAACTAATAAGTATTAGTGTTTCACATCACTAATCATTTTAGAGAAATAACTGTCGCGCAACTACTTTAGAATGGAATGGTTAAGTTGCACGATAGACTGCCCATGTCAAAAACTTTCTTTGGAACAAAACCAAATCCAAAGCGGATGTTTTGTTCTGCGTTAAAAGCTGAGAACGTTCGTCTTCTCTCTCAATCCCTGTTAGTGTTTAATTTTCAACCAAACAACCATATTGGTTTCGTACCAAAATAAGCGAATACTTTTCATTTTGGTAATCCAACAGGTTGTCTTGTTGACCTAACTATTAACCAAAACGTAAGGAGAGCCACTGAGAAAATAATTTTCGATTCAGAATGTTTTTTGGATAAAACTTACACACAATCATTTTCGGATGAGAAATCTGAACCTTAAACATGTTAATCAATAGTAGGATGTTTCTAATGAACGCTTCTCGATTATTCAGGAGGTGGAGTTTCAGGAAAATTAAATGCACCATTAATGTGAATTTAAAATCAAACAATTTTATTTAAGTCATGCACGAATTTCAACCAACTTAAATTAAACGAATAAAAAAACATGAGGGCCACGACGCTTGCAAGTCACAACTCAACAGTGCGCTTTTGTCATTTTGCAGCAATGAATAATTGATGCAGAAAATTAAATGTTAAATTTGTGAAGATGTAGTTGTAGTACCTGTTGAGGCGAGTGGGAATCCTGATCTGCATGTGGAACAAAGAGTGTTTTACGAGGTGGTGGTCGAACGTAACCATAAACAGCATCGAGTTCGAAGATTCCGATGATTAGCAAAAGCATGAATCCTGGCACACGCATTCGCATCCCCATTGTTTTCAAATTTCGGTGCTAATAATGTTGTAGCAACGACGAACGAAGGAGAAAGAGGAGGTGGCACACTATATTTAAACTTATTACGTGATTTGAATATTCTACCTCCACCGGTAATGAACTTCTTTATGTCTAGAGTTCTTTATATAGCGTTCACACTTCACAGTTTGTACAGTGAACCAATCCATGGATGAATGAATGTCATAACTTGAACGTGGACGTGTCTTGGAACTCCACCTGTGCATAGGATACTCTTGGGGCAGAGATGCTGCTAATTAATTAATTGATATATGCGAGTCACACTCTCTCTATACTCTTCTTTTAACATTTTCTTTCAAATTTATTAGAAATTATTATTTTTTGATAGGTCTTGATTTTTCTCCTCATTTTTGGTAAGTTTTTTCAATAAATTCTAACCCACATAGAGAATCTTTGAGTTTGAGGGAGAGATGACTGCTATTACTCTAAAAAATTAATTTTTAAAAAATTAATTATCTTTTTTCACTTATATTTTTAATAATATTAATGGTAAATAACAAAATTTATAAATGAATTAGAGATGATAAAAGGTTAATTTTATAAAATTAATATTTTCTTTTATTTATTCATTGTTGTTTTCTGGTATATATAAAATAACTTTGGGTGATAATTATTTTGGGATGGAGGGCTAAAACAAACATTTACTAAATTTGATACATTATTGAGCATTCTTTTTCCATTAGGTATCTAATTATACATGAACTATTTGTTATTAGAAATTAAGGTAAAATGTTTAAAATATATCTATAAAATGAACTTTTTTCTTAATTTATAACAAAACAAATAGTAATAGGTTTCATTTTAATACTAAAATAAACATGTACTAAATTTGAAACATTGACTTTTTTTTTCTTGAGGTATCTAATTAATTATATAAATTATTTTCTCTTACAAAAAGGTAAGAGTTTAAAATAATATCTATAATATAAAACTTTTTTTAATGATATTTGATAATAATAAATTATTTTACTTGTAAAATAATAAAGGTGGTACTCCGATCATGATTATTAGCAAAAAAAAATGACACTGATTAAAAAAATTATTAAAAAAACTCATGAACAGTATTTTAAAAATAATCTCATCAAATATAATTTATTAAATATAATAAATTAGTTGAGATTTATTTATATTTAAGGCTAAAATAAATGGATCTTTTGTTGTTTATATTCTGAGAGAGTATTAACTAATTGTTTTTAACTGCTCCCAATTAAATAATTAAAGTGTAAATAAAATCCTAAAACAAATTGACCATTATGCTTTCTTAAATGATTTAATTAATGATTCGCACGAAAACTTAATGAAAACTTACAAGAAAGTATTCTGGGAGAAAGAAATTTTATCTCAAATAACGATGAAAGTGATATGATTTGCTTCCATTAGAGCTGTGATTTATTTTTCCTTTGTCTTGGGGAAGAGTATAAAATTTGTAATTTGAATTACGGGGCGTCGACGACATGCAAAGGTTGAGTGCTACACTGCTACTAGTAAATCGTGGATAATGGTGATGCATGCAGTCAAAAGTCAAAACAAATTGTTTGTCCTCAAATTGGAACAAATTAATAGCTTGATTTGCTTCTTAATTTGTCGCTTTACATCTAATTAACGTCAATGCTTCTTTGTTGATTGTATTTGGTAGACGAATGTACTTTATATTTTAGACAATTGAAATAGAAAAATCAATTATTACTGCGCTTTCAGCCAGATTATTTCGTATTAATAATATCATCAGAAAAAAATCAATAGAAAGATTGATACAGGAATATTTATTTATCTTATTTGATTTATTTTTTTAGTTTTATTCATAAATTAATATGAATTTATTTTCATTTTTATTGTATTATATATAAACAATAAAAATGAAAATTGTAATTTTTTTTTCTTAAAGAACAAAATATATGTTATGTTTAATATCTTTAATTTAGTCTGTATTTATATTCATTCAATCCTATATTTAAGTAATTTTTTCTCAGTAAAATTGTTTAAGCCCAACGCTTTCTTAAATCCAATTGTGAATATTATGCTAGTATTTTGTCTGATTATTTTCTAAACTTGTTTTTTATATCAAGAAAACAAATTTTTTTATTACAATAAAGTACAAATGTAACAGATAACATTGTAAGAATATTATAAATAAAACAAAAGTTGATACTGTTTGATGTTTTCTATATTAAAAGAGATAAGACTTTTAAAATTGAAAAAAAAATTACAAACAAATATTTTAATTGAGACCCATCATACTTATTTTAAGATATTTATCTGATTAGTCAAATTTAAATTGGAAATAAATTAAAGTAATAGTATTATTAACCCCTAGCTACTCATAATTTTATCACTTTTTATAAATGTTAATTAGTAATGAAAGTGTGTCAGAAAATATATCGTTAGCAATTCTTAATGCACTCTTTAAATACGTTATTATAGACTAAAAAAATATTTGAAATTATAAAATTATGTGACTTTTATTCCTAGTTTAATCTTTACACTCATAATTTTATAGTTTTTTTAAAAATTAATCAATAATAAAAGGATATGTTAAAAAGTGTATTACGTACTAATTATATTTGATGTATGCCACTTCATATATATATATATATATATATGTCCTTTTTTCCAACGTGGCACGGCTTGTTTCAATTCAATAGCAACTTTTTTTTTATGGAAGCATATTCTGAAGATATTCTGAAAATGAATTACTTGTCGGCAACAATAAACTAAGTTTGAAAATCCAGAAATGAGAAGTCGTTGTTCGTATGATTAATGTCTAACATGTGTAGTACTAAAATACGCTAACCGAAAAAGATATAACGTAACATGCCTTAGAGGAGTAGCCAATAAGCAACTCAAATTTTGCATTCCTTATATAGTACTTACTAGTCTTACTAAGCTTTTCAACAAACAGCACAATAAATAGATAAAATGAGGTAAGTAATTAAAGTCCCTTTCCCCGCTTTCTATTTCTACTAAAATGCCTAGCTAGGATTCTTGAACCGTCCAATGGTGCTCCTCCCCTGCGTGAATGACTTGGTTACCTATAATAACACACCTGCTACTGTTATCCCCCAACTGATACTTCCAACCTTCATCTAAATTTTTTGTAATAGTTTAAGAAGGTTATATTATATATATATATATGTCCTTTTTTTTAATGTGCAAACACGATTCCATAATGTATAATGACAATGAAAAATCATTCATAGACACTTAAATGTTACTTGATACTTAGAGGAAGAGAAAGAAGTATATATATGATGGATAATATAATATAATAAATATTAGTAGGGTTTGATATATATATATATATATATATATATATATATATATATATATATATATATATATTTGGTTGAATAAAGTGTTTGATATATAAAATGTGTGTTTTATTACTCAATGAATGAGAATGTTGGAAGCATGCGTGCGTGTACAAATTGTGAAGGCTGAGAGAAACAGAACTAAAGCAAAAAGGAGGAGGATAGAGGATTCCGTGTGTTCGTTGCTGCAAGATAACACAATTCAACGAATTTTAATTCCCACAAATCTAAATCAAAGCCATCGCACTACCCTGATGCACCCTCTCCCAAATTATTTTTTAAATGTATTCCATCTCATTCTGTGTACCTTCCACAACCCCACTATATAACAGACCCTCCATATTCAAAATGGTGCCTTTCACTCCCAGCAACAAATTGCAACAATCAACAAGTAGTCCAACCCGAATAAACATGATGGGAAAATGTAGTAAGTCCCTTATGGCGTTCCCAATCCTCCTCCTACGCACCCTATGCTTCCTTTTGTTCTCACAACCCCTCCTTTCTCAGGAGAACAATTTTGTTCGTCAGCCAGCTGCTCAACTCATCATCACTCCCCACCATCGCTCCCATTCAGACCCCCAACAGGTTGGTTCACCATAAAATTAATTCCACCCATATATATCACTTTATATGTACATGAGTACGTGTTTGGAATTATTTGCATATATATAGGTACACATTTCTTTGGTGGGCCAAGAGAAGATGAGGGTGTCGTGGATAACCGAAGACAAGCACGCAGAATCTGTGGTGGAGTACGGAACAAAGGCAGGGGAATATAGCGCAAAAGCAACGGGGGTGTACACCTCGTACCAATATTTTTTCTATAACTCCGGCAAGATTCACAACGTTGTAATTGGGCCATTGCAGCCTGGTTCGACTTACTTCTACAGGTGCGGAGGGTCAGGTCCTGAGTTTTCCTTCAAGACACCACCACCCAGGTGTCCCATTGAATTTGTCATCGTTGGTACGTTAGTTAGTTGTTGTTGGGATTTCTTTTGCTTCACGATTTGGTTTGATGCTGTCTGGTTTCGCATAAACTACTATTACGGTTTCGTGCTTTGGTTTCCTTGTTTGTTCTTTTTTGTATGCCCCCTCGTAACTGGTGGTGTTAAATTAGTTAGATTAGATGAGTTAAGATCAGTTAGTTACAGTGAGTGAGTTGATGAGTTCTTCAAGCCAACGCAACGATACCGTGGGGCAGGATAAGGTAGCTTTTAAGGATTAAATATCGCCTAAAAGTATACACCACTTGTTTGGCCGTTGCCAAACTTGCCTAAAAAAAATCAATAGGCAATCATTACTCCATAATTTTTTTTAGAATAACTCTAAATCTTCATGCATAACTCTAGGATTATTAATCTCCTCACGTATTAAATGAATAAAATATTAAATAGAATCTAATATTAGGACGATTTGTAATAGAATTTTAAAAGGATATAACAATACTTTTTTTTATTGAAAAATGACAAACCTACTACACATGCGGAAGTGAAGGCAAAAATAAAGCAAAGTGCACTGTGATATTTGAACCTGTAGACTCTTGCATCTTACCGCAGTTTTATTCACTAAGGTGTCTTAGCCCTTAAAAACAGAAAACTAAGGCGTCTTAAATTAGCTAGGGGCACTTCTTTATTATTTCCCCTTTTACTTCGGCTATGTTTTTTATTCTTCCTTTTTTTTCTTTTAATTTTATGGAAATTGTGGAGAAGAGCTCAGTTTTATTTTCTTCTTTTCTTTTCCTTCTCCTTTACTATGGAGCTCTCACTTCTATTTAAATATATAAAAGCAGAAAATTAAGCTTGGGCCTTGCATGAAAATATACAGAAGACACTTCCGACATATAAGGCCCATGCTATTCGCACCTCGTTAACTTGCATTGATTTTTAGTGTAAAAATTGTTGAGATGGACTACGTAATTGAATCCAAAATTTAAATTACCTTAATATGTTGGTTTGCATAAAATAAAATGGAATTATTAGATTCCATTTTCTCTTCATTTTCGTTGTTTCTTTTTATGACTATGATAGTTAATTAAGAGTTTGGCGTGGCTTAACCTGCCGAGGCATCATTACAAACTTTAATCCTTTAAGATTAATATTCGAGGAGAGATTTCAGCATGTTTAAAACTCTTCACCTCTCTAAACTTTTTTCAATTCTCTTTCTGGGTGCACGTCTACACCCAAGACAAGAGATGTGGATCAATCATGTTATATATTTTGGTGTGCAGGTGACTTGGGACAAACAGAATGGACTGCATCAACCTTAAAACACATTGATAGCAGCGACTATGATGTGTTCTTGTTACCAGGAGACCTATCCTATGCCGATTCCCAACAACCTTTGTGGGACTCTTTTGGTCGTTTGGTGGAGCCATATGCTAGTAAAAGGCCATGGATGGTTACCGAAGGCAACCACGAGATTGAGATTTTCCCTATTATCTACCCACAAGGCTTCCAAGCCTACAACGCTCGCTGGCCCATGCCCTTCCAACAAAGTGGTTCCACCTCAAACCTCTATTACTCCTTCGAGGTTGCCGGCACCCACGTCATCATGCTAGGTTCCTACACTGATTTTGACTCCCAATCACTTCAGTACACGTGGCTTCAATCTGACCTCGCCAACATTGATAGGGTCAAGACACCTTGGGTGATTGTGTTGCTGCATGCACCTTGGTATAATACTAATGAGGCACACCAAGGTGAAGGTGAATCCATGAGACAAGCCATGGAGGAGTTGCTTTATGAGGCACGCGTTGACTTGGTTTTTGCTGGCCATGTTCATGCATATGAACGCTTCGTATGTCACACCTTTTCAGTATTTTATACAACTTACCATCGGTTCTATTTATAAGAAACAAGTAATAGTCTAGTTTCTTATAAATAGAATCAGAAGTAGTCTTAATTAGCAGTCAACTTTTTTTTTATTATTAACTAAATTGAGTTCGTTGCAGACTCGAATTTACGACAATAAGGCTGATTCGTGTGGACCAATGTACGTGACAATTGGTGACGGAGGAAACAGGGAAGGTCTTGCGTTAATGTGAGATATACTATTTATTAATTTTTATGTTCAATGTTAAATGTTAACCAATATTTTTAATTTATAATATATTTTCAAAGATTTTTTTTATTCTTTCTTGGGGGGTCTTGACAGATTAATATCATTATTGCATATTGATTGTTGAGAATAGGTTTAAGAACCCTTCAAGCCCGCTCTCATTGTATCGAGAGCCAAGCTTTGGACATGGAAGGTTGCGAATACTAAATGAAACACATGCACATTGGTCATGGCACCGAAACAATGATGCTGATGCGGTTGTAGCTGATGGTGTTTGGATAGAGAGTTTAAGCAGCTCGAAAGCATGCTCGAAGACACCATACCAACAATATGCTGCTAACGAAGAGCTATAAAATTCTTATTGGAGAGGTAATTATCCTAACAAGAAAGAGAAGATCATTAAGTACTTGCAAGTATCTTCAGTTAGGATGAGGAGTGAAACACATTATAACGTGTGCTAGCATCTCATCTCACTCGGTCTCTTTGATATGATATCTGAGTTCAAAAAAAGAGTTTTACTGTCTTTAAATTCAATGCACTTCAGTTCTTGATTCGAATCTTTGTCAAATTATAAGGCCCATGATTTTACAAAAGTCCTCTGTAACCAAAATTATTTAGATCCAAATAAGAATCCAGATTGAGAATAATGTTATCTATTAATGTTACCGTAAAAAATAGCAGGACCCTTCACCAATTTGATGTGAATATATATGAACATGCTTCCATTTGATGTTAGATTAAAATTCAGATCAAAATAAATGGAAAACATGATTCTCTTAATTTCATTTTCTTTGTAACTCAGTTTTCTTTGACAATACATTTGTACGTTTATTTTTACTAAAAAAATTCCATCGTTACCTTGAAGAAGAAATTTGGTAAGATTAGAAAAATAGGTCACAATGGAATATGTGGCATATGTGACAAGGACAAACTTGTCGGGCAAGCAAAGAAAAATCTAGAGAGAAATTCAAATGAGTTTTCTCGTCAATAAATTCTTCCATTTTCAAAAGTTACGTTGTAAATTATTTTTTAATCACAAATATTAGTTATTAATTTTTGTTAAAATATTAATGAAGAGATATAAACTCATAATATCTTCCTTCTCTTTTATTTCTTTAACATGAAACTAATCTTATAACTTATTTACAGTTAAGTTTTCTATTAAACATGAAATAAATGAGACTATAAATAAAAAAGAAAAATATAGACACAAAATAGATGCGCATAACCTTTTATGAACACAGTTGTGTGTGTGTGGCAATATAATAATAATCCAGCATGTTGTTTCAGGTCATTCTCATTGTATGCACTAATAATTTTTAAGTTCACAGTAGAAGCATCACCCTTGGGTCGTTGTATCACATGACAGGACTTGAAGGAATACTGGAATAGACGGGCAATTAAATTTAAAAGAAAGCGGTGGGTGGGTTCATGGCCCAAAAGAAAAAAACTATGATTCTATGGCCCAAAAGAAAAAAATTATAACTTCCCGAACCGAAAAATAAAAAAATAAGACAGGCAGAATGTAACAACAGTTTAACGCTGGTGTATGAGAGTCGTTATTCCATTAAAATAAATAATATTGTTTATTTTTAAGGTGACTAGAGAGAAGGGAAACGCGTGTAAGAATAATTGCTTCTACCAAGAACGGTTCATATAAAAAAGTGAAGATC
Organism: Glycine max; assembly: GCF_000004515.6. Lineage (NCBI taxonomy): Eukaryota > Viridiplantae > Streptophyta > Magnoliopsida > Fabales > Fabaceae > Glycine > Glycine max. The sequence goes on along the minus strand of NC_038255.2, from coordinate 45,584,626 downwards.
TAATATATTTTTTGATTTATTTCAGTTGAGAATTGAGATAGATAATGGGGGGTGATCAGTGTAAATTTGGAGATTTAATTTGGTCAGAGAAAACCACGCATATATTCTAACACCAATCGTTACATTTTCTGGGTATATCAATTATCACATATTTTAAAATACTTTAATTTTTTTATTTAATTCTATTTTTAATCCTTCTATTAAATTTGATGTAACATTTTAATATCTCAATTTTGTACTAAACAATTCCTTTAATTTCTTGATTAAAAACATGTTATGTTGACAATTTTCTGTTCAATTAAATCACTGATAAAAAATAATAACACCACGTTTTACATACATAATACATCATTTTATAATTAGTATAGATAAAAAACATCAAAATATACAAGTTAGAACCGATTAACACAACAACAAACATGCTCTATAGCTATAAAGAGTAGATTGCGTTTAACATTCGCTCCCGAAACTAGATGACAATCGTTAAAGTCCAACTACTAGTATGTTCGGTTTTACATATGAAAATGTAATTTTCTATATCTCGAATATAATTTTAAGGAAGCAAGAAACTACTAGTAATGAATATACAGTAGCTTTCATATCCCAAATGTCATTTTTCCATTCACAAAAGCTAATACCTCAACTGGGAGACCCCAATTGGGCCTTGAGTTCATCCACTCTCACACCTTTTGGGTCCCACGGAAGAAACAGTGCACAGCGGCCACAGCCTTCCTTCCAGAATAGTTTTGATTTATCCCCACACATTTATAATGAGCCAATGTATAATGTGATCACAACTTCCCACTATCGGATTTAGAAATTATATTCGAGGCGTCTACTTGATTTTTTACCTATATTCATTTTTCAACCAAAAATCCAAACAACAACAAAAAGAAAGAGATAAAGAGAGAACGACAGGATACAATGCCGACGATAATTTCCCTTTCTGGCAAACGCGCCACCCACTAGAAAAATAGAAATGCCGTAGAAAAATAATCAAACTAAACTTTTTTACATTTCATTTCAATTCTAAACCCCTCAATTTCCGAACGTGGGTGGACCTAACATTTTTCCACTTTTAATGCACAAACACAAACCAAAGCCACCAAAATATGACTTATTCAACCCTTCCCAATGTCGTCATAATAATAGATTTTTTTTTTTTTACACGCTCGAAATCGGTTCGTATCAACGGTCCACGACGAACGGTCCTGATCAACTCACCCTAATCGCTTCGATCATCCAACGGCGCAGATTAAATCCTCCGTAGCTTCTCGCCTTTGATCACGGGATTCGCCCGTGCTATCTCCTCTCTCCCCACCGCCTTGAAATCGAAGCCACACGCGTGTTTCTCGGGGTACCTGTGGCTCCCACAAAACGTTGTTCCGCACCTGCACTTGAACCCTGTCAACCCCACGCGCTTCCTACACGCGCCGCACCGGTTCGCCTGAACCGGTGCGGCTATATCCGGCGAAATCAGCACCGGTGGTTGAGGGAGGGATTCAACCGGCGCCGAAGGGGATTCCACGGAGGAGGCAACGACGGCGGTTGCGGTGACGGTGGCGGAGGAAGATCCTGAAAGAGCGGTTTCGATTGTGGATTTGGTTTTGGCTTGTTCTTCTTCCTTCAAACGGATGTCTCTGTAGCATTTGGAACAGAGATTCATGGTGGCGGGGCTACCAAAGAAACCGCAGTTGTTGGAGCAGAGTCTGTGACCTTCGGGAGCTTGGCATCGGTGTTCTTCGGCCATGTCTGGATCTGTGTGTGTGTGTGTGTGAGAGAGAGAGAGAGGGAGAGAGAGAGAGAGAATATCTATAACAGCGTGAGGTTGTTGATGATGAATATTTCAAGCAGTTTGGATGATTCCTTCAAAATAATTCGAGGAATAATTGAAAAGCTGATGAATCTCTCGCGTTAGGCTTTTTGGAATTATCACGTATAAATAGAAGAAGAAAAAAAATCACAGATTGGAAATTCAACAACGGCGTGCCGAAAATAGGGGAATTTTGTTTCTACGACGAAATTGCTACAATATTTTTTTCCATAAAAAAAAAACGAAAAAAATAAAGGGGTATTGGGATGAGGGGAGAAGGAGAAAGAGTTAGTACCTGATTTATAATAAGGAGTGGTTGTGGGTTTGGGAAGAAGATAAGAACGAGAGTGGAAAGAGGAAAGAATCTTAACGGAGAATGATTAACAGAGTTGGAACTCGGAAAGGATATAAGGAAAAAAAAAAAAGAGAGAGAGAGAGAGAGAGAGAGAGAGAGAGACGAAGCCACCGTGAAAAGAGACAAATGAGTATTAATCATTTTCAACTGGTCATTCTTAAGAGGATAATTAATTAATGGGATGGAAAGTTATGTCGAGACTTGGGAGGAGAAAATTATGCATTATTGTTAATTAGGTTAGTGATTAATTGTTTTGGCGTTAACGTCAGATGGAAAAAGAGACAGGCTGGCTTTGACGGCAGTGGTGTGGTGGAGAAGAAGGCAGTGGCACATAAAGTTCAACGCACCTAAGAGAAATACTTAAAAAATAAGTGATTATTGAATAATACATCATTTTTTTGGGGTCTTTCAAGGAGAAAAATATGGTCAGTTATATTTAATTAAGGATAAAAGTTCTCAATTAATTAGATAACCAATTAGAAAATGAATAATAGAAAATTTTTATTAAAAATTAGTAAAGTACTAATTTTTAATCAGTGCTAGTTGGCATTTAGTTTAAATTAATTCTCAATTAAATTTAATTAATTAATATTTCTCATCAAACTAAACTGAACGGAAGTGGAAATGCATGAACTGAAGGGAAAAAAAAAAAATCTCTGAACGCAGTGGTAAATAAAAAACACGGTAGAAATAGAAAAGGAGAGGGAGCCAAAGCATGTTTGGTGAGAAGGCGTGGCACCTAGTTAGACTTAGACCCACCCTGATAATTAATTATAATTAAATAATACAAAAGAGAATAAGCTTATTTTATATCTTAACCAACATGCCAAATTCGTTTTTCATTTTTCAACATGTTATAATTTGTGATGCACCCACACGCGCGACCTTTCAATTTGTCAAACAACGATAAGAAAACCCTCTGCTGCTAGTTCTCGTTACATCATTCTGCCGGTCTCATTTGATGTTATTTATACAGTGAAACCATGGGATGTAATAATAAATTAGACTAATTAATTAATCTTCAGTAAATAAATACTCTGAATTAATATTATAAATATTAAAAGAAAAAGTTAAGTGAATAATTTTGTCTCTGAAAGTGTTCTTCTCCGGATGAAAGATAATGAATATTGACTTCATCTGATTTTTCGTAATGAAAAAAAAAAACTGCATGATTTTCTTGATAAAATTCATAAATAACTTATTTTTTATAAGATATCGACGTTGCTAATTTTCTATAACTAAACTCTGAAGTATGATATACATCAATACTCCAATGTATTTCTTTTTTCTTCCAAGTGAGAAGAATAGGCACGTTTTCAATTTTTTTTCCTTTTAAATTCACAGTGTATGTTTCTGTGTGAACCTTAACAATCACTTGGTCTAATTTTACATACTCATTGTTTCGAGCGAATATGTTTTTTTTTATGACGATTTCAAGTTAGTCCCTAAATTGAAAGAAAATAAAAAAAGAAAACTAAAAAAGTCCTTGAAAGAAACTTCCAACAGGCAGGCATTCACATTCATCTTTGAATGGATATAGTTAAATAATGTTGTTAACTTTGATAATACAGTGCGTTAACTGACACATCTCACTCACCTTTGTTAAAAGAGAAAGAAAAATAAGAAGGAAGAAGAGAAGGAAAAAATCTTATTCAGTTAAAAAAAAACATGTGAGATCTTAATCATAAGCTTTCTCCGGTTTCTATTATAAGTAAAAAATTAATTAATAGAAGAAAATTCATACTCAAGAAAAGAAGAGGACAAAAGAGGTTGAGTTTTAATTATATTTTTTTGTGAAAGGCAGAGGAAAATGCCCAAAACTGAAAATTGCGTGAAAACCCAGTAGATATTACATCAGCATTGGCAGCAAGAGAAATAAAATGAGGAACTCTATCAAATATTCTTAATTGTCTCTATTTAGGGATAAATCATCATATAATTAGACAACACATCCGTAACTTGTTCCCTTCTCGCAATGTATGATTCCACTTCAAAGAACCTCCCTGCAAGGCATAGTCCTTAATATCTTGGATCATACTAAAACAAGGATGGTAGGAAGGACATTCACTGTTTAGTAAGATATAGAAACCCGAGAATCAGATTCACAAAAATCCAAGCAACTGAACAAGATCCTCGACTCCAAGCAATTTTAATTCCAAGCAAAATTGCCCAAAGCTCAATAATTTTATTTTAGTCCCTTGAATTGAAGAAAGAAAAATAGATAAAGAAGAAAAAGATACATCTTAATAATTTTATTTTAGTCCCTTGCTTATGTAAATGCCACATGGACAAACACTTAGGACATTATTTGGTCCAAAATTCAGCATAAGGCTAAAGCAGCAGAGGGCATCAAAGAGCTGTTGTTTGATCTTCTGTCTTATCTTCAACCCTAGCATAAGGAGCAGCTAGCTAGCTGTTATTTTATGGACAATATGGACAAGGAGGAACCATATAAAATATGGGAATCTCTAGAGCTTCCAACTCATATGTCTATTTCTGATACCACTCAGTACTTATTGGAATGGAAGCAAGCTAGAGAAGATATTGCTCAGAATTCAAATCAAGCTCAACATCAAGCTAATCACAGTTGGACACCTCCTGAAACAGGTTCGCTCAAACACAATATTGATGTTGCAATTTTTTGAAATCAGCTTTGCTTTGGTTTTGGCATGTGCATACGTGATGATCATGGGAGATTAATAAAGGCAAGAACTCAGTGGAATTATCGAGTACCTCATCTGAAAGAAGCAGAAGAGTGGGCATTATTACAAGGTCTTTGGGTTCAAGAACCGGGTTATCATAGTATTATCATTGAAGTTGATTGTAAGTCACTGGTGGATGGTTTAATGGGTTGTAATAACAAAAAATACAGATCTGCAAATCATTTTTTCTAAGTGTAGTGAGGTTTTATACAATGTTTCAAATTCATTGGTGACTTTTATAAGAAAGCAAGTCAACAATGTTACTTACACGTTAGCTAGAACATCACTATCTTTTATTAGCATCCATAACCTTTTATCATATTTCAAGTTATGTGTTATTTTGAATTAAATAAATAGATATTTTTTTGTAAAAAAAAAAAAAAGAATTGTGTGAATGTCATTGTGCCACCAAGGGACTAACAAATTACATGAGTTACTTTCAAGAATTTTTTTTTAAAAAAAATTCTTTCATTTTAGGGACTAACCAGAAATGACCATGCACTTTTAGTCTTTAGTCTTTTAGGGACTAAGTTGACCATTTAGTTGATTAAATATGTACGAGAGAAGTATTATTCGTTTTAAAATAATATATCTGCTTATATAATAACATAATAAAAAAGTTAATAATTAAGATAATAAATATTTCAAATTTGATTGATGTAATTTGTCTGTACTGTACTACTGTACGAAATTTTATATTTAAACCAAAATCTTACTATTCATTAAGCGAAATACTTTAAATAGCTTATTATATATACCAATTTATTTTTAATAAATAAGTTTATATTTTAATCAAATTAAATATGCCTTTCGTATATATTTATTATTCGTATTATAAAAAATATTTTTTTTTCATATGATGCAAGTTTTCATTTTTGTGATTTAGATATTTACCCTTATTAATTATTTTTTTATGTGTATAATGATTCCACTGAAATTCAAACTTGTGAGTTGTGACCTTGTGTTTATACTCCAACTCTTATCGTTAGGTTGATCCTACTTGATTAATTAATTTTTAATATTTTTTCATAAAAAATGTCTACTAAATTAATATAAACAATTACCTTTCTATTAAAATATTAATGTAATTTTATGCAAGTTTTTTTTTATTTTTGAGTGACATAAACATTTACTTTTATGATTTAAATAAATTTTCCATTATAACGTTATGTAACGTTATATTCATAATTTAAATATTAATATACCTCCATCCAAAAAATTTATGTTCATTTAATTTTATATTCATGTTTTGTGTATATTAATATGATTTTGAACATTAATTTCATTTTATAATTTTTTAATTGTACACGATTCATAGCAGTTGGCTTGATTCCTATTGAGATTACCTAGAAATTATGAATTTTCGGATTATTTTTAAAAGTATTCTTACATAATTGTCTCTCTTGATTCACCAAAAAACATAAATGTCTCTCTTTATAGATTATAATATTCTTACATAAATGTCTCTCTTTATAGATTCTAATATTAACGGATAAAAAAACCTTAAATATATTTTTTATTCTTTGAGTTTGAGATCTATATTTTTTAGTCTATCAAATTAAATTTTTTATTTTTTTATTCCTTAAATTCATAAAATTCTTTTTTAAATCTCTTTTTGATTGATTTTTGATAGTTTAAATACACAATCTCAATCTGTCATTTTTTTTACCACGAAACGGATTAAAAAGAATATTTTTGAAGAGTTTGAGGACTAAAATTCCAAGTTTTAATTCAAGAGACTAAAAAAAGAAAGAATTTCAAATTTAAAGGATTAAAAAAATATTTAAGAAAAAAAATCTAACATTACGAGGAAATGACATTGTTGGCTTTGCCATATGCAAGGCAGGAATATCCGGGGACATAAAAATTACAAGACAAAGTAGGTTCGTCAAATGTTTAATCTCTTCCTCTGTTTATTTATTTTTCATTCAAAAAAAATTGTTTTACAGGTTACGACAACCTACTTACTCAGGTGCATAGGTAGATCAAGTTACTTGGATTTCAAGAATGTCAACTTATCCTAATACGAAATTGATAAGTACATGTGTTTTTTCCTTGTAATTCGTTAGCGGCATCCAAGTAAATACAAAGAAAAAGGGCAGAGTGAGATTGTGAAAACATCATAGTTGTAGAGAAGAGTAAGCTATATATTATTAAGATCAATAATGATACACAATTTTACTCGCTTCATATATTCAAGAATATGTTATTCTCTCGTCTCATACAAATCGTTGTCTATAAAAAAAAATATCAAAATAATTGTTATTATAGTTTTTAATATAACATTAATTATTTGTTCCTATTTATATTTTTTTATAATATTAATCATATGAGTTATAAAAAAAAATAAAGTAATGTTAAAAAAAATAATTTCAAAAAATTATTATTATTAATCTATTTTTTAATTTTTTTATCTGCTTAAAATAATTTATGATCATAATTGTATAATAGGAAGGAGGAAGTACACAACTTTGCATATTAGACATATGTAGCCAACAATCATGCACAACAGTAGACATGTCTTTTATAGTTTTGAAGTTCACTTTTTTTTTTATCATTCGCGTGTAATTTTTTTTTTTTATTTTTTGCTTTTTTAATGTGGGAATGTTTTTCAAATTGTAAAACGTATTATGACTTCTCATTATAACATCTATTACGATTTATTATTATTTTTTTAATTGAAGTCATACAATTATTTATGATTTCAATATAAATTTTTTTATTTATGATTTTAATGTCGTTAATTTTTTTTAAATTTTACGACTTTAAAGTTATAATTTTTTTTAATGTTTTAGGATTTTTATTTACTTGTATTTTTTTGTTTTGTTTTCATTTTTAAAAAATTGTAATTAAATTTTATTTATTTAATTATTAATTAAATATTTTTAATTTTACTTGTCATTAGTTTTATTTAATATCTTGTATATGATTTTATTTAATATGTTATATATTTATTATTTTAAATACTTTATATAATTTTTTAATAATGTGTTATCTAAAATATTTTGTATATCTAAAATTTAGATAATTTTTTATATTTTAATATTTTATATATTTAACATAATCATAGTAAATATGCATACAAATAAGTTGACGATTAATATAATTTTTGTTTTTTTATGTTTTTTAAAGTTTTTTTTAATATCTTGTGTATGTTTTTTATATGATTTTATTTAATATGTTATATATTTTTTAAACATTTCTTATTTTAAATATTTTATACAATTTTTTAATAATGTTTTATCTAAAATATTTTGTATATTTAAAATTTAGATAATTTTATATATTTTAATATTTTGTATATTTAATATAATCATATTAAATATGCATAGAAATAGACGACTAATATAATTTAGTAAATATGAATAATTCATTGTTCGTCTTAAAACCTTTCAAAATTAAATAATTGATGCTTTAATGAGTAAAACTATGAGCAACTACAAATAAGAAAAATATGTCATGTACGTGCACATGTTGAGAGTAGTTATGATTGATTAAGAAGATGGATGCAAAACGTGTCATTGCTTAACTTCTAGACATGCTACATATGCCTACATGTGTTTCATAGGCATGTTAATATATAATTCTCAAACTAATTATTCTCACTTAAAGGAATTCTAGATTGATAGAGGATCTTAAAAAAAAATTGATGGTGAGATAGGTGATAATAATGATAATGGCGATAATGATAATAACATGGCTTATAAGAGTGAAAAATAATTTAAAAATAATTGGATGTAAGATAAAGATAAATTATAATGAGTACATAATGTGTCACATATAGGAGTAGAAAGAATAAATTAATCAATTAATTTTTCAACTTAATTATTGACTCTATATTGGATAAATTCGTTGTAACCAAATATCTATTAGGTTAATTCTTTCTAAACATAAAATTGTGAGTTAAAAATTTCTTTCTATTTTGTATTGATAAATTATTTTTTGAGTAATATTTTGTGTATGTTTTTATATCATTTTACATATATTTTTTGGTAGAACTCACATTTGGAACTAAGTTTGTATTGTTAAAATATAACCGCTCGATTGAGTGAAAGAGTTAAAAATTATATAACTTCATGAAAATTGAAAACTCTACACTTATAAATACAGTTGTGGTAAGTATAACATCCTTGAATGTTGATTTCTCAATGATTTTTACACTATTCTTGTTGATCAGAATCTTCCCCCGGTTATAATTCTTCATAAGTAGTCCTTTTTGAGACATTAAAAATCAGTTTTGTCAGCTCTTAGGATCAATAATTGCTCTCACAAATCAACACAAGACTTCTCATTATGCTTTATCCTCACTCACATTTTTCGAAAAACTTCTTAGAAAGTTACTCATTCCATAATTACTCTAAGCTAAACATGCTTAAATACAAAGATTTTAAGTAATGGACTACCAAAAAGTATATACATATGATTGGTATAGGTGATATCAATTAATTTTTTAAGTCATCATCAATTATAGAGTCTCATACTTGCACAACCTTTAGATTTCTCTCTTTTTGATGCGATTCGTCAAGGTGTTACAATAAGCAACACGACCACAATAAGATGATAATAGTCTTCGAGAAAACAACGTCAACGATCTGACAACACCGGTGATAAGTAAATTCACCATGAACATGATTAATTCATGAGGGTCGTAGTCAACCATGAAAGGTGTAGTCAATCCACAACTCCAAAAACTTAAGCATCATTTCCGACCACGACTGTGGTAAATTTTATCATGATCATATAGTGTATCTTTTCAAAGTGATATCTTTAGAAATTACAATGGAACTAAAATTGAAGAAAAATTTATACTAATGAATTATAATCTCTGATCACTTTTATCGTCACCCAATTTTTTTTTTGTATTAATTTATCTATTTTCTTTCAAAAATCAAAACTATTAAAATATTTAAATCCTTTTTTAATCATTTGACTAACTGAAAATACAATTAAATTAACCATTTGTGTTTGATATTCAAATTTTCTAGTCCACTCTCACTATGAGGTTTTCAAGCCTTACATATCATGTAGCATTTGATGTTTTTCTTGTAATATTTTATTTTAAATTTTACGTTTTGAATATTTGGAGGAAGCATCCGAGTATAGAGAAAGGCCACTTGAATAGGACCGGGCATCCAGCTGTTTCTGGTGTACATGTATGTGGCAATTTTTAATTTATAAAAAAAAACTTAAAAATATTCTTAACAATATACAAAATTGCATCAGGAAGATCACACATTGATCACCTGTGACTTTTACAAATAGAGTTTAATTTTAATATATTATTAATATAAACTAATTATAAATATAATATTTAAAGTAATTATTATAAAATTTCATATTTTTAATCATGCAATAATTTATAATTAGATAAAAAAAATCATAAAACTAATAAGATACTCTAATTATTTTTTTTATAAATACATATCTTGACACGAATTTGTATATCTAAAATCAGTGTGATTTTTCTTTTGGAAGTAACCTAGTGATTTTATTATATTATATGTAATATAAACGTGGCATGAGAAGCCTATTAATATATCCGTCATTTTAAAATTATTTGTTTCCAATTTCGTAACACGGAACGGATCAAACATTGGCTGTAAGTCTTATCCTCCATGTCATCCTTAGCTGGTAATGGGAAGAAATAAATTATTTTTATGTTAAAGCATATAAGATAATTTATTTATTCGAAAGCATATAAAGTTATTGACTCTATGAAATGTTCGTGCGATGGTTTAAATACATTTTTATTCTTTCTGTCATGATTGATTGGTAAGTAATTTTGATTTTTCAGTATTTTTCTTTATTCAAACGTTGCCCTTCAATGATTTTATTTATTACAAACAAGTTCTTTCGTTAGTTTATTTGTATCTAAAATTCTTTTTTTAATAAATACTTTAAGGTATTTTTTGTTCTAATTTGTGAGTGACTGTGATTAATAAATAAATTATAAATCCCACTTTCTGTTGTTTTCGTATTGTATGGTTGGATTTGAGTATTTGACAACAAAAAGAAAAAGTTGAAAACGACAAAAATCTATATAAAAAAAATACTACTGTGTTTGGGAACACAAAACTTGAAAGTTGATTTAATTTATGAATATTAGTCTTTACAAAGTTATAAAGTCGAGGTGAATTTAAATTTAAATTCCTTTATATTTGAGCTGTGTTTTTGTAAAAGTTTGTTCAAATATGGTAAATTCGAATCTTACTATTCTTGTTACATAAGGATAATAAAGTAAAACATTTTATTTATCTATTTTTTTTTTATTTCTGTAGTTCATGCCGTTTAAGTTTTGATTCTTGTAATTAACTATATATTAGATTTATTGGTTATCTCTCAAAGGATACTTGTGATGACATATGCGATAGAAACTAAAACTTAAATAGAGTAAAATCATAAAGACAATAAACTAAAATTTGAAAGCATAAAGATAAAAAAAAATTAATTAAAATTATAAGAAAAAATGTATTTGATTTAATAAAATAAATCTAATTGTTACATGTGTCTTTTTCAGAAATATTAAAAGTAACTTATGAACCGATTTGAATAAATTATGAAAGGAAATTTATTTTTTCCTTACTAACAGTAAGTGATTGCGTTACGAGGTAATTTTGTAAAATAATTGCGAGCCTTTACAAAAAGCAAGGGTGAATCTTAAAATTAGAATGTGTCATTTTCATAAAACAAAAGTTTTTTACTTCCTTAATTTGTAGCGGAGAAATGAGAATCATCTCCTTCTGAATAGAGCATATGGAGATTCGCCTTTTAAATTATTCCAAGTACACTGTATGAGAATAAAAGAGAACAAAAAGGAGCTTAAAAGGTTCACCACTTTTTATTTATTTTTTATATCACTAGTTTTAATAACGTAAATAAATAAATAAAAATATATTTATTAGTCACTTTTAAGTATAATGTTAAAATTAAACCATGTGAATAAAAATTAAACATTAAAAAAAGATTAACCAATTAATATACTCACAACTCAGTTCGGCGGATTAGTAAGAAACAAAAGAACTTAGTATATAAGAAAATATTCATATGAAGTAAATAGTCAGCACTTATTTAATTTGAAATGAGATACTTTAATAACTTACTTGTAATTTTTTTTGACTTATGAATGGAAAATTCGTCTATTTGAGTTTTTTTCTTACAATAAAGTATGAATTTTCAACCCTAAAAAATTCACATTAAAAGAAAAATTAAATTTTTAAACCACCACGTGCCTTTCTTTATTATTAGGTGCAAAAAGTTAAAAAAGGTAACAAGTAATTTAAAAAGAAAGATACCAATAACACATTTTTCTATACATTTTCTTTTATTAGATAAAATTTGTATAAATATTTTCATTTGTTTTGCGTGAGTTGAATTCTCAAAAATATAAATTTTAATTGATAAAAACATAAAAAAAGAAAGAAAAGGAATATATGATTATGAGTTTTTTGCATTGAGAATAGTGTGGGAGGATGCGAAAAGGGATATTCAAGAAGGGGATTTGGATGCGCTGCGTGTGGCGTTTGGATTGGACGTAATTACAAAGGCAATAAAAGCTTCGTTGCACTCCACGCCAGCCAGCCAGCCAGCGAAGCCATTAAATATTATTTCTCCTCATCCGCTTCATCTTCCTCGCGTCAAGTAAGCACATAAATACATACATCCATCCATACGCATCTCTCTACCTAGTTTCCTTATTCTTCTTCCTTCGCTGAATCCCTAGCTGTTCTCTTCTCCGATCCGATAATGGCCTCTCTATTCAACAATGCTAACGGCGTTCTCGGAAAATCCGAGAAGCTCATTATCGACACCGACCCTGGGATCGGTTAGTTTTCACTTTTTTTTACCGACTCTGCTTTTACTCTCTTCGTTTATTTACTACTTTTTCCCTTCATTTTTTTTATAAGAACACTTGAAAAACTGACGGAATTCACTTGTGAAATTGGAGTTTTAATTTGCAATATTTTGGATTGGAGATGCCAGATGAAGATGATTTTGATTGATGAGAATCGATCTTAGAATTTCCTTGTATTGATATCTGGATTGTGACTTTTCATTGGTTTTTTGAAAAGTAGTTTATTGTTTCATTAGTGAGATAGGAATGGCATTTTTGTGATTCTGCAGATGATAGCATGGCTATTTTTATGGCTTTTCAAAGTCCAGACGTGGAGGTTCTGGGTTTGACAACCATTTTTGGTAATACAACTACTGAAGTTTCCACACGCAATGCTTTGCTTTTGGTATGTGTTTATTTTCAAAATTCCTGTCTTCATGTTTGGATAAACTTCTTTGGAAATTTTTGCAAAACTGAAATCAACTCATGTACTTTAGTTGATTTTAGCTTACGAGTTCAGTTCATTTTATTTTATTTTCCGGTGAGTGCTTATGGAGAAGTTTATCTAAATAGACTAAAATTTTCCATGTCTTTTGTGTTAGTGGAAATGTGATCTTGATTGTGTTTTTAATATGCAAAAAGGATAGTGTGAGATCGCAGGCCGTGAAAATATTCCAGTTGCACAGGGAAGCCCTGAGCCGTTGAAGGTAACTATTTTAATGTGTAAATTTGAGCTTCTCTAATGTTGATTTGGTCAAATTTTGTTTTAATTGAATGCGGACTTTATTTTCTGCTATATCCCTTTGAACTCGGCATGATCCGATTTCTCCATTTTTTTTTTCTGGTATTAATTATGATTTATTTTCTGCAAAAGGGTGGAACGCCTCGTGTTGCTGATTTTGTTCATGGTAAAGATGGACTAGGGAACACATTCCTACCCCCACCTAAAGGTGAGAAAATTGAGAAGAGTGCTAGTGAGTTTTTGGTTGAGAAAGTCTCGGAATATCCCGGTGAAGTATCTGTGCTAGCACTTGGACCACTAACAAATGTTGCTTTGGTAAGTTGTACATTGCTGTATTGTATTCTATGGTCCTGCCCTTTATAACTTCAAATTATAGTTCCCTACGTTTGTTGATTTGACAGTGTCACTTCCATTATTAGGCAATCAAACGAGATTCTGCGTTTGCAAGCAAAGTGAAGAGAATAGTTATTCTTGGTGGTGCATTCTTTGCCTTGGGGAATGTGAATCCTGCTGCAGAAGCAAATGTAAGTGGTGATTCCTGTTAGTTGTGTTTCTTTGAGTAGGAAAAAAAAATACGACTAATTTGCATTTGGCCTTTCCATTTATATTTTGTAAGTTTCTTATGTTTGAAAAAATATGCAATCCAATATTGAGCTCCTTGACTTAGTGCCTTTGCCTCCCCCCCCCACCCCCACCCCCACCCCCACCCCCAACACTAAATTAGTTATCAATGAATGCAATTATGAATATTAGTTTATCGGTTTACAGTTTCCTTTACAGTTTTACGCGCTAAGTAATATAACTTGCAACTGTTTTACTTAAATATATTGCAAGCATTTCTCTTGGTTGTGGTTGGGGGACAGCAATTAATGGTCATAACTGCTAATAAATGGATTCTATTCTAGACCAATCCCAATAATCTGATTTCATCTCAAATGCGTCCTAGTCCAAATGACTATTCTACTTGCAGATCCATGGGGACCCGGAAGCCGCAGATATTGTGTTTACCTCTGGGGCAGATGTTGTTGTTGTTGGAATAAACATTACAACCCAAGTCCAATTCACAGGTAGTATTTTTATCCCAGTTTGTTCCAATTTCTGGTCTATCTTGAGCTATTTGCTGTTATTCTAGGTCAGGCACCATAAATTGAACATTGTCTTTTGATTTCAGATGCTGATCTCCTTGATCTGAAGGAATCCAAAGGAAAGTATGCTCCCTTCTTGAGTGACATATGCAAATTCTATAGGGACTTTCATGTAAAATCTGACCGTGTCCATGGTAATTTTTCATTCTACTTCAATGTCACTAGTTATGCTTCTACTAAAAAAGTTGCCATGGGAATGATGATTTGGCTTCTTTCAGGAATTTTCCTCCATGATCCTGTCAGTTTTGTGGCAGTTGTGCGTCCAGATCTTTTCACATACAAGAAGGGGGTAGTGAGGGTAGAGACACAAGGCATCTGTGTTGGGCACACACTTCTGGACCAAGGATTGAAAAAGTTTGTCCAAATTTAAAACTATTATTATTCACTCTAATTTTTCCTTATAATTTAGTGCTCAACATAATTGGATTCATTCATGCAGGTGGAATACGAGTAACCCATGGACGGGTTATTCTCCTGTTGCAGTTGCTTGGACTGTGAATGTCAAGGGAGTTCTTGATTATATCAGGGAGCTATTGATGAAACCCTGAAGTATAGGCTATAGGCATTTGTACTACCCATCTGACAGACAAAAGCATTGGAAAGTGATAGAAACGATAGCTTCTTATTTGCAAAAACATGTATAAGGTCATTTTCATTATTTCACTGAATGTCAATCAGAACTTTGGGCGTCAAGGATTCACAACCAGTTCTTACGCCGTTTAATATTATAAAGTTCATGTACCAATGGAATTCTCTACCTTCTTTGAGAAGAAAGCAGTCATTCTTTACTTTTCCTACCTCTGTCTGAACTTGCATATTGCTTCTTACTCTGGTACTATAGAATTTCGGTTTGAACATCGCACTAAAGACTTCTTCCGCTCATTTGGCAAGAAAATTCATAATTCCGTTACTATCTCAGTTCTGAATTCTGATGAAAGGACAAGAAATATGCTGCAATTTGTTTGGCTATGCGTCATTTTCGTATGGCTATGCAAGATTCTTAAGAATTTGGCGAATTACATACGTTTGTTTATGAAGTTAACGTAATATTCGAATATGAGTATATATACCTCCAATAGAAAAACAGAGAATATAAGCTGTATGGTAATATAAAATTTCCTAGTCCGTGAATTCCAATTTAACATGATTTTTTGTCTTAAATTTTGATGCTAAATTATAAACAATGAAGTTGCTTAAGTGGTAAGAAATCTACCACAATTATTTTTTAAATAAAAAACAAAAAAAAACACTTAAATAGTCTAATTAGAGAAGTTCTACTTTTAATAATAATAAAAACTAACTAAAAGGCACGGATATACACTTTCTATATTTGACTAAACCAATATTCTTTCTTAAAGGCATGGACAAATATTCTATGTAAGCATAGAGTAATATACTTAAGGTTCTGCGTTGATACTTGATATGTCGAGCACAAATAATTTCCAGAAAAGTCCTGCCAAGTGTTCGCAGTGACATTACTCTACGAACTTTATATGCTATCAAAGTTAAGTAAAATGCATTCTCAATATTTTTAGTAACTTTTAGTTATTTAATAAATATAAGATAGTAAACTTCATAATTCTCATATTTAACTACTGGGCTCAATTACATTTTTTATGCATTTATTATGATTAATGTATAATTTCACTCTACTAATCTTACTTGAATTTTCACTATAAGAAAATGTTATCACTAGCTGTCAGGCAAAAAATTTCACTATAATACATTTGGCTAAGTCAATGTAATCCAGGGCAATGAGGTGGAACATTTTGAATTTTCAATATGATTTATAGTAATAGATTTTTGGTCAATAATTTGACCTGGATGACACTAACAGAAAAGCCCATAGTAATCAACAGATAAAAATGAGAGTGTTTGAGTTTTTCAATACAATTTATAGTGGGCTTTTCAATCGGCTAGTACTATATGCAAGTAAGTAAAAAGGAGGAAAATTTGAATTTTTAACAAGATTTATAGAAGATTTTTCCTTGGTAATTTGTACTGGGCTAAGCCCAATGTAAATGAATTCTCTCTCTCTCTCTCTCTATATATATATGTATACATATATATATATATATATATATATATATATATATATATTATGAATAATAAATATATAATATAATTAATAATCATTTATAAAAAAAAAAGAGAGGAGGAATCAGAAATATAAACAATATGTTTTTATCAGATAAATATAAATAATATTTATAAAAAAAGTTCAACAATTAAAAAACAAGAAAAGAGAGAAAACCTCAAGTTTGTTTCGTCTTCGGATAGAGAACTGATGTAGTGGCAAGTTGGCGGGCTTACGGTGATCTAGAAAAGGAGCTGCCATAGTGGGAGGCCGTGGGGTGTGCGGCGTGGGAGAAGAAGAAGAAAACAGGGAAAGAAGATGAAATATTCAATCATATCATATGTTCATATTAATCTGTATATAAAATTAATTAATTACTGTATGTCGTTGGTTGAGTCCACAGGTCGTTCTGGAGTAGTTTTAACTTCATTATATTTTGTGATTGTTACTTCTTCTCAGGTCAATTTATCTACAGTTACGATTGAGAATTATTGGCGCTCTCTAATTCTTGAATTGATTTTGCACATTAATTAAGTTTGATGAAAAGTGTATGATCGTACTAATAATTAGTCACACACACCACCCTTATCAATCAGTCATGTGGGCCTTTAAAGCCCTGCTAGATCAAGAGACAAGAGTGCTCATAACATAGTGATACAAATTCTGCAAGATCAAAAAGATGCATCGATCTCTTCAAATGGTTCATGAATGAGAGTATAATGAAGCACTAACATATAGCACAAGTTCAGCTTGAGTTGTTGAAACGTGAAAGAAAGGATAAGGAAATTAAAAGCTTGGCTTTGAAACAAGCAAAGTCAAACGAAAGGGCATAGATCAACCACATTAAACAAAGCAGTTAAACCAACTCGTGCCACTTTTTTAGTTCAACAAATTGGCATTTACCTACTTCGCTGAAGGAACCACTTCAACTTCCGCACAGGATTATCCCACTTCAACAACCTGCGAAGAAAGCAAACTCTTACCTTATATATATAACTCCTCAACTTATAATGGCCAAGGACATAAATGTGTTATTGAGAGGATATTGTTTTTAAACATATCTGATAAAGTAAGGGTGTTAAAGCAATGGCAGAGAAGATATATTGGTGCTGTGTTGTTGTGTTTGTGGAACTAGTGCTAGTGTTGAGCGGCTGCGAGTCAAGCACAAACGAGTTCAGTGTTCCAATGTTGATGCAGATGAATATCAACAAAGCGTGTGATGAGATATACGTGGTTCGTGAGGGAGAGACTCTGCAAACAATTAGTAACAAGTGTGGGGATCCATATATCGTTGAAGAGAATCCACATATCCAGGACCCTGATGATGTTTTCCCTGGTCTCGTTATCAAGATTAACCCTTTCACGAATCGATAAAAAAAAAAAAAGTCTTGATTTTTGTGGTCTTGTTGAACAAGATTACAAGAGGAAGAGGTACGGTTCTTCTACTTTACGTAAAGAAAACTAGAAAAGCTTCTCATAAGGGTGCGGTTTATCGTAAGAACAAATATGTCGTCTGAAGCATCAAGGGTGATAATGCATCAAACTCCTTGCTGGTTGGTAGGGAAGGGTGGTGATTTTTCGTATTCCTTTTTTACATCATTTTACTTCATGAGGAAGATTAAAAAAAAAAAAAAGAGTGTAAAGTGGATGTAAAATGTGCGGAACGAAAAAATCAAAGTTTTAGTTGTAAGTATAAAAATAAGGGTAATTAAAAAAAGATACATGATACTTATTTTTATTTGATCTCTTTGCATTTCCTTTATTATCACGTACAATACTTCTTATCTTTTTTCCTTCAAAATAAGTTGAACGATAAGAGTATAAATGATTTGAGTTAGATTCACTTTTTGTATAATTTACTACCAGATTCAATAAATTTACAGTTTTTTTTTTTTTTTTTGCCTAGCAACCTAACTCAACCTTGATTAATTGAGTTGACTCAAATTGAATAATCAATTTGAGTAATTAAAAATATACATTTTAGAAATTTGAAAAAAAATCAAATAACAGAACAATAAAAAAAATATAAAATCATCACAAAATATTATATACTCCTACTATTTTTTTAGATTAAAATATATTTTTTTCCTTATGAATTGAAATAGAAAAGGTTAAAATTTTATTAACACAAAATTTTTTATCCTCATAAAATTAAAATATATTAAATTTTGATCTCCAATAATATTTAAGTAAATTTGAACCTAATGTAACAATTTGTGGTGATTATAAGTTTGGAAGTGAAAAATCATCACAAAACCCCAAAAAACTACCACAAATTGCATTTTTTTAATTTGTGGTATTATTTTTTAACTTGTGATAATTTTTAACTTTCAAAAATTTTCAATAGTTTTGGATATAACCGAAGCTTATTTTGAGAAAAAATTTGACATATTATAATTTTATGAAAATAAAAAATAAACTAAACTTTTTGCAACGATGAAACTCAAACTTTTCCTATTTTATAATATTTTTTTCTTTTTTCAATCACAATAATTTCTATGAAAGATATTCACATTTAAAAAAAATAAAAAATTCTTTTCATTTAATTTTTGTGAATACCATTAATATTGTTGATAAAACATTCTACTCATTCATTCTATGATTCCAATAAAAATCAATAGCTATTCTAATTTCTAACACCATAAATTTATCATTTTTCTTAAATGTAATAACTGATTCAATATGAATTTTCAAAAATAAAAAAAAAAATCTGGTCCAAGATAACATGGAATTTGAATAAGTATTTCCTCCAATCCTTCTTATAAGAACTAATTAATTAATGGTAAATATTAAAAACACTAAATGGCATACATTCTCTTAATAAATTTTAAGCAATAAAAAAATATTAGAAAGAGTGTTTCTATTACTTCTCTTAACTAATTCAACATGATTAAGGAAATTAGTTAATTTAATAATATTAAATTTTCCTTCAACTTATATTTTTTTTCCAAAATGATCCTTGACATTCATGAGACATACTTTTCTTTTTTTAATTTTGATTATGTTAGTCTCTTTCACCGTTAACATGCGAAGTATATATTACTTTAATTTTTATCAATTGTGCATGTGAATAGTCAACGTATGTCATAATTAAAATCCATAGTAATAAATATTTTAAACATATGAATTATATATTTTAATATTTAAAATTTCCTTTTATTCTATAATCTTAATTATTTTTCAATTTTTTTCTAAGTTATAGCATCTTTTTGTATTGAAATTTTTTATACCAAAATTTCTCTTTATGTTAGGATTTCAAATTATCAAATCTCAACTTTAAACACTTTTACATTTTTTTTTGTTTTCATAGTAAAGATTTCCTTTTAGTCGCATATCTTAAAAATCTTTCCATTTTTAATTTTACATTAAGATATCTTTTTTATAGTAATTTTTTATATCAAATTTTGTTTTTATGTTAAGTTTTTAAATTATTAGATCTCAATTTAATCATTAAATAATATTACATGTACTTATTAATATAGTATTTTATAAATACTAAATATTATATATATATATATATAAATTACTACTCATTCCGTTATTTTTTAATTGTCTTAAAACTCTATGTAGAAAGCAAGATATACAATAAATTTTCTTGATCCTAATAAAATAGTTTTCTAATTTCTTATTTTATCCTTTATCACAACAAATGCTTATGGTTAAACTAATTAAAGATTAGGTAGAAAATAGGGTATAATTGAGAAAAGAAAAATTAATGTTATCTTGAAATTTGACAGTATTTGATAAATAATTTTTTTCTCTTAAAAATATGACAATTAAAAAAGAATATAGGTAGTATTTTTATTAAATACTAGCATATTATTAATATTACACATAATAGGCCGTTTGTTTAAACATATTTTAAAAAAACATTATGCTTTTTTCATGTGTTTGTCTAATTTTTATTATTATAAAAAATAGTTTTCTGGTTTTTTAAGAAACAATTCCTATCTTATTCTAAAAAACACTTTTTTAAAAAAAACTTTTGTAATAAAGTAAAAAAAATTATGTTTTTTTTTATGTGTGTTGTGTAAGTTGTTTTTATCATAAAAAATAGTTTTCTATTTTTTTAAGAAGCTAATAATATCTTCTTCTAAAAAAAATTATTTTTTTAAATTACTCATGCAATTTTTTTCTTTAAGAAAATAGATCTAATATATAATTAATATTACACATGTACAGTGAGAATTCAAGATCCTAAGTCAATAGAGGTAAATTATAAAAAATAAAATCAGAATTATATAAATATAGATAAAATAAAATATAAAAATATAAAATTTTATTTAATAAATTTAAAAATATGAGGAGTGCAAGTGCACCTGAAGCCAACATAGGTCCACCACCGTCCACATGTACACACAAATAGATGTATTTATTGCATTAATTAAATAGGATTGATGTATGTATTCAATTAATATTTAATGTTGCATTTATATCTATTAAAGAATTTCTTTGTATAAATATTTATCATATTTATGTGTTATAATATAAAATAATTTTATAATATCATTTAATTACAACTTATTAAGTTAATTAACTTTTGTAATAATTATTTTGAAAGTCATATTAATAATAATAAATTATGTTTAAACAACCGTGGAAAAGTGTTATATCATATCCTCGTTAAAAGGAATCAAAATAAACGTAATAAATGATGAATAATTTTTGTTTTTGTTTTACTAGTTGTAAATTTTTTATTAGTGGTGTTCAACCAATAATTTCTCTATATTTGGGTAGATAAAAGGTGCGAAAATGGAGTCACCACTTACCTTGTTTGATTAGGATGTTTATATCTTGATAGCAATAAATCAAGAGTTCAAATAAGATTTTAAAGAGCGAAGTTCTCACGTTATATTATATCCCGACGCAGCGATTTTGACCTCATCTTATTTCGTGTAACTTTGTTGTTTAATTAATTTTCAGTTTATGGATGAAGTAATTAACACCATTGTATTTGGCCACTGGTGGAAACGAATCAACTTTTCAAATGACTTTGGTTTAAACTAAGTTTAGCACGCGCACAAGTGCACAACATTTTTAGTTTTCGGTCAAGGAATAACAATGAGCCAACAATAGAGAGAATTTGGTCATTATTTTAATTGTAGTACAAATTAACTTAGAGGGACGTAGGTAGTATATACTTTAAATGTACAGCCAAAAAATGTATATTAAATTTTCACATCACTATATTTTTTTAAAATTAATACAGAGTTAGTTCTAAATCCATAAATATTTTTTTATGTATCTAAGTAATTCTTAAGCGTAAGAAATTACTGTTATACAATTTTTAAATTTAATTAAATTAAAAATAAAAGAAAATAATATTTAAAAAATAATTTAATTAAAATACATTATCATTTTAGTCATAAATTATCATACATAAGAAATTTATTACTTTTTTATAACAATTACTTTTGAAGTCATACATAAAATAATTATTAATTACTTGACCAATTGACGGTAGAAAAGTTTGACCATGAATGGAAATTAATTTCCTTATAATGTTGACAAAATTTTCAAAATTATATAGGTAAATTTGATCCTCTTGACAAGGAAAAATACAGAGAAAATAAAAAACTTGCTTTGCTCTCGCTTCAGTCCCTATAAAACTAAAACGCATATCTAGTTTTTCTCTTCACTTCCTTGGCGCACCTCTAGGCTCTAACTTTTTCTCTTACACTTCAATTTTCCTATCTTCAAAGCACTCTCACGCACATGATGAACTCGCACAAACAACTCTTCCCCCTCTTCTCACTTTTCTTAGTTCTCTACCTCTTAGGTATAATATAAGCACAGATAAACATACCCCATGTTTTTTGTCCTTTGTTTTCTTATGGGGTCTTTTTTTTTTTTTTTTTTATCTAATTGATGATAAGCTTAAAATTTATTTATTTTTTACCTTATTACAGGACAAAGGGTAGTGCTGCAAGCTGAAGCAAGTCCTCAACATGGTCCAACAAAATTGTTCGTTTTCGGAGACTCGTATGCTGACACAGGAAACATTCAGAGAACTGTCTCAAATTCATGGAAGGACCCTTATGGCATCACCTTTCCCGGCAAGCCCGCCGGTCGTTTCTCCGACGGAAGAGTCCTAACCGATTACATCGGTAAGTGCAACTCTAACACTTCTTAATTCTCATCAAGTGCAACTTTTTTTTTTTTTTTTGCCTCACTATTTTATCTTTAGCTTTTAATTTCTTTCTCAACAAAAGTTTTTGCTTTTGGACCTGCTTTGTTTCATTTCATATTATAATGTAAATACTAGTATGCTAGACTGTTGATTATAGAAGTTGAATTGGTGGGGTTCATTTCTCTGCTGGCCTTCCACTTTTCCTTTTCTCGTGCTAATTGTCTATCTATTGATGATTCTGATGTTGTGCTGTTCTCTCTTTTGCCATTAAAATGTTGCATTTTATTGTGCTTATGTTGTAACATGTCACTTTTTCCCAATTCTCTCTCTCTCTTTTTTTTTACTCTGTTTTTGTTTGGATGGCGCGTGGGAGCTGCATTTTATCCCTCTCTTTTCACCTTATCGAATTATTTGTGCCATGTTCTTTACTTTCTGTCGTTACACCATGCTTTGGATGCAGACACTTTTGTCTTTATCATTACTATTTTTAATCATTGCTTTAACATTCAGTGCTCCACTCTAGTAATCACTTAATTGTGTTTTTCCATTACCGACCCTGCCCTCCCTTAATTTCATCTTTACTGCCATACTTATTTACATTTCATGGTATGATATAAACTTTTAATTGGACAAATAAATGCGTACTTGCTTAAGAAAAATACTACTACTACTACTACTATATTCTATTTGTTATGATTTTTTGAGAAAGTTTTAAAAAAATAAATGATTATTTTCTAAAAACTTAAAAAAAGTCAAACACGTATTAATTATGCCAAAAAGGAAAACGTATGTAGTAGCTAATTAATTAATTCCATGCCATTAAAATTGAATTCATATCGTTTAGCATGTAATTGTCCTGCATATTCCATTTTTTCTTCGGTCAAAATACCAAAGCGTCTTTGGCTTTGGGACATACTTATTTTTCTTATCCAAAAAATGGAGCCTTTTATCATTAGTGGTTCTGATCTAGACTTCTGCAGCTTTGCCAATTAAAGTAAAAGCGTTGTCTTACTTTACCAGGATTACACCTCAACTCCAAAAACAAAAGTAGTATTTGATGCTAATAACAATTAATTAGAGAGACCTCTTGATTTTCTTTCATTTGTTTAATCATCTATTTGGTTCACTCAATTAAGAAAAGAATCTTAACAAGTTTCCCATTCTTTAAAAGTATATAAAAGAGTGTCGTCAGTAAAAACTTTTTTGAAGAAATATATTTTTTCCCAACTTTTAGTGCAGAAAATTTTAAAAAAAATATATTAATCTTGCCACTTGTTTTTCTTTTCAAATCTTTTTCTCTTTTGTTGATTGGCTACAAGCCCTCATAATAATAACTATGTTATACTATCAGTTTTCGTTTAGCTGATTAATGAAGTATGTGTGTGGTCGTGATCTTGCAGCTAAGTATTTGAAAGTGAAATCACCAATCCCCTACAGATTGAGGAAACTGATGCCACAACATCTGAAATATGGGATGAACTTTGCGTTTGGGGGCACTGGTGTCTTTAACACTTTCGTTCCACTCCCAAACATGACAACACAGATTGATTTCTTGGAGCAACTCATCAAAGACAAAGTGTACACTACCTTAGATCTCACCAACTCGGTGGCCCTTGTCTCTGTCGCTGGAAATGACTACGGTCGTTACATGCTAACAAATGGCTCCCAGGTAAATCATTATTTTGAGTTATTTATTCTAGCTAGTCTTCACTTTAGAGAATTTTATTTCTTCTTTTGAGAGAAAAAAAATCACAGCATACTCTTGGTTTAATTATTAATTTTTAGGCATTGTATTATTTACACCATGTCCAGTTTAGACTCTTTCCTTTCTCCCCTAAATTTTGATTAAACATTATTCATAAATAAAAATAATCATTAAAAGTCATAAAAACGTAAGTAAATTCAATATATTTTAGAATAAAACAGAAGGCTCATTGTGCTCACATTTTCAATAGTATCATCTTCTTTTTAGTAGGCTTACTTAGATTTAGGTGGGTTAGGTATACAATTATTCTGGGAAGAAAATTCACCTTCACTTTTAGGTCCAACAATTGTCAAATTCTAACAATAGCCCAAGGAAATAAACCAAAGTATATTAAACAAAAGTCATATTATAAATAATTAAATTTTACTAATAAGTGTCCTTAACATTGATTAATAAACTAAAATAAAAAAAAATTTATCCTAAAAATTATTAAAAAAACGAAAAAAAATCATAAATAAAAAATTTTACATATCTTAATAATTTGTTAATCAATGTCATAAGAAAACTTGTTAGCATTTACATAAATAATTTTGCAACTTAATCGTGGCATTCTTAATTTGCATGTATATATGTATGTAGGGTTTACCATCTTTCGTGGCCTCAGTTGTTAATCAAACAAGAAGCAATCTTATTCGCATCAAAGGGTTGGGGGTGAAGAAAATAGTGGTGGGTGCTCTACAACCCCTTGGATGCCTTCCCCAGGAGACAGCCACAAGCTCGTTCCAACGTTGCAACGCCACCTCCAACGCCCTCGTGCTTCTCCACAACAGCCTCCTGAACCAA
Source organism: Glycine max (assembly GCF_000004515.6). Taxonomy (NCBI): domain Eukaryota; kingdom Viridiplantae; phylum Streptophyta; class Magnoliopsida; order Fabales; family Fabaceae; genus Glycine; species Glycine max. The sequence continues at coordinate 45,559,283 of NC_038255.2, read as the reverse complement.
GCAGTGACCAAGTTGAACCAATTAGAGACCACCAAGGACCGTTATTCCACCTTCGTAATCCTCAACCTTTTCGACAGCTTCATGTCGGTGTTGAACCACCCTTCCACCCACAACATTCGGAACAAGTTGACGCCGTGCTGCGTTGGCGTAAGCAGTGGGTACTCGTGTGGGAGCGTGGACAAGAACAATGTGAAGAAATATAGGGTTTGTGATGACCCCAAATCTGCTTTCTTTTGGGATCTTGTGCACCCTACGCAGGCTGGATGGCATGCAGTGTATAACAAGTTGCGAACCATGAACGCTCTTCAACACATTCTTTACTAGTTAGTTCATTAGTTGTGATCACTTGCTCTTTTTGTTTTGTGTTCAAATAATGCATGTCTTTTTGGTAATTAGATTGTTCCTCAAATAGTGTTTTGTTTATTCGGACTGTGGGTGGTGCAATGTGCAAATAGAATGTTCTCTTGTTGTCCATGCTACAACGTATTCGCTCCAAATAAGTTTCATTTAAAATTATCATTTTTAGCATCAAAACATGCTTGATAAGAATTATTCTTAGACAATCTTTGTGACTTTCTTAATTTTCAATTGAAAACAAATTCGTTACATGCCTTTTTAAATATTTAACCTATCTTAAACATTAGTATTATTAATCATTTTGATTATATGACAAATTCCATCAATATATATAATAGTCTTTCATTAACGATTTTCAATGAAATTTGGATCAAACCAAGGTATGCTTGGCCTTACCCATTGTCTTTTTGGTACATAGGAATAATAAGACAAAAGGAGAACAGAAAAACAAGCGAGCTAGGAAGCGTGAATTAAACCATATCCTAGCGCCGCCAATTGTTTGAATAAGATGCTGATCGAGAATGTATATATGTGCCAAAAACTAACGAATAAGCTAATAATTATAATTTCAAGTTAGTTAAAGTTTAGAAGCTGAAAGTTGAAAAATGATATAAAAGAATATATCTAATTACTTGGTCACAATTTAAAATTTGCTAACTATTATATATTTTTAAATAATTATTACTTTTCATATTTTAATTAATTTCATATAATTTATCATCTTAAAATTCGTATTTTTTAAAATTTTATTCTCATTTTGAAACGTTTTAATCAAATGATGATATGAGATAATATAAATTGATTTATATTATAATTTTAATTATTTTATATTATAAACACTAGTAAAAAATATGGATTTTATAAAAAGTTACTGCATCAGTTATTAAATAACTTATATAAAAAAATATGAAGACAATTTTGTAATAAGTGAAATGTTTTTATATTGATTATAGTCTAATCGATGTCAAAGAGATTTCACATCGGTTCTTTTTTCAACTGATGGAAAAGTTTTGACTATTCCTTTTTCTTCTATTTTTTAGTCCCAACAAGAAGCATTTTAGAGTCATCATCAAGCCAATCCAAAAAAATACCATTGATATCTCATGATTACCACCAGTGCCTTAGACACAACCATTGAGAGATGCTTCCTAGTTTCCTGATTTTTTTGTTAACTAGGGTCATTACTCTCTATGAGAAATAACATTTTAAGAAAATGAAATAAATTCAATTAAAACATCCATGTTTATATGCAATTCTCATTATGGCTCTGTCTAAGGTCTTGCATACCAAATAATAATACAAAACATGGTGGCAAAATGAGCAGGACGACCTAATGTTAAGAGCAAAAACTGGATTAGATAAGATCAGCTCATATTTTATATATCTCATTTTTTTTAAATTCAGCTCATATTTTATATATCTCATTTTTAAAAAAAAATTTCAATTGCACAAGCATTAAGCCTGCGCCAGGCACTGGTGGAATCAACTACCCCAGCATGCATATCCAGCTCTCGAGGGCAAGTGATAGAATTTCTGCAGTTTTTCTTCGAACCATAACTAATGTAGTAGGATCTCGAAATTCAACTTACAAGGCCAAAGTTACAACACCCAAGGGTCTTTCCGTGAAGGTCATCCCAGATATGTCGAAGTTTAGTCGGCTGCACAAAAACTGTCGTTTAAGGTTGTGCTGAAGGGGCCTCCAATGCCGAAGGATAAATATATGGAATCTGCATCACTTGAATGGAATGACTCTAAACACACTGTCGGAAGTCCGATACTTGTCTTTAAGCCAATGTATTGAACCGAATCCCGTAGTGGACACATCGTATAATCTAGGAATTTGAGTTCAGGAGTTTTTGGATTAAAAAGAAATAGATTCATGAGTTTATTTGGCGACAAAAAATAAAGGTTCAATAGTTTTCCTCTTTTTGCCTTGTGTATATTTTTGCTTTAGCTTAACGAAAAAGAATTTAGCAGCACGAATGATCAATCCATTCATTATTTCACACTCCCTTCGTAATTAAGTTGTAGGATCAAACACTGCCTCAACTCAAGCCATAAACGATTATGAGCAATACCACCGACATTATTTCATGTCATTCACCCTAGGGGACGGCCAAATTTTGAGCCTAATAAACAACCTGCAGATATCCATGCTCTGAAATGTAATAGGATCCACACACAGTATAAAAGCCGTTGTCCGCAAGCACCGAAAAACCTAGTTAACGGCATTTTGAGCTCAACATTATTAAATATCTCCACTTCCGCTGAAAGATATCTCAGTTCTCAAGTAAGGATAAAACGGTACATAGACCTAAATTTCTCTCCTCCTGTCCTTACAAGACATAACACAATTTCTGAGGTTTACTGATCAGAAATTGAAATTTAAAGAATCCGGAACATAATAGCTATCAATAAAAAATTTGGTCAGTTTCACCATTCAAGAAACCAACTTCCCTATGCCCCTCTCTCCTCCGCGGGAGGAAAAAAAAATCCTTGTATGAGTAAAAAAGAAACAAGCAAGATTGTTGGCAAAAAAAATTAAACCTTCAACTAAGTCAGCGCTATACATGATTTGGAGTTCAGTTCTTTTCCTTCAAAGGTCCTCAATGGAAATAGTTAACCTGTGTCGCGGAACTTGCTCCCTTTGAACTTTGAATATTGCATATTAAGAAGTCAACAGTGCATCCGGGACTGGCGGTTATGGATGCTTTTCTGCTTCGTTAGCTCCTTTCTCCTCTTTCTTGCTTCTGCAGCAGCAACTGCATCCACTAGATTTTTCTCCTGGCAAATGAACTTTTCTTGTTTCTTTTCCAGTGAAGAAGTTGAAATATAAGCTATTGAAGATACTTTATTGTTAGGAGCAGAAAGTAATTGAAAATCATGTTCTTGTTTGACAGCAGAAGCATGACCATTACAACCGAGTGCAGGTCCATGATATTTTTCTATAATGTAACATCCTGTTTTCTTCTCACCTCCATCCAAAGATGATCTTGGAGTGGCACAACCAGGGTTATTAATAGGTATGGCCTCTGTCCAGCCACAAGCTTCTGTTTTAAGTTTGATAGGTAAAGCTGCTTGATAATCCACATTTGCCAGTGTATTCAAAGATGAACTAGAACTACAAGGTTTACATAGAGAAAGATTATCTTGTTCATCTTTCAGGCTATTGGAAGGAGATGATTGTCCATTTCCAAACTGTGGAAGAGGGAATAACCAAGGACACGGAAACATGTAAAATGGATTTTGAGTTCGATTATCATTTATAAGGTTATTTTGCTTGTGACGTGATTCAGACTCAGAAGAACATGGAACATTAGCATTAGGTGGAATGGCGATGGAATTAAATGATGTATTTTGTAGATGAACTGGATTAGAAGACTGAAGGATGGAAGGCCAAAATATTTGTGAAACTGGAAAATGGTTATAAAGGAACCATGGACCATTACCGGATGAAGGTGTTATCTCAGCCACAGATGACACAGGCTCAACAGGAGTTTTCTCCACTTCAGTGTTTATTGACTTGGCTATCTGCAAATGGAAGATAATGTTGATTTACCTGTATTGATATACTTTCTTTGCAAACAAAAGTTATATTATGCTTACAGATTTCTACCACAGCAAAACATCTTACCTGTGTCTTCAAGTTCTTATTTGTAGTCTCCAAAGACTCATACTCTTTCAAAGCCAATTCTTTCTCCTTTTTGTCAGAAATGCCACAAAATGAGATAGCGTGAATGATCAGGTAAACATCAAACGGGATTAAATAAATTGAGAAATTATAAATATCTTAAATAGATGTTTCATACAAATAAGTGCAACAAAATAAAGAGGAAGTGGAAAAGGAAAATGTTAATAAGATATCAAATAAGAGATAGTACCATACCCTCTTTAGGTTTTCATTCTCTGCCACCAAAGTGGCAGCTTTTCTAGTTAACTCCTCACACAGAGCCTGAAACATTTTTATATATACAGACATAAAAAGGGGAAACTTCTAAAAAATTCAATGAGAGATCAATCAACCAGAACAAATAGACAGCTAAAAAAGAATCAAAGTTTTTTTTTTATATAATAGTTCTTTTTAAATATCAGGTTTATTTTAAATTTATCATTCACATAAGTAATATGGGATTGAAATCTGCAATAACCTTTACTTATAATTCATAATTTAACTATAGATTCAAGAGCCTTTTGGTCGAGCTAAAAATATGTTGCTATACAGAATAATATAGAAATGGAACTCCTAATCTGAAAGTTTTGCTTCAAAAATCTTGCCAATAAAAATGATAGATTTCATATTTTATTGGCATAACATGTATTGCCAATTAATATTATTAATTCAAACTAAAAAGTTAGCAGAATGTGAATGAGAAGTCTAAAGGAGAAAGAAAGAAACAGAACACAGGACAGGATAAAAAAATAGTATCGTAAAGTGCAAAGGAATAGAGGTCAACAAAATTTCCGTTCTGCCTGCCTAACTCTCAAGACAATCAAAATAGGGCTTGTTATAGTTATCATGCACTATGAAAAACATGCTTAATCCTCTATCCTGCCACAGCGTGCTATTGACTATTTGTCAACTTCTGTATTTTGGGACACGAAGGAGGAGTCAAGTTGTTTATAACCAAATTTTTGTTCTGACTGCCTAGCTGTTAATACAATCAAAATAGGCTTATAGTTATGATGCACTATGAAAAACATGCTTAACCATGTTAGTTTTGGGTAGAAAACCACATGCAACTTGGCTGCGACAGATCTAGAAATTTTATGTTGTGAGGGCAATACTCTGATTATGGAATATTTTTTATACTATTTCAATTTATGAAGACAATTTATAATTACACATGCATATTGTATTAAGAAAATTAAAAAGTATGTGGGGGCAATAGATTCATCCCTGCATCTTCTCTGATTAGATGTTTTAAGAAATTTAAATTCCAATCTTTCTGTCTTGTGAGAAGTTGGGACTTATAAAAACAATCATATCATGGCTAGTGCCACAACAGGGACTGGGACTATGCTACAAGTTTGAAGGACATTAAAAGATGTGCTGTTCTATGATCATGGTACATTCATTGCTACAAGAACAGTTTAGATTGCCATCCAATTACTAAGTACAGTGTGAATAAGCCATGTCCAATGAACAACTGTATCAGGGAGGGAATGAATAATAAATAAGTTAATCTGAAGATCTCTAAAGTGGAAATGATGATTAAAAGGCACAAACTATAAATTTGATAGACATTCAAACCATGTGGTCTATTGAAAAAAATGAGGTCAACACTGGCATTTCTGCAAAACACATCAAGCATGTGCTAGGTGTGTGCTTGGTTTAGATTTGGGACATAAGTAAATCTAACAATAGTATTTTGATTTGCCTATGTAAATACCTGCCTACGGCGAATTGTCTGTCTAGCTGACTCTCTATTTGCCAATATCCTGCGTATCCTCCTTGCTTCTTTTTCTTCCTAAACAGAAAGCCCAGTAAATTACAAGTATCAACTAAACCCAGAATGTGCAGTAGAAAAAAATTCACGTTCTTATTATCTTATACCTCGGTTAAATTTCGCCTTGACTTGGTGGTTCGAACTAAAGAGTAACTTGTGTTAGGTAATACATCAGCATCCTGCTCGACCTTCATGTGCCTCGAGCAGTCATCCTGCTGAAACATTTCTGTTTCTACAGATGTAGTGGATATTTTTTCATCTGGCTGCTGACCTGCAATAGCTTGGCCCTGCCATAAATTAAACCATTTCTAAATTCCTGCATAAAATGTTACAACTTGGTAATACTCTCTTAGTTATTGGATGTGAGCTTTATTGAATTGATTTATCCATTTTTATACCAAGGAAAAGAAAATCGACCATGTTAATCTCCAGAAAATGCAGGGACATAGATGTTAAATGTTAATCAATATTATGCAAAGTGAGGAAACCAAAAGAAAGTGAAGAAAATATACTTAGGCATGGATGTCACATTAACAAAGTCTCACACTATGTATTCTGAATATTACCCAATTATAGAAAATGGAAATAAATTCAAGCAACCAATATTAGACATGTTATTAGCTTGTTTTACTCATAGGCACTAGCTTTACCATACAATTTGTTAGTGCAGGCATGTGCATAAATTTTACCGTAGGAATATCCCTTTAGCAGAGTACCAAAAATAGCTGTATATGATGTACTGTGGATTTGGTTCTCCTAAAGCATGCAAAGATAAAGTAATCTAAGATTCTAAGTCCACTGTTATGTATGGAAAAGAAAATCAACTGTTGATATTCCAACACATCTATAATTTGTTTTATCAAATTACTTACTTTTCTCTTTAAAGTAAAAAGTAATCGACCATTGATTATTTCATTAGATTACTTCCTTTACTCTATAGTAATTTGCTAATTTTAGAGGAGGCATATCCATGTTATAAATATTTTCTTTCGATGCTAACAAAACCAATGAACATAACCAGTAATGACAAAAGAATGCGGGACTATGTCTCTCTATTTCTTAAAAAAAAAAAAAAAAGATACAAAAATGCAACCCAGACAATGGATGAGTCTTAAATAGAAAAACACTGGTCCCTACTGCAAAGCTGTGGCTCAAAACTGCGGAAGAATTGTTATTATTTTGTTTACGGTTCGGTCAATTTTGGAAAACCTGTCTTACATAATCCGATGCCGTATGTCTACGTTGAAATTGAAATAGTTATCTTATCTGAGTCGCTTCTTCCGCACCAATATAAAAAAAATAAAAAATATATATCCACATACTTTTGGACTCGTGTTTGTGATTGCATAAAAATACATAGCATAATTCAATAGTATCAGTGTGTGTAACTATTTGTGATAGCGAGCGAGGTCATGCGTGTTGAAATTGGGTTGAAATGATGCGAATAAATAAATGAAAGAAGAAGAGTGAGGGAAAACGAACCCCAGGCCCAAGAGAGAGATCCGAGTGAAGAAGAGTCGGCGACTCGCGCATGACTCGGGTTGTGTCTTGTTTGGTGCACCATTTATCGGAGGAGTGAGTGTTGCAGTTTGCCAACTGCGCCAGAGTCTCCGCCGCCTCAATCTCCTCGGAGTCGACGAGCCGATCCAAACGGAGGCACGAGGAAGAGGAGTAAGAAGAAGATGAAGAAGGAGAAAAGGTGGAAGCAGAGCGCTTGTCCGATTCCGCATCCATCATGGTGACGTTGTTGATGGCGTTGCAACAGAGAGAGAGAGAGAATATTAGTGTAGTTGTTCAAGTAACGGTGGGAAGAGCGAAGAAGCGAAGAGAAGAGAGAAAAGGAGAGGGTATGAGATCACTGAGTGGTGAGCAGGGGAAGCAGACAGATAGTAGATGAGTGCCACGTGTCGTTGGAGCTTAGAAGCGGACATGTGTGATAATAAGCAGCGATGTATCTTGGATGGCCACGTTGAGGGAATTACCACGTAGGCGATTTGCCGCATTGCAAAAGTCGGCCCCTTTTTAATATTCTTTCTTTAAATTAATTAATTCAGGTTACCACGTTAATCAAACTCCAATACCTCGCCACCACTCACCATAAACTAAACAATTCAATTTAAATCTTTTAGTTTAATTAGAATAAATTGAAAGTATAAAAAATACCCTTCCCTTGTTGTTATTTTGTTGCTCTCCACGCAATACAATATAAATATTATTTTGTTATATATTATCTAATATGATTTTGTATATTAATTATTTTATACAATCATATTTTTCTTTGTACATTTCTTTTACCCTCGTTAATAACAACGAAATTATATTTCGGTTTGTTAAGTTTTTATGAAAAAAATTATAATAACTATAACTGTAAAATAATTTTTTAAAATTAATCAAATTAATAATGGTATAAAATATTTTTTAAAATTAAAATTAAATTTATTAAGATACAATTTACCTTTTTAATACTAATCAGTATCATATAAACTATACTTTTAATTAATTATAACAGAAGTTTCTGTTTATAAAAGTAATCAAATCAATTATTATTTGAATTTCTTTTAGTAACAGTAATCAAAATAATAATGACATTAGTTTGTATCACGATTAATTTGATTATAATTAAAAAATATAATTTATGTCATCACTAATTTACATTTTAATTAAAAAGATAGTTTATATCACAATTAATTTTATTAGTATTAAAAAAATAACATGTGTCATTACGATAATTTATATCATAATTAATTTAATTATTAAATAAATTACACCATTATAAAATAATTAAAAACGAAAAATATATATTATAACATAATGGATTCCGTTTGAATTATAATTGTGTTATATTTAAAAGTTAAAAAAAAAAAAAAAAAGCGTGGGATAAGAGTAGGAAATAGGGTGCGGAAAATATGGAGAACGTCAGAGGGAAGGGTGAGAGAAAGGAGAAGGAAAAATAAGGAAGGAGTAATATTATATTTTCATTTGCTTTAAATATTATTGATTATCTTTTTATTTATTTATTTTAAAAATAAGGAAGAGGTAATATTATATAAAAATAATATTTTATATGATATAATAAATGAATGGATGGATGATTTCAATTAATGAGTGCACGATTGTCAAATATTTATTATTACACCATTAACATCTATTAACTTTTTCTTCGTACTTATTAATAATGTGCATTTAAAATCTACTTTATGTATCATGAAACTAATATGATTTTTAATCAAAAAAATAAAATAACTACAAATAATTACAGTCACAGTCACTTCTTTCTTGGTTGGAAATTAAAAATAAATATTAAAATATCCACTTGTTCATATGTCAACTTGACAATATTTCGGCTGTGGTTTATCATTGATCCTAAGCAGTTTCGGGCTTGGGAGTATTATAGGATGAGTAGAGAGGCCCAAATAGATTGTTTTTAAAGAGTAGATAATTTAGATATATAATTTTTTATATGATTTTATTTTATTTTATTTCCTAAAATACTAGATGATGATACACATATGGTTATCATCCATTAGAATTATTATTTAATATAAGGTTTGCACTCTATTGAAGTATTAATGAAAAAATATGAAATTTATTTTATTAGTTTTTCTCTGTAGCTTTAACGAGAGATTTTAGGAGTAGTGTAAAATAGTTTCTTTGAGCCTATCAAAGTATATGTATATGTTGAGAAGGGTAGCTGATACTTTGTACGGGTGAAAGCACGTCAGAGGGGTGAGTCACTTTGTAAGGGAGGTAACCAAAAAGTTATTTTCTGAAAGCAACCATAATCATTTGAAATTGGGAATAAATAAGAAAGGTATTCAGGGGAAAATATCGTAGGAAAAAAAGGAGGTATATTTATTAAATAGAAGAAGTATAATTATCATTAGCTGTAGGTTTTTTCTCCCAAAATTGGCCCAAAGGACAAGCTGAAGACCCCCAAAGAGCTGCCCAGCAGTCTGAAAAGGGGCCCAAACTATTTGCACATTTGCACTTCTGTTCTTTTAAGCACTTTCTCTCCCTGCTTTTTTGTGTCAAATTTTATTTTAATAAAAGCTTTATACTCGTGATTAAATTTATCATTCTGAAAGTTAAATTTCACATCTATTAAAACAATAATTTTAAGAATTTACATTTCAAAAGTTAAAAAAAAACGACTTCAAATTTTAAATTCTGAAACTATAAAAAAAATTACTTCCAAAAAAAATATAAAATTCTGAAACTATAAGAAAAAATGACTTCCAAAGTTTAGTTTACAAAAAAATGACTTCCAATATATTTTGACCTTTTAATTATATACTGTCTGTTTTTTATTTCTGTTCTAGCAGCTACCCACAAGCAATGAATAGAATCGTATCTGAATAGTGAATACCCTTTTTTGTAAAGCATTCTTCATGCTGTAATTAATACGGGAAATGCATTATATATGACTCCCAATTGAGTAGCAAAAAAAAATAACTCCCAATTGGGATTTATTCAACACATCTCAGAGAAAAAAACTTTTTAACAGCAATCATCATACTGACTTTTGAGTTTTGTCTTTTAACAGAAACCATCTATTGAATCATCTACTTATTGGTGGTGCTGATGGCACAAAAGTGGTCACAAGAAACACGACTGTCTCTAGGCCATTAATTATTGATCTGTACACAGTTTCCAAGTCAATGACAAAATATAATATATTTGCATTTTTTTTTTGTCGTCGTTCAACTTTTAAGTCCCTTCTATTATTTTATTTTCTTTACGTCCCCTTATGTCGTCCCTTGTTATTATCTATTTATTGTGGTTTGGCTGTGATCAGGACTTATAACTCATGCTGACTCAGAGATTCATGGTTATGTCGTTTTTTAGAGCTGTCATAATCTTTCCTTGCAGCTGGAGAAGGATATCTTCGACATGCATGCAGGTCAAGCAAGCAAAAGTTTCAGGATAGGAAGCACATTGCTAAATCTAACTAGGTTGTTTCGTTATTTTTCTTAAAATAATCAAGGAAGAACAAGTATTATGGAACTGTCGTTGTGAAGTCAAGAAATTTTCCTTGCTAAATATGTTAAAGTCACTCACTCATCGCGGTTGATATGCATAATATTTTGTGCCTAAGTCAGGTGCAGAAGACATTCGAGATCTAACTACCAACCATGCACAGTAGCATCTCATTAGAGCACGTTTAGTTTAATTAAGTACTTGTTGAAAAGTTCTTATAAAATTATACCTTATTCGTAAGCTTAATTATAAATAAGTTAAAAGAATATATTATTTTGATAGACTTTTTCATGAAACTTTTTAAAGTATTCTAAATGTTATAAAGTACTTTCATATAAATCCAAATAAGGTCATTTAAATGTCACCTTAATCTAGCATAAAGTTTCACAATTGGTGGTCATATCAAATATCTCTTCACGTTTAGTGGGAGAAAGAAAAGCATGAGGCGAGAGATCATGACAACGATATATTGGACCTCATAGGATAACACCAAAGTCCTAAAGAAAGTTCAGATGATATAAAGACCAGTTGTTTTTCAATATTAATTAACTAAAGCACCTTTAAGCTGGGCTTTTAAAACCTAAAGCGACATTAAGTATAAACTCGGAAATATAAGATTGAATTAGTGGTGGGGAAGAATAAAAGGAGAAGAGAGGAAAAAAAAGATCATAGTTTAAATCTCCAATTGATATTTCTATCAAAACTAACAAATTAACATTTACCATAAAAAAAAACATAAACATTTACCTGAGTTCATTACATATAAATCAATTAACACAAAGTCCCATCAATGTTACTAGGGGATGGATAAGGTGAAGGCAATACAAGGCCACCAATTCGCACGTATGAAGAAGGGGTAGGGGGAAATTTGGGAGAAAGGTTAAGCATCTCCAAGGCCTGTGTTCTAAGCTCTATAGGGTAATCAGCAACACACCCAATTCTAGGTCCAGCTCCTGTTGACCATTTAAGCGAAAGTTGGTGTCCTAATTGGTAAGACTTCGAAGCCTTCTTGGAATTGATTCTTTGCAATATTGCAGTCTTGGGCACCACAGCTCTCGGACTCTGAAGACCACCTGATAAAGTCCTTGTATAAGTAACAGATTCAGGTAGAGGATCCTCCTCAACTGAGGATGAAGTATTGGAAGCTCCCTCAGATATTTCAGGCACATACATTTTAGCATCGTTTGACACTTCAGATGTTGCTGCTCTACTAAGATTGTTGTCCTCATACATATCAGAGTCTTCATTTGCCTTGTGCAACTGAAACCATGAATCAGAGTCTTTAAAACAAGTGATTGCCACCTAGTCTTCGCTTTAATTATTAATATAATGTTTAGGCCATGCATAACCATGACCATAAACATTATCTACAGTAACAAAAAAGACTATTATATAATTAATATAACCCAAGTCAACTACAGAAAATGCTAAATGATCAAAGGTATTGAAAACACACTGCAATTTAGTTGTACAGAAAATATCCTAATGCAGATCAATTACCTCAACTTCATCAAGCTTGACACCATTTTCCTTGAGATATGATAAGAAACCGTCAAGAGTGTCATCTGTTGGCCGGTAGTGTCCACTATAAGCAGAGATGGACTGAAAAGTCAAAGTCATTGTGCCATTGATAATCAGACATTTGCAATGCCCATAAATTGGAGTTGTCAGATTTCTTAGTTAGTCAATATGATTCCATGGACATTTATGCAAAAGATAGCAATACACCATCTCCTTGTCACTATAAAAGCTAACAGGCAAATATCATAAGAAGTTTCATCAGCACAATAATATAATCATGCACCCTATGAAGTTAATTCACCTTAAGAATTCCATTCTCGGCCACCAGCCTTCCAGCAGCTAATGTAGCTCCTCCAGCCAAAAAACTAGAATGATGAAATAATCCCTTCTTTTTCTAGAAGGGTAATGCAATGTATTAGTGGTACAAGAAAGACATGGTAGCTGCCTTTAAAGAAAATAAGTAACTTTAAAATGTAACTGCGCCCTTAAAACTGTTACCTTGCCAGCATAAAGTTTCTTAGAGGTGCTCATTACAAATATCCATTTTGCATCTTCAGAGTCTTCATTTGTATGAAGTAAATCTCCATATTGCTTGTTGATAATTTTACCCGCGCGTACAGTGTATTCAAACTGTTCTCTCTCTTGCTAATTTTGGAAAATAAGAACCAGTAGAAAAAAGGAATATAAAAATAGAACATGTCAAAAAAGCAGCAATGCCAAACTCAACTACATTTGAAAAATATATATACACACACATCCAAATCAGAGATGCACATACAGGTCCCAGATACTTGATGCATTGTTTTTGAAGCTTTGATCGAGAGCATTGTTCAAGATCAAGATTCTTCCCATTTCCTAAATCCAACCTGCAGGGAAAGAAATAAAAAGTTTTAGTGACACAAACCAAACTATGCAGTCTGCACCTTAACGCCACTATGTTAAGCCCTTTGTTTAGATAAGAGACAAAGTTACAAACCCGTATAACTTATTTAAATCATAAACTAGACAAAAAACAAAGTTACAAACCCTTATAACTTATTTAAATCATAAACTAGATATAAATACCATATTTGAATACAAAAGCATAATTAATGATAATATGGTATGGACAAACTTGAGGGGGATTAGATGCTGAACCGTACAGCACAAGTGCATGATAATAAGATTCCCCTGTTCCCACAATGGAAAATGACGTTGTTTTGTTTGTCCATACAAAGCTTCTAATTACCAAGAGACCAGCCAGATAATTCAACTTACAGTACTGAAACAACATACGCAGGTGAAAATAGCTGTGCGCATAAAACACAGGGTCCATTAAATCTGAATGATTACTTCATTTGCCAACTCGAATCACAACCCAACCCGGTTCAACTTTAACGCAAGGTTACAAAGAGTAACAACCTTTCTTTCAGTAAAATAAAATAATCTTACCAATAAAAAAACGGCTGGCCAGCATCTGTTTTACACCATTCTTTGTAGTAGTATTGCAAGTTATGCCCATAGCGATGTCTGGGATCAATCTACAAATAATATTTAAATAAAAACATAAAAAACTAAATAATATATAAGTCTGTTTTCGAATAAAAAAAAAAATAGTAATAGTAATAATAATACACTCACAGCTTCTATCCAATGCTGGAAAGCCAACTTTTGTGCTTTGGCGTCCTTGGACAAACCTTTACCCACCTGCGCAAATAACCGAAGCTAAAACATTAGATAAAGTATTTGGACTTTAGCTATTGTTGTACCAAAATTCATATTAGCTAAACTACAAGACAGAAGCGATATGCGATATATACCTTGGCAGCGTTCAATTTAACCCGACTCCAGCGTGACGCAGCAGTTTCCGGCAAATTAAAGAACGAGATGGTGCTGTGGTTTAGTCTTACATAGTCTATGGCTTGCCACCTTCAAATAATGAAAATAATCACTATTCTGATACATGAAAGGAGAAATTATCTATATAGCTTCCTGACTATTATATAATAGACGTCTATATCTTTATCCTTGCGTGACACATAATCTATTTTTATAGTAAGTTTTTTATTCATAGATTAAAATTTTGATGTTGTGACATGTGAAAACATGTGGTTTTGGAACCATATAATAATTTCTAGTAGTAGTAGTAGTAAAGGTTGATGGAGAAAGCATAGGATGCGGACCATAGCTCCTCGGCGACAACGGCGGAGTCGGCCAACCTGCGGCGGGTACGGTAACTCCGGTAGACCTTTTGCAGCTTGAGGGCGGCGGTGGCATGGCCGAGAGAAGGTTGGTTGGTGTCGGTGGTGGATTGGGAGAGAAGGTGGAAATGAAAGGTGGGGGAGAGGGAGTGAGTTTGAACTTCCATGGACAAAAATAAATGACTATAGCTAGTAGGTGACATTTATATCTTTATCACAGTAGTTAGCTAATTATTCAATTAGTGTGTGAGAGTGATCGCAATAAAAGGAGTGCACCTCCACTCACTGGACATGATGTTCTTCAAGCTGGACAAAGGGACACTTCATTTCATAGCCATTCAAATCCCTCTATTATGTGCTTTTTTCTCTTAAATGTTGTGGGGTTATCAAAATTATCCCCTCCTTCCAAAAAAACTAAATCACAACTTCTTTTAGTTACTTTTATAGGGATAAATTTTAATTTTTTTTATATTAATTTTCTTTTATAAGATATTTTATATTATAAATTATTTGTTATGCTCAATAAATAATTCTGTAAACAGTAAGCGTAGAATAAATTAATTAACGTCTAATACTACTTCGAGACTAGGAAATTTAACTTTACTTCTTTTCATACAGCGTATTTTAAAAATATTATTTTAATTATTCAAATGCATTATTAACAAGAATTTAATATATACATATATATATATATATATATATATATATATATATATATATTATAGTTTGAGAAATTTAAAAATATTGAATTATCAAAACGTTATAAATTAAAATATATAGATTTTAAATAAAATTAATATTACTGATTAAATTAACTAATTTCCGTAATATTTATGTTTGCCAATTTTTTTTTGTAACAATAGATGAGTAGGTCATTCTTGCCTTTTAGCTAAGTTCTACTTATGTACGATAGATATGCTGCTAAGTTTTAAATCATTAGTACAGTGATTGCTCCCTTTTTGGAATAATTATTGAATGGGGCAGAATCATGCGGCCCTAGTTATTTTTATGATTAATGTAATTATATTTTTTAATTTGCAAGCATGTTAGCTTAATTAGAAGTATTTTTTTTACTTGTTAAATAGACTTTTAAATAAACAAGTCAAACTTAGATTTTAAATGTTAAGTTAATTTCGAATACATAAATAAATACATATTAATTTTTCTATTATGTGCAAGGTTTTGTAGATTATTATATACTAATCTATGAACTTTAATAGTGTTGGTTGGATTGGTTGAGTCTACTACTACCTCATCCATTGAGTATATTATAATAACAAATCAATTGGTGGTAGAAAAAATGTAATTGGGATGATAAGATGAAATATATAAGCTTCAAAACTATTTGTTAATATGTATTTGATAAGACACTTGAGGAGTTTAAAAGTTTTCTTGATTAAATTATAAGTTTAGGTAATAAATTTTTGCAATATTTTTTAATATTTTTTCTTATAGTTTCAGTGCCATAAAGTGTGAAACAAAATCCATATGAAAACCAAAATCATAATGAGAAAGAAAAAAATATTGTGATGCATAGGCGTAAAATCCCAATTATAAGGGTTTTGCTTCATTACAAGTAACAAGGATAATAGTGAGGAATAATTATTATAATTTATTAGTTATAGGTGTGATTTTCACCATGTCTACAATGGAAACACACTTTCATTGTAATGTAAGGAGTGAAAAAAAGAAATACAACAAAAATATAATTCCATCGTACATGTGTATAATTGAAACATATTTCCATTGCATATATTTATTTCTCACCTCATACATTACAACACAAGTATGTTCTGTTGTACACATGTAAAAAAATCATAATTTAGTAGGAAGTGTATTTTTGGAATTTTGCAAAAAGTCATCCGCATGGGTGGTGAATAATAATGTTGGGAGAGAATAGCAACTTCTATAAGAAAGCTTTTTTTTTTCAGGTTAAATTATTTTTTTGTTTCTATAATTTATTATTTAAGTTCAATTTGGTATTCTAATGTTTAAAACTAATTTAATTTAGTGTTCTGATTTTTTTTGTTCAATTTAATCTTTTAACTTTTAAAATTGATTCTTTTTTTTTTTGAAAAATATATATTTTGTGGTGGTTTGAATCATCACAATGTGTGAATTTTTAAAATTTAGACCAAATGATCAAATTGAATCAATTTTAAAAAATATATAATTAAATTAAATAAAAAAAACTAAAGAATCAAATTGAATTAAAAAGAGAAGATAAAAAATTAATTTAACTTTTTTTAAAAAACTAAAATAGAATACATTTACTGAAGAAGGCCCATAGTTAATAGGCTCAACAGGGCCAGCGTGCGTGTTTGTGACACAAAACATTTGTTGGATTCAATCCAATACATGGCCCATGGGTAAAAAATCAAAACCCTAGAACCCGATTATTGAGCCGAAGGGAGCCCTAAACCCTATTTATGAAATCACAGAATACATAACCTATATTCCTTCACCTTCACTTCACTCTCAGATCGCTCTTTCTGTCACACACTCACATTCCGGTGCAAAATGAAGGTCATCGCCGCCTACTTGCTCGCCGTATTGGGAGGCAATGCAGCCCCTTCCGCTGATGACTTAAGGACCATCCTTGGCTCCGGTACACCGTTTTTTTCCTCTTCATTATTTTTTAAAGATTTATTTGTTCCACGACGCGAATTTAAATTTTACATTGATTGATTTGATTTGGCTTTGAATTTTCGATGTTCAGTTGGAGCTGACGCGAATGATGACAACATCAGCAACTTCTTGTCTGAAGTTAAGGGCAAAGACATTGCGGAGCTTATCGCCGCCGGTAGGGAAAAGTTGGCCTCCGTGCCTTCTGGCGGTGGCGCCGCGGTTTCCGTGGCCGCTGCTCCCGGTGGTGGCGCTGCTGCACCGGCTGCCGCCGAATCTAAGAAGGAGGAAAAGGTGGAAGAGAAGGAGGAATCGGATGACGTAAGTTTTTTTTTCCTCTAATGCTTTTTAACTCTATTATAATAATTGTAGTTCGTTAGATTTGGATTGAACACAATGTTGTGTACTGCAATGGCTTGGATTATTGTGAAAAGTATCTGATTGTTTCATTTTCTGTTTGTTTTGCTTTGCAGGATATGGGATTCAGTCTCTTTGATTAATTGGTAGGGTTTTCAACCTTTTTTCGGAACATATTGTTGATTTAGAGGTCCTTAGTTTGTCTTTTTTATTTTTGAGTAAAGTAGTACTATTCGTAGCCAATGAATTGTGTGATTGAAAGATTTCGGTTTAATATTGATTACTTTCGTGATGTTGTTGAACTTTCTTCCGTGATTTACTGTTATATATCTATCCTTCATTTAGTTTTTCGTCGATGGATGTTTCTTTTATTGTAATTCAGTGTGTCTAGCCACCGGAATTAATAGAGGTTATATACTATTAAAATTTGCGATCAAGGTTTTTTAGTGTTGTGAATAATGATATTGAAGTCTGAAGAGTGCTTGAAAATTGCAATAGATTTGTGCTGTTATCGGTTAAACAAATCTTGTGTTCGAAAAAAGGGACCAGGAAATCTTTCTCCCTCTATATAGGAAACAATGGTTATTTACCTTTACTGGTATTATTCTCTTTCAACTTTTGCAATAGCCTTGTTCTCCATAGGAATTCTACTGTCTAAAAATGCCCCAACAACTTTCCCTGTCTTTAATCCTATATGTTCCAGACTTGGGACGTCACCTAAGAATTTCCAAGACGCATCAAAATGCATGAGAATTGAAGTGTACTAGTTAATCATACTCAACTAGAGGAGAGGCTTTGATCTACTGTTTTCCCATCCTCAGTTGCCTTGGTCACCTTATATGAATCAAACATTTACACAATGAGTAACAACTTCAGCAAGTATGAAACTAGAGAAGAGGCTTTCATTAGGAAGAGCATGAAAAAATAAATGAGTATAGTGTGTTTAGAAGTATGTTTGAATACAGAAGGCTATGTTAAATGAATATAAATTGCAGAAGCTAAACTGGGTAGAATTCATGCTTAATCTGCCTCTAGACGTGTGAGCAAACATGCATCAAGTAGCTTGAGAAATCTGGAGTAAACAAATGTAACCTGTTCTGCAGTTTTATCAATGTGTTTCACGTTCAGTTCGTCTCAGATCACCTTAGTTTTGATGGAAAAGTAGCAAGTAGTAACATCACTTGCAGCATGCTTGTTTGAAAGAAACAGTATGAATCCATGACTAGTGTCATGCCAATTACGGTTGAAAATTTATCATTTTTGGGATAATGTTTAGACTCACAGTTTGAACATGGCTGTGATAGTCCTTCCTTCAATGTCAACAGCTACGATATCAGCTTGCAGGACCCAGCTGTCCTTTAACATGACTTCCTTTACCTGAATGATCGATGGAAAGCATGCTAAGTTTTATTGCAGTACTTCAAATGCAATATCGTCAATAGTTTTAGAGGCAACCATGCCTCTTCGTGGTGCCTGTTGTAGCAGGGGATCTTAAGTGAGGACCTGTTAATACTTTGACGGGTGTTGTGGGGATTTAATTAGCTTTATGTTTTCTGGTGTTGATTTATGTTTGGTCTGTATGTTCTTGTGTGGGATGGTTTCGGTAGTGCCTTAGGCGACGTGGTGCCTAATGGTATCTGTTTTTCTGCTGATGTACTGACACTATGTTTTTGTCTAGTTGGGAAATTACTTATGACCCAAATCACCCAATTAGCATTATGAATATATATGTTGCTTATAAAAAAAAGCGCCTTAGCAAATCCAACAGCTATTACTAATTTTGAATACATGTTTGTGTTTGCATGGTATCCCGGTACCCCTCATAGAAAGTAGTTAAGAGCAACTTTATAGTTCAAGATCTGATCTTGTGTGGATCTTGCAATAAAGGGGAATAGAGATCTCTGAGGTGGAGAATGGATTCTTCTACAAGAAACCTGAAGAGCTTGAAAAAAAATTAAAAAAAACTTCAAAACAGAAACCCACAAGAAGAAGGTTGTTGAAGAAAAACAAACCAACAGAAGAGGCAAAGAACAAAATAAAGATGGACTTACCTGGAGGTCACTGAGGTGGCTGTGGACTGTCATGGAGGGCGAAGGAGGAAAAAGGGGGAGGTCGCAGAGGGGAGGAAGGAAGAAAGAAAGAAGAGGAGGAAGGAGAGAGGGAGGAGAACAAATCACGAAGGAAGAAGCGTGAACGGTCGGAAAAAAAATGCATAATATCGGTCTGAAAATTTATACACTATAAATTGAATCAAATAGTAGAGATTTGTATACCTAATTTTCATTTTCATTTGTTTAACATTTAGTTGCAAATAAAAATTAAATTTATGTTCATTTTCTTATTTTTTAATATTTACATATTTTTGTTCATTTTAATCAAATTTAATTACTTAATTATATTTAATTTATTAAATATTTAAAAATAGTATTCATGTGAAACATATTAAAAATCATTTAAGATCTCAAAATGAGATGTATCACTAAAAACAAATTTAAATTTATGTGGTATGATAAGGTCCCTCAAATTCTAATTTAAAATTTATTACTGAAAATGTTTTAATACCATATGTAAATAGTCGTGACACTCCAAGTTTCCAACATAAATGATATTCTTATAATTTAAAATTATAAGTTAACGTAGGACTAACACTAATTGGGTCTCAAAACTGCACTAAGCTCTAGACCTATGTATCCTCCCCTAACAATCACAGTTTTCCCATTCTTTGCTTTGAGTGCCTCATACACCAAAAGGTTTTTAGCTTCAGCTTGTACACCAAAATCGGTTAAACGCTATAAGGGAAGAAGTACTCTCTCGTCTAAAATATAAAGAAAAAAAAAGACTTCTACTTTTATATTGACTTCAAATATAATCAAATTTTAACTTATTTAATAAAATCATTTTTAAAATATTCTTAATTATTTCTCTTTTATCTTGTTATAAAGTTACACGAAAAGCTAGTTTAGTAATGTTTGTTTTTAAAATGAGATTAGTACAATTAAATGATAGTTTTTTAATCAGCGTAAAGTGTAAAATGCTACTAACTTTTTTTAATCAGCGTAAAGTATTTTTTTTTGTTTTTTTTAATATTCGAACCGCGTTAGTTTGCGAAGGATAAGAAATGTGGACAATGAAGTGCCACCAGTCAGTAGCAATAATCAAAGTTTGCTAATTGATTATTTCTACTCCAGCAGAGGTAAGAAATTTTGCCGTAAGGTCTGCTTTTACTATCTCTGTCCAAAGAAGAATTAACTCCATCCCTGCAATCATCAGTTGAATTTGCAGTTTTCTTCTACTATTTCTGTCCTAAGAATTAAATCTCCCTGCGATCCAAGCTCACAATGTTTGGTGGAAATTTTCAATTTAACGCAAACAAGTACTAGTAAAATTATAATCAAAGCATTAAAGTTATTTTAAAAATTTAAACAGTTAAATGCATTTCATAAAATATATAATTCAAAAGTGTTAATTGACGTATTAATCTTCGTAACCCGTCATTTAAAGGATTGAGTTTTGTACCCTAGACATAGCCATCTGCCTTCCATAGTTCCATCAGTTTTCTTTTTTGCTCATTCGTCCATTTCCCACCAGAAGGTGGCCCATAATTGATATTGGGTGCAGGCCAGAGGTCAAATAGTTAATTCAGAAACAATCAAGAAGCAGAAAGAACGGAGTCTATTTCAAAGGAAGGAGGAAAGAAAAGAAATGATGGGATGAATAAATGACATATTTGTTTCTTTGAAAAAGTTGTAAATCAAAATATAAAACCTAATTTAATAAGAGTAGTTTTTGAAAATTAATATTTTTTCCTTCTTAAAAGTAAAAAAAAATCAAAAGATTTTTGAGTTGTTTTAATTTTAGTTTTAGTTTTCTGTTATTCATATTTTTTTTTCTAATTCCCATATTTTTTCCTTACTCGTACTTTATGAAAATTGATTTTTAAATTATTTTATAAAATATGTTATAAAACCTAAAAATAAAATTCATACAAAATAGAAGTTGGATTTTTTTTTTTTTTGAAGGAAAATGGAAGTTGGATGGGAGCTTCCAAATTGCAAACGGCACTCCAATATTGAAATGAGCAGCTTTTTGACACATGTCTCAGGACAGCAAGGCTCCTTCACACTTCACTGGCACAGCAGGTTAATTTTCTTCCAAGAAAACAAAAACAGATCGTTACACAAATGTTGTCTATTTGCTGTAAAAAAATGTCTATTTTATACTATTATTTATCTTACAATATTACTTTAAACAAACTGCACTGAAGTACTTATTCAGAAATTAAATAAAATCAAATTTCAAAAATATAATATTGATGGGTCACAGTAAAATTTAGTGCATGCTAGAATTAACATTCTTGATTTAGGTTTGATCAAATTTTCACATCAAAATATATCAAATTAAGCAACTAAATAAGCTTATTTGATTTGAGTAAGATTATTTCTTTTAAAAGATATATGTAGTTTTTCTTATAAAAAGAAAACTCAAGTTAAATACTGAAAAGAAAAGACATTTTTTTAAACGAAGGAAGCAATAATCCAAAATATTACACATTGTGTTCCCCCTTTT
Source organism: Glycine max (assembly GCF_000004515.6). NCBI lineage: Eukaryota > Viridiplantae > Streptophyta > Magnoliopsida > Fabales > Fabaceae > Glycine > Glycine max. The sequence goes on along the minus strand of NC_038255.2, from coordinate 45,537,253 downwards.
TTTTTTCTCCAAATTTTTTCATGGAAGCGAGACGGTTTGAAAAAATCCTAGAAAAGACTGGTGTCTATTTCATAATTGCTTTATTGCTATTTCATTAATGTAGTATGATTGTGACTATGACTATGAAGAAGAAACCAACCTTGTACGGGAGGAGGGGGACTCTAAAGGACCATCCTTATATTATTTTCCCATAACTTTTACTAAGTCGGTAGTTAGATATATTTGCTCACTGATGATGATACATATATATCCATTATTTGGATTTTGATTTGATGGGTGTGCACAACAATGTGATCACACAATAGTAATCAGAAAACTCAAAAGCTCCAAACGCTTGAGACGAGTAAAAGTCCTTTGGAGTTTATCTGGTTCTTGTTTCTTCTAGAGAGGGGAAGTTGGGTGTGGCTTTCCAACTCTCAAGTTGTGTGTACCTTGGCCTTCAAGGCAAAGTCTATAACCATCCCTTTCGCCGTAAGTTAGGCTTCCCAGCACACCCATGTGATATCATACTACATTTGTTCTCATTCGAAATCTATAAAAGTAAAACAAATCCAGCTGATAAAGGAATTTGTATGTGATTAGGGCAAAGAGAAACACTTCGTGTTTCTTTACACTTTTTCTAAAATAAAATATGAATACAAGATAGAAATGGATGGGGTTAAATACAATTTAGGAATGCACAATTGAGGAGTAAAATTTTAATTATAAAATGGAGGAGAATGAGATTAATTGATCACATGCACTATGTGGTTAAGATAACACTTTTGTTGGAATAAAGTATGAACTAAAGTGAAATTTCATTGGATAGAAATTGACAAGTTAAATAACATGAGAAATATCTATAAATATGATGTCTTAAAATAATACTCATCGTTCTTTCCTCTAACTTTTCCTATGTATCAAGGCCAAGTTACAGTGGACCAATGTTGTAAGTGGTTAATGGTGAACAAATATTATTCACTATTAGATTCATATGTTCCTTATAATTACAATATACACCCACCACACTGAATCTATTTCTTAGCGCCCCTCCGACACCTTTTGCCGTTGTCGGCGTTTTATTCTTTTTTCTTCAACATCGTCATCTCTTCCTCTCGCGGCTAAGGGTTGAAAGTTGAAACATCAAGCATGCATTTGTCATGCAACAGAAAGAAGAAGAATCGCTGAAAATGCTGTTTTACTCACGTATTTTAGTATTTCTACTAGTTCCATTTGAATTTTAAAGTGAGCGTGCAAAAATTAGATTTCTTCTCTTGCCAAATTGTTGCACATTGGATTTAGATACAATTAAGTTATCTCTAAGGCTAAGGAAGACACTCGAATAGATCTTAACTTCGTTCGAACCACTATTTCCAATCCTACAACGAAGACACACAAAACAAAAATGGCAGCTTGATGTATCACATCCACGCGCCGCTGCAAAAGACAAAGAACTCGCGTGCAGTGACCTCTCCGTCATCCGATTCCGACGAGGCGGCAATGTTGTTGCCGTGAACGCGCGCGTTGCCGACCGGATCTAGTGGCGGTTGGCGAGAGATGCGCTCTACAACCTTTACTTCTTCTTCCACGTCTCCCAGGGGTTCCGATTCTGATGAGGAAATCAATGGTGGAAAATGCGCTTGCCGTAAAGGATGCTGTATAAGACAACGGTGGTGGCCGCAGAACCAAGGTTGTTGACGACAATGATTACGGTGAAGGAGAGAGTGAAGGTCGAAGGGTGTTACAGGGGAGGTCGTAGAGAAAGGGTTCGGGAGGTGTAAATCCAGCGTGGCGGGTGTATATTGTAATTGTGAGAAAGACATCAATCTAAGGCTGAATAAAATTTGTTCACCACCTACAACATTAGTAATAATGAATTAGATAGGAATAAAAGAAATTCAGATTGTGTAAATATGAAATTCTACATGCGAGTATAACTTAAAAATAGTTAATTGATATTTATATTAACAAAATGTATTTTTTTTAACTTATCACTTAAGAATTTTATAGTAGTTAAGTGTGTTTAACTAAAAGTAATTATAAGATAAATAAATTTTTATAAAATTTCTCATAAAAAATACGATTAAGAACAAAACACATTCAAAAGTTCATATTAAATTCTAGAGACAATTATTAATCCTAGAAACAACAGAAACATGTCATTAAAATTTTAAAATTCTGAGTCCACCCTAGCCATAATCATCAAACTTTAAATCCTATACTATCTAACTCTTTGCTCCAGTTTGTTATTCTCTTGTAGGCACATAATGTTAATCCTTAGGTCATGATGTTTACGACCTCCATAGGTTAACTTGTCAAAGTACTAATATTTCAAGTAGAAAAACAAATTAAGGACTTTTTAACTATATTTTTTATCCACATCTATCCAATAATGTGTTAAGACCCTTGCTATCTAATAATACATCCGAGTTATGATGAAATGCCTCTAGCACACTTGATATTATACTTCAGCAATATAATGCGTTACTTATGAGTAACGACCTAACATTAGTAAAAAATTGTCATAGGTGATCCATATTCAGTATATTGATGAGTTTTACACTGATTGTTAATGGCCTAACACGGCCATTATTTTCCCTAGGCTTGGGACTAACTGTGAAATTATAATCGAAGCTAATATACACTTTATTTTGGAGTACAAGAGGTGGAAGAAAAAGAGATATAAATAAAATAAAATAAAAAGAAAGGGGATAAAGACAAACTAAAATGTGTGATAAATAGTATGATGCATGACAAATAGGAAAAAACTAGGATACTATAAAAGTGAAAGTAAATTATAAATATATGAATATTATCGTTTGTGAAAACATAAGCTGTCTGTGTTTTTATGCTAATTTGATTAATAAAATAAATATTTTTCTTGCTTTCATAAAAAAAATATAAATTAAATTTTTTTAAATTAATGATTAACATAAGTTCACTGTACTGCATCTGAATACAAACTATAAAAACCTTACAAGGCATCCTACTTGCCCGGTGGCTCCATTATTGTTCTAAGCTAAACCGCACACCTTCCATTACTCCATATGCATAGCTTAACGGTGCTGTTGTTTTGTTAACTTTGGGCCATTGCCCATCACTAAGAGGAAATTTGGATTTTAAATAAAAAAAATGTAACTTTTTAAATTACTTGATTTCAATGATAAAAAAATTAACCTGATTTTAATAAATAAAAAAAACGATTTTGGAATAACATTTATGGTTGGAGGCTTTTATTTTAAGGTCTTGTTAACTAATGTCTAAGAAGACTATTTAAGAAATTAAAAAAGAATAATTTATTGAAAATCATAAGAGAACACGTTTCGTCATGTTTCAATTAAAAACTTTTCTTTTATTTTAAAAGTGATATTGATAATAAAAAACATTAATTATTTGCACGATAATAATCAAAATGACTTTGGATATGTAATTTCTAAAAAGAAGATGAGTTACATATTATGATGCTAAGTCAATTTTTAATAGATATTTTTTTATGATTATATTATAATAAGAGTTTAATATCATATATTAGCAGTGTAAAAATTATAAATTATTTTTATATGACTTTTAAAGTATTTATTGTAAAAGTTAATAAAATATTTTTAGGAAATGAATAAATTTATTTACAACCAATTTTCATGAGAAAATTAAAATTAGCCTTCGTTTCAGTTTCATTCATGTATATTTGTTTCAAACAAGAAATCCAAAGAATGTTCCAATTCAAGATTTATCTTTCCCCCTTTGTGTGGTTAGGGACACAGATAGAGAATCCCAAAACCGAATTTATTTTTGGTAGTAATATTAGGTGAGTTTGTTTACATTTAAAAAAATCACTTTAAAATAAAAAAATTTATATAATTATTTTTTTAAGAAATAGATATATATATTTTTTTAAATAAGTAAAAGATTACTTTTTTATGTAGAAAAAGTTTAAACATACTAAAAAAATAGAAAATTATTTTTTTTATTAAAATAATAATTGATTTCAACAAATAAATTTAAATAAATTGATACTTTACCCGCTCTCGCTTTCAACAATTATTGGGGTGATGGCTGAAGATAAATAAATTTTCTTTTTGAATACTATCTTTTCTGAAGGCTCACATGATTGCTCATATATATCTGCAAGTCCTGATTCTGTTCTGTTCCGTTCTGTCAAATGGTTTCAGTATCATTCCTTAACATAAGGGGGGAGAAAATGATTGACCGGTTGGTTTAAAGATTTTGAAACATGTTATGACTTAATTAGGCAAGAATTCTGATCGTTAGCCACTAACACCGCTTCACTTTTGATTTAAGTGGTTTGTTATTAGTTTATTTATTTAAGGTTTGTGAATTGATTAGTATTTTAAAGGTGATAATTACATCATTGGTCAAGTGGAGGAAGATATAATGTCATGTTTAGACATTAAAAAATATGTTCTATGCTATAATACCTAATTTATGAGGAGAAATTTCATTAAAAATAATTAATTAAATTTTAAAGTAAAAGTTAATTATTAATAAAGGTAATAAATATTCTACATCAACAATATATATATATACCTAAAAAAATACCTAACTTCTGCATTAATATTGTGGCTTAAGGACATAATTCCAAACACATTATAATGTCACAATTGATAGGTTGCATATTTAAATATTCACTTGTCTTTTAATGATAAGATAAATGTAAGTTATTTGTAAGTTTTCTTTACATCTAACAGCTTTTATTATCTTTTAACTAGAGTACTATCTACTATTTCTAAAATTTCTCATGTTTAAAAACAAAAAGGAGATGAAAAGGATTATGGAGCATTGTATAAATTAGTCCTGCATTATTTATGAGATTTATTATTTAAATATTCTTAATATATATTTTATGGACGTCAAAACTTCCTAATTAATAGCACGATATTAGTTTATTTTACTTTTAGTGCATTAATAAGTCTTTGTCATATTTAAAAATCAATTTTAAGATAAGATAAAAAAAAAGAGTGAATTACGGGAATTGAAAACTTATTAATAGGACTAGAAAAAAGTCATATTGTCAAGGGCCTATGATCTAACATGTTAAACAAAAGATTAAGTCCCGATATTTTAAAAGTCTTTTTTAGTTAAGTTGGTCAAATCGTGTTTATTTTTAAAGAAAATATCAATTATGCATATAAAAATATCGCTTTTCTTTATTAAATTATATATATATATTTTTGTTTTCAATTCTCTTAAATTGAAATTCCAACTCTATCTCAAAATATTAAAATTTACTTATATAAGAATAAATATTCAGGTTGAAGTTTACTTATATAAGAATAAATATTCAGATTGAAGCATTTGATGAAGTAGTTTAATGTGTACACTTAAAATGGTCTATATATTTAAATATGTCATTATCAAACTTCAAAATTTACATAGAATTTCAAGAGTTTTATAAATTTAACTTGTAAATTCATAAGAGTTTACTTCATATAAAAAATATTAATAAAATACTTATAAATAATATATCTAAACATTTTAACAATATAATAAAGTAAATTAATAAATTATAAAATTCATAATATTTAAATAATCAAGTCTAGTAATGCATCATTATTAGATAATAATTTGCAGATGTTATAATAGTGATAGAACATTCTCATCAATGATTTGATGTTATTATAGGTAATGATTTTTCGATTCAGGGACAACACATTAAACAAAAATATGTTGAATATCAAACAAATAAAAAATAACAAAAAATGAGTTAGATTTTGATCAATTTTTTTTTAACTTACTGAGTGATTGATTAGGTGATAAACTCAAAGAGTTTATCAAATTTACTTAAAATTTATCAAGTTTATCTCATATTTATACACAAATTAATTCATAAATAATAAATGAATTCATAAACTTATAAGAATTAACTAGTTAATTTGACATATTGATAATCTTATATATCAAAGGATTTAGCATTACTATGAAATAAGACTTATGGCTATGACAATGTGTTTTGTAATTTTAAGATTCTGGAATCTAGAGTCACAATACAAAAGAAGTAAGTATGGGGAGCAGCATGATTAACAGGATGATTCAGTTTTTCCTTGGGAAAACCGAAAACCTTCTTCTTTACAGCTTTTCATTTCTCATTTGACTGCAAATTGCCTTCTCATCATTTCTCTTTGAATTGAAACTACCTTGCGGCTTTCCTTTCCAACACTGAATTTTGTTTAATTAATTTAAACCAACGCATTGGCATTGCTTAAATCCAACGAGAAGGCATTGCTTAATATCCTACGCGTACATAACAGGGTATGAAACATGTTCACGACATCAATAAATTAGTCCCATGAGTAACATCCAAATTTAATTTAAGAGCCAGCTCAATAAATTACGCGTCGTACATTTTCAACAAAGTTATTCGTTAAATGAACCACATCGGAGACTATGAATTTCGTTTTATTTTATTTTTCAAACTATGCAATGCAAGGAGTATCTCAGATTCAATAAAATTGTACGAAAAGACAAAATCCGAGAAGTAAGATATTATTATTTAAATAAGAATCTTATTAACTAATATATTTAAGACACTGATTAAAAATGAAAAATATTTATTATAAAAAAACACAAAAATATTAGTATAACTTTTTATCATCTTAAAATTTGCCTTTAAATAAGGGCTCACCCAAAAGAAGCATGGGATGGGAAGCCTTCAATTTTAAATCCCCACCATACCCTTATTATTATACTCCTCCCATGTGTCTTTTCAACATTTTCGGTTTCATAAATGAAGAATTTATGTAAGTATAGTATTTACACTTTGGAATTTTCATTTTATTGTAGCATGGGTGGGGTCCTGTCTGGACAAAGCAATCAGTGCCTGCCATTGTTGAAAACGGAACAGAAGCATATTACTACTCCCTACTACGTTCTGTTCTGCATCTCTCTCTATAACCATATATTGTTCCTCCGTGCCTTCAAGTCGCGTTTATTAGGGTTTTTCTTCTTTTCAGTTGAAGCTGCTGCGTCAATGTACCATTCTCTCTTCACCTTTGCTTCCACTTGCAGCTATGCTTCCGTTTCCGATCGCACCGTGTTTGCTTCATTTTAATGTTACCTCATTGAACCAATACGTATGCATATGTACAACACTCTCTCTCTCTCTCTGGTAACACTGTTTGTTTATACCGTACATTTCTGCAACTCTGAACTCAGATTTCAACTTTTTTTCTTTCTCTTTTGCGGTTTGAGTTGTTTTACTTTTCAGCTGCTCTGGATTTTAGTATATGAAAAACTGGATTTGAATTCTTATTCAACCACGAGCCACCTATGTGTGTATGAATATTTTATTTTATTTTTAATTCTTTTGGTGAGTTTTGGTATTGGGACCAGTTTTTGGGGAAGGAGATGGATCCTAAATTCGTAGGACCACCCCTTCCTTTCGTGCTAGGGTAATGTGCTTATGGACAATGACAAAAAAACCGGGTTACGGCTTCGCCTGGCTCTGCATTTCTCCTGATCTGTTGAATGATTAATTGCACGAACACTTAAAGACAAGAGAATGGTTCCCTCTCCCTTTATTTCGTTTTTTTAGGGGTTGGGGGTTGAGGGATGGCTTAAATGGTTTAAAGAATAGCAAAGGACCTTGATTTGGGTATTTCTACTTGAGTGTGGCGTACAATTAGTAAGAAATGTTTTTATGAACAGAAGCATTTGCATAAAAAATTATAAATGGCAACAAAAATTGTCGTGTTTATCTCAACTTGAATATATTGTTATTTGGTCCTAATTGTTTGCTTATTTGGGTTTGTTTGGTTGGGGAGGGTATTTGTGGGAGTTGGGAGGTGGAGGAATGAAAAGAAAATCAAGGGAAAGAGAAAATAATGGGATTAAGGGAGGTTAAGTAATAAGTTTCTTTATATACTAATTTCGATCTCACTTTATCTGTTTTTTTTTTTTTTGGTAAGCCTCACATTATCTGTTAACTTAGTTTTCTTCCCTGTTTCTTACTTAAATTACATTTTTCATATTATATTTTTGGTATTCTGATGCTTTTAAATGTTGGCCATTATAGCAGGGTTTCAAATGGCATATAGCTGGTAAAAAGAGTGGATGTACCATTCAGACTTCAATTTTGATTTGACCAAAGAATGGTTTGGATGCTGGGCTCTCTTTCCTTGAATTGTGATCTTATGGTGTCTGATACACAATACGTGAAATGAACTAGTGTGTAGTGACTTGATAACTGAGAATCAACGTTTATGTGTTACCTCTACTATGAGAAAGTCAAGTTAGCTGAGCAGTTTGTCTTGTAATGGGTTCATTCTCTGGCACTTGTGAAATAGTTGAAGCAAGGGAGGAAGAGCTAAATACAAGGAAAGCTCCTGGGGTTTATCAGTCCAGTTCTGAGTGTAGCACGTCTGAGAAAAATCAGAAATTTTCGGTGCTGAAATTGGGATACAAGGATGATCTAGATGATGATATCAACAAGCTTTTTGAATCAATTGCTCTTAAATCTTCATCAAGGGATTTGAGCCTTTTCCAAGATGGTACAAGTCCTAGGCTGAAAAGTGCATTAAAAAAACCAATTACAATGGGTATTCCACGGTCCCCAAGAGTTGGGACTTCTGAGCCCGCTAATTTGAAGCAAGCATTAAGAGACCTTTGTATATCTAAAGCATCCGAAATGGCTGCTATGAAACGATTATCAAAGTCAACAACAGCTTCTCCAAGATTATCTGAAGTTGGGAAGATACAGACATTGTACAATTCAGTTGTAGCTGAAACCAGTCGATCTGGGTCTTCCTTTGTTGAGAGCAATGGGCGTCAAATTGAAATATCTCTAGTGCCAGAAAAAGGCAAATCCCTTTCCTTGGAGAAAACCTCTCAATCTTCCCAAATTGCATTGTTGAGCCGAAACATTCATTCTTCTCGGGAAATTGCTGTTGCAACTACTAAATATGATGCTGGGACTTCATTGATACAAAGTGATTTGGCAGGCTCGTCAAGTAAAGTTGGGATTCAATCACAACGAGTGGTACCTGTTGAAACAGAAGAACAAGCATCTGCCTCTTCTCCCTCTCTTTATAATACATCTGGATGCAAATCAGAGGTGCCCAAAAATGCTTCTTCCCCTAAAAAGTTGGGAAATAAAACATCTGTATCAAATACTGGGAAGAAAGGTAGGTTGCAAACAGTATCTTCATCTAATGCTGTAAATGGCAACAGAGTTAACAAACCGCCACGCCATGCCCCCTGGACTGTTAAATCGGTCATCAAGAACAAGAATCTGAGTAAGAAGAAACAAAAGGAGGATTCATGCTCTACTTTATGTGGTCCTACGCCCAATGAAGTTAATAAGCCTGTTCCTGGTACACCTCGGCTAATTTGTGAGAGATGTAGGTGTGCTTTGGAAAATACTAGTGAAGAAAAAAACCAAGATATTGTGGCATTAGACTCTACCAGTCCTGAAAACGGAGTAAACTTGAGTAATGTGCACTCTGGTTCAAATAAACCTGGTTTGGTGTCAAGTAGTGTTAATAAAAGCAAAACAGTTGCAAAAGTGAAGAACACCAAGTTGAAAGAGCAAATTGAATTTTCACAAAGTTCAAAGAGTAGTCAAGGTGAGTACAGCAGTAGTACAAGTACTAGTGATGAGAGCAATGTGAGTGGTTCAAGTCGTAGCACTAGGCCTCACATGTCAAAGGATGTCAGGTGGGCAGCCATACGACATGCTCAAGTGCAGCATGGAGTCTTGGGCTTGAGACACTTCAATCTTTTAAAGAAACTTGGTTGTGGAGACATTGGCACTGTATATCTTGCGGAACTAATTGGCACTAGCTGCTTGTTTGCTATTAAGGTCATGGACAATGAATTTTTAGAAAGAAGAAAGAAGATGCCTAGGGCTCAAACTGAAAGAGAAATATTAAGGATCCTGGATCATCCTTTTCTTCCCACAATGTATGCACAATTTACATCAGATAATCTATCGTGTCTGGTCATGGAGTATTGTCCAGGTGGAGATCTTCATGTTCTACGGCAGAAGCAGCTTGGTAGATATTTCTCGGAGCCAGCAGCAAGGTAAGATACCAAGAGCAAGTGTCTAGCGATATTTTAGCATTTTATTTTCTGTCTGGTCTGAAGTTATAAGCAACCACCCACCTAATAAATTTTAGAGGTGCAATAAATGATAAGATGTCTCAACTGCTCAAGTATTTCCTGGTATAAACAAATATATCTAATTTTGCTTAATTATTCTTGCAGTGCTTGTGCTCATTCTCGTTTTGTTGTGCATGTATGTTATTATCTGGTGTATTCAATAGGTTTTTCACATGTTTCTTCTGCATTGTATATACTTTATTGCTGCACTATAGTGAATATGATTCTTATGAATTTAAGTTGCTGCATAAATTAAGAACACTTCTGCATCGTAGCGGCTTGTTTAACCAGTAGAATCTATTTCCCTGTATATCATACTAGTTATGAAATAAAGTTAGTAGTTTTTTTCACTTTGATTGTGCTTCATGTTTAACAAGGCTTTTACTGCTATGTTCTCTGTCTGCTGTTGTGCAACTTGGCTGTGCAATGTACGTCACATACTAAATCTTCAGCCTCTTACTGCCACTGTACCCTGTATTTCTAAAACCTTGCAGTACTCTCCGCTAGCCTGCCCTCTGTTATTGATTGCCCTTTCTTTAGCATTGACAAAGGAGATATTGTTTGAATTACTTATTATCATGCAGGTTTTATGTTGCTGAAGTTCTCCTTGCTTTGGAGTACTTGCACATGCTTGGAGTTGTTTACCGTGATTTGAAACCCGAAAACATTCTTGTTCGGGAAGATGGCCACATTATGCTCACAGATTTTGATCTGTCCCTGAGGTGTGCTGTTAACCCAATGCTTCTGAAATCATCTGATGTTGACCCTGCAAAAATCTCTGGTTTAAGTGCACAAGCAAGTTGCATTGAGCCATTCTGCATTGAACCATCTTGTCAAGTTCCATGCTTCAGCCCAAGATTGCTACCCACCGCTGCAAAAGCAAGGAAACTAAAAGTTGATCTTGCAGCCCAGGTCAGATCATTGCCACAGCTTGTGGCCGAGCCCACAGATGCAAGATCAAACTCATTTGTTGGCACACATGAATACTTGGCTCCTGAGATCATCAAAGAAGAGGGACATGGAGCTGCAGTTGACTGGTGGACATTTGGAGTTTTTCTCTACGAACTTTTGTACGGCAGAACACCCTTTAAAGGTTCAAACAATGAAGAAACATTGGCCAACGTAGTGTTGCTGGGTCTTCGATTCCCCGAGCACCCAAATGTTAGTTTCCAAGCAAAGGATCTGATAAGAGGGTTGTTGGTTAAAGAGCCTGAAAACCGTTTGGGTTCAGAGAAAGGGGCTGCCGAGATTAAACAGCATCCCTTCTTCGAGGGCCTTAACTGGGCCTTAATTCGCTGCGCTATGCCTCCAGAACTTCCAGACTTCTATGATTTTGGAGTTTCAGACATGATGAACTCGCAGTGCAAGGGTGCTAAGTACTTAGAGTGTAAAGTAGGAGAGCATGTAGAATTCGAGTTGTTTTGAAGACATTGCTTTCTATCAGGAATGGCATTCATGTTATGGATTCCCAATATTTATGGCTCCATGTCGGTGTCAAGATGTATCTTATATGTAAGCCTAAAGCCGAATAGTCTATGTTGCAAATAAGTTTTGTATCATGGTATCTTGCATTAGGAAGTTAGGCACTAGGAGGTTCATGTTATATGGCAACTTGACGGTTAATAATCACAATCTGGAAAAACAAATATTCCCGAGAATAAAAAAAAATCCCATTTCCTGTGCCTTGTCTAGAGGGCAATAGGAGATTCTGCTACATTAACGTGAGACTCGAATGGATTGAGAGACAGAATTAGATCCTTTCCGTTACATGAGTCCTGAGATGCAATTGCTTATCAAAGTTCATTGAATAGAGCAGGTAGCCAAATTTTTAGTCACCATTTTTTGTTTCACTTTAAGGTTTGAAAAAAAATAAAAATTCTAACCTTAAATAGAAAAATGATAGCGGTAGAGCTTCAAATCTCCGTTGTCAATAAGACAAGATCTCAAGAGCTAGTTGGAATGTTTCTAATAATTTCCTATATTCATAAATTACAAAGAAATTGGCGCATCATTTATTTGCAATGAATTACAAAGAAATGAAATGCATAGGATCAAACAAGCCAGGGTGAATAGAAAGCTAGGTTATTGAGAGAAAAGATCTAACTTCATCTTACTCCACACATGAATTCTGTTCCTAGTAGGTGTGAAGCTTGGAAGGAACCTTGTTTTTTTTTTTTAGTTTTCTTAAAAAAACCATAACAAAAAAGAAATAATAAACGATTTTATATTAAGAAAATAATTATAGCAGAAGATTTAATTATTGTGTTAAATTTATTTTTTAATCAATATAATATTTATTTTTAATTTTTTTAACTCATCTAAATAAACATAGATAGTTTTTTTTTTGAAGTAAGATATTCTATAACTAAAAATCATGAGACTAAACTTTCGTGGTCATCTAAATGAATTTTCTTTTTCTAACAAAATCTTTTTCTTTTTCACACCCATCAGTATGAAATTAAATTTCTCTCAGCATGTTTAACAAACCAGTCATCTACCGAACTGGATCTTGGAGGTATTTATTTATTTTTATCCATTAGTTCATACTTGTGCTGATTGTTAAATAAACTCTGCTTTCCTACCAAAATAAACTGCGATTTTATTTATGGCGGCAACGTTACGTGTTTCATTTAAGTTTCTTTACAACAAACCAAACAGCACCACCGAAGTGGCTGACTGCCTACTCTCCATGGAGGTCTCAGACGACGATGACGAACTCGTTATCCTGCTTTGCACTAACACTGATCCGATTGAAACAACGGAAACCCTAAACGACGAGATTCTCGTGTCCAACACTGATATCCTCGCTTGGGATCTCCCTATGATTCTCACTTTTCCGGCGATTAAAGTTCAGGCACATCGCAATAGGTTCGTCACTTTCCTTCCCTATATAAGATTTTCTCATTCAATTCAATTCTGTTTAATTGTCGGTTGATTAATTAGCAATTGCTTTCATTACAGGCTCATTGAACAATCTCTGTATTTCCGTGGCCTCCTCAGCGGGAGCTTCCTGTACAAAATATGTTAACCTTACACCTCGTTTTTTTTTTCCGAGTAAACTACCATTTTGGTATTAACACTCGCATTAATGCATGAAACTAAGAAAATTTCAAATATGTCGCTGAAAGAGTAATTTGTCAATCACATTAGTCCAAAATTAAAAAAATATTATTTAACTACAGTTAAAATTCTATAAATTAATAATGTCAGGACCGGAAAAATTTATTAATTTAGAGAGTTATTAATTTATCGATAAATTAATAATTATTAATTTAAAGAGTTTTTAAATAATTATACTATACATACCAAACAAAAAAATAAATTAGTCTATGTCTCTTAGAATTACGTTGTAACGAACCTTGGGACTCAACGTAAATTAGTAACTACTGTGTTCATATGCATGGGAAATCAATAATGATTTTTGAAGTACAGTAAATCTAAACAAGAGCAACAAATGTGTTCAATATATTCTTAAGCAAGTTTGACATATATAAATTACATGAATATGTTAGAGTATTCAAATCATATCTCACAAGATGGCTTCTCATCTAAAAGGTGTTGTAAAATCAACTATATCAGATCAAATACGTAAGGAGTTGTGTGAGTACAAGAGAGATAATCCTGCAAGCACACAAAAAGACTTGTAGAGATGACTTAAGGGAAAATTTGAGTTGAAAGTAAGTCAAGGAACAATATCAAACACACTTAAGCAGTCATATGACTATCTTTTTGCTGAAATAGAAAAGGGAAGAGCAAAAATCAAAAGACACAAACCAGCAAAATATCTTGACATGGAGAAGGTTGTTTATGAGTGGTTTCTCCAGCATCAAGAACGTGTGAATATCACAGGAGAATTAATTTTGCAGAAGGCAAGAGATACAATGAAACTCATGTACCCTCATGATGATTCAGATTTTAACTTTTCTATAAGATGGCTTGGGAAATTCAAGCACCAACATGGCATAAAGTCATTTCGTCGTTTTGGCGAGAGGGGTCTGTTGATGTACAAGACATGGAGCAGAAATTGGTATCGATTCGGGAGAAAATTGATCAGTTTCCTATGAAAGATGTTTTCAATATGGATGAAACTGGGTTGCTTTATAGGCTACAAGCTGATCATTCACTGGCAACAAAACAACTTTAAGGAAGAAAACAAGATAAAGAAAGGCTGACGATAGTTATTTGTTGCAATGAAGATAGCTTTGAAAAAATCTCTCTATGGATTATTGGAAAATATGCAAAGCCTCGTTGCTTCAAGAATGTCAACATAAATAGCTTGGATTGTCAGTATCGAGCTAACAAAAAAGCATGGATGACTAGTGTGCTTTTTGATGAATATGTTTGTTCATTTGACCAAATGATGCATGGTAGAAGAGTTCTACTTGTGGTGGATAATTGTCCAACACATCCAAGAAATATTGAAGGGCTAAGAAACGTTGAGTTGTTCTTCTTGCCACCCAACATGACATCAAAGATTCAACCTTGCGATGTTGGGATAATAAGAGCTTTCAAGATGCATAAGATGCATTACCGTAGAAGGTTTTATCGCAAAATATTGGAAGGTTATGAGGTGGGACAATCTGATCCAGGGAAGATAAATGTCCTTGATGCTATCAATTTGGCAATCTCAGCTTGGACGATAGATGTTCGAAAAGAAACAATAGGGAATTGCTTTCGACACTGTAAAATTCGTTCAGCTAGTGACGTTGCAAGAAATTTGGATGAATCCACTTTTGATGAAGAAACTCAAGACCTCGAGACTATGATCAATCAATGTGGCTATCGTGATAAGATGAATATCGACAATCTAATGAACTACCCAGGTGAAAATGAAGCATGTTCGGAGGTTCGGAGTTTAGAAGATATTGTGGGTATTATCATTGAGAACAATGCAGAGGATGACAACGAAGATGATACGGTGTCTTTGGAGCCTGTTACGCAAAAGGAAGCACTTATGGCGTCGAACACTCTTCACAACTTTATGATACAATACAAAAATATAACACCTGAGCTATTGGATGCAATAAGAAAAGTTAGAGATGAACTTCCAATAGACTTGAACTTTAAAGGAAAACAGACAACTATTAAATCATATTTTAATAGTGTAATATATTTTTTCAGTTTCTATGAATTATTAATTGATGATTTTCTTGGAACCGAAAATTATAAAGGGATCTCACGAAAAATTATTATCTTATTATTTTATCGAGTTTTTCAATTTTTTACATTGATCCAAGTCGAAATCGGATAAATTTATTATTTTATAAAGTTTATTAATTTACTAGGCATTAATTTAAAGAATTTCTAGTGTACTTGGATGTTTTAGTTATCTGTTTTGAACATAAAAACAGGCTAATTCAAACATACACCGTTAGTTTGAATCTTTAGGATTGCACTTGATAATCATAAAATTTGACAATTTCCATATTGAATCGAGCTTCTATTTTTAAGTGCAACACGTTTGATCGGATTAAAAGTTGTTTCTTCATGTACCTTATTGAAATTGGAGTGCCGAGCACAAGTACATCTTTCAATATTTTTTATATGTAGCATTTTATGAAATTATGAATCGATGTTAACAATGAGTGAACCTTTAAGTAGATCAATTAAAGTTGTGTCCTTATTTTAGTTTTTCTAGAATTGCGAATAAATTATTATTCGTTTAAGTATTCTTTCAAATATAATGTTACTTGGGGAACAACCAAACCATGTATCTCTTGTAATAAGATAAGATAAAAGTAAACAATGATGCTCTCAAAATATGGTTAAATATGAATAGCATTTTTGGCATGTTTGCTTGTTATCTCTCACTCACGTTTTTTTTTATATCTATAAAATTTAAAATAAGACTTTATTTTAAAATTATAGTTCAGTTTTACTGAACCAGCAATATGTCAGGGTCGTATATAGTACTTTGAGAATCTCTCTCATCAGATAGTAATAACAAATTAATTATATTTTCAGAAAATATTTATATGCGTTGTTAAATTGTTGAATATAAATAGTTCCGTGGCATGGATAATAAAGTTTTATAAGATTTTTTCCTTAAATCAAACAATACTAAATCAATAGAAACTAGATTTGGGAAATGTGGCTCTGCAACACGAACCTGCAATCACAACGCGAACTTAAATCCAGATATACTTTAGTTAGTTGACCAAGTTGCTGAGTGTTTCTCTTCCCAAAACACATGCATGATTGATTTGCAAGTTGCATTTCTCAACTTCTTTTGAGTCCAACCTTATTGAGAAGAGATCTTGCTCGAAGAGATTCCTTTAGACAAAGACAATTTACAATTAAGAGTTACGTGGAAAGTTTTATTATATTTCCAAGAAAACTATATAATATAATTACGTAGCTCAAATTTTTAAATGCATTATATACACTTGATGATGGAAAAAACGAATGATTGTAAATTATTTAGGGGTATGGAATCTTTTATTTACTATAGACGATAATGATTGATTAGTTGCAATCCACTCGCTCGGGTGAACTATGAAATGTTTGCGTTTTGAATATTTGGTTCCGATTGAAGGAAGGAAGAGAAAAATACTCTGCATGTGGTGCAAAGTATCTGCTACATGTACCATTAATCTTACGGAACAAAATTGAACAAATACGTCTAAATAAAGGGATGTAACAACTAACATAGCATTTTAAATTATAATAGAAATGCACAAGTGTCAAAACTCTTGCATAAGTTACATCATCGCTTAGCAAATCAAGCGACATTGCATATGTCCTTAAGTACCCCCCAAAAAAATGTTAAGTATTTAAAATTTAGGATCAGGACTGAATAGTGGGGTATTAATAATTGGGGGCGGTTCCATTACAGACGGAACAAGAAAACATAATTATCAATGAAAAATCAATAAATTTTAATATATACACATATTTTAATATTAATTATTCATGATAAATGATCAATATTTATTTTTTATTTTTATATACAAATATTTTCTCATGTACACACTTTTTTTTAATTGATTATATGATTATTAACTTAATCTTATTTAATTTATCTATGTATCATTATATGATTAGATTTTTTTTGGCAGCATATGATTTAGATTTATCATCCACACATTCCTATTTTTTTCCCCTACCGTTTTCTTTATCATATTATTTATTTTAGTTTACATATTCTCTTATTAAAATAGTTATAGGAATATCAAATGAAAATAACATTACTCTTTATCAAATACTTGTGTAAAAATTTGTTTTGGACAACATTATAATTCCATTTTAATATTCCTACTCTCTACTTACATCTCCCCTAATTCAAAATGAGTGGAATAGGAAGAACTATATTTTAAACACATTTCAGCATGTATCATATCTTTTACTTCTTTTTGTTCCTCCCTTATCTCTCACTAGTATATACATCTATAAATTAAGTGTATATCACCTCATTTTCCTATGTTGATATTAATGAATGAAAAAAGAGATATCCTATTCAACTAAAAAATAAGGTAGGATAATAATAAATGTTGAAATATAAGTGTGAGGAAGTCTCATATGGAAGTGGAAAAATCCGTCGTGTAAATCTTCCCGATACTTATTTAAGTTTCCCAATAATAAAGAACTTGAAAGAAAAGGCCTCAAATAGAGAGCATGTATCTTGGAAAAAGTAGATACACAATTACACATGTTGCTCCGCATTGTGATTCCAATTCCAGCATTTCGATAATCATCGTAGAATAGCTAGGGCCATGTTCTTGCAAGAAGTGATATATCATGCTGTCTACAAAAAACGGGAAACATGTGTAAAAAAATGATCCTCTATATATAACAAACGCTCGTTTTGCTCATTCCTGGGGAATCTGACGAAGAGATCGCTTTGGCATCTTTATAAACATTATATTATTATTGTTTGGGTTAATAGACATCAGTAAGGGAATATCTTCTGAAGGTACGTTTGTCATTGTCAGATTAGTAATTGATTAATACTACTAAGTGCTAACGTATCTACTCTAACTAATAATTAATAGATAATCTGACGTGAAACTGTAGACAAAATAAATATTTTTCTCAGAAGACAGATCCATTAAGCCATGTTAATAAGCAGCGCTAACTGACCAATCATACCAATAATTGAATCAAACAGTAAAAAATATGCAATTTTTTCTGTTTTTTTTATAGTCTAAACCATAGTGAGCTATAAAATGTAACAACCTTACAAGTATGAATAGAGTTGGTCTGACTTACCTGGAACATAATTAGTTATATATATATATATAGAAAAAAAAATACAACGCAAGCTATTTGAATTTTAAAGTTTCCAACTAAAAATTCCACATGAGAAGTTGACAACTATAGCTCAACGCAAACCTTCCATTCAGCATGAGAGTTTAACTTTCGAGCATATGCTTCCACGGACAGTTGGACACGTAACTTTCTCATCACCCTTATATATACACACAAATTTCCTCTCACACCACTCAAAATTTCCACCAACTACTTGCAAACTTGAGTCGCCTCAACCACTCCGAAAAGAATTCCAACACACTGCATGTTATTATGTTATATACATACACGTAACTTGCTATACTATATTCATCCACAAGTATCTCAGTGTGGTTGATACCAATGGCATCGGCACTGGCGGGGGATGATTTGGCCGTATCAACTAGCAGTCGCCGGAGCTGGACAACGGCGAGTTTCAGGGATGCATGGACGGCAGCGCCGGACGTGTTCAACGTGAGCGGCCGCCACGTGTATGAGGACGACGAGGAAGAGCTCAAATGGGCTGCCATAGACCGCTTGCCAACTTTTGAACGCATGAGAAAAGGCGTCCTCAAGCACGTGCTCGACGATGGACATGTGATGCTCGATGAAGTCGATGTTTCCAACCTTTGCTTACATGACAAGAAGCTCTTAATTGACAGCATACTTAAGATTGTCGAGGAAGACAATGAAAAATTCCTACGCAGACTTAGAAATAGAGTTGATAGGTAAGTGCTTAGTATTTCTACTCTATATTTACTTATCACCGCTTCTCTTTAGTCTTTATTATTATTACTATTGTTAACCACCGGAGCGCATGCATCAATTGGCATGAGATTGATCCAGCTTAACCAATAGTGTTAAGTTTGAGTCATGAGTATGTAGTTCTATTGAATACACGGAAGGAGAACTTTGTTGAATGTTCATAATATAGTACTATTCGGCTAAAAAACATGATTGAGCTCTGTGAGTGCTCGTACCAAAAAACTATTACTATTTACTACTATTATTTTTCTGACATGGTTTGTTTTTGTTATATTGCAGAGTAGGGATTGAAATTCCGAAGATTGAAGTTCGGTGCGAGAATTTATCTGTGGAGGGTGATGTGCATGTTGGGAGTAGAGCACTTCCTACCCTGCTTAATGCTACTCTCAATGCTTTTGAGGTACTTGTTTTGTTTGTTATTGAAGAATCTTGATTTCAGATTCAAAGCAAGATGATTTATGTATCAGATTTCACTGAGTATAAGATTTTTAGTTGAATTTGAGAGTGCTAATGCTTCTATATATACTAATGCTTTGTCTGATTCTTTTGCTTAAACGGCAGAGTGTTCTGGGAATGTTTCACCTTGCACCATCCAAGAAGAGGGAAATCCAGATTCTTAAAGATGTTAGTGGAATCGTTAAACCCTCAAGGTAGTCCTATCAAAAGTTTCATCAGAACCACTCGAGAAAAATGTTATTAGTAGTTCTTAGAATTCTAATGATTATTGTTGGCCTATCATACAACCTGTTATTGGGTCATTATAGTACCACTCAACATATCTATTCCTGTAAATTTTATGTTTAAAATGTCTAGTCCTCGGTGTAAGGGGATGTGATCTTATATCAACTAATAACATGACCAAAGTAGTGTATATAAGTGAGATGCAAACCTCACATCATGAGCTAGTTGTTGGGATTGAGATGTTAAGTTCAAAACTCAAATTTTAATAGTAGTTTCAAAGATGGATGGATCTTGGTTGTGCTGATTTTATAACTGTTTTTTTCTGGAAAGTCAAGTTCTGCAAAAGGGAAAATTACTTGTATGCATTCTTTCATTTGTTGAGGAAGTTGACTCCCAGTTGTATTCGACAATTTTATGATTTTTTATGGTATTTGACTTATTTTATTTATTGTGGTACTCTCAGGATGACTCTCCTTTTGGGTCCTCCATCTTCGGGGAAAACAACATTGCTTTTGGCGCTTGCAGGGAAACTTGATCGTGATTTAAGGGTTTGTTCTCATTTTCTGCTTATAAATCAGTTTACTTCAATCGTATCTCCTCATCATCATATGAGTATTTTGTTTAACCACAAAGTGAGCTTTATGTTGAGATGTGATCAGGTGTCTGGGAGGATCACTTACTGTGGCCATGAGCTAAATGAATTTGTTCCACAAAAAACCTGTGCCTATATCAGTCAACACGACATTCACTATGGAGAAATGACAGTGAGAGAGACATTAGATTTTTCAGGACGTTGTCTAGGTGTTGGTACTAGGTATGAAGCATTAGTGGAACTGTCAAGAAGGGAGAGAGAAGCAGGAATAAAGCCAGACCCTGAGATTGATGCATTCATGAAGGCTATAGCCTTGTCAGGTCAAAAAACCAATTTGGTAACAGATTATGTACTCAAGGTTGGTGTCTCTCTTTGTCTCTACTTCAAATTATATGAATATTACTTATATGCTTCTATTTTATTCACTTTGAACGTGTTATGACAGATCCTTGGATTGGATATTTGTGCCGACATTGTGGTTGGAGATGAGATGAGAAGAGGCATCTCTGGTGGACAGAAGAAGCGAGTAACAACAGGTTAATTTTTTATTTAGTGTATGCATAACCAATAAACCAAAGTTTTAATATCACACATCAAATAATTAAACATCTCATGTTGTATGCTTGAGGTTCAAATAAAAATAATAAAGTGCTAACTATAAGGCTGGCTACTTGTGGTACATAATCTTATAACAACCAAGAAACTTTTCAACTAATGATTTGTAAATAAGCATTTGTAATTATCTATTAGTTATAAAATCTGCTTTAATTGTAACTGTATGTAGGGGAGATGCTGGTAGGACCGGCAAAGGCACTATTTATGGATGAAATATCAACAGGATTAGACAGTTCCACCACCTTTCAGATATGCAAGTTCATGAGGCAAATGGTTCATGTAATGGACGTAACCATGGTGATTTCGCTTCTACAACCCGCACCAGAGACATTTGAACTCTTTGATGACATTATCCTACTTTCAGAAGGTCAAATTGTATATCAAGGTCCACGTGAGAATGGGTTAGAGTTCTTTGAACACATGGGTTTCAAGTGTCCTGAGAGAAAAGGAGTTACTGATTTTTTACAAGAAGTAACATCCAAGAAAGACCAGCAACAATATTGGTCTAGAAAAGATGAACCTTACAGATATGTTTCCGTTTCAGAATTTGTGCAAGCCTTTAGTTCATTTGACATAGGAGAGCAACTTGCCACTGAGCTTGGAGTTCCCTATGATAAGAGACAAGCCCACCCAGCTGCCTTAGTGAAAGACAAGTATGGTATAACAAACTGGGAACTATTTAAGGCATGTTTTTCAAGGGAATGGCTACTCATGAAGCGCAGTTCTTTTGTTTATATATTCAAGACAACACAGATAACAATCATGTCTATTATTACATTTACTGTGTTCCTTAGAACAGAAATGTCAGTGGGAACTGTTGAAGATGGACAAAAATTCTTTGGAGCATTATTCTTTTCGCTAATAAACGTGATGTTTAATGGGATGGCAGAACTATCTATGACTGTTTTTAGGCTTCCTGTCTTTTACAAACAAAGGGATTTCAGGTTCTACCCTGCATGGGCATTTGGTTTGCCTATATGGCTTCTCAGGATCCCTCTGTCCATTATGGAATCAGGGATATGGATTGCCCTTACATATTACACCATAGGGTTTGCTCCTTCTGCTAGCAGGTAATTAATATGAGATTACAATTAGGCACTGGAAAGCAACTTAAGCCAACTTTCCAATGTATTTCTTCCTTTCTTTTAGGCTATGATCGTTTTAACTTTCTTTTTATAAGCTAGAATGATAACAATTTCTTAATTCACAATTGTCACTTTGTTTCATCAGATTTATCCGGCAATTCTTGGCATTATTTGCCATTCATCAGATGGCTCTCTCTTTATTTCGGTTCCTTGCTGCAGCTGGTAGAACACTAGTTGTTGCTAATACACTGGGTACCTTGTCCCTGCAATTGGTATTTGTGCTAGGAGGTTTTGTTATTGCCAAAGGTAAGTAGTTGATCACTTTTTAATTTTGTACAGATCTTTTTGTTTAAGGAAGCCTTAATAAGATCATAATGTTACGTTTTTCTTATTTTTCTTTTATAGTCATATTTATATAGTTCAAACAAATACTCTGTGCAACATATTTTCTTTTGGTGTTTGTAGATGACATTGAGCCATGGATGATGTGGGGCTATTATCTATCTCCTATGATGTATGGTCAGAATGCCATAGTAATGAATGAATTCTTAGATAAAAGATGGAGTAAAGTAAGAAATCAATTTCTCTTAGCTTTTTTTAAATACTTGCACACAGCAAGATAAATTTGTTTCAAGCGTTAGTTACTTCTATTCTATGAACTTCAAGCATTGTTAAACATCGTTTTTATCTTTTACAGCCAAATACAGACCCTAGAATTAATGCACCTACAGTTGGAAAGGTGCTTCTCAAATCTAGAGGCTTCTATACAGAAGAGTATTGGTTTTGGATCTGCATTGGAGCCTTGCTTGGGTTTTCTCTTCTCTTCAATCTCTTATTCATTGTTGCTTTAACTTATTTGAATCGTAAGTCATGTCCTTTTGATTTTCAAAGTCTTCAACTGAGTAAACTTTGCACCTCCGATTAAACGCGTTTAATGTCAAACCAAAATTTCAGCTTTGGGTTATTCAAAAGCAGTCATTGCCGATGAAGGTGACAAAAAGAATAACAAGTCATCCTCTAGCCAACATATTCTTGAAGGTTTTCAAACTTATCTACTTTTCCTTTATTTCTTGGGGATACAGAGTGCACCTCATTGTTATTTATCTAGGTAGTAAATAATCAGCAGCATTATTTTTTATTAAAAAACATGTTCACGGTAATTTAGTTGCTATAGTTTTATTAGCTTTTCAATACAATTATTTTCTTCATTTTGCTGTGACACTTTTAGAAAAATGTTAGTTGCACGCAGTTCTCATGCAATTCAATGACACTATTTCCTTTCATGCTGCTAATCCTTTTTGAAAAATAGCAGGAACAGACATGGCAGTGAAAGAATCTTCAGAAATGGCTAGTTCTTTGAACCAAGAACCAAGAAGGGGAATGGTTCTACCATTTCAACCTCTTTCACTTGCATTCAATCATATTAGCTACTATGTAGATATGCCTGCAGTAAGTCTCTAAATCCTAGAAAGTGGTTTCATTTCTGCTTTCCTTACACTGGCATGTTATGATTGCGAAAATTTCGTTCTTGCAGATGTCCTATCTGTCCCTATATGTTTGGTGTTGTAACATCAGTCAATCATGTTAACCACCACTTTGAATTCACGAGTGCTTAGCTTTCTTGAATACATAACAGAATAAATATAAAATCTCTTGTTCAACTCTTAAGGTCATGTAAATTGTTCTTGAAAAATTCAATGCTCTTATATGTTAATCAAAATTGTTAGAAAAAGTTAAACATAATTCAAGCCTATTTTTTTTTCTTCATAGTAAATCTTCTGGTTTTGTTTTTTTTTTTACTTCTATTACATCAGGAAATGAGGAGTCGAGGAATCAATAAAGATCGACTTCAACTACTACAAGATGTTAGTGGTGCTTTTAGACCAGGAATTTTGACAGCACTTGTGGGTGTTAGTGGTGCTGGAAAGACAACCCTTATGGATGTATTAGCTGGAAGAAAAACAGGAGGATACATTGAAGGAAGTATTAGCATCTCAGGTTACCCAAAGAACCAAGCAACATTTGCTCGTATCAGCGGTTATTGTGAACAAAATGACATCCATTCTCCACATGTTACTGTATATGAATCACTATTATTTTCAGCATGGCTTCGCCTTCCTTCAGATGTAAATGCACAAAAGCGAAAGGTGTGTCAGGGACAAGCCTTGTTATATTTTCTCGGCCATTATTAATAAAGTAAATTTTGATGCTAATATTTATAATTTTAATTTTGATTTGGTTATATTTTTGTTTGGTGATGCAGATGTTTGTTGAAGAAGTTATGGAGTTGGTTGAGCTTAACCAAATCAGAGATGCACTAGTGGGTCTTCCAGGAGTGGATGGTCTATCAACAGAACAAAGGAAAAGGCTTACTATTGCGGTAGAATTGGTTGCCAACCCTTCAATTATCTTCATGGATGAACCAACATCTGGCCTTGATGCTAGAGCTGCTGCTATTGTCATGCGAACTGTGAGAAATACAGTAGACACAGGGAGAACCGTTGTGTGCACAATTCATCAACCAAGCATAGACATTTTTGAAGCTTTTGATGAGGTAAGTATGAACTCTATAGACTCTAGAGTTTCTCTGTTATTTCCTTTGGTTGATTATTGCATATAACTTTGTCTTTTTCCCCCCTTACTGTAGATTTTGTTGATGAAAAGAGGAGGACAAGTTATCTATGCTGGACCTCTTGGTCGTCACTCACACAAGCTAATAGAATATTTTGAAGTGAGTATTGAAGTTTTTATATGGCTATATCGTCTTTAGACCTTAGTTTCATACATTGTGTACCATGGTCTGCTTATAATTTCATCAGCAAAATTTTCATATATTTATATCTGTTGCACATATATGTCAGGGTATCCCAGGGGTTCCAAAAATCAAGGATGGTTATAATCCTGCCTCATGGATGCTTGATATCAGCTCTACAACAATGGAGGCTAATCTTGAGGTAGATTTTGCAGAGATTTATGCTAAGTCTACCCTCTACCGGTATGATTTTTCATGCTATGCTATGTTACTTTTTTGAATGCTTACAAGTTTATGCAACAAGACCTCCGTCTTTGTAAAACTCTTGTTTTGATAGGAACTCAGATTAGAAAATAGAAGAAAGGAAAGAAAGATGAAATTTCTTGATTGTAAAAGAAGAGAAAATAGGAGAGATAACTCTCTTCCAAGGGTTTCCCCTTCACAAAGAGCTAATGCTCAATTTACAATGATAATAAATCTCCTCTCTCCTATCCTCCTTCCCCTATTTATATCTAATAAACCCCCCTAACTAACTAACTCATTAATAGTCTATCTTAACTAACTCTTCTTTCTCCTTGATTATTTCCTAACATGTTTTTTCTGTACTTTCTTCAGGAGGAATCAAGAACTTATTGAGGAGCTCAGTACCCCAGTACCAGATTCCAAGGACTTGCACTTCCCAACCAAATATTCCCAATCGTTTTTTGTTCAGTGCAAAGCTAATTTCTGGAAACAATATTGGTCCTACTGGAGATATCCTCAGTATAATGCTGTCCGATTCTTTATGACAATTGTTGTGGGAGTAATGTTTGGTGTGATTTTCTGGAATAAAGCCAAAAAGACGTAAGTCATTGAACATTTGAACTTGTCTATAATATTAAAGACGCAGATGGCTTTGTGTACCGCTCTTACAATTATGTTTGGTGTTCTATTAAGTCACAGTCTTTCACGTTAAAATTTGCATTCCAGTTATTATTCCATTTTGATGTTTGCTTGATAAATTTTATTGGCAGCCATAAACAACAAGATTTGATGAATCTTTTGGGAGGCATGTATGCTGCTATGCTTTTTCTTGGAGCCATGAATGCTTCATCAGTGCAACCAGTTGTTGCCATTGAAAGAACTATCTTCTATCGTGAAAGAGCAGCAGGGATGTACTCTGCATTGCCCTATGCATTTGGCCAGGTACAAAAGTAAAGAAGGAGTGACATAAAGACACCATTTTGAAGCTTAGTTTATTCTGTTTCTGAAATGATAAATCTTCATTTGACAATTTCCGTGGACAAAGGCCTTGTTCCAATGGAAAAGAAAGAAAATATATTCAAACTAAAGACGCTTCATTGATTATGCAGGTGGCAATAGAGGCAATTTATAATGCAATTCAAACAGCAGTTTACTCTCTTATCCTTTACTCAATGATTGGGTTTGATTGGAAGGCAACAAGCTTCTTTTGGTTCTACTACTATATATTAATGTGCTTTATGTACTTCACGTTGTATGGAATGATGATTGTAGCACTAACACCGGGTCACCAGGTTGCTGCAATTTGTATGTCCTTCTTCTTGAGTTTCTGGAACTTGTTCTCTGGCTTTATCATTCCTAGGACGGTATGTGATAGTTGTCATTTTGACATGTAATTCATAATTTAATTCTAAGAAATGTTATTCCTTCTTTTTCCCTATTGAAGCTTATATTATTCTCTTAAATGTTATGCAGCAAATTCCTGTGTGGTGGAGATGGTATTATTGGGCTTCTCCTGTTTCTTGGACACTATATGGCCTTATTACCTCACAACTGGGTGACAAAAATGCAGAATTGGAGATACCAGGTGCTGGAAGCATGGGATTGAAGGAATTCCTTAAACAAAACTTGGGTTTTGACTATGATTTCCTTCCCGTTGTTGCTGCTGCTCATGTAGGCTGGGTTATCCTCTTCATGTTCGTTTTTGCCTATGGCATCAAATTCTTGAATTTCCAAAGGAGATAGTCTCAGCAAAGTTATATATATATCAGTTTTAGGATTACGTGTAAATTTTTTATTTATTAGTATGTAGGAGTTCATGTGCTCATAGTGCTTCAGGAATCTCCACTTTGAGTAAGTCCTACCAATATGGATTAGGAAATGAGTATATAGATTGTTGAGCAAGTTGTTACCTGTGAAAGAACAGAAGTCACAACCTTTAAGATAATGTGACAAGCTTACAATTAATACATGGCATGATGTCATGAGAGAATTTATTTCACTTTTTCACTTTTACTAATCTTTCTAAATTTAATCATGCTCATTTGGAACATTTTTAAAAATTATCCAAGTTTTTAATCATATTTTTTATATCAACAAATATCAATTTATTAATTTTATTAAAAATATAAAGATTTAAACCTAGGATTTTTTCCCTCTCTTTTCTTTTTTCATTCTTCTCGAATCACTTAGACAATCTTATATATCTTCATTTTCAAACATATTACTAAAGCTAGGTTGTTTTAATGCTCAGTCAAAGTAAACAAAACAACATTTTCATTTTTTTAAAATATTGAACAGAAGGTCCATATTTATTATTTATAGAATTGTTATATTAAAAAAAATAACCTGAAGTTCCGTATTGATTTGAAAAACATAAAACAGAAAACTAGAAAATATTAAAAAATTAAGAAAGCATTATATATATATATATATATATATATATATATATATATATATATATATATATATATATATGATTTTTTGTTACTTTGACTGCATAGTCAATGTGTTAAACGCAGTTGAATGAAACTGACCATCTTCATAACGATGCCCAGTGAGTGACTAAATAAAAGTAAACCGATAAAGATAAATTCGAAAAAGTTACCTGACACTACAGAACTATCATATAAGGCATAAAATTAATATAAATATACAAATTTTCAAATAATAAAAAAGTAATGAATGCTGTGGAAATTAGGATTAGTCAATAGATATAATAAAATATTTTCATTATTTAAATTAATATAAAATAATTTTAGTGACACATTCTTTATATATTAATTATAAAGTGATTTTTACATTAAATTTTATGTAGCTAGACACATTGTTTAATCAGTTAGTGGTTTTATATAACTTTCAATTAATATAAGAATTGTGTTAAAAATATATTGTTATAATTTCTCCTTATAATTTTCTCTTATATAATTTTTTATTCACCTTAATTATATATCGATGACCTAAGCTGTACAATTTATCCTCCTAGTTTCTAACTTTTCTGCTTCCATTTAGGAAAAGAAATCGTGTATGACTGGTAAAGAGGGTTCGTTCCTTAAATATATCTATCATTAATTTAATTAAAAAATGTATCGAAATAAATAAATAAAAACTGCATACATGTTAATTATATATATATATATTGCCATTGATCATTTGGTTATTATCAGTGAGACAGTTTTAGAATATGGCATCCAATTCAACAAGTTTTAGGGCAATGAGGACGTTGCCTTTTAAATTTTACTTTGTTTCCCTTTCTTCCTTATAACACGAGGTGGGGATTGAAATTCCAAAAATTGAAGTCCGATTTGAGAATTTATCAGTGGAGGGAGATGTGCGTGTTGGAAGGAGAGCACTTCCTACCCTACATAATGTTACTCTCAATGCTTTTGAGTTACTTGATTCGGTTTTTTCTTTTAAAAATCTAAAATAATGTTTAGAAGAAATATTTTTTCTTGATGTCAATTAAACAAGATGCTTCCTTCCCGGTTTAACCGTACTAATTATATATGGTTGATAACGCGCGTGTCTATGATTTTAGTCAAATTTAAGAGTACTGTTAATGTTGTTTCAAATTAGTAACTATTTCTCTGATTCATTTGCTGTGCACAATAGAGGATTCTGAGGATGTTTCAGTTCGCATCTTTCAGGACGAGAAAAATTCATATTCTCGATGTCAGTGGAATAGTCAAACCATCAAGGTAGCCTAAAATTATTTGCACACAAGAATATATATATATATATATATATATATATATATATATATATATATATATATATATATATATATATTATCAGCAGTTCCAAGGATGGCTGAATTTTGCTTTTCTTGAATTCATCATAGTTCTAGAAGAAAACTACATTTGTTGATGCTTTTTTTTATTTAATTACTTTGTTGCTTATCCTAGTATTATTTATTGGCATTTAAGATTTAATCTTACTTTATTTAACAGGGTAAAATACCAGGATTACCCTACTTCTGGGTCCTCCAGGTGCAGGGAAAACAACATTGCTTCTGGCACTCGCAGAAAAGTTTGATCGGCATTTGAGAGTTTGGTTCCAGTTATCTTTTCATATTTTTCTTTAGTTCTAGTCAATTTGTATACTTAAATAATTTTTTCTTAGATCTTATCTTCTCATTTGTGTGTACTTTTTTTTTATGACAAACTTATGTTGTGACCAAGCTTTCGGGAGAGTTACTTAATTATTGTGGCCATGACTTAAATAAATTTGTTGCTAAAAAAACTTGTGCCTATATTAGTCAACATGCATGACCTTCATCATGGAGAAATGACGGTGAGAGAGACCTTAGACTTTTCAGCACATTGTCTAGGTGTTGGCACGAGGTATGAGATGTTGAAGGAAATCTCAAGAAGGGAGAGAGAAGCAGGAATTAAGCCAGACCCTGAGATTGATATGCATTCATGAAGGCTATAGCTATATCGAGCCAAAAAACACCAATTTGATAACCGATTATAGAGATTTCACAATAAAAAATATATCATTTTAGATTTTCAATAGATTTTTTCTTATTATCGTAATAAGAATAATCTTTTATTTGATTATTAAAATAAAAAACAAATAAAATTCCTAAATATATTATATCACATGAAAAAAATGATAGTTTTCTAACAAACATCAATATAACTAAATCTTGACCAGAAGTAGTGGAGTATGAAAAGCAAAGATCTAAATAAAAAAAAATAGTCAAAATAGACTCGTATATGGATAAAAAAACACTAAACAAAAAATAAAGAGATTATCAACATAATAGATAGAAGAATAGTTAACATGAATGACATAAATACGGAATGAATACAATTAAAATGAAACTTTAAGACAAAAAATATAAAAGAGTGAGAGAATGAAGAAATTATGGTAGGAAAATAGTTAAAATGAATGAAATTGACATAGAGTGAATGCAATTAATATAAACGTTTGAGTGGGAAAATGAAGATTGTATTAAATAGGTGACGAAGATTTTGAATGGAAAAGAAAAAACTTTTATATATAATATTGACTAAAATTTGCTTCTCTGACAGTATCTTGTTTTTCTGACAGTGTCTCTTATAAATATCTAAGGAATAAAATAAATAATATGTGTCAAATAAATAATATGATAAACTGTCAATATCATACAGGATCAGCATATTGCATTTTGTAACCTTCCAACATCTCAGACAGGAAGGGACTATCGAACCAGAAAAACATTATTATATTTTTGAATAAGCGGTGCTCACGGGGTACTTTCCACATAATTTAAATTCAACTTATTGTCTCTTATCCCTTGTTGGAATATAATTATGAGTTCGATTCAGTATAGTCACTTTATTATTATTACGATCATTATATTTTTACAACTTAAAATAAAAGATCTTTAGAATCTAAGTTTCCAATTTAATTTAAATATGGATCTGATCCTACGAGAACCCATTAAAATAATTTAAGGAATTTACAAGTTGTGATTTGGCGCATAATCATGTTTATTTCTCCAACATTTTCCCACCAAAAACATATACATAACAGATGCAAATAGAGTGTTTAATTTAATGCTTCGGATGTGATTTTCATAAATTATACCAATATAAAAAAAACTATAGATTCTAAACATGATTCCTGGGTTATGAAGGAATTTCCGAAATACCAGTGAGCAGTGTTTGATGAAGGAGACGCAAGGCAAGGCAAGGCATATACTCGCCATAACGCAAAAGATCCTTTTAGCTTTGATGGAACTTTTTAGTTTTTCCTTTCCTTTACGATATAAGAAAAATAAATATAAATATCTGATATGAAAGAGGCGCGTCCATAGCCAGACATTTCATATCCAAGCAAGGCCTTATTATTTGTTTGGGAAAGACAATGTACGATCAGAATTAAAAGAACTGAGCCCAGTGGGCCCCATAACTCCCATCGCCATGCTATTTGGACTGTAAACAAACACACGTAGCACTCTCCTTGTCACCTTCACCGTACAATTTCCATTTCTTATTTAATTTCGTTTATTGCCTCGAAAATTCAATATATTTATTCTATATAATACCATATTGCCAGTCTCTCATTCTCATCATGTCACGTTTCTCTCGGCACCTCGAACTCAACACACTCTTCGAAACTCTGGATCTGTTCTTCTGCTTCTAAGAGACAACATTCTCTTCTTGAATCTCAATCTCTCGGAAACTAAACCCTAAGAACAGACAAAGATGGTTTACACCATCTCGGGAATTCGATTTCCGGTTCTTCCTTCGCTGCACAACTCCCGCTTCCGTGGCGATCGCAGAACTGCGTCTCTTCCCGTTTTTCTCAGAAACAACTCCTTCTCTCGTAATGAAACCTTCCTCATTTTAGCCTTCTGCTTTTACGATTCCGTTACATTCCTCTATTGTCGAGTGAGTTATGTGAATAGTACTTGCTATTTCTCGATTTGATTTGTTTTTATTGTTGTTGCAGTTATCATCATCATCATCGTTGTTGTTGTTGTTGTTTATCTTGATATTATTACTATTGTTATAATTATTATTTGCTTTCTTCATCGTTAAAGTACATGCATCGGCGGAAACTTGTTCGTTTGGTTTTGATTCCGTGTGAGAAGCGAGTGGTAACGTAGTGTAGCTGAAACGTGAGATTCTGGTCATACTGTTTACTTCGTAGGTTGGACTTCGATTTTGTGTTCTATTTCAGTTCATTTTGAAGTTCACGATGTTAGCGTGGCTCCGTTTTGTGACGAACTGAGACGATTGATTTTTTTTTATGACTTAATGTGTGGCTGTGATCCTCTGATTGGATGAATTATAAGGTTTATATGCGTTTTCCTAATTCATTAATCACATGCAGATAAAGCGAAGGATGTAAACTTTGGTTGTGTTTTTACATTGTTAATTAGAATCATAATAACGTATGATACCAGGTTAAATGCCAATGGTGGTGTTGTAATAATTATATTGATTAGAGTATAATATGAGTCATTTTTTTTTGTCACCAAATTATTTGTGCATTCGTATAATTTTATAGTATGTGAAGCCACTGTAGGTTGGTATAACTGATAAACCAAACATTTGAAATTCTGCATCAGCATTTTATTAATTACGGAAAGAATTTATAATATTAGCTATTGTAATAAAGTCATTCTTTTAGACTCACTATAGGCAAAATGTGTTCCATCGAGTTGTAGACTTGTAGGCACGGGAAAGTAATCCGTCTTTCATATATGTTTCTTTTAATTACATTACTGCATGCAAAATTTGTAGTTGAATGACTTGAATCCCATTACTTTACTCTTTTTTGTATGTTCAGAATATGAATTGAATGATTGGATCGTAACTGTACAAGGTTTGATGATGAAAGGGAAATGATCTGTAATCTGAATGGCTATGTTTAAACAAACCATCATTGCGTGAAATTGGCATCATTTGACTTGTGAAACTGGCTATAAATATTTATTGATTGATATTTGATTAGTTTAAATTACTAAAACATCAGTGTGATAACAATAAAAATAGAGAAGGCAAAGAATGTGATAATATTAATTTTACTTTAGATGAACATAAAGTTCAATCTAGATTGTTTGTGGCACTAAATTCTACATGATTGGCTTTAAAACACCTTACTTGTATAATTTATGGCCTCTTTCAGGTAAAACCCTTGCTCTAAAATCTTCCCATGATTCTGATTCCTTGTCTTCTGCGATTGCCAAATCTGATAAAGTACTTATTCCTCAAGATCAAGATAACTCTGCATCCTTGACAGATCAACTTGAAACTCCTGATATAACCTCAGAGGATACACAGGTGCTTTTCTCCTACTCCGTATCGAATATGTTAATGTAATTAGTTTTGAATTTTTGTTGTCACACACCTTTCTTTGTACTGGTTTTCTTGCCAAACGCATCTGGAGAATGATTGAAAACTTTGTGGCTTTTTTATTGCAAAATTGGTGCAGTTTAGGTGACTTTTTAGCAGTGTTCATTATCTGATAGTAACTAATGAGCAAGAAATAATCTGGAGGATGGAGGGAAAACAGATACAAAAACATTATCACTGTTATGACCACCTTTGTTTGATGCAGTTATAGCTTGGTGCTCCCAATTGTTCCAACCTGTGTCACCCTTTGAAAATCTTGTAGCACCTCCTTGGCTTCAAGTTTTGGATTTCCATGAATTCCCTCCAACTGCTGGACAATAGTCACCCCTTTCTGTTTCTAAATCTCATGCTAATTGCTTGGCATCCAAATGGGTATTTGGTTTACAGTTGTGGATTATGTGTTTTATATCAGTTTAAAGTCCCCCAAGGAAATAACCAAAATACTTATCTTCTGGTAGTTTTCTCATTTGAAAGTAAAGAAGAGATTCAAAGGCTTCTGTGTAGTCCTCAACACTTCCCATTTGCTTTAACTCAACCTAATTTTCGTAGGGATTTTCAACCTTTCTTATACCAAAGCTTGCAATCAAGGCTCTTTTAAATATTGCCCGTGTAAGCGTGGCTTTGGTTTCTCTCAATAGTTTGAACCCATGTATGGTTGGGCACTCCATACTATAATTGGCCAACTTAATCCCATAGTTATCAATCACAAAAAAGAAAATTATGAAAATGCTATAGCAGGAAGTGGGATGCTATTTTAAATATTATTATACAAACTAAATAATTTATACTACACATAAATACTCAAACAAACAAAAAATTAAATTAATTCATGATAAATAATAAGTCATAATTTACAAATACAATCTTCATCAATTTGGGAGCAATAAGAACATAGTAATGAAGTCAAAAACTGAAATATGATGGTGAAATTAATATGGGTAGCATGGTTACAAATGCATTTGATTTGTTAATTTTGTTTGCAATTTCTGTTTATTTGTTATTATTAATCTCAAAACTGGCTTTCCTGGAAATCATGAATTTCTTTGAATATTCTTTTCTGAATGTATGTTTTATTCTTTTCAGAACTTAGAGGATTTAACCATGGAAGATGAGGATAAATACAACATTAGTGAAGCAGCTAGCAGTTACAGACATATTGAAGATGGACAAGGCTCTGTTGTATCATCACTTGTAGATGTGAACATTCCGGCCAAGAAAGCGTCGGTATCTGTTGGTAGGAAATCAAAGATAGTAAGTGATGAAGTTAAACCTAAGATCATTCCCCCACCTGGCACTGGACAGAAAATATATGAGATAGATCCATCTTTGCTAGCTCACCGTGACCATCTTGATTTCCGGTAAGAACCACAATTTAGGTGAAGCAAATATTTGACTTTCTAAATGGAGACAACAGTAAACAGAAAGGGAAGGGGGGGGGGGGGGGAATCTGATGTTTTTGTTCCTCAAAAAATGAGTCCAAGCGAGTTACGTTGGACTGTTACAGTACTCTCTGTATAACAACTACCTATTAAATCCTAACAGATTGACAGCTGTCACCAGCTGATGCTGTACAGTTGTGTTGCATTGGTGGTTCGGAATCAGAACTGAAACCAATAAACTAGAATACTACATATACACTGACAATCACAAAACATTGCATGCTCAATTAAATGGGTAAGGTATGGGGCTACGATTTAATATGATATCTACCTTATTAATTTTGAATCCAAGAAACAAATTAATTGTTCATTTTTCTTCTTATATAGGTAATTTATTAACAATTTAACTTATTGTTCTGTACATTACTCTGTGTTTTCCAAACTCTTCCTTCCTCCACTTTTGATACCTACTATACTGTAACTAAATTTAAAATGTAATTTTTTTAAATGCTATTTCTTAAATCACAGTTATGGACAATACAAAAGATTGTGTTATGAAATTGACAAGCATGAAGGCGGTCTGGATACATTTTCTCGTGGTTATGAAAAATTTGGCTTCATACGCAGGTATTATTTTTAGAGTTTAATATCTCGTGCACACATCTAACTTTGTTTCATAAATTATTGATGTCATATTCCTAAGATAATAAATAGCTAAATCAATCCAACATATCTATTGCTGATAATAAACAAAACAATATAAAAAAACACTTGATTGAATACTCTGAGAGATTAAGCCTTGTGTAATTGATGAATGCAACAACTCAAATAACCTTGGTTCAACTGCAAGAAGAAATCCGGCAAGTGGCAACTAGACTAAAACCTTGATGGGCAATAAGTTAAAATCCAACTAATATTAATAATTAGAAATTGTAAGAGACTCAAACAACCAAATTAAGGGCAAGGGAGGCTTGATCTGACCAGAGATGAATAGGGAAGAGGATTAAAAGTAGTGGTGGCTAGAAGGGAGGCAGCATGTGGTTCCAACTTCCAAGCACACAAGAAATACTGGTTGGAAAGATTCCAATGACCAGCACATGGTGGTGCATATGTGGTCCAACAGCTGCAAGCTTCCAGCAACAGGCCAGAATGAGGATGGTGAACAAGGTGGTGGGGATCAGTTGGTGAGAAACATACATCTTCAAGATAGAGATTGCAGCCATGAGAGGAGAGAAAAAGTGAATGAATCGGTGAATTACACCTCTAGTGTTAAATTTTTAATACTAAGTAATGTTAGTACAGGTTACGTACAAATACAATAGTAAAACAATAAATTTACATTAAAAAGGAAAAAGAAAATTATGCACATATCTGTACACCCTAATTTCCAGTTTATCAATATGGTCTTTAATGACTGTAAGCTTTTGTTTGCAGTGCTACAGGCATTACTTACAGAGAGTGGGCACCTGGAGCTAAGGTATATTTCTACTTTATTATTGGTAGGAATAAATATGTTTTTAGTCCCTCACTCCCTCAAATATGGGAGTATTCTTGTTTTAGTCCTCCAAATTAAAACTCTTTTTTTAGTCCTCAAAATTCATAAAATGCTTTTTTCAGTCCTTCTGGTAGATGGTGTTAGGTTGGGCGTTAATGTAGTCGACAGATTTACAATTTGTGGCATTTTTTAGCCGACAGAAAAGTTAAATCTTTAGAATTTATAGATTTTCACTTCTTTTTGAAATTGCCTTCAAAACCTGCATCTTAGCCAAATAGAATTTTGTTTCCAACAAATCTATCGATTCTTCTTTGCACTTGCACTTGCACTTGAAATAACAAAGCTATGTAAAGATAACAGAAAAAAAGAAATAAACTGAAAAACACTCTATCTAAGGACAGAAGCAATACATAAGGTGGTGTTTGAACACCACTCAGATTCAAAATCCATAAAAAAAAAAGACAACGAAATTTGAGGTGGGCTTTGATGATGGTGTGGATCTAGGAGAGGGAGAAGCCGTGAGTGGCAAAGAAGGCAAGGACAAAGTCGTGTTTCTGGGGGGTGTGGAAGTATAGCTTACAGGATGTGATGAGGGAAGATTCCAGGGACGCTGTTATGGCGTTGCGAACGATCATGATGGAAGATGTTCGCAGATCTGTCGAAAGGAAGAAGATGAGATTGTTCCACCAGGAACGTCCAATGGCTCTTTCGTGTCTCTGCCTTTGCTGACTAGCGTGACGACCCAGTCAGCCTCTCTCCGTCAAGCATTCCTATAAAACTTCAAAGAATCACCACGGTAAATGTCCGTCCTTCACCACTTTGGGAAGATCCAGAAAGTGGCGGGACTGACAGAGGGTGGCGAGGACTGTGCTAATGATGAAGATTGTGGGGCGGCAGCGCTCCGCTGTGGCTTCCTCCAGGGAGGAGATGGAGAGGAGACGGAAGTAGACAGTGGGGGATTTGGTGTTAGGTGAGATTCATGAAGGAATTAAACTGACCCGGTTTTTATTTTTTACGTATTTTAGCGGCTTTTAGCTGCCACAAAATTGAAACATTGTTTACCACATCAGACTCCATTAAAGCCGTCTTCACGGAAGGACTAAAAAAACCATTTTGCAACTTTAAGGGACTAAAAAAAGCAACTTTTAATGTGAGGGACTAAAAAAACAGACCCCATATTTGAGGGACAAAAAACATATTTAAGCCTTATTGGTATTGCATTGTTTCTAGTTTTTGGGTTCAAATTATTTTGTAGAGTCCTAAAAAGCATGGATATGACACAGAACATGAGTAATCAGTCATTGTAAACATAATTACTGCTATCATTTATCTAATTATTGTGGTATTCCTATCTGTATTAGTATGAAAGTTCAACAAATAAAAGAAAAATATAAAATGCAGTTAGGGCTATCCAAAGTGCCCAATCAATGTCCATTCAATCAGTGTGTACTGTATTGTCTTTCAACCTACTCTATATGTTAGGGTTTAGGACTTAATAGACTTCTTTAAAGTCTAAATTGCTTGAATGAACTATGCTCTTTCAAACTTTGGCTTTGTGGTTAAATTCATGCATTTACTTGCATTACGGAATGTACTTATGGTAACTGACTGTCAATATAATAATAATAATAATAATAATAATAATAATAATCACCAATTACCTGAAGGTGGAAATGCATTCATTTGGTTAAATTGGAAAGATCTAATTTATAATCTATATGGGTATACATATGTTTTAAGGAGTGGTCTCTATCTTTTTCCTCACTATTCTTCCCCTCTCATTCTATAGTATATCATTCTATATTTTCTTTTTTGGAGAAAATCTTGTTTGGATGTTGTGTGTCTTTAAATTT
The DNA here is from genome assembly GCF_000004515.6 of Glycine max. Taxonomy (NCBI): domain Eukaryota; kingdom Viridiplantae; phylum Streptophyta; class Magnoliopsida; order Fabales; family Fabaceae; genus Glycine; species Glycine max. Next base: position 45,499,625 of record NC_038255.2, on the reverse strand, counting down.
GAAGACAATTACTTACGCAATTTCTATAAAGCTGTTTTTTATTTCCCCTGCAAACCATTATGGATGTTATTGATTGCTTTTCAGTCAGCAGCATTAATTGGAGACTTCAACAATTGGAATCCAAATGCAGATGTAATGACCAGGGTATGTTATCCTTAATTGGTCTTTAAAGTTCATACATGTGAAATTCAGCATACTTCTTTCATTAATAAGCCCTTATATCATATGTAAATAAAAAGTTGAACATATTGTGGTTTCAACTTCCTCTTTTTTCCTCTGTTTGACAACTGTAAATTTTTATCCTATTGGCAGTCTTTAAATGTTCTAGTTTTGACTTAACAGAATGAATTTGGTGTGTGGGAGATCTTCTTGCCAAACAATGTGGATGGTTCACCACCAATTCCCCATGGTTCTCGGGTCAAGGTAATTTTTCTCCTGAACAAATTATTATTTTGTTGGATTTGGATAAGCTTCATATATGTTCTTACAATCCTTGATAGTCTTTGTTTTTAGAGGTGATACACGCACATTAACTTATACAACATTATTTTTGTGTCTATGTCTCTCCATCCCATCATTAATTACATTTTAAACATATGTCTTTCTCTCTCTTGGTTGTACAAGTATCATTTCTCTTATTTTTATATATACTTACTTTATCAAATAACTAACTTTTGCTTTTCATTGGCATCTAAGTACTTGTATGGGTAATGAATTCTATATCAAATAATCAGGGAGTTGAAAGGAAAATAATTGTATATTGTGTGTATAATACATTCTCCAATATCCTTTTTATAGGGTAAACAACTATGCCTAGAAAAGGAAATAAGGAAATAAGAAAATAAATATCAAGTACTGAGATATTTTGGACCCCCTAAAATATCTGTGATATTTATAACAGGGTTTTTCTAAATATATGTTCTGGTTCCTCATTCACTGATATTGATTTGTGTTTTCCCTTTTTATGAAGAATTACACTGTGAAAGAAGATAAAATTCTTTGCATGTGTAGAGAAGAGACAAGCACGTGACGTATGATATCTGAAAAATTGTCCTCTATAATTTTCAAGCTTACAGATATTTTTTTGCTATTGTATGCATTGCTCTTGCAAACCACACCAATTATGAAAAAGCTAAGGAAGTGTTCCTAGTTGGTCTGTCTCTCTTTATATTTGGTATTTTTAAGTTAATTGTTTCGTTACCAGGACATCATATCCTTGACTACTTTCTTTCTCTTGTTATATTTCTTCTACAAAAGAATAAGGACAACTTCTTAGCTGGGATAATCATACATGTTAAATGTTTCTAGATATCTTGAACTAAGCTTGTGGGTATTCTCTGTGAAGTGTGAACTAAATATCTCTTAAACATATATTTGTAGATCCGCATGGATACTCCCTCTGGAATCAAGGACTCAATTCCTGCTTGGATTAAGTTTTCTGTACAGGCTCCTGGTGAAATTCCATACAGCGGAATATACTATGATCCCCCAGAAGAGGTAAAAGATTCTAGACTTCTTACATGTAGGATACACTTAGAAAAAGAGATGACAAATCTAATATCTCTTTTCCCATCATTTGTAGTACTCATCATGGTTTCAACAGAACTTTTAATGCTGATATGCAATGATGTTGACAGTTTTGTAGTTTTTTTCAAGCCATCGCCACTCTGGCTTTTTTCTTATATTAGGAAGAAATATCCCCCACTCCTTTTCTCAGAAGGATAATACTATAATAGATGTATATAATTTCTCTCCTTAATTATAACCAAAAATAAAGATAGTCAATACTGCAATATTTAAGAATATTTCATAACTGGCAGAATGCTGAATAATGTTGAAGGTAGCACTGTTAAAACATTAGCATATGAAATGAAAAAAAAAAATTATCTGTTGACAGCAGTCATCCCAGTTATCTGTACAAAACTTGGGTATATTTCAAAATATCATGTGATGGTTACTTATATTTTTTCATTTTAATGTCATGCACTAATGTGTTCGGTGGCTTTATTTTTTTCTTTTCACAGGAAAAATATGTCTTCAAACATCCACAGCCAAAGAGACCAAAATCACTTAGAATATATGAGTCACACATCGGAATGAGCAGTCCGGTGAGTTTTCTTTCTTTATGTGATATCAATAAGTGATTAATTTCTTTTCCCTTTCCTTGTCTTATTTCAAAGTCAATGATCTATTACATCATAAAGTTTGATCTTTTTATTTTTTTCTATCATGAATCACATAGCTGTCTGAAGCCTTGCTTGTGAGTCATTGCTTCCAAGCTATGCCTCTTTATTTACTGTGCACCCTAGTAATGGGTGAGTTTTCGTCAGATTATTTTCCTATAATCTAGGAAAAGTTGTTTTTTCTCTTAATAGCCACTGCATTTAACTTTTAAAAACCAAGATATTGGCTATCTTTATTTGGTTGCTTTGAGGAAGCTTTATTCATGATTATGCCAGAAGACATCAAATTGACTTGCACTACTAAGTAGACACCATCCAAAACTAAATTTGCTATTGTTAAGAGTTAGGAAAGAGGGGAGGGAAAGTTAGGTAGCAACAGTTAGAGAAGTTACTTAATTAGAGGGGTTAAGTAGATACAAATAGGGGGAAGAAGGGTGGAAGGATTCATTCAGAGATTTTAAACTTTTGTTAGAAAGGAGAAAGTGAGAAACCCTTTGTGAAGGGGAAACTCTTGGAAGAGAATTTTTTTAACCTATCATGAATCATTCGGTAAAACTTTCAGTTTCTTTGTCAATTTCTCATATTTCTTTCCTGGGTTTGTAACAATTGGTCCAATCTGCTGGATCTCTAGTCAGGTTGGGGAAGAATGGAGAATGCAGCACTGTACTTGAAAGAGGTGACCAACAATTATGGATTACAACCTCGTTCATGGGAATTCACCATTCCTGAGCCCAAGATACTGAATTGGTTGATGGAGATGTGGGTACTCGATTGTGATGAAAAAGGGTGGAGGTACCACCTTTAGAGATCAAGAAAAGTATTTAAGAGGAAGGAGAAATAAAGAATTTGTTGGGTCAAGGGATAAAGAAATAGGGACTCTAGTGAGGAAGTAAGGGTAGCAGATGGCATCATAGAGCTGTGTGAGGCTGTGAAATGGTAGAAGAGATTGGGGTGAAAGAAAATGATGGACAACCTGTTCAATAGACATGGAATTTGCCAGATTCCCCAAAATCAAGAAACTACAAGGTAATTGTGTGTCATGGAAGAATACCATTCTTGGGCAAGGAATGTTGAATAGGTTGAGAACAATAGTTACTTCACGAAGCCTATAGCCAATGTTTCAGGTCAGGCAGCCAGAACATGTGGTGGCTTCAATGTTGTGGAAAACATGTTGTGGTTAGTAAAGCAACTTACAACCCAGTTAGGATTTTGTCATCAACTGCAATTCAAGCAATAGATTCTTTCTTGGTTAGTTCAAATTTTCTAGGAGCCCACCTATGCTAATATTGGCCACTGCTCCGCCACTTCCAAACCCACTAAACTTGACCATTGTAGCAATGTTCTACAAGATGTGAAGTGAGCAGATTGAGGTGGAGGATGAAAGGGAAGATGCGGTAATGTTTCTCATGGAAGCAGCACCGAGATCAGGATTATACAGAGACTGATTACACCCCTACCATCACCAGACACAAGCTCGCATACAGAAGCCAGTGGATTGTTACCAGCAGAGCCACCATGGGTGTGCACAAGAGAGATATGTATTGCTGGGTTAGAAGAAACAGAAAGGAGGAGCAGAATGGCATTCTGCAAAATGGGTCTTATTCTTGACCTAATGGGCCAAGCCCAACCTTGTCTCAGTATTTGGGTTTGTGAAGAAAGAGGTGGGACGTTACAAATGTATAAACTAGGGTCATGTTTTGAACTAATGGGACAAGCAAATTGTGATTGGAAAATAGGACAGGATCTCTATTTGGTCCTCAAGCAGATGGAGACACTTACCGTCCAGCATCTCATCTCAGAACAGGCCCACATTTATGGTGTTTTTCACCTCCCTACTGAACGGGGCAAAAGGAAAAACTAGGATTGAATTTCAGAATTTCAACCTAGGGACATTGTTGAATTTCAACATGCTAGTATTGTAAGGAGTTAGGAGCGAAGGGAAAATTAGTTAGCAACAGTTAAAGAAGCTAATCAGTTAGTTAGTTAGAGGGGTTAATTAGATTTAAATAGGGGGAAGAAGGATGGAAGAATTCATTCAGAGATTTAGAAGATTTGTAAGGGGGAACCCTATGTGAAGGGGAGACCTTTGGAGGAGAATTCTTTCTTTTACTATCTTTCATTCAATAAAATTGTTCAGTTCCTTTGTTTGTTTCTATCAATTTCTCATATTTCTTTCCAGGGTTCAGAATAGATGTACCTTGGGCAAGTATGACTAGGCTGACCTAATGACATTCACAGGACACCTTTCTGATTTGGTGATTATTCTAAAAAAAAAAAAAATCTAGAAACTTCAAACTGCAAATGGTTACTTGTTTCCAAATTCTTTTAATCTGTCTTAAAGTGAAACTATCTTACCATTTGCAGAAGCAACACTAGTAACATCTGAGACTCCATGTCCAATAAATGCTAAGCAAAATGTATCAGTTGCTATGTGCAACAAAGACTTTAAGTTTTGTAAAAGAAAACTTAATTCTATATTGAATGACTTATTTGCAATGAAGACATTGATCTCATTTGTACACTGTACAGTGAATGTCGATTGAATTTAAATGACGGAATATTTTGTTTTGTATTAGAGATTAAATCTATGATGTTCAAGAAAGTTCCTATGTATAGTATCAGTTCTTTTTCTACTATTAACAATTTTGTGAACCATGCGGCGCAGGAGCCAAAAATCAATACATATGTCAATTTTAGAGATGATGTACTGCCTCGCATTAAAAGGCTTGGCTATAATGCTGTCCAGATTATGGCTATCCAAGAACATTCTTATTATGCCAGCTTTGGGTAACTCTTCTGTTATTATTTTTCTCTGCTCCCAAATTGCTGATGGTTTCAATGTGATTCAAACAATAACAGGCAGTTTTGTGTCCTATATTTCTTGTTTCTCAGTGCATTAGTGTTTTCCTCCTAACTTTGATGGCCTGATTGTAAAAATATTGTTCTGCATGATGCAGGTACCATGTTACAAATTTCTTTGCACCTAGCAGCCGATTTGGAACTCCAGAGGAACTTAAGTCTCTGATAGACAGAGCCCATGAACTGGGTCTGCTTGTTCTGATGGATATTGTACACAGGTAATGGTTATACGTTATTATTCTTTTCATTATTTTGGCAATATCTCTATTTCTTTCCTTTCAACCTTGTCCTCAATTATTATTACATGAATGATATTATTTGTAAGGTTTTATCCATGGTATTTAAGTTTCTGCTTAGACCTGATTACCAATATCTTATGAATGTAGCCATGCATCAAATAATACATTGGATGGGCTGAACATGTTTGATGGAACTGATGGTCATTACTTCCATCCTGGGTCACGAGGTTATCATTGGATGTGGGATTCTCGCCTTTTTAACTATGGAAGCTGGGAAGTAAGTGCTGGCTCCAAAGAATTCATTGGCATAGTATCTGAAAAAAATTTCTATACCTTCTGTTCAACAGTAAATGACTTACTTTAATTCTTAATTTAGGTTCTAAGGTATCTACTTTCGAATGCACGATGGTGGCTGGATGAATACAAGTTTGATGGATTTCGATTTGATGGTGTTACATCAATGATGTACACACATCATGGATTGGAGGTAATTGAATTTTGTGTTTGGTCTTTAAGTTTCTTGGTATTTTAAGATAACTTGGCTACCTTTTTCTTAGTTAAGTGTTCAAGGATTACTGGATTGCCAATTGAAGTAGAAATGGGTGAAATTTTAAATGCCATTATGTATTTTATCAGAAAATTGCAGAGAATTTGACAGATTTATTGTTTTCATGAGCGTGTTTGTTTTCGTATACCTCATGTGTTGTAGCAGATACCTTGTCCCCCCCTCCCCCTACACACTTCTTTCCCCTTTCTAATAAATTTCTTCCTTGGCTCAAAAATAGTTCTGCACAATAACTTATTACTTGATTCCAGAAGCTATATTTTACTCATGATTGAGCATCTTATGGTCCTTTTTGGTGTAATCCAGTATGGACTATGGAGTGTGTCTTTCTAATCATGGTAACTTTTCCTGTTATGTATGCTAAAATTTTCATTAGGGGATTCTACACTATCTTAAGCTAATCAGAGATAAATTTCTGTTTCCTTCTTATGTTAAAACAATGAGTTAACAGAACAAATCAACCCAAGAAATCCATCCAGAATTGTGTTGGTTCTATCACAAATCATGCATCGAATCTCATCCTAAAGGCCAAGTTATAGCAGCAGCAACTCTGTTCTGGATTCTCCCCACCCCCACTCCATCTGTACATTCGAATCAACCCAATTATGCTGAGAACACAATTAAGCCCAAACTTATTAAACAAGGGAAAGAGTGCAAGACCTGCAATTAACCTCAAACCAGTACAACATACTAAATACTAAGTGCAAAGAGTGCAAGACCTACAATTATGTTGAAGAACTGATGAAATATATTTTAGCAGCGATTAGCCCTGCAAAGAGTGCAAAGGATTATATTTCACTCATATTCTTTCTCAATCATTTAATTTTTTTTCTTTTGCATTATTGAATCTCGCTGCAGGTAGCATTTACTGGAAATTACAATGAGTATTTTGGTTTTGCAACTGATGTTGATGCTGTGGTTTACCTGATGCTGACTAATGATGTCATTCATGGGCTCTTCCCTGAGGCTGTTACAATTGGTGAAGATGTATGTTGTCTCTTAAAGTTTTGAATTAATGTAATTCTGTTAACATTTTATTCTAACTGTTTTAGTTTAGTAGTTGTCATGTCTCAAATTTTAGTTGACTCTCCATGGTCAAGTATATAGATGGTCCTTTAACTGTTGTAAAGAGCAAAAAGACAATATGATGTTTGAACCCTCTATTTGACTGTATGAAAACTTGCAGTTGACAATTCAATTTTCTTTCCATTTCCAGGTGAGTGGAATGCCTACATTCTGCCTTCCTACACAAGATGGTGGGATTGGCTTTGATTATCGCCTGCACATGGCCATTGCAGACAAGTGGATTGAGATTCTCAAGTAACCTTCTGCTTTTATTCTGGAGCACAAATACATCATGTTATCTTATGTTTCCTCTTAAATAGTCCTGATTATGTATATATAAAATTATATATAGGGCATGTGCATAAATTACACTTTCTTGCTTTGCAACCTTGACCCAAAAGAAGGACTATAAATGGGTTAAACCCAATGAGAGTGGGTGACATAGAAAGAACCATGTTAATAGGATTTTATATTTACTTGTGATTTTTCAAGAATTTTTATATTTGATTAGAATTAGAATAATGATTTGTCTAGAATTTTCATTATCTTTGGGTTACAAATACCCTTTAGGTGCCTTATATTTTCATACCTTTTTACAAAACAGTATTGAGATTAGGTGCCTTGTGTTTTCATACTTAATAAAATAGTATTGAGATTATTGTTTCTACCGATTGTTTGAAACCCAAGTTAGAGGAGTACTCTGCCTTAGAAGAGAGTAATTCAGGTTTAATGCTTTATTGTTCTACATCAAATATAAAATCCTAATAATATGATTCTCTATTCTGCATCAATGGGCCCCAAAAAATTGTACCAATCTAATGTTCCATAGTATAAGCAAGTCAAATATGACATGGTTTTCTCTGATCAATTACTAGTATGCTAAATGCTAATAGAATATGTTAAGCCCTTTGGAAAGTGGGAACTTTGAGATGCCAGCTTCAAAGGTATGCTAAAGTGAAAGTCTTCTTAGCTCATTCAATACCCCTCCAAAATGTTAGATTTAGATATAAGTGTGAATGAAGAATAATTCTTTGTTTTGATATACTATATGCAAGGTAGTTCTTCAATTTGATGAAGCTTGTTAGAGTGTTAGCTAATTCTTTGCATCTAAAAAGGTGCAACACTTTTTGTGTCTTAACATTGCAATTGTCTATACCTTTTGGTTCCAAGTTGTTATTCAAATCCTAAACCCTTAAAATCCATCTCATCATTTCATCTCCAACAACCACTGTCATTCATTCTTACTGTTTGCAAGTAGTGTGAAAAGAAACCATGGGTGATTTCAGCAGTGTCTTTTTTTGTGTAGGAAGAACGATGAAGACTGGAAAATGGGTGATATCATCCACACATTAACAAACAGAAGGTGGCTGGAAAAATGTGTAGCTTATGCTGAAAGTCATGACCAGGCCTTGGTTGGTGACAAGACAATTGCATTCTGGTTGATGGACAAGGTATTTATCTCTTCAATGTTTTGTGTTCTCATCCATTTGAAACTGCATGCTGCAATAAAGTTCTTATTTACAGCATATAAAAAAATACTTGCTTGACTATTATAAATCTTATGTAAACATATCATACGCATTTGCAATCAGCTTCTGATGTTGAGTATATCAGCTTAGAAAGAATGCCTGATATAGCATCCATCAATTCTTTGGCTGTTTCTTGAATTATTTGTTCTTACTTAGCTTCTGTCAAATTATATGAGGACACTTATGTTTGCTTTATAAGTGTATTGCTGCAGTTTGCCATTTGACATATATTTTACTAATGTTCTGTTGGCTGCGTCAGGATATGTATGACTTCATGGCTTTAGACAGACCATCCACTCCTATTATAGATCGTGGTATAGCGTTGCACAAAATGATTAGGCTTATTACCATGGGCCTTGGTGGTGAAGGGTATTTAAATTTTATGGGGAATGAATTCGGCCATCCTGGTAATCATATTTGACTTGTGTCATGTCATTACTTACGTAGAGATTCAATAATGATATGACCAGTTAGATTTTATATTATCAAGTTAAGTTTAGCATTGCTCATTCATTGTTGCTCACTTCAGAGTGGATTGATTTCCCAAGGGGTGATCAACATCTTCCTAATGGCGTAGTAGTTCCAGGGAATAACAACAGTTTTGACAAGTGCAGGCGTAGATTTGACTTGGTAAGTCCATGATTTCTTCATTCAGGACCTGTGCAATTACTAATTTATATTCCCACTGTTTAGTGTTTGTGTTTTATGAGATTGCAGTTAGTTAAGCACTACTTTGTTGCAAAAATGTGTTTATCTTATTACTGAGGAATTATAAACCATACTGATCATATGTGAACATGTTTGAAGATTAGAGGAATGAGAGTCATGCAACTTTTTCTTTCTTCATCCTTATTCTTTCTTGTGAATACAAGGATAATTTGATGCACCAACTAGTTAACATGCTAGTCAAAGTTCTCTAAGCACCATGGATTTCTTATATTTGTGTGACAAAAACTAGATGGCTATGATATCTATGGCAAAATTGTTCTCTTTCGGCATTTTCTTTGTTATTGTTGATTGTTCCAGTTTTCTTACAAACCATTACATAATCAACATGGATGCCTCTTCCACTGAAATGTAGAGTGTTTTTCTTTGTTCCTGAAAATTATTATCCTAATTTAGTAACAGTTACTAAAGTAAGATGATATATTTGAACAGTTGAAATACCTGGAGTAATGATGAAACTAGCATATGACTTGCTTGTGATGTGTATCTCGGACAATGCATGTCATGAAAGTCAAATAAAGTTGCTAACAGTTAAACACATGGAGTGAGAAAATGAAACTAGAGCCCCTGCTCCAGGTAGGGCAACATGTATATATATAGAACTTAAAAATCTGAAAAAGATTATCATGAATTGTTGACTGATAGAATCTCAGTTTTGTGAGCAAAACTATAAAAAAAATGCATTGTTTTGTTTACTATCTACATTACTTTGACATTAAGCATTCAGTACATGTACTTATTATCGGAAAAGAGAAAAGAATTATTTACAAGGCAATAGTTCAAAGTTACAAAACTTATCTTCTGTACTTCTTAATCAGGGCGATGCGGACTATCTAAGATATCAAGGGATGCAAGAATTTGATCAGGCTATGCAGCACCTAGAAGAAAAGTTTGGTGTAAGTCTTCATTTTCCGCCTGCCTCTCCTATTTCCTATGAATTGTCCTATGAAATCTCTATTGGAAGGTTATCTAACTTTGATCTTATGGCTATTGCTCATCATTGGAGATAACACGTGTAATTTTGAGTACACCATGATCATCATCATAATCATGATAACAATAGACACTTGTGAAAGCAGATTTTTTATTTTATTTTTCTTCCAAAACAGTTTCTACCCACATGGTTATGGAACCCAAGTACTAATAGTATTTTAACCTAGGTTAGTTATCCCCCGTGGTAGAAGCAGTTAAGGAAAAATAACTGTACTTAGTACTTACCTTTTTGCTGCAGTTCATGACTGCTGAGCACCAGTATATTTCACGGAAAAATGAAGGTGACAAAATTATAGTCTTCGAAAGGGGCAACCTCATCTTTGTCTTCAATTTTCATTGGACCAACAGCTATTCAGATTACAGAGTTGGCTGCTCAACCCCTGGGAAATATAAGGTATATTTGTGTGTCATTCTCTGGCAAGACTAATGGTGATATTAGAAGTTTCTTTATAACTATGCAAAGCTACCATCTGTTATTTTTCATCTCAAGAAACAATCATTTTTATCATTTGTCTGGTTAGTCTCCTCACTCAGATCCCAATTCAGGAATGCGCAATATGTGGATTAAGTTTTAAATCGTAAAACCCTTTATTGGACCAAGTTAATCCTCTCAATGCTAAAGCATATTATTATTGAAATCAATGGCCCTATCATCAAATTCACTTCTTTAACTATGGTGTCCAGCATTCAAGCCGATCCATATCGGTAACTGCTCATTCTATTTGGAGTTGTTTAGGCAAAGGTGCCTTCCCCTGTCCACAAAATTCAAATCATCAAATTGAAGCTCATCTTAACGGAAGTTTAATCAAGAACAATGAGCAAAAGGTCCCCAAAAAACATAGTCTAGTTTTGCACTCTTTTATCCAATTCCATCTATGGATGGTCTGGTCCCATCGTGTACTTTTGATACGAGAGTACTACTGATACCGACACCGGATGCTAATGCGTGCAGCGATATGACCAAATATTATTTTCTCTTTTTCTTTTCCTAAGTTTGAGAATATGTTTAATAAGTGGTTTATGCATTTCCTTTTTCCAGATTGTCTTGGATTCAGATGATGCCTTGTTTGGTGGCTTCAGTAGGCTCAATCACGCTGCTGAGTACTTCACCTCAGTATGGAACTTCTCTAAACTTGTATCTGAGTGTGCACCATGCTCTGGCATGGACACACCAAGTGTGTTGTTGTGTTGTGTCTTGTTTGTATTTCCTATTCGTGTTCTTTTACATTCTTGCAGACCTAATTTTATCATTTTGACTATCCCAATGGAATAAACAAACTCCTTGAATTCTCTTCGGTGATTTTACAGGAAGGATGGTATGATGACCGACCTCGATCCTTTCTTATCTATGCACCTTCTAGAACAGCAGTGGTTTATGCCCTAGCAGATGAAGCTGAACCTGCCCTAGCAGATGCAACTGAACCAGAGCCAGTTGATCTTGATGACAAGCTTCTGGGATGAATGTTACGAGTGCACAAAGGCATGGATGCAGTAAACCCCTAGTCAAACTAGCCAACCAGCGTCTGATGGTTTAACCGCCACTGGAACATCAAAGAAGCAGAATTTTGAAGTGGAATAAGTGAAGCGCTAGTTCATCTTTAGTGAGGCAGGAGACTAGCCTCGAAATCTAGTACATGTGCCTTGCTAGGTAATAAGTTGTGATAGCACACCCATCTTCCTATTTTTACTTTTTAGGATTTATCGTCTTGACATGTTATAAGTTGCGCCGCGATTGAGAAATGTGAATCAACAAAGCTATGGTCCGCGAACCTGAGACTCAATGTACCTATGCACATATCAATCTTCATTAAGTGCATACTCTGTTAAGAGTTGGAAGCTTCCAAGGGGCTTTTACCGTGGGAAATTTTGCAGGAGGCTTTTAAATATGTTTCCTTTAGATTTTATTTTTATTTATTGATTAAACTGTTTCCTTTATATTTCAAAGTTGAGTTGTAGCACAACTCAGAGTATTCTATGCAGTGTAATAAAGACATTGTACACGGTCATAAAAAAGAAAATAAAATAATCGCCTACTGTATATAGGGTCGCTCCTTCACTTCCTTTCACCATGTATTTTTTTAAAATAATAAAGAATGTTTACATTCATTTTCCATAGTTATCAGTTTCCTTTTTTTGCGGTGACCAGTGGCAAAATTATCAGTCTAATGTTCGGGAAGGAAATATTTATTCTAACTCCAAGGTAATGGGTGCAAATTTCAGACTTTTCTATTTTCTTTGGTTGCTGATGCTTCTGGAGTTAGAATCTCAAAATCCCACAAGTGTTTCCTTATTTTTTCTGTTTTTCTTAATTTTCCTCCCAAAAAAATGACTTTTAGCCAAGTAATTTGGGGGAGATTGGAGCAAGCAAAGCTGCTTTCACCGTTTAACTTTTAGAGGAGTGTTACCTAGTATCTGACACACTTTGAACTTAAGAAACAGAAAATATAGTATTTTTAAAAATTATGAAAAATACAAGAAACAGAAAATATAGTATTTTTAAAAATTATGAAAAATACAATTCTCGAACAATAAAAGCCTAAATTGTTATCGTCTTGTAAATGATTTCGCGTGGAAGTTCCAATATCCTGTATTTGTTCACCACTGGCTGCATTGGAATCATCTCGTTTCCGTTCTGCTTTGTTCATTAGTATTGTTTTTTCCTTGGTATGAAATTTTTGTATTAATAAGGGGCTCACATGTTTTTTCTCTGTTTTTTTATCAAAAAAAATAACTAGGGGAGGTGGAAGGAAATCAGCAATAAGAGACAGGCGGTTTAAGTCGTTTGACTAACTAGTAATCATTTCGCGGAAATTTTAGGAACTGGAGTGATTTACCTAGCGTAAGTAATGCCATAAAGAATGTGTTGTTAATGGGCAAAACCCAGTATTACGAATTAAATGCAACCAGGAACCGACCATATCCTTTCATCGCCCACTTAGAAACAAAAGTAGTCCAGAGGTTTGATATGAACATAACCGTTGTCCAAGAATGCTCTAAAAGTGGAACTTAACCTCAAAACAAAAAAGAGAAAATTAATTGGGGGCACCTACAAACTAAGTTCAGGTGCTAATAATGCTGGTCTCAGATCCAGAACCACGAGGCAAGTGATGCAAAACACTAGTGGGAGATGAAGTTGAAATAGATGATCTGAGTGCCTCGGCCAGTGGTCCTCCCATGGAAGCCACTTGATTAGACGAGGCCCATCCTCCGGCCCAATTCAACTGCAGCTGCTCTGCCACGAGGCCCACATTCTCATTTCTTGGGCCTGGGTCCTCTCCATAGCCCGTGGACAATTTCAATGACACATCCGAGGAAGCAGCAGCAGCATTTCCGGGCATTGAAATAGAGAGGCTAGGGCCAGCAGCATTGTTTTCAACGTTGTCAGAGTCTTGCAGTGATCGTGGCCAATCATCGAAGAAATGCCTCAGCATATGGCCACCCCCTCCACCTGATCTGCCATCCCCACCCACATGGTCTTCGTCTTCATTCTTGGTCCCAGAGGAACTACATGTGGCCCATCAACAAGGCAGCAAAAAATATCAAGTTGGGACTTTCTTTGTATCACATGTCACAACGGTGCCAACAATATAAAAATTGTGGTCTTCTAACACAGGGACAGGCATCATTTCTAAATTTAGTTTAGAAAGGAACGGTTGGGGATTATTTGTGCCAAATCTAAAGTTATTGTTGTGTTTGCCATGCACTTAACGAAAACATAACAATATATTTTGTCCTTTCACTCTTTTGATAAAGGTGCCTCAAACTATTTAAGGAATCAAAATGAAAGAAAACAAAACATTAAAAAGTGTTATTAGTCCACTTCAATTATGATTCTAGTGAACTCCTAGGCATTGTTTTTTAATAAAAACTTCTTTTTATCGATTACCTAATCATTGATTTTGAGACACAAGTTTGCAAGATAACACTTCAATAGAAACAAAATGTATCACTTTTTTCCCCATATCTCCTGATGTGTTTTACATTGAAGATACATTAAATAGAGAAAATAGATCCCCACTTGATATCTTGTTCTAATCCAACCTGCTTTATTTCCCAAGTACGAGACATAGTGGCCATACCTCATATAGGGTCCCCATCCCAAGTTAGGCAGAGGCACCAGTACAGTAATAATAAGTCACAAGGATATACATCTCCTTAGATTACTTGTTCAAACCGGAATGCATCCAATTCAAACTTACTTTTTGAACGTCAATGAATTAAATCTCAAAAACGACAATGACAAAAAAGAAAAAAACTGAACCACAGAAGCAAAGTATGTCCCACCATATTTAAGAACAAGCTCGCATAGAACTAACATTTAGTCACCCTTTTTCCAAAGCAAAGCTCACTCGCTGATTGCCTTTTATTAGATACACTACTACACACAAACATCATTATTAAATAGTCCAAAGTAAAATCATAATGGAATACTTAGGCTGCAATATTCTTGGTTAACAAATCACATAAGAATGATAGTGAGAGCGAGAGAAGTAAGAAAGGCATTAAGATTACCGTTCATTAAGACGAAGAAGATCAAATGGGGATTTGAGTGAAGCAGAAGCTAGGGGTGGTGAAGAAATGGAAGATGAAGAAGCACCTAGTCCTAGAGATCCACCATCACAATTATTAGCACTAGTTGGTGTGGGTAGTTCCACAGGCTTTCTTGAACGGTTTCTTCCACGATGCATGTGGCGCTCACAGTACTTTTGCCCAGCCACCACGTCCCTCGAGCACCGCCATTTCTTGCCGTCGGTTCTCCGGCACCGCCCTGGCTCCGGATCCATCGCTCCTCTACCCCAATACCCTGATTGCAACACTGATCCAACAAACAAAACCATGTTCACCTTCTATAGCACCAATAGGATGCAACAACATAATATAACATCAAAAAACCCTATTCCACAATACAACATTTCTATTTACCACATACATTTCACGATGTTAGAAGTCTTTTTTATCTTAAGTGTTCCATATTTCATCAAAAGCCTGAAGATTTTTAATATGTAGTGGCATGGTTAGCAGATAAGCACTTCCCTTAAACATGTATCCTGAATACCAAAAAGAAAACAACGTTTTCCAAGCATGCTGTAACTCAACCATCTTCCTTAATCCGCACATGAGATCGGCTATGAAACCAAGACTGATGCAACAAGTATATCTTGTAAAAAATGTAAGCTTTGAGGTAAGTTGTTTTTTCTTTGATCAAATTATTGTTTTTTTTTTAAAAAAAAAGTAAGTTTTGGGGGACGTTGAACAGTCACAAAACACGAGAAAATGATGTAATATATGGGAAATGGTGTATGACAGTGAAGAATATGAATATATGAGATAATAATAATAAGATACTTAGAGAGAGAGAGAGAGAGAGAGAGTTACAAGCAGCAGGTTGGTAATGTTGGAGAGGGTGATGGAGGAAATAGTGAGGGGAATGAAGAAGGCTTTTCTTGATTGGTTGAAGGAGTTCAGGAGGAACAGCAGCACCAGCCAACATGTACCTGAATATCAAAGCCTGCAACTCAAGCTCCTGCCACTGAGACAAGCTGAAGTAGCTCCCCATCCCTGAACAGAACAGGCGTATTAAAGAGCAGACACCAACCCACAAAGGGAAAAAAAAGGAAAAGAGAGAAAAACGTAAGAGCCAAAGAAGAAAGGTAGTAGGTAATAAGGTTGTGTGGTAGTGGAAGAAGCAAAAAACTTGAAAAAGTAAGCACGGCAACTAATGCCTGAAGCTAATCAAACTTTCTTTCTTTCTGCTAAAAGGAAAAGAAAGAAAGAAAAAAAGAGGGGAAATAAAAAATCTTACTGGGAAATAATCTGTTAGTGGTTGTAGTGGTCATTGTTTCAGTTTCAGCTGCTAATGTTGAATCTGACAGGGTGCTGACTTTGCTGCTGCTGTTGGGTTCAGGTACAAACAAAGGGAGTGCAGTGGCAGATGGCTGTTGATGATGGGATTCAGGGAGAAGTTTTGGCATCTTTGTAGAATGTTGTTGTTCCTCTGACTCATGCTGGTTTCTCCATTCCTTCAGATGGAAGTCCATGGAGAGAGAGAGAGAGAGAGAGAGAGAGAGAGAGAGAGACTTGCTACTTACTAGTATTAAGTTTGGCTTAGTGTGTGAGTGTGGTGGCTAATTAACTTCGTTAGGTGTGTTGGACGTGTAAAGACCAAGTTTGTAAAAAGCTTTAGCAGTGTCCTCTGCGGGTTCCTTTATATCTTTGGCAGATACCTACCTGTGTTGGAGAGAGAAAATAGAGGGTGGTGGAGAGGGAGAGAGAGAGAGAGAGGGTTGTTTGTTTCTGACAGCAAAGCCTGCAAAGTTTGTTTCGAAGGCAGTGGGGGAAGGGTTAAGAGCACTTGAGAAAAAGACAGTGAGACAAGACAGGTGACTGAGGTGAGAGAAAAAAAGAAGAGCTAAGAAATAATAAAATAAGGAGATAGGTAAGAGAGATAAAAGAAAGAACCTGCGGTTTTTGTCTTTCTGCTTTGCATTGGAAATACCACTCGAGGGAAGAAGTAGCAGCAGCATAGCATGTAGGGCTTCTAAGTGGAAAAACCAAAGCTTTTTAGTTTTTACAATATTATCATAACTACTAGGAGTCTATAACAGTAGAGTGGCATAGAATAATAGTATTATTATATTCATCTGCTTTTATTGGGTTGGTTTTGGACGAATGTGGTGTCTGAAACAATGCAATGCAAAGGACATAGGGATAGGGAGATTTTGATCCGACAGTGCAGCTCCATTGCAGCAGCTGCTTGAGAGGATTTTCTTCAGCCTGGGGCTGGGGACTGACTGACTAGAAGAACTAAAAATCAAGGTTTATTGTAAACTCAGCATATTTAAGGAGCTAACATCTCGGGTTTCGTCTAACATTATGTCATTTGCATGTAGCATTTCGAGGGAGAGGGATTTTAACTAATCTTGTCTTTTTCTTATATTTTAAATAATATCATATGATACCATAGAATATCTACCACCATCATTTGCTAAATTTATTAAACTAGTATGATAGTATATGGTATATACTCTTTTTATGCTTTGAATTTTTAGTTTATTTTAAAATTATGGATGTTTTAAAAAATTAAGATCTAAGTATATTATTATGGAAAATACACAAATAATATTATATCAATAACATTTGGTTTTTACACTATTTTGGATAAAAAAATTTAATTAAGAAAAATAATTTATCAGAAAATTTGAATTGTTTGGATGTTTTTTTAAAAAAAATTTAAAATTTCAGAATTTTAAAACAGAATTTTAAATAATTAAAAATTTGAAATTTCAATTTTCTTATAAAAGGTGAAAAATGAAATTCTCTTCTTATAGTCGTCTTCTTCTTCAACAAACACCGTATAATTAGCACACCAATCATTTTTTTTTTCATTTTTTTTTTCACCTTCATAATTTTAATTTTTTTTATCCAAACATAAAATTTTAAAAATAAAAAAAATTCAATTAAAGTATTTAAAATTCTTAAAATTTAAATTTTCTCAAAATTTAAAATTTTTCTATCCAAACTCACTCTTAGTTAATTAGATGATAGGATTATGACCAGCGATGATTAAATCAAGCGGTTGAAATTTGCTTCCATTAATAATGTGATTCAAGGTTTGATTTCTGAATAATGCGGATGGAGATATTCTTATTGAAAGGAACAGTCCACTTATAAATGACACTAAATTCTCCTCATGAATTTAATAAAAAAAATCTAAGTGGTCGACTAAAATATACTTTTGCAATCATTTGTGCAAAAAGGAAAGGATAAGAATACAGTTAAAAAGAAAAATCTATGTAATTTACTATGATTTATAGTTGAAGGAGAAAATTAAATAAAGATATTTAATCGAAAATATAATAACTAATTGGTATTGTTGTGGAAGCAAAAGAGCAAGCAAAAAATTTGTTTATTCTATATGCCCTCGTAAGAGGGTTTTTAATAATTTTTTACTTTTATAGTTAGAAGAAGCTTTATGCGTCTATTAAAATGAAATATCAATGATTCATTATTTATTCGTTTATCGAGTATCATAAAATTAATATATAATAAAAACAAAACTCATGAGAAAAATTATTTTAAAAAATACGTATAAATTGTCACAGATATATAAAATAAAATATTCAATTGTGAGAGTTTGAAAGTGAAAAAAATAAAAATGTGGAAATTCTTTATTAGAAAACTCATTAATTAATTAGAACGGAAAATGCATACATTATTAATTATTTCATATCTGCATGATGTCTATTTCTTTATTATGATATGACATTATTTAAGCTTATACTCAACTAGATCAGGTGATCCGTGCCAAACACGCGCGGATTAATATTGTTTTTGAAATTTTTTATAAAATGGTTTATAGCTATCACTTTATTTTTATTAAAATTTGTATTAAATATTATATAATGTTTAAATATTTTTCTTAGAAAAAATTTTATTTAATATATTGACACATTATTGTTGAATATACTATGTGATATCTTAAATACAATTTTAATACATATATTATAATAAACTAAAATTCGGCCCTATTATACCATTATAAATTTAACATGTCTATAACTTTTTATAGTATAAAATGTATATTTTACGAACTTATAAAGCAAAATGATTTGAACATATATTTAAATAGTATAATGGATGAACATAGACCAATACAAATGAGAATAAAAAAAGAAGAAGAAACCCTATTGTTTTAGTGAGCCAAAAGTTAAAGATATTTTTATTTATGCATTGTCAAATATTTATCTGTAAATCACTTCTTTTTTTTTATTGATGTGCATATTTTATGATCATTGTCTGATATCAAAATTTTAAGATAGATTTATGATCATTGTGAGTGAAAACAGGTCTTGGAAAATAGATGGTCACATAAGATAGAGACTGATCTTAGTTTTTATTAATCATCATTGAAAACATAAAATCAATGGAAATTGTCTCCTTTAGAATTTAAAGGGTAAGCCGGAATTGGTAGGCCCCATATTCATTCTAGGAACCAATATTTTGTTTCTTATATTAGTGCCCGTCAAAATAATTATAAATATAATATTATTTCTGAGATCGTTAACCAATAATCTAGTTCCATTGCATTGGTCAGTTGCTTCATCAATGTTCCTCTTAAGAATGATGGAGACTCCAGCCTTTAACTTCAACGCGTGATTAAGAATTTCAAAACATTTAATTTCATTTAGGAACTTAATTAGTGGTGAACCATTGACCTTGTATTTCATTTTTTAACTTGCTCAACAGATTCTAGAGTTGGTGTCAATATTTCTCACTCTTGAAAATAATGTGTGACTTTTATGTTTTGTAATAGGTCAAGGTAGATATTAGTAGCCTGAAAATTCTAGAATAGCATAAAGTTATAATTGTTACTGAGTAGAAGGAAAACTTCTTTAAAATAATTTATCTACATGATTCTAGAATAATATTAATCCAACATTGTAGAGAAAAACTTTTTTTCACTACAACACAACTGCCTAACACGTATCAAGTTATAATTATTACTTTTATAATTGATATGTTACACATTTTTTCACTAATTGATTTTAATTACCATTATATTATATATTTTTATCTAATTGTTTTGGTTGCAACTGGCTAACAAACATCAATCCAACATTGTAGAGAAAAATTTCTTCTTTTTTTTTTTACTACAACAGAATTGACTAACACGTATCAAGTTATAACCATTACTTTTGTAATTGATATGTTACACATTTTAAACATTATGATTGCAATAAAATGAATAGAGGCAATTTTTTTTATTTGATCGAATCTTCTATAAACATCATGTGACTTTTAATGATCCAAAGATGTTTAATTGCACAGTTATTTTCTAGCCAAGATAATATGGGCCGGGTAAATTAGAAACAGATTTAGTAATTGATCGATGGAGATGATTTTATGATTTGAGTTATTCTCTTCCATTGGTGATTATATGGGTAAATCATAAACTTAATTACTAATTGGTTTTAGTAATTAAAATCAAAATTAATTAGCAAAACTTGTGAGAAAGCCATATGTGTATTTACCTTTTTTTTTTTAATTTATTCTCCTATGTAGATACTACAAATGACATAATGATTCTCTTTTATTTTTACCTTGATTTAATAAAAAATATTTATTGACTTTATTAAAAATTAATTTTATAAAAAATCTAATTACTTATTTTTAATAATTTTTTTCTTTTTAATCATATTTTTTCTATCTATAACACTAAAGCGTGAAATCTTACTTAATAATTATATTATCTCATACCAAAGTGATACGAAAAAAATGAATGAGAAATATTTTTCGATTAGGATGTATATATTAAAAATAAATAAGTTTTCTTACAAATTATTAATTAATTAAATATAGATATGGGGTTCTCCCCTTCATTCCACCAAAAATAGATAGAAAATAGATCTTGGCAATATATTAAATTTAAGTCTTGTTAGCCTTATGTAATATCACCACTCAATTCAGAGTTGGCAAAATATCAGCACATCCCAAGCTTCGGCTTCATTTAGAAGCTTGAATTGAATTTGAGTTCTTTTATCCAACCCACTATAGCTTGTAGCTTAAATTGAGCTTACGACCAACCTAACCTTAATCGTTATATGAAATATATGGTTTAAGTTTAAAAATCGCATTTCTTACAACATTGTGGCAATATGAGGAGTAACAAAGATCAAGGTTGCGTGGTGGGTGGTTTGGCTATCAGTCGTTTGGGCTCTGTGGAAACACCGCAATGACATTGTGTTCAATAATGCTAACTGTGATTTGGAAGGAAGCAGTTTTGGATGCTGCTAAGTACTGTGCTTGGACTTGGCTAAAAGCAACACTGTAAATGACTTTGATATATCACTTTATAGTTGGTGCATTGACCCCTTAGATAGCTTGAATCATTGTTGGTAACCTTGACAGAGGGAGATCCTTATGCAGGGTGAATTCTTCACGTGGCAAACTGCTGCACTTAATATGGATTTGGTCATCTTTATCTGCATTATTCCAAAGTTGCCACATTCAAAATCAATCTGCTGCATGGGAGGATAAATGTTTTCGGCAATTGGATATGCAGGTTGGAGGCTTTTATGTTTATATTTGGCAAATGTAGTGCTGATCAGACACGACTTTTCTATGTTTAACACTTCTCTTGGTTAGCTTTGTCACTCCTTGTGTCAAAGGCTAATTGGTTTTTTCATATAATATACTATTCTTTTGACTGTGCAAAATAAATAAAAAGCTTAACTAAAATTTTGTTCACAAATTAAATATGGATTTTTATGGCCTAATCTAATTATGACCTGGCATGGGCTTTGTCTTCAAAAAGACCTTAAAAAACTTTTTTTTTAATCTCACACTATATACTCTTCTCAAAACCTCATACTCATAAAATGTCTCACATCTTTTCATTGAACCATTGAAAAATGTTGTTTCTTTTAGAATTTACTCAATCTCTTAATCAAATAATCTTATAACAAAATAGGAAAATTAAATTAAAAATAAAGTAAAATATATTCATTTACTAAACATTCAGCTTAACTAACCCGTGTTCCATTCTCAATCAGTCTCAACTAACCAACTTCCGACAAACTCTCACTCCACCTTACACATTCGTCTTCATGAGAGTAAGTAATATACACTCATAAAAATTATGCTTATATTTTCTTTTTGTGTAAAAATTACTTTCATACACATGTACATCATCGTGTAAAAATGAACAAACTAAATCAAAAGGGTGATTTGCATGTCTCAGATTAGGATCATAAATCCTAGCTTTTTAGTTAACTAGTTATGTATCCCTGCCTCTTCGGTTTTTTTTTTTTTTCATTTTACGCATGTTTGCAAACGGCATGTGGATATAGAAATAAGTTTGTGTATAAATAAATCATGAAATACTAATTTTACCACCAAAAAAAATATGTATACTAATAGCTCTTTTTAAATGTTAATCTATTAAATATTTACATATAATTAGTATATATGGCTTAGGGTGGAAAACCAATAAAATAGTTCTATTGTTAAATGTTTATATTAATAATTTAATATATTATTATAATTAATCTATATTATTGTGTCAAGTAATATTATAATAAAAAAATGTAATCATTTAATTTTGATTAAACAAGTATTATAAATTAATCTAAAATCAACTTAATCTTAGTTTTTTCTTAATAAATAATATTTTGAAATATTTTGATCTTGAAAACATTAAGAGTTAATTATCAAGGTTATTTAAGCAGGAGGGTGCTAAAAGGTAGAAGATTCTTTTTTTATGCTCTTATATAATTTTTATAATATTTTTAAAAATTTATTAATTAATATCTTAAGAATATCAGTTAGTATTTTTCACGAGCATTTTATTAATTAATTACTATAGTCAATTACAACAATAGTGTTTTGTTTTAGTATCTGGCGGAAAGATATTTATTCCAAATCTCGTACCCATTGTTTATTGTATCTGTTTGCTTTGTTAATATGTTGAATCTCAAGTTTCCAGATTTAATATAGAAGGAATAGCCAAATAGGCAACGGTCTAAGTAAAATACAATAGTAGTATAAGATAAAGAAAATATCAAAATAGAAGTAAAAAAGCATTGGATCAACATAGTTTAGTTTACGTAACTTAATTCGTCCGTTTGTGGAGACACAGAGTTGAATAAGAATTAAAAAAATGTAAAGAAAAAAAGTGATGACATTCACATGTCTCAAAACTGAAATAATATGTCACTCACACAACACTGTCATTAGTGACAGTAGATGAGACTTCTGTTCACGTGGGTCCCATCTTACCTCTTTATTTTAACATTTTTTGTTGGATAAAGCCAGGCACGCCGGCACGCGAGGCCTTAGATTATCTCACGTGACTTCTTTTCTCGAGGGTCTTTTCTTTTCCTTCATTTATTTTACTTTATATTTTTTTGTCTTGTTGGACACACTTTCGTGCCTCATATAATTATTCATGATAATCACATCAGTGAGCATTTGACCGAATGACATTTCACATTTTGGACTTTATGGGCGTATCATCATCATCATCATCGTTCTATAATGTTATATTCAACCTGGTTGTTAATAACAAGAGAATTCAAACTTTAAATATTTTAAGTGAGGTTGTTGATTTACAATTGAAATACCTTAACGAGAGTGTTTCCACAATTGAAACAAAACGGAGAAGCTTTATTTTTTATATGATTGGATGGAAGGAAAATTGGAAAAAAAAAAGGAAAAATTTTAAATTTTTGTATCTATAAAATAACTTTTTCTCTTATTTTCTCTCTAATTAAATAGAAGAAAATATTTCGTTAGTTATTTTTTTTTCTCCCACTTTCTCTCTTAGCAAGCAAAACAATCATGAAAATTGAAAAAAATGAGGCACTGAGTAAAAGTACGCCAAGGAAGCAGAACCGAAAGAAAAAAACTCAGTGGCAACTACTTCTAACTACCAACCTAACTAACGTGAATGCATGTGTATAGTGAGTGTTATGTTAAGCCAATTCTTGTTGAAGTTATTTTACAAATGTATACTTCTACACTAAGATCGTGTTTGGTTGAAGAAAAAAAATGACACAAAAAGATGTAGAAAAGAAAAAGAAAAAGACGGGAGAATGAGATAGTTTTTATGTTATTTGATAGAAAAGAAAATAAAAAAAAAAATTGAGGCATTGAGTTCCTTGACATATGTTTATGATTATAAGTGAGCTTGGACTTTGGATACCCCGTTTAACCCATGTTGAATGGAGAAATTAAGTTTTCAATGTAAAAATGCAGTGACAAGCCACTTGTTTTGGCATTACATGATACACAAACATGTACTATATGTTCATAAAATTGGGAATCTAAACTTCCTTTATTCAACTCGAAATTTGGACTCTCAATAACTTTGTTATGTTATCTCATATTAAGCTTCAAATCCAAACTAAAACATATATTAAATTTATTGAAATGAAATTTTAAAATAAAATGAAAATAATATAACTCATTAAACTTAATTAAGTATTTATTAAAACAAATTACAAATTATAAGAACTATTTTTATAAATACAAATAAGTTTTTAGTAGAAGGAATTAACTTTTATATCGTGACTTTTATAACGTGACAAATTAAGGTTTAAATCTATGTTATGAGAGGTGGTCATATTTAATAACCAACTGTACCTCAAATAGGATTGCATTCAAAGAAATTTAAAATGATAACCATGTCAAATAAAAAAAATTAATAATTTTTTCATGTCTTAACCCAATACTTAAATGGCTATATTTTAATAGCCTTTTACATGTTATTGAATCAAAAGAGATTAACTTATTGTTATTTTTTTACTAACAAATGCTAATTTGCAAGTTTGGATATAAATATTGGAAGAATTTAAACTTGTAATCTCTTTCTCCTTCTCCCGTTACCCTTAAGCCAAATTTATTGTTATATTTTTTAATAAAAATAAAAACTATTGATGAAAAAAATTTCAAAACCATTCAACAAAAAGTTGTGTGCATACGTTAAACAAAACATTCACCACATACTCGAAATAAAAACATTGATTAAAAAAGCTTCATAAAAAAATAAATTATTCGAACTTTCTTTTAATTTACACTTCTTATCTGAAATTTTCTCTATCTAAAACTTTCCCAAAATCCTTTTCTTTATGTATTACAAATTTATCCTCCTCGAGTTGGATAGTAAGGAAGAAAAGTATTTTTATGTATTAAATGCAATTATTTATCCAAAATTTAAAATGTGAGACTATTGATTAAGTTGAAATAAATGTTGCTAATTGATGTACATATTAGCGGTAACTCTATTTAATTTTATGAATATGATACGTTTCAATTCAAAATTCTTACTTTCGCATAAAATTAACAAAAAAATTTCTTAAGATGGATTTTTCTTATCATACAAACATGTGCATTTATAAAGCACCGGTAAAATAGCTCATGCCATGCACGAGTAAATGTTACAAATATGGTATAATTAAATCCCTTTATCATAGTGAAAAAATGAATTTATTAATTTCTCAAACGTCAAAAGTTTTAGAAAACATTGGATCAACATAAATTATCCCACGATGGACTATTTTTTTTATAAAAAATTCGAATCAGATTATGCCAAAATAATTCGAAAACTAAAGTTTTTAGTTTAATTTATATTTTATATTAGATTAATTGGATCACCTCAATGAACCATGTTCATTTTAATTCTTCTAATAAGGCTCCTAATAAATTTGTGTAAATCTATTTACAAGTGGCCTTGAGTTGTCCAACCAATAATTTTTTTTTACATCTTTTCCTCACAGATAAACATATTTGATCAAGAAAGTCTAACTCAATTAGTTACTTAATGTACATGAGTTATTATGATTATGTTAGCCATTGAAACCACCATTTTGAGATGTTGCACAAAGCTTTGGATTCAACGTGATTTCATGCTGGTTCTCAAAGCCTTCAAGTCTCCCAATGCTAATTCCTTGGACACTTAAAATTAGGTAGCTAAACTATATAAAGCACTTGTAATATGTCCTTTTGTGTTTCTCACATTTAGTGTGAGGGTTTTTTTTTTTTTTTTGTGTGTGTGTGCAAATAAACTTACCTCTCATGGTAGTTCCACAAATGGTTTTGTTTGGTGGGATTTCGTTTCCACTTTTTATTCAAAAAGAGTTTTATAGGAATAAATATGATCTTTCTTGTTATAGGTTGAAATGATTGTACATGAATTTTGATTTTTTTGTCCCTCCATGATTTTGATTTTCTCTTATGGATTTAATATAATGGAGTGTTGTATTTTGGTTGTTGAAGGTTAGAGTGTTAACCTAGTTGGAATTGCTCCCTTCAATCAGCCTTAGCACACCACCAAATTTCCTTGGAGGGGGCGCATTTTGATTTAGCATGTTGTAGGAAACTTGTTGACCGATTGAATGTATTTTAATTGGATTAAATTCAATTTTCGTCCAATAGTTTTTAAATTTAACAATTTTGATCCTTTCTTATTTATCCTCAATTTTTCAATAGAAATTATTAACATAACATCTAAGTGATGTGATATTAATAATGTGTTAAACTGTTATATTATTTATCATGTCATATTAGGATATTTTATGACTTATATGTTAATTAAGCCAATAATTTCTATTAAAAAATTGATGGCAAATTAACAATAAACTAAAAACACTAAATTGTACAAATATAAAAGGCTAAAATTACACCACCATTAAATTACAAGGAAGAATTTAAGCCGCTTAATTCTAAAGATATGTTCATGAGTTTATTCTGCTTTTGTTTGTACTTTCTCCTGGCTTTTTTAGTCGTAAAGTTTTGTGATAGTTTTATGAGAATGTCTTAAAATTTCTTAAAACATCGTCATAGAAAATCTCCTGTGATTACTCGTTCGTAAAGAAAAATTTCAATGACACAAATTATTCGAAATATACCAATGCCCTATTATTGTTGTTTTGTCGGATCCGAATAATTTGGGGTGTGCAAATAATGTAGTCATTGAAAACAAAGTAGCATCATCATTGAAGTTGATATTCAACCTTATAAAAAGAACAAAATGTAATATTGAATTTGGATAACTATAAAATAATTTTTTTCATGAAATTAAAACTATTGATTAAATCAACTTTTAATATTTATTAAATTAATTAACTTAATTTTCCAATTTAATAACCATAAGTCAATATAATCTATAATTTTAAAGATTAAATTGACTTATATACACTAAGTAAAAGTACTAAATTATTATTAATCACAAAATTAGAGGAATATCACATTGTTAATATTAAGAATTAAATTAATTAATAATTATTAAATTAAATGATTAAATTTATTTTTCATAACACAAAAAACTCAATTAATTAATAATATTATTCTCAAAGATTAAATTAATATTTTAACAACCTACCAGAGTCAGTTAATAGTGATGAATGAGGAGTTTGAGAAATTTACATGAAATTTTGTATTTGAACTTTGTCATTGTAAAAAAAATTAACATTTTTGGCATATAATGTACAAAGCCATTTTTTTGGCATATAGGCCCACTCTGAACAAAATAGGTTGAATACGGTGTCGAAAGTTTTTTAAAAAAAAAGAGAAAATAACTAAAAAATTGTTCCAACTTTCAAAGGTTGGTAGTGGTTTATATACAAGCTCACTGCTAATTTAACATTGCAAGCAAATCAACCCCCTCCCTCCATTTTTAACACGGTTCTCTCTTATAAAAAAAATATTTCATATTCCTTAAAAAAATATTCATATTCCTATTTCGTTTTTGGTTTACAGGGAGGAGTTGAACTTCAATATCAAAAAAATTACAACAACAAATGTACACATGCTCAGCTAACCAACTGAGCTAGATCTCTTAATCACATTCCTATTTCTTAAGCCATAATTTTACCCCTTTTACATGCAGTATGCATAAAAAGATTTATTTTTATGTTGATTTACGGTGTCATCAATGATATGGTTTATTGTCATTTATTGGTTAGTAAATCACGTAATTTTAGTTCAGTAATAACTTTTTCCTAATTGTTAAAAAAAATCTATTTCATGCCATTAATATATAAAGTCGTTCATTATGTGTGGGTCATCCTAATTTGAATATATCCAGCTTGTAAATACTGTTATAGTCCTGAATGCAAGCAGACGCACGCACATAAGGTTTCCCGTCATTACTGAGATTAAAAACAGAGGTTTACAGCCGAAATAAATAAAAGTTGTTTATAATGTCATGATTCTCATATAATCATAAAATTACCATATATGAAAAAATTATTGACTTTTATAAAAATTATTTTAAATTTCATATTTAATATATTGACAGTATAAAGATTATTTCAATAACAGTGTCTAAAAATTAAACTCAAAGAAAATAACTTTTTTTTTAGTGTTTTTGTCAACACAAGTCTTTAATTACATATGAGCATCTATAATACAAACTGCAAGTCCAATTCCATAACTAGAAGCCCATCAAGGATTTGGAGTTGGGCTGGGCCGCAGAGTGGAACCAAAACTGAAGTCGCTATCATGTCCCACGCCACGTGACTATGTTTTGGCGTCTAAGGTTCTTGGCGACAACTCATAATCAAATGACTGAGAGAGCTCAGTCACCATGAACCGGTAACGCAGGAGGCAGGACTCAGTTTGTTCCAACATACTAATCCCCCCTTGTGTAATTATTAGTTGTATTTACTATTTACCCAAACAAGCCACTCAATAAACATTATAAGCATGATTTGGGTAGTATTTGACTTCATTTTCCATGAAAATCATTTTTTTAATTAAATTTTACTTATTTTTTAGTTAAATTTTAAATTATTCATAATCTTTTTTTTTGAATGTTCTATTTTACTAGTTATTGTAGTTGTAAAAACTTGGCCATCAATAAACCAATATAGTTGTAATTGTTAGTGATGCTATGTAAAACTACATGTGTGATCACTCAAGAGATTAAGTTCTTAGTTTAGAATTTCATTTCTGTTATCTCCGTTTTTAAAATACAATTTTTTTTTTTTGCGATATTCTTTTTTTTAGGTGAATTTACGCATTATTTATCCCTCAAATCTAAAAAACTCGAGTGTATGAAAATAAATTAAAATATAATGCAAAATTTTCATATATTTTTCCTGAAGAATTTAAATTTTTAGAATTATTAGTTCATGATACTTAGTACTAATAGCTAGCAAAATCACATTAATAACAAGATTATATTATTATTATTATTAAAAACGAACGGTTTAGAATAGGGATGTAACAAATTTGTGTTTTATTTGCTTTGCCGACGAGAGAACCAAGCCAGCCTCCAAAATGGTCTTAATCCTTTACCAAGACTTGGTACGACTTATTATTGACGGGAGAAAAAAATAAAGATAAAATATACAAGACTTTTAGTTTGAATACACTGGACGAACGTAACATAATCGTTTTATTTTATGAACGAATATATTAAATTTAAAATATGTCGAATATATGGGCTACATTCCATGATTTCATCTCAATTATACTCCGTTGCCAAAGCACGCCGTTGAAATTTGAAACTGACGTGCTATTCTGTCTAGTTTTCGACCAGGCGGAAGGTATTTAATGCTACAACTATAACTTTCTTCAAAATTTGCATTCTCTAAGTAACCTTGCTATGACCATCAATAGGAAACAAAGATAAAAATAAAAAAGTTTAAATTATTATTTTTTTTCCTAATTTATTTTTAATTGATTGAATTAAGTCTTTCTCTCAATTAAGGCTAATGATGTTAGCATTGTAGGATGCAGATGTCACTTTCATACTTTCTAGAAGTTTGAAAACCGCCAGTAAGTGTTTTGCTAGTTTTTTATTTTATTTCTTATACTAAAAAAAAGTCTACCTTCCATCAGTGAAAATTTCCAATAAACCCAAACCCCTTCAGCTTCGACACCCCACCCAGACCCAAACTACAATTCCTATAGCACCTACCTCGTCACTCTTCGACACCCCCACACAATAAATTGGTTCAATGAAATCCCCAACCTCCAGAAAAAAGAAATAAATATATTTTCTATAGCATTAGATCTGCTTTTGAGAAACATAAGTGGAAGCAGCGTGATTGACTCGCCACAAAGAAGAGGAGACTCTAGAAGGAAGAGACCCTCCTAGTAGCAACCCTCTACTCGTTCATGGCGGATCTACAACTACGACACCAGATTTGTGTCAACTGCTGTCGCGAACGAGAGAAATCGACAACCGCTCCGTCGTCGAGAATGAGGGTTCTGCAAACCTTAACTCTTTCGCTCAGTTGCCGTCAACACGCAACATTGAATCCGAGCCACCGTCGTCAAAACCCTACTACGAACGAGGGAGATCTGCAACTTCTTCATGACCAGTCTACAAACAAGGCTATGAATTATTATAAAATCAAATAAAGAAATTGTGGCGTTTTAAAACGCTCCGTATGTGAAAACTACTCGCCAGAAAGCGTAAAAGCGAGTCCCCATTGCATTAACGTCATTAACCAAATTTAGACAGAAAATTTTAATTGAACTAATTTTAAAAATTAAAGGATTAAATTGAATCATTTAATAATTAGAGTATTAAGAAAATAGATTAGAAGACCAAATCCGTTAGCCAATAAAAAATTATGTTAACACAGTATAAAAAAAAAAAAAATTGTTATGTAAATATAAGATAAATTTCGTAAAATTACATAAATTCTTATTGCTTTTTTTAACGTATTTCGTGTCTATAGAGACATTGCTGTTGATAATTTTTGTTGCAGGTGTGACATTCATCAGGAAACAATCATGCATATTGTCTTCCATTGTTTCAAAGCCAGAAGAATATGGGTAATGATGGGAATAGAAGATTGTGTCCAACCTAGAGATGATGTGTGTTTGAGTAGTGGCTTTGTACCCATGCAAGCACTGATTATGGGATTCGTTTTACTATTAAGGTTTGGAAGGCTCGCAACATTGAGGTGTTGAAGGATAAAATATGGCCAGATCGATGATCTTACATCTACCTTCAACAACCTTCTTAGCAAGCAGGCACCAACATCTACTTTGGCTGCTCCAGCAACAAACGTTGTGAAGATTAACGTGGATGGTAGCTAGCTCTAGAGACAATCCAGGCAGTTCCGGTTTGGAGACTTGTTAAGGGTGGTCAAAATCAACATCATTCTTATGTTGTGCTCCTTTCCATAATTCGTCATAACTTCAGGGAGGAAAATGCTTGTGTTGATTTGCTGGCCAACCATGGTTCCTCGTCAGATTATCCTTTCTTCTTGTGCCAAGATTGCCATCCCCAACAAATTTCTATTCTTTTGCATTTAGATGTCATGCCCACTGTCTTTAACAACTTGTAGTTTCTTTTAATAAAGAAATGAAAGATTAATTAAAAGATATTCATGTAATACATAAGAATATGTCAGTATATATTTTTAAAAATTATCATAAGAATAAATGAAAGGAGAAAAAATTATATAATTTCACAAAATCTCAAAAATAATTAGTGTAATTTACTCTATTATTTACTAAACTCTTATACTTGAATTGTGTGCTTTTACTAGTGTTGATGTTAATTTCTTTAGCGTTGTATTATTTATACAATTTTTTTTAATCGTTCTAATTAAGATATTTACCTCTCCCATGGAAACCGTATCAAGAATATAAAGTCTACTTTAGGATCAGGGCACTAGACTTACACACATAAAAAAAAATGATACTTTTTTTAAAAGAAAAATGTTACTTTCAACATTCAATTTGTTATTGTACACTTAGAGGGAGGGAGAAACATATATAAGTATAATAGGATTTTGATGTGATAAAAAGAGATATATAAAAAAAATAAAAAGTGTTGGAAGACTATTTAAAATAATGAAATATTATGTATTATTATTTTTTTAATGCAAAAAATGATACTTAATCCCAAGATCGAATAAAAAAAAAATGATACTTAATCTGAGGGACAAATCCAAGTGAGGCAATCAGGGGCCTTGCTCCGCCTACTGTAGGATCCTTTGTGTATACATGAAAGAGAGAAAAACAAAAAATAACATTAAAAAATATTAATAAAGTAAAATATATAAGAAAAATATGTTTTTGAATTGATATTTGCTTTTGTAGATCATATCTCTAATTTTCTTCATAAGAATAATAATAAATATTTTTTTAAAACTTTTCATTTGTTAAATAATTATTTATTAGAACTTAAATATTTAAATAATTATGTAAAAATAAATAAATTCCTCTTTTAATATACTCATGAATCCGTGGCTGCCAGATCCCTCTCAAATTCTATTATTGTATATCATCAAATGGATTTTTTTTTTATTTTTAGTGGCCTTATTGATGTCTGGAAGATTTTATTAGTAATTCACACATTTTAGAAACATATCATATTATTTAATTCATTTAAGAAAATGCATTTCATATTTTACCTAAGTTTGATGAATTGTGATTTTTTATGAATTAATTTAATTAAAATATACTAACAATATAAATAATTTTTATACTATGATATAATTCATGTAAAAAAAATAACACTATAATCTATTCATAAATTATCATGGTAAGATAACTAATTTTTGTATAGTTTAAAATCTACATAAAAAATTATTTCAAATTGATTAGTAGCATAATATAAAAACTTCTCAATTAAATAGTTCATAGAAATTAAACTCATCTTTTCACAATATTTTAACAAAACCAAACTTTACTCTCGTGTAAAGTCACTATTTTTTGGACTAAAATCCCTCTTGCCTCTGTAACAAGATATTCTCTTTAGTCAAAATCTAAACAATTCATCTTATTGATCTCTCTTTAGAGTGCAATGACCTATCATATCAGCTGTTTAGGGTATATTTGATAGAGAGAAATAAAAAAAGATGAAAGATAAGAGATGAAAAGACATGAAAGTGAGATTATTTGATATAGATGAGATAAAAAAAGATGAAAGTTTCAAACTACAATTGATCAGATAAATATTAAAAGAAAAAAAATTATAAATTTTCAATTTTGAGGTGAGGATGAAAACGAGACACACCACACACAGGACAAATGAGGATAAGATGGAAACGTTATCATTGACTTCAGGGGGTGAAAGAATGTACATGTGGGCCCACATTCTCTCAACAACTTTCATCATAATTTAGTTGTTCCAAATGCAGGGGTGAAAGAATTTAAGTACATTTCATTGCCGAACAACTTTGATCGAATTAAGGTGCTATCAAACACACGCTTAAGGTTAACTGGATTTTGGCTGCATATAAAATTAACTGAAGAGGTTCTTATTTGGTATTTTTATACGGAAGACCGAGCATCTACAAGATTCATACAGCGTTAATAACAATTTTGATCACTGATTATTTTTCAAAAGAACAATTCTCCGTCATAGAAAAAAAACAATAAATAGCGTGAACCGAATCTTTCAAAAACAGTTGTCACGGCTGTAACGTAATGGTCACCTAACTCCAAAAACCCAACGGCTACGGAAAGCAGCAGTCTTGTGAGTACAGAGTGGAAATGTGGCATACAACGGTAGATACACTCATACTGTCATATACATGTCCTCCACACTTCCTTTGTATTTTTTTTTCCTCGACGAAATAGTGGTACTTAAAATTATATAAATGAAATATAATTAACTCCTTTCATTTATATATAAAGAATTAAATTAATAAAAAAGTTTCAAACTCTTGAGTTCAATTTTGGATTTTAGCCTTTCAGAAAAATCAACTATTTCAAAAAAACATCCTGTTTCCATTCTTTTGTTGCTGAAGTGAAAACCTGAATTACACTTACTCATCATTACCTTTGAAAATATATACTATAATGAACTTCCAACTCGATTGAGAATTTTGGAAACTCTCAGGCGCACCTCCACCTGATGATTAACTTCGCCCGCTACTTTCACAATTTTGAAATAACATCATAATAGTACATTTTTTTTAACCTCAAACATGCATTCTAGC
Source organism: Glycine max (assembly GCF_000004515.6). Taxonomy (NCBI): domain Eukaryota; kingdom Viridiplantae; phylum Streptophyta; class Magnoliopsida; order Fabales; family Fabaceae; genus Glycine; species Glycine max. The sequence continues at coordinate 45,466,052 of NC_038255.2, read as the reverse complement.
ATCAGTCTTAGAGCAAAACATATCCGGCGCGCGCGCGCGCACATATATATATATATATATGAAGAGAGCAAAAAATATTTAATAGTTTAGTTTAAATAAAATTTTAAAAATATATTCAAAGAAGAAAAATAAATAAAATAAAATAAATTTATTTTATATAAGTAAAAACAATATTTATTGATTTCAATCTTTTTAGAGCTTCTATCATTTAACTTTTTCTATAATATAAAAATGACAATTCGTTTTTACCTTTTTTTCTATAAATGTTTGCTGGAATTTCTTTTCCAAAGTGACTCTAAGAAAATGAAAATGAAAATTTTTCACTAATAAAAAAAGAAGAGATAAACATTTGTTTATCTCACTAATCTTAGCCCTAAAAATTGTTTATCAAATCATATTTATCACCAATATACATAAGCAGAATTATAATAAAATTGAAAGTGGATCCTCTGCAAATTTTGAAAAAATGAAGACATGTTAACTGAAAAAAGGTGATGTGATGGAAAGTATTAGTAATTAATATGATTTTAATTTTTACTATTGAATTCTGAATGCAAATCCAATAAAACTACAAAGTATTTTAATTCCTTTCGAGACAAATACATTAACGCGCTCTTTTTTAATGAATCCAAATTGCTTACGTAGGCATTAGGTCCTTTAGCTTGTTTAATGGCCTCGTTCATATTTTGCTTTCTTCATTTAATATTTGGTGGGTAGGTGCTAAACTTTTCTACTTTGGTGGCTAATTAAATAATTTGAATTTGTTTAGCTGAAGAAAAAATCCCATGCCGCAGGCGACTGATACTTTGTTTGGGCATCCACCATGAGGAGTGGCCCCCACTTGAAGATTCCTTGCTCTATGGGCATCTCTGATTCCATGTCTTCACCCCTAATCACCACCGTCGAATTAAAACCATCACTGCCTTTTGTTTTCTCATTTAAGAATTTCACGTTGGAAAAGAATACATTGTCATTGCCTCAGTGGATAATGGTCCACTCACGCCAACGATGAGAAAGAAAGAGATTTATGAGTGTGATTAATATTGGTTTAGGACGTGTAAAGTTCTATCTACCAAAATTACAAAAATATGTAAAGTAGACCCGGACCCGGATTCAATCATAGCAAGAAAAGAAAAAAAAGAAAAGCATACCGATTCTGTTTAATGACGTGAATGCGAGAATTGGAAAGATCAAAGGATGTAATATTTGTCAAAAAGGTTAGAGAAGGTGCCGCCACTACTCGTCCAACTTTGCCTTACACCTCACGTCTTGTTGAGGAATACTCTAAGACTAATACTTAACCTGCGTGCTCTTCTGTCTCGGCGTCCAAGGTCCACTACAGCCTAATACCCTTTCTGCCCACTTCACATCCACAAAGCGTTTACCTCAACCATGTCTGTATGGACTCACACTCATTTATTCATTTATCCGTCAAATCCTCACTCAGTCTCTTCTGTTCTAACTTCAAAACAACGTTAAAAGTTATATGTAAGACTTTGTAATTTTTTTGTTTAAAAATTATAATTACAGCTTTGCTATTAGTTACCAATGCTTTTTGTGCAAATGCAAATAAAAAACAGGATGTTATCAGATTAAAACAAATTGAATGTATGACGGAAATCACGGCAAGGCATATAAAGTTGATGTACCATGTTCATAGGTGGTTTATGGTACCATTCCCTCGACATACTGTTGAGTGTTAACCTCCATTTTAACTACGATAACATCCAAATTATCAACCTTTGACATCAATTGTTCCCTCGCTATATATTTATTCTCTTCTATTTGCCTTAGTAGCACATACTTCACTCAGGCCTTCATCAATTTTTGTAAAATAATTATAGTTTGATACATCACTCTAAAAATACAATTCAATATGCTTTATAACCATGCTCATTTTAAATTTATGTTCAAAATAACTTTGGTAGGTATATGTGTAGAAAGTCTTCTGAGGGCGAGCCCTGGTGCAGTGGTAAAGTTGTGCCTTGGTGACTTGTTGGTCATGGGTTCGAATCCGGAAACAGCCTCTTTGCATATGCAAGGGTAAGGTTGCGTACAACATCCCTCCCTCATACCTTCGCATAGCGAAGAGCCTCTGGACAATGGGGTACGAAGTTTTTTTTATGTGTAGAAAGCCTTCTCAAATTTCTGAGTTCTGAATGTTTGCATAATTGCTCTTTAATCTCATCAGAAAAATTGCAAATTATAGCTCTCCTTTCCCAAACATTTACCCTCAATATGCAATCAAAGTCCAACTTGAGTTTTTCTTTTTTGGTGTCAATTGCATTGTCACTTGTCACCTCTCTGTTTTTCCTCTTTTGATCATGAAAATTTTAAGGTTCTAGATATGTTTTTAGCAAGGAGGAAGAAGGGAAGTATATCAACATTACAATTTCTTTTTTGGTAAAATGGTTCTTGTGACTAGGTTAATTACGTATCACATGTACAAGTGGGCCAATGTATAGGAGCCAACAAGGTATTTAACATGCCACGTGAAACGTATTTGACATGATGTCATTAGTTGACTAAGACTATTGGATTAACTTGACCAAAAATATTTAATTTTGGAGACTATTTTAGAATTTCAATAATTGAAGGGACTAAGTTGATGGACAATAGCATACAATTTTAGGGTCTATTTTAGAGGATTGAATTAACAAGGTCCTACAATTTTAGATACTTAAATGAAAATTTCCACACACATGAGTCAATGTAAAAGTCAATATGGTAATTAATATTTGATATTATTATTTAAGTGAGAGTGATAATTGGGCCGGGTTAACTTATGGTCAATCATTTAAAAAACTATTTTAGATTTTCAACATTTTAAAGAACTAAATTTGCAACATCTACACTTCAAATATCAAAATAATAACACCAACAAAAAAATACATCAAAATAATAATTTATTCCATATATTACTTTTTAAGCACGGAAGCACTATGCACTTTAATCTTTCCCGCTAGAATGCAGGAAACGAGAGACTACAACATAATAACTTAAAGATATATTATTTTCTGTTCTATATATATAAAAAATAATGAGTTTTTTTTTCTTTAACTCTTAAATGCAAGAAATATATGATCTTTTTTATTTTTTTATAATTATATTATTGATATGAAATATCAATTGACACTGTTACACATGTGATTTTTAACGACATTTTATGTTTAACACTTGGTATACATTATACTTTACATTTGATAAAATATCATGAAAATGTATTTTAATATTTATTTATATTTGTAATATTTTTAAAATATTGTCAGAAGTTTTTATTAATATTTTATTAAGTAATAGGCAAAACAGTATTGCTAAATGTTACATGTATAGTAATGCGACTTTGTGGATGACTCGTTTCTACGAAGAATTTAATTAATCACTTTTAGTGGGTATTTATCTGTTAATTTCATCATTTTATTTTATTAAGTCCAATACTATTAAGACCAACTTTGTTGGTATATAATTACTTTTAAATGTATAATTATTAACTTTTTTATACTCTTCATTTATTATAAATTAAATTCTATTAATGAGATATCCGTTCATTTCTTATCAAAGTAGATACATCTATTGACTATTAACAATTTAAGTCATGTTGATTGGTAGAAAAAAATTATTCCTGTTTTTTCATCCGTCAAATTTTTTCTCCTTGAATCATTAGTATTGTCATTAAATACAATTATAACTTAAACTATTTAATTTTATGAGTATTTTTTAATAAAGTTTAAATTTATAATATTATTGTTTAAAATTAAACAATTTAATGATTTATATTAATCTTGACAAATATTTGTTTTTCATATGTAACATCAGCGGTAACGTAGTCGACCTCCTTTGCTCAAAATTTAGCGATTATTTAATATATCAAGCGGTGCATACTGGTCCTTTATTGAGAGTTTTCCGCACCTGCATACTAGATTGCTTTTACAAGTTGGATGATTTGCCAAAGTTAGAGTTACATGTTTGAATTTTGAATCACAAGAATTCTTTTAAATAACTAATTATCATTTATAATTGAGGATAATTGTGTGTATTTTTTTTAAACTCAGGATATATTTTGGACCCTAACTAAATATTAGAGACTAATCTTTTGAGCTGGTATATATTTTTCAACAGATTATTTCATATATATATATATATATTTGATAATCAAACTCCTTACTCCTAGTCCTGAATACATAACAAATATAACTACCCAGTCATGTCACATGGAGTATAATACATACTACCAATTATTAACGACGGTTTGAGATCAATAACGACAATAATGGATACATTATGACATTTGCAAAACAGTTGTCAGTTATTATACGAACACAGTGATATACAGTAATTTTGATAATTCGGACAGTGCATGGCTCCACTGAAAAAACAAAAGAGCATTTTGATGGCAATATCCGCACGATATGATGGTAGCACTGGTATAAATGAGGACGGTAATGATAATGGTCATGACGTCCATATAAATGAGGATATACAATCATTTTGACAAATTAAATCTTTAACTTAGCTTTGTCAGAGTGTTTTTCGGCGCATATTTAACTTTATAATAAAGTTGGATTACATAGAAGCATAAAATTTGATTAATAAATATTTTTTATTCTAAATGATAATTAGTAGGAATATATATATATATATATATATAAAAGAAAAATATAAATATAATAAGTAATATAATATAATAAAGAAAGAGACAACAAATATATAAGTGTCAATCACATGTCTAGAGTTAGACATGAGTATATGAAAATAAATCCAGAGACAGTCTGCTTAATACTTTTAATGTGTGAATCAAGAGGATTAAAATTAGTTAAAATGCTTTTCTATTTAAACGCGGACGTATTTGGACTCATGGGTCCATTTAATTAATATTTTTTTATTATAATATTGGTATGAAGTAGTTTTATTAGATATAACAAGTTAAAATATTTATGGGTTTAAATCAATTTATTATTCAATCCAACTCAAATATATTGGGTTGATATTCTAAAATATTAGGATCAAATTCGACCCAACATAATAAAAACCTAATTATGAACTTATTGAATAATGAATTTTATTTTCTTAAATCCGACCAAACATAATTAAAATCTGATTATTGGGTTGACATTCTAAAGTATACATTTTCTTGTATTTTTCATTAAATCTTATGGTGGATATTTTTTTAAAATTCATAGTTTTAATCATTTTGTTTATTTTTTTTACAATTTTTATTTATTATTTTTTATTATTGTGGTGGCATAAAAATTCATTAACTCCGCTAGCTAAGTTAGTTGGACAAAAATAAAATAAAATCACAACACGTTTAATAAACGCGCTAGCCCAGTATATTTTATTTAAACACAAACCAAAATAGATCAGATTGACTCATACCCCCTTTTATATTTGATGTTAAGAGATATCTACTGGAAGGAATACCGAGAACAATCACTAATACTTTTTTTAATACTTATTGAAATTCACAAAAAATTATTAATTTGGATGAGTCTCAATTTTCATTTAATTTAATTGTTCTCTCTCTTTATTTAGAAATAAAACCTATCAAAATTGATAATTAAAAAAAAACAATCATAGATGAAATATTAGAAAGAAAATATAAGAAAAATTGTCGCTAGCATTCATTCGTTGACTAATTATTACTTAAATAAATGTGAGATAATTTGCCGTGATAAAAGAGATGTTTACACTGTTGTGGCCTTTATAAAATATTACTCTATTTATAATATTCAATAGTTGATTTTTGTGACGTAGAAATTATTTCATAGCAAATAACATTATTTTCTTAAGATAAGTTAATGGTAATTTGAATTCTAAACATTAACTTTTCCAATGCGCAAATGGTGTTTTATATCCAAACATGAAAGAATGCTAACCAGTGTTTTAGAGCATTGAATAAAAAATATCTAATAAAAATACACAATGTTTATTTGGACAGTAAAAAGTATTCATGGGACATAGCAAATTAGTACACTGAATGACAAGATTCTTGTGATAGAATTTGCAACGACCCACACAGTTTGGTAACCATACGTACAGAAAAATTGCATGGTGACCCTGCCGGAAGATTGCTTGACATTGTGGGTTAGACCTATCTGATACACGTTCTTATCTAAACACATTATCATATATGTTATGCAGTTAATCTCTCTCTCAATTCCCCCGACCAGTACACGCCATATGAATGAGTTAAAAGAAACAAAAATAGAGTTGGTTGAAAATTTCAATCTACCAAATTAAACCGAATATATAACGATACAAAGCCTTTAGGGATCTTATCTATTACCACAGGTCCTTGATGATCTCTCCTTCACATGCGCATATGTTATGATGAACACGTCAGAGCAGAAAATGATCGAGAAACTCTCCAAAGCGACCCCCGCCGGCTGTATTAGAATTTATGCAAGTGCTTACTGCGTTTTGAAACAAAAAGGCTACTATAGAATATAGACATATACAACGGTTGCATATATATATAAGTAAAACTTACCGTCATGGACAGACCCAATAACATGTATGGCAAATGTTAAAAGTAATTAAACGTAACTGTGCATATATATTGATTAATAATTAAATTATAGTACGTCTGCTACTTTTTTTTATAAGAAAATAAAGTCTATATATAAGAATTTCATAAAAAAATTTAAAGGGTGGCCGATCGAGGCTCAGGCCTGTCCCTTTAGAACCGTCAATGTTTACAGTTCATTTCCATGGCCATATCTAAACTTGACCAACTTTTTATGATCTTAATTTCCCTTTTCTTTTTTAAATGTTATTCAGCCTTATAACTTATAAGAAAAGCATTTTTGGTTTAGTTCAGATCATTTTTTAGCTTTATAAGAATAAGAATTTTTAAATTGAGATATTTATTTGATTTCTAAATAGAAACTAAGTTTATGGATTCTTATAATTAAAGAAGTTGAATGAGGATGTTTTTAGAAGAGAAATTTAAGTTAATTTTAATTTCTTAGAAAAAAATGACTTATTTTACTTCTTTTTTTGTATTAGTTTTCTTCTCTTGCAAGTAAGTCTTGTTCAATTTGGCAACAAACAAGTGTGCAAAAACAATGTACAAGTAATAATAAAAAAAAAGATATAAAGTTGATCTGGGGGAGGAAAGAAGGAGGGAGAGATACATTTCTAATAAAATAAACAAATTAATGTTTGCCGATTAAAAAACAACTTTCAAAAGTACCTGATTAACAACTTAGTCCGCTCAAAAAAAAAAAAAATTATCCGTTAGGAGTAACATTTTTCTAGGTAAAGTTGAGAAATGCTCTTTCAATTTCTAGAGGATAGCATCTTTATTATAATTTAACGTTGTGATAAAGTCCATAGAAATGACACTGTTCTCTGTTGTTTTGCTCCTTCAAATGTGCATTTCACACAAGCCTCTAAATATAGATCATAGGATGTCAAGATGTATTATATTGAAATTTAGATTTCTCTGAAAACTTGATCTATGAAGCTTTTGGATCATTTACTATGGTAGACTGGTAAATAAAAGAACAATCATAAAAGTAAAATTGAGGCCGGCTGTGCAAATTGAGAAAGAATACTCACAAACAGTTACCTAGTTTACAACTTTTAGATCGAGAAAAAGAATTTGTCAAGAAACATTAATGGTCAAACAATAGCAAATTAAAATGAATGCATCAGTGCAACTCTAGACAAAGTCTTAGGCAGGACCAAACTTTTAACCTGAAGTAATTCAGGATATGGCACGAATAATAAAATATATTATCATATTATTGTCAAATTTCATACTTTTTTAAACATATTGGGATGCATATATATATTGAAGAGGGCGATGCATATATATGAACCATTTCTTTATTTTGTATTGTTTTCTCCTTCATCGTGTATTTTCTGATGTATTTTGCAAGAATAATCCTTTCATTATCTTTGCAGTTTGAGGGGCTTCTTTTGTACTTATATTTGTAATTAACATATCTGATTTTTAAATTGTAAAAACAAAGGTGCTATTTCCAATCGAGAATTCAAGATCTATATCTTTTTAATAATGTCATCTCTCGTTTTAGAAAATAAAAACTGAGGTTTTAATGCCCTTTTTTACTTTAAATGTTTATTTTAAGAAAGTCAAATTGACTCATATTATATTATTGCACTATATAATATTGTGCCGCTTATGATTTGGGTTCAATTGACTCACACCGTATGAATATTAATATGTTTATTAAACATTCAAACATAATTAAACTGGTAGAAACGTTTGTCAAGATTTAAAGAAGACTTTCAATACTAATAAATATTCTCATTTAACGGTTAAAACTTATAATTGATAATTATTATTTTACGCAACACATGTTTATCTTCGATCAAACAAAAATTCATGCTTAATTCATTAAATTTTTTTTAGCATATCCATGCCAGATGTATCGAATCTTCCATCTTATTTTGTTTTCAAAATTTTGCATGAATAAGCAGTGAATTACACACTCGTCGCTGTTATTTTCTAATTTAAATTTCATGTAATAATATTTTTTTAGGTTAAATTACATTTTTTGTCTCTTATTTTTAAATTAAGATATTTAATTTCTTAATAGAAATTTTTAAAACAAGTAATTTTAGTTATTATGACAATTGATCAGTTTATTTAAATTTATTTGAAAAAATAAAAAAAAACTAAATATATTGATATAAAAATAAAAGATTAAAAATATAAATATAAAATTATATAAAGAATAAAATTATAATTTAACCTATTTGTTATTAATTAATAGAAAGTGACAGGACGTGAATGAAGGAAAGATTAGTGTTTTTTACAGTAAGTTGCGGAGTTATGTTGAGGTAGAAATTTGAACGCATTGGGAAAGAATGTGTAGGAAGGAAGTCCGTGGCCAAATTCCAAGGTTTGTTCCGTTCTACTAATTCTCTCTTGCAGCTAGAAGGTCTTTCATTCCCTTCCTCTTTATCATCATCAGTGATTGTCAGCCAGTTGGCCCGGATCAGCTTCTGCTTTTGTAATCTTTGTCTTTGCCAAGCTGGGAAGAAAGAGAGTAAGTTGGAACAGCTCACCCACAAAGTGTCCAATAATATTTGTTTAGCAATCCAGAAAAGATTGAAGGAGACAGCTATTACTAATTTTACAGATAAAAGAAAAAGAAAATACAAAGAATTGTCTGATTTCATACAAAATATTAAAATATCATCTAGTTATAATTATATTTTTTACATTATTATTGAATTACATATTCTTATACTTATATGATGATAAGCTTTTGGTACAAATTACATTAATTCTAAAATAATAATCTTACTCAAATTAAATAATTGAATAATAAAGTTTTTATTATCACTATTTTTATTTGTAAGAGTTAAAACTAGTATCAACATATTTACAATAACTTATATACTCAATTAATTAAGTTAAATTTAATCGATTTTTTTTAATAAATTGAAAGAAGTTGATATTATATAATAAGTTTATTCATCTTTTAATAATGAAAACAAAAGTTAACTTTTTTATAGAGATTATAAATATTTTATTAAAAATAATCTTACTCAAATAATTAAAAGAAATAAGATTTACTATATAAATATAACATAATTATATACTCATTTAAAAGTACTGTTAAACTAAAATAATTCAATATGAATTGATCTAGATACTTAACTAATACAATATTTAGAATGATTGTTATAGAAATTAAATTTGTTTGTTTTTATTTGAACGTTGGTGGTATTTGATTATTAATTTAGGAATAGAAAGTAAATATGTTGGGTCCATAAAGGCAAAGGGGGTTTGACGCTAGAAAAGGGGAAACCCAACCCAGATAACATAAGAAGCGCACTCGCAACAGGGGAAGGAAGCAGAGCACTGCAGCCTCATCATTTCAAGGCCAACACAAAGCAGAGAAAGCAAAAAAAAAAAAGAGAGGGTTAGAGAGATAATAAAGTGAAGGAAGAAGAAAGGGTTTGTTTGTGTGAAAGAAAGGATGCAGAGTGAGAACCAGAACAACCAGCTGGTAGTGCAGAATTCGGGGAGCCTGAGCTTCAGCAGCCATTTGTCGAAGGAAGATGAAGAGATTTCACGGTCTGCTCTCTCCACCTTCAGGGCAAAGGAGGAAGAGATTGAAAGGAAGAAGATGGAGGTCAGAGAAAAGGTTCAGCTTCAGCTTGGTCGTGTCGAAGAAGAAACTAAGCGTCTTGCAACCATTCGTGAGGTATCTCTCTCTCTCACTTCCATTTCTCATTTTCACTTAACAGGAAAACCCTTTTTTTTTTAATATAAAAAAAAGCTCCTGCTGGAAACAACGTTGGTATTTTTTTTTGTGAAATTTTATTTAATTAAATCGGGTTATCATGTAACAAGGGGAATACCAGAGGTTTAGAGCACATCTACAGCACTTGAATATGTCCGATCTGTGGTTTTTTTCTCGACAAAGTGAATTTGCAGCCCCCAAAACATTTTCCTTTTATTTTCCGTTGGGTTTTTTGAGGAAAATATTTCAAAATTTGAACTTTCATGTTCCCTTGAATATATTCTTTTCAGAAAGCAGTGTCGGGCTAAGAACCTAATAATTCATATACTTCCTTTCTAGAATTTATTTGGCACCTAGGATTTTAAATATCTGTTGTTAGAAAACAATATATCAAATATCACGTATATTTCTTTGGCCTTACAATTTTAAAATTTTTGTTTTAAATAAACAACTGGCCATGATTCATGCTGAAACTTGTTATACATATTTATGTAGCGTGTGTGTGTATACAATTTTGTCATTTATACTCAAATTGATATGTAATTGAATAATCCCAAACTTATTCTATTTGAGGAATATCAGGAGCTTGAAGCCCTGGCAGATCCAATGAGGAAAGAAGTTGCGCTTGTTCGAAAAAGAATTGATTCCGTAAACAAAGAATTAAAGCCACTGGGTCATACTTGCCAGAAGAAGGTGAAGTTTATTGAATTTCACAGAAAACCATCAATACTCGGTTGAATAACATGTTATAAAGTGCCGAATTATACGGACCATGACATGTTATTGGGGACACAATTGAAATTGGGATTTTGATGCATTTCAGGAGAAAGAATACAAAGACGCCCTTGAAGCTTTTAATGAAAAGAACAGGGAAAAAGTACAGCTAATCACCAAGTTAATGGAGGTTAGTTAGTCTCATGCTCAATCATGGTTGTGAATGATTTGAATTTAAATACATTTACTTTCCTTATTCTAATATGTGGGATATTGTTATTATTTTCTTCAGTTGGTGAGTGAAAGTGAAAGATTGAGGATGAAGAAGCTGGAGGAGCTGAGTAAGAACATAGATTCGATACAATGATTTAGCCAAACTGCTAATGACTCCTGATTAGCCTTGTGTGGTATATTAAAGATGATGACATAGTATATTTTATATGTATGGGTGTTTTGTTTTGTGCTTGTGTAATTTTGTGGTGTTGATGTTTGTTTAACTAGCATTTGATGGGACAATCAGCTAATTTAGGAGGGCTATATACCCTACAAACAGGCAGGCTTGTAACTAAACACTTGCGTTTTGTTGTCATTTTTTCTCCCTTCAATTCACTTTTCTTTGCTTTGTTCTCTTATAATTTAATTTATTGATGTAATTTGAATTTTGTTGCCACGAAGGATGGTTCCAACAAAGTCCTGGTGTGTTTATGATTTTAGTTCAATGATTTACCATTACAATTATAATTGAGTATAAAATTATATTATATACTTCACACAATCGATCCATCAGTTCAGTGCTCTTGGAGAAATATTTCTAATGGAATTGAATATGCCATGTTTTATTACCTTTACAAATTAGACTCAATTATCCGTTGTGATTTCTCACGGGAAACGTTTCTTCTCATTTATGGTTCAAAGCTCTTCTCATTAGTCATTTACACTTAAAAAGGATTTTTAACATGATCTATAGTTTTTTCATCTTGGATTCTTTTAAACCATGGACAGTGAGTTAGTAAATACGGATTAAACTTTATTGTGATTTGTTGGGACATCAATTCCCACTTTCCATATTTTCATCTGTGCAAATCACGCCTTGTCATCCTAAATTCCGTTCGCAGCAATGATAAATTGATAATTAATAGGGCTGAAGCATGACCTAATGACGTGGAGACTTATTATACATTCTTTGCCTATGGGAAGTTGGGGGAGGTGGGGTTAGCTTGAACAATTATTAACGTACAAAAAATCAAAAATTATATTTTTGTACTGTGAAATGCGATTTGGCCATGGGTACTATTGTACTAACATCATTGAATATTATGGATTTTGCTAATCAATTTGGTTTCTTGAATATTATCCTCTATCTTAAATAGTTCTTAAAAAATAAAATTATATAAGTACTATCGTTGAATGTGATTGAAATATCTAAATTAATTTCGGTTACTAATTCTATATCGAATGAGTGTCTTTGATAAATAGGTTAATTTTGGGCTTATTCCAAGCCGTCACAAAATAATATTTAACCAAAAATAACCGTCACTGGTAATCACCGTGTAGTGTTCATTGCCATTGGAACTTATAGTAGTTAATATTCATGAAGGCTTTAGAAAGATTGCGTACAGGAATAGTATAAACGGTAAAACATGCCCAAATTGTTGTGTTTTACCACAAATGAATAAGCCACGCCCTGTGACGCGCTTCTTAAAAGCATCCGAAGAAAAGGGGAGACGTGTTGTGTGGATATGGGAATTCGTACAAATTATCTTTCTATCCGTATCCCTTGATCACAGCAGCACCTAACTCTGACAGTATCTTAGATTACGTTAACAAATTGTGGTTTATTATATTATAATCAAATAATATTGAATTTTTTTAATTTGAATCTTATTAATAAAAAAGGTAATTGAAAGAAAATAATTTTATTAAAACAATCAATTAAGTTCTCAAATACAGATTAATAATCAACCAAATCGATCAATATTTTAAATTAATAACATAATTAAAAAAATAATCAAATAATGAGAGGAAACTTCAGGTTTGAGGTTATAACTTACAACTTGACACAAATTAACCCTTAGCCAGGAGGATACACCTCAAAAGTAAGGGTCCAATAAAAAATAGTCGCGATTAATCTAAAAGTTATTCTGCAAAACATGAAGAATCAGTTTATAGCAGGGTACTGCAAATTCTCCAGCGTTGGAAGCTAGAAGCATCAAGGTACAGCAGCTCTTTACGGATTTTAGGTGGGAGATAGGGATGGCAATTTTTTTGTTTGGAAGTGGGCGTCAAAGTTAAAACATCACATAGTGGAAAGAAATTACCCGTAAAAATAATTCAACTTTCTAAAAACTTAATAACCAATAATGCATTAACTCCGTTTACGACAAAAACTTATAGTATTTGTATTTGTTTTAGTTTTCTACTTTTCTTTACAATAGTTAAAAGTTAACCCTTTTTCTTTTTTTCATGCATCATACTGAAGTTAGAACTTGTTAATATTACCTCATTCTACTATTCCAACTTATGTCTCACTATTAGACCAATCCTAGATGGCTTTACAATAATCAATCTTATTTAAATCAACAACATTCATAATATAATTAAAAGTTATATTTTTAATGATTTTATTTTAACATATAAAGCTTGAACTTAAATTTTTTTTTTTTTAAAAAAAAACTTTAATGTCTTTTTAGTCCCTATAACACTCTCATTTTATGTTAAGTTCTTATAAATTTATTCTTATGAATTTTTTTTCCTTTAAAATTTTATTTTATAATTTAAGTTTTTTTACTATTCATTGATGACATGTCAACTATCTATTGGAAAACAAGGTTGACGTTTCTTAAATAATGCAAACTAAAATGGACATCTTTTGATATAAACGAGACTAATATCAAAAGCTTATAAGTTTATAAAGATTAAAAAAATACCATTTAAGGACTACAATTATAAAACAAAATTTTATAAGGACCAAAACTATCAGAATTTTTTATACAAACTAAAAATCTATTTAAATCTTTTAAAATAATAGCATATACTATTTGAACCAGTCACTCATTAATACTAACTCACTGTGAAGATTAAAAGGAAAGAAAAGAAAAAAAATGGATTAAATGTTCATGTCATTCCATTTCATCTTGTTCCAAACAATTTAAACAATGCAACATTATGCCCTTTTCATTTGTTTTTCTGATCATGTATTTTTATTTCAACATAATTTCTTTTATACCTAAGTCGTTACTACTTGGATTAATCTTTGTTCGTGCGTCCTTTTCACCCATTTCTATCTTTTCCAATTAATTGAAACTTAACGTACATTTTTTTCCTCTGTTTTTTTAGAACTAAATAAATGCACAATTGACCTTCCCTAAAAAATTTTAAGACTGCTATTTATAGTGCTATTTTCTGTTCGTGCCAAACAAAAAATGTAATTGAAGTGTAGGAGAGACCAGAAACAGTACGTTGTTAAATTTTATGTGCCCACTCACTATGTATTTATTTTCCAGCCCACTTCGTTACGGTATGGGCTTTCAATCTGGTCTGGCATGTCATTCTAGTATGGACCAGGAAAGTGACACTATCATGGTTTTTACTTTTGACACTTTCTTCTACCTGAATTGAAAATTTGTGACAATGGATTTTTTACTATAATATAACAGAGTTAACCTTTTTAATGATTTTTTTCATATATAAAGCTCAAATTTAAGATTTTATGTTTAGAAAAGAACATATTTTTTCAACCAATCACCCATTAATACTTACACACTGATTAGATTCAATGAAATAAAATGATTTTTTTTGGATTAAATTTAAATTATTTTCCAGTTCATGCTGTTCCAAACAATTTAAATAATGAAACTCCTTGTGTCCTTCGCACCTATTATGACTTTTCCAAACAATACAGACTTATAGTACATTTCTTCTCTTTTTAAGAACTAACAAATGCACAATTGATATTATATTCTCTAAATGTTTTAAGGACTATAGTACTATTTCCTGTCCGTGTCATACAAAAATTGCAATATTTAAAAGTGAGATAGACCAAAAACAGCAGGTTGTTAAATTCTAAGTGCCCTCTCCCCATCCTGTATATTTTTGGGCCCATTGCTTAGGGTATGGGTTTTAGATCAAGGGTGGCATGTCATTCTAGCATGTAGCATGGACCTGAAATTAACACTATCATGGTTTTGACTTTTGACACGTCCTTCCTCCTGAATTGAAAATTTGTGACGGTTACTTTCTTCTTACAAACTACAAAGTTTTGATACCGTATAAATGACCATAGATAGATATGTTGTTTGATTTAAAATTAAATACTAAACAAATATAAAAATATACGTACTCAAACAGTAAAAAAAAAACATTCAAGTTGAATAGAGAAAAATAGAAAATGTTTACTTGCACTTTTATTTTCTCTTTACACTTTTTAAATGCAAAACTGCCACTTTTTTTTAATTTATTTTCTCCTATTTTTAAAGATTTGTGTAGGAAACAGAGAAAACAAAACATGTTATTTTAGCGTTTTCCATACAAACCATTGGGTACAAGAAACATATTAAAAATAAGGTGAAATTTTTTTAATTTAAAAATAAAAACAAAAAATGAAAACAGAAAACAAAAAACAAAAGTGCAAGTAAACCCCTCCATGATATTTATCATACTTTGACATTCGATAAAAATTCAGCAACTCATAGAGATACCCGTAGAAAGTGTATTCCTAGTATATCTCACCTGAAAAATAATCAAGACACTCATCATCTTCCTTAAAGAGAAAGAGAAAAAGAGTACTAATACAAACCCGCTCACAGCATTTTCCAAAAAGGATGGCATGGCAATCCTAATTCAAACTTGGCGTGAGAAATCGACCTAAATATTTTGTTTAAAAATTTGGTAAATTAAAATTAATTTTGGTGAGAGCATTTTAAATTATTAAATATAATCTCAACCCTAAATTTAAATTCCAAAGTTAGGTAAAAATAATTTTAAATTATTAAACATAATTAAAATATAAATATAAATTAATTTCAACCCTAAATTTTAAATTAAAACGAGTGTTAGGATGGGGAGAAAAAACCCTAGTTTGAGTGTTTTGTTAAGTAGTCAGTCGCTATGAACTGATACATCGAACCAGACAAGGAATTAAACGGTCTAAGATTGATGAATTGAAATTTGAAATTAATAATACAAATGTTGGGGTGATCATTGATGAGAGGACCTTGCAATATAGTACAAGAAGAAGCCTCCATGACTTTACTACCAAGATTCGAAAGACAAAGGCGAACATTGGATTCAATTATGTTCATGTGCAACAAATTTTATATTCATATATTTTAGAGAAAAACCACAAGGCAAGCCTTGCAATGCATCCAACTGCAGTATGGAGGAACATTCCTAAATCCTACGCGACATGCCTCATTATTGGTCCCAATCCCATATTCCCACCCATTACTAGTTACTCATTTTGCTCAATCTCAGAATCTCTCACTCGATATACTTAGGCAGTAGCCTAATAGGACCAAATACATATAATGTAAATTAATCACATATCAATTTGTACGTAAATAAATAAAAACTATATACTCATTTCCATATCTTATGTTTTATTCAAGGGGGAACCAAACCCTACCAATTCCATGGCCACATAAAGAGAACCTCAAATTTGAGTGAGAGGAGAGATTGATTTTGGGCGTCGTTTTCCCAAATTAAAAGCTTGGAAGACGTTTTATGTGGGTCTTCAGTCTCCGTAAAAGATTTTAGAAAAGTCGAAAAGATTTTCATGTCTGCTGTGGGAGGGACCTATGTCAATATTATTATACGACTGTCTCATGCAACTTCGTACCATTCGGAGTCCAAGCTTATTATATTATATAGAGTTGAACTGAGCCCAAAAATAAGTGCAATTAAAGAATAATGTTTATCACATGTCAACTTTTTTTTTTTTTTTTTTCACATTTCTTCACCCCTAGCGTAGCAAAAGTTTTAGGAAAAAGACTAAGCTATGTACACTTGTCCACAGGCAAGAAGAAAAAAAAAACAAAAGTAAAAAGATCTCATTAATATATTCTTTAACATTTTTGTTTGAATATATTCTCTGATATCGAGTAAAATTCATATAAACTACCCCACTAAATATATAAACTCTCATTCAGTAATTTGTACGTATAACAATAGTTAGAAGAAAGAGTAATATCATCAAATAAATTATAAGTTCAAACTTATTTAAAATTTTGTTATATGCTAACAATTAATTTAATGCAATCATTTTTTTATATCTTTTCATATTTTTATTTTATGTATATAATATAGTAAATTGAATTTTATTTATTACAAATACTTAAGTGAACAATTAATTAAAGCATAGATGTTATTCAATTTATAGGCAAATTTACATATAAGAAAAATTAAGTCGTATTATTTTATATAAAATGAACAAAATTATAGGGTTAAAAATTCTAATTTATAAATCTTGCATGTAATACTGAAAAATACAATCGAAAAATTTGGCAAATAGAAAATTCAAATGTGGTGTTATTAAAAAAATTCATTCCAGAAGAAATAATATTAAGACAAATTTAAAAATTAATCTTGGTTCACTTTTTTTATTTAATTAAGATAATGTGTATGTATTATACTTTATGTATTCTATAAAATGAATAAAATAATAGGGTTAAAAAATTTAATTTTCAAATCTTGCATATCTAATGTTGAAAAATATGATAAATAAAAAATTTAAATGTAATGTTATTAAAAAAAATTCATTTAAGAAAAATATCGAGTTAAACTTAAAACTTATTTGTTGTGCATTTATTTTTCAATTGTTTTTCTATTTTACTTTATGTCTTCTGTCCCTTACTTTCTTTTTTTCCAAGTATGTGTATTACATCATTATTATATTCAATATGAAGAATGACTCATAATAAACTCTAGATATATATTACTAGATGCTTTTAAAGAAATCACATACTTAAATAAATATATGCACACTTAATTTAGTTTGTTTTTATAAACTAGTCATTTCCCCTGCTTTTAGAATGATCTTTTTTTCTTCTTCTTAAAAGATAATAGTTATTTTTCAAAAATTTTAAGATATACATGGTTCAAACGTGCTCAATCAATAAATTAAGAGATTGAATTTGAAGCTCTTGAAAATTCTTTTAAGAGGGGTGCTTGTAAACTTATTGGTAAATGTATCAATTTTATCACAAGTAGTAAAGATTAAAATGAAAGTCTAAGTGTCGAATCCACATGAACTTTAGTTGTACTTAAGTGATGCAAATTCAATTATTAAACAATGAGAAGAAATAGAAGAAGAAAATGATAAGGAATTGTGAGTGTGAAAATTGGGGGTAAAAGAAAAGAAAAAAGATAACAAAAATAAACAATAGTTTAAATGCGAAAAGATGAAGTGCAACAATATTGGGGGCGAAGACCTCGTATGTCAGAACTACTTATAATGTAATGTAAAATATTTTATCTATTAAATGAAATCTCTGTTTTCACCTGTTTCTATTGAATTATTCTATTTTTGGTTTCCAGTATGAAGGGCCTTAGTTTATTTATCATTTTCTTCCAAATTTCTTTGTAGAGACAAAAATAACAAACCACATTAAGATAAAAGATGCAAAAATTCTTTAGGACAAAACAAATGTAAATCCATGAGAGGCTTTACACTTCAGGAGCTAATAGAAGAAGGGACGAGATGACTAATAGCAAGAAAGAGAGGAATGACTAAAAAAGAGAGTTTTTCCTAAAGGAGGGGCTCAAACTTTAGATAACTCTGAGATTCAATGTGTATCTTCTGTTTCCTAGATTTTTTATAGGCTTAAGGTAGTTTACTTTTCACGTTGATCTCGTGCTTAACACGGGCTTTCGCGCTAAGCATACATTTGGGCTTCCTCGTGGGCCTTCTTGCTCATCTCGGGCTAAGCCTGGGTTGCACGCTGAGCGAAAGCCTGAACTTACCCACTAAGCGAGAGTACATGCTGAACCTGAATTGCATGCTGAGGGAGTTGTCCAATCTTTTTTCAATGTTTTTTCTTCTAGATTTTTCATTAATTTCCTCTAAAGTGTTTGAAATCTTTTTCTTTTGATTTCTGGTAATAAAAAATTGTAAAGATATTAATTTCTTCATTATTTCATTAAAATCAATAATAAAGTAAAGAAATTATTATCATTATTAGTCAAAATTAATTATTAAATTAATTCAAATTTCACAATTATCAATATGAAGGATTTATGTACGAAATGCACAAAACAATTTCTGATAAAATAATAAATTAAAATGTTAAAAACAAAAATAAAATAATAAACATTTATTTTTTTACAGCATAACAAACTTTTGAATCTACACTGCTAATCCCGTTAATCACAGAATCGCTTCCAAATTGTTTTGACTTTTCTTACAATGCTCTAAATAACATTAAAAGGTAAGATGCTTAATTTGTACAGTTGAATTTGAATGTAGAGGTTTCAAATGGTTTGGACCGCCACACCGGTAAAAGCCTAAAACATTATTTAATTGGACTGCAAGAGAAGAAGAAGAGCATTAATTAAGCGAGAAAGATGACAGCAAGAATTGAAATAGGCCAGTCTTCGATTGGAATTGTAATAGCTGAATAAATGAAGAAAAACTGAAGGAAAAAGCATAAAATAGGAAGAAGAATAACATATAAAACATTTCTCTTTTTTTAAAGACATTATTAACGAGACTATCATCAAAATATCATTTATTTAAGTGATTTTTACTTTAATGTCTCTTTTATTTTTTATATCAAAATTTAAAATATAATAGTTTAAGGAAACAATTTAGTCTTTAAATAAATTGATACAATCAAAATGATGTTAATTAATATGAATTGGTTTTTATTCCTTAATTATATGGGAGATTGAAGAAAATAATATAGCAACGGAAATGGATATGATGATTTCAACTGCGCGCTAATGAAAAAAATTTGAAGGATGAAAATTAAACGAATTCATATCCATATGTAAATTTGTTTTCTTTGCTGAAAATATATAAAAAATTACTCGTGTGTTTTTTAATTATCAATTTAAAATTTTCGGGAAAATTTAAATTTCTTTGCATGCATGACATGTGGCAAAACTTTAGCTAACTTACGAAAATTTTTAAGTAGAAAAGTGATGAACGAGAGTGATTTTATAAGAAGTCATGTTAATTAAGATTCTCCTTCAAAAAATAAAATGTTAATTAAGATTGACCTAGACTATCGGTTACGTGGCCGCAGTGTGGTACATGCAATAATGTCTCTTTGCTTTATACCCATAGTTTTCGAAAAGGTGCGTGTGTGTGTGAAATGTATGAACGCATGTCTCATCATTTGCCTGGCATCCATAAGCTCTTCTTTGCTGGCTTGAGAGTTCAGTTAATTCTCCTCTTTTTATAAGTTTTAACAAAAGGAATCTCAAACCTAATCCACTTGATGTTAAATCAACATAGAATTAATAAGTTTATCTTGGTTTTTTAGATACATGAAAGTGTAGGGTAAGTGGTTGTGCCATCATTAATAGTTGTCTTTTATAATAAATAATATGAAGAGAAATATAGAGCCTAGATGATTTACTTTATTCTATTCAAAGTGGGATGCAGTAGATGAGGTCCTGTTAAACAATGATAAAATGAGGATAAATTAACCAAAGACGTTGACGCAGAAAAGTTTTCGGTATATAATATATATATGTTGCCATGTACTTAGCGAACAATAATAAGAAGGAAAAATGGACTTTGTCTTTAAGAATATTGCTATAGATCCGTGCATATCCACAAACAAACCAGCAAGATAGGAATGATATGGCATTATGTCATTGTATATCTTATAAACACTTAACATGTCTTGTCATGCATCCTCTAGTTCACCAGTTTGGCAAAGACACATTTCGACAATTCGACTGTAGCAATTGGCAAAGGCAGTTTTCATGCATGAGATATCGTTGCTGCTGAATGCTACAAAGACAAATCCGTCAAATGCTCACCTTGTCAATGGCAGTGTGCTAATTAGTTAGGCAGGGTTTTCAAATTACCAATCTGCATTTGATGTGTTTCTTTATGAGTTGGATCATTTAGAGATTGATAGCTCTGAATTAACTTATGTCTTGGGAGCCACGTTTAAGTTCATGCACGTATATACCGAATGGCAAATGCCACCTAAGGACAAGAGAAATTTTTGTGTGCATGATTATTACTTTAGACTTCTAGATAATTTGGATCAGTTTAGCAAATTAAGCCAATATCCTCTTGAGAACCTTGTTACAAACACAAATTAACGAATCATTGCCAAAAATCCATTAGATGTAGCAATTCTTACAAGATTGGCCTCGAGAGATATTTCCCAAGTCATCTCTCATAAGAAACTAAATGTATAATAGATAAAAAAGGCTAGGTATTTCTCTCTTTAATTTTTACATTTTTTTTATTACAAAAACACTGTTTTTTACATTATTTTTTTACAAAAACATTGACAAGTATCATAGTCATTACAAATATATATCAGAGTTTGCCCGTGAAAACTTGGGAAGATTTCATTCGAATATTCGACTTTCATGGACTAGTGCTAAACAATTCTTTTAGACAATTTTAATTTTTTTTTATCAAGAGGGTAACTACTATCATTTATTTTATTCATATTATATTCTTTTTTTCCAAAGGTTTATACATATTATATACTAATGCTTCTGATAGATACTTACGTGTGTGTCAATTTGTTTCCCTATCATTGATTTCTCATTTATATAATGTGCTCCTTTGTTAGAGCTTACAACATCTTAACATTTAGATTCATTAATAAATAATATAATCCTTTTTTTAAGCTGCAAACTAGTTATATAGTTGGTAAAAAGTCGCGAGAACATGCATGCTCACAAGTTTAATGAGTGCACAAAAGTCACCATAAGATCTAGACAACAATTATTCTCATATACCTTTTCTATCATTTAATCATTTACATAGAAATATATAAAAAAATTCTCCCACACTTCTGTTTTTGACATAGATTACAGACATCGATCATTTACACTAAATATTTTTTCTTTTTAAATATTTAATATAACTACAAAATTAAAGCTTGAATTTCCTTTTAAAAAAAGTAATTAAAGCTTGAGTTCAAGACTATTGATTAAGCTAATTAATCTCTCACCAATTATTTATACGCTAGCTTAATGGTTATTATTATTTTTTTTTGCAAAGGAAAATGTTTACAAACATAAAAATGGGACAATAAAAATGCGTTCCTTCAAATTTGAGAGAGTAACTTTAAGATAAATGCAAACAAAAAAAGAAGAAAAATAAAGATAATTATATATGATATAAATTATGCAGGACATTAAATTTTTTATATTTAAATAATGCAACTGCTTTGCATATGTATGCATCCTCATTTCTCACATTTGTCCTAACCTTGCATAACTGCTATCTGCCAACCAAACATTGTATAAAGAGGTCACGTAAAGAACAATACCAAATAATGCATGATGTTTAAACTCCCATGTAAATGATAAAATGCTATTAAAAAAATTGATTTTTACTATGATCAATAAATTTGATATCACACTTTAATCTAAAATTTTAAAGTTTAAATTTATGGGTCTTCTCCTCACTTATATGGTGTTCAACTTTTCTACTTTTATCCGATGTGAAACTTTGCCTTACACTTATAATCCAACCACTGATCTTTCAGTAGATCCAAGTCTGAGTAGATTGTATTTTGCAAGAATTAGTACAAAAGTGGGATTTTGTAGGGTAAGAATCATTTTCCTTTTAACAAATTATGGTTTCTCTATTCTTACTATCCTACTTCGAAATTTCATCTTTCTTATCACTGACGAGAAGCTTTCATATCTCCTGTCTGTATTACAATGACAGGTTAGAATACCATTTTCATCATTCTGCCCAGTGAAACCAGATGATCTGGTGTTAGATCCTTTTCTTATACATACTAATTTGGCAATACGCTTTGAGCCTAGAAGACATGTTTACTTATTGCTTTGAATTCTCTTTCTTAAACTTAGCTTGTATTTTAGGACCTGATATTTGTCTTAATTAGTAATATAAATTTCAATTTTGCAATATTATTCCCCAACGATTCTCCCTCCTTTCTTTTCCAGGTATCTGCAAAATGGGTCTCAAGAAGAAAAAAAACTCACAAGATTACAGAAATTCAATGCTCACGAGAGAAATAACTGTAGCAACATTTCTATGCAATAAAAGGTCCTCGCATTTTCCAAATTCCTATAACAGGAGTTTTATTGAGTATTGGTGTCCAAAATGAAAGCCTAAACTGTATAAGGAAGTATAACATTCCAAAGGATTTAGGTTTGAATTGTGAGTGGAGGGGCTCATTATTTAATAATGGAAAACAGATTTTGAAGATGTTAAAAATCAATTTTATGAAAGATTAATAAATAAGTATAATAAATGAAAAACTATTGAAAGTTCTCCCATTTGAGGCTTTTTAAATCGTCCATGCTATATGAACCAAGACTTTTGGAGTTAAATAATTTCAGGACAGTAGTTAACAGACTAAAGTGCTATACATTGGGAAAACAAAAATGTAAATTAAAATTAAGAGGGAGTCTATGACTCTGTCTTTTATGCTATGGTTGTTGACAAAGATTTAGAGAGATGAGAAGGGAAAGGATTGGTGTACCATTCCAGTTCCAGAAACATCAATCCTTTGTCTTACTTTCTTTGTAAATCTTATCTACAGAGCCTTAATGTCTGGGAATTTAATGTTGCATATTATCTTAATTAAAATTTGAATGCAGTTGAGATACTGGTTTAGAGCAAAGGGAAAACTTTCAGATGGCCAAGCCTTGCATAGGTACATAACTTATATTTACTGTTGGATATGTTCAGTTCTGAGTATCTTTGTGAAATTGCCAAATGCATGAGCTAGGAGGGCTTTCACTGATGTGCTAATGCTTGCATTCCATGGAGCCTGTTGCCATAAATAGCTTCTAGTTTTCTTAAAATTTGTGTTGTATTTGGAAAACTTGTGCCGGAAGAAAGAACTAGCTTGGTCATAGTGGCTATATTACCTACCATGTTAAGATCAATTAATCCAAAAGCTTAAATAGTAAAGGTTTATCAACGGTTTTATATATAACAATCAGTGGATTTGGTTTGGGTTGATGAAGGTGTGTGGTAGCATATACTTCAGATCTCATCTTTCTTCAAGTGAGTTTGAACCCCAACCGTAGGAAAGGCAGGAAGGCACGTGTTGTGAGTCTGGAACACTCGTAAGTATCTTAGTCATGTGATGAGAAATTTATGTAGTAACATAATAACATGTCAAACTTCAACTAACAAGTTTTCAAGCTATGATTATGAATTTGCTCTCTTCCTTTTTGTTTAATACTTTGTTGGTTTTGTTTCAACATGTGGTTTCACAGACCTTTATAACTGGATATAATTGTGGTAAGTGTCATAAAGTGTTTCATTATAGAAAAGTTAAAACAAGTAAATTCTTGGCACAAATATTTTTTTAGGAACAATTAATAACTCAAACAGCTAATAAGTCAATAAATTGGTGACTGTGGTTATTTCTGTTAAGTCAACCATTAAATCTAATATATGAATAGATGAAAATGCATATAATTTGTGGTGTTCTTTTTAGTTCTATCTTATTTTTTAGTGTATGGTGAGGACAGTTCTTTTGTTTTCCTTCCATGGTAAATTCTAGGGTCAACCATCAACTATATATATAATAGGTGGTGCATTAGTATATCATCATCATTTAGTGTTCTTTTATAAAACTGTTTTAAAATTATGTGTTATACTTGTTTTGTTTATAGCTAAAGCATGATAGTCATTTTTTTTTCTTGATCATCACATTAAAACTTTTATATTCATGAAACCGTTTTTGATCTTTCTTATTTATTAGTTGTAAAACTTAAAATATTATGATAACATCTAAATTTTTTGCTTTGCAGAGAAATGATTTTTATTAGTTGTAAGTGTTTAAAAGAGTCAAATCATGCAAAATAATACTACACATACTTTATTTTATTTTTTTAAAAAAGGTCAGTTCATAACTTCGACACTAACGTTACTCATTTTGTTTCATTTACTAAATGTAGTAATAATAACATGCATGGAGTAAACAATATATAGTCTCCTCTTTTGTTTTTACAGTACGTGGAGGTATGATTTCCTCGTAAGTTGGTTTTTTTAATCAAATTTTATAGGTTGAAATTTTTAATTTAATCTTAATACAAACAGAACGTGCACCTAACTACTTCGTTTATATGTAGTAAAACGAGTCACTTTACAGCAAAGATACAAGAGCATAGATTAACCAAGAAATAACAAATCTTGTGCACGCTCATTTTTTCTCTCAAGGCTACAAAATGCTGATACGACAGAAGAAGCTCATAAACCCAAATAAAGATATAAAATTACAGAGTTCGAGTTCATCCTCAGTCAATTTGTTTCTCACTGTCGCGTAAATTTCCCAACATTGTCTTCCTATGACATATTATTTTAATTCACACTCACTTCCATATGTTGGGCATAACCCAAATTTAAAAAGCCATCCACGCAGCATGCATAATTACAACAAAATTAACATTGATTAATTAACTAGTTTTCTGTATGCACGTTTCCTTATCGTCTCACCTAATGCTGAAACTCAATGTGGTAACAAAAGGTGACGGGTCATTGTGAGAATCTTTGGCTATGATCTGTCTATCTTAATTTATTGTCCTAATATGATTTGCTAATTAGTGGGTAATATAATTCATCCACCTGTAAACGCATGTCAAAGTGGTTAAACACTTTATCAAACCAATCATTTGGCTTATTTATTTTCTTTGCATTTTCACTTCTTCTTTTTAATTCTTTATTCCGGAGTAAAGGGAGGAGGAATCCCCTTTCTCTGCCTTCATTCCACAGCCTTCGTGCTGGAAAGTGGTAGAATAATTGTTAAGATTGAATTTAGAAATATGGTGATGATGATGACTATATTTGCAACATTCGATCTCATCCACAATGTTTTATCTTGTAAGCAACTGTTAGCAAAATAAATAACTATACACTCAAGAACAAGTTCGCGTCGTGTAAAACCTAAACATAGAATATAGCTACTCCCATATTGTGTAGTGTATAGTAGCAATTATTTTGAAGATAAGCGTATTACAATTTAAAGTCAAGTTATTATATTTCTATATATGCGCTAATGAGTATGTTCAAGAGGAAAATAACAATGAAAAGAGGACTTTAATTAAGTGCTTGAAATATATAAAGAACTAGAACAGAACCTGTGCAAAATTACCGCTAAGAGGGGGAGGAGGAGATTCATTTTTCAAAAAAAAAATAAAAAAAAATGTCATTACATGAGTATTTGGATGTGAAACAAAG
The DNA here is from genome assembly GCF_000004515.6 of Glycine max. Classification (NCBI taxonomy): domain Eukaryota; kingdom Viridiplantae; phylum Streptophyta; class Magnoliopsida; order Fabales; family Fabaceae; genus Glycine; species Glycine max. The sequence goes on along the minus strand of NC_038255.2, from coordinate 45,439,745 downwards.
TTTCAAGAAGTTAACATGCATGTTGCAATTATAGGGATAAATAATAATCATAACGCACAAGGGAAAGTCGAATCCTTAATTTCTATGGAGTTGGATTCCATCAGTATACTGTTAAGAAGATAATTCTAAGATGCGGGAATACTAAGAAAGCTGCCATTAAAAGGCATTGGATACACCATTACTGCATCCATTAGCATGGTGTAAGAACCTAAAAAAAAGCCTGCCATATTTAAAAGCTGCAAAGAGAATAAAATAAATATTCATATATTTTCATTGATGCCAACACAACGGTTAAATACATTTATATAACGTAATATTGATCGCCAACAATTGAATATAATCCTACAAGTCTCATCTCATTTTAGGGAATTAAAACAAAAACAAAAATAACATCCTAATATTCTAAAACCACCTTATAAATTAAAATCCTTGAACATGTATAATTTCAATCCAGTAGTATATAATTATTTAAAATAAATAAACCTATGACACTAAAAATCAAACTTTAAAAGTATAGGAGTCAAAATCATAATTATAAAAATTAGAGTGACAAAAAATATATTAGAATTAAACACATATATGTATAGTTTCATTACACCAATCCAAATACAATATTTTCTCCAATAGTTAAATATCTTCACTTTTGTATCAAACTTTCATTATACCAAAATATGTGTACTTTAATTGGTGACAAATCATATTCAAACTAAATCATCCAGAGTCTTACACAACTTTGTTATACTTGTTTGACTATGTTCAATTCAACTATGGAATGCATCAGGGAGCTACAAGTACAATCTTGCCTGAGCAAGTACCAAATCGAATAGAATAACCATTTTCCTACAAAGCAAGAAATTTAGATATTATTATAATATTTCAAGTTTTACAACTAATAAATAAGAAAGATCAAAAACGATTTCATGAATATGAAAGTTTCAATGTGATGATCAAGAAAGAAAAGTAACTATTATGCCTCAGCTATAAACAAAACAAGTATGACACATCATTTTAAAATAACCTCAATAGTCTAATTTAGAGATAATAGTTTTATAAAAGAACACTATATGACGGTGATATATTGATGCACCACCTATTATATATATAGTTGATGTGGAATAATAATTATAAATTGAAAAATTCATAATTTAGAGGTAGTAGTTTTATAAAAAAAACACTTATGATGGTGATATACTGGTGCACTTTGTAAGGTCAGGTGTGGAATAATTATTATTAATTGAAAAATTCATAATTGAGTTTTTTTAATATATAATTTCATAATTTAGTATGTTATGTTTTTTTTTGGGAAGGCAAATCGAATATTTGTATAATATGTATGTTATGTTTGTGTATATATACTTATATTTTATCTTAATTTTAAATTTTTCTAAAATACATTCTGAAGTTTTGAGGAGTTATATCCTTTTTCTTTTAAACTTGATAATCCAAAAATTGTTGAACCATAAACAAAGGGGTTCAAATCACAGCAGCAAGAAGATATGAACGTATCAAAACTGTTTGCAAAATGGGAGGAAGACTACAAGTTTATTAAACAAAATGCAAAAGGTATATATTTAAACCCATTTATATCTGATTTAATGCACGTACTTGTCACACATCAATGTGAGATGCCAGAGACAAATATTTTTCATTAATCTTTAGCTAAGAATAGTGGTAGTTAAATAAATTCAGTTATTCCCCCCGCCACACAGAAGCATCCCCAACAAAAGAAAGAAGTTAATTCATTCCATAAAAGTGGGTACTATTAAAACTAATAGTCAATTAGTGTATAGCTAAATTGGTATGGGGTCGTCACCATAATCACGTGTTAAAAGAGGGTCCATTTGATTTGTACTATTTTCATTTTGAATGGTCGCAAAGACATGCCATTTGTTTCCCTCCCTCTTGTCCTTAACCATGCATCTCGTTCCTTGTTATTATGTTCAGAACAAGAAATATATAAGCTATGATATGAACATATAGTTACATACACAAAATGCCGGTATTTGCAGACTCCTTGCTAGAGAAACATACATTGTGTGAAGCGTAAAAATTGACTTGGTTTGGATTTAGTGCAAGCGTGCGGTGAGACTCGTACGTCAAAAATCAACCAGACACGCACTTTCTCTCTTTCTATCTCTAAAAATAAAAATAAAGACACTGGAGTTTGAAAGTTGGAAGGCAAAGGCTTTACACAAAAAGTGAGCGAAAATTCTGAGACCATAAAATCGAGTGGGTCACGCGTCACTCCTCCCTAGGCGAGACAAACCCTGTGTATTTTTTGTTTTAACAGTGCAAAAACAGAGATATAAAAGTGTGGTACTCTAGACAATTCTCAAAGGTTGGAGAATTTACCAAGGGCTTGTGTATAAAAAAAAAAAAAAAAAACCAAAACAACTGGGGCATGTTTTTTTGAAATTTAAATTAAAGGTGGAGTAAGTGGAAATAGAAAAGGACCAGACGGGCTTAATTGACAAAAGGAAAGGATCCGCATTACACTCTAAAAAATTAACGATTCGAGATCTAGCCATCATTTTTAACGTAGAAGCTAATGAAAAAGATTATGATATCAAATGTGGAAATATAGAGAGAAGGAAAGAGTTTTAGTTATTGCATTGGACTGAGAAGGTCAAGATCCGGTTCTTGGCTGTGTGGAAGTGTGTATGTTACACAAAATAAGACAAGCATCTTCCTCGCCTCCATCCCCAAACCCTTTTGTCGTTTTCCTTTCTGTATGTGCCACGACTTTGTCTCGTCTCTCAATATCGATCTCATATTACCATATTTATTATGGCTGACTCTCGGTCCATCGCTTTAAAATAATTATGATTAGTAATGATATTTTCATTTGCTAAACGTGAGGAAGAAGAAGAAATAAAAAAGAATAATTTCATTTGTCACCCCACTTATTGATTAATGTACTGTTCTCAAAATTTCATAGGTTCTTGAATCACAGTTGATGGAAAATTGAATGTCTAAATTGCCATTACCACGTAGAGGGGAGGGGAGGGGTTCATAGGTTCTTGAGAAAGAAAACACCATTGATAGGGAGGTGGAGGAACATTGGATACATGTGGCTGAAATATCTTGGTCTAAGAAGTGCGGTAGTGGGCTTACTGATGCATGCGTTGTCTTTACTTACATATAAAACAATAACTTGGATGCAATTAATAGAACATGACGTTGATGTGTGAGTTTCATATATGGCTGAGATTGGGTGGGTAGTAAACTAGTAGAAAATTTTCAATATCAAAACAACGAAAATTTAACAATAATACGGACAACCCACATGTGTTCTGCTGGGTAAGTTGTCATCGCGAGTCAAATACGCAACGCAGCTGGTTAAACATATATATATATATCCCTCAAATAAATAACTATTATCACAATTAATTAGACTTTCATTTTTTAATAACTATATTATCACAATTAATTTGTGCTGAGCGCTTTCGGCGCAAAAATAAAATCCGAGACATAGTTTATTTACCAAAAAATGACAATTGCTGGTGAGGTTTGTAATATAGAAATTATTTTGAGGGACGAAAAAATTAAAAAGGATCCAGTTGCAGGTATCGGGAAAGGGAAGTGAGAGCTACGTGGCGTTATCTCAGAGAGAGCTTGGACAAAATATGCAACATCTGGTCTCCTCACTCAAGTACTGTTGTTACTTGTTACTGGGGGGACTACCCTTCCCTATTCCATCGTAAAATAATACACTAGACACACCGCTTTTTTAATAAGGGCTATTTTTTTTTCAAATGGGATAATTTTAAATTATTTTTTAAAAAAGAGGTAAGTTGTGTTACGATTTTTAAGATAAAAGTAGTAATATCTATTATAATTTTAATTTTTTTAACTGAAATCCTAAATAATTTTAGGACTTTAATCGTAATTTATTTTATAACTTTAAATTCGTAATTTATTTTTTATATTTTTTTTCTTTTACAATTTTAAATTCTTTTTTTAGGATTACAACTTTAAAGTCTCGTAATTTTGTTTTGTTTTATTCCATGTTTTTTTTTCTTTTTTTTCAATTTTTTAAAAATTATAAACAATTTTATTTATTTAAATATTTAATAAATAATTATAATTTTACTTGTTATTAGTTTTATTTAATATATTGTATATTTTTTATGATTTTATTTAATATGTTATATATATTTTTAATGTTTTTTTATTTAAAATATATTATATTTTATTAATTTTTTATTTAATATATTCTTGTATATTTAAAATTTAGATAATTTTTTTAATAATGTTATGCAATTTTTTTAAAATGAAATATAAAAATAACTTAATGAAATTTAATTTTTTTTTTTGAATTTTTTTTTATTTTAAATATTTAAATTTTAAAAAATAAAATTTGAAACCAAATATTAAAAAAATTTCACTACTTATCTTCTCTTGGAAAATAATTTCAAAATTACTCCCAATTAGAAAAAATCGTTAAAAATACACTCACTTAGTAAAAAAGCCGCCACACACAGCTGTAACAAAAACAAAAGGAGCCTAATAAATATCTAAAAATATATAGTACTATACACTATTGCATTATATGCATATATACGATCTAGCAGCATTGTACGTGTCTAGTGTATTGAAATTGAAATGAGTTATAGAATCGTCCCCCTATACTCCTAATTTGAGCTTCCCAGTATAGATTTTAGGACTCAAACACACCTACAATTTTAATTTATATTCGGTGTCCCATTATTTTACAATAATTCGTTTATGACCAAACCAGTTCATCACTCTCTCGCCTCGATATTATAACCCATCTTCATTTGAATCAAAGAAGAGAGACTCCTCATTACTTGTTTCTTTTATTTGGTTCCTTTCTCGCACACTTCCCTTGTGAACAGAGTTGAAACCTCTTCAACCTTAGAGTTTTAGTTTTCTCTAGTTGTTCATCATAGCATTATTATTATGGCTCAGAGGTACTTGCACCAGCTACTTGAAGAGGATCAAGAGCCGTTCCTTCTAAACAAGTACATTTCCGATAGGCGAAGCCAAATGAAAAGGCCTTCCCCGATGACGAGTTTGCAAGTGAAGAAACGCAAATCAACCAATCCAAACGCAAACTTCCCGAGAAATCTCTGCAAAAGCGCTTGTCTTTTCTCCCTCACAGACACTCCAGACCTCAGAAAATCACCACTCTTCGAATTCGCTTCCCCAGTCAAAAGCCCTTACAAATCACCAAACCCTATTTTTCTTCACATCCCTTCTAGAACCGCTGCTCTGCTTCTAGAAGCCGCTCTCAGGATCCAGAAACACACTTCAAAGCCCAAAACAAAAGCCCAATCCTTCGGCCTCTTTGGGTCACTATACAAGAGACTCACTCAGCGGAGCCATAAAAGGCGAGAGATAGAGTGTGGTGGTGGTGGCGTTAAGGTCTCGGTGAAGGATGTTTTGAAGTGGGATTCCTCTGTGGGGCGAAGAAAAGCTTCTAAAGCCAACGGGAAATGCAAGGAAACAGGGAATGTGAATACGAATGCGAGTGAAGTGGGGTTTGCGTGTTCTTACAATATTGGTAGGCCTAGTAGTAGTGCTGTTTGGTCAGAGAGCAATGAAGATAAATCACTAGACATTGAAACCTCAAGTAGTGGCTACTCTGAAAAGATTCACTTCGTAACCAATATACACAAACACTACTCCACGTGCTTCTGCGAAAGCCCGTTCCGTTTTGTTCTTCAAACCAGCACCCCTTCCTCCGGCCACCACACGCCGGAGCTTCCCTCGCCGAGTCGCCACCCAACTGAGGTTTGTCTTTTTTATGGTAATTGTATTATTATTATATTTATTTATTTTTATTACTGGTTTGGTTTGTGGTGACTGAGTTGAAGAGGAAAAAAACAGGACTCGTGAGTCGTGAGAGAAGCTTTATGGTTTTTTGTCGGTAATAGCCGGAATGTTGCTTTTCGGTGACAATCATAGCTGCCCAGTCTTTCCGAAAATTGTTAAAGAACAGGGCCTGTGGGACTGTGGGGAGGGTTACATATGTCAATTTCATGTTTTTGTTTTGTTTTTCTGAATTTTTTTCATAATTGTACTTTTCGATCGTGTTTCAGTCATACAAATCTTCTCTCTCCTTTCTAGTGGGTTGTTTGGTAAATTGCTTTCTTAAAGGGTGACAAATTATGTTTTTCACTTCTAGTACTGGCTTGGTTGTTCGGTAAATTACTTTCTCAAAAGATGATAAGATAAATTATGTTTTTGTTTGTTCTCTTGTTTGCTGTCTGTCTCTCTCTGTCGTTAGATCCCACATTCGATTTACTAGAACAACATAGTTTCTCATTTGTAATTTTGTTTGAATTACTTAGAGGGTCCTGTAGCAAATAACCCCAACAAAAAAGGAGTGAATAACTATCTACTTATGAAAGAGTTGTTAAAGTCTAAATATGTTGACATTAAAAAATCATGATAATGTTAGTATTCAATAAAAAAAAATAAAGAATTAGAGACATAATTGAGTGATAAAAAATTGTGTCTTTGTTTTCTCATTAATAATATGTTTATAACAATTTTAATAAAAATTATATTATTTTGTCACTAGTTTTAATATTTTTAGTGATACTAATGAAAGTTTTTTGTGGATGTTTAATAGGAGAAAGAAAGTAATGAAGGTGAGAGTCTGAAGAAATTCGAATCAGGGGAAGAAGAGGAGGAAGATAAGGAACAGTGCAGTCCAGTGAGTGTGTTAGACCCACCATTCGAGGACGACGAAGAAGGGCATGGAAACGGTGATGAAGAAGAAGAGGAAGAGGAGGAGGGTGGTTTTGATTTGGAGTGCAGCTATGCGATTGTACAGAGTATGTTGTCACACACAGCTTAGTATTTATTTTTGTACCATTTCTTTTGTTTGTTGTTGTGTGGTCGTTTTCCACCAACGCACCATCGTACACGCTTCTTCAAAGTTGCTTGTCTGTTACAAAATCACAATACAACGAGAGGGGGGGCTAATTGTTGCTAAAGCTGATGGTTGTGATGTGATTGTGTCGATCTTGAACCGTGCTATCCGTGTGGGTTCCATCTAAAAGATCACACTTGCTCAACATCCCAACAGCATTTCCCATTTAATGTGGATCCTTTACATCTCATAGATATAAGGCCATTTCTTATAAATTTTAAATGTGACCCACAATTTTTCTTGTTAGGAGATATGTCTTAATTGGCACCTTTCCATTCAATTTGTTGGATATCATTTGAACAAGCAAATTCCTATCATCATGTTTCAAATGTGCTACTTTTTGGTTGTTGAGAAAACTTCCTTACCAATAATGCTTGACACACTCTCATGGTCATCTATAATCCCACAATTTTTTTACTATCTGGTTAAAGTTGGCCTTATTTGCTACATATATAGTACTCTATAGTCCCGCCACAGTGCATGTTAATGATATAAGGTTATGAATTTTGTGGAGCCAGAATTTTTCTTTCATCAATAGCACAAGTAATTTATGATCAATTCAAGATTTGCCTCTAATAGCTCTGAATTTTACAGGAGCCAAGCAGCAGTTATTGTATAAGCTTCGTAGATTTGAGAAACTGGCGGAGTTGGATCCAGTGGAACTTGAGAAAAGAATGCAGGATCAAGAAGAGGACGAGGATGACACATTTATGGAAGAGGAAGATGGTCATGATGAGAAAAACCAAGCATCATGCAAAGAAAATGACTTTAGAAAACTAATTTTCCAAGCTCTGTGCCAGTCAAGTGTCCATGACAGACAGCAAATCCCAGAGGACTTTAAGAAGCTGGTTTCTGATCTCATTTTGGAAGAAGAGAGAGCACTTGATTCCTTAGAAGATAAGGACATGGTGATAAGCAGGATATGCAAGAGGCTGGAATTGTGGAAAGAAGTGGAGTCTAATACAATTGACATGATGATAGAAGATGACTTCGCTAGAGAGGATAGTGAGTGGAAGAGAAATATAGAGCATATAAGAAATATGGCTGGGGAGCTTGAGCTTGCTATCTTTGGCTTTCTGGTGGAGGAATTTTCAGAGGAACTAGTATGTTAATGAATTAAATTTTGAAGCAGCTGAAGAACTTAGTATGAATGATCTTTATTCTTTTTCTTAGAATTAAGAGTACAGTCTGACTTTCAACGGGATAGGCTAGTAATTGAAAAAAAAAAAAAAAGTAACCCAAAAAGATAATCAGGGTATATATGTACATGACTCGTGTTTGTAGCTGGCTGTGGGGATGCTGTAAGTTACCTTTCTTAATGTAATAATATAATTTACACTTCTTGGTCCCATTCTTACAATGATATCTTATAATTTTTTTTGTTTTAATTTAATGAACAAAGTATGGATTTAGGAAGGGATGGGATACAGATAAAATTCAAGGCATACCCCTAACGTTGATGTTAATGTGTCACAACTCATAAGTCATAATCATGTTATTAGATGGTAAATGACGATTGACAATTTTTATTTTTTTTTAAATATTCAATTTCATCCTTAAATTTATTGAATGCAGACAGTTAAATTACTGAAAATTAAAAAATTAAAATTTAATTCTTAAATTTATAAAAAATATAACAAATTCATCCTATCATTTTTTCTGTTAACTAAAAGGGAAGTGTCTACGGGACACTTCTGAACTTGTTTGTCATCACAAAAAGTGTGTCAATATGTGATGAAGACTCAGTGAGACTTAATTGTTACTTAGTAAGTTTTGTTTTTTCCTATTTTTTCTATTTCTCTCCCTCCAATCCCTCCCCGTCTCCTCCTCCACATAATTTGAGTTTCCTTCGGCTGCGCTCACGTCCTCGCGAGGCAAAATAAAGGAAACAAGGTTCTTATAATCCTCATGCCTGATTTTTTCCGTTCACATTCTTCTTCTTCTTTCTCTCTCCTCACACCAAACCACACCAGCTTCGTCCCTTCATCTCCTCACTTTCTTATTTGTGGAATTACTTTTGTCTCTTCCTCTCTGATCTTCCACATGCTCCTATTATCCCTTTTGCTTTCTCAATCCATTTCACGAAAAAAGTTCACTTTTTTTTGCCCCTTTTGTGATTCCTGAAACGCATTAAGGATTCTGTTTGTGTTGGGTCAACGAGGTCCTATTTTTCTATATACAGCCTCAATTTTTGCGTCTGGGGCTGATTGATTTGCGGTGGAGGAGGTGGTTTTGTGTTCTCAATAAGAATTCTATTCTCATTCATCAAAAGGGGGTGTGGTAAATTTCTTAAATTTGATTCCTTTTTTGTTTACCCTTTGTCCTGGATACGCCGAAATGGTTCTAATTTGATGACTTAGGTGTGAAATCTCATTGGATGTTGAGAGGTGTTTGAAGAAAGTTAGGATTTTTTTTACTCAGGTGAATCTGTGGGTGTGGAGTGTTTTTTCCCTCTCTGTTTGGGATTGTGCACAATCACTTTGAATTGGGCACAAATCTGAGCATAAAAGAAGATCATTACTTACTCTCCTCACTTTTTTTGTCAATTTAGAGCTTTGATGTTTTTCTGGAACTGCATCAAGTGTAGCTACAACGGAGGTGTGCCGGAGAGAGTGTGGGTTTGGGTTTACATAAACTATCAAATTTGTCCGAAAAAAATTTGGTGACAAATCAGTTCATTTTATTCATCATTTCATTTATGTGATTATCCGTTTGCACACATAACAGTCACACACAACACACAGTGAAATAAATTTGGCACATTTTTTAAAAATTCAGAAATAAAATTTAAGACTCTATTAAAACTCTAAGTATCAACATCTTATAAATTCAAATATGAAATTAGATATTTATCTTTTTTTATTTTTCACGAGCAAAATGAAGATATGTAAAGCAAAACTCTACATACAGATAGCACTTTTGTTTAGAAGGATTTGAATGTGTTTGACTGTTTGTAATGGCTGTCCTTGACTCCTCGGGCATTCCAGCAGGAATATTATAACTGGGGGCCAGTAAGTGTAAAAGAATTACAATTGTCGGAAGGGGATCAAATATTGTAATTTGGTGATATTTCTCTTGGAAGGAGGAATTTGACAACGACTAATCAGTTTAATCTCATGTTCTTTTCTTTTCCAAGGCCCTTTTATTATTTAATGGATAAACGACTTGTAAAATTTGCATCTTGATTTCTGGGTCTTTCTTTTTCCTTTTCTAATCACTCCAGGTGGCATCTCTGTTTATGCTTTTCTGCTGCCATTGATCGATCACTATCATTTGCAACCTTCGAATTTGTGCTCTTAGACCTATGTTTTGTTTTTCTGGGGAACAGTTACAGAATTGGGGCACTGCAGATCAAGGACGTAATGTGAATAGTTACGAACAAATTACATTAAGAGTAATTACACTAACTTACCAAACATAATGTTTTGTAACTATCATACTTAAGAGTTTTGGATTCGAATTATGAGGTATTCCACAAGTTTAGATTCCTTTAAATCAGTTGAAACTAATTTAGTTTGAAATTTAATCTTACATAAAAAAAATTATCCTATCCAAGACATAATTAAATTATATTAAAATGAGTTATTTATGACACATAGACATTGGTTAATGAATTAAAAATGACTTTCTTTAAGGAAAAATAATTTTTTATTATTATTATTATAAAGTACCACAAATTTATTTCCTTCGTAATTTTTAAAGTATCTTATTGTATTTTTTAATAAAATAAAATATTTATTACTTCCTTGACATAGAACTCTAATGGCTGATTAGCATGACCCATGGTTTATTACACTTCAAGTCTTATTTTTATTTAAACATAACTTCCTTTTACATACAATTTCTATACCATTATTTATTGAAAACAACAAAGATAAATAAATGTCCTTTCCTTAAAAAGAACAAGTGGTGTAATAAATCCTAACGCTTTGTTTGGCTGAGATGACAGTCTACTGCAGACGAAAATAGCACCAATTGTTTGATATAGGTGATTGATTCAAAATTATTTCTCTCTTATCCAAATGAAATGAGCCTCACTTAATTCAAAATAATTCTCTCCTCTCATTTCATTCGAATCAAGTAACTTTAAAATATTTTCAGTTTATTTCTCTCCTTTATTTACACTCTATTTCTCTTCCCACAGTCAAACATAAAGCAAGCAAAGGGTACCCAGTCTATAGATTGCTAAGTTAGATATAGAGTACTCGGGCTAACTAGTAGACACTACGATTAAATGAAAGCCCAATTAAACATAAAGTAGACTTTTATTTTCTGCACATCCTTATTTTTTAAAAGCCCATCATAGTTGCCCTTCTTTTAAGTTTGTCTAAGCAAATGGAGCATCCTATTTTTCCAGGAAAGATCAATGTTCTCCACACTCACCAAAAGAAAATTCTAATCCCCTTTTGGTAGTAGGACCAAACAAATTGAAATTTCAAAAAAGCCGACAGCTCTCGACAGCTCTGGATGCCACATTCCCACGTACAGTTGTAGAGCTGGAGTTACAAGGCAACTGGCCAAGACCAAGACTAAGACCATTCTCCATTCAGTAGCTTCTTAGTTCTTACCATGTAAAGTTCTCGTCAAATATATGTTGGTGCTGATGAGAACAGTCTCCTTCCACTAATTTGAACATGTATCGCAACTTCAAGGTTGCTGGAGTGATGCACGTTGCATAGATGAGCTTGCACCCATCACTATCTATTTAAATATATCCATTAAGAAATTCAGCTGCATACTATAGATTTCCCCCCTTGCTTCTGATCCCAGTTTCGGGGGTGACGCAGTGAAAGAGTGCATGTTTGTTTGTAGTTAAAAATATTTTGACATACAGATAAAGATAAAATATATAAATACAAAATAAAAAATCTTGATTCGTTGGAAAAATTATTTTTACTTCAAACTTAATTTTTCAATTTCAAACTAAACGTGTTTAGAGTCCTCGGGGTTGGATTAAGATATTGGGCCCTTAACTAATGTGAACATTCTCATAATTAAACTCGGACTGGATGAACGTTTGAAGGTTTCTATTAATCCATGTTCTCTGATAACTGATACAATGACGCACCAAAGGAAAAGCCAAAAAAAACACAACATCAACTTCATGGGAGGTTTGGAGAATTTCCCTAGCTAGTGTTCACTTTCTTCTACTCATCAAGATATCATTTCATCTTTATTGAATCACAAAGGAATCGAAATGATCCCAAGTCTGTAAGAAACGCTATTTCTTTGACCATCAATTTTGACATTTGAATTGTAAATTCATTGATGCCATATTTTCCAAGTAAGTCCGAGAATCTAGGAATCTCTTATAAATATTGCAACTTTAGCAAGGCCAATGCATATGCACTTGGTGTACCAAACTTACACCATCGTTTATCTTTTGTCACTCACTACAACAATTAATCAATTGATGAGAATTATGTCCATGCGGTGCCAGTGCCACCAAGCTTCCATGGCAAAAGAAGAAGAGGGAGAAAGGAAAATGGCCCGTGTTGGTAATTGTGAATCGCGTTTTGGACAAGGGCGAGAAACTTCCGGTGAGTTTTAGAGACCACATAAATTTAGAAGAAATGTTGGCAAAGAAAAGGAAGAGACGTGCTGAAACACAAAACACCACTTCCCGTGGTTCCTCAGCATCTTATTTAAGAGAAGCTTGAGCGCTTCAAGGTTTGACCTGTTTTTCCCTATGAAGATGTGGTTGAAGAGGACAACAAGACTTTGTTCAACTTGCTTATTTCATTACTTTTGAAATGTAATTTATTTTTCAATTCAATTATGTTTACCTATATTTTAATAATTAATGTGAGTTAATATTATAAGATAATTACATTAATTAGTTATTATTAATGAATTTTATTTTTTTTTGTCAAATTAAAGGAGCCTATTAGATTATTAAATAAAGGAATATATACTTAAATGAACAAATATTTGTGTTGGTTCAGTAGAAAATAATAAAAACCTTAATAAGTTAACATATTATAAAAATATTATAATTCTCATTATACTTATACTGAGTTATCACAAAAAATTTGCAATAATTATTAAAAAAATACTTTAATATGGAAGCAATTAATTAAGAATTCAAGTATTTATTATAATTTATAATAATCAAACATATTATACTTGTGATTTTGACTTCCGCATAGAAATTAAACAATATTGAAATAAGAATTAAAGATTTTCAAATATTTACTCAAGTAAAAAAAAAAAAAAAACCAATTTCATCTAAATTGTTAGTGCAATCGATACTTGCAATCAATCCTCTTAACCACATGAGAATTGCAGGCATTGGTATGATCCAAATGTAAGTAAAGTGACCTCTAACCGGGAACCCCGAGACAGCAACAACTTCGTGATACAAATACAAAATGGAGCTAAAAGAAAGTCAAGTCATATTAAAGATTTTTTTAAAAAAAAATTAAAGAAAAATATTATAATGATTATCAAATTTATTTACAATACAAACTGGATTTTTATCTTGTATTTATTTATTTATTCCACAATTACAATAATCACCTTCACACAACGAAGGGGAAAAGACAGACATATTAGATAATTCTCGTGTTTACCAATATTTATTTAGTTTAAGTGGTAAAGGGAATAGTAGCTAGTTTTCTTTTAAGAACTTGAGTTAACTTTTTGATTGCAAAAATAGATAGCTAGTAAGAAATTTTATTCTATTAAGTGGATTTATTAACTCAGATTAGTTAAAATCTAAATAATTATCAGATATTCCACGCATGGATGATGGATGATAAGCTATTTAGCATGAGATGAACTGATGTCTGATCATTCAACTGTTAAAAGCATACTGTGCAAAGTTGAAGTTCAATTTTTGTTGGTTATTTTTATTAGTAATTCATTTTAAATCTTATATATTTTTATTAGTAATTCATTTTAAATCTTATATATATTTTCTTTGAGAGTTACAAATATTTAGATCTAAAAATTAGTAACCTCATTGTCCTTAAATTTTTTGTGTGTAAAAATTATCTAGCAAGCAGTCAAGCACTAGTATTATATATATATCTTGCTTGGATATTTGTTCTGCTACGAAATGCTGCTATATACTACATTGAAACTACCCTTGGTCATGAAATGAATAGTGAAGACTAGGCAAGTGGGATCCGTAATCAAAAGGATGGAAAACAATTGTTTGAGTTAATAAGACAACACTATATAGCTATTGTGGAGTCTGATCATAATAATCTATGTAGAGGTGCCAGAGTTGAGAAGGATTTATATGTTGCTTAAATGTATTGCGTAGGCAATCCGCACTAGATAAAGAGTTGAGAAAGATTTAGGTTAATTTGTGCACCTAGATTATTCTGTTGCCACTCTCCACTAGTTCTTGTGGTAGGTACCGAGCAAATCTTTGTTGAGAAATGACTGAGATTTTATTATTATCGACAGTGACGATTATAATGATGTGAATTTTGAAAACATCATCTATTGGGTACGTACTGGCATTAAAAATATACCGAGGATAATTGTTTGCAAGCAATAAAACTCAGATAGAAAAAAAGTGACGCCAATTAATATAAAGTGTTACTTGTCAAGTTAACGTCGGGTCATATAAAAATTTATCAATGATCAACGATATTAATGGCCAAAAAAATATTACTCACAACTAATGATATTTCTTTAAGTGTACATATACTCGTAACAACTCAAAGCATGCGTAACATACATTAAAAAGTAGTACGTATGACAATTTATAGAAGCTGTAAAAGACCTATGTTGGTCAAATAAATCACAACATATCCAATATGTGTAATCAAGAGTTGAGAAAAGAAGAGATTATTTTTCCTAAAAAAAATGAGGTAAATGGAATCTCAAAGACTCACCACACATGTGTCAAAGATTTAAAAAATATTTAATTATCTATAGACAAAACTTGTATTGACATTCTTGTGAAATATGAATTGGATTACAAATTGAATTAATTTTTGTTAGCAGAAGAAAAAATTATTAAATGATTTGGCATCATCATAATTTTAATTAATTTCTATATAACATAAAATAAGATATTAATTTTATTTGTAAGTTAAAAAATTGAATATTACATAGATTACTCTAGACCCGAAATACATAGGGCCGGGTTTGAAATTACTTAATAATAATACAGTAATTTCTCAGTAGAGAAAAGGTTAGATAGATTGACTAAATTCATAAACACAGTAGTTGGAAATTACTTAAGAATTTCTCCACAGAAAACAGGATGGCTAGCCTTGTTGAACCCTTCTTGGCCTCACCAATGAACGTTGAAGCAAAGTGTTGGAGATAAATCACGCAACCAATGTGCGAATGTTCCAACTTACGAAGTCTAACCGAGTTTTGACCTAAATTAAGACCAAGTCGAACGTCTAGAGCATCTTTTGATTGTCAAATATACATACGTTATATATAGCTTGGCATCGCACAGGCCAACACATCATAGTCATACTCTCCAATCCATTCTCCAACATTGAATATTTCCATTAGCATAAGCACTAGCACCAATTCCATCTGCATCATTTTCATTTCATTGCAAGGGACTCAATCACTAGTCCCGACCAAAGTTTGGTGCAACACTAGTTTTTTCGAATTTTCAATCTGCTGAGAACATGCAAACATTGCAAAACAATGACAGAGCCTTTGAATCACACGTGGCACACCCCGGTGAATATGCAGCATCAACTTCAACCAATGGGTACAATTTCAGCTCCAATATTCCCTACTTGTTTAAACAGAGCAAGGGCAACCTATATAATTCTTCTCATAATTGCACGCCATATCCAACCACAAAGAAGCGTTTAATTCTAACCAAAAGGGCTTATTCAACCAGAACTCGTGGTCGTTCTGGTCCCCTACAGTCGCTGGCTCGAAAACTTGGTCGATTCAAGGTCCGAGCAGTAATTGTAGATGATATTGCAAGAGAGGAAAGCAATCGAAAAAGATGATTTTTTATTTTATTTTTAATCCATCTATGAATATGTAACCTGATGCTAAATTTCTTAGAAATCTAATTTCGAAAAGTAGTTGTTTGCCATAAGCAAGACATGATTGTACTACTACCGAAGATCTAATAATCATATTCACAAATTAATGACGTGATTGTATATATAAATCATTAGGATAAATTATGATCAAAAAATTCTTATATTACAAATTTGACCTTTCATTTAATTTCCAGAGTGAGATTATTTTTACCTATATTCGCATAGTCATGTGTATTGGTTCCTTATACTTGTGCGCTGAGTTTGGCAGAGAAAAGAGAAGAATTGGTATTTTAACCTATTGAAAAACTCCTCAATTGCATGGCACTTAAAGAAACAAAACACCATTGCAAGGTCTTTTGCAGCAGCTGAATATCAAGCCTTAGCAACCTTTACAACTAAGTTGCGTTGGTTAAAACGATAATTAAGGGCCTAAGAAGTTTCTCCCAACTTCAAATGGCCAACAGCCCCATATATGACATATGAACGTTTGAAACACGTTGATATTAATCGTCAGTTTATCCGCAACCATGTCTATTTTGGATTTATAAACCTTATGCACATTCTATCCAAATATCTAGCAAACTTCCTTCTGAAAGCTCTGCTAAAGGTCTGATTCTAGTCTTTAATTAATGTCCAAGTTAAGCCTCCTTCATATATTAATTCTACCCTAACTTAAAAGAGGAGTAATAAAAGTAGTCGAACTAATTAATTTTTTTTATTTTATTATGTTCAACTAGACTGTAGATTGCAGATATAGTATTAGTCGCAAACATTTTGAGATCCTTCTCTATCCACTTTTTAGTTTTCAATGAGAATTTGATTTTATGAATTCTGGATCTCAATATGTACGGAATAAGTAGAGCCTTCATGTAGTATTACATAAGTCAACTTTACGTCACATTTTTATCTCAAAAAGCAAAAAAAAGACGATGTTGTGCAGTTAGAGATACCGTTGCATTTATTTTTTTTAAACGTTGAATTTTATATTTTTAATCTTAATCTTAATCACAAGTATAACTTCACCAAGGTACATGTGAGTAGAGAATTTTTTTAAAATGTTCTCATTTGCTTTTAATTAATATTTTGTTTAACAAGTAGGGTATCTTAAAAAAAGTTAACTGATTCAAGTGTTTGTGGCTTTTTTCTTGTCAAATGGCATAAAGTTTTATTTAATATTGTTGAGTCTAGTTAAAGGGGTTGTAATTTTCTGATATGAGGGTTAAGCATTTATTTCATTATCAAATAAAAGGGGTCTAGTTTTTCTTTGATTTTTTTTCTTATCCAGTAGATTAGCTAAACATTGTAATCAAGCATTTATCACGGTCTTTGTAAATGGGCCTACGTGGCTTAACTGTTTGAAGGCCGAGAAGACAAAGTGTGCCGTGGCACAGTGGACAACTAAAATGCTATTTGAAATTGTAGATTAGATTAGATTTGGACAAAATTCTTTGTACCAAATAGTTCAGCACTAATTAAGTGGTTTTCGATGAAGACAGATGTAAAATGGCTGTACATGAAGTGTAAGTTTTGGTTCGTGAGAGAAAAAAATGTTGAATTTCTTTTAATCTCTAATTGAGTTTTTCTATAAACACAAATCATTTGTGATTAGGTAAATACTTCTCATGAGTGAGTGGTAAGTTAAGGATGTAAATTCTTAAAATCATAAGTAAAGTTTGTTTAAAATAATAATTTGCTTATATCGTAATTGTTGGCACTTAGAAAAATTAATAATGGTTTTTTTTTGCACTTTAAAAAAATTAATAGTGGTTTATTAGCTTATAGTTGATATTAGTTTATTAACAGTTAGTTGAATTAGCTGAGAAAATAAATGTGCCAACAGTTATAAATGTTGAGTTTCATTTATTTAATTCTTATATTATTTTTATGTCAAAAAAATATTTTATTATTTTGATTATTTTTAATATTCTTTTCAATTATATTAATGTAATACTTAATACATATGTTCATGTTAAAGATAAATTAAATTTATAAAATTAATTTAAGATTAGAAAATAAAGTGTTTAATTATCAAAATGGTAGATATTTTTTAAAAAATATTTTTATCTAAAATATAACTCTTAAAAATTAAAATTACACAAATGATAAACATAAAAATAACAAATAAAACTACATTTTAAATAAATTATAAAATTAATTTAAAAAATTGTAAACACATATATATGCATTACTCACAAGTTATATATTAATATTAAGTTCATAAATTTTAAAAAATAATTAAATATTTAATAATTTTAAGTTTTAATTTATTTACTCAACTAAATAAAATAAGTTAATACCTTTAAAAAATAAGTTAATCAATTGAGTGTTATCAAACTCTAAGTTAATGAAATATTTAATTAGTCAAACTTAAATGATTAAAAAATAACTTAACTTCTTTTATAGCTGGCAACGTGGTGTATCTGCAGAAATTTGAGCTCCAGGGGACACTAAAAACATGGGTCATGTTATATATAGACATGAACAGGAAAAGCGCACACATAATAATCATAACAACAGTCAATAATAGCGATAATTAACCTTTACGTTTTGCTTTAACCATGCTTATTACCTAATGATCACACCTCTTGACTGCATCCATTAACATACATTTTCTTTTCGAGACGTGCTTAGTAAAAAAATTCTGATAGCATCATCCCTTAACTTAATTTTAACTACCAACAGATTACGGTTAGTATATTTGATAATGATTAAACTCATATAGTACGAAAAATTGTATGTTTGAATTTTGTTATTTTTTTTTTGGTCGGCATTTGAATTTTGTTATTAATGTAAGGATGTTATTGACAGATGATTTGTAAGTGTTTTTATAAATATTTTTGAGTAGGAACGAGTCTAAGGTATAAGCACCATGTTTGTTCTCACTTTCTTAGTCTCTTCGGACCCTGCATGCGTGTATATATGAGAAGAAAAGTTATTTTTAAAAAATACTAATAAAAGAAAATGTATAAGAAAAATAGACCTTAGAGTTAATATTTACTTAATTTTTTTAGTAGTTAGATTATATATCAAATTTTACACAAAAATTAATAATAAATATTTTTGTTAAACTTACTATTTATTAAATAAATATTTATTAGAAGTTAGATATTTACATAATTGTGTAAAAAACAATTTGGTCCCCATTGACACACTCTTAAATTCGTCCTGTCTTTAAGTCATGTTAATAAGTTGCTAAAATTCAACTTACCTAAACATTTACCTACTAACTACTAAGAAAAACTCGATTTTAGTAAAATATTTTATTAAAAACCGCATTGCATTAAAAAAATATAGTAAATTCTTTTTTTGATAAAATATTTTTACTTTTACTCATTTAAATTCATTATAAAGATTGATATTAATGATATCTTAAATATTACATAATGAATTACTCTCTTTATTTTTATTTGTTTGTTTAAAAATAAAATCATTTATATTTATTTATTCATTTAATTTTTTTAAAAAAATAATTATAATTTTTAACTATATCTTTATCACACCTAATAATTCCCCAAATATTAATGAATTAGGACAGATCTAGAAACTAAAGAAGGAAGCAGTATAAAATGAACTAAACTTTAAAATACATGACCTAGTTCTTTTGTAAACTGTATAGGAAATTTCAAATTTAGATAGAATTCAGAAATATAAATTAAGAGAAGAACATTGCGTCATCATTATCAAACCATTAAGAAAGAACGACATATATAATACGAAATGTGTTCATTGTCGACAATGAATATTTTTGTTTTATTATGTAAGAATAAATTAAAGATATTTTTTATAAACTGAATGAAGAGTATATTTATAAATAAATTAATAAAATATGATATATCAAAATTTAAATTCATAACAAATTCGTAGAGATAAAATTGTTTGGTTTTAACAATTAGCTAGATAAATAAGAAATATAAACAATTAAAAATATTAGTTAAAATAATAAAAATGATAAAATTTAAAATACTTGATATTATAGACGACAAAATCGACTATTCAGTCCGATTAAGGTTGCAAATTGTAGCTGATTATGTAAAAAAAAAAAAACAAATTTAATTCAAAAATTTAAAATTGAGAGCAAGCCTTGTAAAAAAATTGATTCTTTTTCGGTTTTTCTGGTTTTTGCAAGTTTAGACTTGGTTAAATTATAATTGGATCAAATTAAACAGTCAATCCTCCAACCGATGAAGTGTGCCCAAAATAATTGATGTAGAATCCCTCCTGGTAGTGTAATATGTTGGAAGTTATTTGATATAGAAAACAACACCTACTTTAGGTTGTGATAATAGTGTTGCGATATGATAAACTTGCGGTCTATTGAGATTTAATTTAAGCTAAAAATGAGAAGGGTTTATAATTTTTTTATCGGAGAAATAAGAGTGATTTATAAGCACATACATGACACAAGGGTGCTAGAGAAGGCGACATTACTAAAGTGAGGGAGGTTACCAAAATAAAGGTTGTTTCACATATAAGATGATGTAGTGCAATATGATGCTAGAAGACCTACAATTAATAGCTGAGGAGGAATCACTGGGTCAAGATAAACGTACTGTATATAATATCATTTTTAAAACTCCAAGATTATGTCACACCTATTGTCCAAACTTGAGCCTATTCACTTGTTCATTGTCCCCATGGCTTGTGAAAGTTAATTAGGTATGATCTATCCTATAACTCATTGTATGATTTGTGAGAAAATATTTCAATGCAACACTTCAGGTTCCTTGAGTGTCTCGTTAAAATATTAAAAATTAAAATAAATTATACATAATCACCTTATTTATTTAGGATAGTATTTTTTATTAATAATCTTTTTATTCATGTTTATTTAGGATAGTTTTGAATTGTACACCTAAAACTAATCTAATTGTTTTAAGGTTAACTAAGTTTTTAATATGTTAAATTTTTTAGAATTTAATTTTTAGTCCTTAAACAAAAGTTTGAGTGATGAAGCTCCTCTTTTACTTTTGTTTGATTGATGAAGTTTTTAAATTTTTAGAAATTTTACTTTTTAGTTCCTAAAAAAAGTTTGAATTTATTATTTTTATTTATATAATAAGATTTTAGGAATTAAAAAATTGATTTTTTAAAAAGTTTAAGGATTAAAAATCTTAATAAAAAAAATTAAAGAAATTTCATCAGTGAAACTCTTGTTCAAAGACTAATTCAAAAAAGCTTAAGGACTAAAAATTTAAATAACTCTTATTTCATTTTAAAATATTCTTTATTACCTAATTACGTTAGCCATCTTAATTAATATTTTTCATTACTATGATTATCTTAATTATTATTCTTCATTTTATTAGTCATTTCAGCACTAAATTAACTATAATTAATGATAAGAACTTAAAAATGGCACGATATATAAAATGTTAGGATCTAAAAGTTGGTTTTTTTTTACAAAAACTAAAATAGGACAGAATCATATTTCAGAGAACTTAAAACATATTTAATTTAAAGCTGTACGAATTCATAATATGTTGTTACTCTAATTGAGTAAAATAGTCCGAATATCCTAACTGAGAATAGTATAAATGGAAATTATGTACTCTATAGTCTAATTTTTAAGAACAATTTGTAAATGAAAATTATCGGATTTATTCAATTAGTGTATTTTTAATGGGGTGCTTACATGAATTACTTAATTTTAAACAATGTTATTTAACTTTTTTTCTCATTAAAGTGGATGATATATAAGTAATTGTTGCTTAAAATATTTATATCATAAATAATATATTTTTAAATATAGTAAAATAAGTAAAATTAAATTAAACACTTACATTAACAATCTCTTAGCATTAAAGTAAATTTTTTATAAAGTATTTAAATTTATATAAAATTATAAAATTTATAAAATTAAGATAAACAATTGATATATTCAATTATGCCATGTTCTTATACAGTATCGACGGGGACCTTTCAAAATCAACTGTGCTTTTGCTGTATTTGCACCAATCTGTGTTTTAATTAATCATCATAGAGTATCTAGTTACAAACTTTCTCATTTTGCAAGAAGGAAAATATTAATATACGCTCACTTTTTCTTGCATTTTATTTTTCTTCACATTTTTTATCACATATTTTTCCTTCTTTTATATTTCTTTTTCTTTGTCTCTCTTTTCAACCCATGTCTCTATCTCTTTCTTTTTATTTTCCCTCTATCTCTCTCGATCTTTTCTACCCATGTCTCACATAGTGTATGTTTATCATTACCCTGTGAAGAATGGCTTCGTGTTTCTTTTGAAACTACCTTAATTTGGGGCGCTTGAAAGACATGCAGAAACATATAGTCAAACATTTTAATATATACGTATGGCACTACACGCATGCATGACTTGAGAGACCAATAGCCATCAAGGGAAGGTAAAGTGTCACTGTCACTAAAATATGCTCAATGGTATATGTTTTTCAAGTTAAATACAACGATGGAAACAATAATATTATTTTTATACATAATTTTTTATAATATTTATTTAACAGTAACATTTTTTTATAGTATCATTTATTCTTTTACACCTTTCTTTGTTTTTATATCTTAATTATAATTTTTATATATAGTATATATTATAAAAATAAAATTACTCCGTTTAAAAACTCCTAATTTCTTGAGAATGATACGTCAACAAAGGGCAATTAAGGTGGACCACATGCTTGACTTGGAACAGCCTCCAAGAAGCTAGCTAGAGTTTTTTTGCCTACAATACTATTCTTGAAATCTCAATAGAATAGTAAGTTGAAACATGATTAGGATACCAGCACCCATTAATTCTATGAAGTAATAATCAATTCTGAATGCTTAAGCCTTCCCACCACTTGCCCCCTTTTCTTTACCAAAGTAGGTAGGGTATATGGTTTTCTCACTTTGTGTTCATTCTTATTCTAATTAATCAAATTAACGCCCAGGGAGAGAGAGAATGAAGGTAACCTAACATGAAAGCCACACCGTTAATTAATTAATCAATACTGGAGTTTCTTTTCTCTTTCAACCTGAGTGCATGATGCTAAATTGGTCCTCGATCACAATGTCTTCAAACTAGTTTCTGACAAGTTGGATGGGAATCTTTGGCTATATAAAAATTATATAATCAAGGGAGGGATGTGTGAACCAAATCGACGTAGAACTAAGTTTTAAGGAGTTGATTAGATTTCAATTTCAATTAAGCGAGGGAGACATTCAATTATGGTTTTTGCGAACAAACCTAAAATAAAATGGCCGGTGCCATATAGTTAAGCAGCATTTGTTTAATTTACCAGAAAGAGCACCTGCAAATCTAATTGCTGAGGATTAAGACAACATATTAATGACCAAAAAAGATTATTTAATTAACACATTATATAAACATTACATACATATTTGAGTTTGAGGTGCAACAGCAGCAAACCTCACTATAGCTAGAAGGTACCACTGTACACTAGGTGGAAAAAAAACATATGGAAAGAAAGATACACTTTCCACACACACACCATACCCTTTCCTGGTGTCTAAGCAAAGTCTGGATGTAAGAGTTCTCCCATAATTTATTATTACAGCTTACTTACCTTTCCTTCTTAAGATTTTTGCATTAGTAATATAAAAAGTCTTTTAATTATCCCATGGGTAGTAACTAGTAATTAGGGAACCCCCAGAGGTTAGGATCTTCATCCATGTATTCATAGTCGGTAGCAGCAAAATTATCAAAACGAGGAGGGCTGAGTAGCATTCCTTCAGCCATATTGACCAGAATATTCGGCATGTCAAAGATCAAGTCCTCATCCACAAAGTGATTTAAGTTTCCCCCTGAAAACTCTTCCGCCAATGAAACCGAAACATTTCCTCCTTGGCTTCCTTCCAGTGCATCATTCGCTGCTCCGACAGCGGTTGCAGCTAGTGCTGCAGCCATCTGAATGTCGTGAGCTGCAGATGATGCAGGGATAGGGAGGGAGGAAGCCGAGTTAGGGAAGTTGAGCTCAGCATCCTTACCCTTAAGAGCAAGCGCTGCCACGTCATAGGCAATAGCAGCCATTTCAGGGGTGGCAAATGTCCCTAACCAAATCCTGTTAGGTTTTTTGGGCTCACGGATTTCAGAAACCCATTTACCACTACTCCTACGCCTCACTCCACGGTAAACAGGGTGGCGCCCTGTGTTACCGTTGGAGGCCCTGCTGCTTGATGTACCGTTGCTGGAACGCATGTTGGTGGTGATGTGAGGAAAAGTAGGTCTCGGTATCTCTAGTGATTAGTCTCTGATTCTCGGCTAAGTGAACCTGAAAGTAGTTAGATGTTTGCAGTTGGCAGTTGAAGGTGAAGGTGAAGGTGAGTAACTTCGGTGATGGCTGTTGGAAGTTGAAGGGAGCCATTTATTAGGGTAAGAATTGCGATGGCTGGAGAAGGAGTTCTGAGAAAGAAGTGCAAACCAGTTGTTGCTGAACTACGGTGTGTGAAGGATTAGAGTGTAAGACAGCTTGGTGGTGTGTGTTGGATAACTGGGTTGGAGTTGGAGAGCGTTTTGCTGTATAATAACAAAATTATCAAATAAAAAATATTGAAAAGGGAATTATATTAGCTTCTTGCTGCTCCCCTTTAAACGACGTCAAATTTATCAACAGTGATAATGCACTTTGTCTGTCAATCGATATGCACATCACTAACCACCATTCTTGGTTTTTTTTTCAACAGGGATTTTGATATCTTTGAGATTAACATGATTTTCGTCTTATTATTATTATTGTGGCACACAATATAAGACCGACGTGGAAATTTTTCAATGGCTGAATTTTATCGGACGAGGCTTTAAATTAATTTCCTTTGTTATACGTAGGGTTTGTGCTGCTGGTGCTGTTGCTGCAGTATTGATATGAGAAATGAGAAGGCCATACGTAGTTTTCTTTGTCAGCACATGTTTGCAAACAAATTTTACCTTTTTACTATGTGCTATGACTGCTATCTATATGCTGCAAGTCCTTATTTTGTATAAAGCCTTCAAACATATCAATGTATGAGACTAGACTATACATCTACTATTATCTAATTAATTTCTAAAATTAGAGTCGAAGAAGCGCTAGCTTCGGGTTTTAACTAGTTCCAATAGCCAAAGGGACTGTGTTAAGTATAAATCACTCCATCCTTGATGAGGCTTTAAGGGATGTAAATAGGTTTGAACTTTGAACTAACTAGGTTGAGGACCTTTAGTGGTGTCTGGAGTTTACAGACACATAAAAGTAAGTACTAATATTCTATTATTTTAGAAAGAGTCAGAGACTGGTTTTTTTAATTTTATCGGCAAAAATATACTTTATATATAATAGATGGTAGCAGAGATACCTTTAGGCATATACAACAAAACATGCATTATCCCCCACCTGAGAAGGTTAGTCCATATTTAATTATTTATGTAATTCATGAGCATAAATAAATTATAACCGCTCTACCCAGGCATAATTAATTGCCCATACATTTAAGTATATTTATGAAACTAATGGAACAGTGTGGATGCCTTCCGATTATTTTTAGAAATACACACAAAAGATTAAATGATAAAAGAAATTAATACATTTATCTACTACTTTTTGTATGCATGTCTTTTTCCTATTATACTAAACAAAGTACAAACAAGAAGAAGGGGTGCTGGGATAAGAAATAAAAATACGTTCCATTATATAAATCCACATTTTTATCACCAATTAGTTTTTTTTATAGTTAAAACCTAGATTGAAGCCCGGAAACAGATCATTACATACAATATGCACGTATTTAGCAAAGTTTTATAGAAGATGAGATTTTTTATGGTTTTCATAATAACTAATTAACTATCTTAAATCTCATTTACAATTGATTTACAGGACTGCAAAAATATATGCATGGGACTTGCTGGTTAAATCCATAGTTTCAACAATAAATATTCTTTAAATTTTGGTGTATATATAACTTGTTCAATTAGTGAGCCGCTTAATTAAAAACAGTGTTCAATATGAATCTATCTAATTAAGCTCTTGTCAATTTTTCCTATTTAAAATCACTAGCTTTTGACAACTATCACTCTTTCATTGCATTCATTCAACGCTGAAATTTGAAGTTTCAAACAGAAGTTAACTTGAGACGTAGCAACTACCAATGAACTGATTGAGAAGAGACATATCCAGATGAGTGGAAACATTAAAGTTGAAGTTTCGCTATTAGAAAGAATTCAAATGACTGTAATCAATCATCAACAGTTACAGGACATATAAAGGGTCATTCTAAAGAATTTGATGACTTGAACCAAGTCCATACATCTATCTTAATATAAAACTCTTCATTTCTGTTTCCAACTGTTGGTTACTAATTAAAATGAGTTTGTAAGCTACTTAAACTGTAATTATATATGCAATGATCTAAAGTAAAGACAAGGACACATTGCTTCTTTTTTTTGCATGCTAATATTTATGCCTATTTTTCAAAGACATAAGAAAACTATTAGTGTTGGACAAAACCATCATTTGGATGGTATTTCTTAAGCATTCTTACAAGAAATATTGAAATTAGTTATGAAACGAGTTATTTGTAATTTAAAAAAATATTGCTAAAAACTTTGTGATTCCGATCCAGTGATAAAAAAAAACAACTTTTGTCAATAAAATTGATCATTAATTAACTCTTTAATTTTTTTTTACTTCGAAAAAATAATTAACTCTTTAATTTTTTTAGTGACTTAATGGTGGAAAAAAAATATCGTTATTCAGCTATTGTAAACGTAATTTATGTTGTATCCCTCCTTTCTTTAAATTTAAGCGTATTAATTTGCTTTGATGTAATGTTCATCAATTTTTATCTTCTTGAAATCATCTATACCGATCGATTAGTAACTCAACTATTCCTCGGTAGAATCAATTTCACTCCTCTTAATGTACAAAAACGAAACACCGAAAGAAACTCACCCAGCCCGTATTTGTTCCTTTACTAGCTAAAAGCAACAGAGCTCTACATATAATTAATACATGTCAATTTAAACATTCATATAAAACTCATCAGGGATATAGTGCTAAATAGAAATTGCTATATACTTGAACCTATAATAATATGAATATCACAATGTTTCTGTAAGCATAATATCTATTTACGTTATGTTTAGGACTATTTCTTGCACATTCTCTCAACAGTGGCACAGGAATCACTGCCATGTACCTTCCGTCTCAAGAGCCAGGGAATTCAAGAGTCACTTTCTGTACTCCACAATGGAGCATGGCAATGAGGTCCAAGTACATGCACTTAAAAAAAAGAGAAAAATTGAATCGGTATTATCACTTCCTTGACCAATCATACAGGTGGTTGCAAACGTACGTACCAACTGGTAATCAATTAATAAACAATAGTATATTCAATAGATTTTACATAAATATTGTAAGTTACGAAAATTCCTTTGTACTTTTCAATTCTGGAAATGAGAGGTGTAATTGGTATTTTGATGCCTTTTTTTATTACAACTTTAATGCTTTTACATTTTTAATTTCCATGTTTTTTCTATTTTATATTTTTTTTCTTCGCATCATTACACATATTACTTCTCGCCCTCCCCCCTCCCTCCTCCCTCCCTCTCTTGTCTCTCTCATATATTCTTTCTCTTTCTTTCATCCTAAGTTATTTTAAATATGTAAGGAGATGTTAATTAATATGATAATTTGCTGACTTAGATCATTATATTGAGGAGTTTGAAAAGAAGAAAGAGAACACACGACAAATAGATAAATACTAGGTTCCTTGCATTTTATTTTATAAATAAGTTTTAAAAAATAACTGTTATACAGTCTTCAACTTTTGTTTGTTTTTTTAAACTAACTTTTACTGTTATTGTTAACACGGGGATAATTGAATATCCTAAACTTATTTAATAATTCTTAATTGTTAAACCTAGATTAAACTTGACGGAATTCTTTCGATATATTTAGCTGTTAGATATTTTGTTTCACCAATCACCAAGACAAACACCAGATTTGGAAGATATTGCTACTGGATACGGATAGGATGTTTGGTATTCTTTTTTTCGTGTGTACATTGTATTGTGAAATCAAGGGATAAATATTTAAAAAAATTATAAACCATAAGTAATCACATAAATAAAACTGTCATCTCACCTTAAATCAAAACCTTAAAACTTAAGTTAATATATTTATTTATATAGTATCCAACCTTTTTTATTAAAATTTCATTTTATACTTATACTAATATTTCTTAAATTTAGTGAATAATTTAATAGATAACATAAGCATGTATGTCACTAAATTAAGCAGGTATAACGAGTGAGTAGCATACAACAATAGCACCTAAAAAGAAGATAAAATGAAATATAGAAGAATTTAATGCAACTATTAAAACTGTAATTATTAGGAACATTCTTTTTGTTGAAGGAAACATTCCATTAGAATTTAGCATTAGTTTTAGCATAAGCAGAAATGGTAGTTCAATGCACAACACTCTCAAAAGCGTGGGGTTTGAAATTTGTTACCAAATACCAAATACTCCTAACATTCTTATTATATGCTCCAAATTAAAAGTAACTTATTTCAAGATTCAATCTGCTGAGTTTGTCCAATTGATAATGGGCTAACTTTGAAAGCCTTTTGAGAAACTTTTATAAATGGATATGGGTTGCAGATTAGTTTCAGATTAGCTTTACGGACAAATTAATGCCAGAAGATTCCAAGGAGCTTTTGCTTAATTTTATTTTCATCCAAACAATACAATGTTGAATTTTGTCGTGTTGAACTTCGTTTCGTTAGTTCCGAGCTTTGTATTCATTCGGGCTTGAGCTTGATGCATTTGGGCTTTGGTTTGTGAATCTAGTTTTACACCAGAGATTTTTTTCCTGAGTCATTTTTCTTTATAATTTTAACATTGTCTTTATGAATATGGATTATCAATCCATATGTGATTATATGTAAGGCTATTTTTGATTTTTTTTTCCTCTCACTGTTAGGTGTATTGGCAAAATAATGAATGCAGAAAGAAAATCCCTTTACACTCCCTTACCCCTTTCTACCTCTCAATTATACCATTTTATTTAAAGAAGTACACCTCTTTTGTTTTCCAAAAAATTATCTTAGAAACTATTATTCATAGTTCCAAAAATATACTTTTAGAATAAATATATATTTTTACAATAAAATATCACTTAAGAATTAAGATGATTAATAAGAAATAAAAAAATGATAAACGTTCATCTTATTCTCATACTTGTTTATCTTATTTTCATCCTATTATTAGTATTTTTTAAATTATATCTAAAATTTTATTTTCATCTTATTATTATTATTTTTTAAACCCTAATTTTAAACTATTGTCATGATATATTCATTATATAATATTGTATTTTCATCATCATTATACAATATTTTTGTGTTTTCCTTCATGTGGCATTGCGTTTAAGGTACATTTCAAGGTACATTCACCACTAACTTCATATATTATACATCTTAATTACAAACCAAAGCCTTTTGACGAAGGTTTCTTTCCTTTAAGTGCATTCCTTCATCTTCTAATCCAAGTCTACGTCAACGATTTAGTGTCACATGAAGTTTGTAACACCCGATTGAATTACACCATAATGAAAGAGATCCAAAGGTATGAGACTATATAACTGAAAATGACTTAAATAAGTTAATTGGTATTACCTATACCGACAAGATGCATCTACTTTTCGGTAGCATATCACTTAAGAACTTCATAGTTAAGCGTATTTAGCTTTAAATAATTATAGGATGGGTGACCTTTTGGAGTAGTTTGCCAAAAAGCATGTGAGTGAGAACAAAGTATGTTGAAAAGTGTCATGTTAGTTTATGAGGTCATTCGTTGATCTTGGAAGTATGCATAACTGATTGTCAAAGTCTCGAAAAATGCTACCTACGGAGGATTTTGACCCACAAGGATGTTAGGTGAAATGCCATAGTGTGAGAGCGTTAAAAAGTAAAAAAATCAGAGATGTTACAAATAGTATCAAAGCAAACATCTTTGTCAGTGTGATGTGATTCAAGGACTAATCAGGCGGAAGCTGGTGGACATGTAACACTCCAATCAAATCACACCAAAATAAAAGAAATTTTGAGGCTATGCAAGTATGAGACTGTACAATTGAGGATAACTTAAATAGGTTAATTGGTACTACTTATACCAACAAGATTTATCTACTTTTGGGCATGGTTGTTAAACTCGCGATTCTACGTAAAATCGTAGAGGTTCCGTAAACTCGACTTGTAGAATCGAATCGAAAACTCGTAAGAGTTTACTCAAAAGGCAGCAACAAAACCCACTACCCACCCTTGATGAAGCCAAAATTTCAATTAATAGATAATTTGTCCATGTTCAGGGGACCACCTTAGCGTTGCCAGAATTTAACACTAAGCATCGTTTCAAAGTTTCAATTAACAGAGATTTCAATTAACAGATACTCCCTTAATTTAGCAACAGAACCCAAAACTCACTACAATGAAGCTAACAATAGTATTGCCAGAATTTCAATTAATAGATACTCCCTTAATAAGCATTGTTTCAAACTTTCAATTAACAGAGATGAATTAACAAAGAAGCTTTGAGAAAGAAAACACCTTAACGTCATGGAGCAAAGCTTGGAGCTAGGTCAGGAAATGAGGGCTTTCGACGAGTGAGGGCTTTCAAGTTTCAAACAATGACGAGGATCACCACGACGCGATTAGCTCAGCAGTCCAGCACGACAACGATGACGACAACCACCACGACGCGAGTAGCTCAACGAGAGTCATTTTGGGTGGTTAGTAGCTTGAACAAGGTAGAGTGAGTGAGTAGAGAGAGTCAGAGTCATTTTCGGGGGTTGTTGTACGACGTCATTTTAGATTTTCATAAACTCGTGGACTCAGAGCAGACTCGCGAGTCTACCCAAACTCGTCCAAGTCTACGCAAAATCGGACGAGTCTACTCCGGTTTCAATTCTACTTCCGATTTAACTCGCCAACCCTTAGTAGAATCGTAAAATCGTAAGATTTTATGATTTAAATCGAGAGTTTAACAACCATGCTTTTGGGTAGCCTATCACTTAAGAATTACACAGTTAAACATGTTTAACTTTAGTAGTTATGGGATAGGTGACCTTTTGGAAAGTTTTACAGAAAACGTGTGAGTGAGGACAAAACATACTAAAAAGTCTCGTGTTGGTTTGTGGGGTAATTCAATGATCCTAGAAGTAGGCAAACCTGATTGTCAAGATATTGGAAAAGTCTACATACAGAGGGTTCTGACCAACAAGGATGTTGAGTGAAGTGCCACTGCATGAAGTGTCGTAGTGTGAGAGTCATCGAGAAATAAAAAATCAACAATGTTGCAAAATTAGTGATGAACGTACCTTAAAACACATTGCTACATGAAGGGAAACATGAAATATTGCATAATAATGATGAAAACACAATATAATATAATGAATATATAGTGGGAATAGTTTAAATTTAGGGCTTAAGGAATAGTAAAGATAAGATGAAAATAAAATTTGAAGAACACTAATGATAGGATGAAAACAAACATGGGTATAAAATAAACATTATCATTTTTTATTTATTTTTCATCAACCATCTTAATTCTTAAGTGATATTTTATTGAAAAATATATACCTATTTCAAAAGTATATCTCTGAAACTATATTTCATAGCTTCAGAGATATATTTCTGAAATAGGTATTTGTAATTTTGGAAAACAAAAGAGGTGTATTTCTTTAAAAAAAAAAGGGTATAATGAATAATTGAGATGTAAAATAGGGATAGGGAGTGTACTTAGAAAAATGAGAAAGTAAATAGCAAGAGCCTTTCTTTATCATCAAAGAAAATCGGAATGTAGAAATGGGAATTGTAACAAAAAAAAAAATGACATCTGAAATTTTGAATTATAGAATTTAAGCCCAAAGTTGTATGAGTAATAATGAGTCAATCAAACTCTACGTTAACGGGATACTAGCAGGTTTTGAATATTGCACAGATTTTTAAAAGTTTCAGTAATTTAAAGATATGATTTAAAATATTGAATTTTTAAAAAATATTCGTGTTAAATCTTAAAAGCATATATTAATAAAAGAAATGTATTCGTTTAAAATGAAAAAAAAAAGTATGTTTAATTCATTTAAGTTTAATTTTTTTTAATTCAAATTAAAAATTAAAGTCACATGTTTGTTCTTCAAAATTGAATGTATAAAGAGATATATTCGTGTAAAATTTTGAAAGCATATACTAATAAAATTAAAAAAAGTATGTTTAATAAATTTTAAATTTTAAATTCAAATTAAAAATTAAAGTCACATGATTCTTCTTCAAAATTGAATGTATAAGGAGCTTAAGTTTTCTTCGAAAACTACAAACTAATTTCAAAAGGTAATTTAATTAATTTTAAAATGTAAACAATTAAGGTTCAGAGGAACAAAAGTTATTTTTGACATTAACAAATTGAAAAATGTTAAAGAACTTTAAAAAATTATTCCTAAAAATGAAAATCTTATTTTACCATATAACAATAGGAATGAATTAATTCTCACAATAAGCGATAGCAACTAGTCATGAAAATAGGTCGAATCATATTAAATTTTATTAGGTCTGAGTCTATCCTTGGTTAAATTTATATAATCAAAGTTTGACATGTTTATGTTAAAAGGTTTTTTTTATAAACATCTAACCTAACTTACATGAAGGTATCATCTGACTTATGAGCAGTGACGGAGCTTGGTTGAAACTGGCAATATCCGTCAGTCCTTATAAGCTTATTTAAGAATTCACTTTATTATAATTTAACATTAATTGAGATCAAAATATGCATGTTATTTTTTATCTTCGTTATTATTACTGTTCAAATTAGTTTTGCTTGATACTTTGCTGAAAAAGAAGAGTTGTTGAGCTTCCAATATTCCGCTGTTCCGTGACACCAACAATAAGCACTTGCGTTGATAGTGACTCTAAAATTCCATTCCCTAGTTCATTATCTTTTGGTAGAATTTCTCCTTAATTAAATGTTGTTGACTCATTTTCTTAAATTAATCCCACTTGATGGGATAGTCAAATAATGTGAGTCACAGAACTTGTACGAATAATATTACCTCACGAGCTTCTTTTAAATGTCCGTCAGTTGAGTGTATGTCACTTTACTAGACTCGTTATTGTCTATAAAACACCATTATTTTACTTAATTTCAAATTTTCATCCGCAATTATACATTGAATTTAATATATATGTTTTATTAGTAAATATTAGTTATTAGGTTTTATTTTGATAGCGAAGGATTTAAATTTATTGTTTTTTTTTCTTTATCTCTTCAATGTTAGATCAACTTTACAACTCTTAACATAAAATTTGTGTGTGAGAGAAACTACTTTCGTTTTATTTCTTCCATAAACCATTAAAAACTTATGTTCCGTAGATAGAAATCATGTGATAGTACAGTTTAAGAATTATTTTAATCACAACCGTAGCAATCCAATGGCTGCACCATTTCAACATAGAGGAATGAGAATCGAAAATTGACCCGGCGGCTATATGCCTATATGTGCATGAAACACCTTTGGACATTTGGCTGGGAATGATACAATGATTCAAGCAAAGATACTTTCGCAGCCCGAAAAGCTACTCCCTTTAATTACCACAGCTTAAATCTATATCCTCTAACTTTCTCACTTCTCATCATTAAGCCTTTTTTTAGCCTTTGACAACTCACTCCCGTAAATATACATAACCCTAGCTATATCACACAATTTTTAAATTCACCACAAATTAAATATTTCCATTCCATTTCCCTCTATCATCTGCTGGATGTTTGCCACTACTCAAACTCCTCTTTCATTCTTTTCATATATTCCTTCCCTTGTAATTCCGCCACTCTTGCACACATTTTTCTGTTTCAAAATAGCCACCATTTTAAAGAAAAAGTTTTGTTTATTTGATTTTTTGGTCAATAAAATTTGTTTTATTTAATGTCACATATATCATATAATGTGTGTGTGTGTGTGTGGAGAGAGAGAGATTTGAATCAACGATGAACGATATTTTCATGCTAAAATACTGAACCAACCCGAGAGTCTACCAAGAGAGTTTCTTTTTCAAGGAAATGGGTCCGGAAGCCATCATGGGACAAAGGCCCACATTTGATCTCGATGAATCACTATCTCTTATAGTGACAACCATCCGTAAGCAGCAATTTTGAATTTTAGGGCTGCTCTTTAATGGACACCCAAAGCTTTTTCGTTGATATTGTATCTCATAGTGACCCCATGTAATGATCGAATCGAATCAAAGGGTAGCACACTCCATTGCAAATGTCAATCGTACGAGTATGCCGCGTAACTTACATTATATTCATGTGCCTTACTTAAAAAAAACGCCCCTATCAAATAAGGGCCTATATATATATATATGATTGGTAACCTAATAAGAATGATAATAATAATAATATCTAGAATTTTATCATAATATCACAATGATAACGAAAGAAAAAGAGATATACTCATAAAATAAAATTGTAAATAAGGATTTGACGTGCATATATAATATTTATTTATTAAAGAGAAATCAACTTATTTTAAGAATATTTTTTAAGAGTTACTTATTTTTTTTAAATCTAATAAATATAATAAATAATTAATCTTAATCATCAGATTTTTTAAAAAAATTATTGATAAAAATAAAAATAACTCTAAAAGTAATTACTTTAGAATAAGTTGATTTCCATCTTATTTAATATTCTAAAGTTGTGACATTAACACCCCTCTTAGTTCACACAAAGCGAAAAATTCGATCTGATTTTTTTAAGTAGTTTATACTTTATCCTTCTTTATTTATACCAAAATCTAAATGGGTGTCTTTTTGTGTGTATCCATGTATGTGGGTTTGAAATGTTTTTGGTGCTCACGTTGCAAGAATTGACTATGGTCTCATGATATTTGGTCCGCTTGCTTTTGAGATTACACTTTACAATTTGTGTGATCCGATGCTTCAGGGCATGAAAGAAATCAAAGAATCGACAAAAGTGAGTGAGGGTGAAGAAAATTGCAAAAAAAAAAAAAAAAAAAGTGTGAAACGTGAACTTCTGATGCATGAGTCCAATCTTACCCGTCCATCACAGAATTATTAATAGTAGAAAGGACGGGCGTGATGGCCAGCTAGGAAGGACCCACTTTCCCATTTGCTGTCCCGACAGGAGCCTCGGGCCTCGGCCTCACGAGACCAGGTCACCCTCTTACTACTAATACTATTACTCTTTAATTTAGCAATTTTCTTTTATATGAATTATTTAGAATAAATAGTTAATTTTTTCATAAATACACATAACATTCATAAATTCGTTTTTGAAATATAAAAATTCAAATTTTAACTTTCAAAAATAAAAAGTGTAATAAATTTATTCATCCATTAAGTTCTATTTGTTATCGTTAGTGAAAAAGTTTATCTGATATATTTAAGAACGAATTTGTCTGCGTTCTATTCATTTAGGAATGAAAGTAAGTATTTATTCAAAATATAATTTAATTTTTATCTTCTTCTCTTTTTTAATCATTGTAAGTATAACATTATAGTAAATATTTTAAAAAATAGGAAAACAAGCATAAGTTAAAATAAATATAAAAAAATAGACAAATTATATTTATTAATTAAAATTATGTTTATTATTATGTTTTGTTTTAATTTATGCTTGTTTTTTTTTTAAGTTCTTATTTTAATGTTATATTTGCAACGATTAAAATAGAGAAAAAGATGAAGACTAAATTATATTTTGGATAAATAGTCAATTTTTTTTCTAAATATGTAAAACACTAAAAATTCATCTCTGAATGTGTTAGGTAGGCTATTTCACTAACGATAATAAACAAAAATTAATGGATGAATGAATTTGTCGCATTTTTTTTATTTTTAAAAACTAAAATTTGAATTTTCATCTTTTAAAAATGAATTTATTATTTATTGTTGAGGAATAAAAATGATTATTTATCTATTTATTTGTTTAATTAATCCATACATTATTGAAAAAAAGAAACAAATTGATGCTTTCAGTCATAAAGTAGGTTTTCTATAGTTTGGATGTTATACTGTATAGTCTCGGAATTTGGATAATTCGGTCACGTACATTATTAACCTATCACGGAGGCATGTACTTAGTGGAAAGGTTGACATAAGTAGTTGAGGACTGAGGAGGATGATTATCCAGCAGGTTGTACTAGTGATGTAAGCAAAATGAGAGACTACCAGACTGAGAAAATACATTATGTCCAAGTTATATTGCAATTATTCTCATTACTCCTGAAGGAAATTGAATAACCGAGCAAGCTAGAGTCCAAAAGGAGAAAAAAAAATAGTTCACGAGAAGATCGTTGGAGAGTATCTCATAGCATTCATAAGTCAATAAAAACACACTCCGCGGGGGCTAAAACAAACTTTCCTTCGAATCACCAATTTTTCATGGTATCTACATGTTATGAGATTGTGGGTTAATCAGTAGCGGATTTAGAAAATTTCTTTAACTGGGTAAATAAATAATTTATAATACTTATATAAACGAAAAATATTTTAAATTTTTACAAAATATACAATCTCATGATAGAAAAACCAAAATTTCTAAACTTCTACAATTTTAGAAAGATAAAGTGAGTAAATTTAATATCAAATTATTTTTTTTCTTTCAATTTTTACATTATTTTATTTTAATTTTTTTTAATGGAGGTAATATCTATTTTTTATGAGAACAAAAATAATAATTATTCAATATATTCAAAGAAATAAGAATACTTTGTTGGAAAATTACCCCATAACTGAAAATGTGGATCCACTCCTGGGTATAAAAGTACAATCTAGTATTGAACTTATGGATAGTCTATCAACATTCTTCCTCCCTTGATTCATTGACGTATCTCTTAAGTATAAAACTGTGAAGATTGATTTGAGACAAAATACCTCAACTGTGAAAAGTCTAAAGATGTAAGAAACTTGAGATTGAAACACTAATCTTAAAAAAGAAGAGTTTGGACCACACATGTAGGTCCAACTACCGTTAGCCTTATTGTGGGACTATGTTGTTTCGATGTAAGAAAAAAACTTATATCATTTAAGAATTGAGGTCATAGATAGTTTATAAATGTTTATTTCTCTCCATTTTTTGAAATGCCATAAAAACTATAAAACCCTATGCAAGTAAAAATGAATAATACTTCATATGCTAATATATATAAGCGCACACACACAAATA
The DNA here is from genome assembly GCF_000004515.6 of Glycine max. Lineage (NCBI taxonomy): Eukaryota > Viridiplantae > Streptophyta > Magnoliopsida > Fabales > Fabaceae > Glycine > Glycine max. The sequence continues at coordinate 45,402,673 of NC_038255.2, read as the reverse complement.
CGAGGATATATTAAGTTAGAATAGTCCTCATTTTAAAAATATGAAAATTTTAAGGATGAGTTATACAATTATATATAGATGGTAAAAATTAAAATTTGTTTCATAGTCACATTCACTTGAAAAAATTATGTATTTTTCTTTTAATTTTGACAATTTAAATATGAATATTTTTATCAGTATTTACATATGATCTAATAATATCTTGAGAATCTAATATATATATATATATATATATATATTTATATTTATATTTATTACAAAGTAATGTTATATCTTTCTAGAAATTCTCCTACTATCTGTTATGACAAGAATATTAAATAAAAAATAAAAGTATTTAATATCTTGAAAGTATAAAACACATTGAAAACTCATTATAAAAGGTAGTAGTAAGATTTGTAGGAGGATAAAATAGGAAAATTTAGAATTATTATTAATAAAAAAATACTTTTCATGCTAAATTTAATAAATTTAAATTATAAAATATTATCTAAAAATAAAATAAAAATACTAATGTTCGTACAAGATGCAATCTCAAATTTTTTTTTGAAATAAACTGATCTAAAATACTATTTAACCATTTAGCATTCAGTCATTTATGTTGCGACGTCAGAAACATGCAAGTCCATGGAGGCATCTTGCACCTCATCAGCAGGTTCATTGCCAGTTTGCCACTGCCCACCCCGCTCGTGCTCTATTCTCTTTGCTTCTACCTTTTAGATTTTTTATTAAAAAAATTTCGTTATCGTAAAAGTACTTAATTACCCTTCCCCTTTCACTGTGTGTGATCTTAACTTTTAAAAAACGTAACATATCAATTCTTAAAAATTATTTTATCACAACGACAAAATATAACGATAAATATAATTGATACATTAGTGCGACCAATTGTTAAATGAAAAATTACACTCGCCTAATTTTTTTCTTTTAAATTTCTTTCTGTTTTTTTAGGCAAATATAAGTATATTAAGGTGAGTATAAGTAATAGTCCCGTATAAATCAGATTAACTAGAACAACCGTTCTAATTTTTAAAATCATTTTCTAAATAGAAACAATGAGAACAAGATCATGTAATATTAATCTTATTCCTTACCAGTACTTTTATAGCTACCTACACAAATAAACAAAAACTTACAAATTTTGCTACATGACAAATCGATTTAAGCACTCGAACGGGGTTGTGCACCAATCATAAAAGAAAGAGATATTTTGGTTTTGTTTTGCATGACATTCACAATCAAATATGTATCACAAATGAGTGCCATAAAGATTATGCTTCCACCTCTTGATTATTAAAAATAACATTATTCAATAACCAAATAGTCCAAGCTGTCACAAACCATAAACCCATCAATCTCTCGTTTAGTTATTTTTTTTTCCAGGGACTCAAAAAGCAAGCAATCAGTTCTGGGGCTCTGCCCCTGGTCTGCATGGCCTTCCATTATTTCCTTCTTAAGTTCCTATTGATCCCAAATTTTTTGTTTTTGTGTGGATTAAGGATACTTTTAAGTTAACAATAGGAAATTGTGGTTCTGAGATCGTTTGCTGATAACAAAATATCAAATCCTTTATAATCATTGATCTAGCTCAGTTAATAGTTTAACGGTTTGACCTTTTTTAGATAACTAACAAGACAGTTTCAGTACTATTTTTATATTTATGGAAAATATAAATTAAAAGAAAAGATATTTAAAAATATAAAAGAATACACTCAATCATTATAATTAATTCAAAAGATTTTGATTCATACAAATAATATATGTTATTCTTTTATGATGGAGGGAGTGGTTCATGAAAATGGTAGTCACGAAAGAACATGAATTGAACCAAGAATTACACAAACAACATAATAAAGATCGAAGATGATAACTCGTATCCTTTTATGATGATTTTATACATTCGTAATTATTCCCCTCTTCTTTTAATGATTTCAATTTCAAAAAGCAAACTAACGTTCAAACTTCGAAAACTCCCCTACTGATAGCTTTCATCCTCCTCTAGTTGACTTCAGAATGATAAGGCATCATGGTAGAAGTGTAATTTCACATTATGATTGAGTTTCGATCTAACCGTCAGATTTAAAAAAATATTATTTAATTAAAAGTTATAAAATAATATAATAATTTTAAAATTATATTAATATAATTTGATTCTTCTTTATTTAATTAAGATTAATTTAAATATATATTACTTTCATGTTTAAATTCAATTTTATCAAAGGCAAAATTATCCTTATCAAACACTTGATAACAAACACGATCGAACCACACGTGATTTTATACTACTCAGTACTCACCACTCAGAGCTAGCTTCTCACTGGAATAGAGTTGGATGAAAAGGACTATTAGGGACATCGGGAAAATTTTGCGAATAAATTGAAAATTTAATTAAATTTTACCGCACTTCACATAAAAAGTAAAAATAAGAAGAAGAAAAAAAAGTTTCACGAAAATAAATAAGGAAAGTAGAAATTAAGGTAAAATTAAGAATTCAACTTAAAAGAGAAGGGAACACGTTAATGTTGTTGTATGGAATCATTACCAAAAGTCAAAAAGTAGCATCGGAAACACTATACACGCGTCAGCAAGACAAACTCGGCTGTCTTCCATTCGTTGTTTCACTTTAGGCCACCTGTCGTCCATTCATTAGTCAATCAAACATGTAATAGTATTAAGGCAAATAATATCATGTATCTTAATGACATTGATTAAAAAAATTAAAATAAAATATTTTATTTAGGATAAGAAAAATTATATTGTTTATAATTTTTGTATGATTTATGTAATAAATGATTTATTTTTTAAGTTATTTAACTGATACATTATGATACAGAATAGGAGTACCTTAATATTAATAATAATACATTAACATTAGTTTTGTTTTGTATGTTTTGGTGGCCTTAGGGCTTAGGCTTACCCGCAAGACACTCCAAGCCCACCCTCTCACACTGTACTGAACAACGACACAGAAGGAAGAAGCAGCATAAAGCGAGAGAGAGATAACACGCATTACCACACTAATACTGTTACTTATACTAAACAGAGAAAGTGAGAGTGAGTGTGAGAGAGAAGGATTTCATTTCATTTCAATCTGAATATCTCTCGTAGTGTCGTACAGCATACATGGGACCATTCCCCTGCGTTTAAATTTTGATCTTTTTCGTGGACGCAGGATCCGAGTCTGCCGCTTCCCTCTCCATATCATCATCCTCCTTCCTCACCTCTTTTTTTTTTTAATTTTCATTTCTCTCCACTTTCTTCTTCTTTGTTAACCTTCTCACATGGAAATGGAGGACCATCATCAGTATGGCATCGCTGATCTGAGGCAGCTGGTGAACGGCCCACGGCCCACCCATTTCCCCGCCATGCCTCCGCAGCCCAAGGCGGAGCTGTTCCCAGGCGGCGGCGGCGGCCACCCCAACCTGCAGGCGGCGACACAACAACACTACGAGATGATGATGTTTGGTCGTCAAGTGGCGGACATAATACCTCGTTGTCTTCACGACTTCGCCCCCACTGATTCCGCCACCAACATCGCCGTTGCCACTCCCACCACCACCACTAGCGCCTCTACTCCTCCGCTTAGTTGCTTAGAGGCCGAGACCGCAGGATGCATCGGTGGAGACGCCTCCACTGGAAGATGGCCCAGACAAGAGACTCTCACTCTCCTTGAGATCAGATCTCGCCTCGACTCTAAATTCAAAGAGGCTAATCAAAAAGGCCCCCTATGGGTTGAAGTTTCTAGGTACCATTTCAAACACTACTCTCTTCTGTTTTCAACTTTAACATCTGAAAATTATAATTATTTATTTGTTTGTTTCTTTGCTTGGGATTGAAGAAGTAAAACAATTCAATGTTTGTGTAGCTACCTTCTTGACGGTTTCCTACTAAGATGACTGCACTTAATTGGTTTTAATTTGGTTACTAGTTGTAGTGATGCTACTTTCTGGAAACTCCAGTAATTGCTGGAAGTGACTGTACTATAATACACGGGTCGTGGTCTCGCTACTCAATTTTTCGATTATTGATCGTGTACGTGTACTTCCAAGTGCTAGCTTTAAGTTCATATACCAATATTAGTACGTCTCTACCACTGTCCCTTTTTCCCTTTTTTGAGAATTTCCTAGCCTCTTTTAAGTGCAAGTGCTAGCTTCCCTTTTATTACTAGTTTTTTCCCTTACTCAACTTTCCGAAGCTTTTAGCAGCTAGCTTTCTTGATTCTAGCTTTTATCTCATGGAATGACATCAACAGCAGGCTCTTCCTTCAATGAATCATGTTTCTGTACCAATTCGAAATGGTCATTAGCTGAGTCCTATTTGCTAAAGCTAGGTTGCTATAACATAGACAACGTCGGTGCATGAAATTGCATAGGAATGCTCATATCATATCATTAATTCACAGCTCAGACTAGGGTTCCATGTTCCATCACCTACGTTGAGCTCAGTTCTTAGCCTTTTTGTTTTCTTGTGTTAATGTTGAAGGATCATGTCTGAAGAACATGGATATCAAAGGAGTGGGAAGAAGTGCAGGGAGAAGTTCGAGAACCTATACAAATATTACAAGAAGACAAAGGAAGGGAAAGCAGGAAGACAAGATGGGAAGCATTACAGGTTCTTTCGTCAACTTGAAGCCTTATATGGTGAAAACAGTAACCAAGCCTCGGTGCCAGAAACCAATTTTGGCAGTGGTAGCCTTCGTTTCCACACAAGCAGCCACAACAACCCTTCTCAAACAAATCAAGAAATGTTTCAGTCTCAGAAGCATTGTGACAGCCTCAGCCTCACCAACTCCACTGATTTGGACACGTCATCATCGGACGACAATGATCAGAATAGCACTGGCGGGGGACTCAAGGACAATGACTCCATGGAGAAGAGGAGAAAGAGGGTGAGTGGAAGAAGTTGGAAGGTGAAGATAAAGGACTTCATTGACTCACAGATGAGGAAGCTGGTGGAGAAGCAAGAGGAGTGGTTGGATAAACTCACAAAGACACTGGAACAGAAGGAGAAGGAGAGGGTGTTAAGAGAAGAAGAGTGGAGGAGACAAGAAGCTGCAAGGTTGGAGAGGGAACACAAATTTTGGGCCAAAGAGAGAGCATGGATTGAAGCAAGGGATGCTGCTCTAATGGAGGCTTTGCACAAATTAACCGGAAACGGGATCATAAAGAGTACTCATTCTCCTGATGGTTTGATGGTAACTGGAATTCAGAACCACAGTGAAAACCAGAATGAAGATGGGAGTGAAATACTAAATAGCACTACTGCCAGAGGTGCTGAAAGCTGGACAGAATCTGAGATTGCAAGGCTTCAACAGTTGAGAGCTGAGATGGAGACAAGGTATATGCAAAGTGGGTGTTCAGAAGAGGTTATGTGGGAGGAAATAGCTACCAAAATGGCTTGTTTTGGTTACGAAAGGAGTGCTGTGGTCTTCAAAGAGAAATGGGAGAGTATAAGTAACTATGCAAGGAGTGTCAAGGATGGAAGCAAGAAGCGCAAGGAAGACTCAAGAAGTTGTTTTTACTTCGATAACAGTGACCAATCTTCTCTGTATAACCAAGGAGGTGCCTATTGTGATATCAACGATCAAAGGCACAAGACTGGGAGGCTGCAAACAAATGATGGCTCTTCACCTTCCAATTCAAATGTTGGAAATACAGTTGCGGTTGATAACTGCTTTCCCTTCTTGATGACTGAGAGTGGAAATTTGTGGGAGAACTATAGCTTAAAGGTTAATAAAGCAAGCCAAAACCAGTGATGAGAGTGAAATTATATGGTTGACACTTGTAAGAGGCAAGAAAATTTCGCAGCCTTTTATCTCAGATGATCTCACATTATGTAAGCAAGAGCTAACTGATGAGGGTCGTTTATGTATAGAGACTGATGATGATAAGGTGCTCAATCTTATTATATTTATGGAATCAAGGTGAAAAATAATGTGTTCAAGTCACGTACGTAAGTTTAATGAGGGAGACTACACATTGGCAAATATCACTGAATTGTTGGGGTGTGAGTATGACACTAATTCAGGTGAATTTCTCCATTAGCTGATTTCTTTTATGCGTGCAAATGGAATTTGCAGTTATATTACTTCACATGTCGCATCTTCCGATAATGTTCATATCATTCATTAGTTGGTCACCGTCTTTCTCCTAGTTTCCACCTTCCACACCTATCTTGCCTTTTTTTTAATTAATTTTTTTGGATATTTATCTGTGCTGGCCTTTTGTGTTTGTGTACTGAAAGGTAGCAATTTCTTTGGTATTTATTTATTGGTCAATAGTTTTATGAACCGGGAGAAAGTGATGTATTGATGGATATTGTTGAAGCATCGGACATTGTTACAAGCATAAAAAAGGCCAGATTTACTTATTGAATGATCTTTTTGAATTAGACAAGCAGTTCTTGTACATAAGCAGATAATTTCTGGTTCCAGACTACGGGACTAAATTATTGCAACTCTTCGGATATGTTTTTGTCATTTTTTTTTCACTTTATTTTTTGGGAAAAATGTAAATTATATTAAACCCAAAATGATACAACAATAAACGGGACATACCCCGCAGTTATAAAAAATCAAAAGTCTCCCTAATACAAGAAAGTCTATATCAAGATGTTAAAACAAATGCAACAGGTGCGCTTGTCTATACATAAGAAACTTAATCTTGCTAATAACCTCTATTATAGAAAATTGATAATCTTAAAAAATCAGCTTGTTCTTAGATAGTCAGATGCAGTAGACTGAAATTGCTATAGTCAGACAACGAAATTTTTCTTGAACACCTGATGTGGATCTGCTCCTAATTAAATAGTCAGTAATGCGCTGCAAAGAAGTGAGACGCCTGCGGAAAGGAGCCAAATCACGAATGTGAGCCCGAACTTGGAGAGATTTCCGGCCAGAAAAGAATGAGCATTTGACTCAGCCTCATTTGAACATAAAGGGCAGAGGGAATCCTTGTTCAAAAAAGCAGTTTTGTTAAGAGTAAGCAGCTGATTCCTTTTAGCAAGTCATAGAATGAAAGTCATCTTAGACGGGATTGCTGGGTTCCATATAACATAACACCAACTAACAGTAGACTTGACACCTCTAATGTATTCATAGACTTTGTCAACAAGCAATTGTTCATTGGTGCTCCAAGATTGAATACTCTTTTTGGCCTCTTTCGTACTTAGTTCTTTGGAGATAATAAAATTCCTTATTTGAATGATTTTCTTTATCAACACTGAATCTAATGAAAAAGTATTGTAATTCCACACATCGCTCCTTCTGAAATAGTAATGATGAACCCACCGAACCCATAGAGAATCTTTCTTACAATGAAAGTCCCACAGGATACGGAAAAGAAGCGCAAGGTTCCAGTTCTTGAGATTAAAAAGGCCTAAACCCCTTTCTTTTTTCGGAGAACAAACTACTGACCAAGCAACCAAGGACTTGTTTTTGCCAATATCCGTTTTGCCCTACAGAAAATTACAGCACGAAACGTTGATCCGGTCCATAACAGATTGAAGCAAAGGAAAAATTCCCATCAAGAAATTCACAATTCCTTGAATAACTGCTCTGATCAACTCTAGCTTACCTGCATAAGATAAAGACTTCCTGCTCCATCCCTGAATCAGGCCAATAATATTGAAAAGCAAGGGAGTATAGTGACATACATTTAATCTAGATGATAAAAGGGGAACACTCAATTATCTAGAAGTCATTCAAGCTAAATCTAGTAAGCCGCTGAATATGAGAAAACTCATAAGACCTAATACCAAAGAACATGAACTCAGTAATTTAATTTACTAAAAAATAGACCAATTTGATGAGAGATTACTTGAGTGTTCAATAAAAATTTTAAATATCTTCTCACTATACCATAACAATTTAATTTGATTAGTCATGATACGGAACTTAAATACTTAAATAGGAAACCTTTTAGAGTTTTCATTGTGCGAGGTATATGATGTATTGCATCCTGGCGTGCACCCAACTATTGTAGACGCATTAAATTAAAGAGAGTGCTTCCATATTTGTATAATTCAAAGGTTGCAAAAATATATATGTATTAATTATACAAATAATTTCTTTTACAATAGTAATAAGGTTTCAACGAAAAATTTTATGCAAAATTTCTAAATCTTTTACCACTAAGCACTAGCTAGATCTAATGAATTAAAAAAAAGGCAATTCAGAACAAGAAATGTTGAGTATTTTTTCGGCCTATTTAACTAAATGAACATGGACTTAAACCCACAACCCCCTCCAGCCTTAGTACTGCAAATGAAATTTTCTATTACGCATGGTCTAAAACTATATTTATTGTTAAAGGAAGACGGATAGAGAAAAAGTGCAAGGAACATAGATCAAAATATATATTCGAGCTTCTAGTAGAACTTCTTTGTACTGTTGAGTTCGATAGGTCACTAACGTGACCATCTTATTGGCTGGTTTTGTACAGAAGGATCAATAAATGTTACCCAGCAAAGTAACTGCACGGGAATTCTCTATAGCCATATACAGTTCCCAATTGTATTGTGTGGTCCTAGTTGGTTTTGATATTGAACAAGAAAGAAGCAAAATCCACATGGGTGCATTCGGCTTACCTCTTTTGTGCTCTTTTTTTTTTTTAAATGCTTGCATGAGAAAAAAAATGATACATATTAAGTCGATATAGAACTAAAGAATGCAGGGTCCAGTTCTTAGTCCAATAACTTTCCATTTAAGCACGAATAATTTCTTAAATATATACCTACATCCTTTACGGACTAAGGACACTTGTGCTGCCGTATGTACTTAATAATAATATTTATATTAGGCACGTGAGCGGAAGTAGTCCTATATATACATCATAGTATATACTTAGGGGAAATTAAATAAGGATTTTAAGATAAAATTTGTATACGAATACTGATTTGAAAGGTGAGCTCTGGCGAGTTTAGTGAGGAATAACGGGTACCCTACCTTGACAAATACGTGAGCCTTTGAGTTTTGACTTCCTATATATAAAGATGAAAACCCTACCTTGCGTGTCCTGGCCCTGGCGTATATGTATGGCATTGAAAGGTGAATCAACCATTAAATACATTATAGTAAAGTCACGAAAGTGAAACACCCCACTTCCCAAAATTAAAATTATTATTTTGTTGTTACAGAAGCGAGTGAGTGACAGTAGCATGACACTGAGCCTTATCTGCAGTCCAAGTATTTTGTTGCATTTTAAGGCTATGTGGTACTGGCACAACTACCGCTACAACTACACAGATATATATGTATATATATATGCATAAGCATTACATAAATATTACTGATACACCTTACGCTCCTGAACAGGCAGAATCCGTACTTGGGAAAGAGTAAAGAAGTTTCCTGCTAAAGGAAAACCAAAATGCAAGGGTTGGGAAGGCATACTTGCAGTCATTATCATAACACAACACACACAGCACTTTCGTTTCGTTTCTCCCTCAGCCTCAGCTTTTTTTTATCCCTCTCTCTCTCTTTTGAACCCTCGTTCCTTCCTTGCTTTGTCTTCACGCTTATAAGAGGCAGTTAAGTAATTAGCCAAGTCAAACGAACCCAAAATCGCATCACGTGTACAATAATGGAAAGATGATAGTATGAAATTAAAGTGTATGCATACTTAAAAATGTGCTTTTTTTGTCTGATGCCCCCTGAGGTGACTACTTACTCAGCTGCACCCTGCACCTCAAGTACCTCAGGAAAAAATTAAAACAAATAAATAAATAAAAAGGTTATGTACTAATGTACCCCAACTCAGAATCAAGATGGGAAATTCTGGCTTGGGCTATTTGCTTTTTAATAATTATTTTGGACTGTAAAAGGTAACCTTTATGCATCTCACCCATTGTTAAAAATACGCAATCAGGTTCTGACTTCTCGAGTGGCGACTAGAGGGAAGGTGCTGGAGGAATGCTTCCTCATATATTTGTGTCTATATAAAGTTGATTAGTAGGCTAGACCAAAAATAACTACCCTATCGTAGCCATTGGAATAATTCATGGCCCAAGACTTCAGCATTTTTCCTTTTGCTTTTATTTTTTTAATAAGGGTGGAGACGGTGCATTATTGAGTGAACCTCTATGGTAGGCATACTATGAGTATTAGCACTAATTAATGTCCATCTCATTTTCATTTCCCAAAATGGAATGGATTAGGATGGATAGAGGAGAGTGTTAGGAAGAAAAGAGAAAAGGTAGGAAAAAAAGTGATAAATATCTCAAGTTGTGTGATTAAAAAAGAAAAAAAAGAGATCAGGGTGGAACTAAAAGGAAAGAGAAAGTAAATGCATGTTTATTTATTTTTTCCTCATATTATTTCGATCAAACTATGCTTCTCTAGGCGCACTCACAGATTAAACTTTAGATAGATATGAAGGCCTTATTTCGGCCTTTTGTTTTTGGTCCAGGCTCCTTTGATTTTGTTTTCTTTTTGGGTCCTTGTTTTGTTTTAAATTTGGACGTAGCAGTGTAAGAAAGTAGTGGGCATACGTGGGCTCATATGGGCCCTCAATATCACCCAACTAGTGAGCGTGAAGAACATCAAAAACAATGGCGGATCACTTGAAATGGTAATTGGACAATACAGGGGTTAGGAAGTTGCTTTGGACACTCAGAATTTTTGCTGGGACACCCAGCATAGCATGTGAAATTCCAATTTTGCCCTTCCATAGAACATATGACTTTTTCATTATTAGCATGACAGTCTAACTAACTGAGCTAACAAATCAATTATGTTATAAAATAATTAATGTTGTTATATGTAACACTAAAATTTTAATGTACATAATAAATTTTTTGACAATTAATTTTTACATACGTAAAAAAAATACATTATTAACATAAATTTATTAATGTATTTTTTGACCTTATTACAGTTAATTTTGATCTAATAATGTATTTTTATATATATATAAACATTTAAATACATCATTCAATTAAATACCAAATTTTTTTAATTTTCAATCACTGTAATAAACATCTAAATACACTATTCAATTAAATACCAAGTTTTTTTAACTATTAATTATTGTAATAAATATCTAAATACAACATTCAATTAAATATCAAATTTGTTTAATTATCAAATTTATAAATAAATTAAATGTATAAAAGATTCTAAATAAATTATTTAAAAAAAAATTCAAAACATAAGGATTGGCAATCCGTATGAACCATGCGGATTGCCAATCCGTATGTTTGAAAAAGAAATACGCACTTCTTCTTTTTCAACGATGAAAAATCACCGAATTTCACCGTATATCGGTAAACAACGCACGTACACTACCGGTGATAACAAACACTCACAAAAGGACGCTAATGGAAGCAAGTTACACTAAGGGAGTGTAGTTTTATGAAAAAAAAGGCACTGCAGAAAGAAAAAAGCTAATATGTTATTTTGGAAAACTGCTGGGTGCCCAAGCAGTTCCCCAGGGGTTATTGGAAGCTACAAATAGCATAGGCTCTCATGTTGTAACCAATATTTTCCATCTCCGAGCCCAAGCTCTTGATATACCAATCCACATCCTTTTTATTTTTAGGCCCATTTATGACAGAATTGACCGTCAATTTCAGCGGGTCGGTTGTTGCAGATTATGGGTTGAATCAGGCGGGTCCAAGTGGTTTTGGTGCCAAAATACGACCAATTTTTTTTGCCTTATTACGGTTGAGTTAGGCCGAAAACAAAGTTACATCTATATTTTAATTAATTTTAAATTTAAAATATCTAGTTGTCTTGAATATTAAATCCATTGAAAATTTAAATATATTTTCCTGATTTTGTTTTTCTATTCCTGAACTTCAACATTCAAAATATTTCATCAATCATATTATTATACATTAACGAGGATCAACTTCCTAATGTTGTAGAGCTCCAGGAAAGTATTAATTTCATAACAAACAAAGAAACAAGTCTAGGAAAAGATACTCAGTTCTTAGAATTTGTTCCCATATAAGAATATGTATTTAGCAGTACAGACAGTCCCTGCAATTTTTTTTCTAAAAGAAAATTTTCAAACCATATTGTATGATAAGAGTTTCTTCGTATGAACTAGTCCACCATCTCCTAAGACACGTGTTGAAATACTGATTTCATTAGTGTCCAAATAATTGTTTATCCATTTTAGTACATCTCAGTTGTCCTAAATCCCCACTGAACCTGCCAAAGTAAAAAATAGAATCATAAGGATTAAGGATGCTCGAAATTTAATCAAACCAACACTCAAGAAGCTAAAACTTATTTTTTGACAAAGACAATGAAACTGAAAATGATTAAACTGAAGAGTGTGCATGCAACTAACCACCAGCCGTGGTTCTTTCTTTTCATTATCTGCAGCCAATGTTAGGCATTAGACTAGTTTAAATTGTCTAATCTATCATAAAATAATAAAAGTGTACCTTGAATAAGAAAAAAAAATTATTAGTTAATCAGTAAAATGGAGACAAATGAGTAAAAATAGGTAGCATACAAAAAAACGCAAATTAACATAAAATTAAGGGTCTAAATATATTTCAAGGAGGATGAAACCATGTCTCTCTCAAGGACCAAACGGAAGATGCGTAGACTCTTACCTGCAAATCTTTTTTATGATAGATCAATTTACCTGTAGACAAAAATTTGGTGAGTCCCAAAAAAGTTCATATATAGTACCCATCAACATGATTAATTACCAATGATGATCTATTTGCTGGTCATGCTGCCAATTCTTTGTAATTTCCTCCATTTACAGAACCTGTAGTTTATAACATAAGAAACTACTAATAAGTAAACTTCAACCAAATGATAAGAACAACATACAATTTTACACAATAAAATCTCTGAATAGTTTAATAACAATACAAAATTACCAATAAAAAAAATTCAATATTAGACCAATCTCTCTGCACCAAACAAAACTAGGTCAATGAAAAAAAAATATTCCCAACCAAACTACAAAACACTTGCAGTCAATATTTGTGAGAAAAACTCAGAAAAAATAACATAAGGTATTGAATATGCAAAATAATTAAAATTGGAAAAATGGAGAAATAAAGGTATTTCTTTTGTTTGCTCAGCATTACCTTTCAAAATTGCGATTCAAATTTAAATTTCGTAACATGCCTCTTCCATCGTCAATCATCATGACAAAACCTTCTTGCAAGTCGGAACCTGCAGCTCCCCTCCTCAACCACAGACCTTTCACACTTTCACCTTTGTGGGAAAAAAAGGAGGGTCTACTCTTTTCAATAAGGAAAGCACATATCACTCTTTCAATGTTTGTCGATTCCCTTTTCCTCTTCCATGTTTGTGGACGACAACACATGCTTTTATGTTTTCAATGTTATGAGTTCCATGTTGCTCTTTCGATACCATGCTCTATTGTGTTATAGGAGGATGGATAGAGAAAAGTGCAAGTAACATCAAAATATTTATACCAACTTTTAGTCTAGCAGAACATCTTTATGTTGTTTAGCTTGATAGGTCATGGTGACCATATTATTGACTGCTTTGGGACCCATGACCATTGAGGTTGCATAATTGAGGCTTTAAAGCATTTATCACTCCTAATTGCATTTCCAACATTTGAATTGGAAGAACCATCACTTGTTTGTAGCCTCCGAGACTCATTTGATAATAGTAATTGATACTACCACAATAGACATCTCCTTGGTTATAAATAGAGGACCGGTCACCATTGTTATCCAAGTAAAAACAACCCCTTGAGTGGCTCTTCCTCGTGCTTCTTGTTTCCATCTTTGGCAAAACTCAATCAGAGAAAAACCAAAATGTAAAGCAACGGTACCAAGCCAATTTAGCTTGATGCAATTATTCTTTAATCCGTAAACCTCCTATAACCGAGATCGCAAAGCAAAACGGCCGAGTCTAACTTCTATGAAAGAAAGAACATGAAAACGTTGGTGCCAAATAGTGGAAAAAAACTCTCCAAAAGAAGCCAACACCTTTTCTAGTTAGTATTTGTAGTCCTTGACATGGAGAGACTCGGAGGCACCCTCAGCAAGGGTAGCATCACCCTTGTAAGTTCTCCCAAAGTTGCACGTGAGTTTGCCTTGCACCTAGCAATGAAGGCACCCTGAGCCTTCTTAATGTTTTCATCTTTCCCACCCCATGCCTTGAGAGTGCTCTGCTGAACTGCCCTTCCAATTTCCCTGGTACTTGTTCATGACGTTGAGGTTGAGGCCAAACCTTGAGTAGTAGTTTCCCCATTAGTTCCAGCGATCTCTACTGTGCCCTTGTCAACCTTCATACCAGCAAGAACTCCACCTTCCTTCAACAACTCTACGAAGGGTCTTCCTACAATAAATTACATTAAAAAAGAAAAACTCAGAAACTAATAAAATTGAATTGAAAGAGTCTGGACAAAAACTGAATAGAGTACCGTTATTTACTACAATATCCTACTGATCCTCCTAATACTTTATAAAGAAAATAATATATGAGCAAGTCAATGCATTTAGTATATCTACTAATCCTCTTACTAGATTAGTAGATACTAGATAGTGTAGAGTTAGAATTATTCAACTGAAAAGCAAGGTAAAATTTAGTTAGGAAAATGTTTTTCATAAATAAATTCATAATAAAGGTGTAAATAAGATGTCTAGTTATTACTCATGAGAAGATAGTAATGAATCCTTTAAATATTGTAAAACTGAGTATCAATACCTGAAGCTGTCTTTTGGTATAGGGTTTCCTCAAACAAGATCACACCATTGAGGCACTCAAAAGCACCAGGTGTGGTGAATAGGAGTTCCCGAAGAGCACGCCTATTTGCTTCAACATTCTCGACATTAAATTAATGCTGGCCAAATGCCTTCCAATTGTACCACTTGACTCATCAGCAACAAGGATAGCCTTCCCTGGGGTGCCAATGTAAGCACATTAACCAGTAGAACATATAAATTTTGAACCAAGCCATATTAATATTACCACAATAGAATGATCTCACTTCAACTTGAAATGAATAAACAAGGAGAAAGACAGGTTAAACTAAAAAATTCTCAACAGTTGAACAAAGATAAAATGGAAATTTGTGCAAAAAAATTGAAAACTGATAAAAGTAATTCCATGGAAAAAAAAAAATAGACCGACAAACTGAACTAATTTATACGAATCCAGTATTACTAAATTGTATTGGGAGGGATCTAGAGGATGCAAGTGTCCCCGAGCCCCTCGCTCAATTTTTCAAAAACCATTTGATTAGACTTTAATTTTATATATATATATATATATATATATATATATATATATATATATATATATATATATATATAAATGACATTGTAGTTTACTAATACAATTTTGCATGTCAAATATTGTTCACTTTCAGCCCTTCCCTAAGATGTGTCATGAACCAGTCCCTATTTAACAGGTTTGCACAACTTTATCGCTCAACCACTCAGATCTAAATTCAAGAAAGAAATCAACGAGCCCAAACAAGATTTAAACATTACTATAAAAAACATAGTCCAATAGTTTGTCTTGTTTATTAAGATATACAAAGAATATCCCAACCAAAGCCATTCAATGTAAAGAACGAAAAAAAAAAAAGAAAATAATCACAAAAGAATTCAGGGACATACATGCATATCAAAATAAAATCAAATCGATAAATTTTCGCGAGGCAACGAAGTTCACATGTTGCTCTCTATTTTCCAATCAAAACACACAATTTAAGCTTTTCCATTAAACCAATCCTCAAACACACAGATCGGAATCTGGATCTATGAATTTAAATTTCTTTTACCATCTTAGGTAGCCAGAATATGAAGCAGAGTAAATCAGATAACAAAACATTCATCAAGGTTAGAAAATGCTTAATTATCAATTTGATCCCCATATTATTTTAAAAGTTTCCAAAAGATTTAATTTTGGTCTTTAAGGTTTTTTTTTTAACGAAGTCATGTTTCGGGCCGGACTTTCACACTTTTTTTAATTTTATTTTTAAAACAATTGTCGGAACTAAAAACCGCCACAAATTGTTTCTATATATAAAGAAAAAATCCAAGCGCTTCAAATTTATTCACCGTTTTATCCCCCACCAAGAACGACATTGATAACCAATTGCTAGAAATAACCAGAATACACACAAAAAGGATGATAATAACTTGCGTGAGAAAAGGATTCAAAGGTAGAAGCCTCAAGATCAAATACCTGTGTGGCAAAAAATTATAATTTGAAGAAAGTTATTAACTCAATTTAAAGGAGCACAATAATAAAGCAAAGTGAAAGATCTAGACCAATCTATGGCAATCAAATTCGTGAATGCCCCGAACAACACAACTAGCAGCAAAAAGTGAACTATATCATTCTCTCTCAAACCGTCGTCGGAGAAGAAAGAAGGGGTGGGGGCCGCGTCAGAGGATATTTTGCGAAGGGCCGAGGTGGAGGGGAGGTTCGACAAGCCATAACAGTGCGCGCCACCACCACTGTCTACCCGGACCCATTCCCCAAACCCCGTGCCACCATTGCGCCGCCACGCCACCACCCAGGCCCCAACACTGGCGCTCCAACTCCATCCTTCACTTACCAAACCAACTCCATCACAACAATCTTAACCCACCCAAACAACACCCACAAATCCAGATCGGAGAACTAGTGACTCGCCGCGAAGAACCAGTGACTTGAGAACCATCACCACCACCTTAACTCACAAGTTTAGATAATAAAGGATAATATAGAACATTGAAAAAAAAAATCAGATGCTTATTCATTATATTAATAATAGTAAATAAAAGAATCTGCCTTATAAAAAAACATATCGATAAAATTATATCTCACTTTCTGATTTGTACTACACAATTGTCATCGTTTTCGTGCAAAATCAATTTTTTTTTCTTACAAAATCAATTATTTTATAGATTTGTGCTAAATACTATACTAATTATACACAAAACATGTGAAACTTTTGTTATTGGGGAAGATTATTTTTTGACCAATTGTTATCAGGGATGGTAATGATTAATGAGTACCGGAACAATGGTTATACACAAAAATTATTCATGATAGATAGAATAATTACTAACTCAATTAATATGGGTCAGATGGCTAATTACCTACAAATTTTAATGATATGAGTATGATAAAAAAATTTGCAAAACTTTAATATGATTAAATTTTAGATCAATAATTAATCTAGTAACCTATTTAATAGACTGAAACTCATTGGAGTTTTACTAGTGAGCTAAATATTTTAATTACAGTGATTAAAGAAATTTAAACTTTTCCATTTTCCAATCAAAACACAAAACCATGTTGTAGGACAAATGTTAAAGTTTTTCTTTTTTTTACTATTTAACATTTAAAAAATTACTATACAATTTTTAAAATCATTAAAGAAAGACAATAATACTTCCAATATAAAATTGAGAGTTTATTCAACTGATGAATACAAAAATTAGAGGGTGCCAACTGACAAGTATCGGCCAACGCATGGGTGTTAGGTTGTTGTAGGTTTGGGTTTGGATCTAGTAAAAAAAAAAAGGTTTAGGTTTGCGTTTGGACTTTAGACTTTTTTTCAAGTTAAAAAGATGAAAGTCATTAGGTGTTGGACTAGGTGGTCTCAAGGGTAGAGGATCTTCCGTGTGCAGTCCAACAACAATCTAAGTATCTAACTCGATGGGATTCTCAATTGTCCCTTGATTGCATACGGAAAATTTTCAACTATTGAGATCACCTAATTCATCACTTGCGTGACAGCTCCTAGTGCTAGAAGCAGTCTAAAAAGATGTAGGACCTTCCTTTCTCTGTCTGCAATTGGCAATTGTAGTTCACGATGTGTTCGTGGTTTTCCTCGTTACCATTTGCCCACATGTCTCCCCTCGAGGTTGTGTTCGTGACTTCGTCGTCTGTCCATGAATTTTTCTGTCTATAATCTCGGTTAATCTTCACATAATATGTATTTAAGTTTCTCACATTTTACCAGAAGTACACCATTAACAGTGAAAATGCTCGACAAAAAAAAAAAAAAAAACAAAGTAAAAAAAATCAACGATTGCTATCTTCATATATAAAAATTTAAATCAATTTAAGTAAGAAAATAAAAAAGGCTACCTTTCATCTTTCGTCCGCACAATAAGAAAATTAATAGTATGTTTAGATATACATTATGTTAGGTTTAAAAGTTTGTAACAATAGTTTTAGAAATTTACATCCCTTACACATATTTGTCTGTCGGGTTAAACATTAAACCAAATACACATGTAAGTAAATGTGAAAAGGTAAATAATCATCTTTAATCTCTAAAAAAAATTAAAGTCCTTATTTAATCTTTAAATGTATAAAAAATACAAAAATTATATCTTATCATAAAATTTAATGATAATTTGATCTATAAATTTTATAATTTAATATTAAATAGATTCTATAAAAATATAACTTAATGATAAAATAATTTTACAAAACTTAATGACAAATGTAAATATCACACTTTTTACCATTTAGAGACTAAATAAATTATTACAATAATTTGATAAATATCTACTTATGTAAAAAGTGATATAATAATTTCATAAATAAAACTATATATGTTCAATTTAAATTAGATCAAATTAATTTTTGAATTTCTACATAATATACTTTTGGAGATGAATGATGAACTTTAAGTGTGACTAATTATCAAATCAAGAATTAATCTCATAGTCGATCCAAATAATCAAAGTTTGTGAAAATATCTCAAAATTGCATCAGAAAAACCAAACATCCTAATTACGATAATTAAAAAATGAATTTTTGAAATCAGTCCTATATAATTGAATAAAATTACTTTAAAAAATCCATTTCAATTTGTGATTTATACACATCATTATTAGGACAAAAAAACTTTGATATTTTTGTTATGTCAGTGATTATTGGCTGTAGCTTTTTCAATTCGTGAACCCGAAAACTAGTTTTACATTCTGGATTGATTAAACCTTTTACAATACAGATAGGTCAATCCAAAAGGTAAGAAAACACATTCCAAAAAGGTTCGGGAAGCAATTTTTGGGGTACAAAAAGTAATAGCTATGATTATTTAATTAACCGTAGGATGGGTTTTCATTCACTTCCAGTTGGATAATTTTAAAAGCCCAGTGTTGGAGGACAACACATCATAAGAATTGCTATTCTAATCTCCACTTTTATATTTTCGACCAACACGTGCGCTTTAATTTTTTTTTTTTTTAAAATACCATTTTCACGAAAACAAAATTTTGTTAACAAAGTATACAATGTAAACGTATTATTGTTGTGTAAGAAGAGTTGAAAAAAAAATGTGATTCCATTTTGATTTTGTCAATATAATTACATTTTGGTTGTGTAATTTTTTTAAACTCCTTTTGCACAAGGCTTTCCCTGATCAAATATATAACCCGAGAGATTCACGTCAATTGGGAAATAAGATAATTTAACTTCTAGATCTTTTTCACAAACAAACATGTTAAAAATACTCTTGAGCTAACTCGACTCCTAGCATCCAAACATGCACCAATGTCTATATAAAACTAAGTTGTGAAACATAATTTTAATTCCATTCCATTTTCTCATTGAAAACACATGAATCGGGATGCTCATGGAAATTGAAGTTTCACATAAACATGTTCTAAATTAAACGACCCACCTGATAGCAATTAGGAAGGTGGAATTTTGATTAGAAATTCTAAATTTAAGATGTATGAATTGCCAGTGTAATTATCTCACATATGAATCTATACAATAAAGAATTATATTCAACCAATTAAAGAGCTAGTAATCCCAAAAAACCATACATCATCATGATAAACAGAAAGTTCAACGATATTTAAGTGTGCACTGTCATGTATGATCTCACCACATCCAAACTCCAGTTTTGCCCCCTCAAGCACCCCACGCATGTCCAAACCTCCAACCCATCCCCATTAATAAACAAAAACGTACAAAATCATTAAAACACGCATATCTCAGCCGAACAATGTTTCGTGTAAGAAAAATAAAAACAAAAATACTTCAACGGTACAAATAATTAATATAATCTATAAACTTTCATCTATTCTGGTTCAAACGGACAGGATTACATAACCACTGACCAAATATCATCGACAGAGATTAAGATTAAGAAGAAGAAAAAAATCATCTAAATAGGTGTCAGTGTTTTCAATCTTATAAAATCCAGATGAATTAAAACGAAAAAAAAATCTATATAAGATTGAATCAGTCATTGTTCTTACAGGCACAAATCAACAAAGAGAACCCAATTTTGTCCTGTTCCTTGTGCGCGTGCAAACTCTTCTCCAACCATAGCCTACTATCGAGGCCACTCCTTGTCCTGAACATGAACACTGCAGATGAAGCAGAATTCGAATTAAAAAGCCAATCGTGCACGTCCCACATCATATCAACGACCAAACCATCGACAAAAATTGTTTGGTTCCCACGAAAGTTCCACCTCAGCCTCTTAACCTGGAACATTGTCTTCTTGTCCACGCACACGGACAACACGTGACCCTTCGGCTCTCCTCGCTCCGCCTCCGCGCCGCACCTAATCAATATATCGTGAGAACTTCCCGTCTGCGAGAATTTCGCCTTCGTCGCGTAAACCGCTGTGCCGGAAAACGTCTCGCTCCGTGAAACCATCGAGAAAGTCGCTTCCTTTGCGTCAAAGTTTGGTAACAATTCTTCCATTGAGGAATTTTTGTCGCCGAGGCGTAGGCCCAGTTCGGAGTCCACCAAAACGTCGACGTAAAAGCCACCAACCGGTTCTGGTCCTTCCTCGTACTTTGCATCGGAGAGATCCCACAAGACTTGGACTTGAAAATTTTGGGATTGGAATGTTTCGTTGCCTTTGTTCTTTCTCAATTGCCTTGCGTTGGATTTATTATTAGAGGGAGAAAGAGAATGTTCAGAATTGGAGATGGTTATGGTGAAGCCTTGGCCCAAGAGTTTCTTGGCCCAAGTTATTGTGATGAAGAGTTGTTTTTGCGTTTTGATGAGGGAGAGTTTGTACATGCAGGTAACGGAATCTCTGGTGGAAGGGTTGAGTTCTGGACAGAGATACGCCTGGTTCGAAGGTCTTGAACAATATGAATCGGACACTCTAATTGCATGTTCGTTGTAACAAGATGCTATGCTTCTCATTATAAAAAAGAAAAAAGTTTCTATCTTTGGGGTTCAAAAATAAACCGACATGAAAATTAAAAGGATCAAGACAATTTTGTAATTGAAGAAGAAATAGAAGAAGAAAAGTAAGGTTGCTGGTTACGCTTGTGCTTGCATATGATGGTGGAAGGAGTAGAAAGAATTAGCTAGGACCGTGTGAGAGAGAAAGAGAGAGAAAGGGAAGGATTGAATTTGAAGGTGACAAAAGACAAGGGGGAGTTTCTCTTCCTGGGATGTTCCATGTGTGAAATGTCCTTTCTGTTTTCTGGCATGGCTGTTGAGTGAAACATTAGTAAAGACAAAATATAATGCAAGAAAATGAAATGCATGATTCTCGGCTCTGCATTCAATACCATAATTCTAACCTTTAAAATTAATTAAAAATTTACTACACAACTAGTATAGCGGATGAAAATTGAAAACTACTAAAACAAATGCAATGACTGCATCTTAAATTGCTTACGTTACGTTACGCTTCTCTTGCCATCACTCGATGTAATTAAATTGCGATTAGTTATGGTTTGACCCTATATTATAATTAAAATCATTGTCAATTGTATTTCCGGGTTAATTATGGGTTTCATAGCAAATATATACAAGTCATAAGGCATTGAATAGTATGCAATTTTGGTTAGGCTTGTGGGTTTGTGCGAAAAGAAAAGCAAGGTGCTGTTATAGGTTGAAGGAGGGTAATTTCATTTGCTTGATACCTTGATAAGTGTTGACATGTGGGTTGGGATGACTATGACTATGACAGACACAGTGACAAGATAACGAAGCTGACGGGGAAATGGAGACGAAAATGCAAGGATGAGAGTGATACTTGGACCCCACGAATTAAAGTCATGCTTGAGATTCACCTACTTAAACTGAAGACAAAATATGATTGAAAGTTTTGCTTTAACCTTTTTTTTTCGTGTTAGTTATTGCTATAAGTTACAGAAGCTTTATCCTTTCCGTTTTTAAAAATAGGGACAAAGGAAAACGAGGTTGGATACCCAAATTGAAGTTTTCGTATACTTGCTTTCATAGTGCTTATAAAAAGGGACTTTTTCAGTTACGTGGGAAGCACAAATTCAACTTGCTCATAAAGGGAAGTTAAAAGGTCTAATTTAAGTAACTCTATTTTCAGTTTTTTTTCGCTAGCACTTCCCATCAACTAGTATATGAAGTCATTTGTTAAGTGAAGTTTTGGGTAGGCATTCTGAGTAATTACAATTTTTCACTCCCCAGTTACGTAGGGAACGGATGGGCCTATTGCGTGGTGAATTGGATAGAAATAATTAAAAAAAGTCGCTTAGGATAGGAGTTTGAAAAATATTTCATATCCATGGACCAAATGAAAAAGAAATTTAATGTCTCGGGATGCATCTGATTGCAACCACATTGACAGCCTATAAAGAGAAAGCCGACAGTAAACAAAAAATTTAATTCAATGATAGATAAATTAATAAAATACTATAATTTACTTGTTTAAAGTGACAGTAATTTTAAGTGACTTAGCTTCGTGGCCAAGAAAAGTTTCATGGACAAACCTATTGATTTGTGTCACACATGCATACGATTATGCACCCAAGTTTTTCACTGAAGATATGAGATGACCACAATAATTTTTGTTACTTGTGTACGCTGGCGGAAATCATTCAGATTTCAGACAAGCAATTGAAAGTTGAAACACATCACGATGGTACGCAGCCAACATCATCCTTTCATGAGGGAACAAACAACACAGTCACAAATATGAATTTATTAATTTTACTCGAGAATGTCTTGCATACGGCTAAATAAAATCTCTGTTTTCTAGGCCCAGCAAAGAATTATTCTTCACACATTTTGTGACATTATATAGGGAAGTCACTTAATTGTTCCTATTTAATGAATACATCATTGGTGTGTTTGATTCTCTCTCCCTGTGTTCCAATGCATGTAAATGGAACAACATGCCTCTTCTACACAAATACTATTTTGTTTAGCAAACGGAAAAACAGGCATGAATCATGATCATTCATCCCAATATAGTGTTTGTACCCAATAGAGAAGAAAAAAATACGATACTAGAGGAAAAGGAAGAATTGAGAAATGAGAATTTACTTTTATGAAGAGTAACCTAATCTAATTCTGCCCTGTAGCTCATCTCAAAAACATATGCTAGCTGGCTGCGTTAGTTAAATTAATAGCGCACCACCAAATAACCACTAAAGGCTACATAAAAGGCAGCCATAGACTATAGTAGAACGAGTAGTACTAGGGTCAATTTTGTTTAAAATTGAGTAAAAATATTGATTTCTAAAAAGAAAAATGTTAACTAGTATTTTTAACTTGGAGCATTGTTAAAAAATTAAAAAAATATTTTTTTTTATTGAAATGTGTAAAATTATGTTATATATGATTTTTATAGTTTTTTATGATTTTTATAATAATAAATATTTTTTGTTTTAATTTCTTAATTAATGTCCTATTAGTAAGACCCTTCTAAAAATTATTTTAAACTGCTCAACCTAATTGGAATGTATATTTAAATTAATCTGAATTGTTAATTTACGCTTAAACACGTTTCATTGAAAAGTATGAGTCGTGAAAAAAAATAGAAGTTTAGATTACAGTTAATTCTTGATTTGGATTGTATGTGACCATATCATGCCTGCAGAGGAGCATCTTGATTCGTATACATCTTATTTTCAGCTTAACACAGTGTTGTTGTTTTTTTTGACAGAAAGCTTAATATAGTGGTTACAACTTCCAAACTAACAACAATGAAAGTACATTTCATAAAGTATATACAGGTTGGGCCATCCGACCCTGAGAAAAGGGGACCACAAGTGAAAACTAAAAATATAATGCCATATTTATTTAAAGTTATAAACATGATTTAGGCTGATAAAGATGAGTGAAAAAGAATGAAAAAAAGTGAAAGGGATAAAAGAGACTAGAAAATATGATTATTTGATTGAAATGAAAGAGAATATAAAAGAGATAAAATATTTAAAATTAAAGTGGTTTAATAAGTAAAAATAATAATATTAAATTAAAAAAATCTAATCTAATTAAATTCAATTAAATTAAAAAATAAACAAAACACAACACAATCCGAATCACTTATACCGCTAACTAGGGTATAAACAAACATACGGGGGTGTGGTTAATATTTTTGTAATGGTCTCTTGTATTGTAACTTTGTACATGGGAATTGGGAAAGGTACTCCTTGTACCTGAAACTTTTCTATTTCTTTGCTGATTAAAAAAAGTACTAGTACCGTGTAACAGTCATGAATTACATGAATAAATTTAGTATATGTTAATATACTATTACATTTATAAATTATTTTGATATATGTGCAAAGACTAACACGATCCATGTGAGTACAAGTGACGTATTAGTAAACAAAAAAAATTATTATAAAAATTTGAAGCGAAAATAGTTATGAAATACGAAGTATGGTGAAAAATGATTCTTGAAATTGAACCTGAGCTGACAACTTATCTAGAACAACATTATAAGATACCGAAACACTTGGAGAGGAACACAACTCTTCCAATTTTTATTTTTTTTTAAATAAAAGAATAAGAGAGTGGGCTCCTTAATAACATTTTGGGATGGCTTCTAAAAAGATAACATTTTGGGATGGAAACAAAGTATATGTTAACTTAACTGTAAAAATGCCAGAAAAAAAATCTCTTTCCATACCCATATTGATCTAGTAAACCTCTACCCAAATAAAACCCAAAATATTTATCAGATCTACCAATAACTCCTCTTCCAATTTATTTTTATTCTGCTTCCATACCCAATATCAATTATCCAAGAAAAATTGATACAAGTAATAAAATGAATGTTTCAAACTAACATTCAAATTCAAATGCCATGCCAGAATCAAGCATATTCCTATATGTGAATTATCTACACACTTTTTCTTAATTATTTGAGTTTATTAATTTATGTGTTAGCCTTTTCTTCCTATTATGGTTGTATACACGAAGATGCATATGGGACCAAATAGTAATATTATAATAAGATATAATATACGTGTATAAAACACATTGAAAAGTATAAGCATAAGCATGTTGCGTTGGATAAAAATGGAAAGAATATTCTTCGTTTCTTTATATTGACATATTGTAGTACTTGCTAGTTGCTTTGTTAAGCACAGAGCATAAAGACCGAATTGAAGGGCCAGGATCTCCAAAAGTATAAGGAAGAAGGAATTCAAGAGTAAAAGACAATATATTTTTCCATGTTTGATTGATTATTTACATAGATATTTATAGTTTTTTCCTGATAACAGAATTATATCATTTTGGCTACAGAAATATTCTACTAACAGAATTTGTTATGCTGATCTGTCCTAGGGAGACAAACATCAACCAAGCCAGATCGTGTTGATGCTGCCGCCTAATTGTCTAAACTGCCCTTAAGCATAATCCTTCAAGTATGATGACCTTGTGACTTTCCTTTTGGACTTTTATGCTTTCTGCATCTTTGGTTCCTCATTGGTTGCTGTTATGCCTTCTGTTTCTGGTGCTATGTCCTTGGCTTCTGGTATTCTATCATTTCCCGAGCCCATAAAAAATACATTGTCCTCAAGGTGTTGGGTTTTCAAACTATGGTGTCCAAAAACAATACCGGGATCCCAAGATCTATTCCAACGAATTGCACTTGGTTTAGTGGTTGTGCATAGTGCAAAGGCAACTGGTTGGAGCTTGTATGCGGCCATGGCAATCCCATATGACACATGTCCCATCTCAAACAGCGATGTGTCTTTATTTGTCCAAGGCTTGTCATTCGTAACAACTGCATGGTCATAAAGAGGAACCGTGTTGATGAGCTTGTTGAAGGAAATGGCGGTGCGAATGAGATCGAGATTGGGAAGATGAAGAGCAGGCATAGGAAGCGGACCCGACAATAATGGAAGGAATGGTTGCACGGGTGTAGGACAAGGAGGCGCAGTCGGCATGGGTGACGGAGTCGGCGTAGGCAGCGAAATTGATAAGGGTGATTGGTTGTGTTGCATTGGTACGGGGCATGGAGACGCAGTCAGCCTGGAAGGTGGAAGTGGCAGTGGTGATTGCATGAAGGAAGAAGATGGGTAGTGGTGGCTGGTTCTCAGAGGCAATTTTAAAAGAAGGTCATCCAGTGTAGATTCGAGGTGGAGTTGAGCTGCAGTAAGTTTGGCTATGACGGCCTCGAGGCGGTTCACGCCCGCGGGAGAAGGTTTGGCGTCCGCCATTCGAGGTGGGTGCTGAAATGGAAGGGACATAGGTGGTTGCTAAAATAAAAGAAGACTTCCCTCGGTATCGAACAAGCATAGCAAACGTTTGCGAGTGCTCTCAAAATCAACCCCAAGGAATTGAGCTGGATGTATAAAAGGATGAGGGGTGTTTGAAAACAAAGGAGATAGGTGCTGCAGAAATGGTTGCTAGTGGGTGGCTATGTGGAAAGGATGACATGGAAAGGGGTGGTTCGACAGGTGGTGTGGGTTGCAGTGGCTGGAGCTGGTATGACAGCCATGGAAGGCATCCATTGGGCTCTCAACGAAAACACCAAATTATTAGACATAGAGCATAAAGATTGACTTTGAGGGCTAGGACCTCCAGAAGTATAAGGAAGAAGGGAATTCAAGAGTAAAAGACAATATATTTTTCCATGCTTGATTGATTATTTACATAGATATTTATAGCATTTTCTTGATAACAAAATTATACCATTTTGCCCACAGGAATATTCTACTAATAGAATTTGTTATGCTTGTCTATCCTAGAGAGACAAACATCAACCAAGCCAAATCGTGTTGATGCTACTGCCTAATTGCCTAAACTGCCCTTAAGCGTAATCCTTCAGGTATGATGGGCTTGTGACTTTCTTTTTGGGTTTTTCTGCTTTTTGCACCTTTGGTTCCTCAATGGTTACTGTTATGCCTTCTGTTTCTAGTGCTGTCCTTTGCTTGTGGTATCCTATCATGCTTCCTCTTAATGAAGTGAGCTGATCGAGAGCATTTATTCTTTACATGGCGTGTAGGTTTTATTGTTTCAGGAGATGACATGCCGAAATACGTCTTCAAATTAAGTTCAAACAATGCAATGAAGCAATACCACACAAAATATACGCCATAAAGATTAATTCAAGCAACCACCTGACATCTCTCTCCGTCTCTATTTACATGCAAAAATTAATCAAATATAGACAGCGAAATTAATTATATGTTGGAATATATAGGTTTATGTTTGAAGTACAAGTATTTACAGACATGTTGAAAAAATATGATGGGTACAAGTCCAATTAAATGTATTAGTGTTCACACCTATACCCAACATATTTTTAATATATTAAATTTTAAATATAAACATTATATTATGCATACAGTAATACAGGTGAGTTAATGATATATCTCGGAGTTAATGGGTATTTGAACAAATAATCACAATGAAAAGGAAGGTTATCTACTAAATAGATTTAGGTCCAGATTTAGGCATTTACCTGCACTGTCCCTTATCCGCAATTAATATTAAATTTAAAATAAATAAAAAAACTAATATTATACTTGTACAATACACATGATAAATCTTGGAGAATGGAGAGTATATGGACCCGTAAGTTTATTATGAATTAGTTGTTTCACAAATTTACTTGTTATATACTCTTGTTTTATGCTATAATTAATTACTCTAATGTGCTGGAATATATTTAATTTCTATTATTATATGTTCTATAACCGTGCTACAATTTTTTAATTGAGTTAGGCATTACATTTTTAATTAATTAATATTCTTTGCTTTATTAATTTTACAGTTGTTTTTTTCTATTAAAATAGAGATTTTGTTTTACTAATTTGTGAAGTTTCATTTATATGTTCTATAAGTACCGTTTTAAAAAAAAAATAAAAGAAGAGCAAGTACATAAGTACTTTATCTTTTTAAAAGCAAGTATATGTAATTACTCTATAGGATTTCGGACGAATACTAAAGTTTAAACCTGTCTAAGTAAGGGTTTGGGAGATGAATCTTTTGGCTCAGAGTAATGCTAATTCTTCCTACAAATCCTCGTAATATCTCTTTATGGTAAGTATGGAATGAAAAGTAAAAATATTTATTATCTTTTGAAAGTATAAAACATATTTAAAATTTATTATAGGAAGATATGCTAAGAGGATTAAGAATTATTATTTGGCTGTTATTTTTAGTCACCTCAAATATTTCAACGGTGTGATTTGAATTTTTCAAGTTTTAATTGAGTGAATGAAGTCCTTCAAATATCATAATTATACCATTTGATAATTTTGTCAGCCTTTCCTTAAAAAGTAAATTATTTTTGTCAGAGATATGATGACATTAATATATATATATATATATATATATATATATATATATATATATATATATATATTATATATTACATATTAATGAAACATATTAGATTAGTATATATATTGTCACTAGAGTTTGAGGTTATAAGTTCTAACCTCATCTTTAATATTTTGATAACTCTTAGTTTTGTTTTTCACATATTACATCACCTATCATATCAATCCATAATCCTTATAGGAATAACCTTACTATTTGATAGGAAGGTATTATAATACCTTATACTTCTATCTAAAAAATGGGTACCCTTAGCTAGTCACATATTGAACTTTGTCACTTAAAACCCTAAATCCTATTTTCCAACTCTTGATCTTATGTTTCACGTGTTTGTCTATTATTTATTGATCAGCGTTAAAACGTACATTGTATTTTTAAATAAGTGCTTGATTACATTGTATTTGGATTTAATTAAGTTATTTCTATTTGTTATATGTTTTTTATTAAAATATAAAAGATGTTTGGATACTTTTTAATTGAGTTAGAAGTTGCATTTGTAATTAAGAAATTTATTATTATTTTCTCATATTGATATAATTTTTTTTTTGTTGTTTGTCAAAAAAATATGCATAAAAAAATAAAATAATTTTATTTCAGTAATACGGGTAATGGATTTAAATACACAGATATATAAGATATGGACTTGGATGTTAAAATTGGTGACTTGCATCGATATGATTGTAAACCCAAGTATTTTTTTTTTCAAACACATGCAACTATACAAGGATTTATGTTATAATATCCAACTGATTCAAAAACGGGTTCAGTAACTTTTACGAGAGAAAATCACAATGATTTTTTTCTTAATTTTTCATTAAGTGGTTAGCAACTTATGTAATTCCATGTTCACCTATATAAATCATTATTTAACTTATTGCTCACTTATACAAAGTGAGGGAAAATCACTGACTTTTCCCCCTCAAAGTCACTGAACAAGTTCCCTATTCATTCCTATTTGGTTACTTGTAAGGTGCAAAGGTTATATCTAGTCGGCTATTGCATTTATATGGAAAATTTTTACTCTCAACCAAAGATGGTAAATGAATTTGATCAGACTTAAAAAATATATGGTTGTAGTCATTATTTGTGGCATTTTTTATATTTTAATTGGTTGATTTTATTTACTTACTCTCCTCTCATCATTTTATAATCTTTATACATAGAGATAATCCTTGATCAAAGGTGATAAGGTTTCTATACTTTTTATATTGATGAATTTGATCCTCAGACTTAAAAAAATGTAGATTTAGTCTTTATGTATGACTTTTTAATTTTAATTGATTTATTTTTTTCACTTAACGCAATTTTCTGTCATATTTTATAATCCCTTGGGGTACAACTAGCAATTGAGAGGGTGATAATAGCAATCCCCGCTTTGCAATGGATCACATTTTCCAGAAGACCCATTATAGAAATAGTTCAGAAGGATAATTAGCCATATTGATCCAGCCCGTGGTAATTTTTTGTTTGGTAAGTATGCGCAAGCATCAGATAAATCAATTTTATTTATAATATCCTCTCAACTTAAAATTGGAAATTGGAAGCCTTTCAGGGGCAAAGTTCTTAACAGGAACTCCTCGTTTCACTTATCAGTTATCACAATGTCTTTGGAAAAATCAGCTCATAAGTTAGTCAAAAAATTATAAATTAGCTGACAGTTTATAAATTGAAAGTTAAGAGATGAAAAATTGAAAACTTATAAGCTAATTGATTTAATTTAAAGTGTGTGGTGATATTTTCTAATAAGTTAGTTAATAAATACAAAATGACATAAAAGTAACATGGTAGACAAAAGGGTTTTAAAAATGAAAAAAAAATAAGTAAATTGGTGAGAATATAAATAAAAAAGAAAAAAAAAACAGCTTATAAACTATAACACTAATTGAAGTAGTTTTTGAAAATAAGTTAGAAGGTATTAAAATAAATTTTTGTGTCAGATTAAACAAGTTTATTTTAGTCAAATCAATTTACAAACAATTAGAGTAGTTTGCCAAACACATTCCATATGTCCGATATCTCTGTGTGTGTATGTGTATCTAGTGAAAGAGAACTTCAAGTAAGTTTGTCCTAAAACTAAATGATCATCAATCCAGACAGTGTTTTACCTTTTGTGTGTGTGTGTGTGTGTATTGTGGGTGGGTCTTTATATATACTACAACAATAATTCAACGAGTTGTATTAGGAATTAATCAGTGAGAATTTGGAACGTTTGTGTAGATGTCTATCCTTTTGGTCCGCCTAGTGGTTGTCAGCTCAATCCATGATAATTATGAACTCGAGCTAATTAAGTACCTAATCTAGAATTTGAGAGAGTCCACGACCCTTAACTTAAATACCTAAGGTTAGTCCAACAAAGACCTAAGCAATAAGAAAACCAAGACTGAACAACATGCTACGATGGCCTTGGCTCCCTGTAATTTGACCTTACTTACTGTAGAATAATAATAATAAAAAAGGGGTCGAAGAGCAGGCCGAATTGCATTACAATATTCATTCATATCTGTGAGCAAGGAATTTGAAGTTAACTAATGCAGGCTCACTTCAAATGAGAGTTTGAAGTCAAATTGCAATATAAAAAAGACACGTCCGACAGCAAAACTAGACAAAGAATTTATTTAGTTTAAGTTGAGTCTATGATGCTGATTGGTGACATGTTTCTGAAAGGTTTCATTCCGCACTCCAAACCGGCACTTGCGTTGGTCAACCTTTTCACCGGAACTCAACCCATGCATTTGCTTTGTATAAATAAGGAGAGTCACATCACATGCGGAGGTGCGCCAACCACTATCATTGTTTGCAAGTGGGAAGATCATAAGAGAAAACAAACATTAGATTAGATGGACCCCACCAATCCAAATGCATTCTGATTCTGCCATAATAACATAAACAACAATGTCAACTTTGAGCACATGCGTCACCCCTTGCGTCATGGGCATTGCTCATTTCTATGAATCTAAAACTTGCGGATCCAAGATTCTTATACGGGCCGGGCGAACCCCATTCCTCTTCCTTCACCCCTCTCCTCTTTCTCCATCTCGTCACGCAAAATCCGGTTCCAATAATAATAACCCCAACCCCAACCAAAACCGTAACCACAACCCCAACCCGTATCCAAACCCGGTTCTTTCCTCGTTCCTCTTTTTTAACCTTGAAGTAACCCACTTTTGACCCATCCCCAGTACCCACCATTGTCTGGATCGGATAGTCCAACATATAACAAAACCCGGTTGCGTTGCTATACAGCGCCCCCCAGCAGCTACAGTTGTTCTGGCACAATCCCTCACAATCCGCCCAAGACGACGTCGTTAGGTGCCTTACTAGCTCCTTATGCGGTGCTTCCACTCCCGTTCTTCTCAGCACCCAGTAACTGCTTTTACTTCCACCAATCCCTTCACTACTACACAAGTCCCCAGACGACTCTCCACCAACATCTTTAAAACACCCATCCGGTTCGAACCGGGTTCGGTTTTCTAAACAGGAGCACCCAGACCCTCCCGGAGTGCACAAACCGTACGAACCGCAGGAGCGGGGGAGGTCGCAGGCTTCAGTAATAGCCTGGTAGTTGAGCTGCCACGTGGAACCGTCCCAGTAGTAACCCTTCAGATTCCCGTCCGGTTCCAACCGCACGAACAAAAACGACGACGTTTGTTGGAACGTGTTGAACTTTTGAACATCCGTGGGCTTCTCGTCGGTTGTCTGATACATCCCGAGGTAACCCTCCGGGTTGACTCGGGCGTAAATCGGTCCCTGCCCTTCCTTTACTTCCGCTTTTGCTCCCAGTGGCGTGCGTTTCCAATATAATTGGACATGGTTTTCGTATAACCCCATGAAATCGTTGCCTAACCTCATGGAATAAATGCCGTTGGAGGACAAAAGAGTCATGTTGGAGGTGAAATTCTGGTCCTGGACGAGAGTATTTTTGGGAAAGTGAAAACTCTCCCATAGGGGAATGCCATTGTGGTGAACTTGTAAATTGGAGCTGTTGAGGAGCACCACGCGGTCTCCGTTTGTGGCGGTTGACCACAAAACGAGCGTTTCGGGGTCGGACAGGACGAGGCTGCCGTTGAAGAAGAGGCGCGTGTTGTCGGACCATGATGGCGCGTGGGATGGGTTGGCCACCCAGAATGGCTCCGAGGATGCCACGTGGAGGACCGCCAGTGCCAGCTGGTTTTGGTTCACGCGGAGGAAGCCTAGAGAGAAGTTGCCACTATGATCGCTCAGAACTGCTTGAAACGGCGTCGTCCAAGACTCTGGCGTCACAGAGAAGCCTATGTGAAGCTCTTGTGGGATGGAAGTGGTTGCGGTTTCAGAGCATGTCAGCGTATATAGAAAGAGAATCGCTAGAAACTGGAGGTGATGAGTTTGCAACATGTTGAACATCACAGTTCTTGGCGTAGCATATCGAAAGTGAGTTGATGAAGGTGGTAGGAGATTTATAAGGTTTAGGCTCTATCTGTATATAAAATGGAGTAATTAAAATTTCATACAGCAGTAGTATTAATTTAAGATGTTCGAGAAGGAAAAATAAAATATGGCTGCTCGTGTATTGGTACACATTTTTGATAGACTGTGACTGTCAGACTGTATAAAATAACATTAGTTGTTGAACAAAATGCTTAACAAGCAAAATACACATTAATTAAGTATTTTAATTTTAAAAATAATTTATATGATGTTTTATAATTAAATGATTGCATAATTTTTTTTATATTAATGCATAATTTTTTTTATATTAATGCATAATTTTTTTTATCTTATGGAGAATTTAGAAAACAACAACGGATTCACCGCCCATACAACAAGTAAGTAAATAATAAAATAATATATGAAAATTGTTGAGAAATATTAATATATTTTCTCTATTTTTATTCAGGGTATATATATCCATCCACCTTTTGTGATTAATAATGCAAACGGTTCTAATTAAGAATTTGGGAAGTCTTGCACACGAACTAGCCATATATATATATATATCACATCTTGAATTTTAATTTGATTTGGGTTATTATCAAAGTTAAACAAGCTTCCGCCAGTTTAACTACAACTTTAGATATATAATAGTGCATATTGGGATCATTTTCTAACCTTACCACGTTTGGTGACAACACTTTGAAAACAACGAGGAGCTCATGGATAATATAATATGGGTGGTGTTAACGTGTAGAGTTTCCAAGTTGCAACGTCCTTTGAATTTTGATGTTGGTGGGTGTACGTGGTAATTCACGGTGGAAGATGTGGCAATAGTGGTAAGTCTATGGTCAGGTGAAAGTCTTATACGTGAACAGTGATAATCTCTGCCATTTATAGGTGTGGGCTTTTGGGTTGAAATGAACCAGGCGATACTTTTTTTTATAAGTACAAGTTACAAGTGTTTTTTTTTTTCAAAGACAATCGTGTTTCAAGTTAATACAACTATTATTATTATGGGGTGAACATTTTTTTTTAAATAGAGTATAATTTAACGTTTGTATATTCAAAATTTAAATTAAAAATGATTGATTAAGAAAAAATAATCTTGCACGAGTGAATTCACGCTTGATAGATAGGTGAGACTTATTAATAAGTGATGCAATTGACTAACCAACATCCAGTACACTTGAGTAGTGATTTCTAGCTAACTTTCAATTGACAAGGTCGAAGTTCTCATATCAACTTAGTTGAACCTGAGTGTCCAGACTCCAAATAACTAAAATAAGTTAGGTCATTGTTGTGTGTAGGCAAGTGGATGCAGTGAACCCTAAATGAGTCAGAAATCAGTATAGATTAGTAGAGTTATATTTGACAAGCTGCTTAGCTAGCTCAGCTAGTATTGACCAATAAAAGAAAATCTGGATCTACAAATAGCGATGACTTTTTTAGAATTTAATGTTGGTAGGTATTTGGTTATATTTTTGTTACAACATTTTTGCAATGAATCATTAGTTTTTATTTTTTAGAAAATATATTACTACTTTTGATTAGATTATAATTTTATTTTAATTATCTCAATAAGGAAAACTAGTCATTCATGTGTTTTAACAAATTAAAATGACAGACAGTCCGACAAAGTAATTTTTTTTTCCTAGAATACTAAAATGTTTTACAGTTCAATTTCCAAATACAGTATTTTTGTTGGTTCACGGGATAGAAATTCAAGTTTCTCAAGCATATGCAATTCTAAATGTTGATCCTAAGATTCATGTATATGAAAAATAATTTCATTAGGAGGAGTTTTCATCTTTTACACTATTTAATTATACCATGAGAATTATATATAAATAATTAACAATAAAATCTACAGTAAAGTTCATGTGCTATAATTTAACTTTTGATATTAGTCATTATGTGTTCATGCAAAATTAATGTTTACAAATGAAAGGAACACTTAGAAACCGAAAAAAGGAGATTTTGCGGTTCAAGTATGAAATCATGCATAATACTTCAAAAAGTGTGTAAGTCAGTAGAAATATTATTGATGTATGTATAAAGTCAGAAGAATTGGTGGAGCTATTTAATTTCATCAACCTCCCCCTCAACATGTTCCAACAGCGGCAAGATTCGGGCACTTCCGCACTTGCATTGCATGTAGCCATTGTTATGTTTTAAATTCTCACTAATACATCTGCACGTGTTTGAGATCATAACCCCAAAATGCTCAATGGAGTTGCCATAGCTCACTAAGACGAAATGGTTGACATTTGACATTGGCCATGTCTTATCACAGATTTCTAGTGGCAAAATGACATACAATAAGATTAATTACTAGCCCATGGATTTTGAATAAAAAGTGTAAAGTTACTTATAAAAAAGTGAAGACACCACAGGGGTTTCACATTCAGAAACAGCTGTCAATTAAAAGGGTTGGCTATTTGTCAATCAACTACTATTTCACAATTTAATTTAATGCCAATAAAAAAGATTATTCCACAGTTTAAATTAAACTTAAATATGTTTTTAGTTTTTTAAATCTAATTTATTTTTTTAATTTTTTAAATTTGAAGTTATTTTTTAGTATATAGAATCCATGTCGTTTTGCAAACTTTGAACTAAACAAAAAAAAATCATATTTTTGATATTTTTAGCATGATAGTTTGATTTTTTATTTTATATTTTAAATTATATTTTACGGTGATTAAAAAATATAATAATCAAATCAGTAAAAAAAATAAAAAATCCATTAATCACTTTAAAAGTTGTTTTAATTTTTTTATTGAGTTGATTTTGATAGTTTCAAACTACCCAAAAATTATACTTTAAAATATAAAATAGAAAATTAAATTATGATGGTAAAAAATATCAAAAAGTGTGAATTTCTTATTTTTTGTTTGATTCCTACTTTGTAGAAGGATAAAAAGATAACATTTTACGTATTCTAACGACTAAAAAAATAATCTTAAATTTAAAGGACAAAAAAAAGTCTCACGAAGTAAAAACATATTTAATTCTTTAAATAATAATTTTTATTAGAAAATAAAAATTCTCTTAAAAGAATTACTCTTATAAAAATGCTCTTATATTTCTCTTCCCTTTTGATCTTTAATTTCATTGATCTAAACTCTAAAGTACTGCATATATGCTGAAGCCTTAGTTTCCCTGGTCTCTTCCCCATGAACTTCAAAGTTGACTTTCATGCTCGAGAAAACATAATTCTCTAGCTATAATGACCTTCAGCTCATGTGTAGTATATACATCTCTACATGTGCGCGCATATGTGCATGGTGCAATGACGTGTATTGACTCCCATAATTAAGTTTTAATTACCAAGCATTTTTAGTGTGGGAACCCATTGGTGTACATACTCACAGCCAGATCCCCAATACGGATAGTATAACCACATAAAAGAGCAAGGATGTATCCGATTAATTAATAAACATAAAGAAAAGGAAGACCTATTCTAACTGTTTTGTTCACGAGTCCATTGCATATACAGTACAATAAACCATATGCCAAAATTGGGAAATTATAAGATTGACTTATAGTTAAAGGAAGAAAAGGAGAAGAAATTAGCATTACTTTCACATACGGCATTTGATAAGGCATTTAATTTTTTCTCTATTGAATTTATTTTACACGGTAAATCTTATTAAATTCGGATAAAGATAAACGATAAATAGGTGAAATAGGAGCCAAACCATTTTTTCTCTCGTCACTAAGATATCTTCATAAGTGAAGATCATGAGACTAATCCTCAAGACGTAGAGATCACGAAAGTTAATTTTGTCTCTTCCAACAAAGTTCTTTTCATACACATGACTAGAGGTTCACTCCCCTTTGTCAACATACTTAAATAATACAATTATCTATCAATTATGTTGGACCTTGTTGATTCCAAACAAATATACTAATGATTCACTTAATGTGAAGGTCATTAACCTAATTGTTATTTTGTTATAGATCCCTCATACTGAAATTGAAACTAAAACTCAAACTGATACTTCCCCTTAATTTTCTTCTAGATGTTTTTTTATGTTATTTCCTTCTAGATGTAACAATTAATTATACGTCTGTTTCATTATAATTGTCATATAAGAAATAAAAAATTGTCTAAATATAATTGTCATTTTATTTTTTTAATACAATATTAATTATTTTTTTCACTTGTATCCCTTATATGATGAACTACAAAATCTAGAAATGAATTAATGAAGATATAAGATTAATGTTGTAAAATTTTTACTCTCTTTCATCTATTTATTACTATTTTTGGTCTATCTAAAACAACCTTAAATAACTATTATTTGGAAACAGAGGGAGTAAGAAATTACTACATAATAGATTTAAGGCTAAATGTTATCTTTTTTGCATTATGTTTGTGTTTTTTTTTTTACTTTTGGTACTTAAAAATTTTGTTTTAGTTTTTTATGTTTTTGAAAATTTTATTTTAGTCATTTTTTTTTTATTTTCCGTTAAAAATATTAGTGCTTCGTTAATGTTTTAAATTTTGAAAAAATTAAAAATTAATTGTTTTACTTAGTGCTCCTTCAAAATAGAGGGATTTGCATGAGATTGTGAATAATTTAGCCCATAACTGGACGCTATATATATTTGAAAAGAAAGGATTTCCTTAAAGCAATTTCATCTTGTTATATAGGATGCCTAGTAGAACTCTCAACAGCTTTATCTATATCAGCAATTCAGCCTCATAAAAAATTGAGGGGTGACTTGCCTCCTAATTCAAGTGAAACTTGTTTCAAGATGCTCCTTGCTGCAGCCTGCATTATCTCACGGCCTGTTTGTGTTGAACCAATAAAGATCACATGATAATTTAAAAGTGTCCGTGCTTCTTTTAGTCACCAAGATAGATTAAGCAGTCTTATAATATTTAAGATCTTGGTACTTCTAAATATTTGACATGTAAATTTAATTACCTTTATGCACTCTTACC
The DNA here is from genome assembly GCF_000004515.6 of Glycine max. Classification (NCBI taxonomy): domain Eukaryota; kingdom Viridiplantae; phylum Streptophyta; class Magnoliopsida; order Fabales; family Fabaceae; genus Glycine; species Glycine max. The sequence goes on along the minus strand of NC_038255.2, from coordinate 45,364,856 downwards.
TAATAAATTTTGTGACAATTAATTTTATTTTAATTTATTTAATACACAAAAATTAATTATCACAAAATTAATTATATAAATTTACGTATACATTAAATATATATTAAAATTATTGCACCAAAATTAATTACCACAAAATTTATCATATAAATTTACATGTACAATAAATATACATTAAAAATTTTAATATTACATATAATAACATTAATTATTTTATAATATAATTGACCTATTAACTTAATTAATTAGAGCGTTGTGTTAATAATTTAAAAGTCACATGTTATCTTATATTAGTTCATATGGATTACATATCTATAAATTTATAATTTTGAAAAAATGAAAAAAAATTTATTAATGCACAAAACAATTACCTAAAAAGACTACCAATAAAAAGTATAGTGAGCCTAATATGATTATATGCATATTTATATCGCAGTTTACAAAAATGTTTCAATAGTTGCTTCTCCTAAATTGAATTTTCAGATTAAGTTTTAACATCAAACATACTTTTAAGAAGAAATCAAACATTATTTCAAACTCTCCCACCGGCAAACCAAACATGCCTATGAAGGTGAGAAATTCAGGAAAGCAATGTCCAGGAAACAGGTTATGTTACTTCCAATTCCCTCCTGAACAACGGGGGAAATTTAATTTTACAGACACAGATAACGTTATCGAACATTTGGATTACCATGGTCATGGTTCATTTGCCTAGTATTATCGCATTTATATATTTTGACAACTACGCAATTATTTTAGATTAACAAATGCAGAAAATCCGCCTCTCCATAGTTGAAATAAAGTTAACACAACCACATCAACGACCAAGTTTAGCTGCAAAAACTTATCTCGCATTTACATATTTTGACCACTACGCAATTCTTTTTTTGGGTACAAGAAAAATAAAAGCACAAAATTTGTTTGACCGCTCTAAGAACCAGTTAGAGGCAATAAATTTTAAGTATAAAAGACCATCAAAATTTATTATGCAATGTGAAACTGGGTGGGTTACCCTTGGTAAGCTTCTGACTACGCCATAGCTCAAATGCTATAGAAGCAAACCATTAATCATTATCCTGCAAAAATAGAACAGGTCTAATCAAATTACTATAAAAAATTTAAACACACCCCTTCAAGTAGACAAATTGAAGCTTTGATGTTTAAACATCAAACTGGAAGGAGAGGTGCTATATGTTACGAATCCCACGAATTGCACCAACAGCGTGCAAATCTTTCCCCCACACGTGCCCAGGTTATTTGTTCTAATTATACGCACAGCTTATTAAATAATTTTTTTTTCTTACAGCAAAAAGATTTACTAAATAAAATGAAAATATGGTATTATATTATCTGTTGCTCACGCTGCAATACACACAACAAAACCAATTGAAAACCATGTGCTTGTGCTTCTCAATTCTCACACCTGCCTTCCATGGTGCACGACATGCCAGTGGCATAGGTTAAGCATGGCTTCTAATTTCGCATTCTTAAGCATGCCTTTCAGCACTCCATTCTCTCATAATTGCTGCATATGTTAGGTGCATGGTGGGAGGATGAAACAACCCGAAAAAAAAAAAAGAGGAAAATTGAGAGAAATAAGCGGAAGGAGAAAAAAAAATCTGTTTTCCACGTTATTCGTGAGAGATGCACGAATTTTACTATCCTAACATGCATTTTTCAACTGGAAGACGTCCACTAATATCAGATAATAGGCCTTACCGAATTGGTGATCACTGAGTTCTCTGATAAGCATTTGGCATGAATGATGGGACCCACATTTCTACTTTCCATCTCACAATTGACATCTGAAAAGTTCATGTAAACGGCCCCTTTGAACATCCACTCGTTCCTGTCATGACAGCACACATCTTCAAATAGCTCGCCACACAATACACACAGACACTGGTTTTCATCTGCTAGAACCATCGTATCCAATTGACTGCTGTCTATTTTTTTGTCTTGTAAATCAACAGAGTCAGTAAACTCGGACTCAGATGAATATTCTGTCCTGCCAGCAATCCAATCAATTGACTTAGCATACCAACTTCTTGATGCCTTAATTGGACCATGTTCTCTTGCGGCATGCCACTCCAAGTGTCTATTAAACAGTTCTTGTTTAAGCTTAATACCACAAACTTTGCAATTATGAGGGAAATCATCCCATAATTCCCTAATTACTGATGGGTGGAATTCTCGAATTACATTAGGTCTAAAATCAAAGCCGATGAGATTTCTGATTTCCGTGCTAGTTGATTGAGGTGAGGCATGAGAGATTTTTGTAGCAGCATCTACCTTATCTCCGGAAGATGATACTGGGATAGCTGCAGAACCAGAAATTGATGTAACTGGTAAAGAACAACTGGTGGTAATTATTTCAGTTTGATCTTTGGATCCCTTCGGCGCTTCACTTGGTACCGTAGTTGGTGATTCTGTTTCTGCAGATATCAAGCCCTTTGCAACCAATGAGCTTAAAAGGTTTGCAATTGGATTTAATTTATTATTTTTGGCAGCATTTAAGGTTGGAGCTGAGGAACTGCTAACACTAGAGGAAGCAGGTGGTTGAGTAGAAAGCCTTTGTGGTGGTTGTCCAGCCTTTCCTTGAGGTTTTTTTGGCAGAGTAGATGAATCATTATGCAGAGGATCTAATGAAGATGGTGATGCCACAGCAGACCCTGAAGAAATTAATGTGGTAGGCCTGCCAGACTGAGTAGGTTGAACCCCAGTCTGAGATGGATCCTCCCTTGAATCCAGATTACTGGAAATTGATTTCTTGGGGATGATTCCACTCTTGACAGGTACAGCTGACAAATTATTTGTGCTCAACTGTTCTGAAGTTTCTCTGGTTAAAGAAACTTTAGACTGGGGCAGCTTAGTTTTAGCAGTAACTTCAGTCTGAGATGGGTTCAGCTGCTTTTGCTGAAGCTTTGGTCGAAAAGAAGTCATGGAAGATAATGGGCCGTGCATGTCCCTTTCCTGTGATCTTCGCAAGTTACCAACCTGAACAATTGGATGACCGGTAGGTGAGCGATCTCTAATATGCTGACTTATCGGACCTCCCAAAAATCGAGAGGTTTTGAGATTCTGGGGCAATTCTTGGTCAGCAAAATTTTGCATTGAATGAGTATGGTGTACTGCTCCTGGCAGTGATGGAGACTGTTGCCGCAAAGGTGACTGCCCAGAAGGGGATTCAGTTTCCCCAGAATCAAATTGTTGTCCCACAAATTTGGCCATTCCTACTACTGCATTCGATGTAAAGGATTGGTTCCCCTTCTTGACAGCCAAAGAACTTGGGTTGGCTGGTAATCCACTAAGAGTTGACACAAATCCTTCTGAGTAACCTGGCTTTAGATTCAACTTATCAATTGAGTGGTGCTTCTGCAATTGCCAGGATGACGGTGGATGACCCCCAAAACCAGGTGGTTGTTTCTTAGCAGTGGATATTTCTCTATCGACCTTTGCTCCAAAAGGGCGTGTGATTTGGAGGTGATCTTCACCTTCCTGCACATGGAAAAAATAAATCAGTCAAGTATAACCAACAAAATATATATATAATTTCAGATCAATGTATTAATTTGTGACACATCCGTAATTAAAGGCTTTGTAATTAGGGATTAAGTGGTTTAATTATTAGGGTTTGAATGTTTTGGAACCGGGATATCTTATGCAAATTAAATTAGGATTTTTTATTTGTTTGTATTAGGATATTTAGAACTTCGGATTGCTCGGTTTTGATAAATTAGTGTTTGTTTTAATCAACAAAATTAGGGATATTATCTTAGAGAATTCAGGCATTCAGCCCTAGAATGATTACAAAAGAATTTATTTGATACAAGAGTTAAATATTAGGGAAAATTGCATGTTACCACACTATTAATCCTATTGCACTAACTACCAAGCAATTTACCCCTTCCTTTAATATGACTTTCTGAAATGTTCCCCATCTTTCAAGATAGGGATTGATCCTCATAATTAGAATAAGCTTACACAAGTGACTTTCAATGGGATAAAACGACTATGAATGATGTTCTAATTGTGCAAAAAGTGATAAGCTTATACCTTAAGTGGATCTGATTAAAATTAGACACCATTAACTGGTCTTAATTGTTACGTGAAAAAATTACTGGTGGGGCAAGTGCTTTTCAAATCAGCAAGAGTTTTATTAATTTGGAGGACATGGGACACAATTGCAAAATAATTACAAAAAATCATGTTAAAACAAAGAGGAATGCACTTCGTTTTATAAATTAGGAGAAAGGAGAAAAACTGCAATTGGATGAATAAATGGCAAAGTGCAACTGACCCTTTTGGCAAGCTTACCAAATTCTCATCATCTGCCATCCATGTGTCTGTGCTCAAATTGCTTGATACATTGGCTCCATGATCAGTCAAACCAATGTTCATCTCACCCCACATGAACTCCTCTTCTTCAGAAGTTTTCCAGTTACCTGACATCAAATTGTTCCGTATGTCAGTTGTGCTTTGTCTTGGCTGACGATGTGCATCCAAATTCGTGAGCTTTGGTGCTTCACGATTTGAATAACTACGCTTGAGATTGAAACCATTTCTTTGCCCAGATGTAGTATCTGGATCACCACCATCTGTTTTGAACCATGTTTTGTCATGTCCTAAATCAATGAGCTTACTTCCAGTTCTTCCAGCCCCTGAGACCAAATTACTTGAAATGACAGAACTATATTCACTGCCTCCGTATGATGACCCATCCATGCTCTTTTCAGGAACAGAATCATTAAATACATCTCTATGTGTGTGCTGATTATTCTGCAATATACACCACTACATTAAAATATGACAACTGATAGAGTGAATAGTATAAAGAGGAAAAGAAAAGCTACTTCACATACAAGCATGTTAATCCTAGGATCCAGCCATGGTCGTGCAGCACTCAAAGCTCTATCTGGCCTCTCCGAATCCTCATTTGAGTTTAAAACAGCTCCAGTCATATCATTAACTACCCCTTTACTCTTCATGACATAAAAAAGGGCATGGAAAAAGAAATAAGTACAAGAGATGGTCGACCAAAAGACTTGAATTGTGAATCAAACTTTAAGATACAGATACAAAATCAAAAAAGAAATCTAAAATATGTACATAAAAATAATATGAAGATGGTGTTCAAAACATTACTAATGTCTAAAATGTTTAATAGCAGTAGCACATGTCACATGTCAAACCATAAACAGAACCACATAATCAAGATAATTCATGATTAAGAAGAATAAAGAAATTCAAATTAGTTCAACGGATAATTCCAATACAAATACACTTATCGCAAGAATACTGTATAGTGTCTCATATTCAAGATGAAAAACAGCATGTCTTCCAGTCCTGTTTCATCATCCAAGGAACAAATGACTGCAAATTTCAGTACATCACAAAAAATTCTGTAACAGTATCCAATCTTGACTGATTCCCATCAAAATCCATCATTTTAAACCTTTAAAGGACAAGTTTTGATGCAATGGTTTCACTTACCCTACTTGACTGCTGAAGACGCTGCCTTTCTAAATACTTGGGATTCACATGGATACTATGAGGTGGGCGTTGTGACTGCAAATCACTTCTGACTGTAGCAGATACTGAAGCTGAACTATTGACTGCAGGTGCAAAGCCAAGTTCCTTCTCAATCATCTGAAGGGACTGAGGAGGAAAGACTCCTTTCCAAGTTCCAAAAAGATGTTGCATACTTGAATGAACACAAGGATCAACCTGTTTGTAAGCCTTGCAGAATACCTAAAATGTAAAGTAGTAGTACCTAGTTAAAAATAGGTGTATAGAATTAGAAAACATATATCACACGAAAAATGCAAAGGGAAATATTGGTTCTATTTCATTATAATTAGATTATTTATTTTTTAGGCAAATACAAGAATTCTTACAATCTCTTGATTCATGTAACTGACTTTTATCAGAACAGTTCACTATAAAATTTCATAACTTCACAATCTAAAGCATTGATCATATAAGCATATCAAAATAAAGGTGTGAAGGTAAAATGGTCAAAGATAATAAATATCTGACCTCAGGTAGTCTGTAAGCAAAATATTTTATATAATCCCGTCCGATATTCTTAACAATACTGTCTAAGAGATAAAGAGATGGCAGTTTTTGATCACTTGGAACCTGGAAAGTCAAGAACACATTTCAATTAAGCAAGACCTTATTTCCATAATACAAAGACACAATGAGAGAAATAAGATTGCCCTGACATATGAAAACAAGGGAAACAACTGCAATCAACGATATCTAATCCAATTAAAAGTTAGTATCAAATTTCACCAAAAGTGGACTTTAGCATTGAGATTGGAAACTGTTAGGGTTCACTTTTCTCTTGCAAATGAAAAAATCCATGTTTTCCAGGATTCTCAATCCCCTGTGCATACCAAAACCACTCCCCAATGGTGCTAATTACCAGTTACCCACGTAGTCAAAATACCAAGCTACCGTCATTTGGCCAAAGGACAGTATTTGTTTTTCTTTGTAACTCTGATTGGAAAACTAATTATGTTTTTCGTTCTTTTAAGGTGCAGGGCAGAGTGTACCATTTAAGAACCAATCTACATCTACAGGGCCAATGAAATGAGATGAAATTAAATTTCAACAAATTATGAATGCCCTTTTTCTGACTAGCATTCATTTCCATCTAGGTACAACACTAACCCAATTCATCAACGTATAGCATGGCAAACAATAACACCACTCCTCACTAGTCAGAGAGATTAACTCGGATTGCTCTTTCTTCATTCCAAATCCATTACAATTCAACTCAACAAACTTAACGTAAACAACTACACATTTTGTTCACCTCTAGAATATTATCATAAACAGCAGCAGCAATTGCCTTGGCAGCAGAAAGGTTCTCTCCGGCAATAATAGTCAAGTTGGTAATTATCGGCTTCGAATTGAAAGTGAGCTCAGCAAGCGCAGTCTTGTACTGAGTCACAAGCTCTTGGTGCGGCGGAGGCTGCGGCTGGTACCCGCCGCCACCGCCACGACCCAAATCGCTGATTTCGGAGTCTCTGCCATATGCTCGAAACCTCGTAGACGGCAACGTAGTAACTGCCGTAGGGCGTTGAGGTAACTGTCGGGCGTTGAGTTCCTCGATCAATCGAGGCTTCTTGGGACCAGGTTCTCTCGATCTGTCCAACGATCTCTCCATGTTCATTCGAATCAAATGCAAACGAATTTAAAACCCTAATCCTAACCTTTATTGGTTCTCGCGCCGGTTTTATTGGGGAGGGGGAATGAATCGAAGAGAAGTTCGGATTTAAAATTGTAGAGGGCGATTTGAGATAAACCCTAATCCTAATTTACATGAATTAATAAAAATAAAAAAATAAAAGAGAGAGATGGAAGAAGGTGGAAGGAGGTGGAGTGTTTATGAGTAGGCTGTGATCTTGGTTGGAAAAAAAAACGAAGAAGAAAGAGTTCAAAATCTTATAATGGAGTTTTTATATTTTTTTAACGGTTTCCTAAAGCTTGATAAAAAAATATCACTTTTTTTGTGTAAAGAATATACTATGTTATTATAGTGTCTAAGTTGATTAAATATGAGTTATTATAAATCATGAAACTGCCTTGGATCCTTGCACATAAAAGAAAGAATGTATCAGTTTTAAATGTTTGAAATTAACATTAAAATTTCAAATATTTTTTAAAATATTTTATTAGAAGAAAAAAAATAACGAGTAAAGTGTCTTCCTACTCAAATACACAATACATCCTCTTGCTAATTACAAAATGGTGAATGCTCAAAATATGAGTAGAGTTTACAATCGAAACAGGATTACAAGATAATGTCTCCAAACACTCTGAATCTCCTCCATCCCGCAAATCCTTACCTATCATCATTGTCCTACATTTCTAATTCTACCAAGCATCTCAATCTACCCTTGTCACGCCTCAAAAAATTCTCAAATACATATATTAATAACTCACAGGAACTTGCTTGACAAGTAATTTTCTGTTCATCCTAGCTTGGTTAATTTTCTGTTAAAAACAAATGTTTCCCACTACATCTTGCATTTCTCACATATCTTTCATATTTATCACATGCCTTAATATTGAATACTTGATATGAATCTGGCCATGAAATAAAGAAACTAAGGAGAACAATATTCAAATTAAGAATTTAGTTCACAAGTACCAGCATCAATTTGGTGATTTGGTTCATAAGTACCATTTACAAATCAATTTTATGTTGTAGTTTGAAGGATATCACAATAGGTCAGTTCTACATTGTCTAGAATAGTTTTGACTCAAGTGTTTATATGTCATTTTATGATGAGTTTTTATGGTAACTAGAAAAAGATTCAAGTCTCACACACATAAACATGCACTATGTGGATTTGTGGCATCATAAATTCAAGAACTAAACACAACAAAGATTTCCTTTTTATAGAACGGTAATTTGGAGACTTAGAAACAAAAAAAAAAGAAGAGATTTTGCAGTTCAATTGTGAAACCATAATTAAAAAAGTGTGTAAGCCAGTCAAAAAGTTATTGATGTATGTATAAAGTCAGAAAAATTGGTGGAGTTATTTAATTTCATCAACCTCCCCCTCATCATGTTCCAACAGCGGGAAGATTGGGACACTTCCGCACTTGCATTGCATGTTGTCATTATCGCGTTTTAAATTTCCATCCATCCATCTGCACGTGTTTGAGATCATAACCCCAAAATGCGCTTAATCAGTGTAGTTGCCATAGCCCACTATGACGAAATGGCCATGCCTTATCACAGATTTCTAGCGGCAAAATATGACCTACAAATACAATAATTTACTACTAGCCCATGGGTTTTGAATAGAAAGTAAAGTTACTTATCAAAAAGCGAAGGTGATAATTGCCTTTTTAATTTGGTTTGAATGATTATTTTGGAGACCATTATCTTAAGCGTGGAGTTGTTGGCGCTTAAGTGCCACAAGCAAGAGGTTGGCAGAGAAGAGAAGCATTTAAGCGCCAATTAAGAAGCAACCAGTTTGATTTTCATAGCGCCTAAGCATCACTCTAAGTGCACTTAAGCGCTTGTTTGCACGTGATGACTTAATTTGGCGCATGTTGTACCCTACTTAAGAGATTTTCATATTGTTGCTTTGCACTTTTTCGTTCTATAAAATTCTCAAACCCCTTTTTGCTTTGTAATAACCATGATAGTGACCTATAAAGCTCTCATGGCTTCTTCTCTTCAATTCTTCATTTCTCCATGGAATTTTTGCAACTTAATGGCTAGGAGTAGCTAAATCTAGAATTGTTGGGGTTGGATCTAGTGAGACTCGCTTATATATTGCTTGTGAACCCTAACTCTTCACTTAACATTTTGCTTTTCTACTTCCATGCTTAAATTGCTCCATGGCTTGACCACTCATGATATGAGTTGAGTTGATTTGTGATTGGATAACTCTTCTTAATGCTTGAATTGAAGTGGAACTGTCATTGAATTCAGACCTAGTCACCTAGGAATGGGTATAAATTTAACGACCTCCTTGTATGCTTATGATTAATGCAAATTCCTTTATTAACACCTCCTAAGGGATTAGGGGTTTAGTGGTGGAATTTGATTTCAATTGTCTAAGGAATTGAAAATTGATGAACTTTTGTGCATGGAGATATATCAAGTGAGTGTGTGAGTTGGCGTGATTTTATTATTGTTATGATACATGATGAATGACATCTCATGAAGTTCAACCCCGATTCCTTATTATTTCTTAATTAATTTTACTGCATATTACTTGTTCGATAAAAAGCCTAAACAGTTTTTCTTCTTTTGATTGTATTTAAATTTTGTTATTGAATCAAGGATAGAATAGTTTTAGTTTTAATCAAACCATCTTTGAAAACTCAATTCTTTATTCATTAATTAATTGTAATTGACAATTGTGAGCAAGTGTTTGATATTACTCCACTCCTTTGAAAAAAATAATACTTGAACTTTTTCTATTTTATGTTATTTGTACAATTTGGTTCATTGTCAAATATTATTAACAGAAGGCACAATAGGGTTGAAACTCTCAGGTCTAAACAAATCTTCAAGTTAAAGTGAAGGGTTGACTATTTATGAATCAACTAGTATTTCACACAAAGGTTCTCATTAAGTCATAGGAGTGTCACAAAGAATTTATACAAAATTTATTTAGATTCAGAAAAATAATTTTTGACTATATATAATTTTAGTTTATTTTAATAGTTTTTAGTAAATTCATTCATGAAAATAATTTTTAATTTTTTTTATAAATTTATAATCAAATTCCATAAAAAAAAATAATTTATAATCAAATGATTCAAATTTATTACACTAATTCTCATTTAATAAGAATTTATGAAATAAACATTTATTTACTCAAATACATGTTCTTGCCTCTTATACTTGAAGAACGAAGGATGACATATTGAAAAAAGGGAGATGTTGTTTGGTATGAACAATTTTCACAAAAATATTACAAATGAATATTAATGGTTGAAAACGTAAATAAAAGATGCAGAATAATGTAAAAATAGCATTTTATAAACAATTGGTTCATACTAAATTTTACTTAAAAAAACGTCAATCAAAGTAAAGGATAAAATGTAGCTTGTGCTTGAATTCAGCTTATTATTTATTTTTACAAAGTAATTAAGCATAGATTATAAATATTGCTTGAAGGGTTGAGCTTTTGTCTCAAATGATATCAACGATTAATAATTCCTCTCACATTTGAAATTATTTGGTACTGTTATATATGTGATGTATTTGAAGGGGTCTAAAGGAGGGTAAAAAAATATCTTGGAGCTGTGTACCTCGCCCATTGCCCATATCATTGTATCTTAACTTTCTTACTTAGTTGCTGTGATTACAGCTTGTTTATTTTATTTTTTATGTTGTTACTTAATAATTTTTGCATTATATATGCAAATCTCAAGCGATATTAGCTTATATGTATCTCAGCTTGCTGAGAATGTTACAAGAAAATAATTTGAAATTAATTTGGAATTCATTTGGTTGTTATCGTATTAGTTAGATGATTGGTAGATTAGCTACATTTTCTTTTGTATATGTAGATCATATACTAATTGTGATAACTCCTCTTATTCTATAGAATATATTCCGAATTTTTATCTTATAATTTTTTCCTCTACTTTTTTTACTTTGCCACAATTCAAACGCTCAATATCCATTGATATTTCTCTTCTCTTTTTCTCTTGACTCATTGATCTAAACTCTAGTGTGTACTGCATATATATGCTGAAGCCTTAGTTTTTCTCGTCTCTTCATGGAGTTGACTTTCACGCTTGAGAAAACACAATTCTCTAATTACAATGGGCATGAATTCAGTGACTTTGTGGAGGGAAGTGAATTTCCCTCATTTTTATATCATTAATTTAATTTGTTGGTCTATATATTTTGTCACTTGTTTTAAAAGATTTTTTTAATCAAGTTATTAACTCAATCTTATATTTTTTATACTTTAAAACCATAAAAGTATTATTAAGCATATAGATTAACTATTATATAAATTATTTCAGTTTAATCAAGTAGTCTCTAAAAAAACTTTACTGGTCATATTAGTCTTCAGTTTGAACAACATTCTCTCCAAAAAGAAGATACAGATGATGTGTAAATTAATCTACATGCTCAGTGATATTTTTTATAACTTTTAAATATATAAAATATACAAACCAAATTAATAATTAAATTAAAAATATTTTTAAAATAAATGGCAAAAACCTAGACCATTAAAAATTAATCTAATGGCCTAAAAAGGAGAAAAGTCACAGTGATTTCCCGCTTTAAAATCACTGAATCCGTTTCAATTTATAATGACCTTCCACTCATGTGAAGTATATACCACATTACAACATATGCGTGCATGTTACAATGACATTTGCATTGACTCCCACAATTATTTTTTAATTACTTGAGCATTTTAGATGAGTGTGGAAACCCATTGGTGGATATATTCACAGCCAGATCCCCAATAACAATACGTATAGTTATTTTTTTTTTATAATTCAAAAAATTAAAGACAAAACACAAAAGCCCTAGACCTAACATAAATAAAGAAAAAGATGTATCAGATTAATAAACATAAAGAAAAGAAGGCCATATTATAACTGTTTCTGATCATGTGCCTATTGCATATACTCCCATCGTTTCAAATTATATAACATTTTATAGAGAAAAAATTGTTACAAAAATTAGGTAATTTTACAAAATCAATATTGCATTAAATACATTTTAGAGAGATAAAGGATATATTTAAAAGTTACCTAGTGTTTTCTTTGAAATTCAACAAATTACATTATTTGATGTGTCAAAACCTTTAAACATTATATAAAAAGAGAAGTATTATATAATACAATAAGTCATATATGTAAAAGGACTTGCGGCTTGCCTAAAAAATAGATCCACGATTTTTATGGCTAATAATCATGTTAATCTTATGTTTGGATTAATACACCAGTCGAAGAAGAAAAAAATTGTAGCTTCTAAGATAAATATACTTTTGAATTCTTCCAACTTTAATTTAAACATGCACTATTGAGACAAGAAACATCCATGGGAATCATTGTTGGGCTGCTGCTTCCAGATCCTATAATTTTCTTTCTAGATCGTGTTAAATTAGCATTGCATTCACATCTGATATTTGATTTTTTTATTATAAAAAATTTAGGAGAATTGAGTCTCAAGGCTTACCAAGTCATGACATGTCTCAACCCGCAAGGCTCATTAAGTACTAATAGAGACACTTACTTATCGCTCACCAATAAGATTCATATATCGAAAGTAGAATGTGAACTCACATTCTTGAGATATGAATCCCGACGTTTGACTTGGCATTTAATTTTTTCTCTATTTATTAATTAAATTTATTTTTACACAAGAAATCTTATTAACTTTGGATAAAGAAAAGGGATAGGAGAAATAGGAGCCAAAACAAATACACTAGTGATTCACTTATTCACGTCTTGCGAAGCTCGTTCAATTAATTATTATATTTTAGACCCCTAATACTGAAACGGAGGCTTCCCCTTAATTTCCTTTTTTTTTTTACATACCTTTAATTTGATCTTATCCTAAAGGTAGGAAAAATACTGTTTAAAACAATTGAACAGGAGAGAGGAGGGTTGACAAGAAACCTATCAATTGGAAACAGGCAGGCTGACCTTTACCTTTTACAGGCCTTTTTTAAAGCCTTAATCTTGTTTATATAAAAGTCTGATCTGACCTGAATGTTTATGCAATCTGTTTTTGTAGAAAGGCCTATAAAACAAGGATGTGTAGTTAGCAAAATCCAATAAAAAATATTATATATATATATATATATATATATATATATATATATATATTATAAATAGCTATCAGGCTTAATAGGCTTTTATTAAGCCTGAGCCTGGCTTGATTGAAAGCCCATGGCCTACCTAACCTTTCTTTAAGCCTTAGTCTTGTTTAAAAGTCCGTTTAAGCAACCTATTTTATAGAAGGACCTATAAACAAGCCAATAGGTCTAACTGGGCCAACAAACCTTGATCCTTACATATATTATTTTTATTATAAAATTATTAATAATTATATATTAAATATAAATATATATATATATATATATATATATATATATAATATTATATATACTATTGTATAAACAAGTCAGTCTATCCCGTTTAATAGACTTTTTTTAAAGCCTACAGCTTGACCTTTTTAGTTAAAAAGACTTTATGAAAAGCATTAGCCTAGAGCCTAAATAGGTCAGGCCAAGCTGCAAGCCCTGACGGGCCATTTGACCTTTTTTCAACCCTACTCCAATTTTAGCAATTATTAATGGATAAATGATAGAAGGTAAAATTCACAAGTTTCTTAAAAGTTGAGAATAAAGTACACTAAATTATTTTGTAAGGGATAAAAATGCATCAAAAATTAAAAAGTTGAGGGAAAAAAGTGCAATAAGCCAAAATTTAAACACACTCCTTCAAGTAGACAAATTGAAGCTTTGAAGTTTAAACATTAAACTGGAAGACGTCAACCAATATCAGATAATAGGCCTTACCAAATTGGTGACGATTGAGTTCTCTGATAAGCATTTGGCATGAATGATGGGACCCACATTTCTACTTTCCATCTCACAGTTGACATCTGAATAGTTCATGTAAACGGCCCCTTTGAACATCCACTCGTTCCTTTCATGACAGTACGCATCTTCAAATAGCTCGCCACACAATACACACAGACACTGGTTTTCATCTGCTAGAACCATCGTATCCAATTGACTGCTGTCTGTTTTTTGTTCGTGTACATCAACAGAATCATTAAACCCAGACTCAGATGAATATTCTGCCTTGCCAGCAATCCAGTCACTAGACTCAGCATACCAACTTCTTGATGCCTTAATTGGACCATGTTCTCTTGTGGCATGCCACTCCAAATGTCTATTAAACAGTTCTTCTTGTTTAAGCTTAATACCACAAACTTTGCAATTATGAGGGAAATCATCCCATAATTCCCTAATTACTGATGGGTGGAATTCTCGAATTACATTAGGTCTAAAATCAAAGCCAACAAGATTTCTGATTTCCGTGCTAGTTGATTGAGGTGAGGCGAGAGAGGTTTTTGTAGCAGAATCTACCTCATCTCCGGAAGACGATACTGGGACAGCTGCAGAACCAGAAATTGATGTAACTGGTAAAGAACAACTGGTGGTAATTATTTCAGTTTGATCTTTGGATCCCTTCGGAACCTCACTTGGTACCATAGTTGGTGATTCTGTTTCTGCAGATATCAAACCCTTTGCAACCAATGAGCTTAAAAGGTTTGAAATTGGATTTAGTTTATTATTTTTGGCAGTATTTAAGGTCGGAGCTGAGGAACTGCTAATGTTAGAGGAAGCGGGTGGTTGAGTAGAAAGCCTTTGTGGTGGTTGTCCAGCCTTTCCTTGAGTGTTTTTTGGCAGTGTAGATGAGTCATTATGCAGAGGATCTAATGTGGTAGGTCTACCAGACTGAGTAGGCTGAACCCCAGTCTGAGATGGATGCTTCCTTGGATCCGGATCACAGGTAATTGATTTCTTGGGGATGACTCCACTCTTGACAGGTGCAGCTGACAAATTATTTGTGGTCAACTGTGCTGAAGTTTCTCTGGTTAAAGAAACTTTAGACTGAGACGGGTCCAGCTGCTTTTGCTGAAGCTTTGGTCGAAAAGAAGTCATGGAAGATAACGGGCCCTGCATGTCCTTTTCCTGTGATCTTCGCAAGTTACCAACCTGAACAATCGGGCGTAGCGTAAGGGAGTGATCTCTAATATGCTGAGTTATCGGACCTCCCAAAAATTGAGAGGTTTTGAGATTCTGGGGTAATTCTTGGTCAGCAAAATTTTGCATTGAATGAGGGTGGTGTACTGTTCCTGGCAGTGATGGAGACTGTTGCCGCAAAGGTGACTGCCAAGAAGGGGATTCAGTTTCCCCAGAATCAAATTGTTGTCCCACAAATTTGACCCTTCCTACTACCGAATTCGACATAAAGGATTGGTTCCCCTTCTTGACAGTCAAAGAACTTGCATTGGCTGGTAAGGCACTATGAGAGGACACAAATCCTTCTGAGTAGCCTGGCTTTAGATTCTGCAATTGCCACGATGATGGTGGATGGCCCCCCAAACCAGGTAATTGATTCTTAACAGTGGATATTTCTCTATTGACCTTTGCCCCAAAAGGGCGTGTAATTTGGAGGTGATCTTCACCTTCCTGCACATGGAAAAGATAAATCAGCCAAGTATAACCAATAATATATATATATATATATATATATATATATATATATATATATATATATATATATATATATATATATAGTTTCAGATGATTGTATTAATTTGTGATGCATCCATAATTTGAGGCTTTGTAATTAGGGATTAAGTGGTTTAATTATTAGGGTTTGAATGTTTTGGAACCGGGTTATCTTATAACAAATTAAATCAGGGTTTTTTTCTTCGTTTGTATTAGGATATTTAGAACTTTGGATTGCTCGGATTTGATAAATTAGTGTTTGATTTAATCAACAAAATTAGGCATATTATCTTAGGGAATTCAGGCAATCGGCCCTACAACGATTATAAAAGAACTTCTTTGATACAAAAGTTAAATATTAGGGGTAATTGCATGTTACCACACTAATAGTTCTATTGCACTAAGCCACTAACTACCAAGCAATTTGGCCCTTCCTTTAAAATATGATTTTCTGAAATGTCCCCATCTTTCAAGATAGGGATTGATTCTCATAATTAGAAGAAGCTTACACAAGTGACTTTTTAATGGGATAAAAGACTCTAAATGATGTTCTATCTGTGCAAAAAGTGATAAGCTTATAACAGTGGCGGATCCAGAAATTTTTTTAAGTGGGGGAAAAAAATAGTCTAATATTTTCTCAAACAAAAAATTGTATAAGCTTTATTAAAAATAGTAATAAAAAATTTAAAACAGTAAAATTAAAAAGGATAAAGTGAGTAAAATTAGTATCAATTTATTTTCTCTTTTATCTTTTACAACTATTTATATTCATCTTATTAAAAAAAATTATCTTGTGGGGACAAGACCTATTCTTTTATCGGGACAAAAAAAATATTTATTCAATATATTCAAGTAAAAGATTTACTTTGTGGGAGCAATTGCCCCCACACCCCAATGAGTGGATCTGCCACTGTTTATACCGTCTGATTAAAATTAGACACCATTAACTGGACTTAATTGTTACGTGAAAAAATTACTGGTGGGACAAGTGCTTTTCAAATCAGATAGAATTTTATTAATTTGGAGGACATGGGACACCATTCCCCCCCCAAAAAAATCATGTTAAATCAAAGAGGAATGCACTTCATTTTATAAATTAGGAGAAAGGAGAAAAACTGCAATTGGATGAATAAATGGCAAAGTGCAACTGACCCTTTCCTCAAGCTTACCAAATTTTCAACATCTGCCATCCATGTGTCCGTGCTCAAAGTTTTTGATACATTGGGTCCATGATCAATCAAACCATTGTCAATCTCATCCCACATGAACTCCTCTTCTTCAGAAGTTTTCCAGTTACATGACATCACATCGTTCTGTTTGTTAGTTATGCTTTGTCTCGGCTGACAATGTGCATCCAAATTCATGGACTTTGGTGCTTCATGATTAGAAAAACTATGCTTCAGATTGAAACCATTTCTTTGCCCAGATGTAGTATCTGCATCACCACCATCTGTTTTGAACCATGTTCTGTCATGTCCTAAATCAATGAGCTTACTTCCAGTTCTTCCAGCCCCTGAACCCAAATTACTTGAAATGACAGAACTATATTCACTGCCTCCGTATGATGACCCATCCATGCTCTTTTCAGGAACAGAATCATTAAATGCATCTCTATGTGTGTGCTGATTATTCTGCAATATACAGCACTACATTAAAAATATGACAACTGATAGAGTGAATAGTATAAAGAGGAAAAGAAAAGCTACTTCACATACAAGCATGTTAATCCTAGGATCCAGCCATGGTCGAGCAGCACTCAAAGCTCTATCTGGCCTCTCCAAATCCTCATTTGAGTTTAAAACAGCTTCAGTCATATCATTAACTACTCCTTTACTCTTCATGACATAAAAAAAGGACATGGCAAAAGAAATAAGTACAAGAGATGGTGGACCAAAAGACTTGAATTGTGAATCAGACTTTAAGATACAGTTACAAAGTGAAAACAAAAATCTAAAATATGTACATAAAAATAATATGAAGATGATGTTCAAAATATTACTTTTAACTAATGTCTAAAAAGGTTAATAGCACATATGTCACATGTCAAACCATAAACAGAACCGCAAAATCAGGATAATTCATGATTAAGAAGAAAAAAAAAGAAATTCAAATTAGTTCAATGAAAATTCCAATTCAATTACACTTATTGCAAAAATACTGTATTGTCTCATATTCAAGATTAAAAATGACATGTCTTCCAGTCCTGTTTCATCATCCAAGAAACACATGACTCTAAATTTCAGTTCCATCACAAAAGCTTCTGTATCACTGTCCAATCTTGACTGATTCCTATCAAAATGCATCATTTCAAACCTTTAAAGGACAAGTTTTGACATAATTGCACCTACCCTACTTGACTGCTGAAGACGCTGCCTTTCTAAATACTTGGGATTCACATGGATACTATGAGGTGGGCGTTGTGACTGCAAATCACTCCTGACTGTAGCAGATACTGAAGCTGAACTATTGACTGCAGGTGCAAAGCCAAGTTCCTTCTCAATCATCTGAAGGGACTGAGGAGGAAAGACTCCTTTCCAAGTTCCAAAAAGATGTTTCATACTTGAATGAACACAAGGATCAACCTGTCTGTAAGCCTTGCAGAATACCTAAAATGTAAAGTAGTAGTACCTAGTTAAAAATAGGTGTATAGAATTAGAAAACATATATTGCAGGAAAAATGCAAAGGGAAAATTTGGTTCCATTTCATTATAAATAGATTATTTATTTTTAAGGGAAATACAAGAATTCTTACAATCTCTTGATTCATGTAACTGACTTTTATCAGAATAGTTCAGTATACATTTTGATAACTTCACAATCTAAAGGATTCATCATATAAGCATATCAAAATAAAGGTATGAAGGTAAAGTGGTTAAAGATAATAAATATCTGACCTCAGGTAGTCTGGAAGCAAAATATTTTATATAATCCCGTCCAATGTTCTTCACAATACTGTCTAAGAGATAAAGAGATGGCAGTTTTTGATCACTCGGAACCTGGAAAGTCATGAACTCATTTCAATTAAACAAGACCTTTTTTCCATAATACAAAGACGCCATGAGAGAAATAAGATTTCCCTGACATATGAAAACAAGGGAAACAGCTGCAATCAACGATATCTAATCCAATTAAAAGTTAGTATCAAATTTCACCAAAAGTGGACTTTAGCACTGATTGAGATTGGAAACTTTTAGGGTTCACTTCTCTCTTGTAAATGGAAAAATCCATGTTTACCAGGATTCTCAATCCCCTGTGCATACCAAAACCACTCCCCAATGGTGCTAATTACCAGTTACACACGTAGTCAAAATACCAAGCTACCGTAATTTGGCCAAAGGACAGTATTTGTTTTTCTTTGTAACTCTGATTGGAAAACTAAATATGTTTTTCGTTCTTTTAAGGTGCAGGGCAGAGTGTACCACTTAAGAACCAATCTACATCTACAGGGCCAATGAAATGAGATGAAATTCAATTTGAACAAACTATGAATGCCCTTTTTCTGACTAGCATTCATTTCCATCTAAGTACAACACTAACCCAATTCATCAACGCATAGCATGACAAACAATAAAACTAATTGAATTGCTCTTTCTTCATTCCAAATCCATTACTATTCAATTCAATAAACTTGACATAAACAACTGCATATTTTGTTCACCTCTATAATATTAGCACAAACGGTGGCAGCAATTGCCTTGGCAGCAGACAAGTTCTCTCCAGCAATAATAGTCAAGTTGGTAATTATTGGCTTCGAATTGAAAGTGAGCTCAGCAAGCGCGGTCTTGTACTGAATCACAAGCTCTTGGTGCGGCGGAGGCTGCGGCTGATACCCTCCGCCGCCGCCGGAGTCTCTGTCATATGCTCGGAACCTCGTAGACGGCAACGTAGTAACTGCCGCAGGGCGTAGAGGTAATTGTCGGGCGCTGAGTTCCTCGATTAATCGAGGCTTCTTGGGACCGGGTTCTCTCGATCTGTCCAACGATCTCTCCATGTTCATTCGAATCAAATGCAAACGAATTTAAAACCCTAATCCTAACCTTTATTGGTTCTCGGGCCGGTTTTATTGGGGAGGGGGAATGAATCGAAGAGAAGCTCGGATTTAAAATTGTAGAGGGCGAATTGAGATAAACCCTAATCCTAATTTACATGAATTAATAAAAAATAAAAAATAAAAGAGAGAGATGGAAGAAGGTGGAAGGAGGTGGAGTGTTTATAAGTAGGCTGTGATCTTGGTTGGAAAAAAAAAACGAAGAAGAAAGAGTTCAAAAACTTATGATGGAGTTCTTATATTTTTTAACGGTTTCCTAAAGCTTGATTTTAAACGATAAAATTTTATTAAAGTAAAATAAACATTTTCTGATGAAAAAAAAATATCACTTTTTTGTGTAAAGAATATATCACGTTTAAATGTTTAAAATTAACCTTAAAATTAAATATTTTTAAAAATCTTTTTAGATTAGGAGTGTTTGGATAGGATTTAAGATGAAATAAAATTCAAATCAATCGTATTTAAATAAATTAATTTAGTGTTTTAAAGTATCTTCAGTCGATCTAAATCAAATCAATGTAATAATATTAATATTATGTTGTTTTGATACTTTAATTTCCAACATAACATATTACTTACATCCGACTTAAATATAATTAATAATAAGTTGTTTTCGTGCTAGGAATTTTATTACAGTATCAAAACACTAACATGATTTAAATATCCTCATGAGATAAGGCCAAAAAATTCCAACGTGTAAGTGATACCCAACTTCTTATTCGTGATGTCTTTGTTGATGGCCATTGGCGTTGGAAATATTTTTTCCTCCATTATTCTAATTGATGTTAAGCATAAGATGATGAACTTAATTCTTGATGAAAATAGTCATGGTGTGATCATTTCGGGGCATATCCAATCTGGTATCTACACTGCCAAGTCCACCCATGCAAATGATTGATTCACGAGTCTGCTAATCATAGTTCACTTACTGAGAGATTGTAGCAAGGAAACTCAAATATGGAGTCTTATAAATATGGATTCCAGTGTTGACTTCTTCATTGTGAATTAAGACATTTGGTTCGCAACTCAACTGAAACGACATAGAAATCTTTTTGCTTGTACTTGCTGGTTGGTTGATTTGGATATCAAGGTACGTGGAGATCTTTGAGAAACGCATTTGGTCTACATGGTACATTGTAAAAGTTACTCTAGGAATTTTATTAGCTTCCTCAACAACTACAAAAACTTCTTCTTAACGTCAAATATCTTGGATTCCACCTGAATATGATTTTGTAAAAGTATTGACAGAATTTCTCTTGGAACTAGCTGACAGGATTCTCAGTTTGTTGTGGTCACACTGCTAACATGACAACAGAGTTTATGACAATTCTTCATGGTTTACGTGTTGTATGGAATGCTGGTTTTAAAAAAGGTATTATGAGAAACAAATTCTCTCGTGGCTTGGAATTTAACTCGAGATACATCTGCTACCTGGCATCCTCATGCATTTATTCTTAATCAAATAAAAGCCTTCGCAAGGGAACAATGGCAGCTCTACTTTACTCATACCATGCAAGAAGGGAATCAATGTGCAAATTGGTTAGCCAAGCATGGATCATCAAGTGGTATTTACATGGACACTTTGGGAAACTTGTCCTCAACATATGGTAACATCGTTGTTTGCTGACGCTTCAGGCGTTATTTTTGTGAAATGATGAATGCTCAACATATGTGAAGAGTTTACTATCAAAACAAGATTACAGGATAATGTCTCCAAACACTCTGAATCTTCTCCATCCCACAAATCCTTACCAATCATTGTTGTCCTACATTCTAATTCTACCAAGCATCTCAATCTACCCTTCTCACGCCTCAACAAATTCTCTAATACATGTATTAATAACTCACAGGAACCAAGTAAAAAAAATTCTGTTCATCCTGACTCGGTTAATTGTCTGTTAGAAACAAATGTCTCTTATATCTTGCATTTCTCTCATATCTTTCATATTTATCACATGCCTTAACATTAAATACTAGATATGAATCCAACCATAAAGTAAAGAAACTAAGGAGAACAATATTCAAATTAAGAATTTGGTTCATGACTATTCGCATGAACAATATACAACTAATCTAAAAGAATGAAAGCTGGTGATTAGTGAATGAACACCAGTTACAAACCAATTTATTCAATAATTGAACCTCTGGGAACTAAACACAGCACAATATGTGCAGAAGCAGATGAAGCCCGATGGATCCATATTCTTATTATCTTTCTATTTCATCAAGTGTTGAATCATCAGTTGGGAAACTTTCTGTCGCTAAAAGTGAGTTAATATCCCACATGTCTGACATACCACTCGTGACTCCAAATTCTGGCACTTCATAATTGGTAGGATTTCCCCACTGCTCATTCCCAAACCTTGAAGGAGCGCCACTAGCATTAAAGCTGGTGTTCCATTTATCCTCTTGCTTGATGATTCTTTCAGTTTCAAGAGGTGAAAGCTCTGGAAATCCTGCCCCCTTGGTCAAATTGAAGAACTTCTTGATTTGAGCTCATGACATTTTTCCCTTTGAAAAGGGTATCTTCAAGTCCAAAGCTTGATGACTTTAACCCAATGGTGTCAGCAGTTGGCATTACCTCATGGACTGTGGCCAATTCATCTGATATCATATTCTTTGCGCCTTCACTCAATTCTTTTGCCAAAGCCTGAGAAAGGTAATTAGGAGACTCTTCAGGTGAAAATGGATACATTTCTCCAATCAGGTTGGTATCTTACAATATGCCCATCATTCAAAAAATCTGATATTCCTGTTTGGCATTGGTGCTGCTTGACAAACTTCCTTCTCACCTTAGGAGACCCTATATCTCTTTGTTCCTTCTCATGCGGAAGGTGGGTTAAAAAACTTGGCTTTTCAAATAACCTTGCCAAGAAAGAAACCATTTGTTTCTGTATCAGTTCTGCAGATTGAAGCCTCTAATTCACCTTTTTCGCACATTGAAGTGTTGTTCTCTGCTGTTGTTGCAACTCAAGCACCTCTTGCATCAACACACTCCTGTCCTTCCTTAGACTTTCTATCTCAAATTCAAGCCCAGCCTTACCTGCATCAGAATAAGGCACAATATAGCTACCAACCTGATGGGACTGAGGTGGCCCGCACCTTCGAATGTTCTTCAGAAGATGTCTCTTTCCTCGCTGGAAAGCTTCATTAAAAAACTCCCACTTATCTGTGTTAATCTTGCGGAATACCTGGATACAAATGCCAAGTGAATTAAGAATGAATGGAACAGAATAAATTTTGGTTAAGACACACCAGAGTTTAAAGTCATTAGGAGCAGATGAAAGAAGCTGTGTTGGAATTTGCAATCTGTGAATCCAAAACAAGCTTTACACAAACAAAAGGAAATAATCAAGATGGTAATAACATAATGTAAGTTCTGGCAGCATACAAACGCCCCACAGAAACATAGAAACACTGCCTGCTGAGGGTGAAATCCCTAATATAGTAGACACTCGGAGAGCATGTTGGACATTTTAGTGTAATTGATCTCTTTATTATGTTAAAATAAGAGTGCACGCTTGTTTTAATGTAATAACGAGATGCTCGGTTTAGGCAAATTTTGGAAGTTACATGGAAGTCAAATTTTGGAAGTTACATGGAAGTTATTTTTCAAGAAAAGACAGTTTTTTAAAAAGATAAACTTCCATCAACCGCCAACCGTTTTTTTTCAAAGGATAAAACTTCCATAACTTCCTTCAACCGCCAAAAACCACCTGTTCTTTGATTATAAATAATCATCCTGGTTCAGAAAGCATAACATGTGAAAAACTCACAAGACCAAAACAAAACTCTTGAATTATAATCTTCTGATTTTATCCGATTGAACAATTTTGGTTGAACCCCGAAATTTGATTCAATCTGAAAGTGTTTATACACGACTTCAGATTTATCCAGGATTATCTCGATTTTCAAAATTAACCAACAAAAGATTGAATCAAATCTTTCGAGATGACGAACGATAGTTCGAAGATGACAAGCAAGTTTGCAAAGTTGGACAAGTTTGAAGGGCAGGATTTCAGAAGATGGCAGAAGAAGATGCACTTTCTCTTGACAACATTGAATGTGGTGTATGTGCTGAGTACACCGATGCCGGTGTATATGGAAGGCGAAACTCTGGATCAAACAAGGAAGCGTTCGAAATGGGAGAACGACGATTACATTTGTCGTGGACACATTCTGAACGGTATGTCTGACTCTCTCTTTGATATTTATCAAAATGTTGAGTCTGCTAAGGAATTATGGGACTCTCTTGAATCCAAGTATATGGCAGAAGATGCCTCAAGTAACAAATTCTTAGTTAGTAATTTCTTTAATTACAAAATGATTGATTCGAGGCCTGTTATGGAGCAATATAATGAACTGCTGCGGATTTTGGGTCAGTTTACTCAACATGATTTGAAAATGGATGAATCCATTGCAGTTTCATCTATAATTGATAAACTGCCTTCTTCTTGGAAAGACTTCAAGCATACCTTGAAACATATGAAGGAAGAGTTGACTCTGGTTCAACTCGGCAGTCATTTCATGATTGAGGAGTCGCTGAGGGCTCAGGAAATTGACAAAGTCAATAATAAAACCGTAGTAGGTTCCTCTTCCGTTAATATGGTAGAGGAAAGTGGAACAGTTAAGCAAAATTACAATGCTAAAGGTAACAAACGAAAATTTCAAGGAAATAAGAACAAAGGTCCAAACAAATAGACAAAATTGTCATGTTGGAAGTGTGGGAAACCTGGTCATTTAAAGAGGGATTGCCGGGTGTTCAAAGGAAAGAACAAGGTTGGTCCAAGTGGGTCTAATGATCCTGAAAAGCAACAAGGTCAGATTGTAGTGAATAATTTTAATTCGAATACGAATTCAAATTATGTATCACTAATATCTGATGCATTCTATGTGCAGGATGACGACGTTGCTTGGTGGTTTGATTCGGGAGCAACAAGCCATGTGTGCAAAGATCGTCGTTGGTTCAAGGAATTTAGACCAATCGATGATGGCTCTATTGTGAAGATGGGCAATGTTGCAACTGAACCAATCCTAGGATTAGGTTGTGTGAATTTAGTTTTTATTTCCGGAAAAAGTTTGTATTTGGATAATGTCTTATTTGTACCTGGTATTCGTAAGAACTTATTGTCTGGTATGGTTTTAAATAATTGTGGTTTCAAGCAAGTACTTGAAAGTGACAAGTACATCTTGTCAAGACATGGTTCGTTTGTTGGATTTGGTTATCGTTGTAATGGAATGTTTAAATTAAACATTGATGTTCCTTTTGTTCATGAATCTGTTTGTATGGCCTCGTGTAGTTCTATAACTAATATGACAAAATCAGAAATTTGGCATGCTAGATTAGGACATGTTCATTACAAAAGATTAAAAGATATGTCAAAAACAAGTATGATTCCTCCTTTTGATATGAACATTGAAAAATGCAAAACTTGCATGTTGACCAAGATCACTAGGAAACCTTTTAAGGATGTTAAAAGTGAGACTAAAGTCTTAGACCTTATTCATAGTGATTTGTGTGATTTGCATGCTACTCCATCATTAGGTCATAAAAAATATCTTGTTACTTTTATTGATGATGCATCAAGGTATTGTTATGTATATTTATTAAATACAAAAGATGAAGCTCTTGATAAATTTAAAATTTATAAGAAAGAGGTAGAACTTCATCAAAATGGGCTAATCAAAACTCTTCGTACGGATAGGGGAGGTGAGTATTATGATCCGGTTTATTTTCAATCTACTGGAATAATACATCAAACTACAGCTCCCTATACACCACAACAGAATGGTGTAGCCGAAAGGAAGAATAGAACCTTGAAAGAAATGGTGAATTCCATGTTATCATATTCGGGTTTAAGTGAAGGATTTTGGGGTGAGGCTATGTTGACAGCCTGTTACTTGTTGAACCGAATTCCTAACAAAAGGAATAAGGTTACCCCATATGAACTTTGGCACAAAAAGACACCAAATTTGAGTTATCTCAAAATTTGGGGATGTAGGGTTGTAGTCAGGCTTACAGAACCTAAAAGGAAAACCATAGGTGAAAGAGGTATAGATTGCATATTTATTGGATATGCTGAACATTCTAAAGTATATAGATTCTATGTGCTAGAATCTAATGATTCTGTTGCTGTGAACTCGGTTATAGAGTCACGGGATGCTATCTTTGATGAACAAAGGTTTACATCTATACCTAGGCCAAAGGACATGAATTCCATGTCGAAAGTCTCAGTTAATATTGAGGATATACCTTTAACTAGTACTGAAACTAGAAAGAGTACGAGAGTAAGAAAAGCTAAGTCATTTGGTGATGACTTTCAACTCTATTTGGTTGAAGGGTCAAGGAATGATATTGAATTTCAATATCAATATTGCCTTAATGTTGAGGAAGACCCAAAGACTTTTAGTGAAGCAATGGCTTCAAGGGATGCTGTATTCTGGAAAGAAGCAATCCAAAGTGAGATGGATTCCATCATGCAAAATAATACATGGAAATTGGTTGACTTACCTCCTGGATGTAAGCCATTAGGATGTAAGATGATCTTTAGGAGAAAGATGAAAGTGGATGGTACTGTTGACAAGTACAAAGCCAGATTGGTTATCCAAGGCTTTAGGCAAAAGGAGGGTATTGATTTTTTCGATACATATGCTCATGTTGCTAGGATATCCACTATTAGACTGTTGTTAGCACTTGCTGCTATCCACAATCTGATGATTCACCAAATGGATGTGAAAACTGCATTCTTAAATGGTGAATTGGATGAAGAGATATACATGAAACAACCTGAAGGGTTTGTTATGCCAGGAAATGAAAATAAGGTGTGTAAACTGATGAAATCTCTTTATGGCTTGAAACAAGCGCCTAAGCAATGGCATCAAAAATTTGATGAGGTTGTGTTGTCTAGTGGTTTTGTTATAAACCAAGCAGATAAATGTCTATACAGCAAGTTTGATACTCATGGCAAAGGAGTTATCATTTGTCAGTATGTAGACGACATGTTGATCTTTGGTACCGACCAAGATCAAGTTGATGAAACTAAGGCATTTTTGTCTTCTAAGTTTGATATGAAAGATATGGGGGAGGCGGATGTGATCTTAGGAATAAAGATCAAACGTGGAAACAATGGTATTTCCATCTCTCAATCACATTATATTGAGAAGATATTGGAGAAATTTAATTTTAAAGATTGTTCTCCGGTAAGTACTCCCATTGATCCTAACCTGAAGCTATTACCTAATAAAGGTGTAGCAGTGTCTCAACTTGAATACTCAAGGGCGATAGGATCACTCATGTATGCAATGATTAGTACTAGGCCTGATATAGCTTATGCTGTTGCTAAACTCAGTAGGTTTACAAGTAATCCTAGTTCTCATCATTGGCAAGCTATGAATAGAGTATTCAAGTACTTAAAGGGAACCATTGACTATGGTTTGACATATACTGGATTTCCTTCGGTTATTGAAGGTTACTCTGATGCAAGTTGGATAACCAATATGGAGGATTATTCATCCACAAGTGGTTGGGTATTCCTCCTTGGAGGAGGTGCTATCTCTTGGGCATCCAAGAAACAGACCTGCATTACAAATTCAACAATGGAATCTGAATTTGTAGCTTTAGCAGCAGCTGGTAAAGAAGCTGAGTGGCTAAGAAATCTAATCTATGAGATTCCATTGTGGCCCAAACCTATACCTCCCATGTCTATCAGGTGTGATAGTCAGGCAACTTTGGCTAAGGCATATAGTCAAGTGTATAATGGGAAGTCTAGACACTTGGGTGTTAGACACAACATGGTTCGGGAGTTAATCATGCATGGTGTGATATCAGTGGAGTTTGTGAGAACTCAGCATAATTTGGCCGATCATTTAACCAAAGGGTTAAGTAGAGATCTCGTAAAAAGGTCGGCTGTGGGATTAGGATTAAAGTCCATCTGAAATCTCTTATGTTAAGATACCCAATTTCCATCTAATATGACATTAGGTGCTGAATTCAATGTGGAAAGCTTAACATGTAGAGATTGGAACACATCATCGAAAGTATCCCAAAAGGAATGTGTTCGGTTCTGTAAGTTAAGGAGGTTGAAGTATAACTTCTCAATGGTTCTTTTGAAAAATTGCATTTACAGGTGCAAGAAAGAAAAGGACTACCTATATAAGCATGAAGTTTAGCCGCTTCAAGAAGCTGGGACTTGGCTTTGATATGCTTATGAAGGATAGGGACACAGGCTAGTAAAACTAGTGTCGAGCAAGAGTAATGTTATAAACTATTGTGCAGATTATCTTCATGTATTCATTATGAATAGAAAGGGTTCAATCCTTAGTGACACCCTGATATTCGAATATTTGAAACGTGTAATTTGCTAAGATGAAATTCAATCGTCACGATATTTCATCTATGCAGTAGTTTGTTGTATGTTATGACTTTGGTGATTTGATCGGTAATTACACTAAAATGGGGGAGGTCTGTTGGACATTTTAGTGTAATTGATCTCTTTATTATGTTAAAATAAGAGTGCACGCTTGTTTTAATGTAATAACGAGATGCTCGGTTTAGGCAAATTTTGGAAGTTACATGGAAGTCAAATTTTGGAAGTTACATGGAAGTTATTTTTCAAGAAAAGACAGTTTTTTAAAAAGATAAACTTTCATCAACTGCCAACCGTTTTTTTTCAAAGGATAAAACTTCCATAACTTCCTTCAACCGCCAAAAACCACCTGTTCTTTGATTATAAATAATCATCCTGGTTCAGAAAGCATAACATGTGAAAAACTCACAAGACCAAAACAAAACTCTTGAATTATAATCTTCTGATTTTATCCGATTGAACAATTTTGGTTGAACCCCGAAATTTGATTCAATCTGAAAGTGTTTATACACGACTTCAGATTTATCCAGGATTATCTCGATTTTCAAAATTAAGAGCACTCCTTCTGCTGCCATTTCTAGTTCTAAAATCCACATAGGAAAATATCTGAACCATATTCTTATCACACTGCTCCATCAGTAGTAATAGGCACTACCATAGAAAAGTCCATAACATGGAAGTTGAGTTTTAGCAAGTGACAAATAAGAAAACACATCAAATAAAAAACGACTTTTGACACACTACTGTACC
This sequence comes from Glycine max, assembly GCF_000004515.6. Lineage (NCBI taxonomy): Eukaryota > Viridiplantae > Streptophyta > Magnoliopsida > Fabales > Fabaceae > Glycine > Glycine max. Next base: position 45,335,925 of record NC_038255.2, on the reverse strand, counting down.
TGCTGAAACAGATCCAATCATTCGAAAATTAAGATACAATCAGAAAATTTATTACAAGTCACATCTTAAGCATCAAGAGAAACTTCGGATACACCAACAAAATGCCAAAAAAAAAAAATCCATTCCCAGTTGACAAAACATGTCTCAAATCACAACTACACATGGTTGATCTTCATCAAACCAGTTACAAATTACAAGCATCAAAATACATATAGAGTACCCACATAAGTATTTAACAGGCGAACAAAACTGGAGAAATTGTTATGCTTGAAATTCCTTGGCAAGACGTGTCTTGCAAACAGGGTACGATCCCACACCACGAAGCTAACACCGGAGGAGCCCCAGGATATGATCGGATCCAGCGACGGATCGTCGACGAGGTCGAATGTCTTGGAAAAAAGTGCCGGAACCGGGTTCCCTTGCAAGCATTCAAGTGGCCGTGGCAAACTATTTACCGTCTCAAAATCAGGACTTGAGGAAGGTAACTGGGAAGAAGACATGGTCGAGAATGCTTCAAAGGAAGAGAAGGTAAAGAGGGTAACGGCAATGCTTGATCAGAACGAAAGAGTGGTAGGGAACACAACTGGTCCCTCTGGTATGAGTTTAGGTTCATATTTTGTGGTGGGAAAACATATTGAGATTGAGATTGTTTCCTGGCAATTGCGTTTGTAAATAGAGAACGCAACGCAAGATTGTGTAATACTGCTCTAAACAGAGTACTAAAACTTCATTTTCGGTTTTCAGACACCTTCTCTCGTCTCTTTGGCTCAAACCTCTCTACCATAATAACGGAAAATTGCTCTCACTCTTTCCCCTCTGTTGCCACGTCTACAGCCAACATTGGATGGACCCATATTACTCTCATGGCCCATTAGCCCATATCTCTTTTTCTGAAACAAACCTTAGCGATGGGGGAATTTATCATATTTATAGCATGATTTTAACCCGTTAAAGATTAGAAAATATCTTTTTGCTTCGCACTTTATATTAGAACTTCGAAGATTTTGCTGCCTTGTTACTACTCATTTGGCACCGCTCGAATCATGGCAATGTCATGCATAGGTTGGATACGATTCCACATTAACAAGAGCTACTAATTTGGCTATACAGCACGAAATAACTTTCGAAGTGCACCTAGCTCAAGTAGCTTAAGTCTATATGTTATAGTTTTGTTTTATTAAATCCCAGTACCATACACAATCTTTTTTTCACTTTAATTAACTATTTTTTGTACTGGTACTTCCCCAAGAGATTTACTAAATAGACCTCACAAGCAATTCCGCTTTTCGTTATTTATTTTTAACTTAAAATTTTACTATTTTAAGTTTAATTTTAAAACAATAACTCAATCTTATATTATAAATTAAAATACAAAATTTAGGAAGTAAATATTTATCATTATAATTTTTTAATTAGACATTCTTAATGTTATCTCCTCGCTTTCGAATGGACATTTCACGTACTATTCCCACAAAATATTCTCTCTATCGAGTGTTATTAAACACGACAGGACAAGCCAATCTGACTGGTCCATTTGCAAAATTTCGTTAAACCACTTCATTTAAATTCATTCATATGTAAGAGACAAAACAAAGTACATGTTCCATATTTAATTATTTTAATTATAAATTTTACCGATCCATGCAGCTTAATCATTGACTCACTAGTTAGACTCTTGGTCCCTCTACCAAGTCAATCACCTATTTGATTTTTATAACACTGCCACTTATTTTGCTATGCTTTAGTTGCTTGTATTCAAAATGGTATCTCAATGTTGATGACAGCCGAATCTACTGATCCAACCCTTGTAACGAACTGTAAATAGCCTAATCTTTTTTGAATGGTTGATTCAGTCCCCAAAAGCGAGGACACTCTGGATTAATGGGGAATTAAAAACACGCCCCAAAAAAAAATCAAGTAGCCAAGACCGTTAAAGCTGCTTATCATTAACTGATTATAATTACAATGAGAATAATTTTTCATACAAATTTATGGATGAAAAAAATTATACATTTCTTCACAAAATATAGTATCACCTAACTAAACAATATTTTGTTGGAATAAAGATGGAGTATCCTGGCTTTGCGTTGAAAATGGGTATTCTTACTCCGAATTAGAACAGAAATGTACAACTGTGCCTCTGCAACCGAAAAAAGAACAAGTATTAGTTCGATCATTGGGGCTACGGCATGCACTAACTTTTACAAGCAACAACCATCAAGGACGAAAAACGTTAACACCACCAACCCCCTTAAACCAAACCCCTCTCCAACACCCAAAAATAAAGTACATAACTCAACATAAGCCTCCCAAGTCCCAATTAATTTTGATTGAGTTGAAGTTATGCTCAACATATTAAACTTTTTTTTAATTCATAGAATAAAAAATAATACCAAGAGATTTATAACACCTGCTCAATCAACTAAGCTAGACCTCTTACTTTGAAAAGAATGACTATAATAAAGGCAAAGAATGTAAATTACCCCCTCAAATCATAGGGGTTATGCAAAATAAAAGTAAAGAAAAGAAAACAAGTGCTTTTAAACTCATTAAAATCCTCGTAGCCAACCTAACAATGCTCCATCCACCTTACTAAAGAAAGGCAATGGCGGCACGGCGCTAATAGAGTGATGATTTTAGATTTACTCCGCAAATTATTTTATATGGACCCACACCTTAGTGAAAAAAGCATTAACAAATCCTCTCAAATAAAAATGTTTATCAAAAACCATGAATCCCAGTAAATTCTTAGAAATCTTTCTTGAATTGGATGAAAGCTTGGTGAGCTCAAAAACTACATCCCGTGTAATTATTTGAGGAAGTTACAAGGTCTGATTTTGGATTGAATTGTTGAAAGAGGCATCAGTGTCATGCTTTCCCCTAACTACAACACTATATGAACCTCTCACTTAAATAGCCCTTTTGTCCTTCCTCTCACAGACCATAAGTTGGTCTACCCTTATTGGGGATATTTGGCTTTCTCTCCTAAGCCATTAACACAGCAACCCAAAAATGTGAAGGCCCTCAAAATGTTTCATTCCAGAAGCATACTCCAAGCTGTCCACATTTGACTGCAAACATATTTGAGCAACTAAGACAAGGAATGGACATGTAAGGCCATTTTTCCGTGCTTTCCATTGGTGAGGTAGAAGAAACACTAATGGAAGGGTAAACATGCTTGTTTGGGTGACCACAAGGAATCATTTTGGTGAATTTATTAGCTCGTTTAATTTTATTTTTGCAAAATCCCTATGGAGTCAGTAATTCACACTCTAATGATAATTGTTAGAGATGTTATAAAAGTATAAAATCATTCCTGTCTCTTTACCTTAATAGCTTAAGCTTTTGATCTAATTAGTTCATGACATGGTATTCAACTTCTATGATCATGTGATATAAAGTTAAATCCTTCTCACCCCTATTCTTCTAAATAAAAAATGTCAAACTCAAACACAAGGTAAATGGGTCTATGCCTTGTTCACATTTCAAGTCCAACTGGCTCGTGTGAAGTGGGTTAGAGATGTTATAAAAGTATTGAATAATTTATGTATCTCTACCTAACAGTTTTAGCTTTCAAGATAGTTGATTCGTGACAAAATATTTGGAAGATAATCTCTCCACTCCCCACTTGAAAATTGATAATCATTCCCTTCACCACAAAACACAAATATTTTTTATAGAAAAAGACTACATCCAAACAGGATTTAATGCTAAGCAAAGTCATTACCGAATTTGGTACGCACCTGGGACTATTGAAACAGTGTATTCCTGTTAGACATCAAAACTAATAAAATCCTGTAGTATGTGCATGAATAACAACTATGATTCCAACCATTCAGGTCAGTAATGACATGCTTGGACGACCAGGTTGAGGCATAGGGGGCTTGAGCAATACTTTCAAAGAATCCATTATACTTGAAAAAGAAGGGCGTTTCCAGGGTTCACTGCAGAAAACCAAGGATATCAATAAAATTGATCAGAATATTGAAGCAGACTACAAATGAAAGAAATATCTGCACTCACTTGGCCCAACAAGACTCAATTATAGAGGCTAATTGAGGATTTAAATCACGTGGTATCTCAAGTCTTTTTCCCTTAAAGCCAACAGCTGCCACAACCTACAAAACATTACAGACTTGTGAAGACTAAGTAATACAAAATGCCCTGCATCTAACACATTAGTTTTTTTTTTATCAGCAAAAATAAATATATATATATATATATAGATAGATAGATAACTGAGTACCAGAGGTACTAAATTACAAAATTCCCTGCATCTAACACATTAGTGAATAACCTGATAGTCCAAAAGTAAAAAAAATAAAATAGAAACAAATATTGATGAAAATTTCAGTCAGTAAAATTATATGTTGATTTCAACAGCATCAGACATCATTCTGAAAGAGAAGGTGTGTCTCATAGGGGAGGGGAAGTCAATAACACCAATGATTTCAATGAATGGATAGCTGACATAGAGCTCAAAGAAATACCTTCTGTGGGGAGAAAATTCACGTGGTTTAAGCCAAACGGGGCCGCAAAGAGCAAATTAGATAGGTTCCTTGTATCCCTCAACTGGCTACTCAAATGGCCAGGCTGCACAAGTTTCACCTTGGATAGAAACTTTTCATACCACTGTCCAATTCTGCTTATGGCTAAATCCATTGACTGGGGGCCAAAACTGTTTAGGGTATTTGATTGTTGGTTGAAGGATAAAACTTTTGAAAAGGCAGTCAGAGAATGTTGGACAAACTTTCACCCAAGGGGCTGGGGGGGCTTTGTACTCAAAGAAAAATCAAGAAACTCAAGGAGGCAATGAAGGTATGGAACAGGGTGCAGTATGGAGATACATTCAACAAGGTACAAAGAATTGAGACAGATTTAAACAGATTGGAAGATGTCAGTATTAACAGGCAGCTGACCTCCCAAGAATTTATGACCCGCAAAAAACTACAGGAGGAATTATGGGCTGCAGCACTCTCACATGAGTCTTTGATGAGACAAAAGGTGAGAGTAAGATGGACTAAAGAGGGGGGCTGCAATTCACGCTATTTCCACTTCTTGATGAATTCTAGACGCTCAAATAACGCAGTCAAAGGAGTACTTATTGATGGCTCATAGGTTGATCACCCCTTAAGAGTGAAAGAGGAGGTCCGCCGCTTTTTCAGCAACAGATTCAGCGAACCTGAGCAGTGCAGACCAGTCCTTAATGGAGTCAGATTCTGTGGTATTGGACAACACCAAAATGACATGTTGGTGGGAGTTTTCAATGAGGAAGAAATAAGGGCGGCAGTATAGGACTATGGAAGTGAAAAAAGCCCTGGACTGGATGGACTAAACTTCAAGTTCGTTAAACAGTTCTGGGAAGTACTAAAGTCTGACATCAGCCGGTTCCTTGCTGAATTCCATGCAAATGGGATCTTCCCGAGGGGCAACAATGCATCATTTATTGCCCTGATCCCAAAGTTGAAAGATCCGCGAAATCTTAACGAATATAGACCTATCTCACTAATAGGCTGTGTTTATAAGATTGTGGCAAAGCTCCTAACGAACAGACTGAAGAAGGTGATGTCAGACATAATTGATGAGAGACAGTCTACATTCATAAGTGGAAGACACTTGTTGCATAGCGTGTTGATAGCTAATGAGGCAGTGAAGGAAGCAAATAGGCGCCCTAAGCCATTTCTGGTGTTCAAAGTGGACTATGAAAGAGCATATGACTCAGTCTCATGGGCTTTCCGATCATATATGATGAAGAGATTAGGATTCTGCCCTAAGTGGATATGCTGGATAGAGGGATGTCTTAAATCAGCCTCGGTTTCTGTCCTGGTTAATGACAGCCCCACAAATGAATTCATACCACACAGAGGCCTCAGGCAAGGTGAACTACTAGCACCTCTTCTTTTCAATATTGTCGCTGAAGGTTTAACTGACTTGATGAGAGAAGCACTAGATAAGAGCCTCTTCAATAGCTTCCTTGTGGGAAAAAAACACACACCAGTCAACATACTACAGTACGCAGATGACACCATATTTTTTGGGGAGGCAACAATGCAGAATGTGAAGACAATTAAGTCCATTTTGAGAAGTTTCAAACTTGTATCCGGGCTAAAGTTAAATTTCGCAAAGAGCAGTTTTGGGACAATCGGGAAGCCTGAGCAATGGGGGATTGAGGCAGCTAAATACCTTAATTGTAGAATCTTATTTTTGCCTTTCACGTACTTGGGTCTCCCTATTGGGGATAACCCAAGACGTAGTGAACTTTGGGATCCTCTAATCAGAAAGTATGAGATAAAACTAGCCACTTGAAAAACACAAACACATATCCTTCGAGGGGAGAGTGACTATCATTAATGCAGTCCTAACAACAATTCCTATTTATCTTTTCTCTTTTTTCAAGGTACCTTCAAAAATAATAGCCAAATTGGAAGCCATTCAGAAACGATTTCTATGGGGAAGGGGATCAGAGCATAGGAAGATTGCATGGGTCAACTGGAAGACGGTATGTCAACCAAAAGACAAAGGTGGCCTTGGAATCAAAGACCTCAGGACATTTAATTCAGCTCTGATGGGGAAATGGCGTTGGGATGTCTTTTACAAGCAGGAGGAACCATGGGCAAAAATAATCAACTCGAAGTATGGCGGATGGAGGGCATTGGAGGAAGGCACAAGAGGAAATCATGAATCCACGTGGTGGAAGGACCTGGTCTCAATTCAGCAACAGCAGCAAAACATAGTAATCAAAAGGGAAACTGTTTGGAAGGTGGGTGGTGGTGATAAGTTTAGATTTTGGAAAGATCCTTAGACAGACAATGTTATGCCATTAATGGAGAAATACCCAGGGTTGTATCACATCTCATGCCAACAAAAGGCAATCATTATGCATATGGGGAGCAACAACAACACCGAATGGGAATGGAAGCTCACCTGGAGGAGGGATCTTTTTGACTCTGAAGTAGCAATGGCGGATACTTTTATTGGGGAACTATCACAACAGCAAGTACAGCCTCATAGGGAAGATAACTGGATTTGGAAGCATGATCCAAGTGGATATTATTCAACAAAAAGCGGGTATGGCCTGATATGGGAGAGCTAATGGGGGCACACCAGAATTCTAACTTTGTGGACATATGGAAGCTAAAAATCCCAGCTAAATCAACTATGTTTGCATGGAGGCTAATCAGGGATAGACTACCAACAAAGATGAACCTTAGAAGGCGACAGGTGATGGTAAATGACACGATGTGCCCATTATGCGGACTTAAAGAAGAGGAGGCTGCTCACTTATTCTTCAACTGCAGCAATACCCTACCTCTATGGTGGGAGTCATTGTCTTGGTTAATCTAGCAACAGCATTGCCACAAAACCCAAGGGACCACTACCTGCAGCATGCAATCGGGATAGCTAAGGGAAAGAGGCTCACAAGATGGAAATGTTGGTGGATTGCTCTGACATGGACAATTTGGAATCATAGAAATAAAATAGTATTCCAAAATCACACGTTTGACGGAAGTAAAATGTTGGATGATGCTGTTCTCTTACTCTGGATGTGGGTCAAATCCATGGAGAAGGATTTTGCCATACATTTTAACCAATGGTCCTCTAACCTAGAGGAAGCATTCAGTAACTAGGAAGGGATGGGTGTTCTGTAATCATGTAACAACTACATGCGCATTAGCTTGGTTCTGTGAATACACTCGAACCAGCTACATACTTACCTCAATATATGTAACTCTAGTACCACTGATACTATTCCATATTAATAATATACCTATTTTTGCTGAGCAAAAAAAAAAATATATGTTGATAACATGCCATCATGAAACAGAGTAAAACTCCAAACTCATCTTGTTATCATTGGCCAGTACAATACATGCTTCCACCAATATACATCTCTTGCAATCATTTTCAGATTTCTATTACCAATACCATTAGCATTCTATTTGATGTTATATTATTACAGTCATCAGATCTTAAAGAATCTTTCATAAAAATCAAAGCAATATAATCGTATTGGAAAATCTAAGCATAAGCACACTGAAATATATCAAAGTTATACAACAAACCTGTGGTGGATTCAAATTACTCCAAGGCTGTTGCAATGTTGCGATCTCCCACAAGATGACACCAAAGCTGTAAACATCTGACTTCTCATTGGATGGCTCGTCACGAAGAACTTCTGGAGCCATCCACTCAGGCTAAGTAGAGAAAAAGGAGTTCAACTTAATTTGCAAAAATAAAAATGGCATCTGAAACAAACAATTCAAAAGGCTGATACACGTTTTGAAAGTAAACTTACAGTCCCAGCAGCTGACTTGGATGAGAGAAATGTATTTGCCTTTAGTCGGGAAAGCCCAAAATCACCAACCTAAAGGGAAGAGGTACAAGTAAATAAGGATCTGTCAAAATTCAAATTATTCCAATAATGCCCAAGCAAAGACCAACACCAACTCGCGTTAGGCATCCTTGTTGATTATGGAGATAATAGGGATGTGGGAAGAGAAAAAAGAGATATGAGAGTAAAGATTCAGAGAGAACAGAGAAAAAAATGGTTTCTATAATGAAAGATCAGTAACTGTTGACAAAAGAACACTCTCCTTTCCACAAGGACTAGCCTTGTCAACACCAAAGGTACAATACATAATCCCCAGCTATTGCTAAAAAGGTCTATTTATCCTCATTACCCCTAACTACCATGACTGCTCTAACAGAATGATACTAACTGTCATAACAGCATGATAACAAACTCTTTATTACTCTAGCTACAATTAATGGACCGTATTCCTCATTTGGTACACTTGCAAGGCCTTTGGCTCCTGCTGTGACTGAATCTGATCAACCTTCCTAACAACTCGCCCTCCCACAAAATAAAATTTGCTAAGACACTTCACATATAGTTTAAGAATTAAATTGATTTTTGTCAATATGTCAAATTTGAATCAAATGAAGCCCAGCTATAGCAGAATGTTGAAACTTCTATCAACCCTGCATAGACCAAGTTTTGCGATAGCATTTCTATCTTTCACCAGTTCACAAAAAGTTAAAAAAAAGATGATGGCTAAACAGTGTCACTCAACATGGACTATCTTAGTGCTTTCAAGCTAGCATACACAAACATGGCTTGTGATTGTAGAAGGAAATTTGTGAGTGCCGGAGAAGTGGAACAATACTACCAAAGGTGACTTATGGATTAAATGAAACTCTGAACAATTTTTCCGACACGAGAAAATTGCATTCTTACCTTCACTGTATATTTCTTGTCAACAAGAAGGTTTGGAGATTTCAGATCTCTATGAACAATGGGAGGATTGCGTTTATGAAGATAATTCATTCCCTTAGCCTGCACATGAAAATGACAAATTACTTAACCAATGGGTACAAAGGTTATGACATCATAATGATCATATTAATTCAAAAAATAAATAGAACCAAAAACAATAATATTTATTTTCTGAAAGTTTACCACATCATAAGCCATACTAAGCCTACGTCTCTCATCCAACATCTCTGTAGCGCCAGGTTTATGCAACAGCCTGTACAAGCTACCCCTGCACAGTTCAATCAAATCCTTTAGGTCTCAAGTATAAGATATTTTATAGCCATGAAAAGAGATCCCTCTTATAGGGGGGAAGGTAAAGGAACTGGTAGATGAGATATTCTTGCAAAACCTTGACAAATATTCCGTGACAATTGATAAATTAGGAGGCTTAGTGACTGCACCCATAAGTAAAACAATGTTTGGATGCCGTAAGCCTTTCATTATTGCAACCTAGCAAAAGAGGTAAAAATACAGCTCAAATCAATAGCAAGCAAAACTTAAAGTGCAATTGGTGTTTTTTCTGCACAAAACAAGATAAGAACTTCAGAGCATACCTCCCTCAGGAATTCCTTGAAGCGTTCACCTTTGAAGTCTTGTTCCATCAGAATTTTCACAGCAACCTCCTGCAGTGCTTAACATTTTGACAGATGTAAATACAACAAACTCAAAGAACACATGCAACAAGTAAGTAGAGAAAGGGGAAAAGATGTATTAAACAAAATTAAATATTAAGCACTACTCCGGCTTCAAACTTTAATGAATAAATACACACCCTTGCATACACCTTCCAAAAAAATTTAAAAAAATGCATTCTAAATCATAACACTAATAGTGGGAAAAAAAAGAAGACAGAGCAGCAAAAGTACAAGGACAGAAGTCTTCCAATTGAAAGCAAAAAAGAGCATTAATAAAATATGCCACCTTGCAACAATAAGGCTTCATTTATTTACTAATAAATGAAGCCTTAGGGTAGATAAATTGACTGCACCCATAAATAAAACAATGTTTGGATGCTGCAAGCATTTCATTATTGTAACGTAGCAAAAGAGGGGAATACAGTTCAATGGAAAACATGCATTCTCTTGGACAATGATTTTTTTTTAATAAGCCTGTGCCCTGTGGTTACGTTAGAAAATCGCTTAACAAGGTTTGGTTGTAGTGTGGCAATGAGCTATTCAAAAGATTGGCAAATGGGATGCCAATCAGCTACTAAGTACAAATAACAACAGGTTATGGACTGAGCTCTGCTGATAGAGCACAGCAGCCTTTGAATGGCAAGAAGTCCTATTTTAAGAGTATAATTGTAGCTTATAACAAGATCAATATGCAATCATTAGATATGGCAAGAAGTAGGCACGTTATTTTCAAAACTGCCCTCGATGATTTTATCATACCTTTATTTATATATAATCTATAAGAACTGAATGCTTTTGAAACAATATCTTAGAATATGGGTTTTGGACCTAAATCAGTCTTACAAAACCGGTTTGTAAGGTGAAGGTTACCCCCCATTTATATACTCCATTTTGGCCATCTCTAGTCAATGTGGGACTAAACCACCACCCTCAAGGTTGCAATTTAGGCAACCCCAAAGAGGCCATGACTAAGGCAGGCTAGGGAGTCCACAAGTAAGGCGGTTTTTCCAACACAATCTTTAACAAATATAGAGTAGAAACTGATTTTAAAATGTGATTATTGTACAGATATAGAGATGAAGAGGTCATTCACATATTAATATTCTAATTACACATGATTCAGGTGAATTTGCAAGATACAATGATAGAGATGCTGAAAAAACAACCAATATAGACAACCCATGGAAAAACAAACAACCATGAGTTAATCTTATTTTATACAGCACCAATGAAAGAAAAAAAGAGAGGGGCTTACCGAGCCATTCCACTCTGCGTGATGTACAGTTCCAAAAGAACCTGAAAATATAACAGACCAAATTTAATTAATGACTATTGATACCAGTTGCATATCATGCCAAAGGAAGCATGTAATGCTAGTAATTCATTAAATACGGTGTGCTTAACATAGGCTAAGTTTTTATTGGTTTACAATTTACTACAGAGCATTTTGTAGGACCATTGGAAATTATTGTGGTGATGTGATATTTTTCCTCTTCTATAGTGTATTTTATAGGGGAACAATGATCATATTTTCTTAGGCATATTGTTATTTGATAGTAACTGGTATTAATGAAATAGAAAAGAACTCAAGGAGGAGACATCTTTTACAAGGGAAAAAATACTGCTTAATAAACAGCAACACAGATACTGGACAGATGCAGAAAATGCAACAATAAGGGATAACAAACAGAGCTGATACAGGGACTCTACCTTCCCAGGCCTATGCCATAATGCCACCAATTCACTCCCACTGTCCCACTATTCTGTTATACCTCTCCAGTCTTCTATACCCCCTAATTCATGTTTCTTTTTCTGTCTCCCATCATTGCACAATGGATTTGGAACATCTCTTGTACTTGAGGAGAATTCATGGAGATGGAGTTGATTTCTTTGTGACCCAATATGTGTTAAATCAGTTTTTAAATCCCCTTAAGCAGTGGGTAGGCCGCCATAAGAATCGCAGTGTGTTCTAATTTTTACAGTTTCCACTATCACAGGAGAAAGTGACAGCCCAGAACTATCCAGTAAATGCACCAAAAGGGGATCGGAAAGAGGATAAGGTCTTGTTGGAGAAAAACGCAAGAGAAGGTCCACCATGATTGATTGATTATAACCCACCAATTATATTTTTCTTCTTGTGTCATTCTCTCTCAAACAGGACCATATCCTGTTATTTACAAACAGGAGGGATCCAAAATCCTTGCTTCTCCTCTCGAAATCCTTGATGTCATGTGTATATTATATTACACTCTCCCACCAATGTTTCCTCCTTACTCATAGCAGTATGCCTACTTCTCTCATAAACAAGTATAACTTTCCTTTGCCCAACACCCTCTAGTCCATTTTCCTTTTTTCTTCTCTTATACATGTGCTAGAGGCCCATTGTTATCCTACTGCTATTATGCGATAGGATAGTTGAAATGACTTTTCTTTGGTTCTGTGAACCATGACATCATTACAGAACCTCCCTCAGATAAGAAGAGGGATTGGAGTGTTTTATTGCATTAATTAGTTAACTTTTTATTATTTTCTTCTTGTCTTCTTTCCACTGCTAAGGTAATACTGCTTTCATACAATCAGATACTTGAAATGAGTCAAATGACTGTTGTTTGATACTCTGAACCATGACTTCTTTTAACAGATGCTCTCCCAGTCAGATATGCAGAGGGATTGGAAAGCTTCATTGTATTGATAAGCTCACTTTGTTATTATCTTCTTTTCTATTTTCATCGACACTACCACTACCTTATCTTCCTTTTTTAACCTTCACTATGCTCTCTCTCACTCTCAATGTTTCTCTTCTAAATGCCTACCTCACCCCACCCAAATCAACCAAAAAAAACACAAGACTTTAAATACTATGCAATTTATAGAAAAGCATAAATACCTGATCCAATTCTCCCTTTCAAAACAAGATCAGTCCACGATATGTCCAAATCCTCCATATCAAGGGAAAACTCTCTAGTTGGTTTGCTAGGAATCAGTAGTCGGGTCTGTGTATCTCTATGACCAGGACGGTTATGCTTTAAAGGCAATGAATCCCGGCTTGTCATGGTCGGCTCTACAGCATTCTGAGGAGGCTTACCTGATTTAAATGTTTCATAGCCTCGATCATGTGCACTTGAACGATAAGGTTGTGGATGCAGAGGAACGAGAGAACTTCTGTTGTTATCATTTGGAATTGACCCAGGGTTCCTGTCCCTGTACTGCCTTTCATACTGTTCTGGAATGGAGAATCCAAAATCTTTATAAATAAAAGGTACTGTAATAAAAAATTCAGAGTATCCTATACTTGCATCCAGTTATAAAAGTTATTCAGACATACACAGGTAAGTTCCGGTGTGTAGAAAAAACAGAATAGAATGTTAAACTACAACTAATATAAAACTTCCTACATTAACATTCATACAAGGTTCATGGTTTTTGGCATTATTCTAGACATTGACTAGCTCACATTTCACAAATTGTTTAACAGCAAATTGATCAAATGTTATATGTATTTGAAGAAAAATACTTCAATATGTCATTATTCAAGTTCATTGTGCGAAGTGCAAAGAGAATAATTGACATGTTTAGCCCCTCTCTTCATAAAACTAAACAGGAATTGGTAATGGCATTCAATAGGCTTGACCAAGTCACTTGAATTGTTCTTCCACTTCCATGATTGAGAAATCAAAATAATAAACTTGGAACATCATTCAATTTCAACATCTGCAGAACCAAACTCCTTTTTGTGTTTTACTTAGGCAGCCAAATGCTTGGGATATCTTAGATTGAAAAGAAGAGGAATTTGTAACATAATTACAGTCAACAAAAATACCAATGGGTGCTATCTAATCACTAGGTAAAAAAATTTAGAAAAAAAAACTGATAAAAACAGCAAAGGGACACAATTCAATTGAAATACGGAAACTGTAACACATCATTTAAGTTCATACTTAATTAGCAAGTTTGACAAATTGAATATGGAGAGCTAGCATAGAAATGATATCATTCATTAAAATAGAAATAAATAAATAAATAGCAAGGACAAGTTGATCTTAAATTTTTAAACAGTACAACAATAAGCACTAAGTAGACCAAGACACCATGATAGCGATAATATCACCAGTTCAGAATTAGAGTATCAGTCATTGAATATGAAAAATGAATGTCACCTGCAGAACTACTATCGAAGACAAGCTCAGCAGACATACAATCCGAGAAATATTGTTTGGCCAGTGACCTGAAATCAATGGTAGGTTCAGCTGGTTTATGTCTCGGAAAGCACAAGGGTGAAGAAAATGAAATGGAAGATGGACCATTGACCAAGGAATCAGGCTCGCATAAGCAACCCGGCTTCCCAATAAGATCAACCATGTATTCCCTGTAATTATATGGTTTCAGACAGGTGTCAGTTTACAGGATGTTAACTGCAAGGCTACAATGCATTCATAATTTTACACTTCATCATTCCATGGTCACGGTTCACAGCTCATGGGAAAACAATTCTTTGAAATTGCAGTCCTGCTTATAAGCAGAATAGCAGATGTGCTAAGCAACGAAACATATACCTGTCAAGTCCAAATCGAACAAGACATGAGGAGGCATCATCTCTTGAACAATATTTACAGCCCTTAGCAATTCGGCATGGCAAATCAATGGTGTCAGCTAGTACCTGAAGGTATCATGTATAAAGCATGTCATCGCAAAAACAACACAAAGGCCATATTTTGTATTCAACCACTGAAATTCCACCCCCCACCCCTTAAAAAGATAATAATAATAATAATAATAATAATTTAGTCAAAATGCATAATCACAGCCTTGACCATCAGATAAAATTGAAGTACTACTTTGAATAATACAGCACGATGCCTGCAAAGTCCAGTAGATAGACTTCCAATTGGTACAACGACAGATCCTAAGCAATCTCTTAGATCATTAATGCGCTCCCTCCATATAGGAAAAAGATCATCTTCCCATACAGAAGCTGAGCCCCTTGTTACAACAATAAAACATAGTTAGACTGGTGCAAGCTAAATAGTTCAAAGCCAATAAGGCCAAGGAGACTCACCCCATACAATTGCAAACCAGCTTCGCAAGCTGGTCTACAACATCAGTTGTTGCTATGCAGCAACAAGAAATGTCTTGTACTTTGTTTTGCAGTTCTCGTAAGCTAGGATCATTACGTCTATCCACAAAAACTACTTCAAGTGAAGAATCAGAAGGATTTATAGATTTTAGTGTCTCAAGCGAAGGAATTCGGCCATTTTCCTGAAGATTGGTGCACACAGTCCATACATAGGGATCCATCCCATGAATTAGATAAAAGCCATCAGGAATTTTGTCGAAGTATAATAGGCATCCCTTCACCTGGTGCACGTTATTAATAAAACAGCATATCAATTGCATGCCCACCAATGAGTGAAACAAGAATATCAAGATGGAGACAATTCCAGTTTACTCCATAAATTTTAAATTTTACATAAAATTAGAGCAATTCTTCTTTTTTTTTGGGGGGGGGGCATAATTAAGAGAGGAAAGGTTTTTTTGCCCCTATTTAACTTAATTCACACATCAACTTAACAACCATATTTTAACTTCTTCCCCCCAAAAATGATAACTAAACCCACTGACAGCAATTTCCACTTATAGTACAAAAGCACATTCAGTCACCCACAATATTGCCAAAATATTAAACACACATTTTCACGAGTTATCCAAATCCTTAAAATACAAAATATCGAACATACATTTTCAAGATTTACCTGATTCCTTAAAACAGTACATTTTTCAATTAATAAGAAGCAACAGGAACATAGTAAATATTTAGAACAAGCAATGCAAGCTTTAAGAAACACCATTTAAGGAACATAGTAACAGGATAATCTGCCCATTTGGGCAGAAGCACACAAAAGTAGTACAAATTTACAGTGAAAAGCCACAATTCAAGAAGTTAGTTTTCTGTTGTCAATGAAAAAATGAGACTAGTTCTAGTTGGTCGGTAACAAGCATGTTATGTCATCCTCAATATTGCAAAAATATTAATCACATATTTTCAAGATTGGCTCAACTCCTTAAAACAGTTAAAATTCCAATAAATGAGTTTTAAAAAATACGAAAGTGGGAAAAGGATTTCTTTAAGTAATACTAGTTTCAAGAAGCATCACATACGGAACAGACTAAGAGTAAAATGCCAGAATTCCAAGAGGCAATGTTTCAACTGTCAGTGCCACAACAAGTGGGAGTAGTTGATATTTTTTTCCAAGCATACCAAAAGGAAAAAATCTGACATACTTGCTTATCCTAGCAGACTTGCACATTGTAATTCAAGATCCAACTCCACCCTTAGCAACTAATGAACACAACTTCAAATAGGGTTTTTTTACTAAAGCAGTTCCATTCCCATCCAATCAAGTCAAATACCCAGAATCACTCATTCATGAACTTAAAATTCCCCACAAAATTTACCATCGTCAAAAATACCGCACACTGGTATCGATACAAGCTAGAAAATCCAGACAAACCTATATAAACCCAAAAATTTCCACACGCATATCATGATATCAACCATAGAACAACTGCAGCTATACCTGACAAAATAAATTAAATTTCTCCATGAGCACTTATAAGAGGGAAAAAAGGAATTAAGCTCCTCCCATATGCTAAAATCAACTCACGTACTTAACTTTTATAAAAACTCTTCATCTAACTTCACCAAAAGCTAAGGTGCACAAGTTAATTTTAGCTTATAGAAGAAGCTAAATTTATTTTACCTTCTCATTTTCAACTTCCCTATACGTGCTTATTTGAAGAAGTTTATCCAAAAAGAGTCTTAATTTTACTAATAAATATTCTCAAGCTACAGTCACGAGAACCAGAAGTCCAGAACTAGACTATGGCAACGCTCATTCACATGTTTTTTCGTTGGTTACTGGTTGAGCTGAATATACCGCATATAAGATATTAACTTAAAATGCAGAGTCTCAAGCTCACAAGTTCTTAACCATCACCGAAACTTAGCAACCCAGCCAACCACAATCGGAATAGCAATAGCAAGGAACAACAGGCGTAACTAATACTCAACTTACCCAAAACCTATGCGACACTGCCTCTGCGGAAAACGAGGATAAAGACCTCAACGCGGATTCGTCGGGCACGGGATCCAGAAAATTGGGATCATCAGCACACGTGGCCTCCGAGGAAAGCCGAAGAGCCAGTGCCAACTGTAATTGGTAACTCTCCTCCGTCTGCTGCGCCCAGCTCTTGCCGGAGGAACCTCCGCTCCTCGCCGCCGAATTTCCCGCAAACGTGCCTCTGAATCCGTCGATCTCATTCGCCGCGATAGCCGACAGAGTCGGCGCGTAGAACTCGCCGGAGAGAGAGCTCTCGCCGAAACTGCCCTCGCTGGACTGCCGCTGCATCCCGAACGAGGAGTGCAAATTCCCGATCCGATTCCCCTGTCGGTGTTCGACGCCGGAGTCCCAATCGGAGACTCTCTCGAACTTGCTGCTGTTGATTTGACCGTCGCCGGAGGAGCAACCGAACAACGGCGCCGTTAAGTTGTCGTCAGGAGTTTGACTGAGGAGGGTGTAGTTGCCGGATCTTCTGGCAGGCATTTCCATGGAGGCGCTGTGCACTGTGCAGTGATCACAAAACCCTAAAACCCCGCCAATGCAGAATGGTTTCGTTTTGTTTCTCACTTTCTGACTGGGTCTTTCTTTTTTCCTTTCTCTCTCTCTAGAATTTGATTGTTGTCGGGGAGGGCGAGGTATTTCTATTGGTGGCGCAGTTGTGATGGTTCGTTTTTTTTTAATTATATTTTAGCGGTTTGGTAACTTTTTCGAAGCGTGGCGCAGTCGGTTTTTCGTTCACACGTTGCATCAGCAGCACAGCAGGTCCCGCTGCATTTCCCCGCCGGCCTAGTACCATTTTAGCTCTCCTTTTTTCTCAAATGTACGAATGTTTGACTTTAAAAAAAAAAAAATTAACTAGTGAACAGTGCTTCTTTCGAACAGTGTATCTCCTCAATTTATAAATAAAAAAAATTAATGGTTACCATGAATGGTAATAAAATGAGTGTTGCTAGGTGCACCTGGTATTATTATTGGTGCACCCAGCATTTTTAAAAAATGGTAAAATTATCTCTGTTTTTTTTTCTTTATGGATCAAGTTGATTCGTAAGTTGATTTTTAAGACTTAAGGATCAACTTGATCTATAAGTCTTAAAAATCAACTTGCGGATCAAGTTGATCCGTAAAAGACTTGCGGATCAACTTGATTCGTAAGTCTTATAAATCAACTTGCAGATCAACTTGATCCGTAAAAAACTTACGGATCAACTTGATTCGTAAAAGACTTACGGATCAACTTGATCCGTAAGTCTTAAAAATCTACTTGTGGATCAACTTGATCCATGAGAAGCTTGCATATCATCTATATCAACTGTGGATCAACTAAAACCTATGCGGATCAACTTGAATGAGCAGGGTGCACAAAAATATTTTTAAAAATACACAAGGGTATTTTTGTCTTTTCATGTTAAGTGTGGGTGCATCAATAATATTGGGTGCACCTAACAACACCCTAATAAAATTCACTATTTCATTGTAGGTAAAAACAACTCTTCAATCCTATTTTCATTACCGTTTGCTCAATTTGCGGGATATTTTTAAGAAGGTTGACAACTAATGGTCCAAAGAGGACGCAATAACCTCGATATTGTGGGGCCTCCTGTGATCGGAAGTAGAGCTCTACGCAAGTTAATGACAAGGGGTGAACAAGTTTTCGAAGAATACGCGATAATCTCGGCGTCTTGGTGACTCTAGCAACCTGAGCGCGATGGCGACCAAAGAGCAAAAACGACAAAGCGACATTGACAAGGTTCCACAACAAGACACCAACCACATCGAGAGGGTGTGTCAAACCAAATGTCTGGTATGATTTTCTCTTCTTTTTCGTATTCATCACCGATTCAATAAAATTAAGAAATTTTTTCTATTTTTATATAGAATGGTCATTGATCATTTTATTATTATTGACAAAGATGATTTTTGTAGTTTTTTAATTTTGAGAAGATTGAAGAAGGTGAATAAAAATAATGGGCAAATGCTAGTCATTAATGAAGTATGCATTTATAAATTGTGATATATTCTTTATTTATGGGCTTCACATTTATTGCTCTAAAATTACTTTGAGAACTAATTACTTGTTAAGATTTTGTGGGTAATAACTTTAATTAAGTTGAAATTTTTTATAGTGTTTGATGGGTATTTTTATGCGTTTTTCTATTTTTCATGATGAAAATGTTGCTACCATTGAGATTGTTTTTGCTATAGGACTAAAATTGGCGTCTATAGAAACTAAATGTCGGGGAACTTTTGTATTGAAATGAATTTTTAGAAGGGTTTAAAATTACATCAATGCTGATAGGAAGCAAGAACCAAGACTTAAAGAAGTTAAACTTTTTGGTGGATTTTGTTTAATAATTGAGATGTGTATGTATGAAAGTTTAAGATGAAAATTTCATTGGGAGAAATGATGCATTGGAATTAAACTTTTGTATTGAAACTAGACTTGCATTCTTATAATCTCTTGTCATATTTAGTATCATAATTCAAAAGGAAAAAATATACTCAACATCTTATTAATAATAAATTATTAATTTGATCTCTAATTTTACAAGGTATTATCATATTAATCATCAATAAGATTAATAATGTCCAATAAAATGCACGGGCTTAAAACAATGCCTCTGGTAAAAACCTCAACCTTCTTTTATCTTTGTGTTTAGACTGTCACTAGTTCAATGATATGAATGGTGAAAAAAAAAAAAAAAGCAAAACTTCCATGAGGTGGGAGATAGAGAAGCCAATAAATCATGTGTGCCTTTTTTTAACTCGGAAGTTAGAGTAAGTAACGAGAAAGAAGTTGCAAAATGAAGCAACAAGAGTAATAAGTTTAATATGAATTAAACAATAAGTGAAGTAAAACAATTAGTTTTATTAAATCTACTGTAACTATTAATTTTAATCCAATTGTTATTACTTATTAATTAAAATTATGCATTTTTTTTATTAATGGAGAAGATTCACTCTCGTTTCTTGGATACATGCTCCATCTCTCAGGGAATACTACTCAATACATGATTTTGAATATATATATGTATATGCGTGAATACATGAACATTCATGAATACTTGATGGTATCCAAATTTTTTTATATAATAAATAAATGATTTTACTTTAACCATAAAAAAGAGTAAATTAGAATTATAATTCCTAAATAAACAAATACACTTTCGTTCCTAAAAGATAAACAAAATTAATTTAATTTCTAAATGTAAAAAGGTACAATAATTAGGTTATGTCGTATAACTTCAAGATAATTTTTTTCATAAATTTTATGATTTATTGTTAAATTAGTATTTAATCATTATGTTTTATCTACAAATTGATTCCACACAAATTATTTAGTTTAAATTCTAACAAAATCAATGAACATTTAAATTTATTTTTATCCACACATTTGTCACAATTTTTTTTAATCACGGGGCCATTGTCTAAGGTAGGGAATCTCATTCACTTTGGTGAGATTTTGTATGTTCTTTCTTTAACTTTTTTTAAAAGAATTTGATTTAGTTTATTTTCTTCTTTTTTTTACTATGTTATTGGGGCTGAATATATAGTATTTTTTTCCATGATTAAGCTATATTACTTGTTAAAAAGACAGTACTATAATTCTTAGAATTGCATCTAAATGTGTTATAAATAATAATATATTAAAGATTTGCAAAATTCATGAATAATGTCTATAGTACTTTAAATAGAGCTTATATTAATAGCAAGTTTAATTGATAATTATAAATTAATATAATAATAATTCTTAGAATTTATAAATTTAAACGCACCTCAATTACAAAAAAATATTTCATTGCATTTTAAAGATCTCGCTGGTAAGGAATTAAAATTGAATAAAAATATATATATTAATGATTTGTTAGAAGGAAAGTATAGATATAATTGTTAGAATTGAGTATAAATGTATACAAAATAATAATATATCAAATTAAATTGCATTTATAATTACTTAAATAGATCTTATATTAATAGTAAATTTTACCTCTAATTATAAATAAGTATAAGTATAATAATAATTCTTAGAATTTGAAAAATTAAATTTGTAAATTTTCTATTAACCACTAATTATAAAGCACAATGTATTTGTAAATAATTATTGTGATTGATTTACAAAAAAATCTGTATACATTTAGTTAATAGAATAATTAAATTTGTGATTTATTAAATATTTATTTATTGTGATTGATTTTGCAATGGAATCATTTATACAATAGAAATAATTAATATATTAATTATTATAAATCTAATCTATAAATTATATATTCTTAAAAGATAAATATATGATTTAATTTCATTTAATATTTTATTTTTTGAAAGGAATGAATATGAGATTATCACATAACATAGTTGCATAGAACAAAATCTTTTTGTTATAAAATAAATACATCACATGTTAACGTTAATTTTAACATAAATTTTTAAATCATAATTTATAACTAAATATTACAAAATTGAATTCTTATTAAAATGAAATTCAAATTATTTCTTTTATAAAAAAATTCTTTAATTAAATATTTAAATTAATAAATTTATTAGTATTTTATTCGATTTTTGGAATTGGTTTTTCTTTACAATTTTACATATTTATGAAGTGAATAAAAAAGTTTATTCCTTTCAAAACTAATTTGTCATCAATTTATCCATTCAAAAACTAAAACTATTGTACTAACTAAAAAAGTGACATCCATTAATAAAAAATGATCTCTTGAGTTAATAATAGGGCCATAAATATAATTAGTGCTTGAAGTATTTAATTTAATGAATATTTTTTAGCAAAAAATAAACATGATATTATTAATTAAAATCAACTAAATTAACCATATTTGTTCATCTTGATGAATTAATCATTTGTTTGTTAATAAAGATAGTATGATCTAAGTGTTTTTATCTCATTAGCTATCGACCAGAGTTTGGATGTCTGTCCATTTTTTTTATTTTTCATAAAATTAATTACATTAAGAAAAAGTATCAAATGTGATAGGATAAATATTAAAAAAAAATCTATCTCTCTTTATTTTATCATATTATACCATATATTATATTTATGTTTATTTTTGTACGTACGTTTATCTCATTAAGTATGGATCCAACTTCTTTGATGTTCCTTTTTAAGTTGTCTCTGTATTACAACACAACTACATGAACAACACATGTACAGGTGCAAAAAAAAAAAACAGTAAAAAAACCAATTTCATTAAGTATACACCATAGTTTAGATGACTAATAATTATCGTCTTTTATAAAATTAATTACATCTGAAGAAGTATCAAATATGATACGATAAATATTTTTATATAATGAATATTGTAATAAATTAATATTTTAAAATATATAATGATACTATAATAAACAAATATAGCAAATAAATATTTTTAATATCGTGATATAAGATTATTTTACAATTGAAATTAATATAAAGTTAAGAAAATCAAACATATATAGAGAGATAAATAAAAGAGGATAGTTTTAGACAATCAAGGGACGTAGTTTTTATTAATTGCAAAAGTAATGTGTGAAATACATTTCTCAACTATAAAAATGATATGGTTGGAATTCTGGTTGAGATGGAGAGGATTTCAAGTTTTAAATTTTAATTTATATTATATGTAACACTTTATTACTTTTATGATCCTCTTAAACCATTACAAGATTTTTGGCATGATTAGTCTTCACTCGCTTTTTTTTTAAAAAAATATTTGGAGGTTATATATTTCAAAATTGCTCAAAGTAAAGTATTTAAATTATGAAATTCTTAAATAACAGACTTATATATAAAGTTTATATATGTTGTTACTTTATGTAATATTATTCAAATCATTTTTATCTTTTTGATTGTAAATTCTGAAACATGCACATACTTTTCATACCTCTCTCGTTTCCGTGTATATTCAATTCATCCATGTATCCTTATTGCAAGAAGAGCCAAGAGCCAAAAGTTGTGCTTGTCTTTTTTTTTTTTTCAATGGCAATCACTCCCCACCTGTCAAGGATATTACAATACAAGATATGAAGGTGTTCAAATTCAAATAAAAACACTGTCAAACGTTAAATTGGCCCAACAAAAAATAAAGAAAAAATGCATATTTTTACAACTTGCTTTGATTTTGATTTCGGTGGTAAAACCAAATAGAACTGATGTTGCTTAATTACACTTTAGTTCCTCTGATATCACAATCATGAGGGATACAGTGTATAATTAAGTAATTTTTGCACATGTGTTAACACAACTAGTTGGTTATACTTGTCAAGTTATTATTTGATGTAATATTTGAAAATATTGTTAAATATTTTACAGAATACCAATGAAGGGACCTAAAAAACACATTTACAGTAGTATTTGAGAAATTCAATTTGCGCTTTTGGAATCCAATGAATCAAAATTGCACAATTATAATACTAAATAAACCAAAAATACAATTAAGTCTAACTTATTTTTCATCATAACTTTCTAGTTTGATTCAAAACTAAACTAACTAAATTCTAATAAGATTAGTTTGATTCATTTTGGATGATAAATTTTTTAAAACCTAACCTAAACCGATCAAATAAAATATGATTGATTTTGATTTGATCTTACTCTAAAGATGAACCATTCAAACCTTTGACCACCCTTAATAAGTAACTACAGGGTGGAACCATTGTCTTAAAAAACTAACCGAATTGATTGGTTCAATCGGTCTCGGTCCAACCAAGCCAATAAAAAATCAACCCAATGACTGGTCAATTAACTCCAAAAAGCCAAAATATCCTTGAAGTTGGAACCAATAAAAAACCAGCCAAAGTAGTGGAAAATCAATGAAAGTAATCTTGAATCAGAAAGATAATAATAACGCATTTAATTTTTTTAAATAAACATAAATTACCACCTCTAATCCTATACACAAGAAATAAATTATATATTATTTTCAATGTCCTAATTATCAGCAATATAAAATTACATTCTATGTTATTTCTTAATTTTCTTTAATAATCCTAATTTATCGGGAGTCAATTAATAACATATATACATTCATTCCCCATAGAAATTACAAAAACAAGTCCCACGTATTGTTTGAAAATCATTTTCTGATTTATAAATAGTGTCATTAAATATACCTAACACTTGAATAATTTAATTTTAAGCATATTTTTGAAACACAATTTAAATTTATGATATTTTTAATTAAAATTTATTAACTTAAATACTTTTATTTGTTTTCATAGATTATGTATTAATTTTTATATATAAGACCAAAGATAATATTTATTTATTATTGCTAATTTTTATCACGTAGAATGTATAATTAGATTTATATTAATTTTATTTTTTTCTTATAATTTTATACTATTTCTTTAATTAAAATATTATATAATATTAAAAATATAAACTTAATTACTACTATCAATTCAGTCACTGTTCAAACATTTTAAGGTAGAAGTAATTCACCCAAAGACAGAGTTACCCCTTTCCCGAGACGCAAACAAAATTAAAAAAAAAAAAAAGGGAAGGAAATGCATATGAAAATGGCCGTAAGGCGGCAAAAAAGGGGAAGTATATATGCTGCTGCACGTCTCGTTAACTCTTTTTTCTCTCGCTCGCATCTACATCGCTCTTCTCATTCTCTTTGCGAGCCAGTTTTCCAGTTTTTGGTTCTGGAAGCAAAGACTTAATGAAAGGTACTCTTCTTGATCTGAAACCTCTCTATACTTCTTGATCTGAATAAACTCTATACCTTCAGTTTACCGTTCATCCTTCCAATACTTCGATTTGATATCTGTACTACGTTATGATTGATTTGAGTTATCTGTTCATCTTTTTGGCGACATTCATGAAATTTTACTATACTACTAACAACGGTTAACAATTATATTTACAATTTGAACTTGAAGATAAGTGACCTTAGTTTGTTGCTATAAGATCTAGAATTTGGAGGAATTATAAATTATTTAGTAATGACATCTTTCTACAACTAAGAAACTGAATCGCGAGTTGAAAATCTGATTATTTCTACAACCGGAACTAGTCAATTGAAAGACATAAGAATTCAAATCTAGAACCAGAAGAATATTGATGAGTGTATCTTTACTGAGCTCTTGCGCAAGTAGCCTCATATCTCACCTAGCTCACATTCCTCTTTAATTTTCATGGAGCAAAAAAGCTCCTGTTACCATTATACTGTCTTGGTCCTAGTCCTAGTCCTAGTCTGGGAAAACTGCTTAGTATCCTAGCGTGACAATGGCATTGTTATTATACAGAGAGTACATGATGAATATCAAGAGCAATTGTTGGCCTTCAGGATCCTCCAGTCTCCCAATTGTTGGAAAGAAATTCTGGTTGTTCTGGATTTTGTTTAAAATTCAATCCTTGTGAATTTGGAGATGCGGACTCTTTTTTGGTCTTTTCCCGGTCAAATCCTCGCACACAGACAGATCCTGCAAAACATTTTTCACTACTTGTTTAGATGTGTTAAGCTATATGGTCACTTGCTTTTCTTGTTGATTATCCTGTGTTCCTCCTAATAGGAAAAATTGCCTTTTCATCATTGTTTTAGAAATAAACTCTAACTAAAAGAAGAGAAAGAAATGAAAATTGTTTGTAGATGCACTTAAAAGTAGTATGTCATGTATTCCTCCAAAAAAAAAAAAGGAATCATGATTTTCAGATTTACAAATTGGTATGAAAATAAGATGATTGAGATAGATATAAAACAGATACTGCAAACATTCTAATATGTACATGCCAATATTCCAATGTGAGAAGAGCATATGGAAGACCAAGTATTAAATGGTTGAATTGATGAGGAGAAACGTGGTTGCTTGCTACATTATTAAAAAAGTCCATGGTCAGAGTTCTTTGGCAAAAGGTAATTCCTACCAAGGAGAGTTCCTGTCAAGTATCAACTATGGTTTGAGGCTTTCAGTTCGTTCTGATTAAGGAGTGTTGTTGCTGGAATTAAACTACACGGGTGGCTTTACTAGTAAGTAGAAGTGTAGAACTAGAAGTTGCCATGTATACTTAACTGGGTCAAAAGTTGTCAAATGCCTCATCACTTGTGCAGGAAGTCAGTTTCTAATTGATTGGAACGGTGATGTCTCTGCCCTTGTTTGTATACAGTTATCTGATTATTTAATGTGCTACAGATTCAAACTTAAGTAGCATTTATAAAAGTGGAAGTGTAGCGCATATTGTGAAATGACTACATACTCCACTGTCCTTCTATAGATGAATTAGATATTTTAACCTAAGAGCAACAGATAGCTGGTGGCACATGATGATGCCATCCATCATGTGACGAGTGAATCAAATTGTGCAAGTGTGTTAGGTTTTATTCCTTTGACCTCTTAGTGTGTCTACAAAGTCTGCAAACTAATGAATACTATTGCACTGATAAAAATAGGCTGAACTAGGATGTCCAATTACAATAAACAGGATTACATTCTGGGAGCTAAATCTTACCTCTCCAAAAGCATTGTTGAATTTCTCGTGTTGATAAACCTGGTTGACAAAAAGCATATACTCAATTTATTGTTTGATATCTATTATAATAGGTTAATTTTTAAGAGTTTACCTTTGAATATGGATGGTATGGAGGTTCCAAAATACACTGTTCGCCTATCAAGGTTCCAGATCCAACTTCAGGGAACACTAATTGGATTAAGACTTGAGTCATTGTCTGCAAAAACCTGCTTCAAATGGCATGTTTTTAGTACTTCTTAAATTACAAACACACACACACACTTATTTATTTAAGGGAAAGAGATTTGATAATATGAGATTCCACACTATTTACCTCGTTGACTTGAAAATAGGTGCCGTTTAGCGGAAAGCTCCCTCTCATAGCTGTTCGACATGGTATCTATTCATGAATTATATTTGGTCAGCCTATTATAATACTTGCATTCATAGGCAAATTACTTGCTTCTCAACTTGGTTTTTCCACTATAATGTTATAATGCATAAGAATTAATAAACAATGCATGTTTAATTAAGCATTCATACCAGGAGTGTCCCTCGAACTATCTGTGTATTTGCTTCACGGAAACTGTTGCATGAAAAACATTCCTTCTCATTACAGAGCTGGTCACAGTCCTGAGAGCTGCATTTGCTTTCTGGTGGCTGTATAGAATCTGCTGTCTCCCCTGTTGAACACATTGCATTTGGCAAAATGAATTGTGAAACACCAGAAAACCAAAAGCAATCATATATTGCAAAATGTTCCAACTTATAATGCTGTAGAATGCCAACAAAAACTTTACAATGAATCCAATTTAATTTAGAAAGGGTATGGCGGTCAAGTTACTTTTGCCCACCTGGGGTCCATATAGCTAGAAGGTATTTGCCTAGATCATCAGGTTCTCGCTTGTTCCACTGTAGTTCACAACAAATTAATAAAATTATACATATATCAACAAACACAACTATGTTAATGAATGTAGCAACAACTAACCCCATTCAGAAGAGGATGTGAATCAGGGAGTTCATAACTGCATGAAGGGAACAGAATATCAGTATAAATTGTAAGAACTTTTCACTAATTCAGGATAATAGAGTATTAATTTTAATAACCCCATTCATTAAATAAGAATTTAAACTTTTTAAAATTTTTAATTTTTAAAAAATCAATTATTATAAAAATATATTAAGAAAAAGATAATAGAGTATTTATGTGACTTTTAATAATACTCTATGGACTGAAATATAAACAAAACAGATGTATACTACCGAAGTAAAATATAAATAAATTTTAATTAATTATTTTATATTTAATGATATCATCTTCAGACTATCATTTATGAATTAGAGTTTTGTTTTCAATATTTTTATGCAATTAAATATCAAGATTATTTTAGAAAATAAAATGACTTTCTTTTTTAGACTAATAAAATCAAATGACAGTCTTTCTAAACTCAACTCATGTATAAGTAAAAAGGTTATATGTTATGTTAATTTAAATATAAGTAAATATTACTAATTTTATTAAATTTAATATTATTATTTTTAGAATATTATTCATTTAACTTTTTTTTTATTTTTTTCATATTTTTTTATTTATGATAATAAATTTCAATGAAAAATATTTTTAAAATAATTTATTTTTTTTACTAAAAATTAATAAAATTAAATAATATGAACTAATTTTTATAATTAATAAATTAAATTTTTTATTCACATCGAATAAGAAATAATAACTAATTAAATAATATTGAGAAATAATGGCTCGTTAACCACCTCTGTATCGTTGAACTCATTAAACTCACCAGATTGGAGCATTAAGCTCATGCATAGGTTGTAGAAGTAGTTATTTATGAATGAAACATGTCTTATGTAGGATCAGACTTCTCCGTAACTGCATAATTTTAAAATTCAATCACAATATTGACACAGTTACATGGATGAACACATTAACTTGTTATGAAATCACATTGATATATTATAAAATTACATTGATAGTCTTTACTCGTGTCCTAGTTCGTCTAAGAGCTAGATTTGTCTCAATTATTGTCTCTTGCCTTATTCAAATTCAAATTAGCTTCAACTATTTCAAGAGTTTTGTTGTGCTTCTCGGGAATCAATGTCACTATTACCCTCTGTTGCATCATTTATTAAAATAATAATTTCATTATTATTTATTCTAGCAAAACAATAGCATAAGAAAATGACAACAGAAAAATCAATTTCTTCTTATATATCTCAACATAGCATTACTATATATCTCAACATAGCATTACTAGTGTTATGTTTATATCATTATTTTTTTTAATTTTTAAAAAGTTATATATTTTTTATTTTTTTATATATTCTATGATCTCATCATGGAGCAAGATAAGACATATACTGAATTTAGATTTCAATGATTATGAAATTGAAAAAAAAAAACCACCCCAAACCCAGTCTTACTTCTTCCCTATTTCTGTATGCACCTAAGTTGGATTAGGATGTAGTGGATAAGGGAGTGTGATACACACATTTTCATCATCGTCTCGTCTGGCCTTCTTCGCTCGGAATGGCTACCTTCGCGGTTGCAACAACACTTTCGACATCTTCTATCGCTCCCCTTAATGCACGACGTGGTTTTGGTTTTGGTTTTGGCTCCTTCCTTTCTCCAACCACAAAACCAAAACGCCCCTCAATCACCACTACCCTCGCTGTCGCCACCGACTCTTCCGTTTGTTTCAATCCCAACCCCAACCCTAACCCTAATCCCAATCAGCTTGTTCTCCCTTCCAACGAATCATCGGAGATGCTTCTCAGAATCCGCCACACGGTGATGTGCAATGCAATTTTGTGGTTTACCGAATGCTTCTGTATCTTTAGTTTCGCTAACAAGTTGCAGGCATGCAGAGTGCGCATGTGATGGCAATGGCTGTTCAAAAGCTTTACCCTGATGCAAAAGTCACAATTGGGCCTTGGATAGAAAATGGGTTTTATTATGACTTCGACATGGAGCCTTTGACTGATAAAGATTTGAAGAGAATTAAGAAAGAGATGGTAAGCAGAAACAGTCCATTAAATCTTTTCGAGGGGCCTTTTTTTATTTTTCTTAATTTCTTTTCATGCATCTCAAGCAAATTATACACTGCGTACCACGCGAATGCGATTCTTGCATGTTGTATGCAGGATCGAATTATTGGAAAAAATTTGCCACTTGTAAGAGAAGAAGTTTCAAGAGGCGAAGCTCATAGAAGAATATCGGCTCTGAATGAACCATACAAGTTGGAGATTTTGGAAAGCATTAAGGATGATCCCATCACCATTTATCACATCGGTAGTGTTCTTGTTCTTCTCAGTTTTTACCGTTTTAATTCTCTCATGCCAAGTGTATGTGTGTGAGAGAGCGACTATAGAGAGAGGGAATGATTATCTGTGTCATCTATGCACTTAGTTCATTATTGCTATGCTCATGTACTCACTTTGGTGAAAGCATAGATAAGAGTTGATATATGGATGTGATAACTTCATGATGTCTAGACTTTTTGTGTGATTTATACCAATCATTCGAGTGTTGTACAAGCTAGTATAAGAACAGCTAACATAAATTATTACAATTTAAAACACTACCTCATGCTATGGTGTATATGTTAATCTTGCCTACATTTTTACTGATATAATTATAACCTATAACTTGATTAAAAAAGTCTGCTAACGCATCCTATTGCACATATGATTGGTAGAATTATATACTTGCTAAGATTTCTCTCGGATCAAGTGAGAATCTGTCTCGATATGCGTACGAAAAAATTTGTGTAGACTTAGTAGTTCTGTAGCCACTGCCAATCTCATCATCACCCACACTTGTAACCGGTTCATTAGTAGTTTGAGCCATAACATAATACTTTGATTTTCTATTTGTCAATCTTGCCACTGCATTTTACCTACCCTTATTTTAATATGGCAAGAATATGTTTCATGTTGCCATATATTTAAAGTTGGTAATAATGTAGTGTGGTATCTGTTTGGTTACCCTTAATCAACTGGGGAGTTATATTTCTTAGTTGCCTCTAAACTATATGGTCACTGAGCCTAAGTATTTAGAGCACTGAACTTCTTCTGCATCTTTAACATGATCAATTAACATGCTTCAGCAGAATGAAAATGGACAATGTAATGTGTCTGATATTGGAACTGTGAAGATGGAAGTGTAAAGTAGAATAACAATGACGAGGCAAGGATATGCTCAGAGAGAGTGCTGCAGGTCTCACATTGCATTAAAAAGAAGTTATTGCCTGTGGTGTCTCATCTGTTTTTTTGTCTCATCTTGTATTCCTTTTTCCTTAAAGGTGATGAGTGGTGGGACCTCTGTGCTGGACCTCATGTTGATTCTACTGGACATATCAATAAGAAAGCAGTTGAACTTGAGTCTATTGCTGGTGCATACTGGAGAGGAGATGAAAGGAAGCCAATGTTGCAACGGATATACGGTACTGCATGGGAGAATGAAGAGCAGTTGAAAGCTTACCTTCACTTCAAAGAGGAAGCCAAGCGTCGAGATCACAGGCGCCTAGGGCAAGATCTTGATTTGTTTTCTATACAGGTAAAATTAACAGTGATGTTTATACTTCGTATTGTTCTGCTCATTGATTTTGCTTTCTATTTTTGATTTTATTGATGGAACAGATATTAGGGTTTATTTTTATTATTCCTAATTTTGTGGGTAAATAATTTTACTACATTCGTGCAGGATGATGCTGGTGGGGGTCTAGTTTTCTGGCACCCAAAGGGTGCTATGGTCAGACACATAATTGAAGATTTCTGGAAAAAAATTCACATGAAACGTGGCTATGATCTACTGTACACACCGCATGTGGCAAAAGCTGATCTTTGGAAGATCAGTGGTCATTTGGATTTCTACAAAGAGAATATGTATGATCAGATGAGCGTTGAGGATGAGCTTTATCAGCTTCGGCCAATGAATTGTCCTTATCATATTTTGGTGTACAAAAGCAAGCTTCATTCCTATCGTGATTTCCCTATCAGGGTAGCAGAATTAGGAACTGTTTATAGATATGAACTATCTGGAAGTTTACATGGCCTTTTCCGTGTTAGAGGTTTCACACAGGTTTGTTGTTATACATAGCTCATCGTCTTGTGAACTACTAAGATTATGTTGATCTAGTTTATCTTAAAATTTGTCCTCAATGTTGACTTCTACTTAGTGGAAAGAGTGCCCTTTCTCACTAGTAAGGTTGTGCATTTGACTGGAGTCTACAATTGTGCAAACCTCATGCACTGGGTCACCTTTTTTTTTCCCCTCACGTGGAGCCTTAATGTGCACTATTGTTTAGCATCTACAAATTGCTACATTTGGTTTCTTTTTTTTTTTTTTTGCAAATTGGTTGTTAAATCGCTTCTTGTTTGACTTCAATATATCGTTTTTACAGGATGACGCACATATATTTTGTTTAGATGACCAGATTAAAGATGAGATCAGGGGTGTCCTAGATCTTACTGAAGAAATACTATTGCAATTTGGTTTTGAAAAGTATGAAGTAAATTTATCTACAAGGCCTGAAAAGGCTGTGGGAGACGATGATATATGGGAAAAAGCTACCTCTGCTTTAGAAGATGCTTTGGATGATAAAGGTTGGACCTATCAAATTGATGATGGAGGAGGTGCCTTTTATGGGCCAAAGGTTGATATCAAGATTGAGGATGCTCTTGGTAGGAAGTGGCAATGCTCAACCATACAGGCAATTCTTTACTCATAATTTGTTCCTATATAAAAGCACTTATTTGCCTTCATCTAATAGCTTTAGGTTTGAAGAGATTCAGTCTTGAATGGATGACATGACCTGATTTGGGAAGTCTTATTTTCAGTTTTCTTTTTGTTATAGGATTTTCTGCTTATTTTGGCTACTGCACTTTTGGGGCTATTGTTGTCTTGTTTGGATGAATGAGTATATGAAAACAGCTTAGAAAACCCCTAAAACTATTTTGGGGTTCTGGCTTATGAAAATAAGCTGCAATAAAAGCTAGAGACAGCTTAGTTGATGGGTGTTGTTGTAATAGTTTTACTAAAATAATCTCATTAAGCTATCAAAATTAGTTGTCTATCCAAATGGGGCCATGTATTAGAGTTTATGTGACCAAGTGGTCAGGAGTATATCCTTGCTTCCCCTGGCATGGTGGCACCTGCTGCTCATTTAGAACTAGGTACATTTGGCCTCTACATTGTCCATTCTTTAAGCCCAAAGAATCTCCCATGAGGGAGGAAGTTACAGAATTGAAACTAATCACGTACCTGCATGGACTATCCTAAGCTTTTCTTAAATCTCTTAACTCGTCAGGGGTTTAAGGCTTGTGACTATTCTGTTTATTTCTTATATATTGGACATTGGTTACTTAATCTTGAATGAATCAATTTGCGGGGAACTATTTCTGTCTTGGCTTAACTTAAAATTCTTTTTAACTTACAGGTTGATTTCAATCTACCACAGCGTTTTGACATCACATATGTTGACTCAAATACTGAGAAAAGGAGGCCTATAATGATCCATAGAGCAGTGCTTGGATCATTGGAAAGATTCTTTGGCATTCTCATTGAGCATTATGCTGGTGATTTTCCATTATGGCTTTCTCCAATACAAGCTCGAGTTTTACCTGTTACTGATGCCCAGGTAATTGACTACTAAGAAATCTTTGGTGATTTGTATATTCTGATTATATGTTGTACTTCCCTCTGCTATATCTATAAGAAATAAAGTGAAAACATGATGCAATATTTATATTTAAAAATGAAAAAAATAAAACATTTTCTCAGTTTAAATAGCCCCATAGAGCAAAATCACCACAAAGAATGCAAAAACAGACAATATGATTTTGTTTGGCCCAAAACTAAGGTGTATAAGAGAAGAAAGCCTCAGAGGCCCAATGATAATGATAAAGGCCTCAAAGTGTATGAAAGAAAGAAGTAAGAAAGGAGGGGTCCAACTATAGGTGGACCATTCAGTTAAGGAGAGAAAAATAACAGAAGGGGACAACTGTTAATAAGGGGTTGGCTATGAATAGTGTCTAGGAGAGAAGGTATTTGGAAAAGGTTTGGGAAGCCTACTGGCTTGAGGGAGGAGTTGTTCATATCATTTCCTTTTCTTCATTTTCTTTGCACTCATTTTGTTTTCTTATTGCAAGTCAGATCAGTATTTGCTTGTATGAACTGTTCCATTTGAGGTTTTTCATTGTTCAATACATATATATCTCTTCCATCATTTTCTTGTTCCTATCAGATTGACAACGAGATGCATTTGTTAGTTAATTTTAAAACTATTTGCATATTTGTTATATTTATAGGACTGCCAAGTACCTAACTAGGTAGACTGATGTTTTTAAAAAATTTATGAGAACATGGTAGTGATAATGGGAATTATTTTTCTCTATTATATCTAATGCAGCTTGAATATTGCAATGTTGTGACCAACAAACTTAAAATGTATGGCATCCGAGCTGAAGTTTGCCATGGTGAGCGCCTACCTAAACTAATAAGAAATGCAGAGAAGCAGAAAATTCCATTAATGGTTGTTGTGGGCTCAAAGGAAGTTGAAACAGAAACAGTCACTGTTAGATCTAGGTTTGGTGGGGAGCTTGGAACCATGCCAGTTGATGATTTTATTGACAGAATAAAGTTGGGAACAGAAAACCCAATATCATTATGATGATATTTTAATTGGCAAAAGATGGTCATCTTATTTGTTTATGTAATGATTGGAAAAGAATGAAGGCAATAAACATTTGAAACATCATACTTTGTATATTAGACAAGTATTGAATAGTCCACGTCGTTGAAGAACAAAGGCTCTGGCGTTTGCACCAGGTAAGCATACGATTTGGCTCGATAATTTGTACTTGTATCAATGATTATGAAATATAGCTAATGTAACATCAGAATTGAATTGTAGTTAATTGCTATTATCATCACATTTCTGAAAACATAATCCCCATGTATTTTTATGTTTTACTCGTGTATTTGCTTGTGGCATTGGGAATTTTGTTTGCTTTTTCCCAAGTGAACGCAGAAGACAGTTAAAGAGGCAAGTTTCAATTCATCAATCACAGCCATCGTGAACCCACCCTCTCTCTTCTTCCCCACATATCCTCTATGTACACAAGTTGTTATTATTTGTTATAGTTGATAATTGCACAAGAAGAAAAGCAAATTTGGTTTGCTTTGGTTTATTTGTTATTATTTGTTATCTTTCTCCAACAATTGGGCTTTGATTTCTACTATTAAAATGAGAGAAGGTGATCTTGTTGATACTATAATTAGATTGGATGCTACTAATTAGTTCATTTGAAAATTCCAAATGGAAGACTTGCTATTTTGTAAAGACCTGTGTATCACGTTGAGAATAATGGTACTAAAACAGCAAATAAATCTGTGAAAGGATGTAAAGAAATAAACATGAAAAAATTGATAAACCATTATCTAGTAAGATTAATGCTAGACCAATTGACAAGTGTACTAATTTGTACAAGTAGTCAGTAAGTTAAATTATCATGTCCATAGAGAATTTGTTATACTTGGATGTTGCATATCCGGTTTGTAAATATTTTCAATTGCAGTGGAATAAAAGTAGAGCAACCCATTCATGTTTCAAATTATTTAATTATTTTTTCTAGACTTAAAAAATGCATAACAAAACAAACACAAAATTGTATAATAGAACAAATAAAGATAAAAATATCTAGGAGTATTCTACTGAATTTTTTCTTGATGCAACTAAATAAGTTTTTCTCTAATTAATATTAGTCTAATGTTCTTGTATATTGTCATATTACTCTAACTGTAATATTTTACATGAAAGAGTCTAACCCTCATATTTTCGTTTTTGATTCTTCAACAAACTCATTCTAAGCGAGTTGCACTATGCATAAGATGCAACATTTACTAGATTACTCCACACTA
This sequence comes from Glycine max, assembly GCF_000004515.6. Taxonomy (NCBI): domain Eukaryota; kingdom Viridiplantae; phylum Streptophyta; class Magnoliopsida; order Fabales; family Fabaceae; genus Glycine; species Glycine max. Next base: position 45,300,476 of record NC_038255.2, on the reverse strand, counting down.
TTCCTAGAAATGTAGACTTCTTACTATTCTATCAAGTTCTAAGGACTTTAAGCAAATACTTAAAACCTAACAAAGCATATAAATGAGTGATTAAGCCACAAATATGTAAAATAAACACTGATAGAAGCAAAGAACACTGGCAATAACATTAAATATACTTAGAAGTTTTACATCAAGAGTGTTTGGTAGAAAAACTCTCCAATAGTGAAGTGTTTAGCCCTTCATTAGCAAGGAGGGCTTAATACAAAGGTGAAATGATGTAGGAATCAAAGAAAATGGTAAGAGTGTGAAGAAAATGTCTTTTCTTCAGCCTTGGTGCCTTCTTCCTTTCTTCTCCTTCCTCTTCACTTCCCTTTCTTCTCAATGTTTTAAAGACTTTTGGATTTCTCAGCTTACGAAGGCGCGCTCAACGAGCATGTCTCACTAAGCGAGAGTAAGTGGTTGTGCGCTAAGCGGGTTTGTACGTGCTAAGTGTGAGAAGAAACAATGTCCTCGCTAGGCGGACTGGTTGTGCAATAAGTGTGTTGCTCTCTGGCTCAACATTCTCTAGGGTTTTGTTCTTGCTCGCTAAGAGGATGAGTCTTGCTTAGCCAATCTGGCTCGCTGAGTGAACCCTTAAGCAACATTTCAAAATCTTATCTTCTTCAGCCTAAAAACCTAATTAAGTTCAACATTAGTCAACAAAAAATGGAGTTTCCATTGTATAAACTCACACAAGAATAAATTATTTACAAATCTCGCAAAAGATACCACAAATTAGAGGTACATTGCTACTTTTTCTCCTATTTTTAATGCATTTAAAGTTCATGAATAACAATTAACAATTAATGCCCACAACTTGTGGAAAAAAATTGAGTGACTTGCTTGAGTCTAAAAATGCATAGAACAAGGCATTATTGATTTGGAAATTGATAAACTTAAAGTACATGGTACCTCGATTGGTAAACATATGAGCAGTTTTCATAATTTTTGAATCAACTGAATACTATGGAGATGACGACATACATTGTTGTTGCTTAGTTCATTACCAAACAACTAGGAAGCATTGGTGGCATTGTTGAGTTAGTCTGCTTGTAATGCAAAGTTAACTTTCAATGGTGGCATTGCCCACTTCATTCGTTGTCGGATTTTCATTTTTCACTCTAATCGTTGGAAAACTTTACTTGTCATTGTCCTCGTCCTCATTCAACATTTCAATGCCTTTCACATAAAAAAACACATTACAATGTCTTTAGACAAAAGCATTGTAGTGTCGCAATCATGTAGTTCATGCTCTCGCATAACCTTTCCTTGTTATTCTGATAGAAGTTAGAACTATGTTCCTAATATTGTAATTGGTTGATTTAAGAATAATTTTTCACTTCAATTGTCGCATAATTTTAATTAAAATCTACTCGGATCGAGAATCACTACTACAAATGACTCAATTCCATATTATTCCATTGGTTGTGTGATTGACGTCATTAAACCGGTCTTAAAAGTATGTTTAACTAGTGTAAACATCACCAGACACTGAATTTTTCACACTACCAAACACAACACTCTCTTGTAGTATTAGATTAAAATTAAAATGTGAAGACCAAATGTTACAAATGTTGGAATCAAACCCATGTAGGAGTAGAACATTCAAAGAGAGCAACATTGGCACTACACTAATTCAATATTTTAATACTTATAAACGACAAGCAAAATAATATATGGTGACCTTAATTATTTATTTTATTTTATAAAGGTTGATTGTGGTTCAATTAGTGATTTATTGATTCAACCATTTACCTCATACCATTTACCTCATTGTTTGATTGGGTAAATTGATGGTGTGAGTTTTAAAACTATGTTAAAAAGGATTCAATAATTACAAATAATTTTTTTAATAAACTAATATGCAAAATTTTAAATGATGTTTAAAAATAACTTAGTGTTTAAAACTATTTAAAATCATTTTGAATTTGTTTTTTTGGTGCAAAAATTGTTATCTATATAATGATTTTAAACTTTAAAATTTTCTTAAGAATTTTACATATAATAATCTTATAATTTTTTCATAATGTGCAATGTAATAATTTAGTGTTTTATTGTTAGATATAAGGTTACTTTAGTATCTGAAACACATAATTTAAACATTGTTAAAATAAAGTTATATACCTGTTAAATTTTATGATATAATTATATATGTACACTGTTAATAAAGGAAATACTCCTTTTGTTGTCAATAAATTTTAAACAATTTTATCATTTTTCAGATTTTATATTTTTATTACTCTCTTTTGATAATTTTCCACTATTCTCATCTTACTTATTTTTTATTAGTCTTATTTTTGTTTAACCTATAAATCCCTTTTTTTCTTTTCTTTTATTTTTAGTAGGAAAAAAAGACACTTCGTGTTTCTCTATATTTTTTATATAAAAAAAATAGATAGTTTTTGAAATATGAGTGGAATGTGAATTGATTGAAGAGAATAGTTATAGGGATAAAAAATAAATTTGAAAAGGTAATTTTATGAATAAAATGAGAAATAAATGTGCATACCAAAATATTTTATTCTATTTTTATTAACAGTATAGATTTAAAATACGAAGAGAGAAACAGAGTGTTTCTTATAATATTAATATAAATTTACCTCGTCATTATATTTATATAATTTTGTCCCACATATCTTAAAACTTAATTTTATCGGGTTCACCAGGTCAAAATTTCAAGTTAGGAAAAAAAATGTAAGCAACAAAATTTTCTTGCAAATTATAAAAATTATAAAATGTGTAATAATACTCATTCCAATTCTATTCATAAAACCCAAATCAAAAGTAATAATTGTTTTTTTTATAATATACAATTTATATTATCTTTTATATTAATTATTTTTAAATTAAAATATTCCTAATTATTAATATTGACGGACAACTAATTAGAAGATACAGAAAAATTCATATCAAAGAAAAGAAAAGAGAGAAGACTATTAATGATATGATTAATTTTGATAAAATATATAAATTTAAGATAAATTCATTTTTAATAATTATTTAAAAAAATTATGAATTAAACAATTGGATATTATAAATAGTAGGAGAAGTGTCTCTCTAAATTTTTAAAATGATAAAAAAATAGAAGTTAAATATAATTAATTAAAAAATAAATTAAAACATTAATATAAAGTAGTGAAAAATTAATATAAGTTAGAAGAAAATTTTGAAATTTAAATATAAAATTATCCCATACATCAAATGAAATCATTCCCATTATTAATAATTATGTAAGTTAAAAGAAAAATTTAAATTTTAAGAAATAATTAAAGAATAAAATTATGAATTGAAATGTAAAATTTTAATTATTAATAATTATAAATATAGATGAATGGAGGGAATATAAAAATAAAATAATAAATAATTTATTCAAATTCAAAATCTATTATATGCGGAATGGATCCCTAAATAAATAATAATAAATAAATTCATTCATTGATTAAATACTCGAAAGTGTTCCGTTTTTCTGGAAACTTTTTTTCTTCTCTCAACTCTCTCTCTCTGCGTCCATGGAGTTTTGGGGTAACACCATTTATTTTCAGTTCTCACTTCATTTCGTTAGCCTTGCCCTGTCTCTTCTGTTTCGTGTTTTCTTATTCTGAATTTTCCTTCTTCCGTTTTCTAACTCTGAAAATTTTGTTGATTTCTTTTTTTCATTTTTCGGGGAGGGAAGAGCATTCCTTTAATTTTGTTAGAATGTGTTGAACTCGTGCTTTTGCTATGTTTATTAGATAATCATGATTCACGTATCTTCGTGCATAGATTTTTTTAATTAATAATATAAATGTGTACTTTATTATATAAGGTAATTGTTCTTAGGTTTTGTATATTTTGCTTTCTGGATAATGTTGGTGCAAATGCGATCATTGTTTCTATAGTTTTAGTTACTCATTACTCAACTTTTACCAATTATCATCATCAACCATCATGCTTGTTATATGCCACCGGTGCCACTATGTAGTAACTGTTTGTTCACTTCGTAAGTCATTTGTTGAGTAATTGAGTTTGTGAAGAACTTCATCGTTCTACCAAATTTTTTAGCGTGTCTTTGAAGTATTTGACCCCAATGTTTCTTTTGTAAAGAAAATTTAGTATGTTCTTTTGTATTAAAATTTAATGTTGAGGTTTTAAAGATGGGTCCTGTGCAGTGTCAAACTATTTACAGTTGCAAAATTAATTAGATTTGTTTCCCTATTTGGGTTTATTCATCCTGTTGAAAGATATCTTGGGTTGGGGGTGTGGAAGTTGAATGAAGGTAAGTAATCATCATTTTGTCATAGAAACGCATCTTATGAGGACAAAAAAGTTGATAATCTAACAAGCATTATTATTAAATTAACATCGTATGCCTATTTATAATCCTTTTTAGGTGTTGAGGTGAAAAATGGAGAATCTCTCAAGGTTGATCCAGGAGATGACAAGATTATCCACCTTTCAAATGTATATCTTTATGACAAATAAACATAGAGTCATTCTGCTTACTTGGAATTGATAATGGTTTTGTTTGAATGATTAAATCATCTTGTGACAGGCATGCATGGGGGATGTCACTAAGGATATAGGAGGTGGACCAGTAGCCCTGTATGTGAAGTTTGGTAACCAGAAGTTTGTACTTGGAACACTTTCTTCTGATAAATTTCCTCAGATATCTTATGATTTGGTATTTGAGAAGGAATTTGAGCTATCCCATAACTGGAAATATGGAAGTGTCTTCTTTACTGGATTTAAAGCTCAACCTCAGTCGGAGTCATATCCTTTTTTAATACTATTTTACATTGATATAAGAACACATTTTCTCTTGACAGTCACTAATGCATTCTATAATATTCTCTCACATATATGCATATTACGTGTCCTTGACTTCATTCTTCTTTTATCATTACTGATGATGATGAAGATTCTGATGGTGAGATTCTCTTCTTGATTTGAGTACTATTATTAATTTGATACTATTATTATACAACTTACTTGCACCTGTTATCATCCTTGTTTCAGATATTGATGAAGATATTCCAGTTAGTGCAGTCAATGGTAATATGTCCATCTTATGTGGTATTGTAGTTATAATGTCATAAAGCAGTTTATCTAGTGTATATTGCTAACATTTAAATAGGTAAACCCGAGGTTGGCGTCAAACCTGATGCAAATGAAGCTAAACAGAAGAAGATAGCAGATCCAAGAAAGAGGGATGCAAATGGTGAAGATGACGATTCATCCGAATCTGATTCTGATGATGATTCAAGTGAAGATAAGGTATTTATATAATCTAGAAAGCAGATTTTATAATGAACTGCTGATGATCTTGACTCTTGCATGATTTGTCTGATGGTATATAGTGAAATGAAATGCTTTGAAGAATTTAAGTCCAAAATACTAATGATTGGCCTGAAAAAAGGCAGAATAATAAGTGTTGATTGTAACACAATGATGGCATTGTCATTGCTAGATATATGAGAGAAAGTAGATTGTTGGGCAGTGAAGCATTCCTTTGATGGTTCCTACAGTGATAAAAACTTGTAAACATAGATGAAATGTTTTTATGTGTGCATTCTGACTAGTTATTCCGATTAGTGAATTATCGATTGAAGGAGATTTTAAATGATTGATATTTAATGTAACCTAGTGCCCGGAGGCTCCTTGCTATGTGAAGGTATGGGTGAGGGTCATTGTACGCAGCCTTACCTTTACATATGCCAAGAGGCCGTTTCCGGATTTGAACCCATGACTAACTGGTGACCAAGGCACAAAATTACTACTGTGCCGTGCCTCACCCTCAAATGATTGATGTTTAAGTTTGTTTAATTGATTATTGATGATTATTGTTTAGCCCACAGCGAATGGCGACATAGAAAGTAGTGAAGGTGATGATGATAGCGATGATGATGAGGAGGAGGAGGGGGATGATGAATCTGATGAGGAGACAGCCAAGAAGGTATGGAGGGACTATAAGGTGTTTCATTTTTGTGGTTGGATTTGAATTTAACCTTCCCTTTTTTCCCCCATATAGATTGAAGCAAGCAATAAGAGGGGTATTGAGTCTTCTAAGAAAACACCTGTTCCTGTGAAGAAGACAAAGTTTGTTACTCCTCAAAAGACTGGTTAGTTGGTTATGTTTTTTTTCCTTCCAAGCTCTTTTCTTGTGACATTTATTTTTCTAAATCATCTATTATATTTTTCACCCCAAGTTTTGTTTGTTTTATTTTTATACTCATTTTGGGTGTGCTTTAAGATGTGAATATTGTAATTTAGATGTGAGGTTTTAGGGGGTAGTTAATAGCAGCATTTCATGCTGTTATCAAGTTGTCATGACTTGAGCTTGGTTCCCCCATGATGCTTTACTCATCACTTCTCATATTCTTGGAACAGTCCTCATTGCTGGCTATCATGCATTCACTGTCACTATTCTATTCAGAGGGGAACCCCCTCACTTTACCCCTTTTTTTTTACGTTGTGTCCCACTTATTTGTTTAAGGTGATTGTGATTTCATATAGCTTATGGTCAAATGTGTTTTAGTCATATTTGCTAAGTGTGACTGGTGATTTCTATGGATAAGTTACTGTTAATGGCATTACCTGGCCAAAATAGACACCAAATGGTAATGGGAGGGAGATGTAAACTATTGTAATAGAATCCCCCCTAAATAAGTTGTTTAAAGAAGCTTTTGAGAAGACCAAGGCTAAAAAGGATGCATACATCCTGAGTTGCAGGAAGATGATGAAAAGGAAAAAGTGCAAAAAATTATTAATATTTGAATTGGAATAAGAGTTGTGTCATCAAAATGATGCTCTTTCTGCTCGTGCAAAGAAATTGAAGGCACAGATTTATTTCTTGTATATCAGAAGTAACTATTTAATTAGAAAAGATGAAAATTCAAACAAGCATAGATGATGCTTGTGATAAAGAAGCAAGGGCTAGAAATGTTCAGTGCATAGCTTGATATTTTTTGTAGGAATGAAATATCTTTCAAGTTTCAATATTGTGCAATAAAAAAATTTCAAGCTATCATGAAATTGGAGTTGCACTATGTAAAGAGGAATTGGAGCAAAGGAAATGTTGACGGGTCACGAGTAGAATGAACTTTTGATGTTCATGTGGGAGATGTATATAAATTGTTAATGTGTAAGCTTTTAGAATAGTTAGTTAATGATGTGGCATGAGAGCCTCTATGAAGTGGTCACGAATTTGTTCCTTATCGCTAGTTTAACTGTGATTGTTTTACTTGTCTGTGCATGCATGTTGTGACCACAGTAAAACTGAAACGATATTATGAGATTTAATGATCTGTTCAGATAGCAAGAATGTTGTCCATGCTGCAACTCCTCACCCTTCTAAGCAGGCTGGTAAAGCAACTGCAAATAACAAGCTGCAGTCTCCGAAGTCAGGTGGAGATTACAGCTGCAAGCCTTGCAACAGGTGATTGGAGATGTCTTTTTATGTTGATTTGCCTCCTTATTTTCCTTATTTTCTTTTTTCTAAGTAATCAGGCACATCAATTCACGCATAATTTTTATATTGGCTTGCAGGTTATTTAAGACAGAAGATGCCTTAAGTTCTCATAACAAGGCCAAGCACAGTGCTAAGTGAAGTCTTGCTTTTTTGCCTGAGCAGTGACAGTGAATGTTGGTGTTTCTGGTGTTGGATGATAGTAAAAAAACAGTGTAGTTGATGTAGGAAAGCTGGTCTAGTGATTTTGGTATTCAACTTGGGTTTGTGCTAACTGGTCTTTGACCTTGACCTTGATCCCATGTCGGCCTTCTTTCAACCGAATCTGTGATGAAATGCGTAAATACTCCGTACAACTCATGAAATGGTATTCCTGACAAAAGTAAGTTGGTATTTAACGTTGCTAAGCCATCAACCAATGTTTCTAATTATTATTTGGATGGAGGGTATTTTTATTTTTTTATCACTTTCGTTCGTATATTTCCAATCATCAAGCAAATTTTTTAAGATGCCTTTTAAAGCTTTAAATAGTGCCATGTTTTTTTGTTGTTGAGAATTTTGACTATATATTAAGTAAAATAAGTATAATAATAATACATGTGTAAAATACGAGTAATTTATATCTTAGAAATTTTCCTAATATTCTATAAAAAAAATATCGATAAAGGTAAACAATGTTTTAGAAACAGAAGTATTCTATACATTTTACACAGAAAATTAGAGAATTGTTTTGTTGGAGGAGCATTTAAATTATAAAATTGTAAGAGGAGAATTTATAGTGCATCTCCTATTTTTTTCCAATTCTTTTTTTAATGTTTCACATTTGATCTATGGAGCATCTCCAATGGGAGAATTGCGTTCTTAACAGGAGTTGTTATTATCACCCCTCAAATTGTTACTCATCACTCACTTGAGTAAAATTTTAAAAATCCTTCCAACTTAAACGCATTTTCATTACTTATATTCGAAGTGGAAAAAATAAATATAACCAAGATACAATTTTGTTATACAATTGTAAGCAGAATCACGTTTCTATTATATATGTTTGAGATAGGATAAAATATGCAACAAAAATATAATTTCATTATTCATCACACATGTATAACGAAATCGTGTTTAAGATTATTTCAATTTGAATAAATTTCAATTTATAAGTAGCTCATCACAATGAATCCCACGCTATGGATAGGCAGGCACAGGTAGGGAATTTTTTTGATAAAAAGTAAAAAATAAATTGCTAATGCGTTTACTTAACAAAAAAAAAACCTTTAGCTATTCACATAGTCGAAATTCATACATCATTTCATCTGTTTTCCATCTAAATACCCTTCAACATTGGTGACATACAATAAATGCTCGACAACAAAATATGAAACATTCATAGGTGAACTTTATCAAATGTATCGCTTCATCCTCGCAACAAGTTAAACTCGCCGCTTTTTCCATTTTTCTTCCTCCCTTGCAGAACATTACAATTGAAGCAGAAAATTAAAACATTGATGCTATGGATGTTACAAGGTTCTATCACTAAATTGACAATTCCAAATAGAATAAAAACAATGGCAACTGAATCCATCTAACTCAGCGCAAACGACAAAGTCACAAACCAGATTACTTGCCACTCTTGATAGCAGATTTTGGGCCAAACCTCAACGTTGTTGTTGCTATATCTGATGATTACCAGATTCACTGCCATTTTGTGCAACACTCTGTTCTTGATAATCATCATTGCTTTTTGTATTGTTCTTGTTACTAGTTTCCCCTTGTTCCTTCTCCCTGTTCCATTGCTCAATTTTAGCTCTCCTTTCTGCACTATTTTCTCTGATCGGAGGACTCCTATCCCTACCCACAGGACTTCTACTTCGTTTCCCTCTATATCGAGGACTACGGCTTCTAGGCCTCCTACCATGGTGGCCATGGGACCTGTCAAAATCTCTTCTACCAGAACCACGACCAGAATGTAAATGCTCCCCATGGTTACGATTCCTTGGAGGACTCTTGCTTCTGCTTCCACTGCGGCCATTCCATCGCCTATTTCTTCCAAATAATTTCCTTCTCAAATCCCTGAAATTAAACAAGCAGGTTTTAAGCCAAGAACAGCCAAATTAAAATGCAAGTGCAACATCTTGAAAAGCATGAGAACTATGCAAAGAAATCAACCTGCTAATCTTCTTTAGGTGCATGAAGTTGCAATAGCCACCTCGATTGCATACATTTTCCTCATACTGCCTACAAGTAGCTTCTCGAAAATCCGTAACAGGAGAGAAATCAACAATGATGGGTCGACCTAGATGAATCATGAAGTTATAAATTTCATCAAAATAAAGTTCCTATTTGGGAATGGGGTCAACAGAAATTTCAAAAGAAGCATGTTATATAGAGAATTAATTTTCTACATATGATTATGTTCTGTTCCAGTCATCACACAATTCACAACAGCTTTGTGAAATCACATAGTATGAATTATACAATACACTTTAGAGGAGCTAAATCCAGCAGAAGGAACCTGGTCAAAATGCATTTTTCATCATATAAAGCTCAAGGCTCTGACACAGCTAAAAGAAGGTCCAAGAAAAATGGTTATGATAAAGACCTAATGCTAAACCAATAGGGTTATCTCCAATCTAGTGCCCTGAAAACCAAATGAACATTAACATTCCTTACACAAGAAATCAAAAACTGAAAAAATATCAAAAAATGGCTTTCATATTGTTATTCATGGATTTGGGTTTGAGTTTAACTCAAACCCAAAAGCTAGCCAACTAAGTCATGAGATAAGATTTTGGCCATATCACTAATCCATGTAAGATATCCAACACACAGACCTTATGCCGAGTACAGGACATCTTGAACATAACGGCTAACCCAATCCTACACACTAAAGTTTCTAGGACTGAAGGTCAACAACAGCCTGATAACAACTAGGCCAACATGTCCAACAACAACGACTTGTACAAGGTTTAATACCATCTTAAAATTTGAGTTTGAACCCAACTTAACCCCAAATGCTAACTCATGAAGTGAGGATTGCAAATTTTGGGCATATCACAAGTCAATGTGGGATCTTCATCAGTTATTACACATAGCTCTCCCCCTGCGATACTTTTACAGTTGCAACAAACAACAACTCACAACACACAAACAGAATCAAAATCACAAATAATGACAACACGTAGTCAAGGAATCAAGGCACACAAAACGAAATAGTTAAAAACCCTAAGCAAGGGAGTGAAAGGGCAAATGAAGGACCTGAATAAAACCTCCCAGTCAGATTCATGAGGGCGTTGGCTGCATGGTCTTCCTCCCTAAACTGAACGTACACATTTCCAACCTGCGCAAACAACGAAAGAAGCAAAATAAACAATTAAAACAATTAAATTTAAGAAAAATTAAAATTGCGTGAAGGAAGCGGAGAGAAAGACCATATGATCGGCGAGGTTGTCGCAAATATTCAAGCTCTGAATGGGGCCGTACTTGCTAAGCTCCTCAAAGAGATCTTCGTAGAAGTCGTCGAAGTGATCCTGGACCTTATCGGGGTCGAGAGATTGGGGCTGGGGCTGATCGGGGTTGGTGATGATGTTCATGTTCATGTCGGGCCTCTGGTACATGTTCGACAGAACCAACGTTGGGCTAATTGTGGGCTTCGTGTGAAGCCGGGAGCACCGGTCGCCGTGCCTGCACGCGCCGATCTTGAAGTAGAACGGACAGTTCACCCTGTCCTTCTCCGTCCCGAATATCGATGCCAAGTGCTCCGCCATCTCTCCGTTAGGGTTAGGGTTTCGCTTTGGCTTCCCTTTCCTTTCCTTTTCCTCGTGCACTCCGCGATGCTTATCCTTTTATATACTCATTAACCAGTACACTCCTGCTCTTTTTTGTTTTTTCTTTTTTTTTTTTTGTTTTTTGCATTTAGTTAATTAATTTATAATTAACTAGTAATTTGTTTTGAGTTTTTAATGTAGTTTCTCTTTTAAAAAAATCGAAATTTGTAGCTAAGTTAAAATTATTTTTATCGGCTGATTTATGTGTTACGTGTATAAATTTAGTTCAATTCAATTTAAATTAATGACACGTAAATAATATTCTAAATTATGGAACATATTTTTAATAGAAAATGTTTAAAATTTAGAAAAATATCCATGTATTGTTGTCTACTTATTTGCTACGAGGATATAGGTAGTTTTTGTTATATCCAAAGACTACATTAATCAAGAGTGTGTTTAAGAGAAAAAAAAAAAGAAGAAAATAAATGAATAAAAAATTATGCGAGTCTCACATTTTTTGCATTTTAATTTAATTCAAAATAAATAATTCATTTTTATCTTCTTAATCAAACACATCTTAAGTTTCTCATTATTTAAGAAGAAGATTCAAAATGTGAACTTCTTATAATATTTTTTTATGAATTAAGATTTAAAATCAGAGAAAGATGTCTCCTCTTAAAAAAGAAAAACCTTCAAATTCAAAAAATAATATACTTATATTTATTTTATTTTAAGAAAATGAATGGCAGTTCAAACATGTGATTACCACATGTGCAATCTCCTAAATAAATTTTTTCCTTATTAAATAAGTAATTTAAATATATTTGTCCAAAAAAATGAAGAAAATAACAAATATTTTTTTATTATAAATTATAGTGGAATATGTTGATAACATTAGGTGTATAGTGTTATATTTTTTATACAAAAATATTTTGATTTCTTAATGTGTGTCTTTAACATTTTTTCATTATTTTTTATCTTATATTTGGAAGTCACGTTAAATTTAGACTAATTTAAGTCGAATTGGGTAAACTCATTTAAAAAGGCTTTTCTAACACCTTTTTTTCCATTCATAATACTTTGTTCTAAGAAAACGTTTGTTTCACTTTTCACTCTTAAAAAAAGACGTTTGTTTCAAAATGTAATATTATATTCTCACGGATCGTGTTTTACTTATTATTCTTAACCTTTTGGTTGGCACTTAGTAATTTAAGAAAAAAAGTTATTTAATTTAAAAATATAAGTAAAAAAGATGTAGAAGAATGAAGTAAAAATCAGTTATATTCCTGAAACAAATATTAAGAATAATAAGTAAAACAAAAGTAAATATTTTATATTCCGGAAAATAAACAATGCCTAGTAATGTTATAAGAACCAGATATTCCTAAATTCACTTTTCGTTGATTATGTGATACCACAAAACACAATTTAACATATTTAAGAAAAATCAAATTCTCTACCACTTAAACCAATAAAATATCTTTAATTATTAGAGATTAATTTTTTAGTATGATTTTTCATTTCATCAAAAAATAAAGTTACTGTTGTTTGTGGTGAACTGAAACAAACTAGTCTGATAGGCTGCTGTTGTCTGCTACATGTCGGATGGACGGTTTCATCTCATCTACAAACACTATAACTACCGTGAGTATAATCCAGCATATTAAGGAGAAGATAGTGTAGCAGAAAGAGGGGATTTCTTATCTGTATGGCAATGAGAAGTGAGAGGTTGACGGGATATTCACTTGCCCCTTGTAGCTCCCATGCATGTTCCTTCAATGTTCCCATTAATGGTTAATGGCACGAATAGGCATAAGTACAAAGGGTTTTTACTGGGCTCGAGCGAACGATTTTATTAGGCCTGGAAATGGTCAACGCCAATGGAATTTTCAGTGAAACCTTTCCACTGTCTTAAAGTTGTCAACTATCCGGTGCTCAAGACCACATCATCCTCCTGGTATCACTTTTTAAGTAACCCCCCAGAGCACATCTCCAATGGACCACAAAGATTTGGAAACAGAATCTGGGAAACCATGGAAAAGTGATGCACTGCCAATTTACTTTACTATAACATCCAAGGTTTTATTTCAGACCAATAAGAATGACAATGCAAGTGTGTCAACAACCTTCGGCTTGACATGGATGAAGATAAAATATAATTTGTGCCTATCAAAACCAACTCTCGAGACAAAATAAAATTGGTCGCATCTGTCTGAAAATCGTAGCATTGGGGATATCACGGATCAAGGAATAAAAATAACTTAGCAACGAGTAAGAAATATTTGGGGATAGCCCATAAAATTGGAAATAAACTGTAAGTAGGCTTCAAGTATTAAAGCTAAATATCATTAAACACCTTTCAAAGTCTTAAGACATAACTGTCCTAGCTCTGTGAATCAGAACTCAAATTATTGGCAAGGTCTTTATCATACCAAGACTAATGTTCCAACTATCAACTTATATATCACACCAAAAACCGCGCACCCAAATCTCAATGCTCAAACTCGTGTGGATCTCCAGGTTTTTTCCACTTGAAAACTTTAGTAGGGTTCAACGGGGGTACGGAAGTTAGCTCCGGCGTACACTGCTTCAGCACCAAGCTCCTCCTCAATTCTCAAGAGCTGCCAAGAGCGCTCAAAACATTTAGAAAAAGGCTTAATGAAAACTAAAACTAGTGTAATGAATGAACAACACCAACCTGGTTATATTTAGCAAGACGCTCAGACCTGCATGGAGCTCCAGTCTTAATTTGACCCTGTTCAAGAAAAAGGAAGCATTAAAATGTTGAACTTGGTCATCGGAGTGGTAATAACCCAAAAGTTGAATGCAACAAGGCAATACCGTAGCCAAACCAACAGAAAGGTCAGCAATGAAGGTATCCTCAGTCTCTCCACTGCAACCAAAATATAAGAATGTTAGTACATAGAATGTGGTTGCCTTGTTAAAGATCTTACAGCTGTAGGATTTGTATTTTTCACTGCTGTCATCTGCGTTTAAAGACAGTTCCAAACCTTCTGTGACTGGCCATGACACCCCATCCAGCTTTTTTGGACATCCTGACAGCTTCAATACTCTCAGTCACAGAACCAATTTGGTTGACCTGTTCAATTAAGGTTTGTGTCAAGTTATGGTGTATATGCACATCAACATAGCTCCAACAACTTTTCCCTAAAAGATTTACATGAGTGGAATAAGAGTACCTTGAGGAGAAGAGCATTGCATGCTTTAGTATCAATTGCCTTCTGAACCCTCTGTGGACACAATGCAAAAAGTCAAACGACAATCCCTCTGGGCTCTCCAACAGAATAAAAACATTTTTTGATGGAGGGGGAAATTTTGTTTGATCAATATGCAAACCTTGGGGTTGGTAACCAAGAGATCATCACCAACAATTTGTACATTGGCTCCAACCTCAGCAGTTAGCTTAGCATAGTGCTCCCAGTCATCCTGGTCAAATGGATCCTCAATTGAAACAATTGGGTACTCTGACACAAATGACTTGTACAGATCTTTCAAAGCATCTCCAGAGATCCTCTGGGAGCCATCATTGTTCTGCAGGTCAAACAGAAAAGGCCAAGACATAAACAATCTAATCTAAATCTAATTATGTAACAATTGTATCAGTATTACTTAATACAAGATCTCTTCTACAGTAATCCGTTATGTATAATGAATATTCAAAATAATGATCAGCTGCAAATGAGTGAGAAGATAAATTCAGTTGGGGTAAGTGAGAATAAATATGAAGAGAAGGAAGAGTAGAGATTGGATTATTGGAAGACCCTTGCAGTCTGCTCTATTTCTACTTTTTCCTTTGCTATTTTTTTAGTGTTTACTGACTATACTGTTTTCATTTAATGTTGTTTCTAATGAGTGTGAGATCCTCTTTGCTATACATGTTCCTCCAATTGGGGATTTTTCTCATTTGCCTGTAAATAGATATCTGTTTCTTATCACTTTCCAATTAGACTAACAGTAGCAGAAATAAGCTAAAAGAGCTTACATCTTCCTTGAAGTTCAAATCGTATGTTTTGTCTTCCTTGTAGAATTCAGAAGCTGCAACATCCATTCCAATGACAACCTAAGAACATAATAGCAATTGTCAAAGTCCTGTAAATGAAGACACCTGAAATGCCAAAGCACCATAAACAAATTTTTGATGAGGGGAAAATACTAACTTTGCCTGTGTAACCAGCTTTGGCGATGGCAGTTTTCAGCAATTCCAAGCCTTCCTTGTTTTCCTGAACACTCAAAAGAGCTTATCAGTTACTGGCCAAAAAGATGAGCAGGTACCAGAGTTCCATGCATAAAAAGAAATGAGTTAAAATATTGACCTGGATGTTAGGGGCAAAGCCACCTTCGTCACCAACATTTATTGCATCTTGACCATATTTCTTCTTAATCACAGACTGAAATCAAAATGGCAAAACCCATCATTAACTGTATCACAGTCATACAGCTCTACAATCAAGTTGACAAACCATCAAGGAATGGAAGCATTCACAGATAAACACCAGGCCTAACAGGCTGTGATAACTTTATAAGCTAACTTTCTAGTAAAAGCACTCAATAATGGGGGAAAACCAAAGCTTAGAAACCAATAATGAAACGGCGTACTATCCATTGGCGTTATCCTAGTTTGGCAAGATTTAAAAATACATTTGGGAAGAAGTAAATGAATGTAACAAGCAAACTGACCTTCAAATTGTGATACACTTCTACACCCATCTTCATGGCTTCCTTGAACGAGGAAGCTCCCACAGGAAGAACCATAAACTCCTGCATATACATAACATTTCACAAATATATGAAACTCGTCTTGCTTTATCTCTCTCTCTCTCTTACACACACAGAGAGACAGAAGAAAGGTCTTAGAAAGCATGCCTGCATAGCAAGTTTGTTTCCAGCATGTGATCCACCATTAATGACATTGAAAGCAGGAACAGGCAAAACCAACTTTTTGTTACCCGCGATATTAGCAATATGCTGCACCAAAGGAGTGAAATGGCCATAGTGAAGTCATATATATGAAAACAACAGAAAACCTCAATATGACTGTAAGATAACACCTAGTTATTATGTTGATCTTGAATACCAAATTTCATAAAATTTAGATGACTATAAGCAAGCCATCAAGCAACAAATATTTCATTTTTTTCATCATCGCATATTTATATAAATTTTCAGGACAGCTTCAATTACACATAATGGATTCAATGAACAAGTTTCATTTCAGATGATTAAGTACCGCAGCTCGTGGGTAAATACCTTGTAAAGAGGAATTTTCAGGACGCTAGCACCAGCTTTGCAGACTGCAAGAGACACTGCCAATATGGCATTTGCTCCTAGCTAAAACAACAAAAGTAGCATTAGAATTATATGGATCACATTAAAAATGCAATTTTCAAAATATAATCAGCTATGCACCTTTTGCTTGCACCAACCCCATTCGTTAACAGTTCCATCAAGCTGTTGAACCATTAAGTTGTCAATAGCAGTCTGCTCAGTTGGGTCCTGATCATCATCACATGCGTAACACAAAAATTAGATCATGCCAAATAATCTTTAAGTAAAAGACCTAAAGTTACATTACATATTACAGGTTTATATAAACCGAACTATAATGTTAACCACATAATGAGCAAGTTCTAACATAAGCGAAAACTGAACCAACCTTGCCAATCAAAGCAGGGCCAATGACGGTGTTCACATTGTCAACAGCCTGCATGCAAAAGAAAATACCAGGTAAAAATAAACGATTAGAACAATCTAACGTGACGACCTTCCACACTATTTAGTATAATAACACGAGACTTACCTTTGATACACCCTTTCCAAGGTAGTCAGATCCTCCATCTCTCAATTCAAGGGCCTCATAAATCCCTTTAAATTAAAAAAACATCAATACAATTAAAATCGAGCAAGCAGGCTACCGTCAATACATGGGCAGTGGGAACTATATGTGAGAAACTATCTAAATTTCTTGGAAAATTTTAAACATAGAAGCTATCTTAGAAACTTATCCAAAATATTATTTGAGAAAACATATCCATCCAAAGTCCAAACTAATCCTACGTGCGTTGTGCCAAACGAACAAGAGATTGGCTTATAAAAAAAAAACACTACTAAAAATAACGTTTGTACTTTCTTAAATGACAATTTATACGCACGAAAGCAATTTCGGAATCTACAAAACGCGGTGGCAAAATCGGAATAGAGAGAAATGAGTGAGTGAGTATACCAGTGGATGCACCACTTGGAACAGCAGCTCTGGCAAAAGTACCATCGGAGCAAGTCAAATCCACCTATTATAGCAATCATCCATGATAAGTTTCAAAAAATAAACCAACACTAGACCTCATCAAATTTAAATTCATCCTTGAAAAAAATAGGAAAGAAAAAACTCTATGGAATAGAAGCTATCAAAAAATGAGTGAATAAAAAAACGAGTAATACTAACAGAAAAGTGATGAGGAAAGTGAATAATAAAGTGGAGAAGTATGGAAATGAAAGAGGAAGAGGAAGAATCGAACCTCGACAGTTGGATTGCCACGACTGTCGAAGATCTGGCGGGCCTTGATGCTAACGATGGTAGCCATGGACAGCGATGCAATTGAGATCTGCAGTGAGTGAGTAGTAGTGGTTGGGAAGAAGATGTGGTGAGTCTTGGGAGGCAGGACAAGTGTCTGGGATTATTTATAGGCCCGACTAAGCGTCGCTCACTTTTAGGTTTAGGAAACTTAAACATCATGTGATTTCTCGCTTTCAAAGTCACATGATACTCTATTAAAAAAAAAAACTTAATTATTTGTTTAGTCTTTTTTTAATTTATTTCTCTTAGTCTTTATAGTTAATATGCAGATTTTTTTAAAAAAATTTACATTTTAATTTTTAAGAGGTTTTTATCATTAAAATTTTTTAACTAACAAAATTAAAAAAAATTAACTGCAGGAACTTTTTGAAAATTACAATATAAATTTTAGAAACTAAAAAATTCACTTATTAAATTTGATGAACTAGAAGTCCACTTATTAACTTTGAGGATTTAAAAAAATAAGTTTAAAAACTATAGAAATTAAATGGATAATTAAACCAAAAAAATCAAACACTTTTAAAATAAAATAAATTTGACATGAAACTCAACTTTTTTAACTTGATTTTAAAACACTTTTATGTTTATTTTTAAAATTAAAAAAGTTTAAATATTTAATTTGAAAGAAACACATTCTCCTTACATTTGATAAGGAGTTGTTGTCAGAATTGACATTGATATCAATACCATAATCATTTTGACATTATTATTGTTGACATTATTATCATCAATATTATCATAATCACCACTAATATTATTAGCACTTTCACTATCATCATCATTGATATTGTTATTATCATTGTCATCGTCACCTTTAATGTCGTGCCACCATTATTATCGATATCATTACTAATTAATAATGATTAGAAGTGAATCTAACTTCACTCGAGGTTCAACTCAAATTTGATATGAACTTTCATTTTCTTTTTTAGCTCGAAGTTAATTTTAGTTCACAAATAATTTTGATATGAATTTTCTTTTTCTTTTTTAGCTCGAAGTTAATTTTAGTTCACAAATAATTTGATTTAACTTGTCCAACTTAAAACTAATCCTCTGATGTGTATATATTATTTGATTTTGTTTTTTTAATACATAAGATCATGAATCAAACTCCTAACATAATGCTTATGAAATTCAATCAACTATTAATTATGTTGTTCCTTGTTCATTACATGTGCGTGTATGTCAATTTAACTTATATACTAGTTGAGTCTTATTATATGTCAACTCATTTATTTAACAAGTTTAATTTTTAATTTAATCTCATAATAAATTTATTTAACTCAAAGCTCATTTTGTTTGGGAATCAAGTTCAATAAACTAATTGTTTATCTCAAACTATCGTGGAGTTAGTTTGATTTATTCTCAACATATGAATATCTCCAAAACAAAATACTTGTGGGGAAAAAATCATGTTTAGTATAATTTTTAAAATAATAAAGTCAACAATTTATTTTTATTTTAATTAATTAATTAATAGTGTAATTTTTTTTAATATTTTCATTCAAATAACGCTGTTAATTTATTACTTAGTTTATTGATTTGGAAAAGGTAATTAGTGAGAAAATAGTGCTTAATATCCATTTAATTTTGATTATATTCTTAATGATTTCAAAAACTCTTTCGTTTCTGACTAAAAATAAGGATAAATTATTTTGAATACAAAAAAAATTAAATATATATTTAGCTTGTTTGATTGATGGCTTAATTATTTGTAGGTTAAAAAGGTTCAATTATGGAATGCCTAATTACTAGAGAGAGAAAAAGGAAAAAAAATTACTCCTCTTGACATATGTTCATAAATAGTATATTTTGGTTTTTTGTTTAGTTTTTTTTCCTCTTGTTTTCTTCTTTCTACAAGAAAAAATATATATTTTTAAAAAAGTTAATTTCCTTTTCAAAGTATTTCGTTTAATGTGATAACTATTTTTCCATTCGGGTGCTTTTACGCTATGATTGTGATGAAAAATTGATGTTTGGTATCCAGATAGATTCATTATTTTCTTGAAATTAATCCAATAATGAGTGCTGAAAAATATAGTCATTATATATCTAAACTGGTGATTTTGCCGTTCTGGTAATGAGATATTTAATTTTTTTGGTTTGCTCTTCAATTTGCTTGATGCCCAAGAGAAAGTTAGCATTCGCAGCAGCCAACAAGTACATACAACTACAGCTCGTACACATTGTAGGGTAAATAATTTCGTGGTCGTGGATGCATGCACCACGTTTTAATTGTGCAAACTGCAAAGTTTTATTCAAACAAGTCCGCACTATGCAGGAGTACAAACATCTCGTACAGAAGCCATTCAAGTCAATTTGTGGTATTATTTTACATTTAAGAATTAAATATGAATTTTTTATTTTTTTAAAATTAATTTATCATGACTCACACTTTTATGTACCAATTAAACGACTTTAATGAGCATAAAAAATGCTCTCATGTGACAAGTATTTTTTCCATTCGGATGCTTTCACGCCTGATTATGATGAAATTAATCCACTGAGTGTTGAAAAATATGTTTATGTCTTTGTTTTTTATTCTAAAAATATGTTTATATCTAAACTGTTAATTTCGCTGTTCTGGTCATGGGATAGTTTACTTTTTTGTTTGCTCTTCAATTTGCTTGATGCGCAAGAGAAAGTTAGCATTTGCAAGTACATACAAAGTGAATATGTTAGGTGACTGATTTGATGGATGGATGCATGCATGGACCACATTTACACGGTTCTATTCAAACTCGCAAGCAGAGCGAGTATCACAACTAACAACATCTCGCACAGAAGGGACTATTCGATCAAGCTTTGATACATTAATATCAAATTTTACATTAAATAAACTTTTTTTAAAAATATCAGCTCAGTTTTATGTCAACAAAATTTTAATATTTTACATTGTAGGGATACTAATTTTCTGACCAGATAAAAATAAAACAAAATGCTAATATGCATTAAATTAAAAAACCTTGGTATTTAAAATGTGTTCCGTATGTTGATGGCTTAATAATATTTTCTTGAAACTAACTAAAGGAGTGCTGAGAAATATAGTTATTCGAAGTGGCGATTTTGCTGGTTTGGTCATGAGATGTTTTACATTTTGTCTTCGTCTTCAGTTTGCTTGGTGAGCAAGAGAAGTGGGCCTTTGCAGACAATATATGTGTTTGAGTTCTGAGGGTTAAGGGGGGGATATTTATATGTATAAATTAGTATTTTAAATTGTATATTGTATATAATATTTTTTAAATAATTAAAATTCAAATAATAAATATTTTTAGTATTAATTATATTATACTTAAAAATCATAATAAAATAATATATTAATATATAAAGTAGCATAGACTTTAGTCACGTCCATGTAAGTGTGAAGGGATGTGAGTAGAATTTCACAAACTTAATCATTTTTATTTATTTAACATTTATTAATAGAATCATATGTGTAATTTTTTTATATGTATGGTTTTATCATATAATAAAAAGATTACATGAAATTACTCACTCTAGTTTAATCCATACCAAAAAAAGATAGTTGTACCAAAAAAAACTATTCTAGTTTAATATTAATCTGTACAAATAAATTTGTGTTTATTTGGTTTTCATGATTATTGCCATTAATTACTATCAATCAGATTAAAAAATAATTAATTAAAATTACTAAGAAAATCAGAAAACGAAAAGGATTTATTGAGGAATATATATATATATATATATATATATATATATATATATATATATATATTCCATAAAAATAAAAAACAAAAACAGTATTAAGAATTTACAATAACTCACAACTCACACAACTCACATACATGTTTAACTAATTAAGTTGGAAGTTTCCTTTTGACAAATTATATATATTCTGTAAGATGAACTAGAGTTTCAAACTTAAATTTTAATGAACTTGTAAACTGAATATCAAAAGTGTTCCTCCTTTTATTTATTTCTATTTCAAACTGAGATTCAAAACAAAATTGAAGTAAAATTCACTTTACAGTTAAACCTAATTAAAAAGTAAACAATATTTGTTTTAGTTTTATTTTATAAACGGGCGTTGAGAGTCTCTCAACTGAAAAAATAGACATAACTTTATTATATGTGGCTGAGCCTGTGATGGTGTTGAAGTGAAAAATGCCCACCCGAGACGCTCATTCAAGACTTGTTGCAATATGTGTCACGTCTCACTACCAAAAGAAAGTATATTAGCCCGATTCTCGGTGTTAGTAACAACTCCTTATTTAAAATTGCACTTGGTACTAGTTCATATATTAAACATTTTATAATGTCCCAAATTATATATAAATTGAATTATTTTTACGACTACTATGAACCAATGTGAACGAAAAAAAAAAAATCGACTGCAATATTAGATATCAGCAATAAGTCAGCTTAAAAAAAACAATAAGTCGATGGTACTTGTGATGAAAAATACAATAAAAGAATCACTGCTAGAACAAACCGTCAAGTTGAACGACGCCTATATATAGTAATTTATATACTAATTATAATTATAATTTAATCAATGAGAGTAGGTAGTTATACCCAGTGTGATCCCTTCTGACGTACATTGTTGCAGCGTGCGTTTCTCCGTCATTACGCATGCCATTTGTTTTCATCGTTACTAGTTGAGTAGTTGTCAACTGATAATGATGTTTTTAATTTATATGACATTTTTTTAGTATAGAAAATAGGTTTGCATTGTTAATTTTCCAGAAAGGATTATAGTACAGAATTCAACATTTTCTTATCGCCCCATCGGATAAAACTATACTGTAAAAAAACACTATTAATATCGATTTAGTGGTGAAAAATTAGAGTATTCCTAATATATATGAGATGATGAGTTCAAATTTTAATATAATTATTGTATAAAAAAAATAAGACTATAAGAATGAATACATTGTTGGTTTAACTATAATTTATATCTATATTATATATAAATCTTCTTTCGTTTGCATATTATGTGAATACCAATTCTCATTTCTTTACATCTTTATTTTTATTGTCATTAAAGTTATATTTATAATTATAAATTGATAATATATTAAAGGTTAATAAATTAGTATATTATTATTAAAAGAATACAATCGTTCATATCCTCACGTCAATTATCATTAAAGGTTTTACCTTTGTTTCAAATTTGTCATTAAGGGAGGATAAAAAAAAAACAAAAACTTGAGGAGCTAGCATTGCATGAGCATCCCTACATTAAGGATGAAGAGGTAGCATTAAGAGAAAATATTAAAGTTTAAGAGGTTTGTGTGGTTGAACATTGGAGTGCGTTTGAAGAAAAAAAAACAGGATTTTACCGTTAAAGTAGTGACACAAACTACAATATTGATTTTTTCCCCTTTAAAAAAATAGTAAGATGGATATCATCCAACTTGTGAAATTCATGATTGGTTTAAGAGTTTTACTGTTAAATTTAACCCAAACTGGGTTAAATATGTTACTATTAAATTTCTTATTGTTTTTTTTTTTCATTCTGAATTTCTGTTGATTTTTTATTTATATGTAATTTTTTGTTTTTTTAATTTATATTCTTCTACACATTTTTTTATTTAAAATGTATGTTGATTTTATATTTAAATGTGATTTTTTTCATCATGATTTATATTCTTCTACATATTTTAATTAATTTGTTCTCAAATTTCGTGCAATGTTTTCTACCAATTTCTTGAATTGTTATGAAGTCGACTTAGAAGCTGGAGTTGTTAATTTAAATGATCCCTATGAAAATACAATGAACATGAAATTTAATTTGATGTTCAAGACAATCAATTTGTATCAATAAAGTTGGCAACATTTTTGCAACTTTTTATTACTTGATAGAGGATCATGCTGTGATGTTTCATTACATAAGAGAAAATAATTTTCATATAAGAATATTTGATACGGAATTACATGAAATTATGCATTTGGATTTTTGTAAGTTTCACCGCCTATAAATAATTTTATGGAAGATTTTTAAAAAATACTTAGATTGGGTTTGGTTCATGGAGAGGTATATTGATTTCTTTTTTATGCTATATTTTTTTTGTTCTTTCAAATAGGTTTATTCAATTTCTTTCATTAATTTTTTTTGTAGGAAATTTTATATTTGGGTAGATTTTTCTCGTATTTTTTGTTAAAAAATTGAAGTTAGCAACACAAAATTGAAGTATGTTGAAAAAAATTGATACAAGTTGAAGTCACAAAAACATCTAATATCAAGGCTCACTTTTTTTGAGTTTTTTGAAATTTTTTATGGATTTTACAAGTTTAATAGAAAACATGAAATTCATGTCGATTATGTTGAACACAACAATTTTGAAATGAGACTTTATGACCAACAAGATATTGAAATTTCGTATCCGATGTCCATAATGGATTCTAACTCTCAATCCGAAAGTGATGATGACGGTATATATTTTGCAAATGAACATGGTAAGAAGTTGGGGTAAGTTATTAATATGTATTTTGTTAGATATTATAAGATATGTTTAGAACTACTTTTACATTTCAAGTTAATTTATTGTCAATTTATATCTACAAATTTATGTAATTTTTAAAGATATTGAATTTAAATTTATCAAATTGCTGCTGCACTAATGAATATAACAATATTCTCCCACTACTAAGTCATTGACTTCTAACTTCTAAGGGTAGCACATGAACTAAAGTATCTGGCTTTGAACCAAATCCAAGCAATGACTCTCAAATATAATGGTTGTGTATCCCAACTCCCAATCCCTACAATGATCCAATTCCTTTATATATTATTAAAAATAATTTTCATGTTTTTTAATTTTTGTGAATACTTAAAAAAAATCCATAAAATAAAACTCAATTACTAAGTATATAATTATATGTAAAACACACAAAAATATCATTTAAGACTCTTTTATATGTAGAACAAACCATCAAGTATCCATACAAATATCAAGAATATTCATATTTCAATCTTCTCCATATAAACATTTTAAGAAACGATGTTGATTGGTCATTTTAGATCATCAATTATACTATGAACTAAACTAGAGTGAATCATAAAATATTATTAATATATAATTTTTTACTAAATTGGTGATGTTTACATCCTTTAATTTTTAATACAATTACTACTTCGGGTATACCTAATTTTGATTGTCTAATGAGACTAAACTCATCATTACAAAAATGGACAAATATGTTCTTGAAGGAAAAGTCATATCTGGATGGAAGTAAAGTGGGTATGAAAATTCACATACCTACACTGCCATTAACTCATTCAAATCTTAGAATTCCTTTCAATTTTTTTTTTAAAAATAGTTTCCTTTTATCTGTTTCATCTATAATGATTATTGACAAAAGTCAAGGTCAATCCGTGAAGCATGTTGAAATATTTATCTCACAATCAATTTTTTCTCATGACCAGTTATATATTATTATATCAAGAGTTACATTTAGAAAGAGATTGGAGATTTTGATAACTGAAGATGAAGACAATGCGTACAAAAAATATTTATTGTGATTTACAAATAAATTTTTAGAAATGTCTAACACAAAATGTGGATTATGATATTTCTATCTATTTAAGTTTAGACTTAATGAAACAAAGTTGAGTTTAATATTTTTATACCATTTTCATGGTTTTCAAGGTGTGCCATGAAAATTTATATTATTATTTTAATAAATTATGGCTTATATTAATAGAATAATATTTTTTATATTGTATTTGTTTTATAGTTTAATGTTGTCAATAGTTCTCTTATATCTTATATGTAAAATTGATTTTTAATTGTTTTTGTTCGATAGCATTTAACCATTTTTCCGAAACATATAATTTAATTAAATAATTAAATTTAATATTAAAAAAACTCTTATCTCTTACCTCACACAAGACAACTTAAATAGTTAAATTTAGACTCTTAAAAGAGGTATTAATTAAGTTTGAATTTTGTGTTGAAGTAAGATGAAATTTTTAAAAATATGAACAGTTAAGCTTTAGTGCCATCTTGCAATTGAAAAAATATGAAGGGATATTATAATGCTACTTCAAAAGTTCCTTTTTTCTTCCTTGACTTTTTTGATAATTTTTTTTACGAAAAAATATAATGTTGTTGGAATACATGTTTTCATTATTTTTCAAAAAATATAAATAGTATCTATGATAATATATAATGATAATAGGCTCCTTTGATTTTCATTTTTAAAACATTATTACTCTTTAATTGTATGTGGTGACTGATCCCCCTTTCTCCCGGTCACAAGCTCTCTCATTTTCGATTTAATCTCCTTTCTCTTTCTTTTAAGCTTTTTTTTTTTTACGCAATGCCTTTCTTTTTTTGCAGTAATAATAAAAATATTATTTTATGAGCAAAATAAAATTTATTATTATACAACTAAAATAAGAAAAAAATGAAGCCTTTTAATAATGTCTACCATACTTCTCCAATAAATTGGCCTTTTAATGATACCTTCCAAGTATTACCGGTGAATACAATGGCACCTATCATACCAGAATACAGTGAGGATAATTTCATGGGATTCAATGTTGGCAAATACTATGTCATTTTGGGAATTTCAGATCGAGTTAATTAAATGAAATTTCTTTTTCTCCTTTATTAGGTTTTTCTCTTATTTAAATGTGAGTAATTTATCTTTTATTAATGTTATATTTTTTTTTATTATAAACATTATTATTTTTTAATATTGCTTAAAGATTAAACAAAAACAAAACACGTTTAATAGTTTAAAATATCAAAAAGTTGAACATTTGTTAATGAAAATAAAATATTTAAAATTATTTTTTGGTCTCTGTATTTTAAATTAATAAATTTAGTCCTATAACTTTTTAAAATATGTAAACTTAATATTTAGTGACAATTTTTTATGGCTGTAAAGTTGAAAGAGGAGCTAAAGTCAAATACTTTTAAAAATCAAAGGATTAAATTTGTCAATTTTAAAATATAAACAGAATTCAAGGAGTGAAAAACCTATGCATGCCAATGTCACCTTCAAATCCTTTAAGATTCTTATATAAAGTATATTATGGCGCCCGTGAAAAAAAAAAGATTTGGTCTTGGCCCCTCTTAATGCAAATTCTGCACTAAATATAAGGATTAAAATCAACTTTAATAAAAAATTGTAGAAACAAAAACATTCTTTTATTTTTCCTTGTTTTTTTCTTCAAGTTCTCAGTTCACATGAAAAACAATGAATAGAGACATGTAGATTAGCCCAGCTTCATCTTTTCCATGCAGGCATGTAGTAAAGCTGACAAGGCTACGGCTATAGCCCATGGCCCATTGGTTCTAGGACCACAAATAGTTAACGTTTAGAGATTTTCTTCTTTGCACCCAGCATATTTTCTCATACACCCAACAGTAAGAGAAAAATAAAAAATACCTTTACATATAGTTCATACGATAATCCATATAAGATGTACGGATTACAGATTGATCATACAAATCCGTATTGCCAATATTATATTAAAAATATATTTTACGAAATAATTTAAAATTAATAGTCCATATAGATCTCCAAATTATGATCTTTGTGTTATTAGTATGACACTCTAATAAACTGAATTAATAGACTAATTATATTAAAAAATAATTAATATCGTTATATATAAAACTAAAATTTACAATATATATTTAATACCCATATAAGTTTACATAATTAATTTTGATATAATAATATTTTTTTGTACATATATAAATTCAATCCATATGATCAATCTGTAAGTCTCATACAAATTATCAATTCGTATAAACTATACATAAAGACAATATGGGAATTAAAGAAAAAATAAATGATATATTAAAAAAAACGCTTGGTGCATGAAGAAAATTCCTAAAGTTAATGATATCCTCATGTCAAAATACAAAAGTACCGGCCGAGAAAAGGGTATCAAAATAATAAGTTTTAAAATACCAAACACAACCGCCGCATATACAAATATGAAATATCATTGATTAAAATTCAAAAGAAACAAAAGGAGACGGATGTCCCAATTCATTGCCCCCCTTGGGCCTTGGATCCTCCACGCTAGCACGGCTTAAACAATGATGAAAATTGTCTACCGCTACTTTCCACCTAATCCTTTTGTCACCTAACCAAAATCTTTTTTTTTTTTTTAAGGTTTAATTGCATTTGTATTTCTATTTTTTCTTATTAAATTTTACATCCAACAAATTAACTTTACACATTTTACGTCTAATTTTTTAAGAATTTTACAAATTTTATCATTTATTATTTCTTTATTAATAAGTACAAAAGTTAGGATAAAATTTGTCAAAAAAAATTAAGAATAAAATTCACTAAAAAATAAAAAAAGTTAGATGCAAAATTTGTCAAAATAATAAAAAATTGTGGGAAAAAATGTAATTATGTTAGGAGTAAATTCAAGAAAGGTGAAATTTTTAAGTTTTTTAAAAGTTAGGGATAAAATAAATCAAATTAATTTGTTGAAGATAAAATTTACCAAAAATTAAAAAGTTGAGAGTAAAATATATAATTAAGCCTTTTTTTTATAAAAAAATTTGGTCCACATCATTTTTTAAATTTATATTATACAAATTATAATTTAAGATATTCTACTTACTTTATATTTAACACCATAAATTGTTTAAAATGATACTAGATTTGATTAATTTAAGTTAAAAATAAGATAATTTCTAATTAGTTAATAGCATAAACTTCTCTATATTAATAATACGTGAAAACAAAACTTTTATTTATTTTAAATATATAATTATAAATACTCTTAGAATATTAATTAATATTTTATTTTATCAATTTAATTAGAATATATGTAATAATATTTTATAATATTATGTTTTTTTAGTAGAGAATACAAGTATTTTTTTATGAAAAATATTATTGTTTGAACCGAACAAAATTATTATAAATGATGAAGTTTTCTTCTTAATATTAAACTCAATTATCCGTCCGAGATTCAAATCTGACATAATATTTTGTCATATATATTAAGATTTTTTTAGTAATTGTTTAAAATTTACAATGTAATGTAATTTTTAATTAAGTGGCGGTGTACTCACATTGTTTGATAATTAATCATTTTCCCCCACATATTTCGTTAATTATGATGCGATTATTGTTTTTTAAAGTAGTGATACAAAAAAATGTGTTACTAGCAAGTACTAGGGTGCGACTTGGCACAAAAAGAAGCACCCATAGTTTTGGGCTAACACGTGAGGCCTCCCCATACTCTTCATTCTTCACTCTTCACTCTTCACTCCCAACCCTAGCCAAACGCAAACCATTCATTCATTCAGTTCAGTAACTCACCTCACCATGGCCGCATCCATTACATTGTCCAGGCTCGTCTCTTCCACCCTCACCACTGCCTCTTTCTTCCCACCCATAACCCTGCCTTCCAAACTCTCCTCTCTCCGACTCCCCACCCGCCGCCACCCCAAGCCACTCAGATTCTCCTCCTCCACCATCACCGCCACCATCTCCGTCGGCGACAAGCTCCCGGAGGCCACCTTCTCCTACCTGGACTCGTCCGGCGAGGTGCAGACGACGACGGTGTCGGAACTGACGAAGGGGAAGAAGGCGGTGCTGTTCGCGGTCCCCGGCGCTTTCACCCCCACGTGCTCGCAGAAGCACGTGCCGGGCTTCGTGGAGAAATCGGGGGAGCTGAGGGCGAAGGGGATCGACACAATCGCATGCATTTCGGTCAACGACGCCTTCGTCATGAAGGCATGGAAGGAGGACCTCAAGGTCAACGAGGAAGTCCTCCTGTTATCTGACGGTAACGGAACCTTCACCAAAGCCATTGGGGTCGAACTTGATCTCAGCGACAAGCCCGTTGGTTTGGGCGTTAGGTCTAGGCGTTACGCGCTTTTGGCCGAGGATGGGGTTGTCAAGCTCTTCAATTTGGAGGAAGGGGGTGCCTTCACTTTCAGCGGCGCTCAGGACATCCTTGATGTTCTTTGAATTATTCTTCCTCTTTCGTTTATTCCACACTCCAGTTACTACTCTTTTCAATCCGGTTAGGGTTTCTTTCCTCTCATAATAACGTGGATGGATTAATTGGACCTCAGTGCTGTTACTGTTACCTGTGCCTATAATAATGAAACTCATGTGCTGGTGTTGAGCTTTTGTGGCCATTTGTTTGGCATTTTCAGGACCTTGTGTAAAGTTTATCAATTTTGGACTTCCTAGATCCTCTTCTGTTGGACAGGTAGGATTTACTCTGCAGTGACGCCTTTAATGATCGTTATGCTTTGACTTGTCTGATGTGTTTTAATCAATATGTTTTTCACTTGGTTGATTGAACAAAAAGTAACTTCTAAGATACGATTCCTCCTGATTTTAAAAAAAGTAACCTCATCCTCGAGATCACAATGTTCCTTTTCTATAAAAACATTCTCTGGTAAAGTAGATCACTTTTCAAAAACCTTCTAACTTGTGTATTCCTAGGTAGTTTCAATTAAGTTAAATAATGAATCGTGGTTAATTATCAGCTTAACGTTTTATAATTATATCAAGTAAAAGGAATTTGTATTCCTTTGAAACGATGTAAAATGGATGGAGGAAAAAAACAATATGAATGTGAAAACGGAACCCAAGTTTTGTGCCGTCCCATTTTGCACAAGAGGATAACCAAAAAACGATCTATTTGTGGTTCTCAAAGAATCTTAGAATACTTTGATTGTTGGATATACATATAATTTATTTAAATCAAAGATTATTCAATACAATTTACCCACAAATCACTCTGCTAGTATTAATGTTTACAAGACACCCTAACCTCCAGCAATAAGCACACTCGAAAGCTTTTCAGCAGGTCTACCAACCTCATGCTAAATTTGTTGTGCAATTCGACTATCACCCTTACAAAGTTACTGAAGTAATCACCACAACAAAATTGAACGCCGTTTCACTACGCAAAAGAGGCAGGATATGTGAAACATAAGTCTGGAATTATTCTTTGATGCTGAAACTTCTGGCATTTTCCTTTGATCTTTGTCATATTCGGACAAGATTGCGACACCATCCCTCGTGTATGCGCTGAAAATTTAATACCGTTTGTTTCTTTTTGGCAAATAAAGGTTGAATTTCAGCCTTACAAACAGCCATCAACAATGACATCCAGCTAGGAGATGCAGGTGATGGAGACCTACGATATTTCTTTGAAGTTGATACTCATGAAAACCTCCCTCAAACATATTCCTGCACTAAAAAAAAATAGGCTCCATTGAAATCGTGAACTTCGAATGTGCCTTAGCATGAATATATGTGCGTATAAGCTTTTGGATCCAGCCCTCTAATCTTCATATCATCAATGAAATGTTACTAAACACTCGAATAAAGTTTTGGGCATATAATTAACAAACGCCATTTCTTTTTTAAAAAGAAAAGCAATATCAAGCTTCGGGTGTGTTTTTATAATTAAACAGGAATATCCCCAAATAATTATAGGAGGGTGTATATATCTGACTCGTACAACCAGACAACAATTTATGTGTATTGCGTCTTTAAACAGACTGTTAGGAAATGTGTTAATTATTTATTCAATAAGTTCGTATCACATGATAGCTTATATATAAATATATATGAATTTAATTATGAAACTTATCAAAATAAATTAAGAAAAAAATTATTTCGATAAGTTTCACTAAAATGTTTATTGAAATAAGTTAAAGAAAAACTCGTAAGAGGCACGATTCATTTTCATATGTTCAAAGAAGTTTCACGCAAGCTTTTCTAAACGTTCAATTATCAATAACTAAAATCCACAGAGAACTCTGAACAAACAATTAGGACTGCGAATAGCCCTTACCTACCATTTTGAGCTTGTATTAACTTCGTCTTCTCTGGGAATCTGACTTTCGTCTCCCCTCCAAAGGGTTAACAACCCCCATTTAGACGTAACATCAACAAAAAGTGATGTTTGATAATGTAGAACAAACATATACCACATGCCCTGTGTTATTAGGCACCTGTCCTTATTTTCCAATCATATGCACTGAACAATGGGGCAAGGATTTTACCTTGGCATTTTTCTAGTTATTCAGTCCTCTACTGCTCAATTCTGAGGATACAATTTGAGCCTCTCGCAGCATTCCCTCCTCTCTTAGCCCGGAAATTAGCTGGTAGCACATACTGGCATTTAAAAGCAAACCCCCGTCTACCATTTCCCTATACCAAAAGTATGCACCATTGAAATCTTTTAAGTCACAATGCCCCTTAACCAGAATGTTATAAGTATCAACTTTTGGAACCAGTCCTTTAGCCTTCATATCATCAACAAGATGCTTCGTTTCAGAAACCCTTCTATCTCTAAGATATGCTAGAATCAAGCAGTTGTAAGTCACCTTGTCGGAATCAACTCCCTGATCAACCATCTGCTGGTGCAAAGACATTGCCTTAGGAACATTTCCATCTTCAGCATAACTGTAAATCATTTCATTATATACAAATTGATCTGGGACTAAATCCATTTGTAACATTTCTTGAAACATTTTCTCCATTTTCACTACGCCTTCCTTCCTGCATGCACAGATCAAAGGGTGAAAAGTCCCAACTGTAGGTTTTATGCCTAGCATCTTCATCTTATCATACCATTCAAGGCATTTCTGGGTGTTTACTGACTTGGCATATCCTGAGATCAGAGAATGGTATGTTATTACATCCGGGTTACATCCCTTGCCTGCCATTTGGAGAAACAAATCCTCAGCTTCCTTTACTCTTCCATTTCTTCCGAGTCCATTTATCAAAGTATTGTGAGTCACAAGAGTTGCGTCTATTCCACTTTGTATCATTTCATCAAAAAATCTGAAAGCATCTTTCAATTTACTCAATGAGCAACTAGCTTCAATGAGCATATTATATCTTTCTGCATTCGGAGAAACCCCACGACCTATCATATCTGCAAGCACAATCTCAGCATCAATAAGTTTACGATCTTTGCAAAGACAATTTATTAGAGAACCATGGCTGATGACATTAGGCTTTATCCCTGCCTTGTCCATTTCATCAAGAAACTCAAAACACCTGACAAAATGGCCCCTCTGGCCATAACCATTAATCAATAAGTTATAGGTTTCCACAGTCGGGGAAACACCCTTCTCTACCATTCTCCTAACCCATGTCTCTGCCTGGTCCACCTCCCCAGTTTCACAGAACTTGCTAATCAGAGTATTAAAAGTGATTCGATTAGGCTCCAACCCTCATTCTTCCATTTGTTCAGTTGTCAGTATAGCTTTCTTCAAGTCACCCTCTTGGCAATATGCATTCACCAATATGTTATATGAAATCTTGCTTGAAGTAACTCCATTTTCCACTAGTTTGGCCAGAACCTCTTCAGCCTTTTCAATTCTCCCAACCCTGCATAGTCCATTCAACAAAATACAATAAGTTTGCTCATCGATCCTTATTTCTTTTCCATCAAACAAACTGTCGTCACCAGCAACATTCGAATGATCATCAAACACAAAACTCAAAAACCCACCAGGCAAAAAACCACTGTCCTCCATCTCTAACAACACCTCCTTCGCATCCTCCACCCTCCCCGAACCACAAAGACCATTTAACAAGGAATTATATGTAACAAGATTACACTCCACATTTTGTTCCCTCATCCTCTCCTTGAAGCCAAAAGCTTCCTCTATATCACCCACCTTACAGTACCCATCAATGAGCGTGTTATAAGTAACAGTATTCGGAACCACGTTTCTCTGAATCGTTTTATCGAACAGCTTCCGAGCATCCTTGATCCTTCTCACTTTACACAATCCACCCAGTATCAAGTTATAAGCGAACACAGAAGGGCCCATTCCATCCTTTTCCATGGATTTCATCAACTCAAAACCCTTGTCGAGGTCCTTCAACATCACTGCCGCCTGAACAGCCTTTCCGTAAGTGACAGCATCGGGTCGAATACCAGAATCGACAACGTCGGCGAAGACAGGGAGGGTTTTCTCGAAGTGTCGGGAATCCACCAGGGTTCGGAGCAAGCGATTGACGGAACGGGTGGAAGGGATAAAACCGTCTTTTCGCATGGAAGAGTACAAGTCAGTGGCTTCGTCGAGCATTTTGGAAACGGAACAGAGCCATAAGAGGGTGTCCGAAAAGAGGGGTTTGGAGACGTGCGCGTGGAGTTCGGAGAGAGAAGAGAATGCGGTTTTGGTGAGAAGAAGGGATCTGAGGAACCTTCTTGCGGTGACCGTGCGACCGCGGTTTAGTAAGGTTTCGAGTTTTTGAACCTTTTGAAGGCGATTCTGGTATTGGGGATCGGATTCACAGAGTGTGAGTGATTGGGAGCAGAAGAAGCAAATGGAATTGTTGAAATGCGAATTGGGACGAAGACGGAGAGCAGAACGAGCTCCAAATCCCATTGTATGGCGCGCCAAAACCCCTTCTGCTATGTAATTCACATTGCTGGAACTGGAATTCTTCATGGGTAGCTCGCTTCCCAAATAATTTGGGTCATTGTTTGTGGGCTGTGCTTTCGGCCCAATTTGTTTCTGTACCCAATTTAAATCTAAACTTTTTTTTTCTCCTTAATCCTCCCGTTTATGTAAGAAAAGTTTTACTAAAAATTGTTTCCTTCCAAAATCAAACTCACATATTATCTTCAACGATTCAATTTTAATCTCATTTAAATCTAAACTAATATATTTAATTTTAAAAAATTGAAAATGCAACAGTTAACCAAATTTTTTAAAAATATTTTTTAATTCTTAATGTTATTATATTTTTTCTTTAAGTTAAATAACCATTCTTAAGTTAAGTTAAACAACCATCTTTTATCTTTTATTGATAATAAGAATAAATATAAATTAAGAACAATTTAAATGGTATAACATAATTAATAGATAACCTTATTACTTAAATATGTGAATAAAAGTTTAATCTTTCATTCACGTCAAAAAGAAAAAAACTATTGAGACTTAAAAGAGACTTAACCCAAAGACACCGTAGTTTACAAAAGAAAAATTCAACATAAGACTTACTTTCATTATATTTTGAATGAAGTCTTTAAATTTTGTAAGTGTTAAAAGATTAGAATAAGTTGACAAAAGTCCATATGATAAATTATCTTCAGTTATTTAAGTGGTATAAGAAATATTTTTCCAAAGTACTAATTCTTAGATGAAAATATTAAAATAAGTATAATTGCGTTATTTTTTTGGGATGATTTTTTATATAAGATTGTGTTAGTATTTAAATATTGTTAATGTGTTAATATTTTAAATAACAAATTGAATTATTCAATCCGAACCACAAACTTAATATTATTTTATTCTTTTTAAAAAGTAAAAATCTCTGTCATCTATACTTTATTTCTTGATAAAGTGGGTAGATGTAAAAATTATGATTGCATGACATGAAAATGACGTCAGTCTTATTTAGACTCTGTTTGTATTCTAAAGTCAACTCTTGTCTATTTCCATATTGTGCTTGCCTTTAACGAATACATAGAAAGGAAATTGCAAAAGGCTTCTACTAAATTCTGTCTTATTATGTCATTTATTTTGTTCAGTATTCTTGGAGGTTAGAAGTAGTAATTACTTCGTCAGCCATTGAATTTCCCCGTCAATTATTTCATCATATATAATCAAGCCAATTCAGTTATTAACTTTCTTTGGTATAACATTAACTTAGTTGTTTCTATTAGGAAATCTATGGCTTGCACTTCAAAAGACTCGTCTCTGCCCCCATACAACCATTCCTGTCAAATTTGACTAACACAGAAGAAATGCAAAATGAAACTGTGTATTTTATCCCATTTCTTGAAGCTGTTTATTTCTTCAAACAAATACAATGTAAAGAAAAGCAAAAGTTAAAAAAAAAAAACTACAAAATCTTATAAACAATCCATCCAATGTTTGCTCCCCGGAGGATCGATGCCACATGATTGCTGCGATCTTGTTCTGTATACTTACCTTTCATGAGAAGAATTTCAGTAATTTGCTTATATATCTTTGCGGTATATTCACAAGAAAAGTAACTCTTTGGAGTCACTGACTCTGATTATGCAACACCTTGAAGAATGACCACCCTTTCTTTTTTATAGTAACAAGCTGTGATTTTCCAGAACTATGTTGAAAACACTACAATACACGTTGACATGAAGGCACAGAAGCTGAAATAGCCGAATGAAGTGCCGAATCCTTCTTAGGAGTTGGGAACAATGGTGCCAACATATCCAAATGCCATGATGAGGAAGGCCAAAGATTGGATAAAGAGGAAGATGAAGAAGTGGTTTTTCCCAAACATAATATCATAGCAGCCACAAAAGAAGAGGTAGAATGCGACACCAAGTTCCAACAAGTGAATCCTAATGATATTTGAACACAAAAACAATAAATATAGGTTAGCAGCCCAATATCATATAAAATTTACTACTTAGAAATCAGTGAAAGTTATCAAATAATCGAGCCAAGAATACTCATTCATACCTGTCTCCAATCCTGAATCGAGGCTTTTTAGGTGCTTTACCTCCTGCTTTAGTCTTGAGAGCATCACCAAGTTTTTCAGTGACAACCCATTCGTTCACTCGACTTGCCTCAAGTAAACCAATAATCGTTGCCTTTGTTCGATGCAGAGACATGACATTCTCAAAGAGAATCCAGAAGACCATCAAATGGAGTGACCTGAAACATAGAAAACACAATGAATAAAGTCAACAAACTCTTACTTGCAAAACAAGTTCCTTGTCTTTAAAATTGGATCATGTGATTTGATAATAGAGCAAAACTCAAGAGAAATCAAGACCTTGGAGTTCCAACTGCATTAAGAATAGTGATGATGGAAGGGATATAGACAGCTCCCCACTTTGGGACCACAACCTCAGGCACCAAAACTGTTGCAGGTAATACAATGCAATAAAACACAAACGTGTTTATGTGTGCTACGACCTTCCGAACAAAGAAGAAGCTGTAAATCACATGTATCTTCTTCCACAATGACACTTTCTGCAATGGACATAACATACATATGAATTTGGAGCAAAAGTAGTCAACAAATTTTGTCCTGCTCCTGCATATATTCCTGATAATTCAAGGAAAAAAATAAATAAACTTATATACCTTGTTATTTATGATCTCCATGACCATTTTCCTAAAAAGATTGGCTGGACCACAAGACCAACGGTGCTGTTGGTAGCGGTAGGCCTTGAAAGTACTTGGCAACTCATTTTTAACCTGTAGCCAATTGAATAGCCCATATCAGAAACAAATTGATAGCACACACACATACATAAAGTATTATTAAGTAGAAGTGATATATCACAAAAAGATGATTTAAACATGAATTCTCACAACCATGAAGTTTTGATAATATTTAATTATAAGGATTTAGTTCTTCTAACTTAAAGATATTTTATAAAGTAAGAAAGTAAGTTTCCAAGATACTTTAATTCAAATCATCAAATGAAATATAATAACAAAGTTTGAAGAAAGCGAACCTTCAAGTCAGACAAGTATAAGAATTTCCATCCTTTGAGACTGGCTCGCACGGCCAAGTCCATATCTTCCACTGTGGTCCTATCCTTCCATCCACCAGCCTCATTAAGCGCCGAAATTCTCCATACTCCCGCTGTCCCTAATGTATTTACAAGAGTACAAAAAAATTTGGCTAAATCTTCTATTTTCATAAAAGAGCTAGCTTCCACTATTGCACAAAAATCCATGTTTTTTTTTTCATAAAAGGAAAATGGAAAGATTCTATTTCGATTTTTTTAATTGTATAAAGTGAAATATTGGTCATGCATATTACCGTTGAAACCAAAGAAGGCGTAAGTGGAAGACCCCACTTCTTGTTCCACAGTAAAATGGTAATCTAGTGACATCTCTTGCATTCGGGTCATCAAACATTCATCGGCATTCACTGGAAAATCACAAAATAAAAAAGATCAATAAATTGCCTCGTCAACAGCTTAGCTGGCATGAAATTTGCAATGCCATTTTTGTAATTATATTGATTTTGTAGGAGTTAAAAATAGATCCAGTTGTCGGTTAGTAGAGATAGACAGTGACTACGAAATAAGGTCCACCATTAAATTTGCACATGCAACTGCGGAAGCAGCACAAGACATGTAAGGGGGAAAAAAGAAGATGAAGAAGCGCAACAAGAACAATGATGACAACAACAACCACGATAATATCAACAACGGTGTTGTTTTTTACAAGACTGAAATACCCTTTGAAATATAATTATACATACATGCAGGTTTCAAGTATTGCCCACCTATGCGGTAGCAGAAATCAGCAATAATAATATTTGGACCCGCCAAATATTCAATTTGCTAACAAAAAAACAAAATAGTCACCGAAGAAAAAAAATTGGTACTACTCAGGGCCGAAACTACTCTTTATGTCAGTGGAGTGTCGCCCTTCACTAGTTCTCATTTTAGAATTTATAGTATTCTTGAAAGTCACCCATAGAACACACACTTTTCCAAAACATTATCATCTTCATTTTATTTTATTTTCTTTTATTATCATAAGATAACATACTCGGGAACACGGTTTCTTACAGAAAAAACCTTTTTTTTTTTATAAAAAAATGTACTTTGCCTTAATCATATGCACGGTTGTTTTTGAAACTTACGCTTTAATCAAAGCTTTTATAATCGTTATTGTTTCATGAAAGTTATATATAGCATGTAGTAAAATACATGGAACTATAGTACTAGTATAACTAAAGAGATTTTTTATATATAAAAAAGTATAACTAGATGCCAAATACTAATTTTTGAAACTCGGATTATACCAGGGTTCTTGACTGAAATTTCTGTGTTTGTTAAAACATTCTATTATGAACTTCTTGGTTACTCACTTATCCAGTCTACAATCCATTTTACCTACAAATTTAATTACCCGTTTCCGCATTAAGCAGTGGTCCAGTGTTTATGTATCTGACTTTTCGGCCACACAATGACACAACCAAACCCTTTTCAGCTATAAATGAATTCATTAGCAAGGACAATATACACATGACAGCCATTATTATTGTATCAATGGTTAATCATCTAACAGTTCACAGATGACTTTTCATGACAGACTGTCCCCAAAAATAATGAAAAGAGGTTTGCCAATCTGAATCTGCCATTCCCACTTTATTTTTTCTTTCTAGAGCACGGGACAAAACTCAAAAGAAATCAAACCACGGAAATGACAACTAAAAGAAAAAGGAGAAGTAACACTTCTCCATTATAGTTTTTGGAGGGGAGTAGAAACAGTGGGTCCCAGAGACACAAAGAAGTGAAAAAACGATAAGAAAAGAATACGTGGCCTAAATCAAAGGCAGCCACGAAATTTGAAGGTGGTAGACTATAGACTGTGATGTTACACGGTTGTTCAACCACAAAGTAGGGCCTACCCCACCCCAACCAAACTAGTTCTTGAAAACAAGTTCAAAACTAACAACCCACCGACAGTTTTTAAAACACAAGTTCTAAATTTAGGACAAGCTATCTAATCTAAGATACTAACTAGTCTAGATTAATGCAACGAAAGCCGCCATCAAGAAAACCAAATTCTAAATTAAGCAAGGGTTGTTGTCCTTATGATTGTTGATGTTGAATGTTAAGACTCAATAGAAAAATAATTAAAAAAATGATTACCAAATTTCCACCGTGCTTGAATGAGGGCTAATTCGGGATTGTGCACGAGAAATGGAACGGTCCGCCACAGGAAATCAGGCTCTGGTTGAAAATCAGCGTCAAAGATAGCAACACAATCACATTGTTTCACGTAGCTACGCTTCATGCCTTCTTTGAGAGCCCCTGCTTTGTACCCATTCCTATTGTCCCTAACCTCATACTTTATGTTCACCCCTTTGCTTGCCCATCTTTGGCATTCAAGCTGCACCAACTCCTGCATTTGTATTCAGTCACCAAAAAAATGACTCAGAATGATATCCAAAATTCGTAATCACATGGAACATTTATTTAGTGCTAATTAACCTTGATTGTTGGGTCAGTGGAGTCATCAAGGACTTGTATGATGATCCTATCTGAAGGCCAAGAAAGCCCACATGCTGCTCCAATAGACAACTGATAAACCTGCATTTAAGTAACAAGGGAAACTGATCGAGATCGAGGCTTGAAAGTGTTGTGCTTAATAGTATAAGTGTTAAAAGTGATGATGAGGGAAAAAAACTAAGTTATTGCCTTATTGGTAATAGTACCTCTCTTTCGTTGTACATGGGGACTTGAACAAGAACCATTGGGTAACAAGAGTTTCCCAACTCAATGTCGTCCTTCATTGGCTCCCACTTGTAACGTTTCTCTGGCTTTCTCCCAAACAACTTCACCAGAGTGATGACAATGCCCATGTAGACTCTCTCAATGAACATCATCACCGACATGATCAAGCACAGAAACACTGCTAGTCTCAGCAACGGGACAATCAGTGGCGCTTTGATTTGGTTCCACACCAATGCAAGCTGCATGGTGAAGTCATCTTTGGCACCTTGAAACGCTTCGGGGAGAATGGTACTGGAAGAAAAGCGATCCATTGGAACCGTACGTTTTGATCAAGCTTGGTGTCAGAAAAATAATAAAAGAGAGTTAACTAGTGAGGAGTGGGAAGCAAAGCTAGCTAGGCCAAGCTCAACAAGGTGAGAATGGTGGATCGAAAAGGGTTTAAAAGAATCACTTGGGTGGAATATATATGTATTTTTTCTTTTGGTGATTGTTATTTTGCTTCTGGGCCACGCAAAACAAAGGAAGCAGAGCTGGAATGTCAGTTACTCTAGCACATACACACCCCCACAAAGAAATTAAAGCTAGAGAGAAAAGGATAACATGCCAGATCTCAAAACACTTCACTTTTTTTTTTTTTTTTGCTTTTAACAAGCTCTATATTATGCCAGTGAGTGATTCTCCTGAAATGGGAGACCACAACACTTGTGTCAAATCCTGTTATCAAACCAAGAGAGAAGTAGAACACCGCATGTACCAAATGCGGAAGAAGAGAACAAAGGAGAACGTACAACAAAAGGAACAAACAAACCAACAAAAGAAAGAGAAAAAAAATGAAGGAAGGAAGGGCTAAGGGGGGGAGGAATGGGAGAGAATGTTTTTATTTTTGTTTTTAGAGGTTCTCTACGTGGGTGCCTTGCATTCTCTCTCTCTCTTGTGCCTTTTATAATGTGTTTAGTGTTTACCTTCACAATGCTTAAGGTCTCAGGTAACTGTTAAGTACTAAGTTCTGCAGCCACTGTGCGGCTTATATAAAATTGGAAACAGCTTGGTAAGGTAGGGTGGGAATATCAAAATATATATAAAAAAAAAAATTATGGAAAACACACGATGATTTAAGAACGTTATAATCATTTGCCTTAATTTTCCCGGCACATGACATTTGATTGGCCTAATACTAGATTAATTGCACATATTTTCTTCCGTTTTTTGGAACTATTTTAACTAATATAATAGTATTATTTCTTTCTTAAAAAAATAGTATTATTTCTCTTCTCCTTTTCTTTCCAACCCGTCGTCCTGGCCCACCATATTTTATGAGAGTTATGTGAGTCAAAGCTTATGCACAACTATATTATTATTGAATATTGAATATAAATACTTAATGGAAGACATTAATGTAAGAAAATATTATAACAATATTAGATTTAATTCTAATATATTCTTGATATCAAAGTTTTCGGTATTGTTAATTACTCATTCATTATCATATTATTAAAAAACTAAATAAATAATTATTTCAAAAGCCACACACTTGCTTTTAACGATGTAATATAGTATAAAATATCATTGAATAACCATATAATTATAAAGCCTTAACAGTCATATTGTTATGGAAGTTTTAAATGTGCAATAGTACAATACTTCGTTTTTAAACAGAAATATTAGATTCTCTTAAAAAAAAAAACAGAAATATTAGAGATGCGACTTTTCTGAAGTGAATACTCGGGTACTCACTTATGCACTTTGTGAGTACATTTAGTAGGAGATAATTTGTAAGTTTTTAAGGAATCTTAAATTAAGAGCTTTGGTTTTTCATATTTAATATCTATTTAAAAAAATATTTATTAAGATTGGTTTTTAGTTAGGTTTCACACAAAATTATTTTCGTGAGGAAATAAGAACCTAAGTTTTCCGGATTATTTTTTTTTAAACAGTAAAATATCACAATACTCTATTAAATTATTTATTATGATAAATAATGGAAATAGCTGATGAAATATCACTAATCTTTAATTTCTATGAAATTTATATAATTATTTCAAAAAATATTTATGACTAAATAAATAAATTTTATTAATCTTTAGAATCATGAGGATTCATGATTCTCAAAAATCTTTATTTTCAAGCACGAAAAATTTGTTCTTGTACCAAACGTCCCTTAAAGAATAAAGTTTACTCACAATCATAATGAGATCGAAATTCAACAATTGAGAATTGCGATAAAATCAAATATGTATATAATAAAATTTAAAATTTATTACAACTTTAACCATTTATTTTCTAACTAATCAATATTATATCACATTATCCTTTAAGTACAATCTCGCAAATTTAGAGAAATCGAATCTCTAAAGTTTTATATCTATTTTGAATACTTCTCCGTCCCTCAAAAAAAGATATTAAATTAATATAACGCTTAATTAAATTTCATAAATAAATGTGATTTATAAAAAAATATTTTAGTGAAAATGTTGGTGATAAATTACATATTTACATAAAGTTTATTTTTGTATTTATTATTTTATGTACATATTAGATTAATTTACTTTTCCTATTGGAAGTCAATTTTAAAAGATTTTTAGAATATTAAATTTTGTTTATTTAGTCTTATTTTAAACCGACAAGTTTTAAATTTTGGATGAGTATGAATTGAAAAAGATTGCATTAATCTTTAAAACTATTTCAAGTTTTAGTAAGTATTATTGTTAAAAACCTTGATTTATGTTTAGAATTGAAGGCATTGCAAGAAGCACAAGTAAAGGAAAATCATATTTTAATAATAGTTTTAAACTACATTAAAAGATTTTATTCTTTTTAAAATACAAGCATTACTTTTAAAATATTATATTGACAGTACTTGTAATTATTGATATTGTTAAAAGAAATTCTTAACATTAAAATTATTCAATTTTTTGTTTGAGATCATTTTTAAAAAAATCTATCATTTAATTTATAAAAAGTAAAATATATATAACTTAACTTTAATTTATTGGGAAAATTTAGTTTATCTTACCTTTATATTTTTTTCTAGTAAATATTTAGGGACAAATTATTTAAATTTGTATCTAACCCCACAAACACAAAAATAACCCTAAATCATGGTGTAATAACCGCAATTATTTTTTGTGCAAGCTTTAAAAAAGATTATATGAAGCAGGCATTAGAAGTTGGATGCATAGTATACTACATTAACTCACTACTATTTACTATTTTATAATTTTTTTAATCATAACATTGGTGAAAAAATATATTAATTTTATTTATGATTAGTTATTATCGAAAAATTTAATTGATTATTCTTAGTAGAATTTTTCCTTTTAATCATGTTTAATTTATTCATAAAATTTAAATTAAACTTTATTTAAAAGGATTGAATCCAATTTTATTTGAACCAAGGAATAATTGATAGAATGTTTACATTTTGAAAAATTGAAAACTATGCAAATTCTATTTTACAATTTTCTTATTTCAACCGACATGTATATAATAAACCTAACATATTTGTCCGTGTTTAGTTTTTAATCCGTAAATTGATTCACAGAGAGAAATAAAGTCTTGTAAAATTAGAAACTCTTTTTGTTGTGGCGGTGTAATAGCATGTCACTTTCGTACCCTTAAATGTCTACCGACCAAACTCAACGAATGACGAATCTCTTTATGGTCAGCGGCATCCTGCCCTTCCTTGAGTCCTTCCTAGTTCCTTCAATTCTGTTAACAACAGCCATTACTTTTTATTTTTCTTTCCAAAATGAAAATCACGCAGTATTAAACGGGCTTAATTTGTTGAATTTTTTTAGTT
Organism: Glycine max; assembly: GCF_000004515.6. Classification (NCBI taxonomy): domain Eukaryota; kingdom Viridiplantae; phylum Streptophyta; class Magnoliopsida; order Fabales; family Fabaceae; genus Glycine; species Glycine max. The sequence goes on along the minus strand of NC_038255.2, from coordinate 45,256,709 downwards.
CTTTGGCACCACGTGTGAAATTTGGAACTATTGAATCTGGCATAAAGACGAAATGCAACAAAAACGATTTGTTATAGGGCAATTTATTTAAGGAAAATGAACATCATTACGCGATCTTTATATTTCATTCAAAATAAAGTGAACTTTGTATTCTGGGTTTTGTATTCGAATTGCAAATAAAAAAGGCGTTTGAATTAAAGTTGATGGACATATGCCACTCGAAAAGAAAAAGTCAATAATAATATGCTTTTACCAATTAAAATAAGGGAAAAGTGGGTGATAATGAGCCATAAAATATGTGTTAATAATCAAGTCTACAAACACAGGCTAACTATAAATTTTGACAAATATACTAACAGGTTGATAAAAAAAAAATTGAATTATCTTTTGCGTACACATTAACTCGTCTATACAAAGATGAGACTTTAATTTTGGTTTGATGTTTTATACTTCCAGAATTGAGTTTTTCTTCCTGAATAAAAAATGGTACCAGAAAAAAATGTAAGAAATTGCAAGAGTGAATACACCGACTGAATGAAGGTGTGATGAGAAAAAGTGAAACTGTCATTACAAGTATCCCCCAAGTGATTTTTTTTTATACTAGAGGTGCCAATTGCTTTAAGCTAAGCAAAGTAAAGAACTTAATACATTATGATACAATTGTTATGTCAACATACTTCATGTTGTGGGCCTTTGTATAATGAAAGTTTGAAGAACTAAACGTAAGTTGTTTAATGTATCTTTTGTAACAAATAAATTGTCATAAGGGAAATTAAGGGGAAACCAGAGGGAATAATCAATACTATCAATAGTCACAAATCTCTCTAAATCTTCACCTAATACACTTTCCATGGTCAAACAATATATAGTTTATTTTAACCGATGCGTAAAATTAATTATTACTTTTCTTATTAACTTAAAGGCACATTCTGATTAATCTCTACTAACACATCATTAACTATAATTCATTTTAGACTAATATCCATAGCATTATCTTTTAGTTTTAAGTCTCTCTCATGCAGACAGACAGATCATTATCTAAAAATAAAAGGATTTGATGATTTAATATGACGTTATTGTTATACCTGTTGTTTATTCGTGTGTATTGTTTTAAAATGGTTGTGAGGAAATTGTAAGCTATACAATGAACCTTTTGTATAGAATACACTCGAGCTTTTTGGGGAAGATATATAATCAACGTAAATAGTCAAAAGTTTCTAATCTTCCACCTACTACTTGTGCATTGAATAAATTAAAAATACATTTCCCATTCTATGGAAATATAAAATCATTTGGATAAACTCAATTTAAAATTGTGAATCATCTAGATTATCCTTGCCACATTATTATCATTTTAGTTTCACGTCTCTGTCTTTAACAGCTAAACAAAGCGTCGGCATTTGTTTAGGGCACCATAAAAACATATGCATTCGTATTTTAATTCGTTTAAATTCTTGGTTAAATTCTGGAAAAAGCCAAACAAAGAACAAACAACAAACAACAACTGTATGGTTGAAGGTACTTTCTTTAACTTTGTTTTCAAAGGCAGACTAAGAGAGATTCCCAATTTCTTTAAGCTATTGTCTATTAATTCTTTCTAATCTCTAAAGGCATAATAAATAAAATTAATGACCCATTCAGTATTTTTATATTGTTTGTTTTGGAACAAAATAGAAATTCTAATAACAAAACGAGCAAGTACATGTCTTCATAGGATATGTACCGAATATTTCCATGGGCTCTAGCACGTACCTTGTGCTATTGGTCCATTTTTTATAAAGTACAATTTTCTTTGCCTGTAAAAAAATGAGCAAGTGCAAGGGCCAACCTTGTATAATGCAGTCAATTGTTGAATTTATTACAACTTTGGAGCAAATTCAGTCCTGTGGGCTCCTACTACTAACGTTATGTCCATTATATATGTCATAATACACCATACTTGGGGGTGATTGATGTTCCCTATTCTAGCTATTTTGTCTTCAAAACGTTTCGGTAACACACAGAGACCCCATTTGGGTTCGGTAACGATTGGTGGCAGAACTTTCACATTCCTTGCAATATGCATGTGAATTGAGTGGGTGTGCCTTTCTTAGATTAGACATTGCACCTTCTTCACGACCCTTATGCCTATTCTGCAGCATATCATTCTTAGTCTTGAATCCCAAGGTTGTCCACACACGTCTTCTTCCTCACAGCATTGACTATCGTCTACTACGTGTTAGTTTACTTGTCAATAATTCAAATAGAAAATAAAAAAAAACTAATTTTATGTTTTAAATTAAATTAATTTATTAAATATGTATACTTCTTATTAAATATTTTTTAATTTCTTGATTTTTTTAGCAAGTATGAGCCTAGAAAAAGAAATACTTTCTTAATTCTTCTGTTTAATAAGCACAACAAGTGCACCGTAAGCACCAAAAAAGTGTTGAATTTCAATATATAGTTAAAGGGCAATACCTAATGAGTAATGATTTTTAGATATTTTATTTTTTTAAAATACTTTATTAATACTGATCATTTCTTTCTGTGTTTTTCTTCTTATCACCTATAATATTTATATTTTTCTCACTTTTTTCTACTTCATTTAAATATCTAACCAAGCTTGGGCATACCAGGATTGGTCTAGTGGTGGAAGAATTTGGATGGTTAGCACAAAATTTTAAGTTCAAATCTTGTTGTTATCATTATATACCAAAACAATTATATATTCTAACCATGCTTGCATTGGTTCAAAGCTCAGCCATTGTTGTGTTAATCAGAGAGAAAAAAAGACATTGTTTTGTGGTATAATATAATCAACTATATATATATATATTGTTGCCATGTTTGAATCAATCTTGATTTCAATTAATCTTTCGGTTGACAAAGCAAGACGCTTATACTGCATGCAAAATATTTTAATTTGCTGTTTATGCCAATGTACTTAATTTTGTATTGTAATAATAGTTTGTTTCCCGTGTCATTATTTAATAGTTATCATTTTTAAAAAAAAATCGACTACTATGAGATAAAGAATAAGGAGAAAACTTTATTATAGTCAGTTCAATATTCGCGTATAAGCTAATTAATGTAATTTGGTACTAAAGCATTGTAGAAGAAACAATAAAAAAAAGTTTCGAATTTGATAAATTGCCAACACGAGGGGCATGTGGTCCTGTGAATATATGTGGAGTACTACAAGCTAGTTTGAGAAACAGTGAAAGGTCTTGTAAACAGCTAAGCTAGATCAATTCTTTAGATACTTTATTAGTATGTATAGCTTTTATATGATCATATTCATATTCTATCTCATTGCTTATCATTTTTGTGATCATTGTTATTACTATTACCCATGCACGCTGACAGGCAATACTCCAATTACAGATGCACAGCTATTAGTGTCCACACTATGATGAAAGATTTATTGACTATTGTCATCTACGTATGCTCCACAGTGCTTTTTTGTTAAAACTTAAAAGTTAAACTTGTTTCTCTGCTTTGGATCGATCCAGTTATTCTATTTCAGATGGGATATGTAATTTCCTTCAACCAATCTGATAGCTTCTTTTTGCAACAATGAGGAATCATATCTTATTAAAAATTAAGGAAAACCGCTTTCATCCCTGACGCCTAGTGATAATATATTTATAGATACTTTCCTTTCTTTAAAGTAAAATATACACTTCTTTTAAAGTTATTACTTAACTCCTCAGCTGTCAATTTATCACTTATTACACCTACAAATATTATTTTTAAGAAGTTATATCAACATTTTTTAGTTTTATATATTATCCTTACATTCCACTATTTTTATTGGCTTAAATAATTATATGTATTTCTTTATAAGTAGACTAGAAAAAAGTTCCGTTAAAAACAATAAAATAAAATAAGCAAGTGTAAAATCACAAATTATATATCGTTGTCACAATAACAAGATATAAAATGTTAGAGCAAAATCAATTTTAATTTCATCTGATGTTTAACCTAATCCCCTTTACTTTATTATTGAGAAAGTATAAAATGGAGCCTTTTCCTATGTTTCTTTTCCTCTATAGATATCCTCTTTTGGATTAATCCTATGCAATTCAAGGTACTATTTGATATTAAGTATGGGCACTTTTCTTTTAAAAAAAATTGAATCATGGTTTATCATTTCATGGGCAGACTAATCCCTTTTTAGTTAGACCCAACCTTGATTGATACTTAATCCTTTTTGTTTTTGAAAAAAAAAATCCTTTTGTTTTAGAAGATAAAAATAAAGAGAAAAAATTTAAAATTTAAATAATTAAAAAAAATTGAAAGAAATAAAATCTTGTTTCTAGAAATCATTTTTTAAAATTTAATAACAAATAATTCATTATCTATTTTTTATTCCCTTAGTTTCTGATGGGTATCTTTTTTTATAAGACAATCTTAATAGTGGATATTTCTTCCAATAAAAATTTGAACCTTATTTGCCACAAGTTGAGATACGCCCCACATTTGAACCTCTTCCACAATAAACTCAACACCCGTTAATATAGTTTTGTATTTTTTATGAGTTTAATGCCTAAATATTGATAATGTAATTTTTTTATATTGTTCTCCATTCATAAATCACCATTTAAACTACTTTAAAATAATTATTTTAAAAGTTAACGAATTTACTATACATAATGAATTATGATTGAAAAATTGTATAAATTTTTTTACATTATCTTTCTATAAACTTTTTTCTCTTTCTATATCCCCTTAACATATCATAAAAGAATTGTGAGTGCATATATGCGTGTAGAATTATTTTATATTATCATATAATTATAAATAACTGATTAAATTATTTTAAGATAATTATTTTAAAAGTAAAAAAAATGATTAAATGAATATATAAAAAAATTACAGTGTATAATCCTTTTTCTCTTAAAATATTTAGTATAAAAAAGATATTAAAATATTGTAATGTGTAACTTTCCATGGTGTAGTGTTAGTCTTCTTTCATTTAATGTTTTATTTTTGTTTTTCTGTCATATCATAATGTTCAGTTAAGCTTTTAAATTTTTTTAATAAGGTCAACCTATTGTTTATTTTAAGAAAATAATTAAACCATTTTCTCTAAATTGACCCAATTATTTGTGCTATAACCAACTTTTTAAATAATTATTTGGATGCTACTATGATGCCGTCATCAGATGCGACAAGAACATTCTTGGGCTGATATAATTATAAAATTATAAATGTATAAAAAAACATTCATATAACTATATGAGTATACGACAATATTAATAAAATGTAATGTTAGTGAATGAATATATTTTGATTTTAAACCCTAATTTGGAAAAGTATTTTCTGATAGAGATCAAGAATGAAATTTAATATATATATTGATAATTAAAATAATTATTGACTTTAGACTTGAAAATACAAAAAAAAAATTAATTACTCATTTTATTATTCAACTATTATTATTTTACGATTTTATTATCCAATTTTTTTTCCGCACATCATCATATTTTTTGTTATTTTTACATATTTTATTATCATGTTTATAAAAAGATGTCATTTTTCAAAAATTAGTAATAAAGTAACATCATTTTATTTTTTAATTTTTTTAGTGACACACCAACGTTGGTAAAATACATAAATTAAAATTGAAATTTTAAGTGGTAAAAATAGTTGAGTGTATTAGAAAAAAAATCTAACTGGAAATATGTTGCATTCACGGACACAAAAATATTTTAATTGCTAATTTATAAATCAAAATATTTTTTTTATTATGATACTCTCTTTGTCTTATAACGAGTGTTATCATCATGTATACTTTTTATATAAGCAAAAAAAAGTTAGTAATTAATTGAAAGAGTATAATAATTTTATAAGATTAACCTTTTTATTATTAATTTATTTATAATTTTTGTTGTTCATTATTGATATTAATATTATGAAAAATGTAAATGAAAAGAGATAATTAATATTACATTTAAAAACTAAAATAATACTTATTTTAATAGTTATTTCTTACACTCTCACGTGACTCTTGTTATTATTTTTATTTGTAAAAATTAAAGTCATATACTAAAAGATTCATAACAATTCAAATACTCAATTCAATTATCTGAGTTAAACCCTCTTAATACTTGACTACTATGAGATAAAGGAAATATATATCCTCTTTTTGAAGAATATTACATTTATTCTTTTAATTAAGAAAGTTGAGATATTATTATATAGTATAAATATTTCACATTACCCCGCTAAATTTATACAAAAAATAGAAAAAATATTTTTAAAAAGTATTGTATCAAAAACACAAAATTCAACCAATTAAGATTTACTTTTTATTAATTTAAAATATTTTTCTCTTTTAATTTATGTTTTAGATGTTTTAAAATAATTATTGATATTTTAATTTCTCTCATATATCCATACAATATGAATATTTGTTACTGGTTAAGTTCTATTTAGTAAAAAAAGACATTCAGTAAATAATACTTAGTAAGGATTAATATTGCCTAAACATTTAAGTTAACAGTAGATCAGCACCATTGATTAACGTAAACAGTCACAACAACGTGATTAATCATCTACCTAATGGCAATGACTACAACAGATAGTTTCCTCGATCGTCTCAGGCACCTAAGACATGAAAGAATGCTTAACCAAATACAGTAAAGTTGAATTTGTTCCATTCTAGTGGCTGAGATCATTGCCTTGATATGAATTAAAAGCATGTTTAGAAATTTGGTAAAAAAAAAATATTATGGGGTAAAAGTGATTTTTATTTGTTGGATGTGTTATTGAGACATGAGCCACAACAATGTTAAGTGTAAATCAAATATATACTAATGGTATCTTTTTTTTTTTTCTCTTAAGAATGTATCTTGTGATTTTAATTTCCGCACACTACATGTCTGAAGTATAATAATAATAATAATATAAATTAATTAGGTAAGATTATTTCAGTTTAATGGGTGATATCGATTTTTAATTAAATATCTGAGGAGATAATTTTGTTTCTTCTAATAATCTTATCAAACTCGATTTGAAAGCCTTCAATTAAAGATGCCCATAATCTCAACAAAAATAAATAATCAAAAAATATAATGAGGGGAATAAACATGACACGCGGCTCCACAAAGACATAACCTTTTACAAAAAAAGGTCAATATTTTTTTTAAAATTTAATTTATTAAACTCTTTGTATAAGTTTTTTATATTATTAATTAATAAGGAATTATTTTTAATGCGGCTTTTAAAGTGAAAAAATCACTTTATATAACAATCTATTATTGGATAATAATATAAAAATTATATTATTAGGACATTCTATTTCATTTATTTTCTATTTTTTAAAATGAAATTAATTTTAGAATTTAATTGAAATACATTAATCTTCTAAAGATTTTATATGTTAAGATTGAATCATATATTCATATATTGTTATATATTTGAAAAATATCAATTTTTATAATAATTAATTTTAAATTTATATTTAAAATAATTTTATTTGATTAATAGAGTTTTTTTTACAATGATAGTTTATTAAAAATATAGAATTAGTTTTAGAGAAAGTCCATAAAATTGTATCCACTTTTACTTGTTTATTTTATACGTAAAATCCGTTTTTACTCCCCTTATTCCTCAATTTTCAATTTTTTTTTTCTCATACACATTCCTTAAAGGTAATTATATTCGATTAAACATTAAATATTAACACTTCTTTCAACAAGAATTCTAACATTGGTTCATGACTTGTGAGAAACTAACCTCTTCAACATACTCAATTCTTGTTAGTTCATAATTTCAATATTGAGATCTGGCCTTTTTGAAACACTTTAACCCTTTGGCCGAACCAGATGGTAACACGAGACAATACATTGAAGTATTTCATGCGCAGTTAGGTCTTTACTAGGCATGTTGCGACAACGATTCTGTTTCTTGAAAGATGACTAATTGGAAGCTAGACATGTGGTTCAACACTTAATTTCAAATTAGTAGGAAAGACAAATCAAATGTGATGCGTCGCAAGCAACCATTTTAAAAAAAGCCACGAATTTCTTTCCCATGATTAAAAATTAATACAAAAAAATCCCCTTATTAAGGCTTAATAATTAAAACTTTGTAATTAAAGTGCCAGCTAAAATTCAATCATTAACCTTTCTAGCTGGTTCTGCAATCCAATCATTTTCAAGTGTCAAGCCTTTTGCCCCGTTTAGCAAATTTCCATTTAGTGGCAAGCACAAGGTGACGGTACAACCACATTGAAAATTCCGTAACATCTCGAGGTGACCATAATCCTCGACAGGTCTCTTTTATACTTCACTTCATGTGTTCAACCGTTCAAACTTCAAAGTTCTTGAATCACAAGTTTTACGTTGAGTTCATGTTGTGAACAAGACCTTTGATTAATGTAATAGAAAGCTCACCTGAAACTGATTATTTAAATCCTAGGAACTTCAATAAATTCTAGATCCATTTAACCGGCTTTTAACATTGATAGTTCTGCTGTTCAATTTGTCATCTACTACTCTTACACCGCACAACCCAAAACGTCCCTAATACGCCTGCACCTAAACCTAATGACAAAGGAACTTAATTAAAGAGGAGAAAACGGGAGAGGGTATGCGATATATAACCCTATAAATGATATGCTTTCTATATTAAAGGTTGCAAGGGATCCTTAGTTTGGAATATTAGGATTTTATTTTGAGGTTTTGAAACTTAAAATAATTAAATCCAGTTTTTTATACGCATAAAGTGTAATTTATGGTATTTGAATAATCTACTATTCTTGATTAATAGATACTGTTGAAGAGGAAAAAAGAAAAATAACATATTTTTTGTCATTAGCACATTTTATAATTAATTATGATAATCACTGCATGATAGAATTTAAGGAACAATTTCGTTTTGAGAAAACGGTTTTTAATTTCATTTTTTTTAAATAACCAGTTTTCCATATTTATATTTTCATATGTATGCACTTCATATATTTTTTGGGTCGTAGGTAAAAGATTATGGATGTACTCCAACTCAATAACTGTCAAAGATTAATTTCGCTTACAGTAATTATTGTTGGTCCAACCGAATTTTATTCACTAAAAAAATCAAATATAATTTTTTTTGCATTAAATAGATTAACACAATTGTCTTCTACATATGAACACATTTGAGCTTTAAAATATTAATGAACTGGATTTACCTTCAAATTTTAAAATCTCAAGAAAGAAATATTGACCAACCAAATTAAAACTCATTAGAATATTAAATTATATTATAAGATTAGATTTTTTTTCCAAATAAATACGTTGTTAAAATTATTTGAGATTAATTATGTTGTAAATTATGTTAAATGAATTAATGACGTGTGTATTGAATAAATGCTAATAATTACTTAATTACAAATTAGTTTTTTTATAAGTAATTTTGTAACTAAAAAGATTAGAACAATAAAAGCGAAATTTAAAGAATTATATTTAAGTAAGCCTTGCATGAACTATTTATTCAAATTGTTTAAGATTCCAAATTTTTATACACGGGCCTTGTCGTCCCTCACACGATTAAGTTATCGCATAATTGCGCATGAGATTCCATCGTATCTGGGACTTGGATAGTTACGGGCTTTGAGTTCTTCACTTCTTCCTATAATAACAAGACAAAGTTTAAGCAATAGTGTCCGTCTAACAGTGAAAGTTCTCTTCATCTAATCAATGATGGACTTTTTTTTAGATGATTGCTAAAAAATGAAAGGTGACGAAGGAAAACTAATCAAAATTAGCTACAATAATTTTGTTAGGAGTAACCTGAACTTCGAGTTATTCAAATTGGTCAGCAAGAAATTAAAAAAAAAAAATGTTATATACAATTTTTTGTACTATATTTTAAATTAAAAAACCAAAAAAAAAGTATAAATTAAAATCACTAGCCAATATGCAGCTAATGAGTAATGAAATATAATGACTGTGCCTCGAGTCCTCGACAAACAGTGTTGAATTAACAAAAATGTTGGTCCAGCAATTATTTTGAAGCTGAAGACCCAACGCCAGAAACCAAGCCCAATCTAACTACTAACTTATCTATCGCACGGATGGTGGGCCATTTTACTGAGAAACCTTAGATGAGCTTAGAACCGGTCCATCTTCTTACGGTTGTACTTGTACAATAAGTCAATAACTAACAAGTTTTGAATACATTTTATTTTTAAATTTAAGCAAGTTATAATAAAAATTAAAAGAGTTTAATTTTCATGCATGATTTTAAATAGTTTTTTATGTCAATTAATTGAAAAACATTCAAATTATACTTTTTAAGTAGTTATTTAAAAGTAAAACTACGTATAAGACAAATATAAAAACTATTTACAATGTTGATGTATTTAAATTAAATTAAAATTAAAATATAAATTGATAAAATATAATTATTATTTTTAAATAGTTGAGAAATCATGTATATAAAGAGTTGAAAACGTATAATAAAATATATAATGAAAATGTTTTACAAATTCAAAACTATAATATCAATTATACTTTTGTTTATAATTACTAATGTATTTAATTTTTATTGTTATCCAAGTCAGGTACTACCCAAGCCAATAGTAGTTAACCATCCATTAATGGAAATGCCCACTGACTTTAGACTTTTCACTATCCAAATATTATTGACGACTAATGGTGGTCCAGCAACATGATAAAATAGAGATATTTTTTAGTCTAAAATACATTAGTTAATATTCTTTTATGGGTTAAATATATTTCCGTCATCGCAATTTAGTATTTGTTTATTTTCATTCTTGTAAAATTATGTTTTTATTTTTAGTCATTAAGACATTTTAAATAGAGTTTTCAACGGTGAAAAAATATTATCTAAAGTGTCATAAGAGTGAATAATATAACAAACATAGTTTATAAAAATTAAAAATAAAAAAAATAATTTTCCAAGAAGGATTAAAGTTAAAAAAAATCTTAAATTATAAAGACTAAAATGATATTTAAGTTTTTTTTTAATATGTAGTAACCTCTAATATCCTTAAGTGCGTGTTTATTTTTCCGTTGAGAGAACTTGAAAGGATGTTCAACCAAAATCTAAAAATTCTGGTTATTTCTACCAAAACGTGCATTAAAATGTGTGGTCTCCAGCATGCCTTAATTTGTTATTGGTGGATATTGAGGGACCCAATATATAAATTTCCAAATTCCAATTAAAGGGCAAGAATTAATGTGGCATTGTAGACTTGTGTGTGCGGCATAAATAAATTTCCAATATATCGCAACGTTAGTGTTGTTTAAGATTTCCGAAGTCAGGACCGAGGAAGGAGGATGCCATGGGTTTAACTCATCTTGGAATACATGAATTATGGATATTTCCAAGAAGAAGAGAATAAGGTTAAGACGGGTAACGTTTTAGATTTGGATCAACGAGGGTGCATTAAATCATTCATAAAAGAATATTGGAATATGATGCGCCCTATTTCCACCTCTAGGTGTACATGTATATAAAGCAAGTATAGTACTAATCTTTGTTTCATCAAGCATCAAAACAAAAAAACTTCTTTGTGAGTATGGCAGGAAAGAACAAGAGTATCAAGTTTAGTGATTCTGAAGACGAGTATGATTATGAAACCGACGACTCGGGGACTGACTTGAATCTTCATTTGGAGAAACTGAATCTTGGACCACGAAAGAAGTTGCTTATTATGAACCTTAACGGGTTACTGCTCCTTAGAGTTCATCGTTGTTCTAAAAGTGAAATTCCGAAGTCTCGTGCAGCTGATGGGCACTACAGAGGCTATCTTGGTATGTAAATATACAAATTCAAACGTATATAAGATTCTCATTTACGTAGGTTACTGCTAATGCGTAAGTTGCTTGTTTTCGTTATATTTAAGGTATTATTTTTTAAAATCATTGTTGTAGTTTTTAAGAGACCATTTAGTCAAGAGTTTATGAAATTCTGCTTGGAAAGATTTGAAGTTGGTATTTGGTCATCTGCAATGGAGTAAGTAGCACGCTTTTTAGAATTTTTTTTCTCTTTATTTTCTTTTCTTATTCGTGTTTTACTGATACAGTTTTCGCTATGAAAACAGGCACAACATAGATGCTGCCTTGAATTATGCCATTGGATCTTTAAGAAGCAAACTGTTATTTGTTTGGGTGAGTGGCTGTTTTTGTAAAAATAAATAAATGTAAATTTTTTTTCTGTCTCATTATTTTTCTTATTGTTTGCTCATTAATTTTAGGATCAACGTCAATGTACTAATTCCGGCTTCAAATCCTTAGAAAAAGCTTCGAAGCCTTTGTTTTTCAAGGAATTGAAGAAAGTTTGGGAAACTGTGAAGAAGGGAGGTCCATATTCTGCTTCAAATACTCTGTTGATTGATGACAGACCATACAAGGCGTTCCTCAATCCTGTAATATATATATATATATATTCTACTTTATTTAATATTCTGTTTTTACATTTAACAGATCCAGTTACTTTTGAATGCAGCCTAATACAGCTGTATTCCCTCAGTCGTATAAGCCGGATAATTATGCGGATAGAGCTTTAGGTGAGATGTTATATTTTGTAATTATGTAAGGATTTATTTTTATTTTTATTTTTGTTTTTTTCGTTATTTCTGTTGTTTTTCAAATGTAGATCCAAAGGGTTTGATGTGCACGTACTTGAAGGGTGTTATGGAGTCTCCTGATGTTCAGTCTTACGTGAAGGATCATCCTTTTGGAATACCTGCAATTTCTTCTACGCATCCAGATTGGAATTTTTACTCCCCAGTGAAAGAATGTGTTGACAAAAAGAGAGGGGATTGAAGAATGTGTCTTGGGATTAGGAAATTAAGAAATTGAGTATCTTATCTCTCGTTTTTTTTTTGGTTTTTGTTATGCTTTAAGTATTTTGGTTAGTTGAAGTGTTATGTGGTTTTCAATGGACGTATGTTTCACTTTTTATTCGATTTTCAAATTTTATGGTTCTATTTATTTACTTTAAATTTATATATAAATTGAAGTTGTTTTTGGTATTCAGAATCGTGGGTGTTGATTTACTAGTGCATAAATTTGTATTAATTTTATTGATTAATTTGTATTTGTATTAATATTATTGATTAATTTGTGGCAGTTAAACCATAATTTATTATTTAATGAAAATTGGAACAAAACTCAATGTTTCAGCATAAATTAAACGAAAAGCTAGAGAGAGAAAGATATCGCAGTCTTTCTTTTTGTGTTTAGAAGAATATAATAGTTCAGCATAAATTAAACTGATAGAGAAACTGAAGAGTGAAAGATCGCTGTATTTTTCTGTGTATGCCTTTGTTAGGTGCGAGAACATGTTTTAAATGCTCGTGATGTTATGTGATAAATATTAAGTCAGCATTGAATTGTGTTTGGCAAAAGAAAGCAACAGAGTAAGAATTAAAAAAATATGAACTAAATAAAAAAAATTTCTTATTCATGATGTTAATTTATTAAAATTGTGATATTATTTATTTATGCATCCACTGTTTTGATTGTTGGATTTATTAATTTTTGTTATTGTAATATTTGTTATTTATGCATGTACTGTTTAGTAACATCCTATCCCATCCGTCATTAATTACTTGTCTTTTTTCCAAGTTACTTCTCTGTTAATCTACCTTCCTTTTTTATTCTTTGTTGGTAGTGTTCCCAAGAGATTGTCATTTATGAATTGGAATGTCCGAATCATTCATTCTGCAATCAATAGAACTTTAATCATTTATTTAAAAAATAAAAAAACCCGACTAAAGATAATTTTTAAAAATTTCTTACATATGGAATTTTTTTTATCCATAGTTTTCATGGTTACACATAAATCAAACGTGATTAAATTTGTTTGCAGTGATGAGACACTGAAGTTGTCGGATACAAAGGTAGTCCAAACTCCTCATAGATATGGATTTGTTTTATCCGTTGTTTTCTGAAGTTGTCGGATACAAAGGTAATCCAAACTCCTCATAGATATGGATTTGTTTTATCCGTTGTTTTAATGGTCACACGTAAATGAAACGTGAATAATTTTGTTTGCAGTGATGAGACACAGAAGATGTCGGATACAAAGTTAATCCAAACTCGAAATAAATGAAACAGAATAAATTTGAATTATTTTTTATCTACAATTGTTACGGTTTCAAAGTATTGATGTAAGATCACAATAGTTACAGATTTTGATCGAATTATCTACCATCTAGTTAGTAAATTATTGGTATATATATTCGATGAAATAGATATTTGATATTATATAAAAAATAGATAAATAGAAATATTTTATTTCAAATTTTTGTCCAATGCAACGTTCTTGCTGATTCTAACTTTAGGAATATTTACAGCCTTTTTTTAAAACCTATTTAATCATATTTTAAAAAATCGAATTTATTGTATTTATTTGAAAAAGGTGTTCTTAATAAATAAAAAAGTAGCTCATAGTTTTTGAAAAGTTATATAAAACAAATTAAGTCCAAATCAAAACCCAAACTTAACAAGATTGATTAAACATAGATCAGCGAACCCATACACGATTACACGAAACAAATCAACCGACGATGATGGTTAATTAGTTAACTTGCAAGCGAGGATCAACGTCAACTCTAGCAAGCCCATCGTGTTCCTGAGCAACCTTGGACACTTCCACCTCCCCAACAACTAACTCCGACGCCTCTTCTCCGTTCTCTTCCCAGTCCACATAGTTGGGGTCTCCCTCGTCCATGGCCGCCGGCGCCGCCATGAGTTCGCTATTCTCCACTGTAGCAGGGCCCTCCCACGTGAACTTGCCGCCGTGGCCGGACTTTGGCGGTGGCCGGCTGATTCCGATGCCGTCGGCGGGGTGGCGGTCCTGTCGCTGGACACCCTTGTTGATGAGCTTCTTCTCGACGTACCTTATAGTGTCGATGTTGTGAGTGCTAAGCTCTGTCTTCTCCACCCTCTTTTTCCCTTCCTCGTCGTGGCTCACCGTTCTTATCGTCACTGTCTCTTGTTTGTCGTCAATGGGCTTCATCTTTATGGTTTGGTTTGATGTTGATGTTTTCTCTCCTTAACTCTTCAGCGAGGTTCTTCCAAGCTTATGATGCTATGGCCTAGTAAGTGTCAAGTGCATGCTTTTATAAGAGCTTCGGTGTTTGGCACATTCGGTGACTAGAATATAATGGAAGTGGAGGATATGTTCCAGCCTTCGAGCTCTCGTGGTTATGCTAGAAGTCTCTGCCACGTGTTGCAGCTCTGGGTTAACAAGTGTGGGCTTTTAAGCTTGATAAGGTTAATATCTGCATATTTTTTTCCTTTCTTTCTTTTTTTATATAAGATCAAATTATCTAATTTATAAGATTAAAAAAATGATTAATTTAATTATAATAATAAATTTATTTTAAACTTATATTTTTTCAAAATATTTTCGTTATTAATATTTTTTAATGGTTTTGTAATATATTTTTTCTTTTTTATAAAATATATTTTTAATTTAAAAATAAAAAATATTATAAAATGAATAATTTAAAAAGAAGTTAATATCATTCTAATAAAATTGTATTTCTGGCCCTTTTAGTCATCTTTAATTTTGAGTTTAATTCTTATTTAAATTTATTTAAGAATTTAATTATCTAACTATGTTCAATTCAATAAATGTAATTCCAAGTTCATATTTAATGGATGTATTACGGTCATATGATATGTTTTGATGGAATATCATAGTTAAATGATTAAATTCGTAAATAAATTTAAAAGGAGATTAAAATTAAAACAACTAAGAGATAAAAAATAATTGTTTCTTAAGTTTTATTTTATGAAAAGAGTATCTTTTACTGTGTGGATTCATTGAGGTTCAGGATTCTATTTTCCTCCTTCAAATTTATCATAGATAGGAATTTAATCTAATGCCACGATTCAATCAATAGTTTTAACGATTAGCTAGACCAGGCTAATCCACTGCATGCAAATAAAAACCTCATGGAAGGGGTAAGATATTTAGTCTTGAAGACTGACTTTTAGGTTTTGATGGTATTTCTTGTTTGTTAATCAAAATCAGACAGAGGCATGTTGTAGCTTCTGTGTTGCATGGTTTGTTGGCTGTTCTGAAGTGAAGGAATTGAAGACATTATTAGAAAGCAGTTTCTTGAGGCAAAGGTTGCTTAAAAATTCACACGGTGAATAGATCCTTTTATATGTTACGAGGAAATTATAAGCCTGAAGTATACATACATGACTTAAAAATGTTTTGTGGATCAGATGGATGGGCCTTGTGGTCACTCTTTAACTGTTAATAAGGTCCATTAGAAGCAAACAATGAAATAATAAAAACCGAGAGTGCGACCTCACTAGTGAAGACAGGGCTGGTAGCAGGGTAGTGACCTCACTCTATAAAAAGCACAATTTTGAAAAAGAGAGGGGTTATGAAATTTGAGGCAAAATTAGAGATACTACATTTTCCATCCACTGAAGATTTGCACCTTGTTATCTTTAAAAAATAAAAAAGATTGCACCTTGGGAAAGTATTTTGGTACTTCTATAAAGCCATTATTTCTTTCTTTTGCTAAATTCACTTAGGCTATGGAGGATGAAATCTATTGGAAATCTCTTTAAATGAACTCGGTTATCCAATACAAGTTTCTTCTAATTCACACTTAATTAATCTAGTAAGTGTTAAATGCAACAAAATCACAAAATTAAGATTACACTCAAATTCAATGCTAAATCTAACTTATTAAAATCTCAACAATGATATTGAACAAATATTTTAAATTAACCAGTGTCTTCAAGTTGAAAGTGTTAATTGATTAAAAAGAATACATAGAACAATGTATGATTGCTTAAATGAGTTATTTATCTTAATTTTATAAATCTTACAATACTACATAAATTAAAAAAATTACATAAAAATATATTTGTTAGGATAAAAAGTGAAAAGTCATGTCTTCGATCGATTCAACTTAGATAAAGTAGAATACAACTTTTTCGGTATCAACTAATAGTAAGAGGGAGAAAAATGAGAGTCTCATATTATTAAAAATGTTGATGCTAAATATAGCACTACATGAGTACAGTTTTTTAACGTAACAGCCATGTTAAATATTCTAGTATACGCCGCGAAGTTCTTTCCTTCACTAATCTACCTGTTTTGTTTTGCTGTAGTAGTGCTGGAACTATCTTTGAAAGTATCAATATCATCTTGTCATTTGGGACAGTGTTCCAAATCTTATTGTCAAGTTGACCGTGTTCTTATTTCCTAGCTAGTTCTTATTAGGATGCTACGCTGTAAGTGTAGGGAGACGTAAATACCATTGTTGCTTCTCTGTGCATGGTTAATACAAATATTGTTAGTAATATTTAGAATAAACTCAAATAATTCTCTTATAGGTTAACATAGAAACTTGTAAATTGAGTAATTCCAAATAATTGTACCCTGTTACATTTTTTATATATTGATAAATGAATTGTCCACGAAGCATACCCAAATGCCTTGCAAAGTTGCAAAAGGAAAAAACAAACGATTACCATTAACCAGCCAATTAACAGCGTTCCAATGCAGATAGGATTTTTTGTTCTCATGCATTCAACAGCCACAGTGCGTACGTTACAGGCATGCACTCCCTTAAAATTCACCAACTGTGACTGACAGAATGAGACGACGGAGAAGTTAAAGAAAAAGAAAACACGCGCTCATACGTACCAACTACAACAAACAATCCAACCCAACAACCCATTTGCATTAATTGGTCCCACTCCCACCACCCAATTCAACTAAAAAAAAAAGATTAACATTATTGTTTAGACTTTTTTAAAATTATATTATATATTAGTAGCATAAATTATATTATAATTAATATATTAGCTTGTGCATTGCACAAAATAAATGTTTATTTTAGACATGCAACTAGCTATCTGATTTAGTGATATCTTTGAAAATTTAGTATTATGATAAAATTGATTTGTGAACTTTTAAATAGAAGATTTTTTTATAAATATTTTCATTAGTTAGGAAAACAAGATTTGAGTGAGATGAATAAGAGAGAGACACACAAGAAACTTATCTTGATAAAATAAATACTATAACAAGTTCAAAATATAACTGATATCTCTTATGCTAAAGTATTGTTTACACAAGTCTCTTCGAGGCTCTATAAAAAATTCAAGTATTTTATCTTGAAAAATATTTTTCAAACTCACTTTTAATTAGTTATTTAGAGGAAAACAAGAAGGGCGTGTAAAAAAAAAAAAATACTATTATGAGTATATAATAAATGTTAAATGATAGTTTTTTTTATCAGGGGAAAAAGATAGAGAAAACAGCAGAAAAACTAAAATTGGATAAAGTATTTAGGAACTAATACAATTAAATTAAAAAAATGAATGAAGGAAAAAAAATGTTTGATAACGTCTTTAATGTTTTGAATGTTACGGTACAATAGTTGTCTTACTGTGTAGTTATTACTTTATGTACAAAACAATCTATCTTTTTTTTTTAATAATTTTTTTTGTATTTATGTCAACATTTTTCTTTTATTTTCACATTACAACAATATTACAACTTTTTTTTATCTTTTGTTTTACTGCTTTTAATTTGCGCATTAAATAATGTATAAACTTTAATGCTTCGGCGTATTAAATAATTGATTTTCAACAAGAAAATTTGAATTTTCAAGAGACAATGTTTTGGACAATATTTATGCAATACCTTTGTAATTTGAAACTACAAACTATTCGTGATTATTATAGACATCATTTAGTTATCCGCACTTACTTTATCAATGAATAAATCTAATCTTTTAAATTATGCCATTATAACATATTTAATATTTATAAACATTAGATGTCTTTGATATCAACATTTGTTATTATTAAATACCAGTAGTACTATAATTTACTTTTCTTTATAACATTCACTTTTTTTTTTTTTCAACATGAATTGGTTGAAAGCTAGTAATTTTTAAAATGAAACTCATGCTAAATCGAAACCCCAATGTTAAGGAGGTAAAGTTAAAAGGGCCAAAGAAAGAGCAACAGTGGCATCTCAGCATCCAGCATGAGACACATTCAAATTGAAGGAGCAATAACCAAACCCAATCAAGCCTGAACTGTCAACGTAATATCCACTTCCCCCGAAACCCCACATACCTCGTTTTGACCGAATTCTCTTTCTCTTTATCCTGTTCCCCACATCCATAAATCACTCACTCTTCACTCCTCCGTTACGGTTTCAGCTTTGTGATCCCTCTCTTCTTCTCCTCTCTCTCCCCCCACGCTTCAATTTCTTCTCCTTCAACTCAATGCTACTCCAAGGTATGTTGTTGTTTCTCTCTCTCTCTCTCTCTCTCTCTCTTTCATGTTTTGTTTCATGTCTTACTATGACCAATGCAAGACGACAATTGGGGTTAGGGTTTTTTCTTCTTTTCTTTTTACTTTATATTTTCAGTTTTCATAATTATGCAATTATTACTGTCTTAATCCATGACATTGTGTGTTTCACTGTTTTGACTTTCTAATTTTTATTAGTGGGTTTGGTTGCATACAGGATACTGAGTGTGCATTAGGACTGTTGATTAGGTTAATCCATTGGATTGGGGATTTAAGTGTCAATGGGGGGTGAAACGGTGAACGGGTCATGGTTCAGTGTTTTGTGGCCAGTCTCTCGCAAGAGTGCATCAGATAACAAGGCAGTAGTTGGAGTTTTGGCATTAGAAGTTGCAGGGTTGATGTTGAAGGTGGTTAATTTATGGCAATCTTTGAGTGATGCGGAGGTATTGAGTCTGAGGGAAGGGATAGTGAACTCAGTTGGAGTCAAAACACTGGTATCGGACGATGACGATTACTTGATGGAACTTGCATTGAACGAGATACTGGATAACTTTCAATCTCTAGCACGGTCTGTGGCTAGGTTGGGTAAGAAGTGTGTGGATCCAGTTTATCATCGTTTTGAACATTTTGTTCATAACCCGGCTCAGAATTATTTCCAATGGTCTGGGTGGGAGTATAGGTGGAAAAAGATGGAGAGGAAAGTGAAGAAAATGGAAAAATTTGTTGCCGCTATGACACAGCTTTGCCAAGAGGTTGAGGTGCTAGCAGAGGTTGAACAGACTTTCAGGAGAATGCAGGCAAATCCGGAATTGCACAAGTTGAAATTGCTTGAGTTTCAGAAGAAGGTCATGTTGCAGTGCCAGGAGGTGAGGAATCTGAGAGACATGTCTCCATGGAATAGAAGTTATGATTATGTTGTCCGGTTGTTGGCAAGATCACTATTTACAATCCTGGAGAGGATCATACTTGTCTTTGCAAATAATCACCCATCAACTGTTCAAGAACAAAATGATTATCAGCATATGAATGCTAACAATCTTCTGCGAAGTCATTCCTTTTCTGTTATACATTCTTCTGTACATCCTTCGGAGCATGATCTCTGTGGCTTCAATTCAGGACCTGTTGGGGGGAGGCCAGTATCAAAATCAGGCTTTTTAGTTGACAAAGGCAGAAGAAAAAAGAAACTGCAGCAAGCTCGTCACGAACCAGCTTTATTCAGAAACAACCTGCATTCAGAAAGCAAGCAGTTAGGACATATTGTAACCTTCAAAGGTTGTATGTCTGCTGCAAACAATTCTCCTGTCATACAGAGCTGTATGCAGACAAATGGTGGTTCCATGAGGTTGACTGATTGTCATTTGAAATCTATTGATAAAATGAAAACAGTGGACAAGTTATCTCCCTCCAACAGAATTAGAATATATTCTAAATTATCCATCAAAAACCGGTTAAAGGCATCCTCACTTACCCTTGGTGATGCGGCTCTTGCCCTACATTATGCAAAAATGATTGTATTGATTGAGAGGATGGCGTCATCACCTCACCTTGTGGATCTTGCAGCAAGAGATGATCTGTACAATATGCTTCCAACTACTGTAAGAACTGCTCTAAGGGCTAAGCTTAAGCGCCATGTGAAAAGTAAATCATCTTCCAATGGTCATGATGCAAACCTTGCTGCCGAATGGAGTCCGGTGCTTGCACAGATATTGGATTGGTTGGCTCCTCTGGCACATAACATGATAAGCTGGCATTCTGAGAGAAATTTTGAGAAGGAGCAATCGATTTTCAACACAAATGTTTTACTTGTCCAAACTCTTTACTTTGCAAATCAACCAAAAACTGAGGCTGCAATAATTGATCTTCTTGTAGCTCTCAACTATGTGTGCAGGGTTGATACAAAAGTTGGCACAAGAGATACACTGGATTGTGCTAATAGCACTAGATCTTTTAATGGTGTTCGTTTGAGAAAGAATGGAATGTACAACGAATTTTTATATACTGACGTTGACACTTGACAACGTCTGGAGGTTAATGTTACCAGCGCTGTATAGCTATCATTTTCAAACGGGAGGCTTTGCCGAATAGTGGCTTTATTTTTAGTGCGTTGATTCTATTCTTAGGCAAGTTACATTTGATCGAATCAATTTAGTTTACAAGGTATTTACACAATGCATAATGAATTTTCTTCATTAGCAAATTTATGATGTAAAAAATAATACGACTTTTTAGTCAATTGCCTTAGTTAAAACACTGTTTAAAATAATGCAGTTTTTGAAAGACAAAGAACATTCGAATGCAACTTGCTTGATTTTAATCAAACTGCTGAAGTACTGGTTAGATTTTTTATTTTTTTTTAGGGAAGTACGTACTTGTTAGATCTTAGTATTGCTTTATTATGCTCCTTTTCATCTGCTTCCAAGTTCCTTCTATCAAAAGCTTCTCACACTGATGACTAAACTCCCTTCCATTGGTAGCATAAGATCAAATTTAACCGTGAAACTATGCATCTCTCTCTCTCTCTCTCTCTTTTTCTGAGTCTTGCAGTCTCTGTTAAAAATAATGAAAAGCATATTAGATCCATTTTTTTAACTAAGAAAAATTATCTCTATAATGAGCAATAGAAGTTTCACGAGATTTTTTTTATTTAAGTACCTATTTAATAACTAAAAAATTATATCATAATATTCTTTAATTTTATTAATTTCTTTTATTTATATTTTTTAAAAAATAATTTTTCTAAAAATAAATAAATTAAAAATCACGTTGAGAATTCAGTTTGGAAAAATCTGAATTCTCAACGGCTTTTACAAAAAAATAAATAAATTAAAACACAGTATAAATTTAGGTTTCCAATCTGAATTTACACAGGTAAATAATAAACATGTATATTAGTAAATAATGAAAGTATTTGTATATTTTAGTAAAAATAAATAAAAAATTCTTGTATGTTTACGAATAAAAAATCCAACTGATACCTCCTTTTCCTTTTGGAATCCATTTCCCCCACACAAGTTGTACACAAAAGTGCACCCAATCCCAAATATAAATTGATTCCGTAAAACTAGAATTTTACTATATACAAGTTGGCATAGTTGCATATAGGAAGATACAAGGGGAATACCCAAAGCCACGAAAATCAGAGCTTCCCTCACGAAACTAATAACAAACCTTTTTTTAAGTCTTTGATTCTCCATACAAGTGCCACCTCCAATGCCATCACTCCACATAATCCTTCCAGGTTGAATAATTATTACCCGATGCACTCCATTCAAAACCACACGTGTCCTGACATCCTGCATAATGCCTTGTTGCTGAATTTTAATGGGGGTATAGTAGGTTGGTTGGTGCGTGTCTTGATGCATGGCATTTAGTAGTACAGCAACAAGCCATATTTATTTTAACTTTTCGGTTCATTTATAATATGGCAGGGATTAATATAGATTGGTTTTATTTGAAAACTGAACCAACAATGTGGGTGCCGGAACATGCAGCCTAGAGCCTTTTATTTCAAGAGTTGATATTCCGGAATAGATTTTTTGAATCAGGAAATGTCTTCCGGAACAAGGAATTTCAAACATTCTAAAAACAGTTCCAGAATATCAAATCCGAAACATACAAAAACATCACCCTCTATTAGGAAATAAAGGATCCGAAATTATGTTTGTATAATTCTGGAAGAGCCAATCCCTAAGTGCACATCTTTTTTCTTTTCTGGATTATTTAGTCTATAAATATTAGCATATTTGGGGAAAAAATGACAAACTTACCTCAAATAGTAGTAACTTTGCCACTCACCTACAAATGAGGGGTGACTGCCTGAGGGTGAGGGAGCCACCCGCGAGACGGAAGTACAAAAAGATGAGAGGAACTAATAAACAAATTAAGGGCAATGCTGGGATTTTCAAAATTATGGAAGTGCAGGTAGAAAATTCTGAGGTGCAGGAAGCAATTTCCTGCACAAGTACTCTATCTTAGAAGATAAAACTCATCCTGAGTTTGCAAGTTTGAGCCCCACAATAAGGCTGTTGTTTCCAGTACTTCTATTACTACTTCTTTCACTTCCCATTACGGAAATGCTAAGTACATGAAACAATAGTGGAAGTGTAGCAATAATGGCTTGTGTACTGAGCCCATATAACATACGATTAAGTTCAGCTTCATAAGAATCCTAATTATGGACCAAAAATTAAAAAAGAATCATAATGATCATTTTTTTATTCAGGAACGAATTTAAGATATGTGTGAATTTATAAAAATTCATACATCTTTTTAAATCAATCGAACTAGAATATCTTGATATGATAATCATCAATTTGCTTATGAATCTGCAGGCATCTCCTTTATTTTATCAGTTCTTTTTAGATTCTGAAAATTCGTTAGTGTGGAAAATTTTCCAGGTCGGTAACTTGAGTAACCGTACTATGGTTGTTGTGAATAAATCGTCCCAAAAGCTTAATCTGTTTTTTGCTTTTAAAAGCTTAATCTGTTGAATATACAAATATATTTATATCTGTCAATAAGCATTGTCTTCTTTTAGAAAATTCTACATGAAAATAGAATAACAGAGTCCCAATTGAAAATGAAGTGATCCTCAATTTTATTTAATTTTGACACATAATGATCATCAATAATTAATGACAGAAAATAAAATGTAATCATATTTTAGATAGGCGTGACTTTGTAGCTAGTGTCTTCTGTAATTTCTCACAATACCTTTAATTTCACTTTTATGATGTAGTATTGCAATATACCCCAAAGGTTTAAAAGTTAGAACCTTGCCCAAACGGTAGTTTTAAATGTATTTGGATTCAGACGTATTGAACATTGGGATACCATATTAATGATAGGAAAAAAATGTAATCATATAGGCGTGACCTTGGAGTGGCTTCTATCATCTCTTGCAATATGCCTTTAATTTAACTTTCAAGATGTAGTAGTACTGCAATATACCCCAAAGGTTTAGTGCCTTGCCCATTTGGTAGTAGTATTGTATGTATTTGGATACAAGGGTATTGAACATTTGGAATGCTATAGAAAGTTAGAAACCTTACATAGCATTTCAAACTTTACACAAAATTTCTACATATCTTTTTTATATCATCTAAACTCATGCATAAAGATTGATCTAAATCCTATAATGTAAGAAAATATCGTGAACAGAAAATGATGTACAAAAATCATTCCCCCATCTAATGTGATGAAACTAGGTTGAACTCACATAGCCTCAAATGAGCTAAAAACTACCAATTATAATTACATCGTCAACATAGATGAGGAAGAATTTGATATGATCCTTACTCGAGAATGAAGAAAGAAAAGTCACTTGTAGTGTTCTTGACCGCCCAGACCTTAGCAGGGCCTTTCTTAGTTTATCATATCACGATCACGCTGCTTGTTATAGGCCATAGATGGGACTAGTAAGTTTGCATGTGTGCTGAGGTAGAGTACGTAGGGTTCACAGATCCTTTAGGTTGTCTCATGAATATTGTTTTGTTAAGATCTACATTTAAAAATTCACTGTTTATTGTTTCTTACCAATTAAAGTATTTTGTGGTTGCTCGTATAACTCTCATTGTACTTGCATTGACAACTAGATGAATGTCTCATAGTAAACAATTTGGAGATGAGCTTCTTTGCTAAGACGGATTATTCAACTTTCTCACAAATCTTCCTATTTATAAGGGATGAGTATGACTTTTTCCAAAAATGCTTAATGAATATCAATAAATGTTTACATTTCTAAATACCTTTAAAACCTTGAAACTTATGTTGTAGGTTACATGTAAAAGTCTCTCAGTCAAAGAATCATTTCAAGACCTGAAAATATTCTCCTCTATTTTTCATATGCTTGTTATGATTTGGGATTTTGATCAAATAATCTCTATTCTGGCCATCAAGTATACATAATTAACAAACAAGGTTTAGGCAATAAAAAATTCAGATACACTCAACAACCTGATTTAACTTTTAATTATTCCATTCAAAGAAAAGGAGACACGGTAGGAAAGCAATGTCTTCTTTAGAAAGGTCCAATTAAACTCACCTTTGGACAAATTAGATATTCAGGCGCACAAAAGAGTTATAGGAAATATTGAAAAATGACCCTTCAAAAACAATATGCATAGAATTCTCAACCTTTTAACAGATTATCATACCTGTGAATCGTGTATTCATGACACCATGATGGAGGAATGCACCTTACATCTCTTTAATTAGTATTCGCGTATAAATTTGAAATATTCTCCGAATAAAGAACACAGTTCTGGAACTGTAGTAATGTCATACATACATATCCAATTCAAATCAAATCAATGTTAACTGCTACACTAAAACGGCATGCAACTTACCTTCCCAATAATCAGAGAATCTAAGACAGTAGAATTGCCCAATCCATGCTCAACCGTGGCAGTTGCATCAATGAATCTAAGTCAAAATCAACACTATTATCATTGCAATCTGACACTGTTTTTTGGTCTCTATTTGCAAATTACTACTAGTATTTCTTTGTCAGGACATCAATCACGTCTCGTCTATCTCTTTGAAGTTAGATAAGCTCAAGTTACTAGAACACTTGGTTTTGTCACAATTATATATGCATGATGTATACCCAATAATGTGACCAAAATGGAAAAATAGACACCTTGTAGACATCGACAATTTCAGCTTTGGCTTTTATCTATGCACAAAGTTCTTAAACTCAGATTCTGTTCTTTGTTCCATTTTCGAATGATAAAAACATAAATTCTGCCCGTTTCTGCTATTGTTGCGCTTTCTCGAGTCTTGCTTCATCAGCAACTGACAAGAAATTTCTTTGTCAATTTAGACAATTGAAATTGGTACGAATAATCATATCTATCATTCCATAAATATTAATGCTAAACAGTTATTTTATATTAAAGACAACATATATATTATTATTTATTGCCTTAGTTTATACAACAGTATTATTAACAAGCAACTTCTAAATTTAGGAATCACTAATACAAGTAAATTGCTCAAAAACTCATACGCTCTGTATTTCACATTCCATAATTATTAACAGTATTATTTTTTGTTTTAAATGTAAGGATCACGGATCTAAAACATAAAGGAAGTCATGGGTTGGAAGCTTGCATATGATCGCTCTGTATGATCAGTATTTTATAGCAAAATATTTTGGGATTTATGTGAAATGTTTTATACTTTAATTAATAGGCAATGATAGGATTATATTCGTTACTTTACATTAAGAAAATTAGGAAGGTTAATCTCTCGTGTAAAATTAAGAAAAATGCCTCCTTTAACATGAATGTATAATAAAATTAAACATTCCTAATTTTACAACATAGGTAAAGTGAAACCACTCATTGGGAACGGACGGGTGACTCTAGTTATAGAATTTCATGAATACGAGGATAAATATTAGCATGACACTTTCTAACAAATTCTTTTTTGCACACATTCTTTTTGTCAGGTGAAATTTATGTAGATATCATTAAACATGTGAATAAGAAACTAATTCTTTGAATGCTATTTCCCAACTAATGCAATCTACATAAATTGTAACTAACAAAAAACTATGTTAGAAATATTGTGTTCCGCTCAAAGCAAAATATATCAAACCAGGGCTCATTTTAAATTTGGAACGCCAATCTCGCCTCGACCTTCTGCTTTATTAACCCTTTTTCTTTAGGGTGTCATTATAAATTCTTAATGCAACAACCATTGTTCACGATGAAAGAGAAAAAAGCTGAAACCATTCCTTCACTTTTTGCGACAACATCCATTACCATATTGGTGGAAACTCTACGGAAGGCTTCGAATGGAGATGGGAACCGGTACCATTGCCCCCACCCATGTGCCATTACCCATCATGCCATCATCTTATTTTATGCTTAACAAAAATCCACGTGCTCTAACCCAACTACTATACACAGGAAGAGAAAAGAAGGGTTAAAAACTAGGAATTTGTTTTTCTAAATGTCTTATTATAATGTTGATTAAAATATTGGAATTTATTTTTGTAATTCTAATCAATTATTATTGTAATTTAACATTTTATCCTTTAAATATAAATACGTGTTATTTTCAAAGAGTCAAATCCTTAAAAAGCTGTGCATGGCTGTTGACCAACTTATATCTGCCGATTTTGCGCTAAAATACGAAGAATAAAGCTCTCAAATCAAAAGTAAATATAACTATAAGAAAATGGAAAACGAAAAGAAAAAGGACTACCTTGTTGGGCTGAGCTTATTCTATTTTGATGACCGACAATTTCAAATTTCAATCACAACAATCATATATAAATACTCACTTATTTGAAATATTTTATCAATATCTTTCATTTTTTTATTTCTTTTCTTATCACAAAATAAATTCTATAATATCTGTATTTTTTTCTCTTTTTTTCCATCTTTCTAGGTGTTTTATAACATAATGGTGTCCATGAAACATATTTCTTTCAATTTTATTGGACAACTGCTGTACTATATTTGGTGGGTTTTGACTAGCTAGGTCAATTTTTGTCGTGAAACGAAAGCTTGAATTCCAGTCATGTCCCTTGCATTTGCATGTTTATCATTGAATTCTATGCTTGAGTTCAGGGTCTGATGTGAGAAAAACTTTGCTTGTGCATGACTTAAAGCAGAGGGCACTTTTTTTCTTCCACAACATGGAAAAAGATAGGAGCAGCGGGCAAACCAGATAATGCATCACTTTGGTTAGGTGAAAGCCTCTAAAGTTTGTCCGGGAGAGTTAATCATGTTTATCCGGTTAAATTGCGGATATCATGAGCAGTAAAAAGTTGCACAGATTAATTGCATTCACAGTGTCAATGCCTAGTGGTCCACAGCTCAAGGTTTCAACTAATGTGGGATCCAAATCCAAAGAGATTTTTAGAAATAAGGGTCGATACTTGTTAGTAACAACTAAACTGGGGTAACCTGCTTAGGATAGGTTAAGGGGAACGGACTAGTTCTTTATAATATGGTAAACTAAAATTTAGAGTATTTAGTATTGAAACTAGGATTATCACTAAAAAAAATTTAACAAGGTATATTTAATTTCAATTGCTTCTTTCCCCACCAAAATAAATTTCAGTGAAGAAAGAAAAGAAAAATCCACAACATGCACATAAACAGCAACACACAAGATTTTCCTGTTGCATGTAGCCAGTTCAAATTTTCAGTTTTCTCATCTTAAAAAAAAAGTGCTGTACTTGCTTAAGGGGAAATAACTCTTTAAGCGTGGATCTTGCGTCTTAAGTAGTTCTGTGTGCCGTAATTACTGGGGAAAACAATTCTTGAGAAAGGGTAGTGGTATTATTAACCTATTGATGAGTGATAGGAAAAGGAATATAAAACAGAATAAAAAGATCAGAGGAATCACCTACAATTATTTAGGTTTAGGATGAGTTGTTCTAGACCAGATGATCGTCAACAGTGAACCCCTTTTACCCTTGCATAATAACTAAAAAAATTGACCTTTATGGGCCAAAAAAACCTTACCAATTGCATCATTGGAAGCACATGTGAACTCATGAATTTGATATGTGTGATCAGTAATATATCAAGAACTATGGACTTGGTTGTGCACAGAATGCACGTTCAAGAGATGGAAAGACCTCTAAAGAAAATAATTATGTTCGCTGAGGTTCTGGCTGTGGACTTGTAGCTTCTAGCTTGTGATTTAATTAATTCCAACCAGAATTGTCATGAGGAAATATGAACATCTAAGTGTAAAACAGTACAAATATGATGGTTAGTCAGTTAGTTACTCTCCTTAGTTTAAATTTGTTGTTGCACATGCTTTTTGCCGATCGATCAATTTCCTGCCAATGTAACGTAAAATATAGTAGTTTTTTTGAGTTCTCTCCAAATAAAGTCGGGACCGTGGGAGAGTGGGAGTGAATACAACTTTGGACAGAAAAGCTGAAAAGTAGTTTATCCAGAATATCAGCTTCAAATTTTCATAGACAGTGACACCCATTGCATTAACAAAATACAATAATACTGATTACTGCAGGCTTATAAAAACTATTAAGATAACATTTCACATTTGATTCAGCTCTTCTGATGTATTTTTAATTCCATTACACTATTTAAATTTCCTCTGGCGACAAAGTACATTAGTACTGCAAGCATAAGGGAACAAAGCAGCAGGCAGAATCAATCAATCAAGATTTCAAGAACCACAACATTTTATTTTATTTTCTAATTTCCCTTTAGCATAAAAAGCCTAGCAAAAGAAAAAGCATCCTCTTGTCACTGATTCTATTCTTATGAAGAAGAGGACAACAGCAATCATAGACACTACCACCCACCCCTTCGACCTTCGAAATCCCATTACCTTTACCTCTCCATGACCTATAATAACAACAGCTTCAACACTTTTCCTCAATCACACACTCTCTCCAATCATATTCTCATTGCATTTGCTAATCCCAAATCTGAAATTTCTTTTAAATTAAAAACACCACCATCGTTCCCTCCCTTCCCACACCATAACATGAAACAGGTTTGTCTTTGTCTCATAATCCTGACACTGGCCTTGTGCTTGTGCATCCTCTGTGTTTCTGCAGAGGCTGCAGGGCAGAACGATACACTCGCACTTACCGAATTCCGTCTCCAAACCGACACCCACGGCAACCTCCTCACCAACTGGACCGGCGCCGACGCCTGCTCCGCCGTATGGCGCGGCATCGAATGCTCCCCAAACGGCAGGGTAGTGGGCCTCACCCTTCCTTCCCTCAACCTCCGCGGCCCAATAGACTCCCTCTCCACACTAACCTACCTCCGTTTCCTCGACCTCCACGAAAACCGCTTAAACGGCACCGTTTCACCTCTCTTAAACTGCACAAGCCTGGAACTCCTCTACCTCTCCCGCAACGACTTCTCCGGCGAGATTCCGCCGGAGATATCCTCCCTCCGCCTCCTCCTCCGCCTAGACATCTCCGACAACAACATCCGAGGCCCCATCCCCACACAATTTGCGAAACTAACCCACCTCCTCACGCTGAGGTTACAGAACAACGCCCTCTCCGGCCACGTCCCCGACCTTTCCGCTTCCCTCCAAAACCTCACCGAACTCAACGTCACCAATAACGAACTCCGCGGCCACGTCTCCGATTCCATGCTCACCAAATTCGGCAATGCGAGCTTCTCCGGAAACCACGCCCTCTGCGGGTCCACCCCGCTACCTAAATGCTCCGAAACAGAGCCAGGCACAGAGACTACAATAACCGTCCCTGCAAAACCGAGCTCGTTCCCGCAAACAAGTAGTGTAACCGTTCCCGACACTCCGAGAAAGAAAGGATTGAGCGCCGGTGTAATTGTGGCGATCGTGGTGGCGGTTTGCGTGGCGGTGCTGGTGGCGACGTCGTTCGTGGTGGCGCATTGTTGCGCCAGAGGTTCCACCTCTGGCTCGGTGGTGGGGAGCGAGAGTGCCAAGAGGAAGAGTGGGAGTAGCAGTGGGAGCGAGAAGAAGGTGTATGGGAACGGTGAAAACTTGGATAGAGACAGCGATGGGACCAATACTGAGACGGAAAGAAGCAAGCTTGTGTTTTTCGATAGGAGGAACCAGTTTGAGTTGGAGGATCTGCTTCGAGCTTCGGCGGAGATGCTCGGAAAAGGAAGCTTGGGGACTGTTTACAGAGCGGTGCTCGATGACGGCTGCACCGTGGCTGTGAAGAGACTCAAAGACGCTAACCCCTGCGAGAGAAATGAGTTTGAACAGTACATGGATGTTGTAGGGAAGCTCAAGCACCCCAACATTGTTAGACTCAGAGCTTATTATTACGCTAAGGAAGAAAAGCTTCTTGTCTATGATTATCTCCCCAATGGAAGCTTGCATGCTCTTCTTCATGGTTAGTTAAACTCAAACTCGAGCGAGCTCTGATGGGACATGATCCTTCATGATAAACTTTAATTAATTTGATAAGCTTGATTGTATTATATATAGGGAACCGGGGACCAGGAAGGATTCCGTTAGATTGGACCACAAGAATAAGTTTGGTGTTAGGTGCGGCTAGAGGGTTGGCACGGATTCACGCATCAAAAATACCTCACGGGAACGTGAAATCTTCCAACGTGCTTCTCGATAAGAACAGCGTCGCTTTAATCTCTGACTTTGGGTTATCATTGATGTTAAACCCCGTTCATGCGATTGCGAGGATGGGAGGGTACAGGACGCCGGAGCAAGTTGAAGTGAAGAGGCTGTCTCAAGAAGCCGACGTGTACGGTTTCGGGGTGCTGCTGTTGGAGGTTCTGACGGGGAGGGCTCCGTCGACGCAGTACCCATCTCCGGCGCGGCCGCGTGTGGAGGAGCTGGCTGAGGTGGATCTTCCGAAGTGGGTGAAGTCGGTGGTGAAAGAAGAGTGGACTTCGGAGGTGTTTGACCAGGAGTTGCTGAGGTACAAGAACATTGAGGATGAGTTGGTGGCGATGCTGCACGTGGGGATGGCGTGCGTGGCGGCGCAGCCGGAGAAGAGGCCGTGTATGTTGGAGGTTGTGAAAATGATTGAGGAGATAAGGGTGGTGGAACAGTCGCCGCTCGGAGATGATTATGATGAGGCTCGCTCGCGCACTTCGTTTTCTCCTTCACTTGCTACCACCCAAGACATCCAATGACCACTAACTTGTGTCATGCATGGATGCTCCTCATTTTTGGTTCCATTGTCTTCCTGGGTATTATTACTCTTGTTAGCTCTTTAATTAAATTGTGTTAGTTCTTTTTTCTTTGTAAAAAATTTTGAGCTTTGTGAAAAAGTATTGATGTTGTTGCCCTTGTCTTGAGATATAAAACAACGATCTCTTAAAACCATGGGCATGGCCCGAGTTTGTGTTTAGTTTCAGTTTGGGCTCTCTCTTGGATGGCGTGGCTACTGGACTCATTTGCCTATCTCCATTCACACTAAAGGTAAGACAGATTTGGGTTTTAAAAAAATAGGTAAAAAATATATAACCCAATCCTATTTTTACTGGGTTTCATTAGGGAAACTCCTCAGAAATCTATCTCGTATCTTTTAAAAAATAATATTTATTCGTCTGTTTAAATAAATCATAAATTAAGTTATTAATTATATTTTAATTTAATATATATATATATATATATATATATAATTTAATAAAAAATAAATAACGCAAACATATTTAAGAACTAAATTATATTTTTAGTTAAATGTATAAGTTTTAATTTTGTTATAATTAGCATTATAACTATAATATTATTTATTTAACTATTAAAATAATTATTCTATTTTTTTTATTAATTATAAACAATAAAATATGAAGTAACAATTACATATAATATATATAAGAATAGAATTATAATAAATATATAATTATATTATTAATAATAATTATAAAAGTATATGTAGCAGGCTCCCACTTCTCAAATTGGGAAAATCCCAGATTTGATTCCGGTTAAAACAAATTTTAACCATCAAATTTGAGACGGAATCGGATAAATACCACAAATTCAATTTTTATTGTCATGTGCAGTTGTCTCGTAAATGGCCGTTAATAAAGCATGCACATCCAATCTTCTGCAGTGCCTTCATCTTATAGAGTGGAAGAGGCAAATGGAGAGCGATTGACTTTTCATTTAGAAAGTTGGAATGGTTTTATATTTGGAAAATCATGCATGAACATTCACACGACAAATAGACACATAGAGTATTAGTATGATACACGATCCAAGAGATAAATAAAGAATAGTAAAATGATTTTGGACACCCAAAAAAATCTATTTGATACTCGGAAAGTGAAATATAAAACAGAGAAAAATATATATGTATAATAAATTATATAATGTGTTAAATAAAAGAGAGATAAGAGAAGAATAATGAGTGTTAATTAAAAGTTTGAAAAAATAGAATGTTAAAAATTATTGCTTTAGAGAAAAATTACATGTATTGATTAAAAAATAAATAAAAAATACATATATTAATGAAATATTTGATATATAAAAACATTTCTGATTATACATTATTACCTTCTTTATTTTTATTTTTGTGAAGTAAAGGGGCTAAAGTCCCAACGAAACACTAAAAATCACGCGAAAACACGCTCCAAGAACATCTACTAAAACAGCACAATACAAAGAGGAAGAAACAAAATAAAATATCTTCAATTGACCCTCCAAAGAATAACCATAATTAGCTAACAGACCAACAACTTAGTTTTCTTCAGGCAAAGTGTGAGACGAGTCATTTATGATAAAATAAAATAAAGATTTCATTATATTTATGGTAAGAGATAAATGAATAAAAAAGTTAATTATTTTATCTAATATTTTCAAGAACTAAATTTACAAACAAGTATTTAAATGTT
This sequence comes from Glycine max, assembly GCF_000004515.6. NCBI lineage: Eukaryota > Viridiplantae > Streptophyta > Magnoliopsida > Fabales > Fabaceae > Glycine > Glycine max. The sequence continues at coordinate 45,223,147 of NC_038255.2, read as the reverse complement.
TTTAGTATTTTTTTTACAATTGTAACTGGAGTTTTATTTCAATGAGTTGTGTTAAGAGTTTATATAAATTTCTATTACATAAATTAATTACCGAGAAAAATCTCTAATTTTGATTGAAAAATAGCTCAAAAATATAAAGAAACTATATAATATGTTTCCGTTGTGTTTTTTTTTTTGTGAAATTTTACACAAGAGAAACTTATTTCTATTGTGTATCTATTTCACATTCATAATAGAAATAAATTTCCATTGAATAAAGTATATAATAGAAACTTATTTTTGTCAAAAATATTTTTATAAAAAAAAAACTGGAGTGTCAACTTCATTAACAAAAGGGAAATACTCAGCAAAAAAAAAAGGGAAATGAGAATAACAAAGCCCTCCCAATAAGAACTTGAAAGCACAAAATGGGGGTTGATATTAGCCCCTCCACAATTGCTATTGACCCCTATCATAATTGCCTAAAATCAAAATACCATTTTCTCCAATTATTGACACCCAACTTTTCCTATTAACCTTTCTTCCTTCTTTACTTTCCTCTTTCCCTCTCTTCCCTTCTTGCCACACGAATCTGCCTTTGTATAAAAAAATTGAGTCTTTGTTTGTAGAATAAAATAATCTTTATATATATATTTTGGCCACTATAAAAAATATATTTAGAATAGTGTAGAAAAAAATTATGTTGCTGATATTCCTAATAAATTGAGATACTTGGGCATTGTTTTCAAAAATGTCCTTAAGGACGATTAAAACGTCAATATATACATCCTTAGGAAGGATTAGGTTGGTAATAAGTGGAATCTTTATAAGATTAACCTCACTCTTTGTTCTCTTTTATATTTGATATTAGTTTGAAATATGCTTTTCAGGTTTTGACTCCCCAAAAGAGATCACAATAATAAAAAAAAAACAATAATTACGTTCAGAAAATGAGATCACAATAATTATTATTTGTTGACGGAATAGAACTTATAAAGTAAGTTACAGTGGAAAGACCGGTAAGCACGATCCACAGAATTTTACCTTTAACCAACAAATTAGATGGGCCATGCAAATCGTGGTGCCAATGGACAAATCTGAGGCTTCCAATTTTACAGAGAATCGAAACCACTTCAATAAAGTTCTGTACTTACGGAATAGAATTGCATTTGGATTTTGGATACTTAATGATTAAAATAAAACTATTTTGTTATTTAAATATTGTATTATAAATTTAAAACTAATTTTATTTCTATCTATTAAGAAATGTTATTCATTCCAGAAGATCTGCATCCTTATTTGAAGTCAAAATGTCAAAATGGTGATTTAGATCAAAGTTACAAGATAAGACTTTCTGTCTGAATTATGATTTAGGAAATTTTTTATCAAGAATTTAAGCATACCGTGTTATTTTATAAATGTAATGCTTAATGTGAATTTTATTTTATATTTTAGTAGATATTATTTATTTTGTAATAAATTTTATGTAAGCTTGGTAAAAAGAATCAAACAAATACTACAGTATTAATCAATGTGTATTTACTTATGTGAAGAACATTACAGCTTGAATCAATGCTTTACCGCACACCTTATCTTTGAAATACCATGTGCTGCTCATCTTACCTTTTCGTTTCTTCCCATGCTTCCCAATTCCTATTGGGATGAGTGTGTACCATATAGGGATGTTCCAAGATTTAATTCAAATTGGAAAAGAATAAAATTTAACTAATTTGATTTTTTTTTTCAATTGAATAACACTTAATGGAATAAGAGAGAAGCTTCACATCTAAGTTTGGATTAAGCAAGAGGATAATAGAATTGGAGAAGTTTATTAATTGGTGGAATGCTTGAGCAAACAACCTTGAATGATTTGTTGATGCCTCTCGTTAAGAATTTTATTCTTTTGTATTTGAAAATTAAATAACCTTATTATAACAAAGTGATTTTAACTGAATGATTTAATTAAAAAAAAGGACATAATAGTGTCTCACATACTATAAAAGAAAAACAACCAGTTGAAAAGAGTTAAAATTTTCCATTTTGGTTCCTCCTTCACATAATTATATTTTTTTATTAGGAGCTCTGTCATTATCATACCATGTTACATGTGTCATGTGCAATTAATCAATAAACCACAAGAAGAATATAAGTTTTATTTCATTTCTGGACACATGAATTTTTTTTTTTATATAAAGGTACTAAAAAAAAGTCAAGAGTAAATAGAGAAAATATTTCTTAATCCTATTTGATTGGCTAGTTTTTAAGTTTTAACTCAATCTTCATCATATGATAAAATTTTAACTGATAAACAGATTGGATAAAAATGATAAAATTACCTTATCATGCCCCACCAAATAAAGCCATAATTAGCTGATTAGATATTTTGTTCAGGGAAAAATATACGCACTTTTAAATTTGGGAGGAATTAGGAAAAAAAAAGTCGTGAATTTAACCTATTTTAAAAATAGTTATCCTAGCTTTTGAATGTCATAAAAAAAAGTCCTTTCACATACCAAAATAAAAGACCTTCACATACCAAAATAAAAGTCCTTCATATAGCAGCGGAGTTATGCTACACGGAAATTAATTTTACAAAAGGTCATCACGTCTCAACCTTTTCTTCCTTAGGCTAACGACAAACAAATTCTCCGCACCGAATGAGCTAAAAACAAATTGTTCATGTCATTTACAATTAATATCATAGGAAAAACATTGAGCTACTTACGAAATCAGCAAAACTTTTTTTAAGAAAAATACAACATTAGGTATTGTGTAATTAATGTAACCCAGTACTAACTGAAGAATAATTGGGTGATATACTCTTATTATTCATAGGTTTAAATATTTTTTTATTCCATTAGATTTAGGCTAAGTTTTTTTTTGTCTCTTAAATTTATAATTTCTTAATTTTAAAAATAGCTCATTTTTAATCTTTAATATGTGATATTTTAGTTCTGATAAAATTAAATTTCTGCTATTCTTAAATTAGATAACTAAAAAATTACTTTGAAATTGCAAATTTTGAGCCAAGGAAAAAATATATTTAACCCTTCAGCCACTTCTTGTAGTGGAGTAGGAATTATAGGAAGAAAAAAAGTGAAGTAAAACGAAAACAAAAAGTGGTTAAAGCAAGGGTCAATAGAAGAGCGCAAGCATATTCCTAAAACCTTCTACAAAACAGCGTTGTGTCACTGCTCATCAAACTTCTTCTTCTTCTTCTTCTTTCTCTTTATTCGCTCCCTGTCTCTCTGCGTGTGCGTGAAAAAGAAGCAAAAATGCATTCCGGTCACTTACTTCTCGAGGAACCCATTCGCATGGTTTCCATCCTCGAACCATCCAAGCCTGTGAGTCTCTTCTTCTTATTTCTCTTCAACATTCTTTTCTTTCTTTATTTTTTTTAAAATAAATATGTTTTGCGTTTTCAGAATTTCTTTCCGGCAATGACGAAGATCGTTGGTACCCTGGGTCCTAAATCTCGATCGGTCGAGGTTATTTCTGCTTGTCTCAAAGCTGGAATGTCAGGTATATCCGTATATGTCGTTGTCTCTTACTTTTTGCTTCATTGTTATTCTAATATTTTACCGTTTGTTAAACGTTTATTTGATGTGAGAGTATCTACTTGTTTTTATTGTAGTGGCTCGTTTCGACTTCTCTTGGGGTGACCCTGAATATCATCAGGAAACTTTGGAGAATCTGAAGAATGCTATCAAGACTACTAAGAAACTCTGTGCTGTGAGTTTTTTTTTTTTTTTTTTTATAACTTAATAATATTTTTTTTTTGGTACAAACATTCTAAAAAAGTCGATTGCTTTGAGAAGAAGTTAGAAATGAAACCCTTGTGTTTTACTTTTACATGTTTGGCGTCTATTTTGTTAGGATTAAGGTTTTGTTGAGTGCATGGGGAATGTCTATTTATGTCCCTACAATTTGTGTACGCATGCATTGTTGTTGGTTAGGTTTCTTGTATGTGATGGAAAAGGAGCTGAGTGTTGGTTACACTATTGTTGTTGCCTTTGCCAGGTTATGCTGGACACTGTTGGTGCAGAGATGCAGGTTGTTAACAAAAGTGAGAAAGCGATCTCGCTCCAGGCCGATGGTCAGGTTGTTCTGACTCCAGACCGGGGACAAGAAGCGTCTTCGCAGATACTGCCGATCAATTTCGATGGATTGGCAAAGGTTTGTTAAAGTTTTCAGCCTTCTCATGATATTATGTGACCGACTTGCTTTTCTTGTACATATTTTCTGGGAGTATTAACCTGTGTGATTTCTTTTAGTCAGTTTTACTCTTTGTTGCCCGTGGTCTTGCTTGGATTGGAAACAATCTCAACTTGCTACCTTTTCTTAGTTAAAACTAGCTGTAAATTTCAGCTATCTATGCGATTTTGATCTTGCTTATGGTGTTATAAATAGTAAATTGCATTTGCATGATTCCTTACAGGCCCTTTGCTTGAATTGCAATTTGTTATTGAATACAATCCATATATTATGTGGACTCATTTTATTTTTTTCTCATGCATTGTTTGAACCTTAATCTTGTTTGAATTGTTTACAGTCAATGACGAAGGGAGACACCATTTTTATTGGTCAATACTTGTTCACAGGAAGTGAAACTACTTCCGTATGGCTAGAGGTAATGAGTTGGGCACAGAAGACAAAATTTGTTCTGATAAGCCCCTTTTCATTTTTTTTATTGTCGTGTCCTTCAGTTTTTTTAAAATCTATACTAACCATTTGATTGAGTCTATATTGTGATTTTGTATAATTTAAGTTAAAATTTTGTTGATATTTTCAAAATCAATAGCAATGGCATAGGATAACATAAATAGGAATAGTTGAAGTCCTTCATGCATGTTGAGTTATTCCTGAAACTATGCAGGTATCTGAAGTTAAAGGGCAGGATGTCATTTGTACTATAAAGAATTCGGCAACATTGGCTGGGTCATTGTTCACTTTGCATGCCTCTCAAGTTCATATTGACTTGCCTACCCTCACCGATAAAGACAAGGAGGTAATTTCTACTTTTTACTTCCATGTTTTAACGAGTTTTCTATCATCAAAATATGTATAGTTTGCATGTGCTTTAATATAGGCTTCTTTAAAGTTGTGGGCTGTTATTCTTTCCTTGCAGGTTATAAGCACCTGGGGAGTAAAAAACAAAATTGATTTTCTATCATTGTCATATACTAGGCATGCTGAAGATGTCCGCCAGGTAATTTGTGTTCCACATTCTTTACTTTGGTTTAGTCTTTTGGAGTTCATTATTGGTCATTTAATTTATTTTTCTTTAGCTGTTTCAGGTTTTCTATTAACAGAATTCTTTTGTGTTTGAAATGCAGGCACGTGAATTCCTTTCTAAGTTAGGTGATCTAAGCCAGACTCAAATATTTGCAAAAATTGAAAATGTTGAGGTGAACTGCATTTTTTCATAATTTACTGGAGAGCTTAGTTTCTCTGTAAATTAGATTCCTATCAGCCATTCTGATTCAATTGCATATGTACACCTGTGTTTTCTAGGGATTGACCCATTTTGATGAGATTCTACGAGAAGCAGATGGTATTATCCTTTCCCGTGGGAATTTGGGCATTGATCTTCCCCCGGAGAAGGTGAGGAGATTCTTGCAATTAATCTTCTGTGTAGATTGAAGTTATGGGTTATGATCATTTGCTGTCTCCATGATGTGAATGCCTGCAGAGATGTTAATCAACTGCCATTTGCTTTTGTAGGTATTTTTCTTTCAAAAATCTGCCCTATACAAGTGTAATATGGCTGGGAAACCTGCTGTGCTTACACGTGTTGTGGATAGCATGACTGACAACTTAAGACCAACTCGTGCAGAAGCCACTGATGTTGCCAATGCTGTTTTAGATGGTAAGTCACTTGTCATATGATGCCACTAGTTAGGTTGGTGACTACTAGGCTTTCCAGGAAATATTTCTCTTCTCTTTAAGTTTAGATTTTGGTACCTTAAAATTTTCATATTAGAATAAAGTTGTAACCAACTCTATTTAATGCTCAAAAGTTCTGATTTTTAGTAGATATTGGATTTGGAGGTACTATGGTCTATAATATTGTAGACTTATGAAAATGGTAACTTGGCTGACTTATACATTTTAATATTCTAGATATTGTAAAATAGTGAAATTCAACCAACTATAGGACATAGAAATATGTGCAATGCTCCAGTACAGTGTTGTAAGTGCTTGTGTGAGAAGTGAATGTAAGTGAGCTGAGAAATTGAAAGTTCTTCTGTGTAGCACAAAGAAAAGTGTGATGGGGTATATACCAGGAAAAGGAGAGTGTGTCTGTGAAAGTGAGAGAGGAAGTTAGAGAGTGGTGAAAATAAGAAATTGAAATCATTTGTGTATGTGAGAAAAATGAAGTGTGTTATCAGTGCCATTGTATTACTGTACGCACCACTGGTCTACAAATGAGAGATGCAGGATTTTTTTCCCCCCTCTACATTTCACGTATGTCATTTCTCTTCCATTTAGTGCCTATCTATTTGCTTGAGCCTTGAAGTTGTCTAATGCGTTTTCAACATTGGTTTGCATGGTAACTTGTAACCTTCTGTAGGTGACTATCGGAGGCAGAAAATATTGCTATCTTCATTTTCAGAATTTGGCCTGTTTGTTTCAATCATTTAGTTTTTGGTTCATTGGTGCCTATATATTCAGTGTGCTTGTTGTTGTGCTTTTGACATTTGTTTGTGTGTTACCCAACAACCTTCTTTAGGTGATTATTAAAGACGTTCAATAAACATTTCTCCTTTGATTTTTTCTGATTTTGACCCTTCACAGTAATTTGGTTTTCTTATAGTGTTTGTTCTGCATGGTTTTGTTATAATCATTTAATGGATATTTGTTTAACTGTTATTAATATACAGGAAGTGATGCAATACTTCTAGGTGCTGAGACCTTACGCGGGTTATACCCTGTTGAGACTATTTCCACAGTTGGCAAAATTTGTGCAGAAGTAAGTACACTTCATTGCTCTTTAATTTCATTTGATACTTAAAATTTGTTCTAGATGTTGATTTTGTATTTTAGGGAACATTTCTGATCAAATTCTTCTGTGTATTATGAGGTCTGTTGCCTAAATAATTTGGAATTGGTATCTTATAGTGTTGTGTTGTGGTTTGACAACTTCAATCATGTAAAAACACTTCTAATTTGGAATTGATATATTGAAGTGCTGTATTTTTACTTATCATTGATTTCTAGCATTTCTTTGATTTGTGTACTATTTCATTTCCGAAGTTTCATCTAACTAGATGAAGATACTATCGACTTCATTTAGACAAAATCTTCTAAGAAATGCTGGAAACTATGTTGTTGTCACCTATTCTTTTTCTGAATATCTATTTCTTTCTAGCATTTTTGCTTTTTCTATCATATGGTGGTTTGAAAGAATACCTTTGGATAATAGTGTCATTAGTTATGTGAATGTGAATCCTTTGTTGGCAGAGTTCCTTTGATTCATGAAATAATCTCTTATTTGAAATGCCATTATGTCACTCAAAATTTTGGCTGAGATCTCCATCTTCTATTTCAGGCTGAGAAAGTTTTCAATCAAGATCTTTATTTTAAGAAAACCGTCAAATATGTTGGAGAACCCATGACCCACTTGGAATCTATTGCATCCTCTGCGGTAATTACATTCAACTTTTCCCCTTTTTTTATTTTTTGCTGGTTCCTTGTGCATGAAATGGTGAGAGTGCAAAAATAAGGTTACTGTCTTGTGAGTTGTGACATAGTGGTCATGTGTTTTGGTTGCAATATCAGCAGATGCTCACAGGGTAAAGATGCATGAATCTGATCCTCCTTGATCCCACATTAGAGTTAGCCTTGTGCTGTGGGCTTGTTTTTAGTTTCTAGTGCTTGCCTCTATCTTAAAAAAGTATTTTTTGTCTATTATTTTTGCTTTCTTGTCTTGGTGATTGGTTTTATTTAATCTTTGAAAGGTAATTCTTATATGCAAAACCTATTTGTTTAGGTACGAGCAGCTATTAAGGTGAAGGCTTCTGTTATTATTTGTTTCACTTCTTCTGGAAGGGCTGCAAGGTAGTGTCAACAAATAATTTGAAATGAATATATTCATATTTAGTATCTTGGAGAGATAAACTGGCTAGCTTCTAAATTTGATGTAATCCTGGAAAATGAATGTTATGGATCAATTAATGTCCAAATCAATTTTTCTTCTCTGTATTCCACTTGTGACTGTAAGGCTTTTCTAAAAGCATCACATGCGCTTTTCAGATTGATAGCAAAATATAGACCAACCATGCCGGTTCTCTCTGTTGTGATCCCCCGACTCAAGTCAAATCAGCTGAAATGGAGCTTCAGTGGAGCTTTTGAGGTTAGATCTTTTTGTCTCATTTGCATCTTATTTTCTGTTAGGTGTCCAAGGATGTAACTGACACCCCCTTGTCCTGTTGTCAGTTTGGATTCTATTACTGATATGATTTTATATGTAGCTTTGGTAAAAACTAAATTGCCTGATTTTAAGGATTGGATTTGATAAGATAATTGAGTTAGGACATATCTTTGCAAGTAAAAAACCACTATCACACCAATGATTAATGAATAACACTTTCTAGGGTGGTTAATGAATAACTTTCTGAGTTTTTGTTAAATGAACTTCTAACAAATTCCATTGTGTTGAGGTAGAATGTCTGTATCCGGTTCATACAGTTTTACATTAATCCAAAATCATTTTTTAATCTATTGAGATGCATTAAAATTATGTATAATATATTTTTCAAACAAACGAAAACCACCAACCAGGTCACAACTATTTTTATTTAACTTTTCTGAATATATACAAGCAAGAACTGCATAAAATTGGTTATTCTATAATTAATGCATTGATCCAATTTATTTTCTTTAAGAAACTATTGAGTGGTGTTAGGTTTAGTTCCAACCCCCCCTCCTAGATACATATATGAATTAAATTTTAGTTTATAAATAAATGTTTTTTTTTTGTGCTTTGCATTGCTAAGAACATTTTATTCTTGTCCGTTTCCAGGACCAACTGCCAACTCATTTGTGGGAAAGCCTATTTACAATTAATGTAATTAATATACTACTTCTCTAGTATATATTTTTGTATCAATTATATTTTACAATCTTGTTTTTCTGTCAAGTATTATCGATTATAATTTTTTTTATCTACCGGACATTTTTTACGTCTCAATGATAGTACTAATCTAATTTCACTCTCCAGTATTCTCGCCCGTAATTAATTGTATCCTGTGTAAAGGAAATGCAACCATGAATTGTATCGAGCTTTGGAAGTTGATGCCGTACTGCCCTAGATTTGGACACATTTGTTCGTCTAATGATTAGAAACTTTACCAGGATGTATATTGTGTTACGTTGGATCATCTTGTTTACCAACTTACAATTCAATTTTTTGACACAGGCTAGGCAATCACTTATTGTCAGAGGTCTCTTTCCCATGCTTGCCGATCCCCGACATCCTGTAAGTGATTGTTTCATAATTTTTTTTGTATTATTTATGGGATTCTTCTTTTGGGGGAAGAAGCTGAGTGTTGAATTTAGATCAAGCCATACGGAAGCTAGAATATAGGGTGGTACGGTTTATCTGTTTATACATGTTGCTTTTTGACGACCCCATCACTTAATGCTTGGAGACTTAACTAGACATTGATTTCATATTCTTCCTGCAGGCCGAGTCAACAAGTGCCACAAACGAGTCTATTCTAAAGGTTGCCCTTGATCATGGAAAAGCATCAGGAGTTATAAAGTCACACGATCGAGTAGTTGTTTGCCAGAAAGTTGGTGATGCATCCGTAGTTAAGATTATCGAGCTTGAAGATTAAGTGCATTGATCTAACTACAGTTTAGGCTTTTTGTTTTTTGGTCTTCAAGTTTTTGGCAGTAGCTGATCATTCTGCTTCCACTTTTTGAGGTTATCTCCACCGGGTTTGGTGACTATTTATATTTTGTGATTGAAAATGAATGTTAGGCTAATTATTATTACATGATGTCAAACTTAAAAACCAGAGGGAATATGCCCTGATGCCAATTTTTTGGTTAAAGTTTTCCACATGGAGAATTTGAAAAGAAGTGTGTATTCGTTATATTGTCCAGCAAATAGACTACCAATTGGTTGTGCTCTTTGTAGGCAGTAGACAGTTGTACGACGTTATACTGTATTGGTTTGGTGGTATACGTCTAATTATGAGCAATATTGTGGTATGCTTCTATGCTATGGTTTCCAACAAATACAATGACCATATTTTACCCTTTTATATTTATCTGATTTACTTGCCGAAGTTGACTTGTTTATATCAAGAAAGACAAAGTAACAACTTCTGAAAAAACAGGTTTGAATTCTAACGAATGCATTTGCGAACTCGTGAAAGTTGGATTTTCCAAATCAGAAGTTCTAGGGAAACAACTTAATTCCATTGAAAAGAAGAAAAAAACAACCTAAAGCTCGTCAATAATGAAAAACTAGAAACTGGTTGACCCAGTCTTTTGTTGCTAAAATCGAAAGAGTATCACTTTAAACCTTTTTCATCAAAGAAAAAAAAACTCCCTAACAAATCTTTCTTGAGGCGAAAGAAGGTTCAATATGAAGTTACCACTTACCAAGATTAAGCACATGATGAGATGATACGTTATCCTTTATCCAGCTTTTATGTTGTAAAATTGAATTTTTCATTCATCGTCCTTTGCAGGACTTTGAAACACTAATGGTTACGTGACTTTGCTGGATATGATTATGATTATCATTTATTATTGGTTGTTTAATCTTATTGAACATATATTATCTTTTTTTTTTGTATCAATTTAAAATTATCACTTGTCACGTAAGAAACAAGAGATTAAATTATGAATTTGTATCTTTAAACGTTTGGTGATGAGCTCAGTTTAAAAAACATTAGTCTTTACTCTGAGAATATTTATCATTAGGACTTAGGAGCAGTGGTTTAAGACTTTAGGACATGGTTTATCATGCAAGGTTAAAATAAGGCTAAAGTTAATGTTTACTCAACTGAATGCAATAAAATTATTTTACCAAAATTTATTGGTTTTATTTGAAGCATGTTTTCTAATAAAATTGTTAAATCGTTGCCTTTCTTGTACCGTTGCACTTTATTAATCATGGAAAAGTATATATACTTTACATTTTGCGTCGTAATTTCAAGAAGCGCCCGTGGCCTAATGGATAAGGCGTCTGACTTCTAATCAGGCGATTGTGGGTTCGAGTCCCACCGGGCGTGGTCTTAATTTTTTTGTTGTTATTTTTTCTTGTAGTTGTCAGCACCGGTTCTGCCACACATCTTAATCTTAATTATTTATTGCATTAGTCAAAACTTCATAGGAAAAAATTGTTACTTTTCCACCTCCTTCCTTACATCCTAAATGGGAGGTACACTCAATGTTTTCCCTCTCTAGCAGCTCAATACCAATAACTTATAACTCGTCGCTTTGTTATTTTCTTCTAAAGATAAAGCTACATTGCCTTAGTTTTAGCAAACACAATGTAACATTACAACTTATTCTGTCATTTTTCGTCAGATCACTTTGTTGCTTTTGTCCCCAATGAACATCTCGTTTATAAAAAAAGTTTTATTCCCAGAAAAATCATTCGTTAGTAAATTTCCCTATGAAGTTGGTTATAGAAATAGAACTCGAAGTATGTAGAGATATATATATTTAGTAAAACATGCTATATATTTATTTAACAGTTAACACAAGAAAGAAAAAACTGTCTACAAGCAAGCATACTATATATGTTTGAAATTAGTTAGAATGAGCACAGAAAATGAACAATCTTTTTCATCTATTTCGCCTAGTCTACATATGCTCTTATAATTTCAACTACCATACATAAAATTTACACAGTAATTTCTTCTGGCCTAGGTAGAAGAATGTTGTTGTTGATGCTGCTGCTGCTGAACATTGACCAATTCAAGCTCCCTATGGCGAAGTAGCAAGACCATTCTCTCTATTTCCAACCTCCTCCTTTCATTTTGAAGCTTGTCTTTCTCCATTTCCCTCTCCTTCTTGCTGCTAAACCTGGCCCACTTCAACCGCTGCTTTTCCAACTCAAACGCCTGTATTTGATAACTCACCTGCTGCTCCTCCAACTGCACAACCCTCTTCTTCATCCACTGTTTTTTCTCCCAAGCACTCTTCCCTCCGTCTTGCAACACACCACTCACTTCACCACTCAATTGCTGCATCATCTGTGATGATGAAACACCAAACCCTCCCTTATTCCTTGCTCTCCTCCTAATCACATCATTTTCATCCTCCTCCATACCCCTTGATCCTCCTTCTCCTGATTCCTCTTCATCCTCATCAGAAAACTCCTCCGAATCATCGTCCTCATCCTCATCCTCTTTCAACATTCTCAGACTCCCCACCCCGTTCTCTGATGAGTGCAAACACTGCTGCTGTTGATGTTGATGTGGTGGTTGAGCCTCGGTTGATTGTTGCACGTTGGAAGTACTGCCACAGTTGTTGTTGTGGCCACAACTGTTGTGGTAAGCACACATTTCCCTGAAGAACAAGTGCTTTGAGTTGAGGAGCTTTCGAACTTCTTCCTTCATCTTTGGCGACAGATCCATAGTGTCCAACAAGGTTTGGTTCTCCACCACCCGACATGCTGTGCCCTTACCTAGAATGTCGTTGACCCTCTTGTACCTCTTGTTCAAGTCATTGAACTTGTCTTCACATTGCTGAGGAGACACATAGTAACCCTTCTCCATCATGCCCTTCGACACTGATTTCCATTTCCCTTTCTTTTGAAGCAGCCCAGAGGCTTTCTTCTTGGTTGGATCAGTGCATTCTGAACCAGCCTCGTCTCCAATGTAATAAACCGCCATTATTAGGAGCTTAACCATGGTGTCAGTCCACTTCATTCTATGCCACGGGGACACTTTTCTCTTGGGGTCCCCGGAGCTGTTGTCTTCTGCTGTGAACACTGGTTCATCTTCGTCACTGAGTGTGCTTTGTGACTTGCTGGATTTGATGGCTGAAAAGTTGTAGCCATGTTTGATTGGTTGCTGAGGAGGTTGTTGTTGATGATGTGTGTCAGTGTCATGGTGAGTGGCGTAGGAAACCATTTGGGGATGGTGCAAAGGGTGAGGGTTTCGCTGGTTTTGAAGGTTTGGTTGTTGTTGTTGTTGTTGCGGCTGTAAAGGGTTTTCTACTCCTAGCAAACCACTACTTATGTTAGGAAATATTCCACCACCTAGTGCATTGGGTTCCATCAACTCTTAATAAAGACCACTTCACCAATATTTCTATATATCCAAAAAAAAAAAAAAATCCAATTTTCCACCGCTAGGAAAAATGTTTGTGCAAAGTTGGAATGAGATTGGAATTTCAAAAGGGGTAAAAACTAAAAAGCAATTGACTAAAGGACTCGTGTTAAGAAATTAAGAGTGAGATGGACGTAGAGTAATTAACATCATAAGTAACATTCACCTGATCGCTTGGCATGTGGCAAGTGGCAATGGTATCTTCTTCCACGAAGACCTCGTGTAGGTTATTATTCCTTAGATCAGCTTTTTGAAAGACTTGGCAGAAGTCAATGATGGAGAGGAAAAAGCAAAAGGGAAGAGACGGTATTATAGGAAGGATGATGATGCAGAAGCATGTTTGTTAGATTGGTGGGAACTTGGAAGAAAGACAAGGATAGATATATAGCAAATAGTAATACAAAGGGTGAAGCAGCTGGTTTGGTTATGTTAGTTTAGTGCTGACAGAAACTGCCCATAGTTTTGTTTGGAAAAAATGAGCCACAGGTTTTGTGCCAAATGGGCTGGTCCACGTCCACTTAAACTGTCATTTCAACCAGGACACTGGATTTTGCACATACATGCTTATTCCCTCTTCTGCATCATATTTCAACCTTATTTATCACTAAATTAATTCTACTGTGTTAATCATAATTTTTTATGTTTATATTCTTTTTCTCACAAGGTGCCATTTATTTAAAATAGAAATATTCATGATTTTTGTTTTCATTTTCGATAGAAATGTGTTTTAAATTAGAAAAATAGTATATGTATTAACATTGTATAAACTTTTTGTAATGTCATTAAATTACAAATTATCATAATAAATTAGTTTTTTTTTACTGGAAAATAATAATTTAATTAACTTTTATAATATAATATAATATTTTATAAGATTAAAAGTTAACCGAGAATCTTAAAATTTCATATCTTAGACTCTAAGTTATACAATTTTACAGATTAATTTAAAGAGTTTAATATTCATTTATGTATTGTTAGTGTAGAAAGTTGTTAATTAAAAATGTGGTAAATATAACCTTTATTTTTCACTTATTTTATAAAAAGATTGAAATAAATGTATTTTATATAATTAACGGAAAGCTTTTAAAGTTTTAAAGATTAAAAATTCTGACTAATGCAACTTAAAAAACTAATTTAGAACTTTGATGGTGAGTCAAAAAGCTTACTTACTGTATATCTACCCCACTTTCACTTTCAACGATTTATCAATTTTTTAAAGGATAAAATATATTTTTAATCTAAATATCATCAAATTTATAAAATTTTATTTTTATTATTTGAATATTTATAGCATTCAATTTAGTTTTATACTTTACATAAAACTTATTTTTAGTCTATTCTTACAAATGACAGTTAATTTCTGTCTCACATAACAAACACAGTGTATTTTTTAAAAACGGATTAAAATGATGTGGAAAATAATTTTATTTATTTATTTTTAAAAAATTATTAATATATCTCTCTCAAAAATATCGATTTATAACTTTCAAGAGCTTCATTTTTATCTTCATCTATACAATCATTATTCAATGATTGCTGTGTATTCCTCTTTGTATTTCCTTTTAATTTTGTTTATTTTTCAAATATTACTTCTATTAATTGGCACTATAAATGAACAATATAATTTATTTGTCAAAGTAAAAAATAACATCAACATATATTTTGAGAATAAAATTTCATGAAAATATATTAACTAAACATATATTTTTTTTCTATTTTTTTACTACTTTACTTTAAGATTCTTGGCTTGTGGTCGAATAACGCGGCCGCTACGCACCACGACACGGAGCCGCGGGTTTTGAAACTTCTTTTCTTAGTTTATCCGATCGGTAATCGTTTAATTTAGATATAGGATTAGAAAAATTCACATGTGTGAACTGAAGTGTATGCAGTCATATACAGCGAAGGAAATGATATCAATATAATTTCTTAATACGCTGTTTTGAAAATACTATACTCTTTATTATTCGTAAAAATTGATTGAAAATCATAAATTTTAATAGTATTATCTCATATTTAATGAGTCTTTTTGGTTTTATAAAATTTAACTAATAATATGTATGGATAAGAATATGTTACTAGCACTTTTTGTTAAGAAAAATGTAATAATAAAACAAAATATATTAATAAGTAATAAATATAGAAAAAGATGAAAAATTGAGAGAGATTTAAAAGGGGTTGAGAATAATTTATTTGATTTTTGAGAGTGACTTATTTTTTTATAACTTAATTTATTTTAATATTTTTTTCACCTAATTTTTTAATAATTTAATTTATTTCAGTATTTTTGTGAAAAATATTAAAACATTTTTAAATCTTTTTCAATATTTCATAGTCAAACTTATAATAAAAAAGATTAAATAAGTACTTAATTAAATTATTTATTCAAACAAATCCACCATTCATAAAATATATTATTTTTTATGATTTTGTACAACGATGTCTCGAATAAAATTGTTCGTGAAGAAATATGCATGTGAGAAAAAAAAGTAAGTGTCAAATTTTAGATAAAAAATGAGGATTTCAAAAAATGTTAAATAGGTTTAATTTTTTTTATATATTTACTAAATGCCATACAATTTACGGTAGATTAAAATATTCTCCTTTAAGAGATACTAAAATTATATTAAACTATCATCTAATTTTAAAATAGGTTTAATTATTTTGAGGTCTATATTTTTACTAAATTTTAATTAGGTTTCTTAATTTTATTTTCTTCTCTTGAATTGAGTCACTGGATTTTGTTTTTTTTTCAATTGGGTCTTTTTTTTTATAATTGTCATTATTAAAAATTAATTTTATACACCTAATCAAAGGTGCAAACAATAAACCGGATACTTTTGGAGCATGTTATAAGCACTTTCTACAAAACCAGACAATTATCATAGGATTGTAAAAGAATATCATGGTTGAATTGACTTGAAAAAGTTAAAATTTTATAAAAATTCCTCATAGTTGACTCATTTGTATTTAGAAAACCAAAAATATACTTAAACAATTGTTCATAATAAAGATAAATACAACATAACCTATGTCATCAACACTCTTACCTAAAGTAAAAGTATATTATAATTTACAAGGATAAAAATACACTTAAAATTTTGTTCATAATAAATTTATTAAAAGGAGTTCAAAAATTATATAAAGTAAAGATGGTTGTAATATTTTTTTTTATCAATTAAACACTTTTATTCATTTTCATGAGTTAAGTGAAACTAGACTTGAATCTTTATATTATATTCTAAGTTCGAATTTTGTAAATAAAAAAATATGATTAAAAAAATCCTACTAAAAGTACACAATTTTTTTTTCAAAAGAAAAATATACATTAAGATTTTTCAACAAATATTAATTATAAATGAAATAAATAAATGTTTCGTACCATTCACATAATTTAAAAAATACCTTTAATTTTTAATTTAAACTCTTGTTAATCGATGCTCTTATAGCATTAATTAAAAAATTAAGAAAAAAAATATTCAATGTGGAAATCATAAAAAGGGTAATAAAAAAGAGAAAGTATTAACAATTGCCTTTAATTAAAAATTATTTTGGGATTGGGTGAGTTAAAACAAGAATGGACCATTTTTTTCTTACTGTAAGAATGGACCATTTTTAGTGACTTGGCAAATTTAAAAGCCACTATATACACTGGTTGTCTCCTGAAATTGCATGTTCCCAGCCTGGAATCAATAGCCAGAAGCAGTGAAGCGCATTGATCCTGGTGCATCCTCCCACACCGTATCATCTGGCACTTGAAGAAGCCAACTAAACATTCCCAATCTGAACCCGTGTTCACTTGCCCAGGAAAACTAGTATGTGGCCGGTGCATACGCAAGGGCCGTGTGAGCCTATGTTTTTTATTTTATTTGGTTGTTTAAATCAAATAAAATAGTTGGAGCGAGAAGGAAAAATAAATAAATAAATGAGTAAAGCTGAAAAATAAAGAAATAAACACGGTAAATAACGTAAATGAAAAATAAAATATGTCTGCTTGAATTCTTCAGTGACAGCAATTTTGATGCTTTCTTTCGTTTTGATATATGCATTTTGATCACAATAAAACTCAGATATCAAGCAAAATCAAGTTCTTCGCCAGGAGAAGAAAAAAAGATTAAAAAAAAATCTTTACCTCAAACAACAGTCACCTAAAACCCTTCTTTTCACTTCCACGGACCATAAACTCACATTCAAGAGAATTTTCTCTCCCTTCTTTATTGTTTTCACAGCCTTGACCACAGCAGGACAAAAATACCCTGCATGAAAAAAGAAAAGAAAAAAGTCATATTATTGTTACTTGCAATGAGAATCCAGTTACATGGTAAAGATCAAATTCAAATTTTGGAAGCATGAGACTAACCCTGTGTCACATTGAACTCCACCCCATCAGATTTTGAAAAAAGAGAAAGAAGGAAACTTTAAACAATACTAAACAATGAAAAGGGCATTCTCACCTTTCTTCATGGTTTTGATACCTTCATCCCATCCTTTTATCACGTAGGTTGCACTAATCAAGTCACAAAACATTAAATACTATAGTTATTCATCATTAATCACTTGAGTTTAATTTTCATGTCCAGTATAAGGATAAATTAGATGATTTTTCATCCTGATTACATTTATGATTTATTATGTATACACATATAACATAATAAAAAACTGCGTACCCCATTGTCCAGAGGGATATTGTACGCAGTCTTACCCTTGTATATGCAAAGAGACTGTTTTCGGATTCGAACCCATGACCAACAAGTCACCAAAACACAACTTTACCGCTGCACCAGGGCTCACCCTCTAATGAAAAACATAATATTTATATAAAAGAGTTATTAGCTATAGACCTTCATTCATATCATTCCATTGGGGCATTTCATCCAAAAACATGAGTACATCACAAAATTAGTTTTACGTAGGAACCATAACCCCACAAACTCAAAATCAAGGATAGAGTAACTTGCTTTAGATATAAAAAAATGGAATATCAAGAGAAAAGAAGAACGACTCATCTTTTAATAGTAATCGTGGGCGCAATAGAACATGCGCCGAAGTAGTCAGAAAAAAAGCATTTAATCGTGATCCAAAGTAGTCAAAAAAGGAAGAAGATTTTGGAAAAAAGAAGGGGAAAAGGAAGGAATTAAAAAACAAAGGGATCTCCCAAATGTATTTAAACTCATTATCTTAGCTGTAGTTGTTATAGTAACAGCACACCAACTTCAGCCTATTTATTGCGTAACAACATCCTTAGATTAAGGATCACTACTACTCTGAGGCTTTGAACTGTTATCTTTTGTAGTGGTCTCTCACTCCCTTGTTTAGTCTTTAGCTAAGATCCTCCTTATACAAAACTGCATACTACCACCTGCAGCTAGCAAAATCCTAAATTCACAATTTTTTAGGGCAGGTTCAACAAAAATAACTAATAATCATAGTTTGGCTTGTGTACAACACAAACACTCCTCAATTCAACCATTCTATTAATCCAATTTTTTCTTTACTTGTTAGCAGATTTTTTTTTTTTTCGATTTATGTTTTGCCGTGTATGCTTTCGGTTATTTATAGATCATAGTTTGGCTTCAGTAAAATCTGGACTACACAGCAATCCAGTTTTCATTTCCAATAATTATTCTAATATGAACTAATAATTTTCAAGAGGCAAAACTTTAACATAATACAATGATAACTTGATATAAAGACATTGCTTCTTGTTTTCATTATGCAAAGGGGGAGTAAAGCAGATAAATGTATCATGTGTTGGCTTGGCAAGGACTCCTTTATACTTCAATTTTTTGCATAGCTCATAGCCTGATACAGGGAATAAATTTTTGCTGTTAAACTCCACTCCGATGAACAATCCTCTTCCTTGTACCTCCTTCACGTAGTTTGGGTATTGCTGCTGAATCTTAAGCAGCTGACCAGCAAGTTCTTCTCCCATTTCGGCTGATCTGTTCAATAGTAATACATCATTTGTAGATTTTCAAAGAGCAAAATTCACAGTAGAAAAAATAAATGAACCAAATTGATAAAGCATTTACTGAAACTTGGAAATTTAAAGTTTGAAAATGAATTGAAGCCAACACAGCTAGAACATTTAATCTTTTTTGCAAGCAGACGCAGTTGTTTTGTAAACATGGTCAAAAACTTGTAAATGGGGCAAAATTAGAAAATACACAGACTGCAAATACAAATAAATGATCAAGTCAGTTCTAAACATGGTCGGAAACAGAAGTTTCACACAAGGCAATGAATGGTTGATGCATGTTAGTTTAAAATAGTTTATGAAAGACATTATTCCCTTTTTTTATATATATAAGGCTGTCTAGATATCAGGACTGACAAGAACAAATTGATAGAAAAAAATATCACTCTTCTTATAAACCTTTAAGCTATTAAGCCACCCAACTGATAACCTTTTATTAAGCCACACAACTCCTCCAAATTGCCTTGCAATCAAGTATTATGTTAAGCCGAAGAAGTATACTATTAAAAAACAGCATAAAATATCATTATTATTGAGCCATATAATAAGTAGAATAAAACAGTCAAGGAAAGTTTGATCATTTGATCTTTCACCACCAATCACACAAACATCACAAGTTCCTGTAGGTGTATTGTCGATTTCATAATAGTTAACTTGATTTTCGAATGAATAAATTCAATTTCAGAAATGGTATTCTTAGGTCAGACACAAAGTAGCTTATCACAAAGAAAGGAGGAGACAAATCACAAGATTAAACTTTCCTTTACACCATCAAGTGTACATTTCTTCTTCATCTCCTCTACAAATTTGTCCTTTCCTATGCAACCTATGTAACTTGTGGCACCTGGTGCTTGAAGCATCCATTGTTATGAGGTGAAGACAAATGATTAGAAACAAATTAAACGCAAAAATAGAACATAACTCGTTAGCAAAAAAGAAGATTGAGGAAAAATGAAAGAGAGAGGAGAACGGAGAGCATAACTCATTGAATGAGACTCAGGTGTATATCTCAATTTTCACACTAATAATATTACTGTTTTACATATAAGTATATAACCAAACCGACCAGATGTTGTTAATCAACTATGAAATCATCGAAAGAAAATGTGTTCAAACACTGTTTCTTTACTTGATAAATGATTTGAGATAAAGCATACCACAGAAATTTGGAACTGAGGAAATTACATGCAATTGGTTATGGTAATGATATAAAACAAAAAACAGTAAAATCGAGCTAGGAGATAAGATAAAAATACTCTTCACCATATGTGCCTAACATTCATAAGGAGAGTTGAGAAACCAAGCTATATGTGCCTCACATTCAGTTGTGCATAGCATATTGCATATAATCATGAAAAGTGAAGCAAGTAAACACATAAACTAAGCATCATGTAAGCATGCCTATTAGTCATGGGTAGAAAGGAGAATATGATACAATTACACATGGTTATGAGAAGTTATACCCTCAACAATGTCATCATGACTTTCAAGTAACGAACTTTTAAGATGCCGCTTCATTATCTGGGAATTAGGAGATTCCAAAAGAAATTCCGAGATAAGCTGAAATTCATAGAAATTAAATTGTTAAATTCACATAAATAAAAATATGATCGAGAAACAAAAACATCGAAACTTATGGCCAGAACAAACCTTCAAAGACTGCCTCCTTGTGACATAATTAGGAGATGTCAAGAGTTTCTCATATACATCAAAGAACCGGGAACATAAAGTCCTATTAGAAAAGATGAAATGCAATATGAGAGATAAAACCACACTAATCATTCAATTTGCAATATGCACTATGTACATGTTCAAATATGAGGATATGAACACTTAATTATATCATAGAGAACAGAACAGTTAATCGATTTATTTATTTTCCAAACAATTTCCTGGGGTATATACACATTTTTTTCTCAATCAGCACAAAAGTGCTGCCTTGATATGGTAAAATCAGATAAATATGTCAAGGAGGAAACAAACCTCATCATACTGAGCTGTCAAAAATTCAGAGACCACTTTTACATGCTTAGTAAGAAGATCTTGCAAAGAATATCCATAGGGATGTCTAAATCAATCTCCTCGCCAATCTCCCTCACAACCAAGTGATGTATCTGGGTTTGCTGAATCAAATTCATATCATCCATTGCAGAATTTATCCCTACTCCACTGGTTGGAAACAACATTCAGCATTACAACCCTCTCAACAAATATAAAATACTTTGCTTTCTGTCAAAACAAATACATCGAATCTCCAATTTACCCATTTCAAGAGTTAATGGAACAAACAAACAAACAATCAAAACTCTTAAGAGAGGGAGAAGGAAGCGTAGAAGAGAAAAAGAGAGAGAGAGGTCACGGTGGATGAAGGGTGGAGGAGATGGTGATGATGCGGCACGACAGTGGTGGTGCGGCAGTGCTGCTTGGTGGTGGTCGGAGGTTGGTCACGGTGGGGAGTTGGTGGTTATGGTGGTGCAGTGGCTTTCCTTTAACCTCTCCGAAGCAAATGGAAAAACACAGCAAAAAAAACAACGAAAAGATGACCAAAATCGTGCAACATACCTTCAAGTAGATTTTCCACGCCCATTAGGTCCAATAAGCATCCAAAACTGCCCGCAAGGAATGCGATTCGAACAATCCTTAAGAACTGGTACATCTTGTGTTTGCCTCGTCGTGAATAAGAATGTCAAAACAATAAAAATCTAAAGCTTAACAGAAACTATTCGAGAAAACGCTCAACTAAAAAGTGAAATGAATAAAGAAAATCACAAAAACTAATAGAACCCAAGCTGTAGTGGGAAATGTGGCAGGTTGAGGAAGGCGGTACCATCCTTTTACATAAATCTATATATATTTCCTTACGAGAAAAATAAAATAAAATCTTATCATTATTCATTCATTCCTATGCAATTCTTCCACTAATTTTTTTTTTAAAACAAATATAGTTAGTGATGTAAACATGCAAATGAATTTAAATGTGATATTCAGTTCAAACAGCGGAAACTAAATAACATAAGCATATCTCTCTAGCCATTGTAGATCAAACACGCCTCTAATTTATAGGCAACTCTTGACTAACTGGCCTATAATAACTAACTGCTACGTAACAACCATAATGTAATGGTAGGGTGGGGAGTTTTGGCAACTAGATAGAAGGTGCTGAGTGCTGCACATGTCCACAGAATGCTTTGGGAATTGAGATTCATTTGTTTTTCTTCCAATCGGGCAAATTCCTTGCTATGATAGAAAAGTGGTGTGTTTGTTTTGTTGTTGTAATGTTTTTGCATGCCTCTATCAAGTGTATGACACAGGTGGCCTTGTTGACAGTGCTGTACTCAAGTTGTAAGTAACAATATGTTTTGGTATCATGAAACACATTTTTACGTGAATGGGGTAATTTGGTGGTATATTGGTATAGGGTGTTTGACAGGTTTACCTTTTTATGTGATCCTTAGATTAACTATGTATGCTTTTGCAATGTGTGGAGAAAGGTAAAGAGGAGGGAACAGTAACTTACCTTTGCTTCGAGTAAAAGAATGGAAAGTCAGTGAATTTGTATTACTTCAGTCTGTATGGAAGTTGTCAGTGGGATACTTCATAGATCATGTTATTTTCCTTACAAAGTCATTAATTGGCTTTATAAGTAAAGTTTTTTTGCAATTGCTGGCACTTGACTGCCTTAACCATGCTCCAGGAATCACCCCTTTGATTTATCTGAAGGATATGTGCTTTTTAGTGTCCTTAAATAATTAGTGTAGATGGATAAATCTATCAGTGTTTTTGGGCATTCCAAGATATGGCTTTTGTTCCAATCAAGTGAAAATCTTCACATCTTATCTTAATATATTGACTAGGAATGTAGATGATCATCAACAAGGCTTAGATACCAAGTGTAATGTAATTCATGTAAAATAAAACAATCATATAGCAGTCTCTGTGACTTGGAATTTGTTGGTGTAAAATCTTACCCAGGAATTACAAAGATGCTACCTGAAAATGTCCATGTTGCTTGTGTTGTTGGCCACCAAAACTGAATGACCCTGTGAGTTACTTGGTTTGTACTTTTATTTGGCCTAAATGTTATGTAAAGCTTGCTATGGTATAGAGTATGGACTACTTGGGAGCTCGATTACTATATTGTCCTGTGCAGGCAGCCAGTCAAAGGCATCCTCAGCTAAACTCTTAACATTCTTTTCCTCCCCTAGAAAAGCAAATTATGGCCCGGCATATTTATTTATTTATTTGATGGGGGGGAGGGGGGGCTGGCACTTTGTTGGAAGCATTTTTATATTTGCCCGTTAAATTTCTCTACTTACATCTACATGCCTTGATGTGATTCTGTGAATGAACGACATGGATTTGCTATTTTAATTGTTGGGTAAAAGTCATGCTTCATGCTAGATGCTTAAATTACACTCCTGTCCCCTAAAAGATGAAATTTGCTACAGTTTAGTTGTTGGAAAACTGCCTTAATAGCGGTCTACCAATGTTAGAAAGGGCTACTAAGGGGCTAATCAGAAAGGCTAAGTAAAACATCGTATTGTGCAACCACTCGGATGTCAGCTTTCAATAGGTTGAGGTCCCACATCATCTAGAAATATGTCCAATGTATTCCTTATAAAGCTTGGGCAGCCCTCACTTCACAAATTGAGTTTGTGAGCCCAAATTCTAAGATGACATTAGAGCCTATTCTGAATCCATTGTTGTTGCTGGTGTCTTAGAAGATTGATGTTGCTGGTGTCTTAGAAGATTGAGATTCCACAATGACTATAAATAAGTTAAGCTTTAAGCCCAAATTCTAAGATTAGCCTATTTTAATGTGAACAAACCTTTTAGTGATGGTGAACTGTGAATGAACCCCCTGGGAGTATTTTTCCTTCCTCTACAAATTTAGTGTCACCAACAGTTGGTTTTCAACCTATCAATTTTACATGCTAGAAAATGAAACGAAGTTTTAAATACTCTTACTATTATTTTGGAACTTTACCCAAAAATCACCATTTTCTAAAATGCCAAAGTTGATAGTAAAGGATTCAAAAGTACCTGTCAATTATGTTGAGAGTCATGGAGAGGGAAAAAAATTGTTTAAAGGCTTCTTTACATTTAAATAGGCTAAATATAACACATTAATCTCTTAGAGGAGAGGAGTGTGATTCCCTCTCAATTGCTTGTGCCTTGGAATGATGTTTTGACTTTCAACTATTGGCCATTTGGTTCAGTTTTGATGGGTTGCTCTCATTTTGTAGTCTTGAGCCCTACTGATCCATGAACTAATCAACCTGATTACTAACTGTCCCATTCTATCTTCTATGAGTAAAATATAAATAGGTGGTTTTGGTTGGTTTGCAGACTCTAGTATTAGTTTATGAATAGTTGGACACCTGTAATTCTCAATGACTTTTCATACTTAAATAGTAATTATGCCAACTTTCTGCTTATATGCTACTTGTGCTTCTTTTTGCAAATTGTAGCACCCTTAAGCTTGATGCTGAAACTGCTTTGTTTAATCGCTCAACTCGTTTTTCTGAGTATTGCATTACACTTTATTATTTGTTCATTTCAGGTTCAACACTGTAGCATATTTGCAGCAAATATGGTGGTTTAAAGTGGATGGGGAGGTCAGCTTCCCTTTTCCTGATGATATTTATACTCTCTCCTTTAGGCTTCACCTTGGACGATTTTCCAAGAGGCTTGGTCGACGTGTCTGCAGTTATGAACACACCCATGGTTGGGATATAAAACCAGTGAGATTTGAGAGAGCGCAAGAGAAGCGGCATTCTGAAATAACCACACACACATTAGGATTTTTTTTTTCGTTCAATTTTTGGTAGTTGGTATGCGTGCTCTTTAGTTTTTATGTAATCACCGTTTGTGTTTGTCATTTCCATGTTTTATACCTTTGTCAGATGAGATGGATACAGAAACAGGAAAACAAACTCTACTAACACTTGCTTTGGATGGTCTGTTCATTCTGAAATTAATTGTGATCCTATAGTAGATTTTCCTTACCTGATATTGTTGTGCTTTCCATCAGGTATTGACACAATTTTTGAAGAGTGTGCTTGGGAAATTTAGGTGTACCTTCTTTTTAAGGGCAATATTAAGAAGCAGAGCTGATGTTTGACTATTTAAATTTCCACTTACCTTTATAACAATTCACAAGCAAATATTGTACTCGTTTTCTCAGCTCTTTACTGATATGTTTTGTTTTTGGGTTAAATCTTGTGTTGCGCAGTTGCATGACTACAAATATTTAAAATTTGATCGAATAATAAAAGGAAATGCCCAACTCAGGTGCGTTTCTGAATCGATCTTTTGATGAAATGGTTTTGCTGTGTTAAATGATTTTCCTTTTGGATTAACCTTACAGATAACTGAGGGTTTTGGAATTTCTAAGGATTTGAAAGTCCTAGGTGCGAGAAGTTTGTTTTTGGGGTAGATCACAAATATTCTCATCAGAAGCAATTATGCTCAATGCATGTACAACTATTATAAGTGACAATACTTTCTTTTTTAATATTTATTGTACTTAAATATTCAAGATTCAATACTTTCTTTTTTAATATTTATTGTACTTAAATATTCAAGATTCAAACTCAAGATTATTAATTCAACTGAAATAATGTCTTATATGTGCTTGGTGGTTAAGAGCTAAAAGTTTGATAAAATATGAAAAAAGAATTTAAAAGGGCAAACTTTTGGAATTATTTAATTTATGATAAAATATGATTTTTGATTAACGAGTTAAAGTAAATGATTTAAAATAATTTGCTGGATTTATTTAATGGAGTTTTTAAGGGGTAAAAGAAATTTATAAATTTTAGAGAGAAGAAATTGACAAAGGAACCTGATTTAACAATAAAAAAAAGTTGGCGGGCTTAATTTTTTTAAAAATATATTAGGATATTGGAATTTAATTTTAGTAATAAAAAAACAAATTTGAAACAATAGATAACAAAGTTCAGAATGCTGCCTTCCTTGGGATAATTCCAAATTCAGAACACGCTTGGATGAATAAACCTTGAATTTAAAATTATTAAAGTTAGAAAGTTTTTACTGAAGTTTTAGGCAGAATAATTGGTATGTTGCATCTTAAATGGTAAGTGGTCCCTGGTATGCCATTCTATATAGTTATTATTCTTTGAATTATTATAAACTTTCTCCTATAGTCAGCGATAAATAGTTCTGTTGCTAGGTTTATTCAGGAATTTTAGTTGTAGTCGGGGCGGTCTGTTACAAAAACCCAATAAAAAGGTTGAGGAGTATTACTATTGACTAAAAACCCAATAGTCCTTTGCTATTAAAACCTTCACTTTGTTAAAAATTTGTTTTGACTAAAATACTCTTAACATTTCGAGACTCCCACAACACAATATAAATAAGTTTTGGTTGTGTATCTCAACAAGATCTTATCTAGATATATACAATGAAAACATATTTTGATAGTATATAACAAAAATATATTTTTGTTGATTTATCATTCCACTCAAAATTATGTGGGAGTAAGGCAACACCTATGTCTAGTTAAAAACATATCTTCATAAAATATTTTTTGTTTTAAAAAAAATATTCAGGAAATAAAGAGAATTAAATATAAAAATTTTAATTCTAAAAAATTGTGTATATATTTTTAAAAATATTAGTCATTATGTATTAACGAGATAAATCTTTTTCTGAACTCATGAATTATGATAATCAAGAAGCATAATTTTTTATTGTGGAAATTTCTTCTCTAAACAGCCCTAAGATTAAATTGGTAGATTTTTTGGTCAATAAAGTTGGAACCCTCCAAAGTCCAAATTAACCCAAGCATTTTTCCCTTTTTTGTTTCTAAATTATTTTATATTTTTTAAAATGAATGTTTTAAAAGGCTTAAGATTCAAATGAATGCTTTAAATGAGAAGCCTCATATTAGGCTTCACCTTAAACAAACTTAATGCATTTTCTAAATTTAAGGATTAATCAAGACTATCGGTCTAAATTTAAGATGAAATGATAGACGTTGTCCAACAAAAAAAGACATAACCCACTATATATATAACCTCATATTAGGCATCACTTTTTAATAAGTATGTTAAAATAAGAATATATATATATATATATATATATATATATATATATATATATATATATATATATATATATATATCTGTGTGTGTGTGTGTGTGTTAAATTTACCATTATATATAAAAACAATAATAATAAATTGTATGTGTTGGTATATATGCAACTGGCTTCAATTCACTCAAGTAAAATTTTGAGTTCGAAATTTTGTAGATAAAAAATATAATTAAAAAGAATTTTTTTTATTAAAAGTAATTAAATTTTTCAACAAAGATTAATTATGTATAATAAAAAATAAAACTTGTTAGCTTAAATAGACTAATATGTTAAGCGGTCTATAAATGTTTATTAAACGGTTTAAAATTCAACTTAATTTTTTAATTAAATAAATTCTCAGAAAATAAATGAATTAGACTATGAGAATTGAGGTAGCTACCTAACCGAGCACAAGTTTTGAAGTAAAAAAGACTTCCATATATGGTTTCATTGCACGACAGAGAAGGGCCGTGGAAGAATAAATTCAAGATCATTCTGAACCCGTGTTTTGGGTCAGGCCAGAGACTGTGGGAAAGGTGAGGGAGAAGACAAGAAGGAGAAAGAAGATATATACCATACATAATTAAGGTTCTCTTTTTCTTATGTCATACATACTCTATATCTGGGACCCCCCAGCCCCCACAATTGCAAAAGGCAAAAAAAAAATAGTGAGAACACTTGTCCGCTTTATTTTAAACTTCAAATAATGTCGGTTGTCGTTTTTTCAATTCGTTATATATTTGTTAGACACTAGTGGTTAGATCTTATAGTTATAGTATAGGATCATCTACGCATATATATTAGAATTGCAAATATAGGAGGACCTCGATCTTCTCTACCTAGAATCTCTATGCTCTATCATATGGTATTTGGATGAAGCAAAGTAACAACTAAGTACCCACGTAGTGGTCCATGACCATGTTCGGCGCCGTTTACGTAGAGTCAGATATAGTTGTTGCCTTTTGCTTCTGTTTCAGTCTTTCAGAACTATATATATTTCTTAGGCCAGTTAGGTAGTGAGTTTTTTTTTTTTTTTTTTTGGGAAGGCGTTAGGTAGTGAGTGCTTAACACTTTAATTCAATGTTTCAAATTTCTTCTGCATGAGTAGAGCTAGCTAGCTACAAATGTGTGTGTATTGCATGGCCATCTTCTTCAGGCAAACACACGTACCCAGGACCACTGTCAAGATGTCAAAGATCGAAGCTCTCTAGTCTCTACCTATCTTCTAGGTATACGCTAGGTTTTTATGGTTTTGCAGTTTCTTTACCTTGAGCTTTAATTATTTAAATCTATTTTCCCTAAAAAAATATTATGTGTTTAAGGAACTCATGTATATAGTTTAAGGTTAAGGAAATAAAATAAAAAATATATATTTTTAAAAATATATATATATATAACCATTGTATTAAAAATGCAAAAATCGTTTATTATATTGATTTTTTTTAATTCTTTATATACTTAGAAAAATGATTTGTTTAGTTAATATCCTTTTCACTTTTTCACGTGGAAATAGGAAGTAACTAAATCACCATTGGGCTTTGTCATAATTAATAATTAAGCTCAACAAAAGTTGGGGATCGAATTAAGTTCTAACCAGATATGTTACCTACATTTGTCCCCGCGCTTCAAGGGTGTAATTAGTTTTTAGTGAAGTAAGCAGTTTGGTTTAGGCAAAGCTTTAATGGGGTACTGCTTTTGATACTTTCGATGGCACTCATTGATTTCACACAAGGTCATACAACCACCTCCTTATTCAGGAGATATAAGGTTATTTAGTAATTGAGAAGCTAAGACAGGACTTAAGGGTGAAGGAAAAATAAAGGAAAGAGACATTGTCGGTTTGAATTCTTTTATTAACATTTATAATAAAATTAATAAATTAACATTTACTGAAAAAAAAATTTACCTCTTATTTGATCAATACTAATTAACCTTCCAAGTTACAACTATCTTCACAAATTTTATTTGTTCAATATTTTTCTACAAACTTTTATATTACAAAGATAGAGATATAAGAAGAGAAGACAGGTTTTAGATGGCATGGGTTTCTGGTAAAAACATGTACGTAATTCTGAGTTTGGTAGTATTTTGTCAATTATGTAATAATATTTTTTATGTTAATTTTATCCGTAAGCTAAGCAAGCTAATCCAGTTGTTTATTTCTTGACAAGGGCATCTAAATTATTTATTAGTCCACAAAAGTTTGAGACTATTCCTAATTGTATTCATGCAATTATTTTTTAATTAATTAATATAAACCTGTTGCAATAAAAAAAAAGACATATTAGGTGTATGTTAAAATGTGTAAAATTATTTGTTTCTTGGTATATCCATTCTCCTACTCTTCCTTACATTCACTTTCAATTTGAATACTCTCCCATCTATTGAAGGGGTGAACTTTACTCTCTTAACATACACCTAATATATCCTCTTAAAACTTTATATATATATATATATATATATATATATATATATATATATATATATATATATATATATATATATATAAAGTTTGGTTTAGAATATTAGATCATTTTCAAAATCAAATCTGAAATTTAAATCTAATAAATAAATTGTTTTGTTTTTCAATTTTCAGTTTGTTTATTTTTATTTTATATTGGTTTTTTTATTGGATTATCCTACCCAACTTTAATACATATATAGTAACAAAAAAATCTTTACCATCAAATGTGTACTGATAATATTAAAAATCTAGTTAAAGTGAGAGACACTTATCCTATACATGCATGTAGTGCATTCAGAAATAAATAAATTAACAAATATTTATTATATTTGTTAATTTTTTTACCAAATTTAAATTTATTTATAAACTTAATGTATGCGAAATTTATTAAAAAAAATTCATAAGCCATTTGTATAAGTCTCAAAAGTATATTTCCAAACATTCACTAAATAGACAAATAGTAAGTATTTGATACACAGAAAATTAAGAGATTAAAGGTTAAGCACATTTCTGTTTTTTTTTTTCTTTCTTTCATAGTTTGATAGAATAGAAATCTCTATTCTTGTAAACTTTCACTCTATAACATCTTCTTCAATCACTTGTGACTAAGTTGACATTTTAACCCTACTCCAGGCATTCATTCTCATACTATAGGCACCCATCAAATGAGCAGCGCTGCAGGCAGCAACCAAAATGGCATATTAAAAATATCCTATTCTTCAGGAAAATGGCATATTAAAAATATCCTATTCTTACGCCACTTGCATTCCTTATTCCTATATACATGACATTATTTTCCGTACGCATAATAAGCAAACAAAATCGTTTCTCACTTTCTCAAGTAGCAGATAAAACAAGAGAAGGCATGCAGAAACTGGAAAAAAAAATGTTTAAATGCCATCCAATTTTTGGTGGATGGGTGTAAGAAAGAGAGATAAAAAAAAGTGAATAATATGATAAAACAAGATAAGATCATAATAAAAAATAGTATGCAAAAATAAAAATGGTAAAGACTTTGGTGCACCTGTTGGTGGAGTAATAAATAGCTCTCTACGATGGATCACTCTTGGCATTTGAAGCTTGGAGATGACGCCAGTGTTTCATTATTTTTGGGCCGTACCCGTACGTCAGAATCAGAACTGAGGCTTTTCCCTATTGAAAAGTATGTAGCGTTGTTATCATGGTGCATGAATCAATAAATTAACAAACGAAACCAATTAACTTAATTATATTGATGACATGCAATGCAGGTTGGATTCTATTCTATTCTACAATGACCTTTGTCTCACGCTATCAGTCTCATATTATCCATGCAATGCACGATCTTTTTCACACCATATTCATTTCGGGCTCTAAGAAAAGGAAAGGACTTCCCTTGTCATTTGGAATCCTCTTCACTCAGTTTTTTTTGTCTAGTAAGTACTCCAAAAGTCCAAACACGTGCAGTCCTATAACTCATCAAAATATATAGCCACATAAAAAATATTGCTTAAATTTTTGTCAAAGCAAGGGAACCTAGATCCCAAATTTATGCTCCGACACAAGAAGGGGTGCAAGTTATAAGATGGTATCAGCTGTCCTCTATCTTCTGCAACACTGCACGATAAATAATGAAGGTGAAAGGGAAATAAGGTTGAACGAACAGAAGATTAGCCCAAGTTCTGTTTTCTTTGCCGTCCTTTACTTGTCTTTTAATGGTGCAGCAGAGGCAATAGCTGCTTCTCTGTCATCCTCGGTGTTGCAATTTTGGAACTCATTTGACTATTTTTTGCCAATGGAAAATTCCTCTACATTATTCTCTAGCTACATCAATTAACCATATCATATAGATGTCATGGTGTTTATTTGAATAAGAAAAAAGACAAAGTAGTGTTGGTTGGAAGGCAATTTTATGTGTCTATTCAAAAATAATGTAGAATTAATAATGTTATGAAACTGATCATGTACAAATGTCATCGATCATTCATTGATATCAAATAAATTACCTAATTGCTAATTAAGGTAAATAATCAAACTCATTACGGTCTACAAATTTAGTAACAAATTAATAATTCATTATAAAAATTAAAAAGTTATTATATATTCGTTTAATTTATCTATTGACTAATTAGTAACTTAGATGTCATTAATCAACATAGTATGACGACATAACTTGTCCTTTGAGTATATAGTAAGAATTGTGATAAGCTTGAAAAATATAAAGTTTCACTAACTTAATTTATATAAATTGTGATAAGCTTGAAAACTGTTTTCTATTTTTAAATTTCAATGTCTTTGATCAAATTAAACATCTAGTCAAGTAATGCCACTTTATATAATAAATTCTCATTATATATTTTTATAATTTATTTTTAACTTCCTTCTCTCCCATCATTTATTTTGTCACTTTTTTTAAAAAAAATATAAGAACTGTTGTAAAAATTGTTTAAGAGGATAATTTTTCTTATTTCTCTAGTAAATTCTAAGAATTGTTGTGAAAAAAATGGTGCAAGTAACATTTTTCTAAATGCCTAGCGCAAAGGCTACTTCTGTGGCCAACTTAACACAAGGTTTCCCTTTTACGCACCTTGTCCTGACACTGACAGCACGGTCCTTCTACAGTCTCCACCCAGCTTAACACAAAACTTTGTTGCTCCCAAAAGAATAGAAAGAAGCTCACACTTTCAATTCACAAATGTCACACACACTAACCTTGGATGCGCATAGCACTATATAAAGCCCAGGATAGGTAATAGTCTATACTAATAGTACCTTTGTTAAATTTAACTTCGATTTAGAAACAACCAACGAAATAAATGCTCTTTATATTATTTTGATAATTAACTTTTTCTAAAGTAAACTTAGGTAAATGCTAATTAATCAGTGTTACCTGGGGTATTAAATAATAAACTAGAAAGAAAATTTTTGTATTAAAATACGTAAAATTATATTATTTATGATTTTTTAATGTTTTTTTTTCATGATTTTTACGATAATTTCTTAATTAATATCTGATGACATTGGTTAACAAAATCTTAAATTTATTAGATAGAAGTAATTAAATAATTTAAGTGGCACCCAAAAAGAGAAAGGAATGTAGAGAGCTAGTCTTTGGCCTCTCATAATTATAACAAGTCAGAACCATAGTGCCACACCTCACTGGCTTAGCCATACTCGCCCTATACCTTTTGTATCTTCTCTCTGCCTATGTGGTCCATCGCAACCCAGTGAAGCCCTCGATCAGTCCATATAAGACAGATCAATTTTGCAGATGGAATATAATTGAAAAGAAGAGATCTAGACGGGAAAGTGGAAACAAACATGGATTGGCATCATGGCACAAAACCATTTGTTCCTCGGCCAGAGACCTTAAGCTTCTTCTACAACTATGACAACAACAACTCATATCCAGGTAAAAGAACATGAAAACACTACTCTTTGAAAGAGTTTATCCTTATTATCCTCGAATAATGCCAAGTTGCATTTCTTTTCTACTTCTCATGGTTTGTGATTTTCAAATGCAATTAGCTTCT
The DNA here is from genome assembly GCF_000004515.6 of Glycine max. Taxonomy (NCBI): domain Eukaryota; kingdom Viridiplantae; phylum Streptophyta; class Magnoliopsida; order Fabales; family Fabaceae; genus Glycine; species Glycine max. Next base: position 45,189,814 of record NC_038255.2, on the reverse strand, counting down.
ATATGTGTGTGAGCGCATGTGTGTGAATCAGTGAATGGCTTCCCAAGCAGCCCGCATATAATTTGGCAACAACTTAAATTTATGGACTATTTCTGAGTTTTGCACATGAATAGCGACTTCAATCCCAAGTAATTGACCCATTTCAATTTCTTGCCTTTCTGAAGAAGACAAACTTAACATAGGAAACCTTGACAAATTAAGCATATATTTGAAAACTACACTTGGTAAGTTGGTATAGGACAACATCTAAAAAATCAATCTGACAGCCTCAATGTTTGTTAGGATTCTGTTATTTATGAAGGAATATATTTATATTTTCAAAGTTATTACTATATGTTATTTTGATCTCAAAATAAGTTATAACCCTAACCAACATGCTTTCATTCATGTATTAGAGACTGAACTTTCTAATCTAACCCTCTGTGTTACATTTATTAAGGAGTGGAAGTGAAACAAGCGGCATTGATGGAGACAGGAGAAAGGTCGGTTCCGGCAATGGACCGTGGAAACAAAGAGAAGAAGAAGCGGTTAACAAATAACCAGATAGAGTTATTGGAGAGGAGTTTTCAGGAGGAGATAAAGTTGGACCCTGAAAGGAAGATGAAGCTTTCGAGGGAGCTAGGTCTGCAGCCTCGCCAAATCGCTGTTTGGTTCCAAAATAGACGTACAAGGTGGAAGGCCAAGCAGCTTGAGCACTTGTACGATATGCTTAAACACCAATATGATGTCGTCTCCAACGAAAAGCAGAAGCTTCAAGAAGAGGTACCTTCCCACTTCACACATGTTTTACACACATATCCTTGTATCTCTCCATGTAACTCAAACTCTATGCTCGATCTTGAACTATTTATTATATGGGTTTTGCCTTTCAGAATTGAAAGATCTCTTCATTTCAAGTTTGAATATGTAGTGGCCCCTATCTCATGTCTTGGTGATCATTCCCAAAAAAATGAATAATGTGATTTTCCATCTTTATCATTAGGGTTTAACTTTTGATCCTGTCACATATGTGATGTGAAAGATAATACAGTAAAAGAAATGTGAAATTAACATTTTAATTTCATACCAAATTATTGCTTTCAAATTTGATTTTTTTTATTTACACATTAATATTTTATATTATCTTTACATGATTGCTTTCGAGTTAAAAGAAATAAAGACAAAGAAATAATTTAGATTGTGTTTACACATTAATATGACATTGATTATTCTTTTGCTTTTGCCTGTCTTAACATGAATATGCACCTATAGCAATAGTTATTGCCTGAATTGGTTGATTTGATAACTACTGCTACATATGTGTCTGTTGTGAGCATGCAGGTTATTAAGTTGAAGGCAATGCTAAGTAAACAGCAAGGTTATTGGACGCAAAAATTTGGAGGTTATACAGAAATATCTGGGGAAGAAACAGTAGAAAGCACGTCAGAGGGTCTAAGGGGAAAGAGTAACATTGAGCATGTTGCAGATCAAGGCTACTGTTCTTTCGCTGTGGAGGATTATAACACCACTGTTTCACTGCCTCACTGCCACTGGCCAGTTGTGCCTTATTAGTTATTAATATTATCCCTGGTTATGGTTAATCTTCCACAAGTTAATTTGAACTTGAACTCTATGACTCAGATTACTTAATGTTATAGTGTTCTAGCTTAGAGGATGATCTATAAACCTTTTCTGAACTGACATTAGGATCCATGCAGACCTGTCGGGATGGTAGTTATGACTCATAAAACAGCTAATCAGGGCATGCATAATTTATTTAACTTGTAGTTTTAATTAATTGATTTGCATACATAAAGTCATATCAGTTATCTCGTACTAGCTACTTCTACGTAGGAACAGTAAAATTCCACTCCATCCCTTTTACCTTTTTCATCATACCACTTAGTTTACTCACCCTTCTTGATTTAAAGAAATGAAAGGTATAAAAGTAAAAAAAGACAAAAGAAGGTAAAAATTTAAATTAGAGTTAAATAGAGTTGTGAGACCTACACTAATTTTTAAAACTTTTGCTCAAATACATCCAAGTGAATAAACCAGACACTACTTTAGATTTTGGCGTCAGTGTGCAGAAATGTTAAAAAAAATTCTTATTTTATTAAAAAAAATAGGCAAAAAAATTATGTCACAAAAATTAGGTGCAAATAATTGTCATTAATGTTAGATCGGTACAAGAATAAGAAGATAATGAACATGATTGCAATTAAATCATATACTGCTTGCATATTGTTGAACACTACTATTTTAGTTGACGCCTAGAATGATAAAGAAAATTAATAGAAAAAAAAAGAGTATAGATATGAATCATATGATAGATAACATGATGTAATAGAATGAAATAAATAAATAATATATATTAATAAAATGTTTAAAGTAATGGAGTGGTGAAATATGATAACTCTAAATGCCTTCGTCATATATTCAAGTTCTAATACGCAGTCCACATCTAGCGGTAGCGCAATGTAATCTAATTAAATAATAGCCGTTAAATTAATTCGGAAGATAATATAAACGCATACGTAGATAAACTGGTTAAATTTTCAAATTGTGCTCATTTCCTTGCACATCCTAGTCCATAACTGAATGATAAGCAATCCATGCTATTTACTTTATTTCCAGGGGTTGTTAGATATTTCATGGCACTGTACTGTGATTCAAGCTAGTGTCTTGAGAAGGTCTGCTACTAATTGGGCCAATTGTCTGTCCCAGAATTTAGGCCCATCTGGGTGTAAGCCCAGCATAAGAATAAAATATGATTGAGTAAATTATACTCCACTCCCTTAAAGATGCGAGAATTACACTATCATTCCCTCCTATATTAAAATATACAATTATTATAACTCGTAAATTATCATTCCCTCAATTCCACTACGCTAATGCTTCAAATGAAACAAAACAAATGCAACATTTGAACCAAGGCAGGATTTGGCATCTCCATCTCTTCAGTTAGTCAAATTCACAATCAAACATGAACCAATAGTATAGATAACGTCAAGGATGATTGGCGTAAAAAGAATATAAAACTAGCACAGATTGCGAAATCCATTCAATAACCAAGTACCTTCTGAATATCCAAACACAGGTTTAGTAAAACAGTAAAATAAAAGATTAATCTTCCAAATGAAATATCAGTACAGCAGTGTCAAAACAACTATTTAAATTGTAGCCAAAATTAGGAACAAAACTAAAAGCTCAGCGTTTCCCGCCTCCACCGCCAAGTTTGGGACCTTTGGGCATAGCACCCTTAGAAACATTGCCTTTCCCTCCTGCTTTTTGCGACTTGGAAGCAACTTCTGCTTTCTTAGCCTTCTTCTCATCCTTTGTTTTCTTGATCCTCTCCTTAATTTCACTGCACCACATCATAGATTCCGATAAATATGTAATAAGTAGAGCTGTTAAAAATAAAGCGCTGAAACAAATAAAATTTTACACAAGGTAAAATATATACGAACATGATAGAATGATAGAAGTTTTAAAAAAAAAACAGAATTTAGCTCTTCTAAAGTGAGAAATATAAACTTGGAGAATAAAATTCAACTATAACAGTTGATAAGAAAATAAATGGCTGAGAATGTGATTATGTACACATCTATAACAAATCCAAAAATGCAAATACAAAAGTAGGCAGAAACAAATAAAATGAAAACACACCGAAGAGCAGCTTCCCTAGCTGCATCTCGAACTTCTGGCTTCTCAGCTCTCTTTTTCTGGATTACTTCCAAGGTCGCACCAACAATGGACCTAGAGTAAGGCTTTTTGGCAGCACGTCTCCTCTTCCTCACAGCTTCTTGAGCAATGTCCTAGATATCACATGCACACAAACAATCAAAATTCAAATCATGCAACCATTGCAGAATTACTTAGCACCATAACCTGTTTATATGTAGAATAACCAAGTTAAAGGCAACAATATTTTCACTCATTGGTTTATTGTTTCATCTTTAAAATAATACAATTAAATAATCACCTTTTTGTGTTGCTTTCTGTACATTGCAGTCCAGGTGAGCTTTGAAGGCTTCAGGCGATTGTGGAAATACCTCTTACATTTTGAGTTTGCAAACAGGAAAACCTGTAGATTCAACAAACAAAAATCCTCATATCAGTATCAATATCATAACTAGCAACAAACAAAAAACCCTCATAACTAAAAAATGATCACATCATTGCAAACAGAACAACCAGACTGAAATAATGCGACACATCAACCCAAAACATATTTTATGTTACCTGAGAATCACCACGAACAAATCTGATGCCCTTTCCTGGGTAGATCTTGGCACCACTGAATCGGCATAGTTCAGTTCTGATAAAGGAATATCAAATATTAATACACTTACAAGAAAAATGATTATTCATTTGATAAAAAATAATGCTCAAGACACAGATTGTTTTAGCAATAATTATTTTCATCAATCTTCGATGCGTGTGATATATTTCTCAAAAGCTGTTTTAACGTGTTTTAAAAGCTACTGATGTTTCTAAATATCGAAAAAGTGAAAGCAGATAATGAGAAGCAGCTTTAAATTAGGTCAAAATTTCAAAGACTGCGTTGCAGGACTGAAATCAAGCCGAATACAACAACGAAGAATGAGGTAAATCTTGCGCAATAACGTTTCTGCACATCGGAAAATGTTCAATACAATTTCAATATAGATATCATTACCTGTAGAACGCACAACTAATTATTTAAAAAACAGAAAATGAAAACAACGTAACCATATCACGGCAGAAAAATGAGAAAGGAAAAGGTAAACCAAATTCACAAACAACATAAGGCACATCGTCTTTTGAGCGCATATGAATTTATGTATCACAGAATACAGAAATGATAGAAGAAGTTACATATAAGATTGAGATCCTACAATAAGAGTTGATGGAGGAAGAAGAAAAAAGTGCGATGGATACGTACTTGAGAACCATGGCTGCTGCGGGAGGTGTGGCTGCTCGGTGTAAACCCTAAAAACCTAATTCTCCCTGCTGATCCTTATTCCTCGCTATCTATACCCCGAATATAAAACCACATAAGTGCACTCCTGGGCCCAAAGACTTTACGTGTCCATGTGTTTTTATTTGGGCCTATATTCCATATAATCGGTATTTTACCATTGAGTGCTGCTAGGTGCACTCAGCCTAACTACGAAAAGACAGAAATACCCCTTACGAATGAAGTTAATCAGTAAGTTAATTTTTAAGACTTAGGATCAAGTCTGTAAGTCTTTTACGGATCAAGTTGATCCGTAAGTTAATTTTTAAGACTTACAGATCAACTTGATCCGTAAGGTGAGAAGTTAGCAGGAACAATTTTGTCATTTTTAAAGAATGCTAGGTGCACCTAGCAATACTGTTTACCATTTTAGTATTTGGGCTCTGTAAATCAGCCCATATGAGTGTGAAAAAATTATATCTCTCGTCTCATATTTTGTTCAATGATTAACCACAATATGAAAAAATTGTAATATGGCATTAATTTATATAATTTCAAGAACAAATAAAATATAATGAAATACTTTTGATATCATTTGAACATTTGGAGTATGTTTTCTCTTCATTCTTATATAAATTAATAAGTTAATATACAAATCAAATATACATATCAAATAAATGTTGCACTGCAATGAGAAAAGTGTTAAGCCAGTAGCTAACACTCAACTACCAACAGTGTTTCACACTAGGGAGGGCAAGCTAGCCTTATTTGTTACTAGAAGAGGAAGAATCTCCTTGTTGGTCAACTAGACTTTGACCACCATTCATGAATGTTGCTATTGTTCTACCCTGAATTTACAAGCATTTTTCACTGACTCCACAATGTTGCTTTTGTTTGCCACCTACTGCACACTACATATATCATTGACTGCTGCAGAAGTCTAGAAAACCCATGAACTCATGGTGTTGGATCATTTTAATGCTCTTGTCAATGCCAACGACACCTGAAAAGAAAATGGTTACATTACATTTGCTGCATGTATTACAGTAGAACTTTAATGCGGAAACTATATAAATTCAGCAATTGGCTTTGAATATGGTTTACTTTACCCATGGTGAGAGCGCTAGCAAAAATGACCCCTGAGAGGATGAATACAATGATTGAGGCCCTTTTAAGAATTACCATCAATTTCCTTACAAAATACTGTCCCCAAAAGCCAGCCAAAACAGACACTGCGGTGAGGTATAATGCTGCAAAAGAAATATGACAACAACATTTAGCATACAAACAGATACAGCAGATCAGATCACTACAGGTTGTTATTTTAAAATTTGTTAATGCATTGAATCCGGTGAAAATATAGCATGTAGCTAGAGTGGAAAGGAAGGAAAGTGAAAAATGATGGTTAAATACAAATATCGTATATGGTGGACCATATATGTTGACATCTTTCACCTCTTAAAAGGCAGACATTGAGAATTTAAAGGCAAGACATTGCAAAGTGATGTAAGCTTGAAAAAAGATGATAACAATTACCATAAGGAATGGGGAACCTCTTGAGAAGGTAGAATTCCACCACAGACAAAGATGATGAAAACATCATCACAAACGTTGCTGTAGCACTAGCAACCTGCAATTTGAACAACAACACGTCCTTGGAAGTCAAGTTGCTTGAACATTAATGCCAAATCAAAGTGTGTCGTGCACATGCACCCTACCTGAGGGATGACACCAATCTCAATGAGAAGAGGGCCTAAAATGAAGCCACCTCCAGAACCAAGTAGGCCTCCAACAGTTCCTCCTAAGATTCCACATAGTGCACAAAATAAAATGTGCAGAACAGTCCATTCAATTGATGCCTCACATATGGATTCCGGGTTTCCTGTGCTCACTCTCTCTTTGTGACCCTTGTACAACTTCACTGCTTCGTAGCCAAACACCAAAAGTGCAATAGGAAACTGGAAACAAGAAAGGTGCATGTCAATAAGTTTGATTTGACATTTTGACCCCACTGCATAATAAAGTTAAGTAACAAGTTGTGCTCGTGTAATTGATGTTACTGTCATTATCATACCTGTAAGCAGAAAAGCACCCAATACCATACACTGCAGATCTTTACATCATTCTGCAGACCAACAATAAATAAACTTAAAACAAAGAAATAATAAATGGACATGTGATGTGAAATTGTGAATCAGAGAGAGGGGGGTCTTGCCTTGATGACTTGAAGTAGTAGGAAAGAAACCCACACGAACATTAGTATCAAAATCCTTTTCCATTTGAGGTTGAAACAAAAAATTTGCTGAGGCATTTAAGGGAGAAAACAAAAAAACAGAAGTCAGGTTTCTACTCATCACCTACTACGACTCAACGAAAACTATGATAAGTTTGCATACCATAGATGATTTCTCTTCTTTAGGAAACAACTGCTCATATTCTGTGTCAATTAGAACTGCCTATTTCATGAAATATAGTCACTATCACACGTAACACGATCAAAGAAATTAAATCATTTTGAAAAGTTACATGTACACTGGGGACAGGGCAGGCTTTAACGATTTCTATTTCCAAATTTTTATCTAGTGATTAATTTGAAAATGGTTGAATTACTATACAGTAGAAAAGATTACTTCTAATTAATCCCAAATAAAGATGAAAAAGTATGATCTTTTCTTACGTTCGCCACGAAAATTAACTAAAGTTGCTCGTTGCCTGGCCATTTCTTTCTGCAATTAGCAAACACAAAAATATAAAGAGAGAACTAATGAGATTGCTTCTGTTGAGGACTTATTCTTATTCATAGTCTTAGCTTAAGTGGTGAAAGTTTAACCTTGAGAAGAGTCTCTTCCCTCCACATCTGAGTTCCCTTAAAGAAAGACCTTGAAGAAGAACCTGTCAAAAAGTGAAAGAACCTATTCCATCATTTTTCAGCATAGACCAACTAAGAACTGGTTTATCCAAAACATGGTTTGGTTTGCAAGTAAACTTTTCTGCTAATACAGATAACAAACAGAGACACTGACCAATGAAGAGAATAATAATAAGAACGGTGATGAGCCAGTAGGGGAAGACAACACTGAGGACGACACCAACAGTAATACCAAGCATGAGCATGGGCTGAAAAAGAAGGGCCAGATCATAGTCTATTATAGGTACCTCTTTGGTTGGATGAGGCACTCTCAGGTTATACCAAACGGACGCTGTTGACGCCCCCATTATCATACCTGAAACAAGTCACAAAACCAAAAGCAAAAAGGCCTAATAAGTCACAACAACGTGATAGAAAGAATAAAATGAAAGAGAAAATAAGTAATCATTACATTTAGAAAGAGCAGCAGCTGACTTGGTATCAAAACCAACAATGAGAGTGAGCATGGGAACGAAAATGCCACCCCCACCTACCCCTCCAACGGTTCCAAAAGCAGATCCCAGAAACCCAATAACTGTGGCCAACGCAACTCTCCAACCCACCTTCAATTCCTGCAACCCCAACAAACCAAGCATTAATCTTTTTTTCACCGCCACAACGATAAAGTCGATAACGTGACATATAAGAGAGGTGTAACATACGGGCCAAAGTTTATCGTTTCCGAATCCATAATCATGCGAGGGAGGAGATATTGACGAATAATGTTTGTAGTTGCTGGTTCGGGGGAGTAACAACGCAGAGAGAAGCGCGACAGAGAAAGAGGATAGGAGATAGATGATGAAGCCTTTGGTGGACATGGGTAGCGGCCAGATTTTGAGGAACAAAAAAGTAAAAACCTTGAAGGAGATAGATATTAGATAGTCACGTTATGGCATGCGTACGTCTTATGTTGTTATCCACCAAAACAGACTAATAACAAAACTACACAAGAGGTACGAGACTAAGGGGGACACATAATTAACTCTTTTATTCTTCTAAAAATAAGTATTTTTCAAAAAATGTTAACTAATTGTTATCAAAAAATGGAATGGTATCATCATAGAAAAAAAAATGGAATGGTATCATGCTCGCCAAACTTTATATGATAATACTTTTAATAATTGATTAACAAAAGTACACAAAACGAGACCAGTCACACATAATATTATATTTGTTCTCCTTTTAAAAAAAAGTTATTTGTTATAAGATTAAAATATATTTTTCTTTCTTATAAATATTAAAAAATTTAAAATTTATTTTTATAAAAAATTTATATGTTTTTTTATTCTCGTAAAATTAAAATGTGTTATTTTTTCCGAGAGTTAGACTTTGATAAATCTGAATATATGTAACATTTTTTAAAACTTAAATTATAGGTTAAAATATATTTTTTGTTCCTATAAATATTGAAATATTTGGAGTCTCATTGTAAAATTTTTAGTTTTTATTTCGTCCTTGAAAATTTGAAATTTGTTACTTTTTTAGTCCGGACATAGGTTTGGGTATTCAAAAACCTACAAATTTATAAATTTTTCTTTTTTAACTTTCTTCATCTTCTTTCAATTAAAATAAATAATTTTTTTAAAATATTATGTTCAACGGCATATTTTACATATATATTTTTCCTATTCTTTTGCAATAAAAAATATCAAATATACTTCTTCCCCTATGTACTTTCTGTTTTATTTTATAAATTACATGAATATTTGTCTTATATTTTAAGACTAATCATGTTTTTGTTATAATATGTTCATCACCCACTTGACGTAATATTTTTATAATTGCCAATCTTAAGTTCGTTATCCACATAACTCATTAACTGTCAATTTTTCACCCTTATTACTCCCTTCTAATATATATTTATTATTGCATCTCATTTAAATATGTCATTAGATTTATCATCAAATAATTATAGTAGTTAAAAAAATAAAAAAAAATCAATGTATAAATCAATTGTTCAAATCTAAGAATGAGAATGAAACAATGTTATTGCAAGAAATGTCATTATAAGGGAACATAAAATTATAATTAATATATCTATTAAAAGATTAAAAAATTATATTAGGTTTACTTTTTTTATTCAAACCTCATTATTTTTTTTCACTAACTATTGTAATTTTAAATGTGTTGTTTTAAATTTTCCAGAATTTTTTTAAATTTATAAAGTCTTTTCAAATTCCTTAAATTCTTAAAATATAAATTCATTAAAATTCAAATTAACATAAAATTTTTTTAATAAAATATTATAAGTCGTAATATTTCTATGTAATCTTTAAAATACACCGAACATTTTTATACTCAAATATTTTTTTAAAATCATAATCCAATACACCTCTTTAATAATTGAGTATGAAAAAGAGTACTTAACGGTTGATACTTCATCTTTTTTTATGAATTAATGGGATTATAAAATATAAAGTTTTATTTTATATAATTAAAATTTATAACAAATAAAACAATCAAAATATATAAATTATATGGGAAACTAAGTTGTAGATTTATAGTGTAAAATAACTTGGATTGTTATCGAATTATAAATCATCTGGTTAACTGTGACTTTTTATTTGTCTGCCGCATAAAACTATTTTATATTAGAAGACTTCAATGAAATGTCATTCCTCACTAATATTTTTCCAATTTTCCTTTCAATTTGTTCACCAACACAGTTTGTATCATAGTATCTAATTAGCCTAAAGTTTTGATATTTTCCTCTATAGAGTCAACCAAGATCAATAATACCCATTAGATACCAAAAGATCATTTTCACAAAGATAACATAAGTTAAGATGTATTTTATTAAAATTAAATATACATATTAAATAGTTTTATATTTTAATATATTAATTTTTTTTCATATTTTCTGATAGTTAGTTACACGTAGAGTGATTGTAAGTAACTAGAAAAAAAATCTGATGATATAGCATATATATTTTTTAATATTAAATGTTCACAATTTAAAACTCAAAAATCAACGATGCAATACTACTTTTATGAGACTATCATTTTCGGTAATTAAAACATGACAAAATTGTTTTAATCTGGAATGACGTATAGCTACATGAGATTTCAGCTCCTGGCTTGCTAATTAAACCGTGCTAGCAGTGCAATAATCAATTGCTTGACCACGGAGCTTATGGTGATCGGTGGTGGCCCTGAGGTGGTTGAAGTGGGCAACCACCTAGGGTTTCATTTAATTTTTTTTAGTTACTTACAATCAATTGCTTGACCACGTAAGATCTCTTTTTCAATTGTATCTTTTCATGCATGTACAAAAACCTAATACTTGTAAGAAATATGAATCCAAGACTTTTACGTAATAAATCTGAATAAAATTTTACTTGTGATGTTAGTATGCTCGTGTCTGTTTAACTCATTATACTAAAATTTTATTTTGACATGTATTGGGATGAAAAGGGAAGAAGGGAAAAGTAAAATAAAGATTTTATTAATAAGCGATATAATAAAGATTCACAAAAAAAAGTGATATAATAAAAAAATGAGATTAAAGAAAAATTGAGGATAAATATATTTCTAACAAAAAGTCGATATCGTTCTGAAATTATAGGCCTTTGGATCATATGAAATTATTGTAATGTTTTTTGCCACAATAATTTTCCTTTCATTTGACATCATCCTGCTAGTGGGTCATACTAGAGATTAATTGGTCTTGTCTCTTGAAGACTTGAATCTTCTAGATTCAAGGTTCCATAATGATTATATTTCAAAATCAGGCATAGCATATTATTAACACTCAAAATTTATTTTTACAGGAAAAATTCTAATCTTCCTCTCTCTATAGATTCACCGTATAAGTTTTTTTAATAGGTAAGAATGCAAACGGAGGCTGACCTTGTAGTGTAGGCTTGAACAAAGAGAAACTGTAAAGGAGAGAGGGATGAAGGAGTAATTCTTTGATATTACCTAATACATCATATTTAAACACATCTAATTAAAAATTTAGACATCATTAATTTTTTTAAAAAAAAAAACATTTTTCTCTTCTGTCAATCTCGTCTCATTCACCTCTTTCTTCCTCTCTATTTATTCGTTCAGAACAAGCAACAAGATGCTGCGATTAAGATCTCCCATTAGAGGATGACCATGAGAATCCCCCTCTTCCTCGAAAGCATGAAACTCAAAAACAAATTATATTGGAAAGACTCAAAAACTCACGTTGGAGTTGCAATTGGATGTGGGGTGCAAAATTGAAAAGACCGAAAGGAACGGGATAAATTGGAGAGAGAGATTTTATTAATTTTAGATAATTAATTTTTCTTTTTTACAATAAAAACTTTAAGAGTTTTTTTTTAAAAAAAATTAATATTTTTATTTTAAATTTTAATTTAATATATTTTTAAAAACATTTCAATCCCTTGTTAATTTTCCTAATTCTAAATCTAATTTTTTCTACATTCTATCAATCTTAGCTGCCATCCTCACATTTTTTTTAGTAAAACTTGAATACTTTAGAAAGAAAAGTTCAAAAACGTCATATATCAAGGAGAATTTGACCTCAAACAAGAAACAAGGACGGCAAATTATTGCAGTCTTTCATCACAAAAAATTAAAACGTATACTGACGTAGTTATAATCGTCATCCTCCTCGTCTCCATCTCCACAATAGCCTTCTAGCAGTAGTCCTTTGTTCTTTGGCTACCATCACCAAGTGACTGGTTAGTGAGAAGTCAACATTCTCCTAGACTACCATCACCAAGTGAACTGGTTAGTGAGAAGTCAACATTCACCCAAAAAAGAATGATTGAATCATTAAAAATTTGGAGCGTCAAATAAAATTTTAGAGATCGAGAATATATTGTTACTTGAAATTATGAATAATTTATGATTGACTTAATTGAAGCAATAAAATAAAGCAGGAAAAGTTAGATTTAAAATTAGAAAATTAAGAATTAATTGTGGATTAAAATATCTTTCTAACATACATACACTATTTAAAAATAAAATATTAAATTTGCAAAAAGGATTAAAATATCTTTTTAAGATACACTAATTAATTAAAAATAAAATATTAAATTTACAAAAAGGTCTTTAGACTTTAGTTAAAAAATAAAAAATAATAGTGATTAAATAAATTACGTGATTATTATTATTTTTAACACATGAAGTTAATTGGATATGTCTCAAAATATAATATATTCTCAAAACCATAAAGTTAATAGGATATGTCTAAATGTAATGTGATAGGTTGAGTATGTATCGATGTAGGAATTATTGGAGACAAAGAGTGGAGAGTGATGACCAAAACCAATTTTCATATATAATATATTCTCAAAACCATAAAATTAATTGGATATGTCTAAATGATAGTTAAGTATGTGTCGATGTAGGAATTACTTGAGACGAAGAGTGGAGAGTGATGACCAAACCCGGTTTTCATATATTATATATTCTCAAAACCATAAAGTTAATTGGATATGTCTAAATGTCATAGATTAAGTATGTGTCGATATAGGAATTACTCGACGAAGAGTGAAGAATGATGACCAAACCCGATTTTCATGTATTATATGTTCTCAAAACCAAGAAGTACACATTCTTAAAATGAAAGATGAGAAGAGTTTTAGGAGGATGAAAGCTAATTAAAGAGGATCCATTAAGTAGTAAAGGTAACAAATACATTATTATTACTACAGAACACAAGATCGATCCCCATGCATCTTAGTAGTACCAGCACATAAATTGCACGATGATGATCACAATCAGAATCAAATTTTCTCTCTACGACGCTCCACATGAAGCACGCCTTCTTCCTCCATAACGCCGTCCATGGCCTTATTGGCTGCTTTGAGCGCATCCGCCACCGCTCCTGGCCTCGACTCTTCCATTTTTATCACCAACTTCTCTCCACCCCGTCCCGTTCCGTATTCCTTATCTTGCACCCTCACCTCCTGCATTCTCCGACTCGTTTCCTCCTCCTCCTACACCACGTACAATTCATTACATACATTCATGCAACAACAAATAGTAATTAAGTTATTAAATAAATAACCTTTGTTTGGTCTTTGTTGCCCCCCGAGAAGAAACCGATAGCCCTTTTAGCAGCGGTTTGCACTGTTGTATCTTTAGCATCCTTAGCCTTATCCGCAGCATAGTCTTTTGCTTCTTTTGCCTTCTGCTTCGTTTCCCTCGCCTTCTGTGTGGCATAATCTGCGTATTCACCCATCTTGGACCCAGCCGCGTCGACCTTTGTTTCCTTGGCCTTCTCATAAAACCCTGAGCTGTTGTCAACTTCGTCGTGGTGAGGCTTGCCAACCACGGCTTCCTTGGCGGCTCTTAACATGGACCCTATCAAACTGGGTTTGTTCTCATCGTGATCATGACATGTAGTGTTGATTAGAGTGCTGTCCCTTAATCTGTTAGCGTCCTCCAGATCCTTCGCGGCGAGCTTTGCAGCTGCCTCCGCTCGTGCTTGCTTGAAGTTGGCTTCGTTCCGCAAGTCGTACCCCTCGTCGCGCTCGTTTGCTCTGTTGATATCGCCGATGTCTTTCGCTGCCAGTTTGGCCGCTGCCTCCGCTCTCTCCTCCTTGAATTGCCGTCTCGACGCCATCGATCTTTATGATGATTGCACAGTGTTGTGACTGATGTGGGTTTCAATGAACAGGTTGTGGAAGGTGGTGTGATGCATGGGCAATTGGTCATGGATATATATGGTTTAGAAGCACAAAATGTTAGGGTTGAGTGACACGTGGAGGGAAATGGCAGTTCGAGGATGCTTCTCCATGTTTAGCAGGCATGGAAGTGTGGCACGTTGCAAGTGATGCTTCTCGGTGGTGATATCTATCTATCTATAAAACTAGTATCTCCAATCTCCATGTCTATCAGAAATCAGAAACAAAATCAAATCCATTACACAGATTACAGATCGCGTGTCTGACCAAGGCACGTTGCGAGGGATGAGATGAAGATTCGTTCTCTAACTACATGTGTTAATCCGCATTAGCTTGATAAGATTATTTATATTGTTAAATATAATTTAAATTTGTATAACTTATCCTAATATGCGTATTTTTTATCATCAAAAGTGTAAACAATAATTTTGTCTATAAAACTGACAACCCTTCTATTGAATGATTCTGTTTTTTCTAGACTAGGCCTTTGATCAATAAATAAGCACCAGTATTTTTCTTTCTCAACAAATTATATTTAAAATCTCATCAATTATATATTTAGTCATTTAATATTTTGTTTTATTTTAGACTTTTGATGTTTTAAAATTAAAATGAATTTCAATTAATTTATTGAAATCATTTAAAGAAGGAAAATTCTATTAATAACTATTTTTTGTCTTTCACAAGATATGAACAATTTTTTTTTTACATAAAGAATAATGTTTTTTTAATACTTGAATTAATAAATGTAAAGCTGACAAAACAGGCTGGCTGGGATAGTCAAACCAACCAAAATCTGCCTGATAATATATAGGATTTGTACTTTAAATTTTGAGTCATAATTAAATAAGATTTTTTTTTGTCTAGTCTATTTATGATCCAATGTGGGGTTAGTAGGCAAAACTTGTCAAAAGCCTGAAAAGTTGGAATTTTTCAGGTTTGAGCTTCATTTTTGAAGTTCAAATTAGAGTGAAGTCTTCTCGACCTTCTGCGACCGCATCGGAACAGATCACCAGCTCATATTGGATCAGATAATCCATTTTGCCACCTCTAATTGAATGAGGGTATGATGGTGTTTTTTTTCTTCTTTTTATCGGTATGAGTCTATGATGTTATTCACACTTCATCGATAGCATGTTAAAGCTCAATTCAGCTGGACTCGAATAGACTACGTGAAAATAAAAATTTATTAATTATCCAAACTTTATCCCAATTTTATACAAAATTATTTCTTAAATTAATCAAGAAATATTTTTTTTTGAAGAAAATCAAGAAAGAAATTAAAGAAAAGTAGAATTGTCAAAAGTAATAATCTCAATTTTATTTATTAAGCCATATCTATTCTTCGCACATTCCTTGGATGATATAAACTTAATGCATATAATAATCCTATACTTCCTACAAATATTTCTTTGCGGAACAGTTTAGATTCTACAAGATATGTAAACATCTTTGGTCCGATCAGTAGTAGTAAATAATGGACAGTGGCACCTAATGTGGGGATTTTTTTAATTTTATTGTTTACTTCTGACAAATTTAAAATTTATACAGGACAGGAAAAGAATCACACATTCACACAATCTTACATTGCCAAACTAATCAGAAACTTAATACGTTAATGAGCGAGTTACTATTGGTCATCGTGGACTCTAAAGTTCAATCTTCTAAGCCACACAGAATGAAGGATCATATGGAACACATCGTATCTCTTGGGTGGAGAGTGTACCTCAAAGTGCCTCCTAACTTGTCCAACTCTCCTCTGCATTCTTATATACTGCCTTGGAGAAATACTCAACAGAATCTCCTTCAATCTGGGAATATCCTTAACCGAAACCTCAACGGAAAAGGACTTCCAATTCAAAACATCATTGAATGGAGGCACATAATGGTCTGAAATGAGCACTGGCACACACCCTGTGTAGATTGCCTCCACCACTCTGGGACTTGCTACCTCGTACCCACTAGGACAAAGACAGAACTTGCTCTTCCTCAACATCTCATAGTATGACACACCCTTTGGAAGGTACTTGTGAACCTGAATGTCTTCGTCCTTGTTTTCCCAGTGTTCAAGAAGAACGGGCCTAATTGGGCCGTGAAGCCCA
Source organism: Glycine max (assembly GCF_000004515.6). NCBI lineage: Eukaryota > Viridiplantae > Streptophyta > Magnoliopsida > Fabales > Fabaceae > Glycine > Glycine max. The sequence continues at coordinate 45,173,257 of NC_038255.2, read as the reverse complement.
CCAGCAAAGAAGGCCAAAAGTGGACGTCTAGACGCAGATGGCCCACCAATGAAACCGTTTATTGAACCGGTTTGGAGATTAATTTCTGGGAAAGAGACATCCTTTGAAGGCTTGAATCCCTCCGAGGTGTTAGCATTGCACAACACACGGATCGAATTCTTGTTCAAGTTAGGAATGGAGCGTGATGTCTCTGGCCCCTGAAAAACAATTTAATATTTGTACAACATTACATTATTAAGTATTTAATTTAATTTAACATACCCCCATTAAATAAAAAAAATTTAAGGTTTAAATACTTTTTCTCCTGCAATCTAGGACTTTTTTCATTTTCGTTCTAAAAAAATTCATTTTTTTTATTGTTCAAAATATTATCTAAAACATTTGAAAGATGAAAAATAAAATAAATACATTTTACAAGAACTAAAAAAAATTACAAAAACAAAAATAAAAAATACTAAATTACAAGAAAAAATATTTAAGCCAAAATTAACGAGGGTTTATGAGTAAGTAATAGTGATGTAATTACCCAATCATGGCAAGCAAGATAAAAGTGATCAGCTCCAAGGCTTCGGTTCCAATAGGGATATCTTCCGCCAATGACATTGACATAGTCCGTGACAGTTTTTTTTATGGGGCCAAAATCATGAGAGTCACGTACATAGACAAATTGCACCAGCATTGCTACACTAAAAGGTAAGAAAAACACATGCGCTTCCTCAGGATCCCTTGTTCGGAATTGGTCATTCATCTCAATAGCATGGATGAAATTTCCCTCCATGGAGTATATGCTTTTGCAAGGTCCGTTGTGGAAAACCGGAGGTTCCCCTTCTTCGTAGACGAATACTTTGAACTGTTTCTCCATTTCCAAGTAACTCCTGTTATATGCAAAAATAAAATAAGTTAATTTATATTAGACCAATATAACGGTAATATACTTTATTTGTTACTGTGCTTGTGGCACTTAAGAATTAGTCGTGCCCATTAAGTGAGTGGGAATTGCAATCTTACAGTACATAATTACTTGTTGATTATTGCCAATTGTGAATGTTACTGTTGGATTGGAGTATAAGTGTGAATATATGAAGTATCATTTTATGATTTTGGATTAAAGTACCAAATTCATTTATGTAATTATTCATGGTTCATCCATGAAATTTTTTTCGATATTTATTCCTCTTAATTTTAAGACAATTGGTATCAAAGCTAATAGTTAGACTTGCTGACCGGCTTAAATAAGTATAATGAATTTAATGATAGATCCATGGAGATAGGGATAAAGTTTTTCTTTTCTTGACAGGTGAGCCATAAATGGAGGCTATGTAGTTGGTCTAATGAGTGTTATGACGGTGCAAGATATCAGAACATGTTGGTAGTAATGATTAGACAAGACGAAACAGTTATGATGAAACTCTAAAGACCATAGTAGATTGAAAATGATCGCGAAGAAAGACTATCATGTGAAAGAAACTCACTTAAAGAAAAAATTGTTGGAGTCTAAGTATGAAATGAAATCTCACATCGAATAGATGAAAAAGTTAAATACCAGATAAGTAAGAATAAAATTCATAAAATCCGATCTTAAGGTTTTGGATTAAAATGTGATGTTTCACTAATGTAGTTACTCATGATTTGGTAAAAATTTCTCTAGTGTTTACCCCCTCAATTTCACACCTATGTAGAGGAGTATATTTGGAAATAACAGTTCAGCAAATTTTATTTTATTTTATTTATTTTAATACGTAATAATCAAAACATTGTGAGGAGTTTATAATAACAATTTAAAAGTTTATAATAACAGTTTAGCCGATTGAAAATAAGGCAGTGCATTATTTACCTGTGAAATGCATTAGCATTGTTATACATTGGTCCAACTGGAACATAGTCTATATCTTGTGTTTGATTCCCGTTTCTTGCTTCTCTAATTGCAGCTCTAGCTTGTCTTAGACCAGCTTCGGTTCTATCTAAGATGCTGAATTTTCTTTGTAGCTTCGGCCTCTCTGGTGGAAGATAAGACTCATTCACACCAGTCACGTTGGCCCAAAGTTGCGAAACATTTTGCTCATCCTTGTTCTTGTAAATAAAATGATGGGTCATCATCACCTTAATTTATTTAAAACTCACAAAAGGATAAGATTTTAATTTCAATATATTAGAAATTTAGAATATTCTACCTAACAAGTAGCTTCTGAAAACTCAATTCAATATAATACACCAGAAATTAACGTAACCTACCTTGTCTATTGCCCTAACTTAAAAAACGGAATCGACAACTATTTTTTAAAAGATAAATACAATCACATTTCTTTGCGTATTTACAAAGTTAATTCAACAAGGGGACATGATATTCATAAATTTTAAGTCTGAAATCCTCAAATCCGTAAATAATTCCTTGGATCGCTACACTAAGGCAACGATTATGACCCAACATCCAAGTTGATATACAGCAATTTGCATTATTTCAAATCCTTCTATTTCACCGAGAAAAATTGCCTCGAAAAGAAGAAATATAAAGCAAATACTATTGTATATTATATATCAATATAATAGCGGTGCGTAGACGAAAACTTGAGGTTACGTTAAATGTTAGTAATTTAAAATTACTCGTGACAGGGAACGTTCGAAATTTATCTTCATTTTACAATTTCAATCTGCGCTCGATGTTTTCCTTTCCTTTACTAAATTCAACTGAGGCATTAGTTATCTCCTTATTTTAAATTTATTTCCTATAAAATTAAAATTTTAAATGAAAACATAGTGAAATTATGTAATAACATCTCTCTCGTCATTCTGATATTATATATCCCAAAAGAAAAAAATGATTTAAGTTTTTCGACCTTTTCTGCAAAATTAAAGAAAAAAGGTTAAAGTCACTAGTCATTGGCATTCTCAAAGAATTGCATATAGTAGTATTTAAAAAGCTAGAGAGAAATTAAAAGAAAAATCAATGGCTTTGGTTACACTTTTTTCTTTCTATCTGTACATTCTTTCCTTCTTGAACATAAGAATCATCTGGCATTTTGTAAAAATTCCATCAGAGAAGCTTGCTTCCATAGTGCTACTTATCAATTATTCCATCAGAGGAATTATTAGTGTTATTTTCTTCCAATAAAAATTGGAGTTTTACTTTGGTAATATGCACAATCTTTTAATGCATACCTTTATTACTTGGATTGCCATAGTAAAACATCAATTCTAGTTGAATAAAATTACCAACAGTCAACAGACCGAACCTATATTTAAGTTTTGTTCTATCCCACCCCTTCTTTAATAACTTTTTTAGAGATAATAAAAAAAAAAAAATCTATTTGAGGTGTTTGAGTATAAAAAAATTGTAAACAATTCTTGGCGATTAATGTGCTGAAGTTACTTCAACACAAATAAATAGTTGGTTATCCAAGTGCTGAAGTTACTTCAACTTAAATAAATAGTTGATTATCCAAGTTCGATTTTTATCTGAAAAAATATATTTTTTTATCAGACTTTACTTAACTACTCCAGCCAAATTCCAAATTAGTTAGGATTAAAAAAAATCAAAATAGTAATCTAACAATAATTAAAAAGAAAGTAAGAAGAAAAAGGTCTTACAGGTTGTTGAGGTGTTTGTATGGCCTGAACAGAAAATGGAGGTGTAGAAGAGTGATTGAAGTCAGTGTCATCGGAGATAACTTTCTCTCCACCACGATTCTCCACGGCCACCACCACTAACCCTTCTCTCTGCTTCACCTCGGAAGGATTGGTCACAGTCACAGCACCACTACTAGTTGAGGAAGAGGAAGTAACAGAGCCCTCCAAATATAACACAGGTGCGTTTGCACTAAAAAGCCAACTAGAGGGGTTAGGACCCAATACAGAAACAAGCCCTGCAACCAGTACCAGAGGCACCATGAGCAAGAAGAGTTTCATGGATGAAGATGACTCTGGACGACCCCATCTAACACCACCCATTAATGGAGTATGTTTCTTCCTTCTTAATTTTGCAACAGAATTCCGAAACAAGGTGGTTTCTGTTCTCTACCTACAATACTGTGGTAGCAGAACTCATGCTTCTGTTTTGTATGGAAAGAAAGAAGAAAAAGGAAGACAGAATTTACTTGTTTAGAAGAGAGTGAGGCAGAGGAATATGATGGTGAAGTGTTGGTAATAAATGGGTGCGATCTCAGGCCAAGCGTTTCTCACATTTTCCCCTCAATAGTCAATATCCGAGTCTTTGCATGCAACTTTTTGGATTTCCGTTTTTACCCTTTTCTTTTTTGCCTCACTTATTCATCCCCTCATGCGAGGTGTTTTGCTCCACACGTGTCGTTTTGGTACTTCAATCCACTTCAAATGTGTCGTTTTGGGTACAAATAGTCAAACATAAGAATAGAATTTGAGGAGGATATTAAAATAGGATACACATAGTTAGACATACAAATGCTATTCTATAGTGAGAGAGAAAAAAATATAAATATAATAGTAATATGATGTGGTAGGAAGAAAAATAGAGAGAAATAAGAAGTATTGATTGAATATTTAAAATATCAAAATGTTAAAATATTATTACTCATTAAAATATCTACTTTATATTGGTATTTATGATACATGTACAGTGATTTTATTATCTTTAATTATTTTATACAGAATAGTAATCAAGGGGTTTAATTGAGTAAAATATATTTATACTGAAAATGTACTATTATAATTGAGAGTATAAAACAGAAGACAAGACTGTGAAAAGAAGAACAAATTCACAAATTGAATGAGGAGCAGAAGGGTAATTAAGCAGGTAGTTCACAAGTCATAACTCTCTGATGCATGCCACCTCCCATTTATTTCATCAGCGGGAATTAGAGGTCAATGTTATCATTTTTTTAATGCTTAGAATAACGTCACGGTTTTATGCAAGGTTATTCTTTTTAAGCAGCCAACTAATCGATAGTAGAAAATTTCGGCTTTTCTTCTTATTTTTGGCAAGTGGAAAGTTTAGGCTATAAATTTGTGAAAAGAAAAAAATGTCCTGAAATAATGCTATTTTATTAAATGAACGATTTTTTTCTCAACACACGAACTGAAGCACAAGCACAGCTCAGCATCTTGTTTTGAATGGGTGTATAGTGACATTATTTTGTTACCGGGGAAGGTTAATTAATTGATGAACTTTGCGATAAAGAGCTGTAGAATATTTCTTTATTTTGGTGTTGTCCAATAAAATAGTAATTTTATTATCTCTCTTCAAACTTTAAGAACATGAAGTAATGTTCTTTTAAGAAAAAAAATTGCACATTAATTGTTAAATGTAATTATGTAAACATACATTGCATTTTAATAGAAGAAGAACTTCTGTGTTCATATGTTAAGATAATAATTTATTTAATAAAAGAATCTATTCTTTATTTTTTTATGTATAATTCTTTTTATACTAATAACAATAATGTATTATAATTAAAATTAATTTTTATTCAATGGAACGAAAAACACTCATAATTTCTTATGCAAGAAAAGAAAAGAGCACCAATTGTCCCCAAACATTTTTAAAAATATTAATACTTCCTCTTAACTTATATAAAAAGAAAATTTATGAATAATGAATGAAAATATAAACGGATTTTAATTTATTTTATTTAATGTTATTATATTTAAAATATTTTTTTTATTTAATTGAGATTTTATTTTTAATTATATATATTTTTTATTTTTGATGTCAAATTATAATGAAAGATAACTTAAAAAAAAATATTTTCAAATGAGATCAGTAAAATTAAAAAAAAAATGTTAACATTCTTAATTAGCACGTAAATCAGTTACTTTTACTTATATTTAAGTCTAGAAATAAATATAATAAAAATATATTTTAACTAAAAATACATTTCATGTAATTATTTTAATAAATGATATATTTTTTTAGTACTCACTATCGGCCTATATGCTTTTACTATGAGTAATAATTAAATTGTTGATGAATATATTATTTTTCCGCAGCAATTGTTTATTTTATCCTCTAATTCATTTTCGCTTTATTTTTCTACTTCTTTCTTTATTCTCATCATATTTCTTGTTATCTCTATTATTTTCTCTTGATTCCTTTATTTTTTACTCTCAATCTTTTTCTTCTTCGATCGCATCCACACACCTTATGATGTGTTTGATATAGAAGAAAATCGAAAGTTAAAACCTATCTATCTCGATTAGCTTTTTATCACTAGCTCAAACTCTGGTCAGTTTTTAATTATTAAGTGTTTACTTTGTTTAATATATCTTTTAGTTAAACAATAATTTATAAGGTAATATAGATATTATAAGCCAATACTAATAATATCATATATGAATTTTTGTTAATTTCTTATGCTATTTTATTTAATAATTGTATACTTATCTATTAATATAAATATATTTGTCTGCTAGTCTTTGTTTATATAAAACTATATATATTGTTTATATATCATATTATTAACATAAATTTATAGTATTTATATTGGTAAATCTATTTTCATTAAACAATAACTGTACGAACAAAAATTATCATGATTATTTATTTTCTCCTCTCTACTAACTATTAAGATATGTTCTGTCTTATATATAATTTTCAGTGCCGTATGTTTCTATACCTTTTGCTTTAACCCAACTTGTGCAAATGGTTCCCACACACACACATATCTCCAAACGAAAGGGACGCTACATACTCCAGAGCTTCACTAAATCCAAAACGGCGATACCAGTTCACACTAATTTGCAGAATTGAAATTTTACAATAATTTTTATTATTATTTTGCATGACCCTGATAGGCTAATAACAAATTAATAAAAACTGACACGTAATATATTTGTGCCGCCGGGTCTCATTCCTTAGACTTCTAAGTTCTAATTATTATTTATTTTTTTATATTAATCACATGTATTTTTATTTTTTTGAAGATATTCAAGTTGAATAAGATTATGACAAAACTTTGTTCTGAATCCTTAATACAGACACATATTAAGAATCAAATTCAAGACTAATTAAATATTTAAAAAATTGGATTCCAAATCACTTATTAAATTAAAATAACTGCTATTATTTTAACTCTCATTTGTGTTCCATCATGTCTATTTTATAGTCTTTATGATTCAAATATATAACCAAAATGGAGGGGCAGCTTCTTTGTTTCATAAAGCGTTTTCAACAAATTGGATTGAAGTTCGATCAGCCAAAAAAAAATTATTGTTCCAGATTGGCTTCATATTTGTCAATTTCGGAGAAAAAATATTTCAAGACTATAAATGTTGGGATCCTTGCCGTTGGCGTAAAAAATGTACTATATTCTTTCGTGTGAAAAAAGACTTTTCTTTCTTTATTTTTTTTTCCCTTTTTGGTGTATTTAAAGAAAGCAAGTTTTGCGGTGTGGCGGCAAATTAAGGCCAACAATAGTGCGTCATTTAATTCATTATATTCCACTCCTTAACGCAACGACACAGCAGCAGAGTTGACGATAAATATTGATGCGTATTTCCACCATTACTGAAATAAATACATAAACCAAGTAGTAGTAATTTCTATTTCCTCGTACCACATGCCAGCAAATTAACATTCATATACATGCCCTGCGTGGCGTGAACGTTGTTCTGAAATTTATCTATGCCATTCCATTCCGTGATATTGCTGACCCTCCATATTATTAAAGGTACAAACAAATGAAAGGAATTGGCAAGTTGCCAAATTTGAACAGCAACGGATATGCGGTTGGTTACTCACATATTTATTGTTAACAAGAATTGTTCTTGTGTTCTTTAATGGGTGATGTGGTCAATACTCAACACATTGGATCCACATTCCACAATTTTTCTTGCAGAGGTGGAGAGGCAGGCAAAATATTTATGCCCATTTCTCGTGTTCCCGAGTGGAGGGAAAATGAAACATAGCCACTCATGACAACTTTTATGTTATATAATATTGTTTGGATTTTAATTGATAGTCATCTAGTTAACTGAGATAACACATGGTTAATTTGTAAACAATTGACGATTTTACTGATATATAAATCAATACTATATGATTATTGTGTGATTACTTTCTATTATTCAGTAAAATTTCAATCTTTTGATTTTTTTCCCCCTTTTCTTTCTTTTCTGTCAGTGTCTGGTTTTCCAACAACACAGTTACTACATCAGTCACATTGTAAAATGAAATTTTAAACAAGAGTAAATAGTATATGTATGGATAGCAAGTTTGTATGGTAAGTTTAAAAATTATAATTTTTTATTAGTTAATAATATAAATATTTTTATATTATCAACACATAAATATTCATTTCTATCAAGATCATCAAGTAAACCAATAGATTGGACAATCATGGTATCCACCTAAAAAAAATCTTTAAGACAGAAAATAGTTATTAATAAGTATCAAACAAAAACTAAAAAGACACAATGAACAATCATTTGCATTGGTCAAAACTGTCATTACAATTTTTTTTCCACCAGAAAAAGAATTGCATCGGTCAAAATTGCCATTACCAAAACTCAATCATACCAAATTCAGTGATTTAGAAATATGAATAATAGACAAAATCTTGCTTATAAGGTCCACCTCTAAAGGTTCAAAGATTCATCCTATTCCCACCCCAAACAACTGTGTACTGTTAAATGCTTAAACTGTTACTTTGGTGTGTTATTCAAATATGCAAAAAAAAGTAGTCAGATAAACTTCCTAAAGACATGAACACCCAAAAAAAGCTGGTCCTCAATGGAAAACAACACAGGTATGAGGCAACATGCAAACTAAGAAATCTAGATAACTGATCTGGTGTATGTATATAAAACATCATTTAATATAATTAGTGACAATGATAGAAGTCCTGTATGAGAAATACTTTCCTCCTAAAAAGCATGATCCAAACGAGTTTAAATTGAAATAAAGGGCATATCGATGGAATTCAAATACAAGATAAAAAATGACAACTACTAAGAAGTTAAAACAAATAATTACTCCAACAGTACTGCTATTAAGTATGAAACAATATCTACGAAACAGTACCAAATACATGTGGCTTTGTTTTATTGGTTAAAGATTAAATGAAAAGAAAAAAACTGTAAAAAAGAATTAACGAGAATCACGGACTGCCGTTGATTTGCATTTTCGTATTTTTGGTGCGATAAATCCTTCGTACTATTGAGTATTTTCCTTACTCTTATTTTAACTATGTTACTTTCCTCACACGATGTGATTTACAAAAACCAAATTCATCACACCACCTTTGGAATAATACCTTGATATTTTTATCCATATCAATCAATTACCAAATTTGGGGAGAATTTCTTTGGTGAATAGCAGAATATGATACAGACCTCAACACAATACAAATCTACAGTGATGTCAATATACTAGCTAGGAAAACAGAATATAAAAAAGGTACAGCGAGTACAATGATAACATCAATTCCTTATAATCATAAAATACACCTACTCTGCGCTTAACTTCAATTTGTATCTGGATAAGCTGTGAGATAAACCCCAGCTCATTGGAGCCATGTCCTGAATAGCTAGACCAAATATGAGTTCAGTTAACTGATTTCTAACACCACTCATCAACTCCATAACTGCATTGTTGTAAATACAGTCAATTTTCTGAAAGGATCAACAAAATAAATAATCAAGTTAGCTATTAGATAAGTGAAATGTAAAATGTCATATCATAGGTTTTTAAGGGAAACTTAAGTGACCCACCAATTTCTTCTTAATCACATTCCCAAGCTCTGAATCAGCCACACCTAGCTAGTGTTTCATTTTCACAAAGAGCACGCAGGAACTTGTGCAGACCCTTGCTAGCCTTGCCATCAATAAGTAAAGTAGCTGCCTCTAGAGCTTGTAAAGTGTTCTCAAATTTAGAAAATGCTTTCAACTTGACCAACTTTATGGCAGATGATAAATATACATTGATAGCTTAACAAGTAATGGTTTTAGTCCATATACACGTAATATATAAGTGCAGAAAATACAAGTTATCTTATTTTAATATCTGTCAAACCTTTAAAAATCAATATGAATTTAATTGCAGTAAAATTACACATTACAAAAATAAATACAAATCTCATCTGCATACTTTGTCTAGTCATTCCATAAGAAATGTGTCAGAACTAAAAGCATTTCGTATCACATAGCCATGCATCTCTTTCCCATAATGGAGTACTGTTAAATTTGCAGAAGCAGAGAGAGCATAAGATAGGCTCACAGAATCAAACTTGGCTCCTCTCATTCCCATTTGACTAAAAAGATCAATGGCCATTTCTGGTTTCCCATTCTGTGAGAAGCTTGAAATCATTGAGTTCCAACAAACACTATCTCTTTCGAACATTCTTCTGACAAATTCATAAGCAAGATCCAGTCTTCCACATTTTGGATACATATAAGTGATGGCAGATCCACATTAACTTTACTCTCCAATCCTTTCTTTAGAATGTCACAATGCAACTTCTCCCTAATTTCAGAGCAGCAAAAGCTGGCAAAACACTAATCATAGTTAGGCAATTACGCACCACTCCCTCTTGAATTATCCACCTAAAAGTGTTTATAGCATCAATGTTCAGTCCATGAAGTACATAACCTGAGATCATAGCTGTGCAAACTGCAACACAATTAGGCCAATGCCTTTCCAGCCTATTATTTCACCTTTTGAATGTTCGATTTTTGTTAAAGAACAAATTACGCAGGTGTTACTCTGGTGTACATACAACAATAGGAAGACACAGCACAGAACATTAATAAAATGAATTAAAAAAAGTTACCTGAACATTAAAAATTCATGCAGTTGGAGTAAAATTTTCAAAAGTCGAAACCCCAACAAAATACCCAGCTGAGTTGGTATATAACTAAATACCTAACTGTGACAGATCATACACGGTGAAGGTTTTCAGTAAACAAAGAAAATACATCTTTGTTCTGACGAGGCTGTGCAGTTCTAATTCCTAACTTTTTTTCCAAAAGCATTTGTAAGAAGCATCTTCCTTCCACTTGATTGGTCCCACAAAATTGGTAGTAACATCTACATAAAATCTATCATTCTACTCTCATATAACATTGCTATCCTATAACTTAAAAAAAAAAAAACTATTCAGCAAACATCATGACATGAATGATGGTGACCAGTTGGATGAACTAGTGTTTCACCAGCAGTCTTTACACGAGCACTGGCCATTGGAGAAACAATGAAATCCAGAAGAATCTCTCAGAAATATATCCCTCTTTGTGACAATAGATGCATATTTTAGGAATGAATGGCAGTCCCCACAAAGAAGGAAACTTTACAATCCGAATGGGTTTTCCATGCTTGGTCATCAGCATCCCATAAGTTGCTGCCAGTTTAGCACTGTGATGGAATAGAAAAATTTTCTTGTGATACTCCTCTACTTCATGGAGAACAAAGCTCGTGTCAGGTTCATATCCAATTTTTAGGCACTCCAAGAACATAATTTCCAAACCTCTGTGTATATCTTTCTCCTGTGGATGTGATCCATCTCTCGGATAAAATGTATTTATTTTCTTCTCACAAACGATCCAACTTTGAGCTGGGTGTTTGCAAAACCCCTTTTCTCTCATATCCTCCCTGACCATTTCAGAGCGGTCCCATCCCAGAAGCAGAATACAAATTTGAAACAAGTATAAATGTTGAAGGATCTTTAGGTTCTAGGGTAAGAATATTCTGAGCAGCCCATTTTCCAATCAACGCATTCTTATGCAATCTACAACCATCAAGCAAAGCGCGCCAAACAAGAGCAGAAGGCTGGAAAGGCATGTTATTGATAGTTTCTAGTGCTTCTTGCAGAAGACCCCAGTAACCCAAAACACTGATGAAGGAAGCATAATGCTTGGATGTGGGCTCAATTTGATAAACAGTTCTCATTGAATTAAACAAACTACGACAATCATCAACCAAATTTAAGTTAGTTTTCCTGTAAGCTGAAATGATCAAAACAAATGTAACTTGGTTAGGCTTCATGCCCTCCTGCAGCATCTCCACCCATATTTCCAATGCTCTATCCCCCTGTCTGTGCATAAGATTGCCAGAAATCAAAGTATTCCATGTAACTATATCAGTACAAGGCATATCATTGAAAACCTTCATTGCATCATCCACACTCCCACACTTAAAATACATGCTAACAACTGCATTTCCAACTTCCAAATTACATCCCAAGCCACGTTTAACCACATGGCAATGGATTTGCTTACCCATATCAAGATGACCAAGAGTTCCACAAAGACCAAGAGCGTGGGGGAAGAGGTTGAGTTTGAGGTAAGTGGAGAGATGGGTGTCTTGGTCGCGTTTGAGGAGCGTGGCGTGGAGGGTGCCATGACGGAGAGAGAGGGAGGGCGGTGGTTTGGAGTATGGAGGAGAAAGGGAAGACTTCAAGAAGGATTTGCAGTGGAGGCCGCCGCCGCCGCTGCCTGCCATCTACCACCAATACCATATCCTCTCCTGCAACTGCAATTTGCACTCTCCATTTTTTACGTTTCGTGTCAATACACATCCTATTTACATTTTTTTCTTGCCAATACCTTATTATATTAATAGTTTTTCTTTTGTCACCTTAATCAATTGTATTAATGAGTTTTTTAATCAAAAGTTGTATTTCTTTAATTAATATTAAATATAATAACATATTTATAGTTAAGAATTGGTTATAATATAATATATGAAAATATTCATGTTATTAGTTTAATAGATGTTGAAGATCATATATTAAATATTTTTCTAATATAACTTTTTTCCCTGGACATAATCTCTCTCAATTTAGATAAAATTATCATGGGTACACAAAATCATGCATCAGTTATTTCACTTGTTTGATAATTGAAAAATCATTCTTACATTATCTAAACACAATCTTATTATTTTAGTAACATAATCATTAGCTATCTTATAAAAAAACATAATCATTAGCATAATTATTCTTAAATCCAATGTTTTAATTCTTAAAGTTAATTAGTAATATATATTCTTAACTCTATTATAATTCGAGGGAATATTTAGCCTACTATTATGAATATTTTTTGTGGGTAGAGTTGTCATCATGGGCATGGGAAAAATCGACCAATAATAATGACAACACTTTGTTTTCGATAAAATTTAAAAATATCACTGGTCAAACTTTTATGACGCAAAAAAACTTAAAACATACTTCTCCTTGTTTTGTTTTTCCACTTTGAAAATTAACTTAAAAATAAAGCAAAGAAAAAGAGAGCGCTTGAAGATGATACGAAGGGGAAGCAAATGGAATTGAGCTGAGCCTCTGTTCGTGATTTCCATGGACGCACCTCGTAAACAGCAGGTAGCTACTCACTCTCTCCTCTTACCTTTAAACAATGAATCAATCAATCTCGTTCCTTAATTTCGCATGAATGCATCTCCAGATTTGCCTCCGCAATCAATTATTCAAGTAATTATGATTTTGATCATTACTCGCCGGTTCTGATTATGGAAGGTTGTTGTTAATTTTCACTGTTCAGGTATCGTTGAGAGGAGCAAGTGCGAAGGAGATAACGAGAGACGCGCTTCTTCAGAAGGTCTCTCGGGAAAGAGAACTTCGCAATTACGCAAAAAGAGCTGCTTCTGCTGCGCTCTTCATTCAGGTTCTTCGTCTTTGCTTCCGATTTCCCTGATTTTAAAAAATTACCATACCACATGGGTGTCGGAATAGGATAAATTTTACAAATTACATTACACGACAAAGTTATAACATATAAAATTAACCAACCACCGACCACCTGGATCAATTGTACAAAGTTATTCTAGCTTAAGTTTCAAGTTCAGGCTCTGTGTAGTATGCAACTCTGTTAAATACGTGGAGGGCACCCATACTGGTCTTACTCGGCTTGAGCATATTGCCATCGGCAGAAGATACATATGGTCTTTATAAAAAAGAATTAATCTAAAATTAATATAAATAAAAACCTTAAATCAGAGAGAGAGAGAATTCATGTTATTGTACTCAATTTTATTGTGGTGTGAAATACTGAAATTATAAAAAAGCAAAAAAAAAAAAAATACAACTAGAAACATTCAAAGTGTTCATGCAGTGTCTGACATTGATACTTGTTTGACACATTATAATTACAAGTTTATGAGAAAATCGAGAGAGAAAAGAAAACTAAGGTTCAGAAAAAAAAGAAGAAGCTGTTGTTCTTATCTTTTGACATGGCTGTAATTTCTCATATCTATAGATGAGTGAGCCACAGCTGTAAACATTTGGAGTCTGTTAAAGCAGTTACAACAACAACAAAGTCTTGTCCCATTAGGTGAGGTCAGCTATAAAGCAGTTACAACAATCAGTTGTAATTCTAACTGATTAACTAAAAGTATAGGGAGGAATGATAGACCCTAAGTTGATGTAGTCTATTATAACATGGCTACCATTTAGAAGTGTCTATGCTTCTTAATGAACCTTGGTACAATGGAAAAATTGCAGCCTGATGTGATCTCATGGTCATGAGTTCTGGTTGTGGAAATAACCTATATGCTCATGACTATGTGTATATCTTATCTTACCTTCCCTAGACCCCACTATGGAGCCAGTCTTGTGCCTTCCCTTTTATGCCAGCTTTTGTGTTTGGGAGCTGTTATTCAGTGTCATTTCTTGAATGCTTAGAGAAGCAATGGGTTACAAAGTGAAATGTAAGAGTGTCCAGATTTTCTTAGTATATTTTACTTGATGCTTTTAGATGACAATGCTTGATATTATTTTGTTCAATAAATGAAACAATGAACTTAAAATCATTGAAAACAAAAATTTGTATATTTGAGGCCTACTTTTTAGTAAACTCAACATTAGAATGTTGGTAACTACAATTTGTTAGTATCTTTATAGTTTTCATTTGCACCTCATGTTTGTATCACAATGGAGAAATAACGGCTCTTTCTTAATGTTAAAAGAGAGTATGGAGGCGCTTCAAGGTCACAAAGATGATTTCCCTGCAGCTTCAGCAGGAGTGGGAGATAGCGGTGAATCATTATGCTGGTGTGATGACAGCAAATTGGATTTCAAACAATTTGTTGAGACCATTTCTGTTCTTTATCACCCGTATCTCAACTCAGCATCAGAAGGTCCACAGCAAGAGAATAGATTCTATGAAGCTGTGCTTTACAATCCTACTGGAAAGCCTGAAATCTTCTGGTATATCCCCTCAATCAGATGTCTTTTATTGGGTTTCAAGATCACTTTCCAATTATGCAACTCATTTTAACTGAATGACATGACAAGTGATTATATGATTATGAATGCCAACATACTTTTTGTTGGTCTGTTTTTCTTAGTTTTGAGAGTTCAAAGGAGCTGTTTCCCCTGCCCCACCCTCACCCCTCCTTTTTCCTTTCGTTTAACATACCTATTTAATACATTACTAATGGATCTATTTTTGTCTTTGGTTAGATTCAAAGCAGAACTTTTGTTTTCTGGCAATTGGTACAACTGAAGAAAGAACAATATGGAGATACCAGGCACGACAACTGACTTCTCTTAGTTTTTTCATTCTTTTGGAGTTTAGTGAATGCAATTCAAGGGCTCAAGATATTACTATTGTCACATCTCTAGCTATGCGTGTTCTTGTAATGTTAACTGATCTGAAAGGATGGAAAGGCATTACAGATGACAACCACTTAGATGCAGATTTAGCAGTGAAAGATTTAATTCAGTTCCTGGGGGGTAATAAAAGTGGATGTTATGTGTCTATTGGCAGATATATTAGTGCATTAGAAAATCATTCCTCTCAGTCAAAGAGTATCACCCAGGCAGATGATTTTTTTTTCATTACTGCAAGTGCAATAACTTTAGCTGTGCGGCCATTTTATCTGACAAACTATGATGTAGAAGTGCCTGGCGCACTGGATGTCAACCATGCTGCTAAGCAGTTTTTTGTTTATCTTCTGACTATACCTTGGCTAGTGCAACATCTCCCACCTGTTCTTCTACCTGCTTTAAAGCACAAATCTATTTTGTTTCCATGCTTCCGGACTCTATTGGTAAGCATCATTAAACTAGAACAGTTTCGCCTGCAAAATTATTAGTCCGCTCTTTTATTTTAATGACAACTTGGTCTCTTTTATTGTTTTTTATTCTGTTTTGAATTTTTTAATTTTTTTCTTCTTTAAGGCTGTGACAGATCATGTAAATGTAACCCATATGTATAATTTACTTAAACTGGTGCCAATTCTTTACCTTCTGAGTTGATGATCGTGCATGCACATTTGGTTTTTCTATGCACACATAATTTGTTTGATGTTGTAAGTTTGCTAAATCAAAGATGAATCTTTCTTGCTTTAGAGCTAAGTTTTGTATTTTATAGTATCTATCATTCAGTTTACTACATTTCTAAACTGAAAACACTCAATATATTTTTCTTTAAAAAGTAAAAAAATAATGGTTCAAAGGTGAATTTTCACCCTTAGCTATCAAATTTATTATCATTTTTTTTGCCTAATTGCATTATTTTATATTATTGATGGTGAGGGAAACCTCTCTCTGATGTATATTGAGATGCTGTTTTCCTGTGACAGATGAAATTAAAAATAATGAGCCTTAATTGAATTGTTAGAATTTGAAGTTAATTCTTGAATATGCCTTCTATTAAGCTTTCACCTGAAGTCAGTAAGATCATATAACTTCATAGATTATGGTTTATGATTTAAACATATCAGAACTGATCAAACTCTGACAGGTGATGACAGATTTTGAAAGAGAAAGTTTTGATGGAGATGTTGGAGTTCGTCAAATCAGAAATACTTGTCTCTTTCAAGGCTATTCCACCAGTTGGTTGGGCCCTCACTAACAGTATATGCCTAGCAACAGGGAATGAGAATGAATCCTTCAATCAAGGTTTAGAGTATGCATTGTATGTCCGTGTTGTTATTACTCTAGCAGAGGCCCTACTGGCTTGTCTTGATAATATTGGATGGGTCAAAAAGAAAAAGAAAGCCCTTCAAATTGATGTTGAAAGTTCAACACAGCCAGTTGATACAGTTCGGCATGAGGGTGAAGCAACCGATGAATCCATAATAATGTCATACATGGATCAATTTAGGCCTGTTTGTCAGCAGTGGCATCTCAAAAATCTTTTGGCATCAATAGATAGAGATGCCAATAACAAGGCTGCGACTGTGATCTCAAATGACCTGGCATGTCTGGGGAAGCTAGAATTGTGTGATGTTGCACTTTTTTATTCTAACTTACTTAGAATATTTTCAGTTTTGAGTCCAATTCGTGGCCCATTATCAGTTCTCAACATGCTAGCATTCACTCCTGGATTTCTTGTGAGATTATGGGGTGTACTGGAGGATTCCTTTTTTTCTGAAGACAAAAATAATTCTGATAATCACACAAGTGAAAGCAGCAAACACAAAGCCTTTGAGAAGATGCAAAAACATGTCAGTAAAGATGGGGCTAATAAGTGGGTCAACGTACTTCATAAATTTACAGGTAGGTCACAAGCAGCGACCGATTGCATAGATTCCATTGGCAGTCACTCTGAGCCTAGCAGAGTGAATGACGATTCATCAGATGTATGGGACACAGAACCTATGAGGCATGGCCCACAAGGCGTTCCAAAGGATATGTTTGCCATGCTTCATCTTTTCTGTGCAACCTATTCTCACCTGCTTTTAGTTCTTGATGACATAGAGTTCTATGAGAAACAGGTAACTGCTTGATTTCTCCTTGTCCCTGTCCTTTTATCAATTAGTTCACATTTTCAAAACTAACTTTTCGGGATATAATGCTTCTAGATTCCATTCAAAATAGAGCAGCAAAGAAGAATTGCGTCAATGCTCAATACCTTGGTTTATAATGGCTTGTCCCATGTTAGTGGTCATCATAATAGGCCTCTCATGGATTGTGCTGTCAGATGCTTACATTTACTGTATGAAAGGGATTGCAGACACCCATTTTGCCCTCCTGCTTTGTGGCTTTCTCCTGCTAGAAAAAGCCGGCCACCAATTGCAGTTGCTGCCAGAACTCATGAAGTTTTAGCAACCAACCTGAGATCTGATGATTCATCAGCTTCACTGAGTGTAGGTTCTGTTGTCACCATTGTTCCTCATGTTTTCCCTTTTGAGGAAAGGTAACTAATAACTCCATGACCATTAAGAGGACTCTTGCTTCTTGAGATAAATGTTTTATGCAATTATGCTATTATGTTCTTTATATCTTTGTGACATTTCAGCTGTCACATTCAATTGATCTTTAGAAGGATAAGATACATGTAAAAAAGAGCTAAATGACCTGGGTTGCAGCCAGCCTGAATTTATATATCAATTTTTCTTTTGTGAGTAGAAAGTACAAGTTGCAAAAAAAGTTAGTCTTAATTTGGTTATCTAGCCACTCTGGTTGTCTTAATTAACTTAATCCAGCAAAACTTTCAAGGTACCTTCATACCTTATTTTTATTTGTTCATTCTACTGTTGACTAGAGGGCGAGCCCTGGTGCAGCGGTAAAGTTGTGCCTTGGTGACCTGTTGGTCGTGGGTTCGAATCCGGAAACAGCCTCTTTGCATATGCAAGGGTAAGGCTGCGTACAACATCCCTCCCCCATACCTTCGCATAGCGAAGAGCTGGCAATGGGGTACGAAGTTTTTTATTCTACTGTTGACTGATCAAATTGAGATTTGAGAATCAATAAATGAGTTCACCTTAAAAGATTACTGTTAATATGTCATGTCTTTATCTTATAAACTATTTTAAATTTGATATGTTCATGGAAAATCATTTGGGAATATTACTCATTTATCTTATGAAATAGTGGATATTGATTACATGAGTGGTTGCATTTATTTATCTACATTATTTGTTAAGCATTAGGAAGCCATAATTGAAGACAAGCGATTAAAATTAACTTTGAAAAGTGAGAACTATTGTCAATGAGAGTATTGATCAATGTGATTGAATTGGATTTGTTTCTTCTTAAGAAAAGTAGAGTGATTGAATTGTATTTGATTGCAACTTGTCATTTCATTTGTCTTGTATGTAACACATGATATAGTCTACTACTGATTATAGAAAGTACTCAATTGGCTGTTTTATCCCTGAAATAGAGTTGAGATGTTTCGTGAATTTATCAAGATGGACAAAGCATCCCGAAAAATGGCTGGTGAAATTTCTGAACCTGGTTCACGGGCCATTGAGATAGTAATACGTCGGGGCCATATTGTTGAAGATGGATTTCGGCAATTAAATTCCCTTGGGTCAAGGTTGAAGTCATCCATCCATGTATCATTTGTCAGTGAATGTGGTCTTCTTGAGGCTGGCCTGGACTATGGTGGATTGTCTAAAGAGTTTCTGACTGACATATCAAAAGCAGCATTTTCTCCCGAGTAAGTTTGAAAAGCTATTTTGTACTTTCTTGCTTTTTGTTTCTTGGTTATTGCCTCTTTCAGGACCTAGGAGTGACTTTATAAACTGAAACCTTTTCCTTTTGTCTTAGATATGGACTCTTTTCCCAAAACTCGACTTCAGACAGACTTCTAATTCCAACTGCATCTGCCAGATATTTGGAGAATGGTCTTCAGATGATTGAATTCCTTGGAAGAGTAGTGGGTAAAGCTCTATATGAAGGAATATTACTTGATTACTCTTTCTCCCATGTCTTTGTACAAAAGCTATTGGGACGATATAGCTTTCTTGATGAATTATCAACACTTGATCCAGAGCTATACAGGAACCTTATGTATGTCAAGGTAAACCCATGAGACAAATCCATGTTGTTTTCCATCTCATTCTTATAAATATTTTGCCAAAATTAATCAGGATTCAGGACCATTCAAAATGACTCGCATTGCTTTATATTAGGATCCATGTTTTTTGAATTTTGACTTGGTTTGATGCTGGCTTGACACCTAAATTTTTCTCCTTCTGTAGACAGCCTGGTCCATTTGCAATCCTACTTAGGCATAAATAATATTGTATATGTGAATATTGCTCAAAAGAGTCCATGTCTTGCCGGGTAGGTGTTAATAGATTGGCAAGTGTACCAATTTTATCACAAGTAGTAAAGATTAAAACGGAAGACCGAGTGTCGAGTTCACATGGAATTTGTTTGTAGTTGCGTTGGTAAATACCCAATTTGTAAGCAATAGAAGAAGTAGAAGAGGAAAGAAATTGTAAGTGTGAAATTTGAGGGTAAAAGGCAAAAGAAAAAGACAACAAGAAAATGTTTTTTTCTGTTCCCAGTTTCCACCTACATCTACTAGTATGCTCAACCCTGATCCCTCAGGATGACGAGCCTAATTTATGTATTCTTTCTCTCAAATTCCTTTGCAAAGATGAAATCATAAACAACATTAAGTATAAAGACGTACGCAGAGACACAACAAAGTCACTCTATTCCTAACAATGCAATGTTAAGATGCCCTTTCCCAGTTCTTTAGAAATTATCATTTTCCAATGAATAACCCTTAAAAAAAGATGAATGGATGGCCAAACCACACAATAACAATGAAAAGCAGAAAAGGAATAATACAAATTGAAATTGCATTAATAGATAAGAAGAACAGTTACATTACAAGGGTTTTGACTGCTAGGTTCCAACTACGGGGGGTTTAGCCTCTTATAGTTATGAGAGACTTTACACTTAAAGGCTAATAAAAGAAAGGGCTAGATGACTAGTAATAAGAAAATGGGGAATGACTAAGAAAAGGGGGTTTCCCCTAGGGGAGAGGCTTAGACTTTGGATTTTTGCACTGGAGAGCTCTGAGACTCGGTGTGTCTTTTCCTTCTGCCTTCTACTCCTTTTATAGGCCTAAGGTAGCTTATTTTTCATGCTGACTTCGCACTAAGCGCGCATCTGTGCGCTGAGCGAGCCCTGGGCTTTTCCTTGTGGACCTTCTCGTGCTAAGCCTGACCTTCGCGCTGAGCGAGACTTGGCGTTGAGCTTGGCTTCGCCCGTTGAGCGAGAGTTGCGCGCTGAGCCTGATTTGTGCACTGAGCGAGTTGTCGAATTCTTTCAACTCTTCTACAATGATTTTTCTTCCACATTTTTCATCAATTTTCCTCTAAAGCACTTCAGTTCTTCTCCTTTTGACTTCTACTAATCAAACATTTGCACAGATGTTAATTTCTTCGTTATCTCGTTAAAAACAATAATAAAGTGAAGAAATCATTATCATTATTAACCAAAAATGACTATTAATTTAGCTCAAATTTCGCAGTTATCAGTACGTGTAGCAACCGGATGCTATATAACTCTAGAATAAAAGTATTACTTGTGACAACCTTAAAACTTCATTAATGTTATTCATTCTTCATTTAATGTAGTTTGATTTTAGGGTCAGGAATCAGGTTTTTTCTTTGTCTCATTTTTTAATTTAGCTTGATTATGTTTGACTTGGGTGGGTACTGTGTATTCCTGTTCTGGCATTTTATCAAACTACTGGAAGGTTCACATGCTCATTCATGCAGAATTATGACGGTGATGTCAAGGAGCTCTCTCTTGATTTCACAGTTACTGAAGAATCATTGGGCAAAAGGTATGTGGTGGAACTTAAATCTGGTGGCAAAGATATTTCTGTGACAAATGAGAACAAGATGCAGTACATACATGCAATGGCAGACTACAAACTCAACCAACAGGTTTTACCATCATTTACTGTAGTATAATGCAGGTTATTCACTTCTGTATTCCCTGTTGTATCATGTGTATATATGTGACAATGTTGAAATTGCAGATATTGCCCTTTTCAAATGCATTTTATAGAGGGTTAACTGATCTTATATCTCCAGCCTGGTTGAAGTTATTCAATGCTAGTGAATTTAATCAGGTATCTTCTTTTTCTTAGTGTGTTGAAAAGGTTTTCTTACTTTGTTTGCAAGTATACTGTTTCCTCTTCTCTCGCACAAAAGGCAGCAGGACATTTTTGTGATAGAATTCTGCATTTACTATTATTGTCTGCTGTATCACTTCTGAAGTAGCTTTTTAATTTGTGCAAAGGAATGCCATAATAAGAGAAAAAAGTCATAAATAGAGTCCCCAAATCAAGATGCATTTGTTTACTCACCAACTGCAACCGATGTGCAAAATAATTCATACTGTGAAAAATATGTTTTAGTGAGTTCATTTTGGCAGGAAGATTTCTTAGATATACAAGAACACAGTTGCTTTCAGGTGGCAATTATGATATTGACATTGATGATTTGAAAAACAACACACGATACACTGGTGGTTACAATGAGGGAAGCCGCCCAATCAAGATTTTTTGGGAGGTATTTGTATCTAATACTATATATATGTATACGATTTTCATGAATATTTGTCTAATTTGTTTTGAGTGGTATTACAGCTTTCTGTGTAATACAAATTATTTAAGATGATGTATTATTGTTTGTGCTTTCTTTATTATTTTCAAACAATCAATTTGTTCTTCTAGAATTTTGATCGGACAGATACATACAAAGGCTATATTATTACTATGTAGATTCCTATTTGAGTAAAAGCACTTGATTGTTGACAAGAGCCAAAGTTATTTCTTTATATTTTCTGTTGTTTGGCTTATAGATGAAGTAAATCCTCTACAGTTAAAGAAGCAGGGAACTCCCCTTCTTCTTTCCCTCTCCAAGCAAAGGCTATAGGTTTCATTTTTTTGGGGTGAATTTGGTTGAACCACTGGTTCTCTCTCTCTCTGACACACAAACTTACTAGTTTGTGAATTTTGTACATGTTGATTACCAAAGAATGCAACATTTGGCCATTTTTTCAGCCTCATGAGTTATATTGAAGAGTTCATGCATGCTATTTGTGCAGATGCCAATTTTAAGATATCTATGTTTATTTTCTGCTTTCTGCCAACTGTGTACAGGTAATTAAAGGCTTTGAACCTAAAGAGCGCTGTATGCTTCTTAAATTTGTCACCAGTTGTTCTCGTGCCCCATTACTTGGGTTCAAATACTTGCAGCCACCTTTTACCATCCACAAGGTATGTTCTTGATCTTTTATGATTGATGGGCATTCAAAATCATTTATACTAACTCCTCTATGTTCCCATTTTGCTTTGTTCTTAAATGATTAAAGCTTGGTTTGTATTTTTTGTTACTCAAGCAGAGTACATTAAGGACAACAATAGAGTTAGGAAGCAAAGCGTCTTGAACTCTTCTGATCAGTTATCTAAAATAACTTGTTTCCCTAGATGGGATTTATGCACGAATCAGTTTTTCATTAGATGTTAGTGCTTTAATTGCTTGCTATGAGTTGAAAGGGTTGCATTAGTTACAGCCTTTATTTTGTACCAGCCTTTGGTTTCTAGGATTTCTGCTTTTCTCTCCCTCCTTTGCAACATCATGATCCAGTTATGGGTTGGAAGAATCCCTAAAAATAATAAAATGTCTTGATTCCATTGATTGGCATTCATGTCTATTTGTTTACAAAGGTTGCATGTGATGTTCCTCTTTGGGCAACAATTGGAGGACAAGATGTAGATCGGCTTCCATCAGCTTCAACCTGCTACAATACCCTTAAGGTAATACTAATATAGTAATAGGGAAGACGGAAGACATGGTTATGTTACTTGTGGGTTATATGACATTGAACTTTAGAATCTTGAAAATTTCATAATCTCATAGTGAAAATATCATGAAAATTGGTTTCTTAGGAAGAAGTATGGACTTTTGGATGTCCATTAACTAACTCTGTCCATTTAGTGATTTGAGTCACTTGAGACAAAATAGTTGACATTTTAAGGTAATCTCTTGTCATATTTCAGATTTATTTACACTTTTATGTTCCATCTTTCAATGATTACAGCTTCCAACATACAAACGTCCAGGCACTTTGAGAGCAAAGCTTCTATATGCCATCAGTTCAAATGCCGGATTTGAACTTTCTTGATCTGCTTCAGGTGGTCAGTATTCTTATGTTGTATAATATAATGAATTGGTGCCAACTTCTGTTGCATCTACTTTGATAAATTGTGCTCTGCAAGATTAGGGCATGTTTCTGTGCTTCTGTTCACCTGTCCTGTACTGTGAGTCTTATTGGTAGTGTCCTTTTTTGTGTTAAGGATACAAATAAAGTTTTTATGTCTTAATTTTATGTCAAACAAGTTTCTGAAGGGACTAACATTTCATTTTAAGGGGCAATTTAGAAACAAGCCAAATGAGAGAGGATTGTTTCTAGAATAACGTCATTGGATTTTGGATTTCCAGTTTGAGTTTGTGTCTGTTTATCTGAGTCTGAAAATCATACATAGTACATTGTTGCAATTCAATTAACAGATACTTAAATGCCGCAGGTGGTCTAGCTAATCTCTTGCTGTTTAATTCATATTCAAGGAATTTGAGAGTAGTCTATTTGTTCGTGTGACTTTTTATGTGTCTGTTTTCAGGCACATACCATTGTTTTAGTGAGCCTGGTGATCATATCCCAAAGAGGCTAGTATATATCAATTGTGCAAATTCTCAGGCGTGCTATTTATGTTTTTGTGGAAGAAAATAGCATCCTGATTTGGTCTGGGAAGCGACTAATAATGGCTGTGGTCAACACAGCCAGTTGGTGCCAATGTTACTCCAATTTTCCATTATCCCCGTGCATGGAGGTTTTGTTTTATGTTCATATTGGAAACGCTGTTATTATATTTGGTTATTTGAAGTAAGCGTGTAAATGAAAATAATGATCATTGTGCAATCAAAATATATCGTTATAAGTTTTTCACGACTAGAATGGCATATTTAAGTCCAGTTCAATTAATGTTTAGTGCATTTGGTTAGAATTTCATCGGGAGGTGTTCATATTTAGACCTAACACATGATGTTTCAAATAAAATTGTTTTTTTGAAAGAAGATATATGTGAAAAAAGAGAAATGAAAGAAAACAATAAATTTTTTAAAAAATGAACTTGTGAGATCTGTAATCTAAATATTATAATAGAAATATCTGTATCTTTATGTTTTACTCAGTAAACAATGGAGGTCTTGAGACAATAAAGAAGTTTTAACAGCTAGCTGTATTTACAAATTCTTAGCTTTGAAGTATGAGGTGGTTCCATCATTTTTGTTTAATTGATGCCTTTTGTGTTCAATATAATAAAAACCAACCACAATTTCAATTAAATTATTGAGACCGCAAAGGTATTAATCATATCCTTTCCTTAACAGATAGGAATTACAATTCTTGGCATGATGTAATGGATACGTTTTCGAGTTAACAATACTTGACAGTGTAAAATTTAATTAGAAATTGATGTTTATGATGAATGTTAGCGATATTATTTTTGACATTTTCTTTATAATATTTTTTACAGTTGATTGAAATTTGACACTAATATAACGAAAAAGGTTTTTTTTTATTTTAATTACTAGGCCTAACCCAAAATACATCATTAATAACATAAAAAATACATCATTAATAAAAGGATATATATATATAATTTTCCTCTTATCTTTTTTATTCTATATTAATTAATTTTTTACTATTGTCTTCCTTTTTATATAATATTTTCACTTTTCTTTATTGTTTATTTATTGTCTTACCATTAAATGTAAAAGTGTAAGAGAAAAGAAAATAGGGATGAAATATGCTTCTTTAATGTCTTAAATGGATTTATCCTAAATATCTAATTCTAAAGGCTTAATGTTGGTCTCTAAAAGTAGGGTTTTATTTAGGAGCATTGACGACTACAATAAGTAAATTATTGAACATTGAAAATTGACAAAATTGGTCTCGCTAGTGATAAGCACACAAAATGTACTTGACTTTAGATTTGTGCAATTAAAGCTATGACATGAATACGTTGCATTAGATTATTAGAGTACGTATTTATATGACAAAAAAGAAGTATTTAGATAATCAAACCGGCTTAAAGAATGAAATTTTTTAGTATATGATAAAAATATTTTTGATTAGAAAATAATGTATTTAGTGTATTAAAAAACACAGTATTTATTATATCCATGTTTTTTAAGGAAATTTAAAATTTTAATATAATATATTTAAGATTTTAATTTTTTTAAAATTATTAATATAAAAAATTTACATTCTCAATCAATTAAGTAACACTACAACATGATTTAAAATAATTAGCATAAAATCAACTATTTTTAATGATACATTTATAATTAATTGATAATGTAAAAAATTTACATGAATGTACTACTATTTTAATTAAACCTACGATCCCATACGTATTACTCCGATCCTACCACTGGACAAGGCGGTTTGTGTTACCATAATCATATGATACAAAAAAATAGAAAATAGAAAAACTAAATTAGTGAGATTTTTTTTAATAAGTTAGTAAAAGATTTATTATACCAAGAGCACATAAATTATTTATACTTACTTGTATAAATAATTTAAAGCATAAAAACAAATATTTAATCAACAAATTTTTAATCTAAATGGTACTGGCTTTAATTCCTTTGAGAAAAATCTTAGATTTAAGTCCTGTAAATAAAAAAAATAAAAAGAAAAAAACTTTCTTAAAAATAATGATCAACCAAAAATAATGATGAATAAAATTAATGAATACTTCCTAGCATGATATAAAAAAATTATTTGATGTTACTATACATAGTTTTACACCATATGTCTGATCCCACAAAAAAAAAATGCAGAATATTTTTTCGCGGCAACGGAGCATTGACCTTGAATGAATATTGGAAGTGCACTCCTCGAAATTGGTAATTCCCAATGGACACCCCTATGTATGTTCAAGCTTTGAACATGTGGAAACTAAAACATCCCACGTATGATTTCAAATAGAAGAAAAGAAGCCCGAAATTTTATTAATCCAGAAAAGAATTAGATTCCAAAGAGCACGAACAAGGCTAGTTGACAGCATTTGGTGGTGTTGGGGAAGTCAAAAAGCTATATCATTGTGCTTCTTCCTCTAAACCAAAGAAAAAGCAATGCCAATGCCACAAAATAATACTACTATGCAAACCATCTTTCAAACCATTGCTAACACAACACACAACAAGGATCAAATTAAGATTTTTGGTGTCTTCTTCCATTGGGTTTTGATGGAAATAAAAGCCTAACCAAATCAAATTGCTGAAACTTGTCTTTGTTGTTCAGGATGGAAAACACAACATCAAAGCCTGAGGTCCTAATAAAGCCAATTATCCTCAAAGCTGGTGTTCCTTTGGCTGTGTCTTTTGCTGGTTGCATCTATGCTTGGTTCGTGGCAAAGAAAAGCCTCTCTAAAACCTCTTCTTTATCACTAAATGAAGGAAGTTCCCACGAAACCAATTCCCATCTTGAGCCAAACTATGAAGAAAGTTGTCATAGTCATAGCCTTTCATGTTTGGAAGATGAAGGACATAGTACAACAATAGATCAAAGTGTTGTTGCTGAAAGTTCGATGATCAATGACACCCCGTGTTTAGAAGAAGAGATTAATGGCCTGAGAAGCATGATTGAAGGTATGCATATGAAGGAGTTGGCCTTACGTTTGCAGTTTGGTCGCTATTGTGATATGAAAGAGCAAGAAACTGTGGTTGGGGAGATAAAAAACATGTTGTCACTGGAGACTGCTCGTGTTGGCTTCTTGGACAGGGAGATTTCGTCGATGGAGATGCAGAATAGGAGGTTGGAGAGTTTTGTTGCTCAATATCTCAGAGTTGTGGAACAGATTGAGCGTTGGAAATCTGAGAATAGAATGCTTCGGAGGAAGTTTCAGAAGCTAATGAGGAAATCAAAGGCACAAACCCGCCTCGCGAAGGAGCAGGCTTCGAAGCTCAAACTGGAAGAAGAAGAAATCTTGAGAAGCCGTGATGCCTTGGAAACAAAAATTGATGTCATAGGTAAACTTGAGGATAAAATGGAAGAGCTGCAGAGGGCTTTGGATCAATTGCAGGATGAGAAGAATGAACTTCTGAAGAAGCTTGACACAGCAGAAAAATCCTATGCTTCTAAGGTAAGCAATACAAACGTATAAAAAATCATGTACTGGTTGAAATCTAAAAGGTTTCTCTGATCAACTAATATAAACTACAATAACACCAATAATAGTAGTAGTGGGTATGCATGATTTTAATTTTGATCTATTTCTAGTGTTAAATTTAACATGTTAATCATATATTGGCATGTCATTAAAGGGGTTGGACTATATATAATGGTTTATTCTTTGGGATTATAATTTTGATACAATGTCAATATAATTTTTTTTTTCACATCAACCAATAGAAAATCACCCTAGATATGAATTTATTACAAAAGTTAACAATATTCAATTGCATAACAATTTATGATTGGGCTACAATAAAGAGTTTTTGCACTGTCATTTTATTTCAACAAAGTTCTTTCTTAAAGGAAATTTACTAGCATCCAAATCGTTACAATTTAAGGTTTTTCATGAGCAGATTGAAGCAGGAGATGTAAGTAGGGAAGAGTACACAAAGCTTCTGGATGAATTGGAGCAGGCCAAGAAAGAACGAGCAGATGAAGCTAAAGAACTGATTTACTTGCGGTGGACAAATGCTTGTTTAAGGCATGATCTAGTGAGGCACCATGAACAACAACAGAACCAGGATAAAAACCATTTAGAATTGGAATTTGGAAGAAATGATGTACTTATCCATTATGACTCAGAGCATGAACTACACAATTCCCTTTTGGAGCATCACAGTGATCCTTCCTTTGATGAGCATACTAGGGGTCATGATCACAGTGACAGTGCTTGTTCAAAAAGGACAAAGTTGCTTGAAAGGCTAAAGAGATGGGTTGATGGCAGTGAAAAAGCGAGGGTTAGGCATTCTGTTTCCAAAGGGGCAGAGGAACATCTAGTTCCTAGAAGGAAGTCATGCTCTAGTGCTTGATTCAAATTAGTATTCTGTGTTATTTCTAGTTTTGAACAAGAAACTTCTGAGCTTGGCATAGAAGCAGTGACCGTGTGACACTACATTTGTTGCTATACTAACTAGCTCCTTCCTTCTTCATGAGAACACAATGTTCTATCAAGATACATCACAGTTTGATCTTCCATGAACTCGTGCATAGAGATCATATTTAAAGGAGTTTTTCTCCACGTAAATTTCTGTAAATAATTATTAAGCATAGTATATGCATCGACTGCATATTATATTCAGTTGAAGTATAATAAACACCTACTAACTGGGAGCTACAAGAAATCTGTAAGTAACTTGCCACATCATTGGTTTGACTTTGACAATTTCAAATTTAAGAAGAGAATGTTTATCATTTAAGATGATTGAGTATGCACTTTTGTTTTCGAAGTTTCAAAACGTTGATTTGTTTCGCCTTCTATGAAATGCTACTTTTGATATTCAGAAATTATTTTGGAGTTTGATTAATTTTTGCTGTGTAAAAAAACTCCTTACTATTTGAATCAATGGTCATTACTCATTAGTTTTCTATAAAACATCGCTGGGAGATCACAGCTTGTCTCAAAAAAGTGTTAATTATAGTTTGTGATAACTACAGTTCAACAAAATATTTTGGTATGAAAGGAGTGAAAATTGTTAACATTTTGTATTAGATCATAAGCAACTAATTAGATTCTTCTGGTACTATTATTCGTTCCTTATTAATTTTCCTATGGATGTAGGGTAGTCCAAGAAGTCCCTCCAAATGCACAATTAAGATGAATTATCTTGTAAACCGATCCATCCAAACCTACAAATGGTAGATTTATTTTAAAATGATGTTTTAATTTTTTTTATTATATTGGATTCATGTGTTTTTTTTAATGAACTTTGTTAAATAGATTTATTTATATATTAATTTAAAAATTTGACAGTATTATCAATAGTCATTAGAACAATATAATGTGTTAGAAAAATAACTATTACGCAAATATTATATATAAATAAAAAAATAATATTATATTCTTTATAATGTTAAAAATAAGAAGTGAATGTATAAAAAAGGGCTGGTTAGTTGAGTTGACTAAGAAAATTATTAACCAATAATTAATTAGTCAATTTCAACCATTCTTAAATTATGGTGGTCCAAATTGATTGGGCCAATCCACATTAACAGTTGTGTTATGCGTCAAGTTTTTCGAAAAAAAAAAGAAAAATTTCATGCATCAACTTTTAGGAAAAGAAAGAAAAATATTTTTAAAGTTGCTTTTCACTTGAAATAGAAAGAAAGTGAAAGGGGTTTATTTCAAATAGAAAGAAAATGATGCGTAAGAAAAGAATAAATTGATTGAAACGTGAGAATCACAATTAAGAAAACAAAACGAAATATATGGTAAAAAAAATAATGCAATATAACAATTTAAAAGTTATTATATGTTAAAATAAATGAATTTATTTCACTATTCAAATTTTCTGTTTGACTGTTTCCTACATTCGGACTGTAATTAGATGTGGAACTGCTTGCTTACAATAAAACCCATTCGGGTAATCCATTTAAGAAACTAAAAGGAAATGTTGTCCTATTTACAAAAATTAAAAACATGCTTAACTATAAATAGTTTAATATGGTGTTAAGAAAAATAATTTAGTGAAAAGTATAATTTTATTTTTTAGTTAAAGTTAAATTTTTAATACGTTGAAAAAGAAGTTGATAAAAATTATTTATTTTCATCTACTCTTCTATAGATCGATCAAAACAATAAGTGGAGAGAACTTTTTCCACTTCTTTTAATCCATCCAAATAACACGTATTTTCTAACCTTTACTTGTATTGTTTTCTACTTGTGATCACGCTTGAAACTGTTGGTATAACATTGAAAGGAATTATTAATGCAAGTGTTTTACGAATAGCATTCTCTCCATCATATTGCTAGTTTGCTACTCACTTTCGAGAGGTGAAGAAATATTAGTCAGAGATTTGTAGAAGTTAGTCGCTGTGATTATCATTAAGCTATTACAAATTAATACCAGAGAGAATAAAAGTAAATTAAATATTGGCAACCAGTGAAAGTTGATGATGAGTGTTTGCCATTATTATTTCTTTTTACCATGGTTAATAGGAAACTTGATGTTGGTTTTATGATAAACTAAGAAACTCAACCGGGTTTGTGATAATGCATCGCTAAGTGAACATTGCCACACTAATCAAAGATATCATGATGCGGTAGACAGTGCTAACTAAAAAATTCCCTAGCCACGAATACTGCAAAAAGACATTCCTAAGTGAACTTTGTTTATCACATTATCTTGGGCACTCCATTTGACTGTTAACATGCATAAAGTCATTGTTTGTAAAGTGGAGTGTATATGACAAATTATGCTTATTAAAATAATATTAAAGTATGAAAAAAACTTATGTACTTTTCTTTATGCAACTTAACTGTACTTATTTTTAAGAAACTTAAGTGTAATTTTAGTTTCTATATTATTGTCATTCATACAATGTTTTAGTATTTTTTAATATATTATTTTTTTATAGAATTAAACTCGATTGATTCTCATACTTATTATCACTTTTTTTTTTTTGCGTGTCACTTCCTCATTCGTTGGTCAATCACTGACTAATCTCTTCTTATGATTTATGCGAAACTAAAAACCCCACAAATTAAAAAAAAAATCCACAAAATCGAAACACACACAAAGAGAACAAAACAACAAAGAGTAAAAAGAAAAAGAACATGAAGAAAGAAACCCAGAGTACTTCACATTAATCGATCACAATAGTACAATGAACACCATTTCCCCACACAAAATATTGCAAACATTGGCACTCGGAAAAATCTCCAAGATGTTTCTGATTGCAGAGATCAAGAAGCATTCGCGAGTAAATCAGATCTTGATTGTGATAAACACAGTCACCGTTACGTTCAAAGCACGTAGGAACTTTGTTGTCTTGCGCACTTCATTACTCAATAAGTTAAATTATTGTTTTGGTTCTTTGTGTTTTAATTTTTTTTATTTTGACCCTTTAAATTTTAAAAATTTCGTCTTCATCTTTTTTCAAATGATTCCGTATTGATTCTTTTAAATAGAAATCTTAAAAATATTTTTCCCCTTAATATCGAAGGAGGTGTATTGAATTGGGATTTTAAAAAAAAATTTTAAAAAAATTATAAAAAAGTCTTATGATATTCGATTAGAATTTTTTAATAGTATAAATAAGTCTTGTGGTATTTAATTAAATTTTTTTAAGAGAGACAATAAAATTCAGTGATATTCAATTATAATATTTTATAACTTATAAAAAGTTTTTTGATGATAAAAAATATACAAATTTTGATGAATTAATTTTTAAGAATCATTAATTTTGAGGGCGAGCCCTGGTGCAGCGGTAAAGTTGCACTTTTTTTTCTTTGTTTCCTAAATTAAATTAATATTTTTCTTGTGTATTAAAATTAATCATGTTTTCCTTATCCTGATTAATTATGTTTATCATCTACTTGATGTAATATTTTGTGAGTATCACCCTTGATTTCATCATCCACATAACTTGCTAATTCTCATACCAATTTTTCACCCTCAGTACTCTCTCCTTCGGTATATGATTATTATTACATCCTATTTAAATATATTTTTAGATTTATCATGAAATAATTATAGTATTAAAAAAAATTAGAAAGTCAACATATAATTTTAAATCTATTATTTAAATATAAAAATGAGAAAAAGAAGATGTTATTGTAAGAAAGATTAGTATTGAAAGACATAAAACTAGAACCAATATAGCTATTAAAAGATTTAAAAAAATATATTGATTTTACTTTGTTTTTATCAAAATCTCATCATTTTTTTATTATTTTTTTCACTAACTCATAATTTTGAATGTGTTTTTAAAAATTTATAAAATCCTTTCAAACCTCATAAATTTATAAGGTCATTTTAAATCCTTTTCAAACTATCATAAAAGTCTTATAAAAAATCTGATAATATTTTTATATAATCTTTAAAATTTACAAGACTTAAAATAATCTTTTAAAATTTTAATTCGATTAATCCTTTAATATGATTAGAGAATATATAATGTTTCTATCTATGTCTTTTTTATTTTGCATATGATGAATCTGTCCACACAGTTTCTTTTTTCCGAATTTTTGCTATGCGAAAGTAAATCCATCTTTTCATTTTCTACACTTTGGAAATTCTACATCAGTGACTAAAATGGGAATATCCGTGTGGGGAACAAAATGCCGCTACAGAATATTGATTAACTGGACTTAGTGGACCCATTGCATAGCGATTGTATGCTTTCTAGAAAAGAGGAAGAATTCATTCAAAAATATCCAGAGGTTAGGAAATGTTTGTCAGTGGCTTTCTGATAAAGTAAATTAAGAGATATCTAATATACCAGTTAATGAATGGGGAAACTCTTATATGTGTTATAAGCATTCTCATGTATATATAGTTGTTTGAACATTGAACTTCACTAGCCGATATTAACGGTGTAATGTGCATGCTTGCGCATGATCCATGTGTCAGAATACTACATGGAAGAATATTGGCTCATCACATTACTGATAGTGCAAGAATTATAATGGACCATGCGTCTGCAATTTGATATATTTTAATTAATTAGTAATTTCTCCACTATGATCATTGTATCTGCTGCTTGACTAAAGAAAAAAAAAACGGTTTCATGACAAAAAAACTTTTCTCTTTGCATCTTATAAAGAGAATATATATAGCTATACAAAAGTTGTCTCTATGACCATACACGCGGTATCAAAATTGGTCCCATAAATCACCACGATTTTTATGGTATTTGTTCCTTTCTGACACAAAATAGAGGATTACGTGCCTCCTGTGAGCCAATAAGTCGATGCCTGCGTGTAGTGATGGTCTCCACGCGGGATGATGACTGATGCAAAGACTCGGACACTTAAACCAGGAAAGGCCAAAATTGGCGTCATATATAATTCCTATGGCTATAGATCGATCATCTTTATACGCCTTTGATGTTGATAGGAAATTAAACCTGAGAATCATATGTTATCTCAAAGGGAAATTACCCCTAAACAGGAAAATAAGTAGATTTGTGACATTCTGGAACCTTATCAGATATTATTTATTTTGGTAGCCAATGATTCTTTATTATTTTATTCTTAACAAAATGACATTTTCTTAGATTAAGAGAAAAAAAATATTTATAAATTATCATTATTTTTTTACTCTTAAATAATATGAGAGTTTATGATATATCAAAATAGATATATTATTATGAATATTTCAATTAATCTTCACATAGCACACACATAATTAAGTATTATTAGTTATTTCTTATAAATTGAAAATTTCCACTGCATATAATATAGGCTTTTTGGTGCATTGGACATACTTGACCA
The DNA here is from genome assembly GCF_000004515.6 of Glycine max. NCBI lineage: Eukaryota > Viridiplantae > Streptophyta > Magnoliopsida > Fabales > Fabaceae > Glycine > Glycine max. The sequence goes on along the minus strand of NC_038255.2, from coordinate 45,139,114 downwards.
AGCTGGACCTAGGCTAGGCCGGGTCCAGAATAGTATTCCACATGGTAGATTCTTGCAGCCTTTAACTTGCATTCCCCCCACTTTATTCCGTTTACAGTAGCTAGGTGTAGCATTTTATATTTATTGATCCTCGTATCTATGAGTTCATAAATCATAAGATGTTCCTTCCCCTAATTCTCCATGCAAAAATGATTGCTGAATCAAACATGAGACCCAACTTCCATTTTTGCTATGCCTTTCTTCTTATCCTTGTCCTTGGCCATCACACTTCTTCACAGAAGACTTGTACAAATTGTGGCTCTATGCAAGTTCCGTACCCTTTGAGCACAGATTCAACTTGTGGTGATCCACACTACAAGCTTCGTTGTGATCCCCACTCTCAAAGGCTTTTCTTCGACACCCTCAACGGAAGTTCCTATCTTGTTCTAAGAATCATGTCTTCAAACCAACGCATGGTGGTAGAGCCATCACCTTGGTTACCAGGTTCATGTGTCACACAAGACATGCCTAGAAGCAATGGTATATGGTTAAACCAGTCACTCCCTTTCAACATAACTTCATCCAACACAGTGTTCCTCTTTAACTGTTCCCCGCGCCTCTTGGTTTCTCCACTTAACTGCACTTCTTCTAGTATTTGCCATCGTTATTTGGAGAATTCAGGCCATGTTGACACAAAAAGAGCACTTGAGTGTGCAAATGATCTTCACCCTTGTTGCACTTTTCTAGCTGGAGGGATACCTTCAGCTTACAGAATCAGGCTTCATGATTCTGGCTGCAAAGCATTCAGAAGCATAATTCATTTGAACCAAGACAAGCCTCCGAATCAGTGGGAGGAAGGGCTTGAAATCCAATGGGCTCCTCCACCTGAACCAGTGTGCAAGACACAAAGGGATTGCTCTGAAGACTCTAAGTGTTCCCCTACAAGTAGAAATGGCCTATTTCGCTGTCTTTGTAATGGGGGACACATTTGGAACCCTTTTGAAGCAACCTGTGTCAGGTATGAGAGAAAATCCAAATGGAAAACCAGCTTGGTGGTCTCAATAGGGGTTGTTGTTACTTTTTTCTCTCTTGCTGTGGTTCTGACCATCATCACAAAGTCCTGCAAACTCTCTACCTATAAAGAGAATCAGGCCAAGGAAAGAGAAGATAAGCTGAAATCAAGTGCTGTGGAGAAGCCTTGCAGGATGTTTCAACTGAAAGAGGTGAAGAGAGCAACAAACGGTTTTTCCCACGAGAGGTTCTTGGGGAGTGGTGGCTTTGGGGAAGTTTTCAAAGGTGAATTACAAGATGGAACATTGGTGGCTGTGAAGAAAGCTAGAGTGGGAAACCTGAAAAGCACCCAACAAGTGCTTAATGAGGTTGCAATACTCTCTCAAGTGAATCACAAGAACCTGGTCAGGCTCTTGGGGTGTTGTGTGGAATCTGAGCTTCCACTGATGATCTATGAGTATATCTCAAATGGGACCCTCTATGACCATCTTCATGGTAGGTATTGTTCCAACTTTCTAGACTGGAAAACAAGGCTCAAAGTTGCTTTTCAAACTGCAGAAGCATTGGCTTACTTGCATTCTGCTGCACACACTCCAATCTACCATAGAGATATTAAGTCAACAAACATACTATTGGATGATGAATTCAATGCCAAGGTCTCAGATTTTGGACTCTCTAGATTGGCTAGCCCAGGACTGAGTCACGTGTCAACGTGTGCTCAGGGAACGTTGGGGTACTTGGATCCTGAATACTACCGCAACTACCAGTTAACAGATAAAAGTGATGTTTATAGTTATGGGGTGGTGTTGCTAGAGCTTTTGACATCACAGAAAGCGATTGACTTCAATCGTGATCAAGATGATGTCAACCTAGCCATTCATGTGAACCAACATGCCAGCAATGGTACAATCATGGAAGTGGTGGATCAAAGGCTTCTTATTTCCGTGGAGACCTTGTTGGGGGATAAAATGTTCACAAGCATAAAACTCTTCTTGGAGCTTGCACTTGAATGTCTAAGGGAGAAGAAAGGTGAAAGGCCTAATATGAGGGATATTGTTCAACGCTTACTATGCATAATTAGGATTGTAGAACAAGAGTGAACTAGTGTACACATGTGGTTTGTTTTTTATTATAAATGAAATGTGTAATAGTTAGCTTATAGTTAGTATTTAATTATTAATGGTGCCAAAACTTAAAAGCTGTATCGATACTGAAACATGGCAGTGGCAATGTGGTCTTTGACAGATAGTGATTAGCCCACTGAGAGAAGAGGTAAAGTGATTCCAAAATTAATTTTATTGGGTTGGGAAGAACTGAGTCGAAATCAGATGCTTTCAATCTGTGGAAAGTATGAACTATTCAAAAGTATATGCAGTTGTTAGAATCTTTGAGAATGGATTTCTTTCTCGTCCAAAGTAATCTTCCTTTTACAACTTTAGGAAAGCATTTTCAATTAGACTTTGAAATGGAAACTCGATTTGGCTATACTAGGAAAGCATCATTAAAAGGTCATGATTCATATAATCCACAAAGGATTATATGCGATCTTTTTCCTATTATAGGCCTCATGTTGATAATCACTCTTCCCCCTCCACTAATATATCCGCGCATATAGAAACATTATTTGTATAAATTTTCAAATCAATAAAGAATGAACGCACTACTTGCTTTTTTGAAGAGAATGAACACACTACTTTGCTAAGTACTTTCTTTCTTTCCTTTTTATTTTTATTTTTATAAACTTGTTAAGTACTACCTCCTTTTCATAACTTTATCTTTTTAATGTTAACTAGTAGTTGTATAGCATGGGGTATTTAATTTATTTATTTATTTATTTTATGTCGAATGTGTTAATAAAATATAAATAGATGATTATAAATCATATACAAATAAGAAATGGTTTATTATGAGACTCAAATAGAAAAATTAAGAAAGTAGCGTGTTGATTCTCTTCAAAAAACACCATATAAATTAAGAAATATTTAATTAAGGTAAAATATTGTTATATTTAAACTAAAAAATTCTTGTAATTAATACTTTGATGTTTAATGGCTACACCACTTTTTAATGACATTAAATAAGAGTATATTTGAAAAAAAAAGTATTAGTTAAATTTTAAAATTCTAAAACATCAATTGTTTTAGGATAAAAATAGTAATTAACTAAAACATATATTTATGCGGAAACATGAAAACTTTTTGCAGCTAAAATCAAAAGAATTAAAATTCAAACTTGCTACAATATTGTTAACCACACACATCATATTTTTTATGAATAAAAAATCATATTTATTTTAATTAAAGATTAAAACTTTCCTTCCGATTAAAATATAAAACATCATTGAAGAAAATTATTTGCTCTTCATATACGATATTAAAGCATAATATATATTTGCTCTTCATTGTTCCACTTCAAGGCCAAAGAAGTTGAGCAAGTACAATTCATATTAGCGTGCCCATGCATTAATATATTTTATTAACATCGAGATACTAATTTAATAAATTATAAAAATACTTAAGGGTCTACTTAATATAATTGTTAAGACTTTAATATTGTTTCGAGAACTAATTAGAAGAAAGAGTAATATTTCTCCCGTTCTTTTTTAACTGTTTTTTAAGTGGAAAATAAGACTAGCTATTATCATGATAAATGAGTAATTAATGTCATCTTAAACTTTAAAAATTAATAATAGATAAAAAAATTTCCAAAATTCGACAACTGAACGGAGATAGTATTTTACAAATTAAATTGATGGTTTATTCGGAATTTTACACTCCCGTGTCCGTGTACATAAAAAAAAACACACGAGTGTAATCACAGAATGCACGCCCATTATTTTGTTAAATGCTGATGGGATTCATAAGAAAATCAATACAATTGAGAAGTACAAATAACATTACGTTCATAACTGCTTTTGAATTCCGTTTGCTCAAGTCGAACAACATTTAATCTGAGAGTGAAATTGACATTCAACGTTCCTTGGAAAGTCGGTTTGACTTAAAATAACACACTCTTGCTCTTGAAGGGTCAACCTTATAAATTCTTATTTATTAATGGTTCAACCAGTTCAACATACTGACATTAATTTTATTTTATTTTGGAAGGCATTAATGGTTATATTACTAGTTCCTACAGTAATTTCTTTAATGCAAAATCAGCGATCATATGGACCGAGACATCCGTGCACCTTCAAAAGCAAGATGTATGCAAGACAAAACCATGAAGGATTATAATGACAAAATGAAATTGTTGTTATAGCTGATTATATGTATGCAACCACGAATTCTTTCACCTTGTTATAGAAAATGAAAAATCTGTGAATTGAGTGAGGTTTTCTTCTTCAAAACTAGCTGTTCATAAAAAAATATTTCTTAAAGAATCTTTTGCCTATTATATCTATTTTTTGTAATTTTATCCTATGTCTTTGTTACAAATTTAGCAAAAAAAAAACCTCTTTTTGTTCAACATTTTTCCTTTCCTCGTTTCCTTATTTATAAGTTCTAATAGTGTAATAATATGTTCCCTATTGTATATCACAGTCGTGGATTCCACGATGACACGAGTAGAGCAGGAATCCTTGCCAATGTTGGCTTGAACAACCTTAGCAAACCCAAATTAACTTACAATCCTGGGTTTCAAAAACTCATCCATGATTTTAGTATCGACCCTGATAACTTATTGCTCTGTAAATGAAGGCTAACTTATTGAAAATTTTATCAGATAATTTTAATTTAAAAGGATCTTTCAAGTTAAAAATGAAATTTTACAACCAATTTTTACTTTATCCTTAAAACTTTTTATTTTTAGTTTTAATTTAAAAATAGTTTTTAAGTAAAAAAAAAAAAAAAAAACTGAACCTAACAAGAAGTCATTTACCACACTTCAGTTTTTGCAATCCTTTCCTATGATTAAGTTTGTTTGATTTTTCATTTCCAAGTTTCAAATAAAGCGTTAAGTATAAATTTATCACTCATGTAGCATTGATATTCAAAAGAAAAAACAAATATTCTAACATGTTTTTCACTTATAAATGAGCACATGCTAAGTAAAATAGAACCAAACTATTTAGTTATGTTTAAATGTCAACTGTAAAATTTAAAAGAACTTTTACTTTCAAAGTAATCACTTTTCTTCTTCTTTATTTTATGTGTTGAAATTCAAGGTGTGTACATTTAAATTATCAAAAATATGTTCTTTACTTTTATCCAAACATAATGTTAGAGTCTTAAACTTTTTTTTGTGTTGGAGAAAAAGAGTTAGTATATATTTATGTGTTATATGTGTTGTATTGTCTTTCAGGATTTGCAACACCACAAATGTTTTGGATAAATTTCTTCATATTAGTCAAGTGTTTTTTTCCATTCTTAATTCTACATGACAATTTCTGTTTGAGTTCTAAGGATGAAGTATTTTGTCTACTTGCTTGAATCCAGCCATAAACACACGTAGACGTAACAATGGATTTAGTACATTTCACTCAATGTTTATTGTTTACTATTCTTTAATGATAATGATGTTTTGTTGCCCATACCTATTTTTATAGTTCTTGTGGATGCTGTAGCCTTATGCTTTTTGCTTTGAATATGATCGTTCAAACCTTGCTCACTTGTAACAGTAATTTGACACAACTTGCAACTCCATTCTTGCTTGATTTTCTTAGGCAAACTCTCATTGTCATCAATTGCAAATATTATTGCTTTGCGCTTTCTACCACAATGATCTACATTTGGTCTAGCCTATAATGGTATAAACAAAATCATTTATACTCATTGACCAATTAATAATTTCAACATGACAAAATATTCAAGGGACATTTTCAAAGGTGACAATTTTTTAATCAAAAACTAAAAGGGAAAACCCTTTTTCACAATCCAAACAACACTAAATAAGAAGCAAAAAAAGAAAATTGAAATTAAAGAGAAAGATAAACACACAAAGGAAAGGGTAAAATAAACACAAGACTATACTAACCATTTAAATTAGTTTTCAAATGTTTTTTATTTTCTAATTAAATATTAAGGTGAGAAAATTACTTTTCTTTTTTTAATGATTATCCATTTAAATTTTTTTCTTCTATTAAGAAATTTTTATATTATATTTAAAATAGGCAAAATTGTATTTTTGGTCCTCCAGTTTATCTCCAATTTCGGATTTGGTCCCCCTATAATTTAATTCACAAATTTGGTCCCTCAGTTTTATAAATCCCTACAAATTTTGTCCTGGAAGCCCGATTTGGACGTTGACTGTTAACCTCAGACGTTAACTGCCACATGTCAATGCTATGTGTCAACGTCTGAGTGGTTCTCTGTAAATGCTTCATTTTTTGTAGGTAAATTGCACTTTTGATCCCCTAATTTTACTCCAATTTCAATTTTGGTCCCCTTATAATTTAATTCATACATTTGGTCCCTCAATTTTATAAAATCTCTTTATAAATTCAGTCAAATTTCATTACTAGAGAAGTTGTATTTCAAATTTCAAACAAAAATATCATTGTCATACATAAATCACTTAAGCAGTCGTATACACATAATATCGCATGGGGGAGCAAAAAATGAAAAAAAAAAGGGGGTTATTACAGAACCTGTTAAAGTAAGAGATCTGAAAATTTCAGACCCAGGTTGAAATTCATGCGTCACTTTCCCAAGTTGAACAACCTCGGAAATGAGAGAGAGATAAAGAGTGATTTTTCTTTGGGTTCCAAGTGAGTGAAAAACTTACGATGAAAAAGAAGTGTGAGATTTATTAAGACCTACCATATATATAGCACCAGTGACTAAACTATTCAAAAAACCAATTTTGCAGGAACAATTTATAAAGAGGTTTATAAAATTGGGGAACCAAATGTGTGAATTAAATTATTGGGGGACCAAAATCGAAATTGGAGTAAAACTGAGAGATCAAAAGTACAATTTTACCTATAAAAAATGAAGCATTTACATGGAACCACTCAGACGTTGACACGTGGCCGTCAACGTCTGAAGTTAGCGATCAACGTCCAAATCGAGCTTCCAGGACCAATTTTACAGGAATTTATAAAACTGGGGATCAAATTTGTGAATTAAATTATATGGGAACCAAATTCAAAAATTGAAGATAAAGTGGGGGACCAATTTTATAATTTTACCTTTAAAATATTACCCATTTGCAATATTACATAACATATTACAAAATATAAGTACAAATATTTTTATTAGCATTATAATATTTTAAATATGACAACAGTCAAGGTCAAACAATTTTTATAAAAGATTAAATATAAATGTTTGAAGACTTTTCAATGACTTATTAAACATAAAATTTAGATTAGGAAAAATTATTCAAAAGCATATTCATTTTATTTTATTTTAAATAAACATATAATAAATGGTTTTTTTTAAAATAATAAAATTATGATTTTTATTTTATGTTAAACAGTGAACTTTTATTCTTTTTTCTTTTTAACAATACCCTTCAACAATATTCTTTTTATTTTATTTTTTGCTTCTAATATTATTTAAAAAAATAAATATCATAAATATAATAAATGAATTCACGTATTCAAACATTTTTTATTATAATAATTTTATTTTACTTTGATATATTGTTTAAAATTTCAAGCATTTGAATAATCATTGGGATTGGCCTTAAATGTTAAAATTGTGAGGTGTAAACGGTAAAGTTTAAGTAGTTTACTCAAAATCTTAAATTCTATACTTATTATCATTATTGAACATTAAAAAAAAGTTTTAAGCATGTAATATTTATCGATTACCCACATTTAAAAATTAATGAAGTGGATAACTCAACTACAAATATCATAAAATTAATATAACTAGTATTTTTGCTTGAATTACATAGAATAAATATTTAATTTTTAACAATTAAAATTTATAATAAATAAATATTTATATGTATAACTTATATTAATTGAAAATTATAATACATAAAAATTATTTTGAATACATAAATTAATCATTTGAAAATAGTATAACTTTTAACTATGGATTTTTTTAATACATTAATATTTTTTTTGGAAGGCATTAATGGTTACTTGTTCCTACTGTAATTTTTTTAATGCAAAATCAGCGATCATATGAACTGACTGAGACATCCGTGCACCTTCAAAAGCAAGGTGCGTAAGACAACCATGAAGGATTCTAATGACAATGAAGTTGTTGTAACGACGAATTCTTTCACCATCTGAGATTACAACCATCGTCAAAAGAACAATAATAAACTTTTGCTAAAGAAACAGTTGGACAATTTGACATTCTCCAATAATAAAAGAAAGCGTAGATAATCCAAACAGGGTCACAGAATTGTGATTAGTGTGTACACTAAAAAAAGAAAAGACATGTAATTAGTATCTCGGCATTTGGAAAGACCCTTGGTCTCCATATTCTTATGCACAGGAGTACTACACTCAATCCATTAAAAACATAATCAGCAGATGAGAACAGCATAAATTTAAAATATCATGACAAGATTTAGATCAAACTGTAACCGGTTGGAGTATCACTCTGATAGTACCTTATAATTTCTTCTTGGTCTCAATCTAACCTGTAAATTTCCTGGCCATCTATCTCTAGTGTCAACACCATCGAATAAAATTTACTCTTAAAATGGCAGAGCCACATAGCCTTTCTATTAGAAGGAATTTTACAGAAAGTGAACCATTGTCTTGTGTAAAATTATCTTCGGTAGCGATGGCGTTTGAAATTGAAGTACACGTGCAGAATTCCACGTTCAAATGTACACTTAAAACCTTTCTTATGAGAATATTCCCATTCTTTGTTAACGATCCGGAAAGCCTGTCATGGAAAACATAAGGAAATAAGTAAATTGATTGAAAATTAAAATCCTTCATAAAATTAAAGGATAATAGACTTACTATGTCTTCGTATGGTGGCCCAGCATGGAATCTTATAATGCAAGTCTCCCCGTTGCTGCCATCCTTCTCAATGGTGTAGGTTGGAGCTTTTGTCTTGTCTACAAGATCAGGATAGAAAATATTAAATTTGTAACCTTGGACAATCTTTGGAGGTGGGTTGTCATGATCATAGTGAGTCTGATTATATTTGTTCCACTCATATCCAGTGTGAACACGGTTGAAATACTTCGGCTTCCTAGGTCTGTATTTGTCATGCCACCAATAAACCTGCTCCAACATTTATTAGTCAGTCACGAATTTAAATGATGAGGAAAAAATAAATAGGAAGCTTTCTATTTCTCACTAAAATACCAAAATACACCATTGAAAGTGTACATAATACATGATAATACAAACTTTAGGTAGTGGTACATGATAATACAAACTTTAGGTAGTGGTTAGCCCAACTATTTTCTAGCTCTTCATCTCCTTAAAAGGAGGAGCTGGGGCAAAACACATTTGGAGAAAAGCTCTTAAAGAATTAAGTAGCTTATTTTTATAAGACGGGGGGAAGTAGCTTCTATTTTTAAGTAGCTTATTTTTACAAGGAGAAGGGGGTAGCTTTTAAAATAAAAGCTAACTGAAGTAGCTTTTAAAAATAAGCTGCACATTTTTGCCTACTCCCTCTGATGTGAGACAAAGTTTTTAGTTTTAAAGGAGATTGTAAGCTACAACTGTCAAACAACTTCTACTTTATTTTTAAAACTCTTATTTTGAACTTTGATTTTAAATTGGCTTTTAAGCCATGAAAGTGGTCAAACATAGCCTTAGTGCAAACTCCCTCCACTGCCTACTTTTTTCTGTGGAGAGAAGTAACCAAAGGATATGATAAGACAATATTTAAGACTCTTCCATGATAACAATCCACAACTTATGATATTACTTCCAAAAAATCCAGAACGTTGTAAATCTAACTACATATTTTTCTATCCATGAAAAATTCAAAATTCTAAGAAACATAGAATGTGGCCAAGACACTATACCTGGGAATCCAGGTTAACTTCAGCACCAGATCCAAACACAGAATCTCCATCTTCCATATCCCCCATAGCTTTTAAGGCCTTCATCTCAAAATTATCTTCAGAAGGAGCTGGCTTTGATGCCATTGCTTCCTGAACTCGTCTTTGCTGCTCTTCTAATACAGCCTTACGATTCCGCTCCTACAAATGTAATAACAGGGTCAAGTTAAAATCTATAAATTAAGTATGAGATCATCATTAAAAGTCACGCTTCGAAAGATTACCAGCATAGCTCTATCTTCTTCTGGGTCAATAGCTTCCTCATTTTCATCACTGTGCAACAATTGTGGTGAAAATGATCCAGCCTCATCATCAGCTTCTTGATCCTCTCTAATGGGCTCTGGTGAGAATGATTCATCTGCAGATCGGACTAGCAAGAAAAAGAGATAAAGCAAATTTCAACATTAAGAGAAATAAAGCCAATAAAAATTGTTTCATGAACAACTAAATGTCCATGATAACAAAAAGCTTATACATACCTTTAATATCATCCTCAGTATCTTCCTCCTCAGGTACCATAACATGAGCATTCTCTAATTTATCTTCATCCTCCAATGGTCTCTCAAGAGATTGCAAATGCTTACGTAGCAATTTAGCATGAATTTCCTTTAAACAAGCCTGCATTTGGAGCAATTTAGTAATACAGTCAAAGAAACCATTGTTCATAGGCATATAAGAATACTGGAAAATAATATGATGGAGAATACCTTGGCCTTATAAATGTGGAGATGTTTTAAAATGGCCTCCCAGTACTCAACCACCTTTGCTGTACCAGTACGCATTTCTGATTCAATGTGAACCCGTAAAGCCTCCAACTCTGCATGTGTCTTCCCCTGCAAAAGCTTCTTCACATCTGGCTCAACACTGGAATGCAGACCCCTTTCTTCTGCAAGCAGCTCAGCAGGAGGTTCTTCTCCACGCACCCTAGCTCGATCAAGTGCATCCTTTCTTTGGGCTTCAGCTAGCTCCCAATCACATACCAGAAGGAGTGCCTGCATGAAGACATTAAACAATGAGTCTTCAACTTTAAACAAGATACCAATAATAATAGTCATACAAGTTAACTAAAAACAGGAAAAGGTCATGAAAGTCAACTATTTCATTTTAAAATTAACTTTAATTTGTTGTGCCATTAATTAGATAAGGTATTAATTATTAAGTAACATGCACAGAACTATAAAGCAAAAAATAAACAATGGAAACAGGGAGATACCTCCCAATATTCTACATGAGTTGGTGTTGCCCTGTCAAGGTCTAGATGCATTTTGATGTCGTCACGTAGCTCACTCATTTCGTTCACAGTCAAACCCTGCACCGTATATCAAGTCATTATGTAACATGTCCAATGATATTAACCTTGACATTACAACAGTGAGGAATATGAGAAATAAAATGAAAGAAAAGCACTTAGTATTAACCTTGAAAACCATGTATGGTTCATTTATTTCTATATCCAAATCATCAGAGCCATTGAGATGCTTGGTTAGGACATCAATTGGTCTGGCACGCCCTTCACGCAATCTAATTTCTGACCTAACTTTGCTTTGATCAAAATGAAACTGCAAATTAAATTGTCCAAGTCATCAAACTTATATAAAATAACAACAAATGAAAATGAACTAAAGACAGAGTAGTACCTCCTCTTCTTTTTTTTCCCAGTCCTGAAACTCAGCTCGAGCACGCTCTCTAGCTAACAGTGCCTGGGAGAGAGAATGTGTCAAATCCCAATAAGATAACAGTTTATGACACCAACAACCTAAGCCTCAGCTTGACTCAAATATCTCCATATTTGGGCCCAAGTGAAGATGAATTCCAGAACCCTTCTTAAACAATAGGCCTGATATGTAGTCTTGTGCCTCACATCCCCACTGGACCCCCCCCCCCCCAAATAAACACAAGACGAGGGACAGGAAAAGATGGAAAAACAGACAATATTAACTGATATGCTAGAATAATTGAGATACCAGAGGCTGATCTAATACTCCTATTATATTAATGTAAAGTATAAAATGAATTACTGTAGAGCTAGTACAAGCCCAAACTAATTTAACACAACATAACAAATGGTCTTAAAATAACTATTGACTATTAAGAAATTATGAGAAAGGAGGTACCATTTCTTCCTCGTGTCGTGCTTTCTCAAGTGCCCTTTCCTCTCTTCTCTTTTTTACTTTTTCAATTTCTGCCTGCAAATATAATTGTAAGCGCTGAGAAAGTTTAGTTGCTGGGCCATCAATGACAAATCAAAGGACCAACAAATTTTGTGAAAACAAAGAATAAAGATGCAAACCATATGAATTACTGAACTACTTTAATCCATTGATTTCATTCCCAATTACAGTTTAATACAAGGTTTTAAATTGCAGACACGGTGGTGGTTTTGTTGTGTTCCTTGATACTATTACAACAACAAAGCTTTATCCCACTAGGTGATGTTGTGTTCCTTGATATTGCATGAACTTAAGGACAAATACGATGGCTGTGGCCACAATTGCAGTAGCGAAGACCAGGGTTTTAAATAGCACACTATAGCAGTATAGCGGTGCAAAGCGGGCCCTGCCTGCTACAGTGGCTGCACAGCAGAGCAGTTTAATGTAGTGGCTGTAGTGGACCAAATAGCATCTGTAGTAGCGCTATGTGTTGATTCTAAGAACCCCTTGGTTGTGACAACTTTTATTGTTAATTATGAATGTCATTAATTTTGAATAATTTTTATTACTTTTGAAAATTTATCTATGTGTGTGTGTGTATATATATATTATACATTATATTATAAACTATAAAAAAAAAATAAAAAAAAATAGCAGTTATCCTGCTATCCTGGTGTAGCATTTTTGTGGCTGGCAACTGTAACTCTGGCATAGACTCCAAAAACCTTGGCGCTGCAGCCGAAATTGTGGTCACAGACCTTTTTTAAAACCTTACTTCAATAAAAATAAAAATTATAATAACCCAAGCAAACCAGATTCACAATCATTCCCAATAAAAGGAACTAATTTGGAGGGGGAAGTGTATAAGAGCAACGTCTTGCACACCTGGTCTAGATACTAAATTGGTACCAAGATACCATTATGCTAATATCACTTTAAAGCTTCTAAATTCTCAAAAGTTGTATGGGAAATGTTGCAGAAGTTGGAGAAACAAATAATGACCAGTTGTACAATCACTACCTACTGGTGCTTACACAACATAAATCACCTATCATGCTATGCTTAAAATAAAATTGGTAAAATATGTTTTAGGTCTCTCAATTTTTTGTAAAATTAGTTATAGTCCCCATACTTTAAATATTATTATTTTGGTCCTCATTCTTTTATAATTGGTAAACTTCATCCTTCGCCCTAGTATCTTGAGTTCCATTAAGAGAAATGAAATTCACTAATTATTAAAAATTCAAGAATGAAAATCATTGTTTTTAAAGCACAGGGACTAAAATCAATTTCAACCGAAAATTTAGGGACCTAAAACACATTTGACCTGAATACAATTCATGGGAGGAAGGGCATACCATCCTTTCTCTCTGTTTCTTTTTCTCTGCCTTCTTTGAAAACGCTTCAATAGACACACCTTGTGAAACATCGCGCTCAATCTTCTTCCGCCAAACAAACCTACAAATAACATTTGTGTAGGTTTATAATCTATATACATCTGGCATATGAGCGACCACTACTTATCTGCAAGATTTATTCATTATGATGCTAAAATAAGTTCAATTTAACCGCGAGATACGAAAAAACGAAGAGAAATAGGTAGGAACTTACTTCTCGTTGAGATTGGAGTCACCAAACGGATTCGAATCGTTGGAATAGCCCGACACCGTACTGGTTTTCAACTTTTTTGCGACTTTCATTGCCTGAAATAATCGAAAATCGTTCAATAAATGAAATCAAACGAAGAAGAGATGAAATAGGGATGGAGAAACGAGTATGAGACCTTCGATTGGGCCTTTTTGGTCATGTACTGCGTAATTTCCTCTTCTGTGATGCTCCTCGAGGACTTCTTCTTCCTATCGCCGTCAGAGTCCCGCCGAGGCCGGCGGCTGCTGCTACGGTGGCGTCTGTCGGAGTCGGAGTCGGAATCGGAATGTGACTCGGATTCAGACTTCGTGGACTTCTTCTTCCTGTCGCCGTCGGAGTCCCGCCGCGAGCGGCGACTACTGCTACCGCGGCGTCTGTCGGAGTCAGAATCCGAAGGTGATTCGGATTCAGAGTCATCTGACCTTCTTCGTCTTCGGTCTCTTCCGCTACTCTTCCCCATTCTCTAACCAAAACTCAGAGAGAGGATAACTGTGTTATGTCGGCCCTGTTAATTCCAAACCTCTACAAACTCTTCAATCTTCCCACGCGTTAGTATTTTTCTTCTGAATTTAAATGAAAGGCATCATCTAATTAAATATTGGTTGATTTTTGTAAATTATTTTAAAAGTTATATCTATCTTTTTTTAATAAATTTTTATGATTTTTTTAATAATATGAATTTTTATGCATTTGTTCCTAAATATGATCAATCATATAAAAAAAGACTTTTCAATGTGAATTTGAGGCAGATTCGCTGAGTTACATACATTTGTTGTATTCTAATGCATTTGTATTTTGTTATTATGCCAAGAAAGATTAAGTTGTCATATCCGTTTTCTATTGATTTTTATGACAAGATTGAAACTTCAGTTAATCTTGAATGTTCATATGGAAACGAATTCAGGGTTTTGGTAGAAAAGAAAATAAAAAGGTTTATTTGTCTGAAGGTTCTAAGCTTATGGTATTAAGGATGGTGATTGGCTTGAACTGATCTTCTTGAATACATATACTTTTCTTTTTATTGTAAAAAAGAGGTTGGGTTATGAGGTAAAATATACAAACCTAATTAGTAAAAAAGGTGTCTGCAACATTGGTTTATGTTGTTGGTGACAGTGCGTGGTAGGAAAGTGATTTCTGAGGGGATTTAGTAACCCAAATTTTATCACTCTTGATTAAAAACATTATCCATAGATGATGTTTTTGACAGAAAAATGGTTTTTTTTTCTTGTATTATTTGGCTGTTTTGAACAAATATATTATCAATCATATAATAATAATTATTTATTTTTTATCTGTGCATTCCATTTGGCGTTGTATCAAATGTTAACAAAAATATCAAGTTTCTGGATGATAAGGGCAACATATGGTACTGCATGTTGAACTGGGACGTCTGTTTGAAGGCTAATCAGTATGCATCACGGTCTACTTTGTATTTGGGAGTTGAAAATACTCAAAGTGATGTTATCTATGTGAAGTCAAATTAGAGTTGAAAATATATATATTGCATGAAGGATGTTCGACAAAATATCTTAGTCAAGGATTGTTTCTTCTGACAGTGTAGAATATCAATGGAAATCAAATGTAGTGAGATAGTTGCGAATCCAAACCGACTATTCTATACGTGTAGGAACATGAGTTGTAATGAGTTTGCATGAGTGGAGAAACATGGTGATGATGAGTATTATCCGTTGAAGGTGGAGATAGACGACATGAAGCGGGAATTTGCTATAATGAAAACAAAGTTGATTGTTTTAGAAAAAAAACATTTACTATGTAATATTGTTTGTTGTTATTTTAGGTGTCGTTAATATCTTTATGTAACTAGGCCTGGATAGTTGTTTATTTAAGTTGTGGTATTAGTTATGCATTACTATGATTGACTATGTGTGCTAATGTTAAATTGTTAAAGTAGTGTAGGAGAGTGGTATATTTGTGATCGGAGTATCATGCTAATGTTAATTGTCTTATTTGGAAGTGAGTTGTTCATGTTTATCTTATATTTTTATTGCATCACTTATGTAGCACTTAAGTCACCTGGAAACATAAAATATTGGAATGTAATGTTGGAATATAAAGTTGATCATTGATAACATAAAATAGTGATTCCCAAATAATATATAATTTATACATCAAATTGTCTTAGTCATGTTTATATTCAATAAAACAATATTTCCAAAAAAATTACAAACAAAGTCATGTATAGTATGTAGCAACACTAGGCTTATTTTTTCATAAAACAAAACAGCCTGTATATTACATAAAATATGAAGCTATTTGGCAAAACACATGCCTATACTTAAATGAGTTTGTAAAAAAAACGCATCACAATATCTGAGTTACATATCCTAATTCCTAATTCTTTTTTGTCTCGGATTTTTTGCCTCTTCTTCTTTGCACACTTTCAGTTGTGTTGGTATTTCCATCTTGAATGGAAGATTGACTTGTAACCTCGAAATTGGTGTGTGATACCTGACACTGGATTAACAAGATAAGTGACAAATAGTTTGTTGAGAATTTTATCTTGAAAATAAATTGGTTTAGGGAATACCTGAAAAGTGATTCTAGATTTTTGAGTTTGAGGAACTTCATATTAGGTTGTGTTAGAGCTGCACAAATCCAACTTTTGTTGTGCTACTTGGTTCAGTGCTCTTATCATGGACAAGTGCAGTTGCTCCAATGCTACTTGGTTTAGTGTTTTGAGCATGGACATGTGCAACTGGATGTGTTTGGACAACTTTGGTATTTCCATGTTGGACATTAGTAGCAACATCAAAATTTGTTTTCTACAAAACCAATAAAAAAATGTTATTATTAAGACATTTATAATAATAACAACTAAAATTATTTAAGGTAATAATCTCTATAACCTGTTTTTTGTTGTTTTGTTTGCCTATAAAAGCCCTTTGGCAAGTCCTGCTATTATAGTCAAATACTTTGCCAGTATAAAACTAAACGGTGCTTGATCTCCTAGCTCGTTGGATTCATGATAGTTCCTCAACATTACTCTTTCTTTGAGACTTCCTAAACCTACCATGCATCCTTTTCAGAGGAGGATGATCAATTAGTGGGTAAGCATCTCTGTTGTTAACATCTATATCAAACATTGGATGAATAATTTCAAAGTAATAGACCATCCGCATTTCAGTTGTAAATGATTTGTTACAATAATTCTCCATATTGTCTCTTAAATAAGTAATACAAGAACATGCATATTTGCATGGCAAACTAGTGATATTCCAATAATTACAACATATTTTTTCTCTCAACTTAACAACAAAGTTGTTGTAACCATCCTTAACATGGAATTCTTGTTGGCATGCATATGTTACAAGACATGATTTTTCATGTTGGGATGTGTTGTCTAAAACAATCATAATCCTAGGAGTCATCTCAGAATCAGTTACAACTCCCTTTGCATATCTTTTATTAAAGATAACCATCATTCTTTTGATAATAGATTCAAGCATAGCTAACAATGTCTTCTTTCTATCAACACTCATTCAAGAGTTGAATATTTTGGACACATTATTTGTCACATGATCACTCTTGTTTACTCAGAGGAGACAAAAGAAACTAAATTTTAGAAAAGAAATGCGAGGGTAATAAATGTTAACCTCATGACAAGTGTAATTTATTCTTTTTATAATCATGTTTTGTTTAATTATAGTGTACCATTCATTTTTTTTAGTTTGATAATCAATTTCTATTTTGATGTATTGAATTAAATTTCATTCAAATACATCAATATCAATTTCTATATCGGAGAATTTTAATATATCAATTGAATTTGAGAAAGATAGTATATTGGAAATATTTTTCCTTTTAACATATATTATCTATCATCAAGTATGAATAAAAAATAATATCATACTAAATAATATGATAATAGAGTTGTTGGAAGTAATATTATATGAAGATAAATATGATAGTAAAAAATATCATATCATAAACTTGAGGATAATTTATAAAAGAAAACTGTGTAATTATATAAAGAAAATTGTGTAATGTTAGAAATATTTTTCGTTCTATTATATTTAACAGAATTATATCGTAAGTTGGATAAAATGAAATTGGTTTAATTTTCAATATTCAAAATTATAAAAGCGATATTTCCTGTAGATAATTTTAGAGGAAATAGGATGTTCAATTAATTTAGTATTTCTCATAAAATGATTTGAAATATAACAGATTTTACATAATTGTTCAGTATTTTGCAACAATGAATAATTGAATCAATAACTAAGTTATTTCGATGCAAAAAATGAAATTTCTTTTAAGAAACAACTCAAAAGTCATATTTAAAATCAAAAACTATATTTGGACAAATTATCTCTATGAGTAAACATATTATTATCGATATATTTACAACTGAATCCGTTATGTTTTTTTTTTTAAATTCCATTGATTTTTTTTAAATTTTGTATATAATATAATAAAAAAATTGATACTTTAAATATAGAGGAGAAAAGGTACTATACTTTAATCCTAATTTACTTCTTATTGAATTAGTTAATAATCTGCCTCTTTATGTAAAAAATAGAGAATTTATAAAAAATAAAAATAAAAATTCTTATATTACTCAAATATAATGACATACTTATTATTATTATTTTATAATCAGAAAGTATCTAGATTTTTTATTTCTCACCGAACTAATCTTCCTCTCAATCTCCATTTTAGAGTAAAGTAAAAGTCTGAGTTAAAAAACTCAAGTTCCAAATCACTTGTTATAGCATCAACATTTTATGACATACTTACAGACTATCGTTGATAAAATATTTTAATTAATTTTTAATTTTTTTATTAACTAAAACTTATTTGACTCAATAAATATTCAAATAACATTTTTTGAAATGTTATTTCAAGTAATATTTTTTTAACTTTTAGTTTTTTATATTTACTTTTATTTTTATCTTCAACACATTTATATAATTTCCTTATTACCTTTTTAAAATAAATCATAATTTTATTATTTTTATGTCATTTTATATTTTTGAGGTGTTTTAACAACTAATTTTTTTCAAATAATTATAATTTAATAAGTTAATTTTTCAGCTTTCAACTATTAACTAATTTTTTTTAGCTAGTTTTACCAAACATATCCTAAATCTAGTGTGTACCCACAATAAATCTACCAATTAAATACACTTTTATGATAAAAAAAATATAAAACCATTCTAAGCTAATAACTTAAACTTCTACTATATTAATAAGTTTTGAGATATTTTAAATCAGCTCCAATTGAATTACGCCCTGAGTTAGGCACTATTTATTTCTAATGTTCACAACTACATATATGACCTCAGCAATCCCTAGTCATTAGTCAAGACACCCATCCGGGGAGGTAAGTGAGGAAAATTGAAGGCTAAATTATCAAAAGTACAAAAAATAAACTGATATGCGCTTGCATATTTTTGTCTATTCAGAAATGAAAAATATTGTGCATAGCATATGGATGCGAAATGAAAAATATTGAACCAAGATTTCATCGAAGTTAATCCATGTAATCAAAATCCAGAAAACTAAGCCGTCCCTGATTTTTATAGTCACTACCAATTTTTGTCAGACCTAAGGCAAGAAAACAGTTTTTTTTTTTTATAGGGAAATATACTGTAGAAGAAACACTCAAGTAATCATTGATGTCAAAACTCATGTCTCAAATTTCTGAGTTCTAGGAGGCTTCAAGCTCTTCGTTATCTGCTCAAACAAGAATCAGTTAAAGTCTTCAGTTAACTGCAACCTCAGCTGAAAGGAAATTTGAATGAAGTACGTCCTGGCCAGAAACTTTGGTCTTAGAGTTCTTAAGCACTTGGACAGCTTCTTCCACCTTGGCAGAAAGAGACTCTGGCGATTCCAGGAGAAGCAGTAATTCTCCATTGTCCATCTCCAGAAGCATCCCTGTTATTTTTGCTGCTAGGGTAGGCTGCTCAACATAGCACAGTAAATATACATAAGAACTTAAAAATTTAACATTCAATAACTAAAAAACAGAAAATAGTAGATTGTTATGCCTTTAGTTTATGAACAAGCATGTAAAGATGCTCCCCGAGAATCTCTTTCTGCTGCTCAGGAGCAGCACCAGCAAGCAAGCTATGCAGCATTTCTGACCCCTGGGATCCTCCTCTGCCAGAGTTTGAACCAACAGATGAGGATCCAGATCCTTTTTCCACATCACGCTGGCGTCCACTAGGTATGTACCTAGCCTGTCCGGTTCTCTTCAAAGGATAGAAACTTTAGAAATCAGAACTATGAAACACACGTATAGAAAGGGATCAAAAACACAAATTTTGAAACGAAATTCAACTATCTTCATTGTTTTATATTGAAAACTAAACAGAAAACATTTTTTTTACTAGCCCAGATTTAAGTTTAGTTTGCGGATATGCTTAGAGCATTTTAAAAGTGCTGTTGGATGAAACAAGTGGCACTATCACCACCAAGAGACTAGATATTTGTGTAGAGAATGTTCACTACATAAGCATTTATTACTGCAAACAGAAAGGAGCAATATATTAGGAATCACATGTTCTATTATGGGGGGGGGGACAAAATAAATAAAAAAGAAAAAGCAGACCTGCTGAGTACTTGAATCTCTTGAAGAGATCACTGGCTGAGAAATCTGCTGGGCTTGTGGTAAATAAGTACCAGAGTGAGTATTTCCCTGTGCTATTGAATTCCCATTCAACTTGCCCCTGTTTTGCCTATGCTGCCTAGTATTGTTAGAAACCTGTGAAAGAAAGACATCATATATATAAAAAGTTAAAACTCTCATTAAAACGCAACTAGTTTTTCCAAATAAAATAAATGTGGCTATTTAGTTCCTTCATGGTAAAAATTCTTCAGGATTTCCTTTCCCAAAAATCCTTAATACTAAAAAAGTAGAGAAAAAGTGAATTAAATACAAGCATTTCTTGGGTTCATAAACAAAGTTGTCACTCACTGCAGGAACTGGTGATTGTTGAAATGATCTAGCAGGGGGTGCAAAGCCATTAGCCCCCCATCCCGGTCTCAATGCCAGATGTTGATACATCAGCCCAGCTCGAGGAGGCACGTGTGAAATAACGCCACTAGCTGCATAGTAGTAAGGAGGATATCCACTAGGGATAATGGCAGTCGAAGGTCCAGATAGTCGTGCCAGTTGTTGTGCGTACTGGAGCTGCAATTGTGCTTTCCTATCCTCTTTCCTCTGAGCAAGAGCAACATATAGTGGTTTTCCATGATACATGAATCCTGTGGCACATAACATCAACTTAAGTCTTAAACATAATTATGGCATTGCAGACAAATGGTGCTAAATGTAATGTTATTTACATAACATTTCCAATAAAAAAAACTGTCAAGAGGCAGATATGCAAATTTTTTAGATCAGACCTTCAGTTACAAATGAATAAACAAAAAGTGGTATATGACAAAATATATTTTCAGATTTATGGATATCCTTTCTTTGCTTTAACATGTAGAATTGATTTTGTCACATATCATAAACCTGGAAAAGGCTGCTCTAAAATGAGCTTGTATAAAAAAAAATGCACAAGTAATGGAGTATCTTCCAACCCTTAAATTTTATTTGGTTAAGATCAAAGTATATTTTAAATTAAATCAATAGGTTATACACTTGTACACCCTTGTGCACTTTACTGGTAAGCTCTTTTAAAGGAGCCTTATCCCATAATAAACCAAATGGCTAGTAGTAACATTATCTTCAGTTTTTTAAAAGAATAATCAAGAACACTGTTGAGTATATACAAAAGAACTCAACAACAACCCCAAACCTCACAAAAAAACAAGCAGCACGCCCCACACATACAGAAAAAAACAGAAAAATCATAAATCCCCTGGCTAATGACTTTGAAGGAACTCATCAAATTAGTGTTTCTACTAGTCTTTTCATAAGCAATTGATCAGACCCTCTTGGAATAAGATGAAGAGAAAAAGAATTATCAAAGTGTATTCTTGTCAATATTCAACTTAAATCTTTTCATCATCAAAATGTAAAAATAAAGTGACATATACATAGCACATAAAGAGTACTTAATGGAAATACATATATGATGAAAAATGGAAAATATCAAGTAAAATGTATCTAATCTCCAAATTATAATCCTATAAATATAACTATACCATAGTATTCTTACATTCTTTTATTGAAAAATAAGTAAGCATTTGCATTCCTATGACTGTAGAATACTTATCTAAACCCAGTCTTATCGACTTAACTCACTTACCATGAAATGTGTTCACAGCTTTATCTCTAAATTGTAATCCAATAAATATAACTATACCATAGTATTCTTACATTTGTCTATTGAAACATATGTAAGAATTTGCATTCCTATGACTGTAGAATACTTATCTAAACCTAGTCTTATCAACTTAACTCACTTACCATGAAATGTGTTCACAGCTTTATTGGCCTCCTCAGGAGTGGAGAAGCAGACAAAGCCAAACCCTTTACTTATCCCTTTGTCATCTCGCATAATTTTTGCAGAAGTTATAGTGCCACATGCACTAAAATGATCCCTCAGTTCTTCATCACTTACATGGTCATCAATGTTCTTCACATAAATGTTCGATCCCTGAAATTAAATGATGACACTCTAAGACAACTGAAATGAAAACAACAAGCTAAATATAGGAGAATGGCATAGATATCACCTTGTATTTCAAGATTTGTTCCTTCTGCTTCTCCTCAAATTGGTGGTGCAAGATCTGCTCACGTTCAGCCTTCTTTTGTGCTCTGGCTACATACAGAATCTTAGAACCTGTTCATGACAAATCAAAACCATTTAATATACAGGATTATACATAAAAAATAAAAATAAAAATCATCATTTCTCTGCAGAAAACCAGCACAGTAAAAGAAAAGATGAAGTACCTAATTGTGATCCATTCATTGCTTCCATTGCCTTTTTAGCATCATCTGGGTTATCATAGTTCACAAAGCCAAAGCCCTTGGACATTCCATTGTTGTCCTTTGCAATAACCAAGCTAACAATTTTCCCGAAAGAGGAAAACTTCTCCTGCAGTGTTGCTTCTGAAACATCCAGGTCCAAATTCTTCATGTACAAATTTGTATATCTAGCATCAGGGCCAGGCAAAATGCGATCACTTTTTTTGACAAACTTCCCAACATATCTGAACCAGAATAAAATTAATATCAGAAAATAATAGGCGTACAGAAATTGAATACAAATTGCACACATTAACTGTAGAGGCACAAAAATCATATAGTATATCATTATCATTAAGGAACAATGCATAGTTTCACATACAACTCCTTATCAGCAACAGTATAGCCATTCAGCTTCTCGATAGCAACTTTCGAAGATTCTTCTGATTCAAATTGAACAAAGCCGTATCCTTTGCTCTTCCCATCCTCAGACGTGACAACTTTGCTGGACAAAATATTCCCGTATTTTTTGAAGATATCTTGCAGTCCAGCATTATCTATCGATTCGGGTAAGTTCTGCCAAGTCACAAGAAAAAGAAAAGAAAAAAAACTCTCCGTAAGAAACCCTTTCAGAAACAACAAAGAACCAAACAATGCCCTAATTGTTTCAAATCAAAACTCTCTCAAGATAGTAGATACCTTAACAAACAAGTTCCCTATAGCGCTTTTCCTCGCATCAGGATCACGACGCGACCACATCACCCTCATCGCTTTCCCATTAAGCGTGGAGTTATTTTTCAGCTCGATTGCACGAATTGCTATTGACAAACACCATTTCATTGTTAACAAGATAAACACACTAAGATCTCTCTCAACATTTATATATCATAACAAGAAACAAGTGAGATTCAGATTTCATTAAAGGAAATGTATAAACCTAAAGAAAACAAAAAAGAACGGCAAGAAAGGTGAATAAATGTGAAGTGCACCGTCTTGAGGGGAAACGAAGTTGAGGTAACCGTAACAGAGGGATTTCCCCGTGGAGGAGTCTTTGCAGACGCGAACAGACGCGAGGCTCTTGAACTCGGAGAATGCGTCGACGAGGTGGCTGTCGGAGACGTCGGGGTGGAGGTCGCCGACATAGAGCGACGCCGGAGCGGCGGCGACCGACGGATGAACCGCCATGGATGATGATGATGAATCTGATGACCAGAGGAGGAGTAGAGAAGGAGAGAGAGAGCGCGACCGCAGGGGATTCTTCTTCTTCTTCTTCTCGCTGGCGAGAGAATGAACGAAAATGAAAGGAAAACTTTGGTGATGTCAGTGTGAGAGAAGAAGGAAGAAAGAAAGTGTGTGATACGATTTTATTTGAGAGAGAGAGGGTGGTGTGTATGTGAGTGAGTGAGTCTAGGAGTATTCGGCATGCATGGCCGTTCGATACTATAAAACCCCACCCCCACGCGCCTTACCCCGAGCGTTTCGAACACTCCTCGCTTTCTTCACTCTGGAATTTTTCGTTATTTTTTTTTATATTTTGGGAAATTCGCCTTACCATTTTAGATCATCACACATACCACCAACAAAGATAAGTTTCCTTTGTAAAAGTTATTTTTTGAAGAAAAAAAAAAGTATTTTTTCATATAGAACTGGTTTTCCCTTTGCAAGAGTCTATTATTTTTTGAACAATTTGTGGAAAATGCTGTGTGGAATGGTTGGCATTACCTGATTGGTGTTTTACTATTATTACATTATTTTTGTTTGTAGTACTAGACTAATAATGGAGTTTTTTTTTTTTACTATTATAATCTTCTTTTTTACGAAATTTCCAAGGAAGTTTTGGAGCACATAATATACGATATTTTTTCATAGTTGGGTATAGGAGTACATGTTTAATTAACGTGTTTAATATGTTTAGTGAAAGAAGAATCAAGAAGAAGGAATTTTCTTATCTTATTAACAAGAACGGAAACACAGTGCCAAAAAGAGTATAGAGTAATGGTAAAAATGGGCGATTTATATTGCTATGATCAATTGTGCCTGCTTCCTTTGTAATCTTGCACTATTTTGGCAATGATAATTAATGCTGTCCATTTAAGGAAGCTTGGGTACCATGATCACTATAATAATTGAACATGTAATTATGTGGAGTATATATATAGTTTAGAAATGACATAATATTATTTTGGTAAATTAAAGGAGGAAAGAGTTAGGAATGTTACAATGTGAAAATTGGGAAAGAAGTTGGTTAGATGAGAGAGAAGAGAGCGCGTGGGGTACAAGAGAAGGCCATAATTTTTAGAGTGAGAGAGAAAGAGACGGGCGTAGGAGCGTTGAGGAATGAGGAAGAGGACTGTTTCAAACCTCTTTGATGAGACAAAGCAACTTTGAAGTTGAAGCAACTCCCTATTATCATTATTCTTAGGAATATGTAAAGATAATTTCAATATGTTTTCTAGGATTATGTAAAATTTGTGATTAAAACTTTATTAAGAATCATAGTTTCCTTACCCTTTCCTTTAGAATTTTTTTTGAAAAATAATAAAAATTGCTTTTCGAAAATCATAATTTTCTAAAAATCTTTTTTTATTAATTATATACCAAACAAATATAAGAATCATAATTTTTTAATTTAAGAATTTTAGGAAGTGGAAAAGTAAAAAAAATTCATCTACCAAACATCTTCAAAGTGTTTTAAAAAACAAAATTTAATATGCATTTGAAATACCTATATAGTACTCATGTTAGTATAAAGCACGCATTACATGGATATTGTGCGACGACGTGAACAAACATGTATATAATTTACTACACACATAATGATTATAATACAGAATGATTATAATATTATAAGAGAAATATTAACTAAGTCCTAAGGAGATTAAGGAATTTAAATAATTTTTTTTATTAAAAGATAAAAAATTACGTTGTTTATAATTTTTTTTACATTTTCTTATAATTTACACAATAAATATTTTTTTCTTTTAATTCTTTAACCAAAACCTTAAGTATCTGGTTAACAAGATTCATATATAATATGTAAAATTAATACTAAGAATAACATAAAATATATATGTTGTAAATATAATAAAATGTTATAATTTGTTTAATTATTATCGTACTATCATTTCCTTCTATAAAAGAAAACTACAAATAAAACATTGAACATTAGACAAACATAATTTTAAGTGTTTGTACGTCCTCTCTTGAGCAACATAAAGAATTGTGGTTTGTTTGGTATCGGAAAAGAAAAAGTAAAAAGGAAGAAAAATAGTGGAAATAGATTATTTTTAGATTATTTGGTGGGAGAGAAAATGAAAAGAAAAAAAATAACAAATCTTTTATTTTGATTGGCTGGATAGAAAATAGAAGGACAGAGAAAAAAATGTGTATGAAATTATATAAATGGATGGATTCATAGTGTGAGGGGACCCCTTTTTTTATATTTATTTCCAGTTTCTTTCTTTTTGCCACTGTACCAAACGAAAAAAAGAAAGAATTTTGAATTATTTTTTTTCTATTTGATTCTTTCTCTTCTTTCATGTTTCTATGATACATTAGATCTTCTCCGTCACTTTCCTCTCATTCCTTCTCTAAAATCATTATATATAGATTATACACACCTCTGTATATTAAACACCATCAATATTTAGTATTTTTTCTCCATATTTCTGTTCTTATTATATGATATCACATGTCATACCTATATTTTTCTCTCTTTTCCTATCTAAACACATTGAATATAATTTGATGTGCACTGAACTTTTCCCCTCTCCAATTCTTCCTTTTTGTGTCTATCATTTACTCATTATTTATTTTTTTAACAGCATCGATGGAGAGAATCTAATTTGACTACATAGTATATCTATTTAGTGTATGTGCATTCTGTCATGTTTAACATACTTTTATCCACGTTTCTTTTTATGTATCTACGGGCAATAAAAAGCGAAAAAAGTAATTAAGAATTCTCCGAAACCAACACTGACTATGGAATAGAATAATACAGATAACTATCTCTATTCTAAGAAACATTGTTCTGCTTCCTTTACATTCATTTGAAAATTTTGTTGCTGCACACATCGATCCATTGGTGATAACATGAACACAATTCCACGAATATGACATTCCCATATCCTTTGCAGATCAGGAGTACACTGTTTTATGTAGTCAGAGCAGTTTATAAATGATACAATTTCCATCCAGAGATAAACTAATACTGTATACAATTATGCAAGTTCCCAACAAGAGATACCCTTTACAATGAGATCCTCATTTTCAGCGTGCTAAAGATACCTATGAGATTAAATACAGCTCAGAAAACTGCAACCACCTCCCGTTTCAATACAAGGGTATGCCGATAATAAATAAGACATCAGCCAACCCTTTTAAGTTTCAAAGAGTGATCTTTGACTCGTGGTAGTGGTTTACAAAAATTGGCACTCCATGAAAACTATTATGTGCACAAGGAAAGCAGCAATGCCTACAGCTAACAACTTGGAGAAAGTGCCTATGTGGGAGCAGCTCGCACTCATCTGTCCTGAATTGTTGATGTATGCATCCTTGCTCTTGCTGGTAGCCAGAGAGACGTTCACAGACAAGGAACCTGAGCACCAATTCAAGATTAAGATTTATAAACAAAGCCAAGGACGGTTATATTATACGCATGAAAGATACAGTTCCTTTGGAGAACTCACAATCATAATCGGCCCATCCAATTCGTTGATTAGCTAAGTCATATACAAATATCTTATCTTTTAGGACAAGATCTGCAAAAGAATGAAACAACTTAGTTGATAAACTCAATACTAAAAATACAGGACTACTTCACTTGCTGACCTGAGAAATTTGATGCACAATTGACAAAAATAAATATGAAATTGCAAAATTAAGTCTCCAGTAAAAAGTAATTTGAATGATGGCATGCCATCAACAGAATCTTACCTTTTTTCTAATCATATTTTAGAATCCCATTTGAATGTTCACTGAAAATAAACTTTTATATTTTGTTAGGTATAACACCTTGTCAGGTGTTATCAGTTTTGCCAATCTCATATTCAGTCTATCAAAAACAATAATTCTCAATTAAAGGACAATGGAATACTGTTTACTACCATAGAAGACAAGACATATTCATCACTGAAGATTTTTTATGCTACTTTACTAAAGAGCCCATTTCATAATCAATTTTGAGAAAGTGAGTTTTTCTTCAAACTCTTAGCAGATTTTAGTCTGTTTAAATAATTCTTCCAGCTTCTAACCTCCTAAAATTGTGAATCCCTGCTCCACTTTTTGGAAGCCAATGCACCACATTGCAGCACCATCCTGTGAAATCAAAGTAGCACACATCAGACTATTATCGGTGATAAGCAATTCAAAAGAATTATTCCAAGTTAGGCAAGATACAAAGAAGCAATAATGTGATCAAACTAATGATAGACATACTTACAAGGAAACCATAATGCATGAGGTAATGTTCTGGATTCAAAACCATAGATGCTCCGCCCATGAAGTTTAAACTGACTTGAGGAAATATATCACCTACGCTGAATAAGCATAAATTCAATTGAGATCCTCAGAAACTGAAATAGGGGAAACCATTTTTTATGATGAAAGAATTTAAAGATCTTTGTTTCAAAATTGAGGTTAAATTGAAATAACCTGTTTGATACCAGATAACACTGGTTTCCTTTTGAAATAATGGGTTTTGAAAACTGTGACACAGCAGCAGTTATCTACACAGTCATTTAGATATTCAATATCAGTACATGATACATCATTTCTTAAAAATATAAAATACAAGACAGATAAGCCCAAGTAAGAATTTTTATGCCTCTCTTCATCATATATTTTTGGGGTAAAAAATTGTTACAAGAAATTTTCAATTTCATTCTGTCCAATGCATAATGAAACATCAGGATATAGGTAGCCATTACAGTTCAAAATCTATCTGATAACACAACACTACAGTAACAGTAGTCTTTGCATTTAATCAACGCCCATGTATCATGGAATGAAGATTTGGTGTTATCATTTTGACTTCTTAGGTGGATACCGGATTTTGGTAACAAAAACTCTCGAGGAAATAAAAAAAAGCTAAAAAGAAAATAGAAGTTCAATATCTAACACAAATTGCTCAACCTTAAATAATAAAAATATCAGGCTAGTTTTAAAGTTTGAGAAAATGCATTTGGAATGGAATTGAGTCCAAAATGGGATGGAAGCCCAAAAACTCTTGCTGGAGACAACAAACTGCAATAAGTCCAAAATCATGCAATGAAATCCCACGCCCCAAGGTTCTAGCCAAAGTCAATAGTCAACTTGCCCAAAACCAATAATACAATCAATCACCACCTCCTTACTTAACCTAATTTTCTTTGAGTTCGTGGGTTACAGAAAAATTGTCTTGCTAGTTCCGATACCACAGTTTACACCAAGCACCTATTGTATCCAAGGGGACTGGCGCGTATCGCACGGATAAGTCCTAGGACAATGTCATCACATGCCTCAGGTTCATTTGCTAGTGTTCTTCAGCATCACAATCTACACCTACTTGGCTACTCCCTATACGGAGTTGGAATAAGACAATCTAAAATATAATAAAATCCTAGAATAGTAAATGACAATAAATAATCCTAAATATAAAATCTTCATTATGAAATTAAAAATCCTAAATAAAGTAATTAAGGAACAAAACTACATAATCCAATCTACATCGACAATTTGTCTAGCAAACATTTCTGAGAATCAAATTCCATAATAAAGTTCACTTATGGACACTCAGCCTCTCTTCCAACAATAGCATAAAGTTACAACCCACCTTATAACTTCATCAATGTATAGTGAGGATCTTCACTAATATATGGTAACAAAGCCAATGTTCCTAAAAAATTTCAATGATAAATTTTGCCACAGCAGACTGTAGTGCTACAAAATTTTAAGTAAAAGAAAACTTACAGCTTTGACAAAAGGATTGTAAGCTTCTTGAACAAGGTATGCCAATGTTGTGCCAGAGTCAACTATTGTTCCTTGATTGTTAGTTGTTGCAAATACATTTGAATCAATTGGGAGAAGTTGTCCATTGACAGCAATGCTCTGAAGATTTAAGTTGTAATGAGGCCTGAAATTTGATCAAGAAATTAGTCAAATACATAGCAATATATAGAACACAGCAATATACTGAGATATAGAACTGCTGGTATTTGTCAACTGAGTAGGCAACACTGCCTATTATATTCAATTTAAAAACTTATTTCATTAAATTAAAACAAATTTGTTGTGTATTATCATTTATAATCATTTTTAGAAATTTATCACAACAAACAAAAATATTTTTTTTGCAGGGTTTGAAACCCGACAAAAAAATTTGAAAATGGTTTTACCACTTCCTGGTTGATTCATGCCATTTACCAAGGATATGGCATGTAACTGTGCCCTTCATGAAAACAAACAATCTGGGTAAGGGGCAACAATTTGACAAACCAAGAAAGTTTTCTACTCCGCTAAAGGCATGGACTCGAATATGCAAACTTCCAAAGCCATTGCTTTTATAACAAGAATACGGCCAAAATCAACATACTTGGCTAAATGCAATGAAATAGAAGTCATTACCCTTCAGAAAATTGCAATCAAGGTTAAAAATGAGAATTTTATAAGCATTCCCCACAGATTGATATATTGCAACAAGTCAGAAACTTCATTAAGCTAGGGGTACAAAATGATGATTATTTAGTTTTTTTTTTTAAGATGTCAATGTTTTGTTGCAATGTAACTGGCTGGCAAATTGTTATACCAAATTACACAGTGATTATCTCATAACATATCCACCAACAGAGAAATGAAAACAGGGAAAAATAATGCAGAAGAGAGAACATACTGTGATGGGACAAGTGGACTATAAACAATACTTGGTTCCAAAATTTCACCAAGAACTAGCACGCCTCCTCCGTTCTCTCCTCCTTTTAAGCAATGAGAGAACACTTTGGGTGTTACACCCCGTGATGACAATTGTGATATAACAGATAGAGCACCAGGGCCAAACCCAAAAATTCCATCAACTGCTTTATCTGTCTTGGTCAAATCCCCAGACTGGTAGGTGCTACACCTGTTCCCAAAACAATCATCCAAAAAAGTTCATTAAAATCAATATCCATATTAACATAAACAAGGGAGTAAATGAGCAAACTATCACAGCAGAAAGTATAGGTAAAATAGTGAGCAACCTCAAAATAAATAGCTCATATTATGTTACCTTTTCTCCATTTTCAAAGAAAAAAATAAAAATCTACATTTTGACAGGAATTTTATGCAGTTACTGTTAGCTTGATCCACAATATTATAATATTACAATGTTTGCTACTAATGAAGCTCGAAACATAATCTTCACCAAAAAAACTAGGCTCCTCTGACCCTTTATATGTTCCCAACCGACAAAAGCATAAGGACTCACCCAAAAATGATGGTGGATGAAGAGTTAGCAACCACAGACTGTCCGAGGAGGACCGTGTCAAAATACATTGTATCAGAAACATAATAACCAGTAGTCCCACTTCCATCCCCATACTGAAAAGTGTAGCTGCACTGATTAGCCTGAGAAGAGCATTCACTTGTCGCAGTTTGAACCGCATACGAACATATCGGGTCCCCACAGGAAACAAGCGCAGCAGTGGACGAGCCGGCCGTGTCAAAGAAATCAAGCTCAATCTGTAGAGTGCATAACAAAAACACCAACAAGAGGATCAAACCATTATATATACTCTCATCCACAAAAAGAAATGCTAAACACTTAAATTAAACGACAAGAAGTAAAAGCATAAAGTTCTCACCCCCAATCCACTAGAATGAGGGCAATTACTGCAAGTTATGCAATTTATCCACAAGATGTCACTTCCAGTATCAATCTGAACGTAAAACTCTTTCGCAGGGGATCCCAACTTCACTTTCGTAAAATACAACCTGAAAAAAGAAAACCAAGATTAACCCCAAGAAGAGTATATACTTCTACAAATTACCCAATGGAGAGTTTATTTTAGCTTATGGAGAAGTTCATCTCATTATTTTCTTCTATTAGAAGTGCTTCTAAATAAGCTTACCCAAACAGGTTCTATATGCTACTTCTAAAGTTATAACTTCCCAGTCGTTAATATTATTATCATAAGATATAACACCAACATATTATGATCTCAAATAAATACTCTATCTATTGAGGCTACTCCTCTCTGTTTCTTCTTCTACCAAATAGAGGAACCAGAAAATGGGTAACGAAAATGGAAGAATAATAAAAAAGAAAAAAGAAGAAGAAAGAAAGAAAAAGAGGAGGGAATTAAAAACGAAGCTGAAAAAGAATTACCCGTACCCAACGAAGTAAGGATCGGAGGTTCCTTGGACGGAGAAGTCTACGACGCCACCGACGACACCTTGCAAGATTCGACCGTGGCGTGCTCTGTCGCGAGCTCTCAGCGCCTCCAGCTCCACTTGCTGGTTCAGAGGAATGGCCCGTTCCAGAGGAAGAAAAGTCCCCGCCAAACCACCGCACGACACCGTCGCCGCCGCCGCCACGGAGGCTAACGCCAACAACAGGGAAACACCACCCCGCATTTCGCTCAGCGCTCCTCAATCACCACGACGACGCACTTGCTGCATTGAGTCTTTTACAGAGAGAAACAATAGAGAGAGAAAAGAGACTGGGTCTCTTGTTACTGACTTGTTAAGTCTTAACTGAAACAATATTTATATAAATAAAAAAATAAAGATGGAACAATGAACTACGAAAATGTTAAAAATTTGAATTTAATGATTTTTTTATTAAGTATTTTTTTCTTCAAATTCAAACATAAGATCTTACTTAGAAATGACTTATTAATTTTGTACTTTTTTCTTCTTCAAATTCAAACATAATATTTTTTTCTGGATTAAAAACCACAAATATTTCAAAAAAAATTATGCATGCTAAAAATTGAACTTATTAATTTTGTGTGAATATTATTCAAGAGATCTTTGTAAAAAATGGTTTATTTTTAAAATATTTGAAATTTTTTTTTTAATGTTAGAGACCAAAAAATAATAATTTTTACATAGATCCAAAACTTACTGGTTTCACAAAACTAGAAATAGTTATTTTATATTTTAAAAGAGTAACCATCATTTTTGTATTTGATTAAAAGCCAGTGTATATCCTTATTTTTACATCAAAATTAGTAAAAATGTATAAGCTATATAAAGTTGCTTTCAATTTGACGTGAATATCCACATCAATAAATTCAAACATTTTAGAAGTACAATATGTCATTAGTCCAAAATTTTCAGAAAATATTATGTGAATTAAATGAAAATATTAACATATTTTTAAGATTATAAAAATTAAAAACATAATTAAGAATCATTTTTAAAATATGTGACACATATATTGAATAAAAATGAATTCAATTAATATGTATTAACGATGTGAAGTTTTTTTATGCGTTATCCAATTATAAAATGCCATATTTTAAAATTTTAGTTTTATTTTAACTACTTCAGAAACAATTAAAATCATAAAAAATATTTAATGTTATAAAAAAAACGTCTTATTTAATTAGAGAATTTAATGATAAGAATGTAAAAAAAAAATCTGATTTCGTTCTATAAATAAACATTCATAATTTTAATGTAATTTTTCCTCACACAAATATTAACTAGTACCTAGAAATATTAATTAAAAATGTATTGAAAGATAAAAAATTATATTATTTATAATTTTTTATGTTCTTTTATTATTTATATGATAAATATTTTTTTTAATTCATTAACCAATATCTTAAAAATAGAAGTTAGAAAAAGACTTTATCTTTTTTTATACATGTACTTTTCTTCACTGAGTGGGACATGTCGGGATCCCCACTTGAACATGAAAGTGACCGTTTAACGCTGCTCTTTTTGGTTCATCGTTGAGGCAGCACAGTTTGATCGTTAACCAAATCATTGTTTCACAGCTCACTTACCAATCTTAATGTGATTGATCAGTGAATCACAGGCACAATGTAGCAATTAGCAAAGTTGATTATGGAATACTATGCATTAATGCATGCCTTGCGCAAACTTTGATTGAAATTTTCAATTTGTCTGTGGAGCATACCAATTACCAAGATTGAAAAAAAAAAGAAGCAAAAAGATAGAAAGAGACGTGAGGAAACACAAATTTAATATTTTGAGGAAACTTTGATTTTTTTTCTAACAATAAACAAATTACAGCAGATTAAGGGTTCTTTGAGTTTTACATTTTCTCTTTCATGAAATTTCAACGGGAACAGTACCCAAGAAAGGATGTCCCAAATTGCCAATGCCACTGCCTCTTGTTGCATTGCAGTTGCTGAATGTGTTGGATTGGACTGTCTCGTGTTATTTTTCCGATAACTATAAACATTTATTTTATTTTTCTTTTCTTTTTATTTCATTACTTTTCATTTTTTCTCTTATTCTTTTGCTTTTTACGTCTGTTATTTTTCTTTTTCACCATTTTTTTCATATCTTTTCTCTAAAGCGCGTGTTTGGTAGTGCGTCTACCACGCACGTTTACTCTCTGTTTCTGTGTCAACATTGAGAAAGAATGTAGATTTTTTTTTTGAGGGGAAATATTTAGTGTGTTTGATTTTATGTTTTAAATGTGATTTTCAAAAATTAATAATTATAATTGTCATATATAAGACGTAAATGTTGCATTGTTAACAAAATTTTAAATACATTAGTTGTTAATTGTTTCTAAATTACACTTTAGAAAATAATAAATGTAATTTTTACATCTCAAATATAATTTTTCTATTCTTAATAAGTTTTCAAACATGCTTTTTAGGCAAGTTTTCAAACATGTTAATTGAATAGTTGTTTATAAGTTACACATTATATCTATGAGGATGCATATCCATCCAAACACGTTGATACATCTAGCTAATACCATTTTCTCACAAAAACTCGTGCCTTTCGTTTTTTTATTTATCAAAAGAACAATTCTTTTGACCCATAAAACGTCAATTGAGGAATGCATTTTTCTGTTTTAACCATAGTCTATTTAAAACAAACACGCGATTAATTAATTATACCATTTATATGAAAGAATCTAATTCAATTGATTTGTTTGAATTAATTTAAACCTGATCGAATGAAAGAATGCGCCTTAGTTGACTCGCAAATGGACCAATGTCATAAACCTACTATGAGAATGATGAGCTCCTGCTGACCAATGACACAGAATCGGGCAAGATTGGACCACAAAAATTAGAAAATAACTGCAGTTATTGTTTTCTTTTTGCTTAGATTTACGTTAGACTGTTTAAAATAACGTTAGTTAGTCTAATCTTAAATAAGTGTTTATATATTTAGTTTTATGTTGAGATATTAATTTTGACTTGGAGTAATTTAGATAATTTTTGTGTTGAATAAAAATAATTAATCTAAAATATATTACTGTACTATATATCATTTTCCTTCTATAATAAAAGATTCAAAATATAACTTTGTGCCAACTGCACTCGCGACCCATGAAGCATGGAAGAGAGAGAAAAAAAAAACACCAAAATCTAATCTACACTTCTCACAACCATGGCTGCTTTATTTTGGGCTTTAAAAGAAATAAAAACATCTCACCCAATTAATTAATTCCTTACTAAGTCAAATCTAATTTAACAACAACTCACTCATTTAATTGGTTTAATTTAACACTTCTCTAATTCTTTAATTTAACTCTCAGATATCTATATTTAGACACTTGTTTTAAATTCCTACACAGCAGTTTTTAATTTATTTAAATTCATAATACTTTTTCAAAATGATAATACAATGCAACTAATTTCATTTTCTATTTTTATTTTCTCAAAATCATTTTTCATTTTCAAAAGATTAAAATTTTAAAAATATATTTGGTTTGAATTCTTGCTTTCAGAAAATAAAAACACTTAAAAACGTTTTTGAAAGAAAATATATTTTTAGATTTACTTAAAATTATATTTCATATCACTTTATTTTCATTTTATTAAAAATGAAATTCATGATTTCAATTAAAAACACTAATTATTTTTAATTTTTGATCCATTTGAAAAAATATTTTCACCTAAATAAAAATAAAAATAAAAAACAACAAAATCAAACACTCAGACAAAAGGAGAGATAGACATATTCAATACTTCAATATAAAGCACAAGTTAAAGGACGCCTATTTTTTCTTGATATTTAGCCATCGTCATTTCTCGATATGTTATTTCAGGAACAAGACACTGCCACAAGTTTTGTACGTGTAAACTTCAGAAGATTTCAAAAGTCTAGTTCTAGTTCTGCACAAAATTATGGAATGCTAATTAGTAATCACGGCAATCCAATTTCCATATCCCACCCTTCTTTATTTTGTAACAATTCGGGATTTAGGATAATTAAGCAAGCCTCAAAACTAGGTTTAATTAATAGGAAATTGGCGTCCCATCTCTGCTTTTTTTACCAAACAAAAAGTTTCAAATTTTATTGCGCTATCTCAAGGTTTAATTTTAAAAAATGGTTCGTGACTGTGATTTGGATGGCAATATCAAGAATTTTTAGTTATACGTAACTGTAACGCGATCAAAATTAGAATTTATCGGTCGCATTTGTCTAATTTATCTCAGTATCAACAAACACAACGAAATCATCATCCAATCATGACCGATATTTAAACCTTGATTGCTATATATACACAAAATAGCTAGTATTTTTTTTTTACAGCAGCGGCAATAAAAGTCCAACCTAAAATTTCTACCTCAACCTCCACTACTAAGCGTACACATAAGATACTGTACCATAGAAATAAAACTCTAAACATGGGAAATAATATTAAAAGGGAGACCAAGCATAAGTGCATAACCCCATTAAGATTAAGACTGTTTCTTTGTGTATTTCCATTTCATGCTTTGGTTCCAACATAATGGATATATCATATATAACTCTAAACCCGTTGATGGAGACTTGGTTATTGATCATATTCAAATTAAAATGATTATGCATGAGAACAATGGCGACTCGTGAGATTGAGAAGGACAATGGTTTTATTTATTTTTTGAGTTTTCTCCAACTCGCATTCTCAATTTCTCACACAATGCAAACAATAATATTTAGAACACATATATACACAAACCCAGATAATTACATGCTGTAGCAACGACAATTCACATTCTCCCTGGCTTCATCCGGAGATTATATAATCAACAATTGGCGAAATTAAAAAGACATTAATTAAACATGACAAACAAATAACTAAAACCAATATGTACAATAAATCAGCACCCATTTACATCTTCGAGTTCAGGCAAGGGAAACCTGAGAATTGCCGCAACACCCGTGAGTTGAGCGAGTTGCGGTGCAGAAACATGCATCGACGAATACACCAAAGCCTTTCCTCCACCCTCTTTCACCGACTTCACCAAACTCGCGTACTTTTTTCTCGTCTCAACATCTTCGTTCCTATAAAGATCATCGGTTATCAGAAGTGTCTCAATGGCCCTCATCTCACGCGCACGCTCCACCTCCGCAGGTCCATAACACGCGCGGTCCGAATCGTCGCACACCATCTCCCACAACTCTCTAAACGCCGCCACCTTCTTGTCCTTCACCAACTCCATCACCGCCCGGTCACCCATCACTTTCTCCAAACTATCACCGCCCGCAACGACCATTATTCGCGACTGGTTCTCCTCGATCGACCGCATCCTCGACTTCCTCGCTTCCGACATCACAAACCTGTGTGGAGGAGATATAGTATGAGTTGAATAATTAAGATGAAAGAAAAAAAAAAAAAGTTGTGGGACTCGATCCTCTTTATATCTGTTAAAAAAAATTATGATTCTAACAAATTAATATTTTATGGATTAAAAAAAAAAAGACATCACAAACCTACGAAACTCCTCGCTCGTTATCACCACGCGCTTCACAACCTTAAAATCCACGCGCTTCACGAACGCCGCGAACACCTGTCGGAAATACACGGAGTTTCTGGAGTTTGAAGAGGGTTCGATCTTGGTGCAGCGCGTGGCGACTCCCTGTGCGATAAGGTGAATCTCCGCATGGTGCGGGTGGAAGAGAACGACGGCGAGGTCGGGGGAATTGGTATTGGGATTGGAATTCTCGGTGGATTCGTTTAGGGTTTCGACGGCGTCGTTTTGCCAAAGCTTCTTGCGGAGGTGGAAGGGTTTGTGGGGTTCGAGGGTGAGGGTGTGGAAGGAGCCGGCGGCGACGTGCTGGTTGGGTTGGAGGTTGCGGCCGTGGAGTCGGAGAGTGGAGGAGTCTTTGTGGAAGTCACGGCACGTGACTTTGATGTCGAGGGTGAGTTTCACACGTGAGGCGGTGTTCTTCTTGGCGGAGGAATCGAGGTGGACCTTGCGGGTGGTGTCGGTCGAAACGATGTC
Organism: Glycine max; assembly: GCF_000004515.6. Taxonomy (NCBI): domain Eukaryota; kingdom Viridiplantae; phylum Streptophyta; class Magnoliopsida; order Fabales; family Fabaceae; genus Glycine; species Glycine max. The sequence continues at coordinate 45,101,114 of NC_038255.2, read as the reverse complement.
GCCGGGGAGGATGAGGTTGTAGAGGAGCCACACGTCGTCGGGTTCTTCGGCCACGAGCTTCGCAGTTCCGGTTTGGTTCACCGCGAAATCCTTTTCCAAGAGTTTCATTTGTTGTAGGATTCAGAAATTAGGTTAAATTTTGGTGATATTATTAGGGCAAGTTTACGTGGAGGAAGAAAACAATTAACGTATATAGGAAGAGAGAGAGGTGACCTGGTGGTGTTGTTTTCCTCGATCTCCTCTCTTCTTCCGATCGAGTATAGGTTCTCCTAATTGTTTGTTTAACTTGGATTGGAATCAATGTGTTTTAACATGGTATTATAGATATTGGCATCAACTTGTGTTTTACATGCAAACAATTCATTCCTTATTTTGGGTGCAAGCTACATATTGCATTGCATTGCATTCGCATATTCCTCCATGCGACCTGCTCCACTTATTTTATCACTGTGTTTTAGTATGGGATGTAATTTTCATGTTGTGGCTATAATAATGTAAAAGTTTACCTTTTATTTAAATTAAATTTATATAATTGTAACAAACTATATATATATATATATATATATATATATATATATATATATATATATATATATATATATATAACACTCGTGAGGTAGTTAGTGTTAATTTTTTTTATAATATCATCTAATTAAAAATTATTTTTGGTATTTGTTTAAAAATATATTATAAAAATTAATGAACTTATTATATATATAAGTATATAAGAACGGTATAAAAAATCTGAAGATTGTAAATGCAGATATTATTTATTTAATATTTTTTATAGCCACAAATGTGCATTAAATTGTATAAATAAACTTATTAAATAAATGATAGATTATCATTTTAAATAATAATTGATTTACCTATGTCTCTGTCTCTGTGAATGATGAATGAAGAAGACATTAGGTAATCCAAAATTATCATCATTCAAAAGTAATTTTGACATAATATATAATTAAGTATTATTAATTCATTTTTCTTAATTGAAAAACATAAATATTTATTGAATAGAGATCTTAGTCAAGACCATAAACATGCTTTAGACTCTTGCAACGAAGAGGCAACATGTGAGTACAATACAATGATAATATATATATAACTCTATCAATATTTTTTATTTTTTTTATTACTTCATACACCTTCATGTGAGTTCTCATTATCCTTTTTGGCAGCATTTCCATGCCTTTTTTGGTGTGTCATTGATTTGACAGAAACTATATGCTATTTCTTTTCTATAGTGAGTCTTGGCAATTTCTGTAATGTGGTCATACTTTACAAAACTAATTTTCGTAAAATTGGTGAAACACACAAAAAAAAAAAATCATTGAAGAAGAAATGAAGTTCGGGAACTTACATGGAAAAAACAATGGAAGACAAGGAGGAGCAATGAAGGAGAGAAACTGAGATGAGACTGGTATGGGGGGAAAAGGTTTTTTAAAAAGGAGTGTGTAAGTTTGGAGAATAGTTTGGGTATTTGAAATTTTAAAAAATGGTGTGAAGAGTAAAAATGGTTGCCAATAATATTTTTTTCCTTAAATTGCCTTAGTTAACGGTTTGATGTGATGTTCGGCGAGTTGAAAACTCCCAATTTAGTATGATAATTGATTCATACGACCGATTAATTATATCATAAAAATTGAATAATGGGTTGCACGTCCTGAGCCGATACTAGTGCTCTTGCACGTTTGTCAACAATTCAAGCACATTGCTTGTTATATATATATATACTTCATTCAGCCATATATCCTTGTGAATCGAGAGAGAGAGAGAGATGGAATTTACAGGAGCTTTGATGATCATTATTGCCTCAATGCTAGTGGGTTGTTCCTCTGCTTTGGATGAATCGGGAGTCATTTACGTGGGAGGAAAAGTGCTTTGCCAGGACTGCACCAAGGGCTGGAACGAATGGGTTAATGATGGAAAGCCTATGAAAGGTATTCTAGCATTGTCATTGTAATCTTTTCCTACATTGCATGTTCATATTCATATTTACCTCAGCTCGTAACTAATTGTTCTTGCACTACCAGGAGTTAAGGTGTCCCTAACATGCATGGACAAGAGAAGTAGGGTTGTGTATTACACAAGTGATACAACAGATGAGTTGGGGCAGTACGATTTGACTGTGAAAAAGTATGTATATGGCAAGGAATTGGATACAAAAGGATGTTCAGTGAGGTTGGTGTCGTCCCCAGATAATGTTTGCAACATCCTCACTGACTTTGGTGGTGGAAAGTCTGGCGTCAAGCTCAACTACCCAACGTCAGTGTATCGCAGTTTGATCAAATACGTGCTCAACCCTTTCTATTACACCACTCCTATGTGCGATAAGCCCGACACTGACGGCTATGATTCTGAACCTAAAAATCGCCAAGGACAAGGAGGCCATTACTAAGTAATGGGAATGCTCTCTCTTGTTTCAATATAAATTATTATTCTTGTTTCTCATTTATTAACTTTTCAAGATATGTGTAATCAAGTTGTGCCCCATTCGTACATGATGAAAAATTCTTATATCTATTTCTCCATCAAATTGAATTTGTTAAACGCTAGTTTTCTTTTTCCAAAAGAAAGTTCAATATCTACTATTTACATATATAACAACACAAATGCTGAGTCCGGCCGAACATAAAATGGGTTCTGAAAAACTTGTAGTTGCTCCCAAAGAAAAGAAAGTCAGCATTTTTTACATTTTACAACACAACAGTAAATCCTATATCGGCGATGATGATCTCATAAGCTACAGCACACTTCAGAGTTCATACAAATAAAGTTGAAGATAGCCGATGGCAAACTAGAAAAGTAAATGCAAGTCCATACCTCATTCCAAGTGGCATGAAACCACTCGACAATGTCACCACAATGAACAATCTCAGGCTGCACATATATGAACAATCTAATTTGTAGTAGATGGTTCTATCCCAACGACTGTGACTCTATGTAATTTGGTGGCAAGTATCTTTGACCAATGATAACTATTGACAATAATGAACCAAAAATCAAATACATACTTGCCAAAACCAGTTTTAATTTCTTAATATTTCATGTCAGTGCTCATACTGTTGATGTTTTGGCAGCAAGATGTACGAGAGTCTTCCTGTGGTAAGTGGTACGTAGCTTCTTGTACTTTTGCAAAAAAGCACCAAGGTCAATCTCTCTGTCAAGGAGATTGTGGTGCAAGTTTTCAGATTCCTCGTCGGTCTTATTCACAGACTCTGCAAAAATATTATATAGTTTATCATATTTATGACCTAGCCATGGTTTCAATAGTAATAAAATTGAGATAACCAGAACTACTGCAGCAAACTAAAATTTCAAGTCATACCTTGAATCCTTTGGAGAAGGGATGCTGCGGAATTCAATTTCAACATGTCTTCTTTCTGCTTCTCAAGCTCATTTAGTTTCTCCTTAGCAGCAGCTAACTCGGTTGTCCGAATTATTCTACACTGTTTCCATGGGAGGAAGAAGAAAAAGTCAGTAGTCAGCAATAAATTGAAAAGAAAAAAGCATACTAATCATAGGATTGTATTCTTACTTGATTCCTAAGTTCCATGATACGAGGTTCCTTTTGAAGATTTTCCTCTGTAGTAAAGGCAATAGTTTGAGAAGCTCTACTACAATTTAATTATAGGCCGACAATTAAATAAAAGAAATTAAATACCTGCAAGCTGTAAATTCTCCTTGCAAAGTTCATCTTTCAGCTGATCAAGTCAATAAGCCAAAAAAAAGTTATAATATAAGCAGATACAAACTCCAATATCAGCAATATAAACCAAACCAACTGCAGAGAAAATTTGTATGCACCAGTTAATTAGCTGAAGATTACTCCAAGTATACTTGGATGGAACTGCTTGTGCAGCTGTGCACAGTTAATTAGTTGAAGATTACTCCCAAGTGTTTGCACACGTATATTGACATGTAAGTATGTAACTTGTCTATGTACTAATCTATATTATATATACGAGGAATTGGCCAGAATGGACCTTTTGCCATGTGGATTTTGACAATGCCATTTGACAAGATCCAACATTTTTATTTGCATCATTAACACTTTTTAAATTCTCAAGATCAAAAGCTACAACATTTATTACTTTTCATTTCTTTCTTAAATATACTTTCTTTTCACTGCACAACCCATTACGTTTTCTTTTCACTTCAAAACATGCGAAAAATTTATTTTTCTAAAATTTGCTTAGGATTACATCTTTTCCTTAACAATCACCCATTGATAATAAAAAATAGTATATTCATATTTAAGTGACCAATAAGACAATTTAAGAATTTAATAAGATATTCACCTTATATTAAAATAAATATTGGTACATAACTAGCACCACCCAGTTGAAAGAGCATAAACAAGATCAAGGGCAATCAAGAACAGAACCAAGGGATAGGGAAGGGCAATGAAACATCCGGTAACAAGGACAAATGCATCCAGGAGCAAAAGCAGAAAGAATCACACCCAATTACTAGAAGTCACAAGTTCCAGATCTAACAATCTCACAAAATCATTTCAATATCAGTGTCACGATTAAGAGGGGGTTTGGTCTCAGGTGGGTTTCAGAGTTTAGGCTGATTTCCATTTATATAGATGAGGCAGCTCCAACATTCTGCTATTTTATGCCTAATTCCTGGGTTAGCTAAATTGCAAATCCTACCATATTCATGCATTTGGATGCAATCCACCAGAACATGATTGACAGTTCAGGATTCTCCCAGCCCTTCTAACGCATTAAATTGTACTATTCCATGTGTTGACAAACAAGTTTGTATAGGAATAAGATCAACTGACATGAGCGGTTAAACTTTGTTAATTGACCTTAAATAACTTTTTGCAAAATATAAAACTCACTTTTTGTAAAATGTTATTAAAGGTATCATTTTACAAAGTTTAATACCTTGTCCTTGTGTCAATTGATTAATAACATACGGGGTTGTTAGTATTTTTTTTTAAAAGAAGTGTGTTAAGAAGTTCCACCTTTGAGAGCAATTTAACAAATCCAAGTTGTAACTTGTAATACTCTTAGAAAACAAGTCGGAATATATTAGCAACATCCCACTTGTTTTTTAGAACAATTAACAATTTAGCAAGTTATAACTTTGAAGTAGTTCAACAAATACAGAGTTAGCAGCACACTCCTTAAAAAAATATGAGTATATCTCAAGTATTAACAAATTCCATACATATCCATAATGTCCAAATGAGACAATTCACACTCTCAAAGACAATAAAGATCAAGGTGGAATACTACAAGCAACTGAACTCCATCTCAGTACAGTATATAGGAACAAAAAAAACCTGAAGTATTCATTGCACAAGCAGCACGATGAAATCATTTTAAAGAAAATATGAAGAGCCACTGATATTTTATATCCACTAATCTAAATAGACTAATAGAGGCATTTCTCTAGGCTGGATGTGAAAACAGCCAGGAACCTGCTAGCTACCCTAAGGCCTTAGTCCTACAATGAAATCAATAATTTCACATCTAAAGGGAGAGAGAGAGAGGGGGGGGGGTAACCCTTTCAACTCCATAGAGAAGAATTTGAAATCGACCAACAAATTTCAGCAAACTCAGCAGGTAAACATAACATACTAGTTCTGAGATAGTAAAGATATGAAACTTACATTAGTTTGAATCTTGACCTGATCAAGTGAATGCAAAAACTGTTGATACGCATCTTTGTCAGATAAAAGCTTCCGCAACTCATCAACACTGCAATTTATAAAGAGCAGAAAAATTAATTAAGATCAGCATATTTGAAAATAGGAACAGTTCACAACATCAGAGTAACTAGAAAGTACTAATTCTACGATTAACGGCAACCTTCCTAACTATTTTCCATTTACAAAATCAGATACAACTAAAATCATGAAAAGCGATAAAAACACAAACCTCTTGTCCTTCAAAACGGCAATAACTGCAGCAGCTTCAGAAGGTGGAACATGAGACGAAGGCCTCTGTGATAATGAAGAAGAAGATGCAGTCGGTGTAACAGGCCTCGACGAAGTTGGTGAACTCACCACCGACGGCGGATACCACGACTGTGACTGCGAAGAACCATCCTGTGATTGTTGCTCTTGTGATCCCCTGCACACAATCGAAAATTCATATATGCTATTAATCTCTACCAAATCAGAAATTCATATATACTATTAATTGCTATCAAATCAGAAATTCATATATGCTATTAACTGCTATTAAATTGGAAACTCAGTTTATTATTATTGTTGCCGTTGTTCTACTGAAACTTTGGTGTGATGTGATCAAACACGCAATAGCGATTAAATTGGCTAAAAAGATTAAACTGAAACATAATGGAATAAAACTTCCGTCCTATTGTTTGGATATATTATGATAGAATGGAACAAAATTTTTATTTTTATTCTTATATATTACCCTTATCTTAAAAATATAAACTTCAATCATGTGTTATCTTCCTCTTTTTATTATCACCTGACACACACACCTATGAAAACATTTTGCAGCAACTAAGGCGGTAAAAAAATGGTTTGGAAACTAAAATACTATGAGGGTAATGAAACTAGCATCTTACGCAGGGCTTCACTTGGTTTATATGAGAACTTCACAACTAAAAAAAGGGGATAAAATCTTTTTATCTAAATTAAAAACATATTAAAATAAATTAGTTGCATATCTAAGTGCCCAAAAAATGTGTAGGGATCGAGAAGGCTAAACAGGAAAGAGGGGCGATGCAAAATATAACAAATATAAGTTAAATGATAATTTTAAAAGTAAAATAAAAACAATTATTGTAATCTTATTTTTGGAGAAGGAAAGCAATCATAATGGAGCCATGGGAAAATAAAGTAGTCGCTGCCAATCTTTCCTCCCACAGCGTGTATTCACCTGTAGTTAGTTAGTGCTGTAGGATTGAAGAAGATAAAGGACAAAACAATAAATTCCTAATAAAATTGAGAAAGAAAAATCTATTCCATCACATACTCCTCGATTGGGGAGGTAAGGAAAAAGGTTGAAAACAATGGAATCAATTGGAATGAGTTCCATTATTTCTACTCCATCTCATCTTTTTCCCTTTCATTTCTTTCCATTAATCCAAACAATCCAAGCATAAAGAGATTTATGCAGGTATGTATGTATGTATACAAAATTTATTTTAATTTAATAGAAGTTTTAGGAGCGTAACGAAGAATTACCAGAATCTGAACATTGCTAACTGGTTCCGAATTGTTGATTCAGCAACGATGAAACCCTCGAAATTTCAGAGACGGGAGCGAGAAGGAAACTTAGGAAAGTGGGAACAAAAACTGGTTCCTTCTTAGAAATCGGAAAATGGCTTTATTTTTTTTATAAAAAATTTTAAGCATAAAACCATTTTGGGGCTCTGGATTGACTGTTGCTGGGGCCCTCTTTCCAGTTTGATCCAATAAGGATGCCCCGGCCAGGCGGCCCATTCATCTTTTGCCAGTTTCAAATGTATCAACTTTTTAGTTAGCACTTAAAATAATTTAAAATTAATTTTCAAATTCTATTTTATTATAATCCTATATTATAAATTAGAGTACACAATTTAGGCTCACTATCTTAATTAAACGTTTTAAATATTTTTTTTCCCTCTAGTTTATGGGTACATTTCACACGTTACTTGTACAACTTCTTTTATGATTGAGAAAGGAAAAGAAGCAAAAGAGAAGAGGAAAGAATAAGGTCTAACAGATAAGAATAGAGTGGCGTGGGACAAGTGGAAGGGTTCCATCATCTAGTTTCCAAGCTTCACGAGCGTTTCCTTCCCGGAGGCTTTGTTTGATGGTGATGATCCAGTTTGTTGAAAGAAGATGACCGATATTGTTGAGGATTTCTACAACTAAAACAGATTATCTCAACCTATCTTCCATCATTGGTATATTTCGTATTCTTTTATTTCTGTTTTTGAATTAAATTTTCATAATTTTTTTTTAAAAATTGTCTATCACTAAAGATAATCTTATATCACAATTTATGAATATAAAATATAACTTATATATTTAAAATATTATTTTATGAATTTTAATTATTTTAAATTTTCACTTAATTCTCACATATTTTCATTTACTTTTTTTTTATCTTCATTCACTCAATTTTTCTTTTCTTCCAACCAAATACATCGTTCAATAGAAATAGAAAATGTGAAAGAAAATAGGTAAAAAAATAAAAATAAAGGTATTTGATCAGAGAAAAATATAAAAGAAATAAGGAAAAAGATAAATAAAAAAATGAATGGAAGTTAATAGGTGAAAAAATAGAATGAAAAGGTACAACTCTCTTAAAAAAAAAGTCTCGTCCTTTTTCACTTTACTTTTATTTTTTGTGATACCAAATTATTATTTTTTAAGAGGATTTTTATGATACCGAATAATTAATATTTTTTTTATCATTCCTATTTTTGCTTTCTTTATCCTATTTCCATCCAATCAAATAGTATGTGAATAATTTTAAATTGATAAATTCAAGGGAAGTACAAATTAATAATTTAGATTAATCCTTCCTGACATGACATTTTGTCTACAATCTACATGAAGGTATCTTCATTGCAATTGATTAATTAACCGTACTGTCTCTGAAAACAAAATTTTAACTTCCGATTCCTTGGCTTAATTTCTTTTTTTATTTAAAAAAACATTTTAATAAATAAAGAGTTTAATCACCAATGCACTGAATAAAATAAAATAATATTTAATAATAAAAAACAATCTTCAGAAAACAAAGGTATATACTCTTTTGATAAACAAAAATGTTTGTTAAAATACTATTTTTTTAATAAAATTATACAATTTTTAAAATCAATTATACTAAATTTTAAAAGAAGTATTTTAATAATATTTTTAGTCAATGTAACACCCTCCACATATTAAGATTGAACGTATGAGTGACCAGTCATAAAAATTAAATGGAGTATTTTTGACAAGTTTTTCTGCTGATTTATAAGTTAATTTAATTCAAATAAAATTATTCGGTGGATTTTTTCTTTTAAATATCATGAAAAATCAATTACCAAAATTATTTAGCAAAATGCTTTTTTCCCCTCATGATTCATGAAGAGAAATCAGATTCTCCACAGTTTACTTCTTATTTTTGTACAAATTTTTTAAACTATGGTTTTAGTGCTTAAATATGAAAGATTTTCAACAAGGGTTTGAGTTGGGTTTGGTCAAACTTGTGATCCAATTCAATCAAATTTAAATGGATTGATTTGGGTTAATTTTCTAAAAAAAAGAAATTCAACCAAAATCAACTTGTTTGTAAACAATTTGGGTTTGATTGAGTGAACATATCAAAACATTTAAGTTTATTTGCTCTTTTTTAAAACACAATATTTTTTTATAAGTTAAACGAATCAGATACAATTGTTTCTTGTTAGATTTTTTATTAAAAAAAATTGTGATGCAATCACACTCTATTTTACTCCATTGATTCCTAATTATCTATCTACCAATGGGGGATGAGCAAATTAAACATACCATATTGGAGATAAGGGGGTTTTAATGAGCATGGTAAGGATGGATTTTAAACACTTTTTCTATCAAAACCAATGAAACATTATTATGAGACCTACTCTTTTAAAATAGATTCCAAATATTTTTAGAAGCCCATCTAAAGTGACTTCAATCAATAAAATCTTTGTTGCTCTGATCTTGAAGGTTAAAGATATATTGATGCTTACTTAATTCAGGTCAATAAGTTTATGTAATAGTCAATAGTATTTGATTTTTTAAAATTTTGAAAATATATAATATATATTAATAATAATAATAATAATAATAATTTAATTCAAATTAATGGGTCAATGAATTTAAATATTAAAACCCATGACCATCTCAAAATTCAATAAGTTTGACTGGTTCAATTTAGGTCTGATTCAAATACAAAAATTATTTAACCTAAACTATTTAGGTCAATTAGGGTCCGCGAACCCACTCACATTCCTAATTTTCAAGATGAGAGAAGCCATATTTAGGTAATTGGATTTTTGGTGAGGTGGGGTTTGGGTCAAGGTTGGGATGGTGACATGATGGTCGTGCATGACTAGTTGTGGTGCACTAGCCTCATAGTTGGTTTCAACATCTAAGACAAAGCAAAGGAACTTGTTAGTGTGATCGAGGAGGAGGAGGTTGTGCGTGTTGAAATTTGAAGAAAGAGGAGGAAGGAAAAGAAAGAAGAGAAGGAAGAAATTTTTTTAAAAAAATTATATTTTGTGATAATTTGTAGTTGTTAATAATTTTATTTCATTAATCATATCAATATTGAATGAATGAAAGAACCATATTAAATCAATTTAAAAATATAAAAGACAAAAATAAATTTTATAAAATATAAATAATCAAACTAAACTAAAAAAACAAATAAGAAATTAACCAAATATGTGATTCAACTAATTTAAAAGAGCTAACATTAGATTCTTTTTGATACCATGGCAGTGGAGCCACCAATCTGTGATGGAACTTAGATGTGATGCCACGTGGAAAAGTATGGCATATGATGGTGGATGAATAAATGATATAATAAAGCTAGGGTAGGCTAGGTAAATAGTGGTATTTGTTGAGGCCATGCGTAGCCGACCTTGGAGAGTTGTATTGTGGCAACGTAGAGACGCAAAGAAGATTCAAGCTCCAAAGTTGCGTAAGCTCCAAACAACATCTCCAAATTACATCCAACGGTTGTCGTCTTCCCACGCTCACTGCCTTCAATCTCATCCATCCAATCCCTTATTTCTTTAATCACCGTTTGTCCTTATACTCTTTAGCGTTGCTGTGTAGTTGAATTCTAAGTTGAAGGCCGTTTATTATTATTCTCTTTGCTCTTTCTTTCCATCGCCATTCTCATCTCAGCACCTTGCTTCCTCTCTCAATCCGCAACTATCTTTTCAACAATTGAATCCCATCACCATTCTTCACTAACCCATCGAGCCACATTATTATTATTATTATTATTATCATCCACGGGTACCGACAATGGTATATGTATTTATTTATAAATCTATATAGAAATTTTCACGAATCTATTATGCGTGCTAGTCTCAGATTTTCTTTATGTCACTGAATTGATGTTTTATAGAATGTCCATTTTTCCAACAATGGGATTTAAGCTGCAGGAGGACACAGCTGTTCTGGTACCTCCTTGGCTTGAACAACTTCTTCACACACCTTTCTTCAACGTGTGTCGGATTCACGCAGAGGCCGCTAGAAGCGAGTGTAATATGTTTTGCCTACATTGCAATGGCGAAGCCTTTTGCTTTTATTGCAGTTCTTCAAGACACAAAGATCATCAAGTCATTCAGGTGGGTGGGGTTCTATTACAATAATGAACACTGCTTGCATATTCATGTTTCATCATTTATATTTTCTTTTCTGGATTTATATGTATAATAGTATAATATTTTGCATTTGGACAATGGGGCTGATTTTACAATGTTTTGAGAGAATAATATAATGTATGTAAATGAAATGGTCTTTTTTTTTCTTTTTTTCTTTTTTTCTTTTCCTTATTTAATTTGTGAGGTTGTTATTGATGATTAGATAAGGCGATCTTCTTATCACGATGTAGTGAGGGTTTCAGAAATCCAGAAAGTGTTGGACATAAGTGGAGTGCAGACATATGTAATCAACAGTGCTCGAGTTTTGTTCCTGAATGTGAGGCCTCAGCCAAAATCTGGAAAAGGAGTAGCTCACATTTGTGAGATTTGCGGAAGGAGCCTCTTGGACCCATTTCGGTTTTGTTCTTTGGGATGTAAGGTGAAATGTTATTATCATTATCATTTTTCCATCTCAAATCTGCCCTCGCAATATTTTTCTCTTATCATTTGTGTTAAAAAACATTTTATTGTTCATTTCATTATCAACATGCACATCATTCACAACTCAATCATCCTCAACATATGGTTATAACACCCACCACCCATACATCATCACCTACATTTGAAAGCCCATCGCCATCATTCACCATCATAATTATATTCCCTCTACTTTTGAATATTCATCTTGTCTGTATAACAATATCACATTGACATTTTAATTAAATTTTAATAGTCATGGTTAGAAGATATGATAATATACTCTAATATAATCTTAGAATAAATAATGTGAAAAGTCTAACTCAATTTCAAAAGTTAGTTCAAGGAGTGAGGGTTTCCCTCACTTATATATTCTAATTTGAAATTATTTTTAATCGATGTAGAACTTAGATTATTTCTAACCGTCATAATCATACTAATAGTTAAAAACCATGAGTTTTGTATTTATTTTGATTTTAATTATCAGGCAGTATTGTTGACAACATGGCATGACATATAATTAATGTGACCATTTTAATTAATTATTGGTTTAATTTGATGGTATTGATAATACTTTTATTGTTATAGCTTGAAGGAATAAGGAAAAATGGGGATGCAAGCTTTGCTTTGGATGGTAGGAATGAAGAATTAACAATGGATACTTCAAGAGGATCAGTCTCATCAAGACAGCAAGAAGAAGAATTGCGTGAAGGTTCAACACAAGACATGTATCCAGCCACGCCTTCTCCATCTGCTTCAAATTCAAGGAGAAGAAAAGGCATACCTCATAGGGCACCTTTTGGCTCCTAATTAATCCTAATGGTTATTCCTTCTACATACACTCCAAGTTGGTACATATTCAATATTCAACCTCATCAACATTTTTTTTTACTTGTAATACACAACCTTCTTTGGTGGGTAGCCTCGTGATTATAATTTTTTTTCAATAAAAATAATGAAAAGAATAGGAGCCTTTGGAGGGGGGCCTTGTCCAAGGTCCGTGATGTGGGAAAAGAAAGGGTATATAGGAAAGTTCCCTCTTTTCGGGTCTAGGTTCCAAAAAACAAATTCCTCTTGTGAAGATTCAATAATGCATATTTTTAATATTTAATTGTTTTTGGTGTACACTTAATTAAGGAATAAAAAGGCAAGTCTTTGGGGAGTCCGTTTTATAGTTTTCAATGGCCCACCATCCACATGGACCGTTTACATAAAATAACCACAACTTTTTATATGTTTTGTATTTTTATTTTATTAATTATTTAATTGAGCAACTTACAATAATATTTTCTGAAATTTCGTGTAATTACATAAGTAATCATTACTTTTATAAATTTTATTTTTTCTTTTCTTATAAGAGATATTAATATAAGATTTGAGGAAATGTTAGTGTTATATTTTTAAATATATAAAAGTGTTATTATTGTAATGTTTTTAAACTTAAAGGAAAATTAATGCAGGAAAATAGAAAAAGTAAAATTATGTGTAATTATAAAAAAGAGATTGCTGTAATTTGTTTTTTTTTCGTGTGCATATAAAGTAACGAGGACAAATCAACTTTCTATTTATGATTGCCAATTTTGGAGAGTTCAATGAAATGGGCCACACTTTCTCTCCTTTTGCCCCTTTAAGCTCCTAAAAATACGTCCTCTGCTTTTCTTCTCTATATTCGCTAGATAATTTCATTGGTTCTGTCACTGATTTTCTTTTTTCCTAGGGAATTCAAGGGAACAGTATAACCATAACAAATGTAAATTATTAGTTTTTTATGCTTTATTATTATTGCGTAGCGACTTTTTCTCTGCTTATCATACTAATGAGACAAGGCAATTAGGTAGAGTGCTGGAAATTTGGAGCCTCAATAAAAGCAAAACTCATACATCTACCTTTATCCTAAATTAATAAATCTATACAAATAAATCAATAATTGAATTTAGGTCATAACATCATCATACTTTAAAACAAGAATATGCATCATGTCGGGGTCGGTCGATAATTAGGTTGTTGTATTTGATAATTAGTCATAGGTTTTAGTTTGCATTCAACTTCTTAGGGAGAAATTTGTATATTCTCAGGTTTTTGTTCTCTGGATTGAATGATTCTATTTTTACTGACATTTTAATTTTTAATTTCAATTATTAGATATGTTTAGATCTAAGTATTAAATTATATATATTTGATATATATGCATTGCATACATATAAGAAATGACTATTTTCAAAATTAAACACATACTCTCAAATCTTAATTATCAAAAGGTACAAGTTTAAAAATAAAAATTTAGTAACACCTAGGTGGGTTTCAATTTTTAAAGTAAATAATAAAAATATATCATGCATATGTAATTCCAACATAAATACCCTGTTCATTACTTTTTAGTTATCACTTTTCAACGTCGTCCTTTGTGTACCTACCTGCATGTCTTCAAGAACATATATAAATCTAAGAACTTACATATATGCCATCATTCCTCCAAAGCAATGGTTGATAATGATGATCAGTAAGAAAGCAATAAACGGCGCAATAAACGTTTCAGAAAAGTTGGTCACGAAAAATATGTGTGAATGTGTCAGAAAATCCTCCATGATTAATATGGTGTTCTTTCATAATTACAACTCTCAAGGAGGGTAAGTAAATTGATGATCAATATGATCATACTCTCAAATTAATCTGTACTATTATTTACGAGAAATATATGCTTGAACTTATTTGTTCGATCGAAGAGAAGAATAACCTTCTACTCTATTAATTAGACCGGTCATGAATATTAATATTCATGGTACACTCAATTTGGAAGAATCGCATTGTATCTCCCACTTGCAGTAGTACTGTTCCGAAACTGCAAGAATGATCTCATCAACACCGAATACATGTGATCAAGGCTTGAAAAATCAAATACTTTAGGACAGTTAAATATTGAATATTTAGTAATGAGTAATAATGATTATTAATAGGTTATATTAGTAATTGGTCTCTGAATTTATTTTTTTTATTGTCTGATTTAACATCTACGGAGAGAATAAGGATTTAAAAGAATTAAAATAAGACAGTTTTTTTATGATAACGATCAGAGATATATTTTAATTTTGTTTTTTCGCATTTATTAATATCATGTATTTTATTTTGAATACTTACTGACAGTTGATAATAACTACTAATGGATGATAATAATTACTTATTAGTAATAATATCTACTAAATGCATTTTTGATGATAAAATGTTTAGTGTTTGATCCAAACTCATCTTTTTTTATCGTCTAATTATTATTTATAAAGAGAGTAAGAGTTTAGAAAAATTAAAACAAAACAATTATTTTATGGTAGGAAGTATATTTTAATTTTATTTTTCCGCATTTATTAATAACCTGTATCTTATTTTGTAGTTTATAAGATCATATTTTAGTCTAACACCTAATATGTGATCTCCATGTATAGTTATACTAACTCGTCATGACCCCTTTGGTAGAAGAGTTACAAGCCTCTCCTAGCTGATCTCTTTGTATGATAATGACAATGTACGAAGATTTTTTATCCTAAGAAAAGGACCTTTTCAAACTGCGTCGCTTTCTCCGCATGTGCGACGAGAGAGAGTGCGTGTGAAGCATCATGGGTCGTGGTCGTTGAAATCTTGGGGTGGAACTCACGTCATCATTATTCATCAATGAATCCCCATGCACATGCAAAACCCTTTGTTCGTTACCCAAATTTTCTATTGGCAATGCTAACTCACAATCACATGTGGGGCAATTGGCATGGTCCATGAACCATGGTCTATGGAAAGCATGGCTACAAGAAGGCAATAATCCCACCACATCCCCATCCGGCCATTACCCAAGACAAATGGAACATTCATTTTGGTCCTAATGAATGGCATCACTTGTTGTTTGTGTTGAGATTGAGAAAATCGGGATTTAGTTAAGGAGGGATGTCCTCTTGCACTCGCTCGTTGTTCTTGATGAGGCTTCTTCTAGTGGAATTGTTCCTGCGTTGCGTTCTCTGAGGCCTAACGAAATACCTCAAGAGGATGCAATGGTACACTGCTATTGCTAGCAAAATATATGCCAACTCCGGAGATAACAAGAGGGGTGGTCTTAACTTTCAACCTTTAGCAATTTGTCGCAGGACAATGTGGTGTTGTTGTCTTTGCTATCTGATGTTCCATGTCGAATTGGTTGAGGTTGTGGTTAAATAAGAAAGAAATGTTGCACCATGTGCTGGGTTTTGGTGTAGCTTTCTTAAGCTTTGAATGGTTGTTCCACTAAAGATGGTTCTGTTGGGTTGACTGCTTAATTCAAGTGGAATGTGTTCGCGCGGTACACATACTATATTAGTTCTACACTATTGAACCTGCTCTAGAGGACATTGTTGGTGATGTATTTTGACAAGTGTATTTGGGCTATTATGAAGCGAAAAAGGGTTTTGGAACACCTCAATTTCTATGAGATAAATAATTAAGAAACAAACCTTATAAAAAAAATTGGGATTAATTTTGTGCCTGTTTTCTTAATGATGTATGTCCATCAATACCTACTTTTTTTTATTATTAAATTTTAAACTATTGCTATATAATTAGTCCTTGATAAATGCTTAGCCGCTCCGACTACCACAGAAACTTCTGAAGTATCAAAATTCAATTTGAGCTACTTGGGTTGGGCCGATCCTAGTGAGAAAAGGGATCTTTCTCCTGCACACCTTCAATCTCATCCTACACCCCCTATTAATTTTAAAGCATAAGTACAACTCAAAAATACCCTCATCTTTCCCTCTTCTCTTCTTCTTTCTTTACAGAAGCAGGAGATTCCAACTGGTGGCAGTAGCGTGCATGTATGGGCAGTATCCGCAATGTAGTTTGATTCGGTTTTCATTTGAAAAAGTCATTCGAATCAAATTTAAAATTTATATGGGATTAAATTTAAATATAATATTAAATTTAAATCAAACCAAATCAATCTTTTATCATTTAGTTTGAATATAATATCAAATACTTAAAAATTTAATCTACTTTTTTTATAAACATTACAATATTTTTTTTTTCATTTTACTTTATTTTATCTATATAAATAAAAGTATTTTAAATAGTAAATAGTAAAAAGTATTTATTACCACTAGAATGAATTTATTATCACTTTCTTGAATTAAATTTTATAAAATATAATTAAATTATTAATTTGATTAAAATAGTTATTTTAAAATAGAATTTACTTAAATAGGAATATTTTAAAAGGGAAATATACGAAAGAAATGACAAGAAACACTTCTATAAATATAAATATCAAACTTTTAATATTATAATTCAACACATACAAAAAATTATAAAAATTGAAAAATAAAAAAATTAACCGATTTGTGGTTCATTTTCAAATTAATATTTTTTTAAATAATAGTATTTTTTTGTCCAGTAATTGAATAAAAGTTTTGCTAAAGGTTGAAAATGGTGCTATATTTCGTACAGCCTCCAAAGTAAACTAAAAATGTATTTTGGTTAAACTGGGTATTTTTTTTATGCGGACTTTTTTTTTATACGGTGGCTAAACTGGGTATTGTAAACGGTTTAGAGTTTTATTTGATTTTGATTTCTGTGACAGTGATATTTGATTGTTTGATGAATTAATATATGGTTTACTAAGTGCTATGGAAAGAGAGAAGAAACTATAATCTTAATATTATATGGTTACTTTCGTATCTTATCTTTATCTTTACAAAATCAAATTCATTTCGAATCAATTTTGTAAATGACTCACCAAATACAAACTAAATTGTTGACTGCGTTTAATTTGATGATCTAATAGTGGTACCAATGTTTGAATATGCATATAACGGATTTGGGATTAATGCTCGGTGAAATTAGCCCACGTTTCAGATTGATGCCAGTGCTTGTGATGAAACCTTGATATTTAGATGTTCATATTTTTCAGTATCATTCTCTACTATTTTCTTCATATTTTTATTCTTCTATTACTGAAGATGACTCCATGTTGTTCATCTGTCTCCCCGTGTCTCTTTTTTGGCTCTAGTATTGCGCAGTTTAAAAGAGAGTAATGAAATAGTTATCCTTGATCAAGTTCAAAAGAGTCAAAATTCATAATTGTTATGACCAATCCTATTATACAAATGGTAAGGTCATTGATATCTTCCAAACCATCTAGAGTAGTCATCCTATGATGATGATTGACATTTTGATAACACTCAAGTTTCAAACTATAAAGAAATACGACGCTCTATTGGTATTAAAAAGAACAACAGGAAAAGAAAATGAAACGGCAACACAGTTTTGGGCTTCACCAAAGATATTAATTTCTGGGCCAACTAGCTTATAGCTACAGTATCATCAAAAAAAAAATCTTATGTTACTTTTATTAGGAAAAATAGCATAACAAAAGGAAAGATCAGCTTCTTGACTGGACCACGATGATGAATGAAGAGTCCAGTCAATTTCTTTTTAAACTTTGCAATACTAAATTTAACAGTGTCACTCGTCTGAATATCTCTTTTTGTGATCTTTGAGACTTTTATCACTGTCACATCTTTTTATTTCTCTTGATTTTAAAATTGTATTTTTTTTTTTTTTGGAATTTTTCATAGTTTATTTGACGTAATTGGTGTGTTCGTCAATCAAACGCCATCTGTCCCAAAAGTGAGTTTAATGTTTTAAGGATATTTCTTCATTTGTTACAGCAATGGGGTTTCTTCAAATCGCAATTTTTGAATTTTCCTTTTAAATTGTTTGCCTATTGGCTACATTGTTTGGTTTGACACTGTTTGGTTCTTTTTTATTCAATAACGCATGATCTTGTGCAAGAATCGGTATCTGGGTATATAAACCCTAAAAGGTTGATCGTGACCATGAAAACAGAAAAGCATGGATGCTACTATGCTTAGTTGTGCCTTAATTCAGTTGAAAGATGAATTTATTATTCAACGTAAAAAAAGATGATATTTTTAATGTTCTATGATCCTAAATTGAATGGTATTTTGAGTTTTCCTTTAATGTAGGTGAAAGATTAACTTTGTGTTCATCGTTGGAAAAAGAGATGAATTTTTTTAAGGTTTAATGAGACTATAAATCAAATGTTGTAGGATCAATCTTATATTCATTATCAGAAAAATAGATGATAATCTTGAGACTTAATGATCTTAAATTAAATTATATGCTTGAGTTGTTTTTTAATGTAGTTACAAGGCGAATTCTATATTCACCATAAAAAAAAGATATGATACTTCTTTAGGCTTAATGACCCCAAATCAAATAGTATACTTGAGTCCCTTAATGTATTGCATGATAAATTATGGATTCATCTTCTTTGGATGTTCAATTAGAAAAACTAATTCGCTCTTCCACCTAGCTAATGTCAAATAGTTGTCAGACGACAAAACCAAATTCTTTCTTACCAATTGAAAGCATCCCCTTAAATATTTTTTCTTACCTTATCACTTGAGAAATCCCCCCTCCTCACAAAATATTTTTTTCTAATTCCGTCCTTGATTCTAGTTATAGGAAATAAGAAACTCGGTGTATAAACTCTAAAGTGCTTGAAAGAAAATTTAGGGTAAAATAATTTTTTGGTCTTTTTTTAGTTTTAGTTTGGTTTTTTAAATTTAAAAAGTTTCTCTTTTATTTATTAAAATATCTTTGTTAGACTAAATTAGTTTTTCTATTGATTTATTACATCAACTTGATCAATTTGATGACACATAAGAAAGAGATGACACATTGGATATACATAGATATTTCCTGTCACTCAAAATCAATATAGTTGACGTTGAAAAACCAATAGAAAGATCAATTTAAATTATCAAGTCATTAACCACTTTAAAGAATTAAAATAAAACTTTTTAAATTTAAAAAACCAAACTAAAAAAATATGAATATCAGATCAAAATTATATTTTGAAGCACTGATGATTAGCGAAAAGTAGTTGTTAGCTAGAAAGTCAGTGAGACGAGCGAAATGGGGGTGACAGGACATAAAATATTATGAAGCGATGTTTGTCGTTCACGATACAATATTAAGGCAAGGCGCGACAAGTTAGGCTAAATCCCATCCAATGAATTGAGGAAATAGGACAAACTTGAAGTTTTTCAATCAGTAAGACAAATGGGGATGGATATGCTTTAGAGAAGAGAAAAATAGATATAAAAAATTTAGAATTCAATTGAAATACATTGTAAGTGTAATTTAAAGATGAGTTGTTATATATATTTAAAGTATTTTTAATTAATTGATAATATAAATTTCTTTGCAATAAACTGGTCAAAATTTATTAACTTCCATTGTAATGTCTCTATTTATTGGATAATTAATGTTCTTACAAATTAAATTATTCACATTTATAAAAGTTAACAGAATTGTCTCAAAATAAAATTGTAACACATTCTAATTGATATACAAATTCGAGTACTTTACTCACTCAATGGTTATAAGGAATAATAACACTCTTATGTAAAGACATTTTTCTCTCAACAAGTAACTTTATTTGTTTCATAATCTCTTTTCTCATACACTTTTTCTTTATGTGTCGTGTTTTTTTATTAATTCTCTTATTTATTTATAATAAAAATTATCATTAACAAAAATAACTTTTAATACATTCATTTAACTAGAATTTATATATTAAAATATAATTTTTTACTTTAAATTATCTAAACTTTAATGATAAAAATTTAATTTTATATGCATTTTATCTTTTGAATTCAAACGGTAGGATGTTAACTCTCAAACTTATGTTTATTTTTCTTTATAACATCACTATAAAACGATAAAACTTGTCTTAAAGGTTATTGATGCTGGAAACACTTGCTTAACTACTTTTCGAATTAATGCATGTCCTTTTATGTTTATTTTTCTTTCCATCACTTTCCATCACTTTAGAAGGCCACTGCACGAAACATGATAAGAGCTAGACCAGACTAAAACTTGGAATTTTCCCCCATTCGTTTATTGGTGGGGACAGCGAATAATACTTTTGCCCTAAACTGTTAACTTACATGCTTAGCTTAGCTTGGCTTTATAGCTCTGTCTCTCGTGATCTGTCTATTATATAGACTTTATTATCGTTGATCATATATATATCATGCCACTCTTAACTGTTGTACCTTGCCTATATTTCTATATCTAAGCATGGATCCATTCATAGGGTTTCAATTAATTAATAGCTCAAATCTCTTCCTGCAGGTTGTATTATATACTAATTAATTATTAACGTACATCACCTAACTGATAAAATTAATCATTTGATTAACTGGTTATATATTGAGTGCTTAGTATATAGATTGACGCGCATACTCACGTAATTAATAATTATCGTTTAGTTTAATAATTGATACATATAAACCCAAGTGCATAAGTTCAAAAAACTTAGAGGTCAACAGCTGTAATGCATGGATAAGTATTAATTATAATTTCAGCATGGGAGAGGTGAGAAACTAGTGTAGACTTTGTTAGTAAGTTATGTATATTAAATTAATCAACAACTGATGCATCGTCGCTTTAAATAAAAAATAATTGTCTGAAATAAATATTTGTATTATTATTTATTATGAAACAATACTATTAATTATTAATTAACTTAATTTACATAGCTTATATGCATAAAATCAACGCGTTCCGTATATTTATAAGTAGAACTTCTGTACGTACCTCTATCTAACTACATGCATAAATTTATAATTTACTTTTGAAGTGTATCTTTTACATATTTATTTAGTTAGTTTTGGGATAATATGTTCCATGATAATGTAGAGTGTAAAAGTTTAATGGCAGACATTAGAAACCGAAAATCATTTGCATAAAAATGTTCAATTGCATGTATCAACTCTCACTGCTAGAGTCTATATATGCCATATATAATTACTAGTAATTAATTAGCCTCCCCCTAGATCATACTTGAGAACTTCATCAAGTGACACAATATATAGTGTATGGGAAGGATGTGATATTCAATATTCAGCAATTCGTTAAAATTATTTAATGGAGACAAAGCCCACTTGCAGAGTTGCAGGTGTCTGATCATATGCCAAACCAGCACATAGATCTGCCGTGAAGTGGACTCTACAATCTTCGTTACATAGTTAGTTATTATGGTTGATTTTTGCGCTTTAAATGACCTATAGAAAATAAACTTAAGAACTTCATATATATTCCTAAAACCGATCAAATAAAATAATGTGCATAAAGGAAATTTATCTCAACTAATTGAATTGAATAGAGTACGTAAATTATTATAATTAAATTGAAAATTAATTTTTATTTTTATGTATAAATAAAAATAAAATGTACACACAAAGAGACCGAGACAGTAAATTAAATCATATCTCCAAAAACATGCATAGATGAAAATATCAATTCTTTCGTGAGACAGAATTCGATGCTGTAAATTGAATTGATATTTTTATACACTGGTATAGGTTTTGATGCGCACTGGATGCTTTTTAGTTCAGATCAAGAAAATATGTACTTGTAATGTAGAGGTTATTATAATTATAGAAATTTACAAAAAATATTTATAATGTAAGAAAGTAATTAAAATATTTATAATTATCAGATAAAAATAAAATCTGTTTGATTTTCTGATAAAAAAATAACAATATTTAAGGCAAAAATCTTATATAAATGAGGACAAAACTTAATGCAACTTGTAAAAATATAATCCAAAACATGACATAGATTTGTCAGGGCTAGACCCTACAAATGTTAAAAAGTCAAAGTAATATAAAAAAAATTGATTAATATATTTTAAATTGATAGGTTGATTAATTTTAGTTTTATTTCCATGCATGTATATATGCGTTTAACATATTATGAAGTTATTCTTTCTTTTCTCTTTTTAAGCCTTAATAGTTAATCTTTGAAAGTTAATTTAGATGCTTATTAAGTTGAATCAAGTAATTACTTGGTGTAAGCTTTTGTAAGTTTTTAGTTTTTCATCCACAAAAACTCGATGAATCCAAAACTTAAAACAAAAAATTCTTATTAACCACATGCAGAACCAGATATAATAGGTATTATTGATAAGCTTTTTAAAATCTATAGCAATTAAATTAAGTTTTAATTTAGAAGAACTTTTGTAAATCGTAAAACTATATTGAAAGACTATGAAAATCAATTATTTTTGAAAAATAATCAGTTCATTCTCAAACATTCAAATATGAATTCCTTTTTTTTTTTAACTTAAGGCTACTTGGTAGACTGGATGTGTACGTGTGTGTATTTGAAAAAAAATGAAACAATGTGTAAAATTTTAAAAGGAATTATACATTAAAAGTTTAAACATATATTTAAAACTAATTTTAAAATTATTATATAATTGTAATAAAAAGTAATATTGTCATATTATATATATATATATATTATGATATCTTAATATTATTTGATTTATCTCAAATATAAAATAAAATAGCTTATACACTATCTATCAAACTATCTTATGTACATTACATATTAGAGAGTATAAATTATATACTCTTACAATATCTTAGATCTTATCTAATTTTTGAAATAAACAGAATAAGGGTTTAAATTGAAATTTTGATTTTAACCATACCAATTTCATTCATTATTGTTTTGGATTAGAATATACATAACGGGCAACAAATTAGATGGTTAACCCGCCAGTTATAAACTATGTACCCCGATATAAAATAAACTAATTTTAAACATCGGTGAGAATCTAATATCTCAAAAATTCAAGGTTTCTTATGCAAGCTTTGTCCACGGAGGGTAAGTCAGGTCTATGATCAGGTTTAAAGGCCTAATCGATAGATAACATGTGAATATTCATGTATTATCATTTGCTTTTTTTTATTATTATTTTCAGGATACTAAGGAGGCTAGATTAATAGAAAGATATTAGTAGTTCAAGGACACAAGGTGCCCTTGTTGCAACTTGCTTTTTCAGGATAATAAAGGTTATAGAGAAATTGTATGTGTGTGTAAACGATCGAATAAAATTCCTCTCCGGTATGGGAGACAATCCGAACCGGTGTATAAACACATATTGCTTTATTTTTATTTTCTTATGATGTATGTAGCTAATTGTGTATGAATTAATTTCAGAACATTTGATTTTAATTAACATATACTTTTGGCTTTTTTGTTGGCCCATTATTCATTCATTTTTGTAATTAAAGCGATGATGATTTGGTGAAGATGATCTCTAGTTTCTCTGCTTAATTAGTGTGCACGATGTAGCAAAGAGAGAGAATTTGCATCCGAGGATGACCTACCCAGTTAGAAGTTAACGAGATGGTGTTAAGTATTGTCTTTGACATCATCCTAACATCTCACACCTATTTTAATTTAATAATTAATTATAGGCGAAACAACTCAGTGATATCTAGGAACCCTACTAGAGAATACTCAGTACTCTCTAGGAACCCTCCTCCTTACAGAGTATTCAAACTCATAAATTATTTTGAGTGACTTTGTTCAAATAATAGGTCTATTATCCCCTAGTCAATTCTTCGTCTATCCAAATTCACAGCACGCAACTTTGAAACTAGAAAATACTAAGTCTCCACGTATATTTATGTATGTTATTTCTATTTCAAATTACTAGTACATGATATAGTATATCATGATCTATAATTTTAAAATGAGAGAATCCACGTTTCTTAGCCAACTAATTGCATATTTAATTTAATTTTAAACATATGTATGTATGTTTAGATGAACATTCGTAAAATTGGTTCAAAATTAACAAGATTTTATAAAACTGATTTTGAATAATAGTGATTTTAGTGATTTTTGTTTGGATACATATATTAGAAAATTAATTTTCATATTCAATGATGTTTGGAAAGTAACTTTCAAAGTTTATTTGAGTGTATAATTAATTACGAAAATCAGTTGTTTGTAGATGTCTTTTGCATTTTGATTTATTATATTGATATTGATATATAGACTATTAATTTTAAAATAAATAGCAAAATTTGTAACATGATTTGTTTATAATAAAATTAATAACTAAAATGCATAATATAGTAGCTTGTGAAATTCTGTAAAAAAAAAATTACTGTTGTGTGAAATTCTGTAAAAAAAAAAAAAAAAGCTTGTGAAATAAAATGCACCTCCTTAAATTTTTTTTTGACCGCAAATGCACCTCCTTAATAAAAACTTACAAACTTAATTAAAATACAAACTAGCAATAAATGAGTAGTATCAAATAAGAAGTGGAAAGCTCTTAAAAAATAAGTAAAAACTAATGGTGTAAGTAGTAAATATTGGGGTGGATTGTGGGCATATTACAAAAGGGAAGTTTAACATTTTCTTTACCTCTTTAATTGGTTAGGAATGGAGATAACACAGAAGAAGTAACTTCGTTCCATCTGCTCTCCTGAGTAACATAAGGAAGGAAATCAATGGCAGGGTGGTAGCGGCAACAACCAAGAGAGAAGTGACCCATGTATTAGCTTCATTGACACTAGAAAAGATTGGAGAGCAAAAATGAGAGATCAAATAATCAATTGATTCTCTATGATGCAAAAGCAACTCTAAGTAGCTTTTTCCAAAATCGATTTTTACTTGATGAATCACATCTAGCATGGTAAATCAAACATCACAGTCTTACAATTTTTTCACATTTGACCACTCATAATCCACGTTCAGGGGTGTCAATTCGCAACCAAACATGCTCTTAGTAGTGGTCTCTTTTTTTTTTATTCCAAATGATATATCACAAAGGATATTCACTCCATAAAATAATTAAAAAGGCATATACTAGTACACGATTGACTGGCTAGCTAGCTAGCAGAAGTGAAATACATCAAATGTGTATAAGATATTACTAGCTACTTGAAAAAAAAAAGTAAAATTAAAAAAGAATATTATTATATACTTATTTTCTCTTCCATCTCTTTCATCTATTTTTTGTTTCTTTCTTTATTTGTTGATTACATCATTTATGACATTAATTAGTTTCTTTCTCTTCTTTTTATTTTCCCCTCATCTTTTTTCTTTCTTTCACTCATACACCACATTTTTAGGGTGTACATGTAGATTTTTCCAATGAAAATAATTGTAAGGGAAATATATATATAGGATGCAAAAGGGTGAATAAATCCGTAAGCACTACGACCGACAACTTATGCGTAGCAGTAGTTTCAACAAGATTGCAAACAATAGAGGACAAGTAACGTGGCAACAATAGGTTTTTTTACAACAATTGGTGAATTGCAATTCATTTTGGCGGTGCAATTCCCATTCATATGTGTTCGATAATATATGTTTCAAGAGAATAAGTTTTACATTCAACTAATTAATCATCAAACGATAACTTTGTGAAATTCATCTACCAGTTTAGACGTTTAGTTATATATCAAATCAGAGGACATTATATTTCAAAACGGCCAAACACAACAATTTTTACACGTTATCCATTACTAACTAATGTAGTACTAGCATGTTTATTTTTGTTTTCTTTTAAAATCACGTTTGAGCTGTAATAAGCACGAACGTTTGGGTAACATTTTGAATTTCAAATTAATTCATTATACAAAGTAATAAAAATGATTCTTTATTTTTTCAATAAGTAGAATTAATTCTAGATATAAGATTTATAATTTTATTAAAACTATTTTTTAAATAATTTTATAAATATCATTTAAAAAATAATTTTAAATAGTAATTACTTCAAATAAAAAAATCAGCATGAATAAATCCAAATATTTAAACCGAGCAAGCCTTAAGCAAAAAGATTCTCCAAATTAATGCTCCCAGAGCAAGTTAACAATTTCTACTTTCGTGCCTTCCAAACATAGTATATTAAGTATTGGGTTCGTAATTGAGAAATATTGAAGTGAGATTAAATTTTGAAACTAACGAGCTAAACAATTATCATTATAGCTTCTCGAAGCAGTCCAGTCTAATTTAAGTAAAGCCAAATTGACTGTAACTTAAAACGTGCAACCCTTCTAGAAAAAATAATAAAAACAATGTAGATCCACTCAGCAGACAAAAGAATGAGTGAAGTTACCAGGTAAAGATTGTACAATCATCATTCAAACACTACTTAAGAATGGATACCGGAGTCAAAATCAAAATTCAAACAGACGAAGAAAGAGTGCTAATTATTATTAAGAATGGAAACCAGAAAACACTACTTACCCATTAATTAATAACAAAATATTACAGCGATCGAGAGTAGATATATCTTACCGGCGTGGTAATAAAAGCTGCCTGCGAAACATGTATTATTATTGTGTATATATTTTGGGTCACAAAAGGTTTAAACATGACGTGGAAAGTAAATTCACGTACGGATTAAAGATTTGAATTTTCAATTATTTATTATAGCTAGCAGACAGGCATGTATACAGCACGCAGCCATCAAAAATGAATTACTAGAAGAAGAACGAGATTGAATATTAAAAAACAAATGAGAAAAGGCATGATAATTATGAAGGCTGCTATACTTAACTGACTTTAGCCAAACCGGATTTAACCTAACCGGATGAAAAGAGAGGGAAAAGACTGTAATATATTAATAGAAAAGTCCACAAAAAAATTTTAATAGAATAAATATTTTTTAGTCATATTGTTAGTTCGAAGTTGTTTCGGGATGAATTTTCTCGAAAAGGATTAGAGGATGCCTACTTAGAACATTAAAATGTGTAACATGCTTTTTCACTAGATCAAGCTAGCCTAGGTTTTATATCAATATTCAAGGGTTAATTACATTATATTTCCTTAATTTCCAGAGATATGATGATATGTGGTAAAATACATTAAGATTTGATAGGATACAAAAAGGCATGATTAGGTAAGGGCATAAACCAATTAAGTATATATCACACCAATATGATAGATTTAAGTTTAAATCAAGTCCTGAGTCATTCATTATATTCTTTGATGACTTAACCTAATCATAATCGAAGGATACACAACTTCTAAAGTTCAAATGTTTAAGTACAAAAAGATTAAAAGCGAAAGATATAACTGTTGTATGTTAGGTTTGATTTAATAGTAACAAAAGTATTTATTGACTTTCTTGATAATCAATTATCAACAAGAAACTTAGCTAATCACCTATAATTAAGAGTTTTATTTTTCAATTATATTTTTTTTATTCTCAATAATCAAACCTAAGATGTATTGATAGGATCTGAATTCAATTTTATTTAGACAAACAATATATTATTATAATAAATATAATAATATATATGTATTTGTTTTTTTCTATATCATTATTATGTCAATTATTTTTTCTTTCCTTTTTTCTTTTTTTTATTTCTTTCTTCTATTTACTCTACACGTTAAAAGAGGTATACGGGTATTATTATCCAAATTAATGATTTATATGCACCCCCAAAAGTCAGCTATACTAGTATATCTATACATGAGTTTCTATAATGACTATTTTTTAAATTAACGTCTTGAGACTTTATAATAATGAAAACAAACAAAATCAAACTAGTAATAAGAAAAACACAAGGAGACCGATCGAGAGAGGTAGTAGGTGCTAGCCAAGAAAGAGACTAGCAATTAGAAGAATGGGGTCTTATTAATATTAATTATCTGTCCTCCTCCATGGTCTCACTGAACTTTTGTCAACGGTATTGTTAAACTTGGAATGGAATGGAATTAGTCGTCAAGTTCAGAACTCTCAACCCGGTTTCTTCGAAACATGCTACTCTTCCCTGCCCCACTTTTTCTTCTTCCCTTCACTATATATACATCAAAAATTTTCTTACATTAACACCCCATTCAAGCTTATTTTTCAGTTTCTCTCCTTCTAACCCTCATAAGATACTACCTTTTTTCTCAACTAAGGTAGTGTTAGCGTTTGCAACTCAATTTATGCTCATCTCTCTAATTTTTCCAATTAAAGAGAAGAGCACATTTTGATCTCTCACAACACACACAGACAAAAGATCATATGCATAGAAATATATATAGATATAATTAAGGAAATTAAAAAAAGCCTTAGTTATATAATTACATAAAATTAAGCATATATAGTATTTGCCTTTGTCTCCAGTTATATATATATATATATGAATGTTCTTATATAATTTACTTCCACATGCTAATTACTTTACATTAGCAGGTCCTATATGTCTCCTGCAATGGCACTAAATGAGCAAAAGGGCAAGGATGATATCCCAGAAAGTCAATATCAGAAAGGAGTGAAACACTTGTGTGAGAAAGGTCATCTTAATGCGGTGCCTAAGAAGTACATACTTCCTGTTTCCGAAAGACCCACCAAGAGTAGTGTGGAGGATTCAAATGTTGTGAAGCAAAATCTTCAATTACCCATCATTGATTTTTCCGAATTGCTTGGTCCAAATAGGCCCCAAGTCCTTCGATCCCTAGCCAATGCTTGTCAACAGTATGGATTTTTCCAGGTAAGACTTTGGTGCATGGACTGAAGACGGATTCTCCTTTGTTTGTTGTTCTAACTTTTTTAATGGATTTAAAATAGTATTTTTAATATTAAATATAAAATGTCTAACACATTCACTTAATGCTGCCTAAGTGAGTATATGATATGATATAAAAAACAAAATGGAGCCTCGTGCATGAATGTTAAGCTACATATATTATTATATATGCAAAGAAACTTAATTAGATTTTAAGGGAAATTAATCATTAGTGTGAAGAATTAGAAAGTGATGTGATTGAAGTTTGTTGTGTTGGATTGATGCAGTTGGTAAATCATTGCATCTCGGAGGATGTTGTGAGGAGCATGATAGATGTGAGTGGGAGGTTCTTCGATCTCCCTTTGGAGGAGAGAGCTAAGTACATGACAACTGATATGCGAGCACCGGTTCGATGTGGGACCAGCTTCAGCCAAACCAAAGACACTGTGTTGTGTTGGAGGGATTTCTTGAAACTCCTGTGCCATCCCTTACCAGATTTACTCCTCCATTGGCCTGCTTCACCAGTGGACTTTCGGTGAGTAGTGGACTACTAGTGTACTACTACAAGCAAGTTAGGTTCAGCTAGCTTAATTCATTAGATAGAATTATAACTATATTTAAATAAGTAAATAGGAAAAAAATTATTTTTTTTATTTGTTGATTAAGATCAAACTAAGAAATATAATAAATATTTTTTATTTTTTTTTGTGTTATTTATCTTTTATAATCATATCTCTTACGAATTAATCTTATTCTCATTTATTTCGCTAACAATTTCGTTGATATTGGTAATTCATGTCATTTTAAAATTTTAAAAATTATAATTAAGAAGATAATTGAAAAAAAGGATATTTTAAACTTCAAAATGACAGATAAATAAAAATGATTTTTTAAAATACTGATAAACAAAGAAAAATAATAATATTGTATGCTTTTAATATCTAGTAATTAAATTATCAAAATATACGTGAATTCTGTTATAAAAATATGGTCCAAAATTAAGCAACACTGTCATGCAAGTGCTGGCTTTGATATATATATAATTTTCATTTAAAACCAGGAAAGTGGTGGCCACCTACGCAGAAGAAACCAAACATTTGTTCCTGGTGGTAATGGAAGCCATCCTAGAGAGCTTAGGAATTGTGGAAGCCAACCAAGAAGAGGATGACAATATTCTCAAAGAGTTTGAAAATGGGAGCCAAATGATGGTGGCCAATTTCTACCCACCATGCCCTCAACCAGACCTTACCCTTGGGATGCCCCCTCACTCCGACTATGGCTTCCTCACACTTCTCCTACAAGACGAGGTAGAAGGCTTGCAAATCCAACACCAAGACAAATGGGTCACCGTTCAACCCATTCCCAATGCCTTCGTTGTCAATGTTGGTGATCACTTAGAGGTAATCCATAAATTCTCTTCATTTTTAAAAAAATGGAAGATGCACACTCAATATAGTTACATGCACTTTAACACACAATTTTGTAAGCTCAACGGGTACTCAAATATACATTATACACTATATTATATCTATACAAAAATATATCATTGAAATAGTTTATAAATATAATATTACAGTATGATAATTTCTATTCACTTCTTATTCTTTGAATAAAATTCTTCTTTTGCCGTCTAAAAAAAATATAGTATGATAAATTATTTAAAATTGTTGCTAATAAATTTTATAAGTATATAAATATTTTAGCATGATAAGAAAAATATATAATATATTTTAGCCAAACTGAATAACACTATAACATGATTACTTTGAAATTATTCAAAAAAAATAAATATCTTGTTTTTTTAGCGGCATGATGAACAACTGTATAAATTGGGGGATAGCAATTAATTAATCATTAGTTATACCATGAAAAATAGTATTTTTATATTTTTACAATCTTTTGTCTAATTGAGTTAATTAGTTAAGTTAAAGACCTGTATAAGATATGGTTAAGTTGAAAAATAGTACTTTTTGTTTGAAGTGCATGAGTTAATTTATAACAACATGAATAAATATCTTAATATATATTATTGTTTATCTCTCATGCATAATAAAATCTAAATGCAGCAAAATAGTTAGAATCATTTATCTTTTCTAATGCACCTTAATTAGAACTATTATTTTGTGTTTTTACTGTGTGATTATAGCGTGTGTGTACTACATCGTGATGAAAAGTGAGTGCGTGTACTGCATCTTTAGAAAGTAGAACAGAATATGACAAAGGTGAGAGCGGCCGTTAATTAAAATAAACAGTACTGGGAAATTAAGCTAAAAAAACATGACAAGTTGCAAAAATATCATATTTGTGGTTTGTATATATTGTGCTGATCATGATTTTATTTTATGGGTTGGAATTAATTAACAGATATATAGCAACGGAAAATACAAGAGCGTATTGCATAGAGTTGTGGCGAATGAAATTAAGAGTAGGGTGTCGGTGGCTTCGCTGCACAGCCTTCCCTTCAACTGCACGGTGAGACCGTCGCCAAAACTCGTTGACGAAGCGAATCCGAAGCGTTACATGGACACTGATTTTGGGACCTTTCTTGCCTACGTATCCTCCACAGAGCCTAACAAAAAGGATTTCCTCGAGTCTAGAAAAGTGTTACACTGAATTGAATTGATATATTAGAGACCAAAATAAAGAAACAAGAGTTGAAGTGAGGGATACAACATGTAACATTAATCATGGTTTAATTTTGAATTGATTTCAATGTCTATGATTCATGAATAACAGTCTCGCTGTAGTTCCTTGTCTTGTAGTAGTAGTATTACTGTTCTGTGTGTGACTGTGATCTTTGTCTCGCTGATCTTCTCCGTACGTGTGAGTTGTATAGAATAAAACAGTCAAGCTTAAAATGGAGATTGTATCATACAACTTTCCATGTACTTTTTTAGAAAACAAAAAATTTAGATAAATTGAATTAAGACAAATTTTAAGATTCAATTAACGTTTAAAAAGATGCATATAGATTACCTACATTGATAATAGAAATTGAATCTCACATCCCAATGACACATAAATTTATTTCTTACTAACTAGATTAACTTTTTTGTTGACATTTTTTTATGTATTTAGTGATATACAATAGTAACTGGGCCAAAATGCATAAGCATCGATCCTTTTCTCAAACAACATGCAATATTCATGAACCATCTCAATTTTAACGTAAAAAAAAAAATGAACCATCTGAATCATATGCTTTATTCCTTCTAAATGGAAAAATTATAATTGTACCCTGAATTTGTACATTTTCTTTTACAATAAAAAACGAAACAATAAGAAGAAGAAAAAAAGAGGAAAACAAACCTGAGATAAAATAATTAACGTGATAAGAAAAAAGTATCTTATTCTAGTAAATATTGTAAATAAAAAAATATTGCACCAATAATATAACTCTTGCAAATATATCATCTTATTGAGATGTATAGTTAATAGAATCGAAAATTACTGCTTTACACATTAATCTTTACAAAATTTATTATGTTTGATGGGTAGTTCTCCTTTCTTCTACTACTTAAAAAAAAATTCTCAAACATCACAAATAATTGAAATCCTTGTCTGAAAAAAACATAGTCATGTTATATGGATCAAGTCATCAATAAATAAAATTAAGTACCTTTAGGGTTTCTCAAACGAGAAGAATTATTAACCAGCTACCCTTTATTTGTCCGTATTCGTGTTATGTACGTATATGAGAGTAACTTTGTGCATGACTTCAATATGCTACGCCAGAATTATGAAGTGTCTTGTACGCCATCGCATGTTGATATGGTAAGTAAAATTTTCCACCGTCAAATAGTACGATATTTAAAATTTTCAGCACAACAATTAAAAATAAGAAAATTTACTATTACATAAATTTTTAATAGCATTCCATGTTGAACAGAGCAGCCAATGCATTAGAATATCTTATATATTTTAAATTCTATTGTTTAAACGTAGAAATATTAGTACCGTATTTAACATTTAAATATAATTATTTGTATCTCTCATTTTTTTAATCTTTTTTTAACACACACGCATAATATACCTCAACATAAAAAGAGATGACTTATTATTGCCCCACTTTGACGTACGTTAACCAAATATTTTTCATATTATATCTCTGTCTAAATTACATAAATTATGACTGATTCTTGATTTCTTGTACACTGTTTTTGTAGGTTCTTGAAAAAAAATCTAGCCCTGTGCCTCTGTCTGAATTTTCTTTTTACATAAATAACTTTTGTCTGAAATTTTACTTCTGAATATGCTTTCTGTATGGGTCCCCCATTAAAACTTTCATCCGGACCGTTGCGTTGCAGGGGATTTTCTCGTGCGTATAGTTAAGAATTTTCAACAGAAAAGAATGTAGATTTTTTTTCTAACAAGAAGAATGTAGATTTAAAATTATATGAAGAGGAATATTATGCATGCAAACCAAGAAAATAAAAAGAATATTCTTTTGCTAGATGCCTCAGTCCTCATATAACAATATCAGACACAGGGCCTCTAGCATGATAGCGAAAAATAATCTCATGATTAGCATCCCCATATGATTGATTAACTGGAAATTCATGTTCGTCAGTAAGTTATTGGCTCAATTTTTTATTTAGTAATTCCAAGTATATAGATGGAAAACACGTTAATTTTCCTCTGGCGGGAATATATATATAATTTTTTTTTATAATTATAGACTAATACTTCAAATTTATATTGTTGCATGACATATATCACCCATGCTATTTACATGGCTACTATGATTAGCTGAAATTATTCATACTTCATTTAGTCTTTTTAATATTCTCAGGATTAATTAGGATGTGTACTGTACTTCAATCCTTCTACCTCGTATGGGATTATAATGAGATATATTTCAAACAACATTCATGTGTTATAAGATCCCACTCTTTGTGGATTTTCTTTTTAATATATATATATATCAAATTCAAGACTACATTTTTAAGGTTTTATACTTCAGCCAAAATTTTCAATTATTGAGAATATACAAGTCATTCATTCTTAGTCTTAATTTGCATGAAGGATGGATGGGTCAGAAATTTTATTTTCAAATCCTTGTTTTAATCTTGTAGAGATCATGCATATGGTCATTGGTCAAAATGTAAAGTCTGATTTTGTCTAAAAGATTGTATAGTTGGACCGTTGCAGATCCTTTGTACTACTATATTAATAAATACCTTAATTTGCTTATTATATATAAATATTATGAAAAAAAATGTCCCTATATTATTACACACCTTCAATTTGGCTTGATGTAAATGAGAGTTCACAATATTTGGAGGTTATATAATTACACGGAAGAGAAGAGATATAAAGAGAAGGTGTGAACTGTGAAGTGAGTGCTAACTATATTGTATATATGTCAACGCCTTACAAGAATTTTAAAATTATCTTAGATAATGACCAAGGTTTGAATCGAATAATTAATCAATGTAAATCCACAAATCCAGATGCACACACTAGTTAGATGGTATATTGTCATGACTTCAGATCTAGTCATGCATGACCCCATTGTATTGTTCTTTTTATTTAATCAGCCAAAAAGAACATATATTAACAAAAGGGTACAAGAGGTACGTACCCAACCCAAATACAGAAAAACCAAACCTGCGCGGAGTTAACACATATCTCCAATTCTCCATCATTTAAGTTGCCTCTACTGCAACCGACACTTAAGTAGTATTTCAAGCAATAGTTTGAGTTTGAGTATCCCCTTAGAGTAAAAGTTAACTTATACAATTTGAGATGTGAGACTCATTTGATCATTAGGTTGTTTCTGCTGTCAACTGCAGGTTCTGTCTCTTTTAGTAGTGGATGTCTAATATAAAATAAAATATAATGTTAGATTGTATTTTTTAATGAAGTATATATTTATTTATTATTCAACAATTAACATTCAAATATATTAAATTGAAATTAAAATGAATATATATATATATATATATATATTGTGAAGTTCATTAAGAAACTTTACACTTAGAGAGTTTTTTGGTTGAAAAAATTTGACTAACACAATTAAAATAAATAAAAAAAGATGATATATGTGACATGCATTATCGAAAAGAGTACAATTTTATTATTATTTTTTTGACAGAACAATGTTATTAATTATTAAAAATATAGTAAAACAACTCATAAATTTCTCTGTCTTTGATACCCTAATTGTATGAATCCTAATATTTTGCCTCCTATAAACCTTCGTCAAAGATAAAAGTAAAAGAAGAACAAATTAATAGAGCCAAATCATTCAATTGTACTTTGTGGATTTTGACTCAATCTAACAAAAATAAATTTAAGAATGGGAAAGCTAAAAGTTATATTAAGAACAATTCAAATTAATGTAAAAACAAAAGTCGATGCCGACGTACAGATTGCTAAATATATAATTAAGTTTAATCGACGTATCGCAACGTGAAAACCGTTGTGTGTTCTAGGTAAGAGTAGAAGATTAACTACGTCGTGTGTTTTGAAAGTCCAACTCCGAACATCGAACTTCAGAAGTCCAAACTGATATATTTTAAGCCGCCGCAAGTAGTTCTTGGTAAATGCATGCAGATGCAGTAATGAATGAAGATGCATTGTGCGTGCGTATACCTTGACCTTGATGGGATTGGTAGGAGTTATTTTGGACTATATCTATATCTGCCAAATTAATTGACTTGACCCAGCTAGCTAGCCATGTCCACATGCAGGTCTTTAACATAGTTGACTTAATTTTAAATTCTTAATCTATATCACGTTATATACTTCATACTTCATTCTACATTATCATACTAATTTCTAACGTGGCATGATCTTATCCTTAAAATATTTTAGGAGTTGACTTCTTATAGTGGTTGATATATATGGATGATATGATCAGTCCCTCCTGTTAAAAAATAAATCAAATATCCACGCAAGGGCTGGCAAAGAGCCTTCATTTAGCTTGATTTTCAATTCAACAATAATACATGTGATCCATAAAAAATATTTAATCAAACAATAGTGGAATATATTTTTATACTATCAATGTTAAATTTTATTCACAATAGCCCAATGAATTTGCAGTGCACGGGGCTTAATTTATAGTTTAATATATGTATTTAATAAAATTGGGAGCTAGCGTGGACGTGGATAAGGTGGATTCTTAAATTTTTCACATCGGATTAAGTGTAACCTTTGTTAAGAGAACAAAAAAAAATAACTCCAACACTTAAGTAAATATGTGAATTTTGAGAGTAAGTGAAAATATATGAAAAAAATATATAATGACAAACATAAAGAGTTGATATGTATATCTGAGTTTCAGGTTACATGTCACATGTATTTGATGGATCCTGCATAGTGTAATATATATTTTTTATATAATTTTATTTATTGAATTAAATTACAATTATGACAACATTAGTTGATATTACAAAATATTTAAACTATTTTTTTTACAAAAGATTTAAACTAATAGTACTACCAAAATGCTAAAATGCATGATTCTTTTGTTAACTAATCATGAAAAGGAAAAAAAAAACAAAATAAGCTTTGTTGCATTTTATTAGTTGTATTTTACTCTATAATTTTATTTGTTTCTGTTTTTTCTTATTTTGTTATTCAGCATTTATATAACTTCCGTATAATAATTCCATACCAATTTGCACTGCTTTTTTTTTCAGAATTGCACTAAAAAATTTAAATAAAGAAAAAGAGGATGCAGTAATTTTAAACGTTGATTTTTTATAAATCAGCGTCATGAACTTTAATTAGTATATTATGTTTTTCTTTTACTGCATTAGTATATTATGTTTACCAACCAATGAATAGTGACATGAAAGAATCAAAGCTTTTAATTGTTATGAGATCAACTGTCCATTAAGGCATTAACTGGTATATTCTGTTTAACAACCATTTTTTTGGGCCTAATATTTGAGTGCACTAACTCATTTGAAGAGTCTAATTTTATTGTCCGGCCCACTACAGCATGTAGCTGATTAAAAAATAAAGGTATAAACATATTTTTAGTGCTTTAAATTTGGATAATTATTTTTTCTTTAAAAAATAAAATTATTTTTATCAGTCTCTTAAATTATGGAAAATTTATTTTTAATTCCTCTTTATTCATTATGTTTATGTCTTCATAATTTGTTATAATTTTTAACTATTAAAATAAATGTTATTAATTTAATTTTTAAAAAATTAATTTCTAATGATTTTAAATTGCCAAAATATTTAACTCATATAGATTGGTGGTTTTTTATTTTACATTTTTTACGATTTTAAAGAAGAAAAATAAAAAAAACATGAAAGATGAATTATGATGATTTTTTTACATATATTCTAATGAATTTAAACTTTCACAAATTATTTTTAAAGAAATTAAATTAGAAAAAGAAACGGATAGTGAGAAACCACCACATGACAACATTAGTGCAAAGAAATAAAAAAACTAAAAGTAGCTTTTAAAAAATTTGAAGAATTAAAAATATATTTAAGCTAAAAACAAATATAAGTTTAAGAACTAATTGAAAAAATTGTTTTGGGACTAAATTAAAATTTTCAAATAGTTCAAGGACTTTGTGAGTAATTTCCAAATTCTATCCAAGTTTTCACAGCATTTTTCTTAAGCATCTATAGACTACTTTTAAATTCAATATTGAGTATTGACAGCTTTGTTTTTTCACATTTGCATGTTCTAAACTTAGTGTTTTTAATTCCAAAAACATCAATTCCTGATTGCATTTCTAGTTTTTCCTTACAAACTTTGTTTGGACAAACATAATGCACTCAATACATTATTCAATTAAGTGATATTTTAATATATTTCTTAATTTACTTTTAAATTCTTCAATAGGTCCCTAAATTATTTAATTAGGTTCCTAAATAATTTTTCAATTAGATTCTTAAACTGTTATTTGTTTTTTTAATTAGATTTCTACCGTTAAATCGTTAATGACAATGAACTAATTAAAAACAAATAAAAATTCAAGATCTAACTGAAAAAATAGTCCAGAGATCTAACTAAAGTATTTAAAAGTTGTTTTAATTTGTTAAATTGATCTTGCCCTTCTAGAAAAAGAGCTAGCACAATTTAACTTGGAACCCTAGACTTTGCTTTTAACACCTTAGGTTCCTAACTTGGAACCCAATACTTTCCTTTTTAACACCTCGTGCATAAACATTTTTCTCAAGGTAAACACCAGTCAAGTTATTGTATAATTCACAATTCACAACACAAGTTACATCACATCAAGTATTAACCAAACACTTATTCGCAACCATATTTCATATCCATAATTTAACATCTCACAATGTCACAATCCACCATCACATGTTAACGTGTATCTCATAAATTAACATATGTTCAACTAGCCACTTATATTCAATCTCAATCACAATTTCATAATCCCAAAATGTCATGTCATTACGCTTCATGAATCATATACACATCACACAATAGTAATATTTACATGACACAAAACACACACACACACACACATCATACAATAGCGCTCTTCCAACATTTAAGGCATATAATCATTCACTTATTCATTCAGTTAATAGCTATCACACGTACATGTATAACAAACAAGTATATCCTTACATTTCCTCCTAAATTACTACGACCTTTGTAGAGTAAAATTACAAGTACAGGGGATGTACTAATCCTATTAAGTTCATACTTATATTGTTTGAAAGTTAAGACAATTATCTACAACTTTTATGTCGATCACAAAAATATGTTTTACCATTAACTATGTCTAAACTTAAGGTAAACATTGGATCATTGCTTAATCTTGACAGCTCGACCTTTGCTCAGTAATTTGACTCTCTAGAGGGCTATACAACTCCGAATCAGGTGAAACCAACAACATTTGTTAGCTAACATCAAAGGTTACAACTTTAATGAAGACCACAAAACCTAATTCAATCATTTATTAGTCATTTTTAGGCTACAAGTTAACTCACGTGGTCAAAAAAATAGTACGGGCTTAAACCAACTAATTTTCACTAAGCATAAGCATGCTCTCATCAAGCACGACTGTGCTTCATGAAAAACCTTTATTTTGTGAAGTAAAAGAGGTACAATTCAGACTTCAAAACATACCCAAATTCAAAACGAATAACACTTAACATGTGATCACATCATGGGGAACAAAACCCCTCAATCAATTTTCAATAAAACATGCAAAAATAAAAAATTTCCAAATTTCTAGGTTTCTAACATTCAAAACCAAACACTCAATTAAACCATCCAATTCACATCAAGGCATCCATTGACCCGGCTAACATGAGCAACTTATAGTTATCATTGTACAGACAAAATTACAATACAGTAAACATCCCAAAATAAATCCCAATTTGATCATATAAGGATCCCTACACATGTTCATTATAATCCCAATTGTGAAAAACTTACTCATTACCTCTAAGCGGGCTCACGTGTGTAGTCCAACAATGATAGTGGCATCTCTAGAGGTTTCTTAAGATTCCTCAAGCTTTTCCTTTAGTTGCTCTGCTAGGGTTTTCAAGCGTTAGAGAGAAGGAGAATGGATTGAAGTCTCGATTTCAATGTCTCTGTGCGAGGGAAATTTCTCTCTCTGCAGACTTTATTTCACAAATTTCAACGGTGAAAATGTTCGAAAATGAGTTTCAAAGATGGTGTCCAAATATTAGGACGATCCAACGGTTAATAAGTCTGAGATCATAGTTTTATTGGAACAAATGTTGGTCTATGCAGAAAAAAAGAGGATTTAAGAAGGGAGAACGAATTTAAGAGAAATAAATGACGTATAAACACATCGTAATTGTAAAAA